>NC_140584.1:280377310-281764968 GCF_964204655.1 Triturus cristatus | reverse complement strand
TATTCTCTGGACTAAAGAGATTGGATGAGCTTGAAGAATTTATATTTTCATACACCCGTCCCTCAGTTTCACAGGCATAATCTACGGTTCACTGTGGGGTTGGAACACTTCCAACTTTCTGTGCTTCCTTGGACCTTACTGTAGTTCGTTGAACGTTGACAAAAATGATGGCAGTGGCCTCTGCTCTCCTTTAAAGTCGGGGATATCTTTGTTTCCCTCCTGCAACAACTGGCTGCTCAAGACTGGCTCGCTGCAGGCAGTTGTAGACCACATCTGGACAATGGACGAACTACTGACATCTTTGGAACTTTTTTTATCAACGAGCCAAAGTCCCACATGGGTCCTACGAAGAGGATTCCCTTCATTGGTGCAGGCTTTAAAAAAGTGGCATTCCAGGCTCTTCCACCCCTCACAGTGAGTCTGGTTCATCAGGATATGATCCAGATGTTTCTAGCTCCATCCTGGGATTAGGGGAGGACAGCTCTGAGGCTTCTTGGACTCCTATCCTGTGCATCGTCCTTGTGCTAAAAGCTAGATAGATGTCTTGGATTTACAATTGCCGATTGTGAATAGCAAGGCAGACCTACTTACTAACATTTTACAAGCTGGATCATCAAATCTGAGCCTTTACTGCCACTTAACAAGACCCTGAAGTTGTTATGGCTACGTAGTTCAAACCATGTTTAGCATCGTTTCTGAGCCAACTGATTGCACAGTGTCTCAGGACTGCTCCTGGTCATCCATCCTTTATGACACAACATCAGACTCTGGAGAGTCTCCTAGTTTTCCCTACTGCTCTTACAGTCAGAGAATCCATGAAGTTTGGCACTTTAGATAAGAGGTTTTTCTTCTGCCAGTTTGCCTCTATGCTCATTGAACACTGTTTTCTCTTGCGCGTTTGTGACGCACCCTAGGGCATGGCCAGGTGGATCCCTGAGGATTCTTTGGCTTTCATTTTCTCAAAAAGTACAAAATGTACAGGAATAAACTAAACACATCCTTCTGGCCGGTCTGAACACTGCAGATTCTGTCTGCCATTCCATGTGCGCAAAAAATGCATGATTAGATGCATCATTTATGAGTATGCCTTTTGACATATTCAGGATCTTCAGAGCAAAGGTGGGTTCAGTGCTAGAGCACATTAAAGATGGCCAGGCTGCACCTCTTTTCATGGGTTTTCGCACCGGTTCCACCGACAGTCCAAGAAATTATGTGAGTACTCAATGGGTCTTGGCTGCCTTCAAAAGCAGCTCTCACAGCATGACCACCCTTTTTGTTACTCCAGATGCAAAGGTGCCAGCAGAGGCTGGGCCCCCAGCAAAATACAGCAGTCCTTTTCCTTTTTCACTCCAGTGGCAGTCCCACCAAGTTGCTTTTGTTCCCTCTGCAAAAGTTATATGAAACTGTTAGGGATCTGATTTTGCCTGTGTGTCTGGTGTGCAGTTACTGCAAACCAAGGGGTCAGTCAAACTGTTACATTTGGCTATCGCCCTCCCATTTTGGTCCACCTCTCCGCATGCCCTATCAGTTTGTGCCCAGTTATCAGCGAAGCATGCCGACACCCTAACCAGAGATATTCAGAAACTGCTTGCTAAGGATGAAGACCAACTGGTGCCAGAGTCCGAGAGAGGCACAGAATGCTATTCTTGGTAATTGTTGTTGGTATGGAGTATGGAGGCTGATACTGGACTCCTTTCCTAGGAAGAACTTGTTTGAAATGCTGATGTTCACTCCAGTCCTGGTGGCCTTGATTCCCAGAAGTGGGTGCTGACCTTGGACGTTCATGACATGTTCTGTCATATACTGATCCTGCAGTTCCACAGGTTTTCCCCCTAGATTGTTGTAGGTCAGAACACTTAAGTTCATTGCACTGCCCTTCGCCTTGCCTTGGAAATGGATATCAGTGGTCACAAATAACCTATATAGGTCAGATATATATGTATGCGCTATTTGAATACTGCTATCATCCATTAATAGAATTAATATATAATATATATATCTATATAAGAGAATTGCACGGCTACTCACATGAGAATAACAGTCGCACTACAGTTACCAATAGGCCACGCAGTTGGCCTCGCCCACCTGGGTGGGAATAAATACGATTTAAACTGTTGCTGTACTGAAATTGCTCAGCCTTCTCTCAGAACTATGCCCGCAGCCCATGAAGAATTGCTGTTGAGCACGAAACGCGTTTGGCAGGACTGTGAGATTCAGCGAGGCACGTGTGCTATTTGAATACTGCGATCATCCATTAAAAGAATTGGTGAAAGTAATATACCTGTATGTGGCACTCTCTCAGCAGGATATATATATATATACATACAACGATGCAATGATTTAGAAGCTGAGGCTTCTTGGTTTCCATTCCTCCTGCATACTGCTGGTGCCTGTTGGCTTGTGCAGACTGTGTAGTGCAACCATTGCCTTCAGTGGACATAACACTGGGGGAGCCTCGGGAACAACATCCACCCATTTGAAGAGGCAGGCCGGGACCATCTATGGTTGATGGTGAATGCCAACCTGATGTGTGTTAAGGAGTCAATCAGGTAGTGATAAACACAGGTGCACAGCCAAGCTGGAAACATTAATTTATTATAAAATCCAGAATTATAATGTCAGTAAAGTAAGCAGAGAAGTTTTGCTGCACACTAGGATGGAACCAGGAGCTGTTGAGCTACTGTCGCACCCATCTTGGTGACAAACTCTTGAGGACAGCAGTTGAACCCACAGACCTCAGAAAGATGAAAGTTCTATGAACAAAGTGAGGCTTGGAATATACAAAGCAGAATTAATAGAAATGGAAAACATTAAATAACATTAGAAAACATGCAAACATATTGCATGATACAGCAATGTGGCAGACCGTTCTGCCTGCCTCATCCAGAGCTCACAGTAGTAATGGATGCTTTGTCTGGACTGGGAAGGTCACCTGGCTGAGGTGGACATCAGAGGCTTCTGGTCTCCAGCAGAGTACTGTCACCATGTCCACCTTCTGGAGCTGCATCCCATCTGTCTTGCCCTCAAGGCCTTTCTTCCTTATATCGAGGGCAGGATGGTCAAAGTCCTAACTGGCAATGTGTCCTCCATGTGTTACTGCACCAAGCAAGGCAGTGTGGGGTCCCATGTTAGTTTAGAAGCTCCAAGGCTGTGGTTGAGACCATATTGGATCTCCTTAATGGTCAGTCTCGTGGTAGGTTCCTTGAACATCTGGGCAGACTAATTTGGTAGGCATCACCTTTCCAAACATGATTTGTGTTTGCTCCGAGAGATGACTCATGACGTATTCATGCAGTGGAGCACACACTCAGTTGATTTTTTTTTTTTTTTTTTTTTTTTAAATAAATTTTTTATTATTTTCCATTTCCATCTCCTCATCATCTCTTACACAGTTGTTGTAGGCATCATTCAGGAAGATTGTGCTCCACCCTTCATCTCCACATAGTTGTCAGATTATGCAATCACAATGATTTACATTAGTACCCACGGTCTCGTTGCCTATTATTCGCCAACTTCCGCTCTACTATCCCCCTTACGCCCTTTTCCCCACAACCCTCCCGAAATCCAGAACTACTATTTCTACCCACCCCTACCCTCCCCACCAGTGTGCTCCCCCCCCCAGCCGTTAATCTCAATGTGCCTTGATCTATAGGTGTGTGTTCTCTGCGCACTCTTGCAATTGCTCGGCTTCTCTCCCCCTGCCCCCCATCTAGCACACACTCAGTTGATCTGTTCGTTACTGCTCCATGTCTAACCTTTTGCTCCCTGACAGTCCCTCAAGACTGTCTGAATTGTTTGACCTTTGGTTGGACTTAGACCTTCATGCATTTCCAACTCTACAACAGATTTCAAGGTTTTCATGAAGGGTAGAAAACCTTATTTTGACGCTGACCTGCAGGATATGAGCATCTGTCCTTCTCTAGACTGCATGTTCATGAGGAGCTTTTGTCTCAACTGGATGTCTGAGTCATACACTCAAAGCTCCACAATCTATTCCGCCATGTGCAGAGATTGAGTGGTATCAATATTGTGGTTTCGGCCTCCCACAAGCGGTGGTGTGAATTTGATTTTGGTAGCTCATCAGCCGTCCGCAAAGTCCGCCTACCCTAGTTGCTGGTCTAAGTTCATCACCTAGTGTGCTTATAGGAGCCAAATTGCCTGATGTTGTTTTATTTGTATGGTATCGGTCCCGGCAAAGCTTTGCTGTTGGCAATTCAGACATTATTAATGGGCCATGTCAGCATTCCATCGTTTGCCTGATCATGCTTCTTTGTTCATGTCACCTGTTGTAATAGGAGCATTCTTAAATGCTTTCATGTTCCCTGTTTATCATGCAGCGGTGGGACCTTAATTTGGTCCATAACTGTTTTTGCTGTTAAAGCCTATGCACAGTTGCACCTTGAAACTTTAGACCCTCAAGATAGTTTTTCTCGATGCCATCACTTGTTCTCACCACCTCAGTAAATTGCAGGTATTGTCAGTTTATTATTTATTTAGTTTGAATCTTTTATTTAATTTTAAACAAAGGTAAGAGGTTAAAAAGCAGGGCATTAGACAGTGCCATTAGTATAAAGGTACAGTAAATAAAACGATAGCCAGCATCAGCAAGTTACGGAGCGTGTGACATACTACATGGCCATATTGAACATTAAAGCAAGCATCCGGTAATACATAGATATTAATGTGTACATGCTTCTCAGGGCTTGGGTGCCTCTGCTGGCTGCTTGTATGGGGCCAGTTGGAAAGTCCAAGATGTATAATAGCAGTAAAGGCATAAGTGCATTACAAAGTCAATAACGAAAGGGGGGAACAATAAACCAGGTATATCCATCCAGACTGAATCTCCCAGCCTCCACCATTCCAATCGATCACCCATAGCATGCAGTAGTCATTGTGTTACCAACAATCAACCCAGCAAATCTGTAGACAAGGTGCACAGTGTGCTTCGATGTACCCATCAGTACCTCCTGTTCTTTTTACGGATCATGAGCTCTGGTCCCCGTTTTTGCCTCACCCTCTCTCGCGGGGGAGTGGAATAGATGTGCAACTCTGCCTGAAAACCATGTAGTATAGTGTCCCAGTTGAGAGCTATGGGGATTTTGTGTAGTCCTAACTTATCTACCCTATGCAACTCCACGCTCTCCGTCTGAGCCCACACAATGAGCGACTGCCTTCATGCCACCAAGAGTGGAGGTTCCATCGAGGAATCGGGATGTAACTCTGTGCCTTTTACCCCTTCTTAAAAAGCACAAAATGCATACCTCCCATGTGTGTCACTGTGTGTCCCGTGCAGCCGATCAGTTGGGTCGTGACGGCTTGCCAGTAGTTGGTTAGGAGTGGACATTAGACGGAAGTCAGCATCTAGCAGTTGACCTCTAGTACAAATAGTGTCCGGTCTACGAAAGTAACAGTTAATTGTGGCAGGGGTGAGGTACACTCTCTGGACAATGTAGTACTGAATGAGGTGGAAGCATGTGTTGCGAGGGACTCTGATTGGGAGCTCCAATATGATGGCCCACTATTAGTCTGTACACAGACAAGCCAGATCCTCCTCCCTGTGACGCCGTAAAGGTGAGTGGTGTCACCGTGTTGGTGCAGCAAACTTGCAAGCCAGCATGCGAGGTGCCTGTCAGTTCCCATAACTTGCAAGTATTGTATGGTAAGGTGTATGGAATGCTCCTACATCATTTTGCCCCATTTTGCGTCCTAAAGTAGCAAGTAATGATTTCTACATAAGAAATTGGCCGGTGTAGTCCCTCCTCTACTGGTGTGTCATAAGGTACTAGAGCACCATCTCTGTATAGATCCCCCAGGGCGTGCAAGCCAGCCTCTAGCCAATATGAAGCTCCGCTGTTGTGGTGCAGCCTGTGTGTGTCCTGAGCAGGGGTATCGCCAGCGTGTAGGGGGTCGCTGATCGGGTAGGGTGCAGTCTCTGACTGTAGCAATGCAACATTAAGAAGCAGTGATTGAGTAGGTTTCTCACGGGTGCAAGGGTGAAAGAGCCATAGGACCGCCAGGAGAGTCCAAGCCGGCAACAGCGTGGCTGTGTTAAACAGGTGTGAGCCCGCCAACTACCTGGCCACCCATTGGAGCTGGGAGACAAGGTAGTACTGTTCCATATTTGGGACCTAAGCACGCCCTCGTCTATTGACAAGTACAGCTTTGACAATGCTACCCTGCAAAGCGAGTGCCCCCAAATGAACTCTCTCATTAGTCTCTCAAGAGAACGGAAGAAGGGAGGCACAACGTATAAGGGTGGGTTGGTCAAATAATAACGCAACCGGGGTAGGACCACCATCTTGAGAAGGGCTATGCCGCCAATGACAGACAGCGGGAGCATGCAGCAGAAGGACATCTGACCTGATGACTGTAGTAGCCCTTATCCGATTACCATCAAACAAGTCGACTGGGCAGTGAATAACCATGACCCACAGGTAGCGGAATGTGTCTGGTTGCCATACCACGGGAACTCCACTAAGAGGAACAAAGGAGGGGTCAGGATATGCAGGAGCTAAGGGAAATAGGCAAGATTTAGCCAAATTAACTCTTGAATCGGAAAGTGCCTCAAAGCTGTTAGGTGTGTGCTACGGGGTCATGAACCGAGCACATGTCTCAGAGATACAGGAGAAGATCATCAGCGTAGTGGGAGATCACATTTGTGGCGTCCCCCAAGGGAATGCCCCAGTCCGTTCCTTGGACTTGGATGGCTGCAGCTAGTTGTTCGATGGCTTAGGAAAAGAGTAGTGGGTAGAGTGGGCACCCTTGACGGGTGCTTCTGCATATTGGATGTGGATATATACATATATATATATATATATATATATATTTTTTTTTTAAACCTTTATTTAACACAAGAAATATGTACAAACATGGGCCTACAACCACAGGGGCCAGCCGCTAGTGTAAAAAGGATTACCAATGACACAAATTACATATCAAGTTCACTAATGAAGACATGGGCGGGTCATACATGAACAGGGTACGAACTTCCCCAACCCCCATCAGATCAACAAGAAGGTTTCGTTTTCTGTTTGATAAAGCAAAATAAACAAAACAAAACAAAAACAAGGCAAAGATTCCGCTATCGCAGGCATGTGCCCTCGCAGGCGGGGGAAAGTAACAGTGACGCAATTTACTAAACCCCAACTCACGTCGAGGAAATCGGGGGGGGGGGGGGGGGCAGGAAGAAGGCCAACTACCATTCGTATAGTTCAGTAAGAACCGGGAACATCACGGCCAGGGGACGATGGTATGTCTAAGGTGACCTCCAAGGGGGGGGGCGCAAGTGTCCCCGCGATAGGAGTTCCACGGGCCCCACATCCTGCTCCATGCCTTAGGTTTGCCTCTAGCCACATACACCGTCTTCTCTCTGCACATACACCAGTCCATATTTTCCTTCCATTTCGACACCGTGGGTGGCCTATGGGAGCCCCACAACTGTGCAATGTCCCTCTTGGCAATCATGTTGCCCAGAGTAACCCAGCGCTCCTGCTCCACCCTGCAATCAGTCGGCGCCCATACATTCAACACACATCGCCGAGCCTCGGGATACAACGCCACCCCCGTCACCTCTTCCATTACTGCATGCACCGCAGCCCAGAAACGCGCCACCATCGGGCACTCCCAGAGAATGTGAAGAAAAGTACCGAGAAGACCACAGCCGCGTCTACACAAACCATCAACGGAATCCCCCATATGGAGCAATCGAGGGCCAGTAACATAGACCCTGTGTAGTATCTTCAACTGTACAAATCGAAGGCGAGCCGGTATGGCCACCTCCCTTGGTGAAGCTATAGCGGCGGTCCAATCCTCGTCGTCTAGTTCCAGACCATCGGCAATCCAGACCTCTCTCAGATGCGTGAGGAGGTCCGCACGAGTGTTAATCATTTTTTTATAAATCAGGGAGATGGTACTATCAGGGAGATAACCATCGAGTATGCGTTCCTCTAACGGAGAGGATTCAGGGATAGCCCCCGGAGTCGGGAAAGCCGAGCGCAATGCATGACGAATCTGCGCATAACGTATCTGCGCATAACGTAAGAATTCCCTGTCATGCAGCTTGTACTCCACCTTAAGCTCTTCAAACATCTTAAAAGCCCCCCTCGCCCAAAGATCACTCACCCGAGAAATACCAATCATATCCCATTTCTCAAAACCCTTCGTCCTCCACAGGCCGCCCAGCCTGTCCGAAGCATATAGTGGAGTTGCGCGAGACAGACGGCCCTTCCAGCCAGTAGCGGCAGTGGCACAGTGCCAGGCACGTACCGTTGAGTTCGTGGGACCCGTCAACTTGACACCGCCAGACGCGGAATAAAGCGCTCTATTGTAATCTCCACCTGGCAACAGTAGTTTATCCATCTCGTAGGCAGGATTCAAAGCCGGGCCGTACGTCCCATGATTCACCGCCACCAGCTGGGACGCCCAGTAGTACCTCCGGACGTCCGGGAGAGCTATGCCCCCGTCATACCACGGGAGGGTCAATTTAGCGAGAGCAATCCGCGATCTTCCACCCCAGATCAGCTGTCTCTGTAGACTCTCTACCTCACTAAAATACCACGCAGGCACCACATCTAACGTATTCTGTAAGGCATACAAGAAACGCGGAAGAGACATCATCTTGAATAAGGCTGCCCGGCCGAGCGGCGAAAGTGGAAGCTTCCGCCAGCGAGCAACATCGGCCTTCAGCCGTTGGAGCGGGGGCAATAGATTCCGAGCATAACGAACCGCGGGGTTCAATGACACATAGACGCCCAAATATTTGAATCCGGAATGCGATATCGGGATTGGACACCCGCGGGGGAGAAGAGGGGGATCGCCGACAAGCACGTAAACGCAGGATTTCAACCAGTTAATAATGAGCCCAGAATTGCGACCGAAGGAGTTTAACACATCAAACAATACAATCAAGGACCTCCGCGGGGATGTAAGATAGAGCAGAATGTCGTCTGCATAGAGTGACACGCGATCCTCAAAGGTCGGTGTCCATTGAATACCTTTCAAAGAGGGTTCCCACCGCAACCATGCTGCAAGGGGTTCCAACGCGAGAGCAAAGAGAAGTGGGGACAAGGGGCAGCCCTGTCGTGTGCCCCTACCAAGCACAAAGGAGTGAGACACTCTACCGTTCACCACCACCTACGCCAGCGGATCCTCATATAGCAACTTCACCCATCCGATGAATCCAGGCCCGAAACCAAACTTAGCCAGTGCCGCCCAAAGATAAGACCAGTCCAGCGTGTCAAACGCCATTGTGGCGTCCAAAGACGCCAAAATGGTAGGCTCCTGTAAAGAATCCACTCACGCTAAAACTCCGCAAGTTCAGAGCGGTGTTACGATGTGGAATGAAACCAGACTGATCCGGGTGAACCAGGTCTCCGATAACTTTAATCAGGCGGTTAGCCAACACCTTGGCGAGTATCTTTGGTAAGCGATATAGGTCTATATGACGCACAGCGATCGCGTGGCTTTCCCTCTTTATGAATCACCACAATAGTGGCAAGGCGTTGGTCACGGGGAAGGGAGCCGACATCACGGGACGCAATAAACATCTCCCGGAGATACGGCGCCAACTTATCAGGCCGAAGCTTATGAGGTTCGATCGGAAGGCCATAGGGACCAAGAGCCTTACCGGAGCGAACAGAGCGAATCGCCAAAGCTATCTCATCACTTGTCAATGCGGCATCCATCAAACCCCTATCCTCGTCAGAGAGACACGGCAACGCGATATCTCGCAGCAGTAGGTGAGAGTCCTCTTCAGGTCTATCAGAGACCCGAGAGTACACCTCACGAAGGTGCTCCGCAAAACAATTCACAATCTCCGCAGGTTCCATCACACTCACACCATCGGCACGCACAATCACCGGAACCACTCGGTTAGCACTCTCCCTTCTGTCCAGCCACGCAATAAACTTTCCGGCCTTGTCACCAACATCATACAGGCGTCCCTGTTGTTCGCGGCTCATGTGTTTAGCAGCATCAGTAACCAGCGTCCTATAGTCCGACTGCTTAAGGCGGAGGGCATGGAGCTTGTCACGCGTGGCCCCCCGTCCCAGATCCTCCTCCAACTCCGCTATGTCAGACTCAAGGCACACCACCTCCTCATTTGTACGTTTCTTGGCTAAAGAAATCAAAGAGAGGGCCTGCCCACGTATGACCGTCTTGAAGGCTTCCCATAAGGTTACAGCCGAAGTGACCGACCCCTGATTTTCTGTAAAATAATGGTCCAGTGACTTAACCAGAAGAGCACGAGTTTTGGGGTTTCGCAAATACCAGGGGTTAATCAGTGGATTGATATTTAAGACCCTGTCTTGACTCTAGCGAGGGGCTTTGTGTAAAGTAGCGGATTCAAACGGAGGAAACTGTTTCCAATAACGTACCAGGCGAGGGTGGCAAAGAAAAATGTCCACTCCAGGGACTCAAAGGCCTTCTCCAGGTTTGGCACCTGGAGTGAAGCCATCGATGCCTGAAGTATCTAAGAATACGAAAGAAATGCCACACATATTAGAAGGTAGCTCGAGCTGGGACGAACCCGCTCTGGTCTGGGTGGACCAATGACAAGACCAGGGGCTCCAAACGGTCCGCAATAACCTTAGCCATTATTATGTAGTCTGTATTGAGTAGAGCCAAGGGTCAATAGGAGCCCTGTCTGGTTTGGGTAAGGAAAGAAGCAGAGCCTGCCGTAAGGACTCGGGAGAGCAAGCAACAGCTAAAGCCTCCCTGTAGAGGGCATGAAGTTAAGGGGCCGGCATAGAGGGGTAGGATTTTTAAATACTCGGCCGGCCGGTAGGCCGGCCGGACCCGTAGACTTGCCCGTCGCCAGTGCCTCAATGGCCTCTTGGATTTCAGTAAGGCAATGGGTTCGTCAAGTTCCGCTATCTGTTTTAGGCGTGATGGTGTGCAATTGGATCGTGGAAAAGAATGCGGCAATACTGTCATGGCCAACGTCTGCACCTGATTGATACAGTGAGGTGCAGTGGCGTGTTAACTCTTCATGTATGTTGTGTTGGGTCTGGAGGAGGCATCCCGCAGAGGAGCGCAGTGTAATGATAGTCTAGTTTGGTCTTGATGTATCAACCACGCCAGTAGTCTGCCCACATGGTCTGATGAGGAATTGGTGCAAGAAGAGTGTGCTGCATAGTCAAGACAGTTCAGTCATTCTAGCAGTGAAGTGTGCTCGCAGTGCACTTCCGCTAGTGGGCGGATGAAATCAGGATCTTGTATTGCTCGGGTCTCATGACGCAGAAGCGCAGACTCAATACGGAAAATGTCGCCATCAAGCTGTTTGCGGATGTTCCATGTCACCCCCAGACAATGTCCCCTGATGGTCACTTTGAAGGCATCCTATTCTACCAGCCTGTATGAAATAGAATTGCCATTAAACTTGAAGTAATCCGTGATTTCGGAACCTAGAGAAATGCGAAATGGTGGGTATTCCAGCACTGTGGGTTGGAAGACATCATGTGGGGATGGCAGGTATGCCTGCCTCCCATGTGAGCTGCAAAAATTGAGGGTTGTGGTCCAAGTGAGTACGCCCTAGGTAAACTGTCCGCTGGACCGTGAGAAGTCAGCCGACCCCATGAAGCGGTCTATCCGAACGTGTAGATTGTGCAGGGAAGAGTAATAGGAGTAGACAGTGTTGCAAGCACATCACACGTCCTAGAAGCTGCCAGTGTTGGAGCCAGTCACTTAGCGCCTGGGCATGGGACACAGCCAACGTGTGAGGTAAATGAGGTAATTAGCGTCAAGTGTTGTACTAAGGACAGAGTTAAAGTCTCCTCCAATGAGCCATGGGATTCCACTCCAGGGCGACAGGCGGCCAGAGAGCTCATATAGGAACAAGACCTGATCTGTGTTGTGTGAATATACTGATCCCAGCAGAAGTTGGTGACTGTGTAAACGGCCCTGTATGAACACATATTGGCCGTCAGTGTCCACTGCAACTTCATCCACCACGAATGGGGGTCCCTGGTTTCACCCAGAGCAATGCTCTCCTGGCATAAGAGGAGTAACCAGTGGCAAACACTTGACACTGCCATCAATTTTGGAGTCTGCCGGCTTCAGCCAGTGTGAGATGTGTATCTTTCAATAATGAGATGCGGGTGGATCTGTGTTTCACATTGACGTATTACTGCAAAGGCTAGACCCATATATTTGCTCCCGTTGCTCCTCCTGAGTGCAGGGTTGCCAGGCATGTGTTAGTTTTCATTTGGTTTTAGCTGGGATACTGACCAGAGACCCAGTGGAATGACCTGCGTCATACCAGAAATATGACAAAATGTTGACCTGTGTAGACCAGTTTGACAATACATTGACTTCTCACTGTCATAGTTTTAGTCTGTTTCTTGAACTCCTGTTTGTAGGCCATTCTCGATAAGAAAAAATGATGAGATCCATACAGCCACGCCACCCCTGTGAGTCTAGTTGTGAGAAATGTCTGTGGTCTGTAGGTTTCCCTTGGTGCCGGCTGATTCGATGACCCAATACTTGCAGTGAACTAAATCTCAAAAATCACCCTGATTCCATGCTTCTTTCCTCACTTTGCTGCAGGGAGTTATTGAGCCTCGCCTCTCACAGGCAGAAGGCCCACGTACAAATGTGGAGTACTGTTTTTATTCTGAGAAGTCTGGGAATGCAGGATGGTGGTACATTTGCTGTTATCAATTGCATTTCTCTCTATTTTAGCTTACTGTATAATTTCAAAATCGGAGTTGATTTGGACAATAATGCTCTCTGAAAATGTAGCATGTCTTTATAGTTACTTTCACTAAAAAGATTGAGTTCTGAATAACCAAGTAGTGTGACATACATTTTTCACAAATGATTTTTTAGTGCTACACATAAAACATACCTTGTAGGAGCAATTAAATTCATTCTGAGAGTGAAACTCTAATCATGTCCTGCTGCTTTCATTGTACCTTGAAACTAATTGTGTATGGTTCATATTTCTTTGTATATTTACTTACAGGTATGGTTGGATGCTGCCAAAGAAATTAAGAAGCAGATTCATGGTATGCTTTATAGTTTTTCTTTTACTGTGCACTATTAGAAAAAGAGATAAATGGCTTTGCTTAGAGGAGTAAAAATCTAGAGCATCTTAATGGATTGGGCTTGTGAAAGACTAATTATAGCAGTGAAGGCATGATGGCATCTTTTCTCCTGAAATGCAGAAAGCAGATTAACAACAGTTTCAATACTGTTTAGGCAGCAAGGTAAATTATATTGTTTTGATAAATAAGCTTGGCCTGTATTGAGAGTTTACACTATACCTTCCAGTGTCTATATTATCACTGAGAGTTGCATTGGGCCCATTAATGGTTTTCTTATAGGTTCTGCTCCATGAGATTCTCTCTGATATTCCATATCTATGGAATATGACCATGCTTGCGCATTATGATGGAACATACTATGTATATTTATAAATTAGAATTATATTTAGAGTAGGAAGGATACTCAAAGGAGGAGCATTCTTTATTAGGATTTGCTTCAATGACACCACCTACTAGTAGCTTGGGGGCAAATGTATTGTAGTTGCTCAGGTTGTCAAAGGAAAATCCAGAACCTTGATGCTATACACATGCCTGAAACATTCTACCTACATAGCAAATGATAAAAGAACATGACCAATTCCCCTGATGAACCTTTCTAGGGAAAGCTCTACTGGAGCTTATCCCACATGCGAGAAACATGAGAAGCCCTCTGCTGCTGAAGTGCACCTGATATCTCCCCTCCCCAGCCTGAGAGTCTTAACCCACTGATCCATTAACCTGCTTCCCTCCCTAACTCTTGTGTCCTCACCATGCTCCTCTTGGAGTGCAGATTTTGAGCAGGAGCTTACCATGTGAGCAATGTTAATGTTAGCCTGGAGCAGCAGCAAGAGATGGGTTGGTTGTGTCAAGTGTGAGATGGGTTTTTTAAAAATGAAGAATAAAATGCACATGGGTGTCATTTGCACATGTGTATTGGTGTGCACGCACATTTGTATGCAGCTATGGGAATGTGTGTGGAGAGTTTTGTGCCCTCTGTAAATAGGTAAAATGCTGGACCTGGCATAATTGTAGTTGGTAGTAGTAGCCTGTGGGCATCTTGGGGATCTTAGGGATACCCACTCTGGTAAAATAATCACCCAGACACTTATCAATAATTCTTGGAGGCTTGTGAGCCTCCATGTGAAGATGGTCTTGTTCCAATGACAGTAAATCTTGACAACTTGTGGACACCCATTTACATTTTCTGGTAAGATGCTGGACCAGGAAAATGATGGAAAATCTGGAAACTTTTGATCCTCCACTGCATGTGTTCCACCTCTGGTAGAATGCTAAGAATTACCACTGTTTATGCCAAGCCCAGCATATCGTAGGAAGTCATGGTACAAAGGTACCTATATCTCTCATAATGTTGGTACTGGCAGTAAGGTGATAATGCTGACCTGTTTTGGACATATGTTGCACTGTAGTGCCTACCCATATCAGAGTGTTAACGTTGGAACAGTGGTGGCAATTCATGCCATTTTGTAGGCATCATTGAACAGTTCTTGACCTATTGCAGGCATACATGGTAACCTACCTGCAATAAGGCTCACCTCTGCATTACAGTAGCAATTCATTTATTGCAAGCATATATGGCATGATGGTGCCCAACCTCACGTAATGCAGGTCTTCGCTGAATGATTGTTGTTCCTGGTAGTTTGCGGACCATCACGGTATAATGATGTCAAGGCAAAAAAGCAAATCCTTATCAATACATTAAAGTTCAGGCACGTCACAGAAGGGAGAAACCATTAAGTGAGCATATGTTACTTATCAGCTTTTAAAAATTCTTAGCCACCCCTTCTCTGGCTCCAGATATGTCTTTTCCAGCGTATGGGTTTTGGGGATAATATTGGCCAAGGTGAAATCTATTACATGTTTAAATGCTTGTTTTTGCTAGTAAGATAAGTCCTAAGGCGCACTGGAGAAAAAGGTATTTTATTCTACTTCAAGTTAAAAATTTAGTAGTACATTGAGGAATGTTGAATGGGGAATTTGAATACCTGGTCCACGGAGGGAAAGGTATAATGGCTGTAGGTCAGACTCTCTTGGTTCATTGGTAAAGAGGACATCATCGTTTCAGTGCTGTATTTATTGTATTGAGGCTTGCCTCTATTGTTTTTATTCTCTAGGTACCCAGGATAAATGCCCAGTTTGAAGCATGGATGGTCCTACCAACTGGCACAAAACCCATTCAGATCTAAACCTTAGGGGTATAGTATTGTAGCTTATATATAGCCCGGGGAAACGGTGCCTAGCCTATAAGTGGTCCTGTAGTGAAACCGTTTCCTTCAGGAAGAAGAGGACTTCTCCTTCCAGTCATGGTTCTTGTGGGAAGGTCCCTAGGAAAATCAATCTTTGCTCAGTGACTTACCTAAAGAAAATGGAGAGGGACTTCTTTGGAGTATATGTGTGGACCCTAAATAAAGGTAGTTGGCCTGTCTCCCTGGTGGGCTTCAGATGCAGAGCAAGAGTTTCAGGCCAGCAGTTCATTGTCAGGTCCAAGACACCACATTCAGATCATGTGGGTATCCATAAAGGGTATCTTCTTATGACATAATCAGTAGGGTTTAAAGCCCGACATTTCCTAATCAATGTAGATTTGTTGATTAATTTAATTGTAGGAATACACAGAGAAGAGCGATCCTGTCTCAATGATGCATGAAATAACTGGCACCAGTGCGCCACTCTGCTTGCTATGTAGTCAATTGCATTCACGTTCAGAGTACATGGTGCTGCATGTGAAGTCATATGGTGCCACCTGACAGCCCTGGAGGAAAGGAACTTGGGCAGTAGATGACAAATCGACACTAGTTGCTTGTTTGGAGTGCAAATCTGCAGTTTGCAGAGCTTTAGTAGGTGCCAGGACACTAGTATCAAATCATTTGTGCCCAGAAGCCCCTGACTGCCCTGTGGTCCACCCCCAAACGCTATCTGACACACATCAACCCTAAAGCTTGCTTGGAACCTTTGGCAACCTCTTGGTACTTCTTTTTGAACTATGATAACCTCAAAACACTTCATTTTCCTGAAATATTTCTTTGCGGTATACCCAAATAATTTAGTGGCCCCACTACCTCTACAGATACATATACCAACTAATGGTGGCCAACCCTAAATGCAAAGTATCTGAGGTGGACGGTCTTGGACCATTGCCCTCTTCAACTGCATGCGCTCCCACATGGAGACTGCAGTCATGGGTACTTCAGGACCAAACATTCAGTGGCATGATCCAAGATATAATCCCCAACACTTTTGTAGAAATGCTGGACAAGTTTGTAGTATTGGTATGGAATGGAAGGCTTTCAAATCATCAGCAGGGGTTTCTTAATCAAGATATGTGTGTCCCAACCAATATTGTTGATGGAATTGACAGCATTGAAGTACGAAATCAAGGAAAATGGAACAGCACTGCTTTCATGCAGTTGCCTTATAAGCATGCAGAGTTAAACATGTGTTTTTGCTTGAACAATTGCATAGCCTGTACTGCCATAAACAGACAGATGTTAACAGTGTTGAGAAGGCAAGATGGTTGTTAGGTATGCCCAAAAGGACGTTAATAGGATCTTTGTGGAGTCTTACTCCTTTCTTTTAACTTCCTTGTCTTCCCCTCAGCCCAATGGACCTTGCAGCTTTTATGTTTGAAGTCAATGTAAAGGTCTTGACACTGACAACTGGGAGGACCTTGAAACCCCATTCATATTATTGGTACAGAAGTCATTAGACCTCCAAATATTGGTAAAACCCCAGACAAAAATAGTACACCCATGTAATTATCCAGGGTGTTTAGAGCAACTTCTCAACTCCAGGTTGTTAGGCTTGTATGTGGATTCAGAGGTGATTGGTAGCTTGCCCCTGTCCACAAAAGAGGCTCTGTTGGTGTTGTTTTTAATGCCTGTTCGACATACACTTGACAGGACATCTTATCATTGTTTAAGCTAAACACTGCCTGCAAAATCCTAAAAAGTATTTCGGTAGTGCAACTCCTTGTGGTCCTCCTGAGTTGTGCTCACCCAGACCACATTAGGTTTATTCTCGTTAAGAATGGTTCTCTCAATTGAAGTTTGTTCCATATTATGGATGGCTTACATGACTATGAGATTGCTTTCTGTAACATTATTGAACATTGATAAAGTTTTTTACATGTTGAGGTGGGATTACTTGTATGCAATATTAGAGCATATGAACTTTTGACCACCGTTCATACCGGGTTTCATGCTATTGTCCACACAGCACATAGCAAGAACCCTGTCATCCCATGTAATCTCAGATAACTGGCTAGTGTGAAGGTCCACCGCCTAGGCTGACCCCTCCCACTGCTGTTACGCGCTATAACAAAGGAGCCACTTGCACAGCATTCATGAAGAACTGTAAGAAGGAGCTTAAAAATCCATTGCCCTTCAAAGCATCTTTTTTGTATGCAGATTATATACTCCTGTACTTTAAAGATTTGCTACTAGAACAGGCCTTTGGTGCATTTTTAATAGGTTTAATCGCATTTCAGGACGTCAAGTGGATAAGATAAAATCTTGTTTTATTAATATTGAATTCAGGGCTAACTGTTCTCATACCTACATGATTCCAGACTCTGGACTTGATGGGTTCCAAAAACTTTAGATATCTAGGAATCAGACTGTTTAACATACACAGACCTAATTGTGGTAATTTTGCAAGAGCTTTTGCACCTTTATGGTGATCAATGTTATTCTGATGATGTCTCCTCACATTGGTGATGCGGTGGGTGGCACTCAATAAAATGATCACACTACCATGCTTCCTATGCTATTTCACAAACATCCCCGTAAAAATTCCCAATGAGTTCTACCAAAGAACTTGGGTTACTGGTCAATGACCTATTATGGGGGAAAAGGTGGATGGAGGGTGGCCCTTACTAATAAACTGATTTTACATCTCTGTTGGGGAGCAAACAGTTGCAGATTTTTTAAAAAAACAACTTTTTATTGATGTTTTAGCATTACATTATGCACAATACTCATTATAACCAAGAACGACAGTACACTTTAGATGCATATATTGCAGACACTGCAAGTTGAGAAAGGTACATTTGTTATCTTTATCATATAAAAGCTGGCTTATCATTCGCAGTACAACACAAAACAATACAATAAAACAAAAACTGTTGCAGATTTTTGAGTACTGTTGTTTAGCAGCAAAGTTGTAATGGGCATTGAGTTAGATGTCTGGCAAAAAGATCAACAAAAACAAATTCTTTCAGAGCTTAAAAAACAATTTCTAAAGCAAAAGCAATCAGGGGTGTGTGGTGCTCAAAAACAGACACTGTTTGGAATAGTAGATAATGCACAATACTGCTGGAACAGACATATCAGGTGTGCCAGCAGACAGGCAATGATTGTGTCTGGCTTACCCTTGTGGCACCTTTCCAGGTTACATCAGGAGAGAAGGATAACAGTGGACAGACTGTGGTCAGAAGAGGGAGTTTGTACACTAGGTGACTTGTTTGAATTCAGTGTAGCTACCACAGTATGTGAAACTGAGCTGAGAAAGACGTTGTTTTACAATCTAAATCTTTAGGGATTTACATGCTATGCATTATTCTGCCATCTACTGGCTGGGTCTGGAACCATCTTTCTTCTATTTTTGTATTTTATTTGAGTGGGCATTTTTGTTGACCAATTGGTGTTATGTCCATCCTATACTGACGTCAAACATATTCCCTATAAGTCCCACAGCGATGATCACCATCATCAGATTCTAACCTTTGTGTCTAGACGTTGAGGAAAGATCTCCTGAACAAGCAGAAGAAAAGTCAAATCTGGAGAAAAATCAGTTTTTCTTCATCACAGACAATCAAACACTGGAGGTCGCTGAGGAGAATCACTGTTTTCCACCAAAAGCCTAGGGTTACCCACAATTCATAGACTACATGAACAGGAGAAAACATTTGAGGTATTGAACACATGCCATTCAGGTTCTATACCCTTACTGTAAACACAAAATTTGTGCAGAAAGACAGCCACCAGGTGTGTAACATGTGCCTACCAAAAGATCACCAGATGCTGGGCTGCAGTGCCTGTGCGAAATTCCGCTCAAACAACTCAAGGCTAGAGAAAATTAGAGGTGGTTACATATGCCAAGGCATAGGGCATAGAAGCACACTTCCATGAAGGGAACGGAGCCCTGCAGCAACGACGAGATGCATGAGGTTACCGAGATGGCACAGACACAAAAAATGCTGAAGGTGCGGACGCTGAAAGGGAGAAGGCGCAGAAAAATGTTAAGAGATGCCGAAGCCCACAAAGACAAGGTAATAAAGCGAAGTGCTGCGAGGAGCAGAGCGGAGTATTTCAGTCTCCAGGCACCCTAAAACCATCACTGTGGTGGAGGGTAAACACAAGCCCAAACAGCCACTCGCATCCAAATCCAGGGATACCGCATACTGCAAATCCTCTGAACCGGCTTTTATTTCAAAGCACAATTGAGGGCATGAGAGGGAGAAGAAGTGCAGCGAAGTGGAGCCTTCAGCGCCAAAAAGAAAATCTTTGACGATAATTGTCAACAAAAGGCAAATCAAAGTCTAAAAGCAGACCACACAATTTGAGGCTAAATGGAGACCTTGATCAGGCGGAAAAAAGAGTTTGACAACTCCAATAATGGAGTCAGGATTACTCTCTAATTCTCGAAGGAGAAACTAATCAAGGTCGCAGTTAAAGAACTGGAGCTGGACAACTCCTGAGGAAGAACAGGAAGAGGAAAGCATTGAGTACGCGAACAAATTTGTGATGGGCCCCTAACAGCAGGGAACTTTGGAAGAAGACAATGCAAGCGGAATGTTCTTTGCCGTCTTGATATGGTTGCCAGTCTTTTGTTTCTTTTGCATTCATTTAAAAAGGTAAAGAGGGCTGCTGACACCTATGCCGTCAGACTTGAAGAACAGGCAGAGTTCTGCTTCTTACTGAAAACACTGTTGCTCTAATTCCTTTCCATGCTGGCCAGTGTACTGGACCAGGAGGTAGACATTCAGGAACCTAGCCACAGCAAAAGTGGTTGCTGAAAGAGTCGAAAAAAAGTAGACATTCTACTCAAGACCAGTCATACGACAGGGGCAGCGTCTAAGCCGACTCAATGTAGCCTTTTCAACATTGTAGAGGTCAAACACCCTTGCAGCAGTGAGACCACCTTTCTAACGTGTGTGAGCAAGCAAGTAGAAATAGTAGGTAGAAAAATTGAGTACTCTGCAGCAGTCAAGTCTGGGATTGACAACTCTGGTGCCCTTTAAACAGGTATGTACACCAACAGTGAAGGAGATGGAAAGCCTCTAACAACACCTCCCTGAATAGTACCAGAAAAGGTCAAACAAAATATAATGTAGAGGGCGAAATTATAAACGGCACCTTCCTAAAGCCCGCCTTGGATGTGGCAGATACAACCAGCAGACAGGGTTGTTCCGTAACCCCATCCAGGAATGTGTCTGGCTTCCAGCGAGAGGTTTAGACACAGGTTGTAAACATGACATTTACTGGGAAAAGCCTTTTTGGATCGTAAGTCAACGACTCTCATTCAGAGATTGGAGAAGGTTATTGACGTTTCGAAAGTCCATGGGGACCTTTCAGTGCAGAGGACAGTTTGGGCGGGGAAAGGGGACACTCCAAGCAAGAGGGTACCCACTAGAGGAGGTTCACAGCCAGCAACACCTCATTCTTGTTTCACCCCACCAAGCAAAGGCCCTCCTAGCCAGCCCTATCGAGGGAGGATCCAGGGAAGATGAGCAGCTCTAAGAGGTGCTGGACACAAAAGCAAGTGACTCAAGGGCAGGGGTCCTACATGCGGCACTGGCAGGGGGCAGAATCGGAGGATTCTTCAAGGAATGGAACAACTATCACCTCTGACAAGTGGATACTCAACATCATCCAGCACGGATACTGCATGGAACCTTTAAAACTACTGCATAACATCAGGCTAAAGCCAAGAACACAGCAAATTAGATCTCTCCTGCATCTCATGCTTGAAGTGGCACGTTTGCTGTGGAAAAAGGCAATAGAAATACCCCATAAAGAGAAATGGGACATGGCGTCTACTCACTCACCTTTCTGGCCTGAACACAAGACCCATCTTAGTCCTCGGTCCCTCAGCAAGTTCATCAAAAATTTCAGTTGACAACTATGTAAGAGTGAAGAGAGCATTATATGGCAACAGAGACTTCAAAAACTCATATCTCCACGCCACAAAGAAAGACAGACAGAAGAAGTTCCTGATATTCGTTATAAACAAGGATCATTACCAATTCAATGTGTTACCTTTTGGGATAAAATCAGCCTCTAGTGGGTTCACGAAATGCCTAGCTGCAGTAGTGACTCATCTACGGGAAAAAGGAATTCATGTTTACCAGTACCTAGACAATTAGTGTTTTTTTTTTTTTTATAGAATTTTCCAAATTACAAAAAACAAAAAGAGAATATAATGGTCATAGCATCACAGTGTAGCATACAGTGAAAATATGTGACAACATCCTCCGTAACTGCTGTACGTACAGACCTTACAGAACCATATAATAATCCACTTGTCTGATGGTTCCTGCGCGGGAGGGGCGCTATCACCCTGCACTGCCTATAGGTACGTTTGAAGAGGTTGACAGATATCCACGGGCCGAAAAGCCGGTGGTTTTAGCTGTGCATATGTATCGCTAGTGGTATTGCAAAATGTCATACTATGAAGCCATGCAGCTAGCGTAGGGGCCTGCCGACTGGCCCATGTGATAGCAATTTCACGCTTGGCAAGAAGGAGCGCTATGGCAACAAAGCAGTCTACCCATGGTAGCATACAAGAAGGGCCACTCAAGCTAATCAAACGCTTTCTCAGCGTCAAGGAGCACGGCAGCCTCAGGGACCGATGGTGAGATCTTATTCAGCTTGGCAAACAGAATCTGAGTGTTTAGGGCGGTGTAGTTCTGGAGAATGAATCCCGACTGCGCTGGAGTAATCAATTTCTCCACAATCAAAGCAAGCCTGGTCGCCAACATTTTATCAAAATTCAGGAGCAAAAGAGGATGGTATGAGCTACATCGCAGTGCATCTTTTCCAGGTTTAGGCAGCAAGATTATTACAGCTTCTCTCAAGGTGGGTGGAAGCACTCCCAAGTTCGATGGCCTCCTGATACATATCAATAAGATGGGGCACGAGTAAGCTGCTATAATTTAGTAAAAACACCCCGTGAAGCCATCAAGCCCAGGTGCCTTTGAGCCATCAAGGGCACTGATGGCCTCTGTTACCTCCTCCTCCGAGAACGGCTCAGCCAGGAATTCCTGGTGGGCCTTTTCCATCCACACAAGTGAAACCTCATCGAGGTAATCATTATAGACTGAGGGGTGGTGAGAGGTTCTAGAAGTGTATAAAGTTATATACTACTTAAGTACCTCCCGCAGCACCCCCACGTTGCCAGTGTTCCGCTCACCTCCATCCCCCCTCAGTTCTGCTATGTAGGTGGGCCTGCGGGTGTGTTGCATTAGTCTGGCTAGCATCCTACCAGGCCTTTCGCCCTCCCCATACCGCTGGGCAACTGCGTATTTACCAAGAAAATGGGCCTCATGCTCCGCGGCCTCACGGAATTCTGCCATAAGCATTGCACATTTGCGGAGATCAGTGGGGTCAATAGTGACCGCCCCCCGATCTAACTCCTCAAGCTGTGTCTCTATGTCCGCAAGCGTGCGGCGTTGTGCACGGAGCACCCCAACGTTCTTAGAGATACACCCGCCCCTTGCATAGGCCTTGAAGGCCTTCCACAGGGTACCCTTAGAGTCCACCGACCCAGTGTTTATCCTAAAATATTCCACTATCACTTCCCCAAGTACAGCAGCAAAAACAGTATCCCTCAGGGCCATGTCCGGGAATGGCCATGGCCGCTCCAACCTCCCCCCCCCCCCCCCCTCCCCCTTGCTCTAGGGATACACAAACTCACCACCACCGAAAAGTGCTCTGAGAAGGTACGCAGGAGATGGGTGACCGCAGCGACCCACAGTGCCACCCCGGTCAACGGGCACCAGTAGTCTGTGTCCAGGTATTGTGGGGTGCGGAGTAGTGAGTATACCCCTCATGATCCGCGCAGTGATATCTCCATATATCCACTAACTCAAGCTGTTAAGTAGTGTCCAGCACCTCGTGTCGCGCCCTTGGTTTGGTGGCTATCGCATGCGCCATGATGTCACGCGCGGGTCCAGCAGCAAGTTGAAATCGCCTCCCATAAAGACAGTCTGCCCCCATATGGACCATATGGCTGCCGACAGTCGCAAAAGATTCTAGGTCGTCAACATTTGGGGCATATATATTCACAAGGAGCACTGAGTGATCAAGCATGGTACCTGTAATCAGTAAATAACGTCCCCCCATATCCAGATAAACCTCCTCCTCTCGAAATGGCACCCGTTTGTGTATCAGCACTGCTACTCCCCTAGCATAGAAACTATATCCTGCAAAGTATTTGAGGTCCCCAACTCGATTCCAATGGTGTCTTAACATTTACCGCCAGGTGGGTTTCCTGCAAAAACGCTATATCCACATGGTGTCGCTGCATATAGTTAGTCACCTGTTTACATTTACGGGTATTGTTTAACCCCCGAACATTCCATGACATCCACATTGGATTCCGCACCAACCTTATTAACCATAGTCTAGTACCTGCAATTCCGATGTACCGTTGTCAGGACTACACACGCAACACTGCAATTGAGATGTACAATAATAACATGCTACAAACACTGACCAAGAATCCCAAATTCCCCCTCCCACCTTCCATCCCCCACACCCAACTCTGGGGGAAAGTCCCCATCCCTTATAACCATAATAATGGAATCATACACGCAAAAACAAACCTGCACAAGTCGAGACATGCGCAACGCCCTGGGGGGATGGCAACACCCCGCCACTTCCCCAATTATTGGCATAGTGTGCCTGCATAAGAACATGCGATGCATCTATGGTGGCACTCAAACGTGCGCACGGACACAGGTCCACAATGATGCAGCACAGGCAGCGGGAACCAAATAGCACACATCTGCAATGTGAAATAACAGGCACGGCATGACTAACTAGTAGAAAACAGGTCCGCCCTGGAATCCGGTATTTCCTGGGTATGCTGCGGAGATGACGGCTCCTCCTTCCTTGCAGAGTTGGAGTACCTCCAACTCTGCGCATCATGGAGGAGAGTCAAACACACGAGACCGACCATCAAAGTTCCCCTTCAGACGTGCTGGGTACAACATCCCATAGCGCATTCCCATCTTTCGCAGGGCCACCTTCACACCTGAATACTTTCTACGTGCTTCCTGGACCATGGCGGTGAAGTCCGAATAGAGGGAAATTTGTGAGCCCTGCCACTCAAGTTGGCCTTTCTCACGTGCCATCCGTAAGGCTGTATCCCTATTCCTAAAATTCAGGAGTCGGCTATGATCGGTCTTGGTGGGCACCCTGGGTTAGGTCGCGGCCCCAGGATGCGGTGAGCACGTTCAACCTCAAAGGTAGCAGTAAAGGATTCACCTGCAAGCATATAAGACAGAAGGATTTCAACGAAGTGGTCCAGGTGCCCTGTGTTGGTGGATTCGGGCACCTCCATAATACGGATGTTGTTCCTCTTCCCATAAGCTTCTAAATCTTCATTTTTGAGGGCCACAGACTTAAGGAGCTTTTCCATCCTCTCCAACTTCCTAGTTGTCTGAGCTGCGCTGTCCTCCAGGTCAGAGGTCCGACCCTCCTGAGCATCCAACCTAGCCCCCATGGATTCCAGCATCCTGTCAAGGGATCAAATCTAGTATCCAGGGCTCTAAAGCCTGCCCTCAATTCTGCCTACAGGCTGTCCGGCTCCGCAAGGCCCTGCCGCAGGTGTCTCACTGCCCTCCGCCATGGTGGGCTGCTGCGCAGTGGTACCAGGACCAGGTGGCTTAAAGGGCAAGGTGATTTGCTTGAGGTCCTTGCGCCCCATCCCGCAAGTAGTCGACGTACCGCAGTCCAGGCGTGGCAAGGCCCCCACTACAGAGACCCAAAGGACAAGGTAAAAGGCTTCCCAAGTGCAGGTGGGCCACACGCCAGCCGGGTGCTACTCACAGCCGAAGACAAAGATTTCAGTCAGGGGGACTGGGAAGAATGTAAGCTGTGCACCTACGACCTGCGCCTCCTCAGCCACCACAACACCCAACAGCAATCACTCTTGTGCCGTGGGCCGAGACTGATGGGTGGTAGGTGGGCCAGGAGGACTCAACTGTCCACATCAGTCAGTGGCCGCTTATGCATGTGGTGGCCCCTCTTGGTTAGATCACCTCTTCATCCGGGGCAGGTCACAGTACACTCCGTCCCGCTCTGCAACAGGGGCCAGTCCAACAATCTAGGGGAGGCCAGGCAGCCGGACAACAGAAGGCCCCCAGCACCGCAACACCAAAGAGGGCCGGGAGCCAAATGAGGACGGGTGCGGCCGCGGGGGGAGGGTGGGCTGCTATATAAATCACCATTGCGCTGTCATGACGCGATCTGTAAGGGGAAGCAGTGGCGGAGCTCCAAGCCTACGCGGCCATCACAGTCGAAGGCTTAGCCACGCCCCACCTAGACAATTAGTTGGTAAAAGCACAGTAGTTGAAACAATGCTAAGACAGTATAAGAACAGCAAGGACAACCTTGTACAACCTGGTGTTCTCCATGAACTGCAAAAATCATACTCAATACTGTAAAAGGAGAAAGACGTTCCTCTGGACCAGCCTGAATTCCAAAGAATGGTAAGCTTTCCCTGTTGAGACAAGACTCCTGGCATTAACGGAGCAAGTTCGTCTTTACCAGAAGGGGCCACCTCTGATGGTGAGGATGGTGGGGAAGCTGATGGGCATCATGTTGACTTCTCATACCAACTTCCATGCTACACATAAGACCATTGCAGGAGTGACTACGGAGACATTGGTCACAGGCAACAGGGAGTTGGGAATATCTAGTAGGCATTACAGTGGGCAGCCTTTCAAACAATCTGCTCCCTCGATTACCATAATGACTGATGCATACCACACTGTGTAGGGGAGCACACATGGGGAAATTGACCATCAGGGGCCTTTGGGACCAGAGAAGGATGCAAACCAAAAATATAAAGGTGCCCAAGACTGTTTTCCTAGCCTTTAAAGCACTTCAGTCTCAGATTAAGAGAAAGGTAGTTCAGGTTCAGACCACGTTAATGCCATGTTCTACCTCAACAAACAAGTGTGGGGCCAAGATATCACACATTACCCGGACTAGCACAGGACATTTGAACATGGGCAAGTCAGAAACACATAACCATAGTAGCAATTTATCTTACAAGGGTACAAAATACAGAAGCGGTCAGGCTAAGCAGATAGGACGCTTTGCACATATTGAGCTGAAACAACTACAGGTAGTAGACCGGATCTTTCAAATGTGGGAAACTTCACACCTAGACCTGTTCTCTACCAATAAAAATGCGAAATTTCAAAACTTTGCGACTATTTTCCTGTTGCTTTCAACAAAGAGCTGAGAGCTGGTACTTGTGGAAGGCCTGGAATGTTGCACACTGTTCTACAGCTGCGTAGCTGTTGAGAGTAATATATTTTCTTTTGGTGAAACATCGCAAAAGCTCTTTCCGCTTGCAACTTTTGTATACAATGTATGTCTTCCTAATATCTTGCGTTGTTGACTTAATTTTTTGTTTTTCCAGAACTGGCCTGTAGTTGAAGGACTTTTGCAGAATCACAAATGAAAGTGCACTTTGTCAAGACAAAGGGAAATTCCAAGTTATAGAGCTCACAACCCTTCTTGATAAACCTACTTCCCTTTGGGTGATAAGCAGAATGCACTTTTGCAACGTTAACAGTGTTCTCCTCAGCGTTCCTTTAAATAAGGAAGGTCATGCAGGGGTGTACGTGATTTTTTTCCATAAATAGCAAGGATACTGACACTATAAATAGAATGAGGTGATTCATTTTCTTAGTTTTATGATGAGTGACCCCATACTGAAAAATGCAGTCCTTTAAACTCAATTTTGTCTGTGGGGTGGAACCAGCAGGGTATCCAGTAAATCCTGTACTTGGGCCCCAGTGATTGGAAAAAGGAATTTAAAACTTATTTAAGGTTTATTTTTATACGGTTGGATGCCATGTCAGTAGGCTCCTATAACACTTTACTGACATTTTTCTGTTTAAAAAAAAATCACAAGAAGAACGTGATATGCTGCGAGACGTAAACATGCATATTGATGTGGAAATGAACAACCGAGCTCAGAAGTTCCTTGGAGCTCTTGAAGTCTTTTACTTTATGTATTATGGGCTCAGTGTACATTGGCAGCCCCGTCTTGGATTGTTGCCTGTGAGTAGTTGGTTATAGTGGAGTGTCTCTTAGCTGGGTTGGATAATTCACCAGCCTTATTGAGTTCAGTTTAACGATGCCCATTGCTAAATCAGGGTGACCAAAAGTTCCCAGTCCTGATATTGAAGAACAATGGTCCTCAGTAATGCCAAACAGGCTCTTGAGAATTTGAGCACTATGGGTTATCAGCCGGACCCCAGTGGCATGCTAACTAAATGTATTTCTTGAGGGTGTTTTTGCCAAAAAGGAAGGACAGCTAACTTTGTGTTTGCTAGCCATAAGAAATGTTGGTTCTCTGAGCATTTGAGAGCAACTGATCACAGGAAGCAGACAGTGCTTACTGGAAACACTAACAGAAGGTAGATGGACCTACCCACAAGAGTCAACTTAAAAAGTGCAAGAACTAATGCAAGCTAAGGAGCTGTCTTTGTAACAAGATTATATAAGTAGAACCTCTCTCCTTGTCTGCCGTTTGCCACCTTGAGGGCATCTTTGCCTTTTTAGTACCATGCTCAGCTCCTTTCTGTTTGGCAACTACATACCTAGTTGTTTAGCATCTCCCTACCTACCTAGTTGTTTAGCATCTAAATTTAGAAGAACATTTGAAAAGATCAAAAAAGATTTATCCACTGAGGAACCCCTATTTTAATGTCTGCTATGGCCTTGTTTTGGTCTTACTGCAATACTGTCCCACCACCCTTTCTGTAGAATGTGGGAGCACTGATTGATTTTGTGGACACAACCTGGATCTCCTGAAGTTCTGTGCGCAGTGGCAGAGCAGAAGAAACTTGATGCTTGTGTTACTAACTCGGCAACCTGCCTCTTCATCATAGGCCGTGTTTGTGGAATGTTCTCAGAGTACTGAAAGTAGGGGCGTGGTTCCCTAATCTTGAAAAACTCAATCTGTACCTCACAAACAATGACTAACTACTACTTTGAGTAGGGAAGTTGATAGCCAATCAATTATTCAGTTATAATGAGGACACACATATTGTGAACCAATGGTAGACTGGGTTATGCCCTGCAGGCCATGGTACCAAAAGTATTTTGGGAGCTGCACCTGATGAGATCGGGGCTATTTAGAGGAAAATGTTTCAATGGCATGTGTGGCTGTAGATACACATGCTCTGCATGCTCTTGCCATCTAGTGTGGGGTCCGAAGTTGTGCAAGTTGTTTTTCTTTGAAGAAGTCTTTCGAGTCACGAAACCTGGGTGTCGTCTCCTCTCAGTGATACTGCGCATAGACTCCTATGTTATTGTTTCTTCTCCGCTGTTGGATTTGGGCGCGTGTGCTTCTGCTCCTTGTTTTGACTTTGTTCGCTAAGATTCTTTGGTCCTTTTACTGTCTTCGGTATTGTTTTGATCGTGCTTTTCACTTCTGCACTGCTCTCGTATTTCATCGGTTCGGCCTTTGACCAACCACCCCTGGGGCACCGCCTGTCTCAGGCCTACTCTAGCGTGCACTCGTTTGCTTTGAAGATGACCTTCTGATAGAACGCACACACATCAGATTTTGCCCTTGTTTCCACTCAAAATATCGGCACATCGATCAACACCTCGTGTGCAACTTGTCTTATCCCCAGACAATTGTGAAGCAGACTGTGATGTGTGTAAGTTGTTTCGGTCCAAGAAAACCCTACGGGATTGAAGTACTCGTCGATTGTAAATATCTCACAGAAATGTAGATGACACCCCTGACATTTTTGGTGAGGAGCACTCCCAGAAGGCCTCAAAACAATCTTACATAATTGCCATGGCGGGCACCCCTTTGCTTCATCTTCTATATAGCAGTGCGTCACTAGATACACTCCCTCCGGCTTGTCAGATAGTCATCCAGACATGGAGGAGGGTGGTTCGGTCCACGGGTTGGTGGGGCAGGCTGATGGGCGCCACTCCCCTCTGGCAGGGCACCTGCTTACGGCCGGTTTCGACACTGGAGGGAGTTAGCAGGTGGAACCTTATTGGTATCTCCATGCTCGGAGATATTACGCAAGGGACCACACTTAAATCCTTTCAGAGGATGCAATTGGATTTTGATCTTCACAAGTTGCAGTTCCATCGCTACTTGCAGCTCCAAACAAGGTGAGGAGCGCAACCGGAAATATTTACACGGGTCTAAGAAGATCTCTTACACATCATGATGTCTATAGCCAAATTGTAACACAATTATTGACAGCAAACAATCATATAATAAACATTATTCTTCCGGATTACTTTTCATCAATTTTTATTCATAATTTTCAAGTAAAAACAGGATGACATATCCTAGATGAGCAGCCTACGCTTTTCGGCCCTATTCACTTGGGACTTCTTCAGGGCGGCGCTCTGTGTTGTTGGAAGCCTTATCCTTAAACACCAATTGTCTGCACAGTACTCTTCATACACTCATTCAGACCTCATACAGTTCCTCTATTGGTTCAAGATCTATTGTGCACATCAATAACGCAATCAATTTCTTCTGTGATGTCTTCTTCCTTTCAACACTCTTTTATATAGTACTCCTCGTCTTATTATTTTAAGCGTATTTGAATGATGAAACCTATTTTGTTCAGGCCTCACTTCCATAGGCCCTATCACGCATGCCATCCACCAGCAGAACGAGTAATGTCTCCTGGTTCTCACACGAGTCCGGTTCCGGCAGAATCCACGTTCAAAAACCTACTTGCAGCTCCGCCATGCCCTGACCCCCCTGCTTCGGCAGTTGGAGGCTTTACCTGAGTTTCATCCGTTGGAGGGTCGCTTGTTGATGGGGGATATTGGGGCTCACAAAATCCGGCAAATTTATCAGATACTCATCACACATACTAAGACCACTATCCACAAAACCCGCGAGGCATCAGACGATGACTGGGCTGAGGCTTTGGCTAGTCCTCGATATGCTGCCGTGTCTACTAGATACAGACTAATCCAGTTCAAATACATCCATAGGGTGTATTGCACTCGCCATAGACTCTGGAAAATGGGAGCTATCCAATCTCCGATCTGTCTCCGTTGCCACGCAGATGATGGTTCGTTTTTGCACACGGTGTGGGGTTGCGTGGCGATTCAGCCGTTCTGGACTGGCGTGGTATCCTGCCTGGGCTGTGTCCTGGCGCGGGATATCCCGTTAGACCCTAGACTGGCGCTTTTACACAGTACAGAGGACATTGGGGGGAATCGCTACAAGAGACGCCTTTTCTTTTTGGGCCTCACCTTAGCCAAGCGTGACATAGCACAACATTGGAAGGACTCATCCCCACCTGGTGTTACCACATGGAAAAAGGCACTTGACAGATGCATGTCTGCAGAGGTTGTAGTGTTTCAGGCGAGGGATGCCCACAGAAGCATGGAAAGATCTGGTCATGGTGGGCCGCCTATAGAGGCATCGACCAGTTAGGTTATCAGAGCGCTTTACAGGAATCCTAAAGTTGTACAAAGGTTATGAGTTAAAGAGTATATAACAAATGGGAGGAGGCGGGGGTGTTGCTAATGAAACGTGGTCGGGAACTTCTTAGGCATTTATTTGTAATGTTTCTTATGTATGGTGCGCTTCGGGGGGTGGGGTGTTTAATGTTTCATTGGTCTGATGTTCTGCAGGCCATTGGGGATTGGTATAAGGTGTCCAGAGATATTATTCAACGTGTTTCCATCTGGTACGCTGAAAATTCAATTAAATTTGTTTAAAAAAAAAGAAAACACACTCACATAGAGGTCGCCGGACCACCACTGGCCATGGTTGTGTCTAAAAGACTGTTTCAGACACGCCGCCCTCGGGCCTTGCACCGATGCTGAACAAAAACACTGTTTTACACTGAAAAGCTCGGAGCCGAAAGTCTCTAAATCTCCATCTTCTTCCATGTCTCTAGTCAAGCCCATTCTCGAAAAAAAAATTGACATCTGCCAACGGAAAATTCAAATCCAGGAAGGTACAGGACGGATACTTGCTTCTATGCCACCAGAGCGGAAGCTTTCCTTCTAAAGTCACTAGACAGCCCTGTTTTCAAAAAAGGAAGATGAAGGACAAAGCTACTAGTTCTACACACCTTGGTACAAACGACAATGGTCCTAAATTAATGATTCATACAAAGTGGCAAAGGCACTTACATTAGTTAATTGATCTGCTAAGTCATGAGCTGGGGAAGAAAAACAATTATAGAAAGCTCACAATGTTAAATCTAACATTTTAATATAAACCACAACATCCAAAATATAAATCACCAAATCTTTACTTCATTTGGACAATTCAATTACAATTTTTAATACAGTGTTAGACTCAAGGTTGCTCCAGAGGGAACGTGCAATAGGTGCAAGTGCTGAAGAGTGAGTATAAGAGGAAAGGAATAATAGAGCATAGTTATAAAAGATATTCTTTGGATTCACAGAGGTGAACGGTTTATAATTCACCGTCACGAACAAAACCTGGTCACGTACACAATTTACAGCAATTCATGTTACATAATTAATTAGAGACAATTCAATTGTCTGGCACGAAGAAAAATGGCGTGTCCCAGGTAGGAAGGGGGCGTCGACGTTTCGACCCGACTAGGGGGCCTGGAGGGAGATTTGAACCTCGCCCATGCGGGTCTTCATCAGCACCGACGTCCTCGCGGTCCAGCGCGGAGTCAGCTACCTGCGCGTTGAGAGGTTTCTACACACCGATTCATTCGGCGTTTGTTCATCCCTGAACCTGATCAACTAAAGAGGTACATACCCTGTTGAGAGAAGAACCCAGACAACCCACCTCTAAATCACGAGGGACGTCTGGAATTGTTATCTCGCATGCCCCTAACTATATCGGGCCCCTGATAATTCAGGCACTTTCTTGCTTCTAGGAGTCCCTCAGGTTGCCCTTCTGCCTGATGAAGACCCGCATGGGCGAGGTTCAAATCTCCCTCCAGGCCCCCTAGTCGGGTCGAAACATCGACGCCCCCTTCCTACCTGGGACACGCCATTTTTCTTCGTGCCAGACAATTGAATTGTCTCTAATTAATTATGTAACATGAATTGCTGTAAATTGTGTACGTGACCAGGTTTTGTTCGTGACGGTGAATTATAAACCGTTCACCTCTGTGAATCCAAAGAATATCTTTTACAACTATGCTCTATTATTCCTTTCCTCTTATACTCACTCTTCAGCACTTGCACCTATTGCACGTTCCCTCTGGAGCAACCTTGAGTCTAACACTGTATTAAAAATTGTAATTGAATTGTCCAAATGAAGTAAAGATTTGGTGATTTATATTTTGGATGTTGTGGTTTATATTCAAATGTTAGATTTAACATTGTGAGCTTTCTATAATTGTTTTTCTTCCCCAGCTCATGACTTAGCAGATCAATTAACTAATGTAAGTGCCTTTGCCACTTTGTATGAATCATTAATTTAGGACCATTGTCGTTTGTACCAAGATTTTACCCAGGTCCTTAATTTACTGGGTCACCCCATTTTTGTAATGGAAGTTCTACACACCAGCCTCTTCCTCCAGTACCACCACCACCTCCTCATTCACCATCATTCCCTCCTACATCTTCACCATCTGACCCACTTGATGCTTCACCTCCAGGGTCACAAGGTACAGACAATGTGGGGGTTACAAGGGTCATTAGGGTATCCTGACCCATGGGATCCCCCTAATCCCAATGATCCGGATATATATTCCGCTCATCCCTCCTCTCCAGAAGATGATACTACTTGTAACAAGTTGTTGCTAGGGCAGCTACTTTCCACAATGTTGAGCTGCACAGACTCCCTAGAACAGGACTGTGTTTAGCACCCTCTCTTTCACACAGAGACACCCAATATTTACCCATGCTTCCTGGTATGATGAGGCATGCTGAGGACATTTTTAAAGAACCAGTCCATGCCCGAGTTATCACCCCACGGCTAAACAAAAAATACAAGGCGACTCTTTCTGACCCACTCTTTATCAGGGGTCAAGTTCCACCTGACTCCATAGTTGCGACTACTGCTCGTAAAAGAGCTAACAGCCTGGCTACTGGGGATATTTCACCTCCTGAAAAGGAGAGTAAGCGAATAGATGTAGCTGAGAAGAGTCACAGCACAGACAGCTAATCATTGGTGTATTGCCAATTCAAAAGCTCTTCTGGCCCCCTATGATAGGGATGAGATGGAGGAACTCCTACAGTACCTTCCGGATGAACACTCCAAAAGAGGACAACAAAATGTCACAGAGGGTCAGGCGATTCCCAACAATTCCATCTGATGTGTACTAGATGTGGCGAAAACAGCTGCTAGGGGAGTTAATAACTGCGTGCTTCTTAGATGGCATGCATGGCTTACGTGTTCTGGGTTCAAACTAGAGGTCCAGCAGGCAGTACTAAATATACCTTTTGACAAAGAGCACCTTTTTGGCCCACAGGTAAAAACTACTATAGATAAAATCAAAAAGGACCATGACACAGCTAAGGCCATGGGGGAATTACTGATGTCAACTCCTAGAGGGTCCTATTGTCACACAGGCTACAGGGATGTATAAAAATCCCCCACCACAGATGCCTCCACTTCCCAACAAAAACAAGGCCAGTCTGCTTACAGTAACGGCTATTTTAGAGGCTCCTTCAGAGGTGGAAACAACAAGGGAAGGGGCAGGGGTTGCTTCGCAAGCAGAGCAACACCCACTGCAAAGCAGTGATTACCCAATCCTTCCCCCCTGCCCCCAACCACTCCACACCTCTCAGGGGAAGACTACAATTGTTCTGCCCAGTCTGGGAATCTATCACCACAGACCAATGGGTGCTAGTCATTATCCAACATGGTTATTGTCTGTAGCTCATTCCCACACTACCCAACATCCCACCTAACACTCACAGGTTATCACAGGATCAACTAACATTTCTCAAACAAGAAGTCAAAGCCCTATTTTTCAAAGGGGCTATAGAACCTTTCCCGTCTCAAAAGCAAGGTACAGGGGTATATTGTTTATACTTTCTTATTCCCAAAAAGGACAGGTCACTGAGATCAATCATAGATCCCCGATCCCTCAACCACTACATCCTATCAGAACATTTCCATATGGTTACTCTACAGGATGTTATTCCACTTCTCCAACAGGGTGACTTTATGGCAACACTGGACCTAAAGGCCGCCTATTTCCATATTCCAATACACCCTGCAAATACCTCCGATTTGTCATAGCAGGCAAATATCAAGTTAAAATTCTACTATTTAGAGTGACCAAAGCACCTCGAGTTTTCACTAAATGTTTGGCGGTAGTAGCAGCACATCTCTGAAAACAAAACGTTCACTTATTCACATACCTGGATGATTGTCCTATCAAAGCCAGTACCCACCTACAGTGCCAACAGTGCACTCAATTGACAGTGGATCTACTTCAGACTAAGGTTTACAATACACTTCCTAAGTCTCATCTTCATCCTCTCCTAATTCAACCTTACTTAGGCGCAACTCTCAACACACAGTTAGGATAAGCTTATCCCAATGCAGTTCGAGTTCAGATCTTTCAATTAACTCTACCACAGTTCCAGCCAAACAGAATTCTCACAGTTCGGACCGTGATGTCTGCTAGAACTGATGCTCGCCAGTGATCTCAATCACGGGGTCACCTCGAAGATCTAGTGTTGCTAGACTGCCGCACTCACAGTTCTAAACCAGCTCCAGGGGCGGCCTTTTCAGACCCTGTTCCTTATCTCACTCTTATCACAGATGCATCGGAGTAGGGTTTGCGTGCCCATCTACCAATACAAGGTCTGTGAGATGCCAAACATCAATCTCTACACATCAACTAGGTGGAGCTTCAAGCGATCTTCCTAGCACTAAAGGCTTAACTTCCTCACCAATCTCACAAGGTTGTCCTAGACTGAACGGACAATATGACAGCCGTGTATTCTTTACAAAAACAGGGGGGGGGGGGAGCGGACACTGTCTTAACTGTCAAAACGGTCTTGGACCATATGGAACTGGGCTCTTCACCAACCCATTAATCTCTTGGTGGAATATCTGCCAGGAGCCGACAACTATTTTGCAGACCCGCTCAGCAGCACCATGAGTGCTCGCACTATGGATGAGTTGGTCATCTCACTCATTCCTTTTCTGGTCCGGAGATTCAGGCAAACATCTTTCACCATGATCCTAGTAGCTGCCACTTGGTGCGCATCAGCCAAAGTTCATGACACTACTAGATCTCTCAGTAGTTCCACACAAGAAGTTTTCCAAAGGCCGGTCCTTCTCATCCAGCATCAAGGACAAATCACACACCCAGACGCCAAAACTCTCAATTTAGCAGTTTGGCTCCTTAGGTCATAGAGTTTGGCTATATTAATTTACCACCAGAATGTACGAACATTCTTAAGCAAGCACTGAAACTCACAACTAGAGCATATTCTATTGCAAAATGGAAACGTTTTGTTTGCTACTGCCAACCCAAACAAATTGATCCTATGAAAGCCAAGGTGCAAGATATTAGCTGCTACCTACTTCATTTGCAAAAGGCTAATTTAGCCTACACTTCCATTAGGTTACGCATCGCTGCAATGGTTGCCTATCTCCAAAATAGAGAGCATCTCTCACTGTTAAAAATCCCAGTCATTAAGGCATTCGTGGAAGGTCTGAAAAGTCATTCCTTCTCAGATTCTTCCAGCACCCTCTTAGAACCTTAACATTGATCTTACAAGTCTCACGATTCTTCCTTTTGATCCTCTTCCTTCATGCCCCCTTCAATATCTTTAATGGAAATGCTCCATTCTTAGTTGTCATTACCTCACTCGGGCGTGTTAGTGAGCTCCAGGCTTTAACCTTAGAAGAACCAGTCGTCCACATACATGGAGACAAGCTGGATCTTCGTACTAATCCTAAATTCCTACCTAAGATAGTCTCTCAGTTCCACCTCAGTCGACTGAGCTTCCAGTTTTTTTCCCTAACTTGAATTCTGCGGCAGAAAGAACTCTTCTTACCCTAGATGTAAAAAGAGCACTCATGTTCTACATAGAACTAAAACGTTCAGGAAAACAGAACTACTCTTTGTAGCCTTTTTACCACCTCATAATGCAACCCTTTATCCAAATCAGAAATTTGCCAGAGGGATAGTCTAATGTATTCAAACTTGCTAAATTAAGACCAAAATACCTTTACCTGTTACTCCCAGAGTACTTCCGCACGTAACAAAGGGAGCTACTATGGCCTTTTTAGTAAATATTCCCATAGCTGAAATTTGTATGGCAGCTACATGGTCTACCCCACACACATTTAGCAAACACTATTGTGTCAGTGTTTTAGCACGCAAATAAGCCAATGTAGGTCTGGTACGTACCCATTTTGCAACTCCCACAGGCTAGCCACTGCTTCAAAGGAGGGAATGCTTTACAGTTATGTTATGTTAAATCATTTTATATAGTGAAAACAAATGCTCGGAGGTATCTAGGCACTGCTGGGTTGTGGAGAGTATAAAACTGAATTAATAAGTAAAAAGCCAATGTTTTCACTGCCTTACGAAAGGACAGCAAGTCGGGCAGAGATTTAATATGCAGAGAAAGGGTGTTCCACAATACTGAAGCCCCTGTCACAAAGCTCCTACCGCCCCAGGAGGCGCTCTCGAACTTTGGAATAAGAATGTATTTGGCCGTACCTAAACGGATGAGCCTTTCGGGAAGATACTACTAAAACCGGTCTTTAGGAAAATTTGGGCCAAGGTTATGCAGAGCCCCGAAGGTGATCCACAGGGCTTTGAAATTCACTCTTTGTTTTATTGGGAGCCAGTGAAGCTTCTGTAAAGCTGGTTCGACAGACTGAAATGTGGGGTTTCCCAACAGAGGCCTAACGGCCGCATTCTGAAGGTGCTGCAGTGAATAAGTGAATCAGTGCGTATCCAAAAATCGATAGATTGCTGTTACCCATTCAGATGGGCTGTGCGTGTGGTCAAAATACCGACTCAAAAAGCGACGTCCTCCTGGATAAGACTAACAAAACTTTTGTTTATCTTATCCAGGAGGACGTCGCTTTTTGAGTCGGTATTTAGACCACACGCACCAATCGTAGTGTATACAGTTTGGTGGACAGTCTCCACAACAAAGGGCCATAATTTCATCAGGATTCGTACATCAATCTCTAATTGTTCTCTTGAAAACACCATCTGTATGGGTAACAGCAATCTATTGATTTTTGGATACTCACTTTGATTTGCTCATTTGTTTGGCTGCAACTTTAGCACCATACAGATGCCATATATTGGCATACCTACTGAAGAGTGCCTTTTGACTATTGGTGCACAAATTGGATTGGCACAGATGTTTTACATCTTTGCTGTCCTGAAGAAGTCCAATGTTTAAATGGACGAATCGCGTTAGCTGATCGTTTTATGAATGGAATATACAACAATAAAGGAAGAAAAAAATATATGGACTGCACAGAGACTGTTATTTACAAATAAGTGTCATATTTGACTGTGACATTTTGACGCCTTTTCAATTTTTCAGTTTGCTTTTTAGGTCTTGCAGACCTGTGTTGCAGCGCCCATGCGCTACTCGCTCTGCAAGGCTTCTTGTAATCCAGGAGATTTTAGCAGTGGAGTTGAAGCCCTGCCCATCTTTTCGATTGGCTGGCGTCATCGTTCATGCAAACGCTGGCTTTTGATTGGAAATGAGGCTTTTTAGTCCCTCCATGTTTCCGCCCTGTCTCCTTCTAGGACACCCCATCCGGTGGGATCTTTTGCTTGCAGCATTACTGTCTCCTTCATTAGTCGGGATGCACTATATTTTTGTCACATGCCGACAGCGTGTTTAAAATGCGCCTCGGGCGGGCTCTCTTACCTCGTCCTCAGACCCCAGGTAGCGCAGCGCCCTCTACCCACACCGCTCTCCTTCCTTCACACAGCTCGCCAATGATCTCTTGATAAGCGAGGCCTGATTGCCAAAGCCGGTTCCCAGCCGCACTGGGCACCTTAGACGACAGGAGAGATCGCTCTGGTGGTGCCCAGCAATCTCCGCTCCTTGCGCCGCTGGCACGACGCAGCCTGTCCGCCTCCATGCACAAGGCCAATCAGTTCTGACCAGAGTGTTGGCTTTACGGTTTACGTATTAGAGCCCCTGCGTCTATGCCGGAAATACTGTGGGGAGGGACCCTTACGGTACGCCGTAGGTGAAGAGCAGGAGACTGGACTTGCTTCGGTTTCCTCCATGAAGGACCGTCTCCGTGCACTTGGCAGCGGCGCATAGCTTAAGACTCCCTCTGATCCGCTGGCACCGGGCAAAGGTCTCTGCGCTCATTAACCCAGTACAGGTAACAATGCCCTGGGCATCACGAGAAAGGCGGGTGCAATCTTCTCAAAAACAGGTCTGCATTCCAACCACAACCCTTCAGCACCCCCCTCGCCCCCAGCCAATTCTGCATCTTCAGTGCCTAACTCGTCTACTTGAAATGCATGTTTGCATAACATGGGTAAATGTCATTATGTTATATACAGCTAAACAGAAGCCTCTATTTTGAACACCCAGATTGGAATATGTTAATTCGCTTGAGTGATGTCCAACAGTGTGAAACCAAAGCGATTATCCACTGCTGTGACGTCATACGGGGAAGCGCTCGCTCCTCCTTTGTTTATCTATAGAGACCCTAGAGTGGCGTGGGAACGGCAGGCAGATGCCTCTGCAAGGAGCCGAGTGCGGGACAAACGCAGGCATTGTGATGTGCCTGCTTCAGTCACCTACTCCCCTACCCGAAACAGTCCCCATACTTGTTGCCTTGATCCCACATTCGAGGACCCCGCTCCCCCATGGAACTGATCGGAGTTCCCATAATTATGTTTTGCACATCAACTCTGCAGAACTGCGCTGCAAGGACAAAACCATCCATGCTGTTAGGCTTTTCCCACAGCTACTGTGAGCGCGCTTCCGACTCCAGCAGAGGCACGGGAAAAGGCTGGGATGAGGCGGGGGTGGAGAAGGGTGGTCCGGGAAGATGGCATTAGGCCTGGTATTTTTTTTTTTTGATAAGCAAATTTTTATTTTGCAAATAAACAAAGTACATGGACAACCGTCCAAGCAAACTGGCATCAAAAGACATTGGATACATTCAGTGCCCATCCGCAGCACAAACCCCCGCCCCCTCCCCAACCACGTCACTCCCCCCACCCGCATTGACGCCCTTAAATCATGCCCCCCAGCCACTTCCCCCACACACTGCGGAACTTCTTGGGGCAGCCGCGCGCTGAGTACATCGCGCGTTCCTGCGTCGCGCACCAGTCCACCCCCCTCCGCCACGCCGCACATAGGGGGGGTTCAGGCCGCTTCCAGGCAGCAGCAATATCTCGCTTCGCTACCATGAAGGCAGTAGTGAGGAAAAATTTCTCATGACGGGAACCGTCCAGATCATCCGTTATCCCCAGCAGAGCCATTCGGGGGTCATGTGGAACCTCCCACCCCAGTATTTCAGTGAGTTCAGCCTCAATCTCGCTCCAATAGGGTCCCAGGCGCGGGCAGGTCCACACCATGTGGAAGAAGTCCGCCGGGCTCATCGCGCGCATGAAGTGTCTGGGGAGAGACCCGCACGGTGAAGGCGCTCCGGGGTCAGATAAGCGGTATGCAAGTAGTACAGTTGGATGAGCCGCAGTTTGGCCGAGGAGGTGATCAACCGAGGTGCCATAAGGGCGTCCCTCCAGTCAACCTCATCCAGTGGCCCCACCCAGGCCTCCCAGCGCACCTTCGTGACCTCGCAGTTCGTTGCCGTGTTGTTGACCAGGGCTCGGTAAATGCGGGAGATACCCCCCTTACCCAGAAACCCCAGCATCACCTGCGCTTCCGGTGGGCTGTGGTCAGGGATTCGCGTATCCAGCGGGACATGGGACCGAACCGCGTGGGGCAGCTGAAGATATTTGTAAAACTGTGAGGGGCACAACGAGAAGCGAGCCTGAAGCTCCCGGAAGGAACACATACGACTCCCCCGCCACAAATCGCCCAAGCAGGAGATCCCGAGGAGGTCCCACGCTCGAAAGCCCTCCAGGTCCGCAACCTCCCGCAGCCAGGTGCCATGCCAGAGCGGCGTAACACGGGTCAGTTTCCCCGACCACCGGGTATGCCGTAGAGCCGCACGCCAGGCCACAAAGGGGGCCCGCACAACCTCCGGAAGCGATCTCAGAAGCCGCGCCCCGTAGAGCATGTTTTGAATGGAAGAGAACCCCAGTGTCTGTACTTCCAGCCTGTAGGCGGGGTCGCCCCAGCCGCCCGAGAACCAATCATGGACCAACAGGAGCCGAGTCGCAAGGTAGTACAAGTAGAGGTCGGTCATACTCATACCTCCGTCATGCGATGGAATCCGGCACAGGCTGAGGGCCAGACGGGCCCTACCGCCCCTCCATAGGAACTTGGTCGCCATACTGTCCAAGTTCCGGAACCACGGACGAGGGAAAGAGTAGGGCGTGTTTTGCAGCATGTACAAGAATTTGGGAAGGGTCATCATCTTATAGAGGGCAATCCTCCCCAATGGATTTAATGGGAGCGACTGCCATCTCGCCAGGTCCGATCTGGCCCCGTTGACCACAGGAGCCACGTTAAGGGCCCAGCAGAGCTCCGGTAGAAGGGTGATCCAGATACCCAGGTACTTGAAAGAGAGCCTCCGGAGGGGAATATCGGACTGCCAGTCAAAGCAATCCCTGGCCGGGTGCAGCGGAACTAAGACCGATTTCTTGGGGTTGAGACGGAGACCTGATGCCCGACCAAACCGGCGAAGAATGCCACGCACAATAGGACCTGATGTGGCGGGGTCGGAGAGGTAAAGGAGGACGTCGTCAGTATACAGAGCTATTTTATCAGGGACCATGCCCGGCCAGTCCCACCCACGAAGCACAGGGTCGGAGCGGACCAGGACAGCCAAGGGCTCCATTGCCAAGGCAAAGAGGAGGGGCGAGAGCGAGCAGCCCTGACGCGTCCCCCTCCCGATAGAAAATGGGCGAGAGAGAGCCCCATTCACCAACACCCTGGCCCGCGGAGCCGCGTACAAGATCCGGACCATGGCTCGGAAGTGAGGACCGAACGCCATCCTTTCCAACACCTCATCCAAGTAGACCCACCCCACCGAGTCAAAGGCTTTTTCAAAGTCGACCAACAACAAAGCCAGATAGGGAGAGAGGCGCTCTCGGTGGGCCATGGCGAGATGCAGTCGCTGCAGGCAGTGTCGAGTTCCCCGGTTCGGCATAAACCCACACTGATCCGGGTGGATCAGCGAGTCAAGGTAAGGACGCAGCCGCTGCGCCAAGATGGTAGCGTAGATTTTGATCTCAGTGTTGATGAGAGAGATCGGCCGGTAGTCCGAGCAGGACTGGGACGGAGGCTGCGTCTTAGGGAGAACCACTATCGTGGCCGTGTCCGTCTCCGGAGGGAACAAGCTCCCTTCTATCACTTCAGCGTAGAGGCCCAAAAGCTGTGGAGCGAGGGTCTCACGATAGTGGGCATAGTACTCCTGCGGGAAGCCGTCCGGACCCGGAGTTTTCCCGGGAGCCAGGTGACAGATGGCGTCGTCTATTTCTTGTAGGGTCACGGGCGAGTCGAGGGTCTCCCTAGCCTCCCGCCCCAAGCACTGCAACTCCGCTCCACCGGACCCCAGCAGCTCCCCAAGGGGGACCCCGGGCTCCCTAGCACGGTACAGCGTGGAGTAATAATCAGCAAAGGATTGGGCCACCGCCACAGAGGCTGTGCAGATCTCACCCGAGGGGCCCGCGATCGCCGGAATAATCCTACTGGACCGGGGGTACGTGGCCAACCGGTGAAGAAGAGCACCGTTCTTATCTCCCCAACCATATACCCGTGCGACCGAAGAGCGCCATAAAGTTTTTGCTGCTTCCAGGGAGTGCAAACTAATTTCGTCCCGAAGGAAGGCCAGTCGCCGCGCCCGCCCGGCGTCCCCCAGGGCCTCCGGGTCGCGCTCGAGCTCCAGGGCCTGTGCCTCGCACTCCGTAATTCGCTGGAGATGCTTCCGGCGCTGTTGCTGCACCAGACCCCTGGCCGCTCCCCTGACAGTCGCTTTCCCAGCCTCCAAGAGGACGGTCGCGGAGGAGACCGAACCCACGTTATGGTGATAGTAATTCGAGATCTCGGTGCCAACCGACCTCCGGAAGGCCTCATCCTGGAGGAACCAAGCATTCAGGCGCCACACAGGGCGGGCGGAGAAGGGAGGCGGGCCGATGGCCAGAAGCAGCGGAGAATGGTCCGAGAGGCCCCTGAGAAGAATGCGGACGTCCTGCACCCCCACGCATTCAGTGGACGGGACAAAGATTAAATCAATACGGGCGTGCGAATGGTGCGCCGCCGAGGTGTGGGTGTACTGGCGGGCCCGTGGGTGCCAGACCCTCCAGACATCGCACAAACCCTGAGCCTCGGCCCAGCCCGATAGGAGCTTCGACCGGGCAGCCCGGGCAAGGGAGACCGGGCCCGTCGCATCCGCACTGGGCATATATACCGCATTGAAGTCCCCCCCCCCCCCAAGACAAGCGCGCCCGCCGGGAGTGTGGGAAGCAGGCGTGCCGCGTGTGAGAGGACGGGCTGCAACTGGGACGGGCCGCATACAAGGAGACAAAGGTCAGGGGATGCCCCTCAAGGGCCCCAGAAACCGCAACCGCCATGCCCTGGGAGTCGGAGTGAACCTGGGCAAGAACGAAGGGAAAAGTCCGCCAAAGGAGGATAGCCACTCCCCGGGAACCCCGCACGAAGCCGGAGTGCCACACCCTGTCGTACCCATAGCGAGCGAGAAAGGGACAGTTGTTGCCAAGAAGGTGGGTCTCTTGTAAAAGAAGGACATCAATTCCCAGACGCTGCGCGTACTTGAGGACCGCCATGCGCTTGAAGCGGTCTAAAAGACCATTAACGTTCCAAGACAAAATCCGCATAGCGGCCTTGGGTAGGTTAGTATCAGCCATCACCCCAGAGCGGAGCGTCTAGTGTAAGCAGAGGAGGGACTCCCCCGGAGCACAAGCCCAGCAGGGCGGCCGGGGGGGGACGCAGGCGCAGGGTCACCCCCAGGGGAGAGATCCCGGTAAGGCAGGCCAGCGGGAAGGGCAGGAATGCGATGATGCCATGAAACGAAAACACGGAGAAGGATCTCCCCAACCAACAAAATCCTCCATAGGAGAAAGAAACAACCCCAAACCACCCCAACCCCCCACCCCCACCCTATACTTCGAGAACGGAAGCATCTGTCGCCCTAACTACAAAAAACAACAACCAAGCTAAAACGCTCGGGCTTGAGCACCTAGTGGACCCCCAAGTATCCGGATGGTGACCAAATCCCCCGCCCTGGCCGAGAGCTATCATTAAAATGGAGCACAGAAGTCCAAGTCCCAACAATGGCAGCCCGGTAAACCATCCCCAGTCCCCCGACAATCAACTAAACCACCTGCAGCAAGAGTGAATCAAATAACTGAACTGCAAGAAAGGTCCGAGGTGTCCACTGGTTCAGCGGGTGGGGCCACAGAGCCCGACCGCCCCGGGGATCCAGCCCGGCGGTCCGCAGCAACAGGGCTGGAAGGGGCGACCGAAGAGGCAGGGGAGGCCCCAGAGGCCCGACGCGGCCGTCCCATGGAGCGGGTGACCACCACCTCATCCTTCGCTCGGCCCCGGGGTACGGTGCGCCTCCGACGGCGAGTCCTGGACGGCCTAGATGTAGTCGGTCTCCTACGGCCACCCGGCGATGAGTCCCCACCAGGGCGACGCAGCGGATGTTCCTCCGTCAGCCAGGTCCATGCGGCCCGGGGCGTCTCAAAGAAGATGGCCTTGTCCTGAAAGATGACCCGAAGGCGGGCCGGGAACTGTAACTGATATTGGAGACCCAGGGATCGCATCCTCGTTTTCACCTCCGCATAGGATCGCCGCTGCTCCTGTACCTCCCGAGTGTAATCCGGAAAGACCATGATTTTATGGTTTTGAAAGTGGAGAGAGTCGGCACGCCTGGCCTCACGGAGAATGGCATCCCTGTCCCTGAAGTTGAGGATCGACTCAGCCCCCTCCGGAAATCCCACCAGTCGGAGGTTGCTACGACGCGCCCGGTTTTCCGCATCCTCGGCCCGGCGGTGGAGCTCCTTAGAGTGGGTGGTGAGCTCTCGAACCTGATCCTGCAGTTGACGGATGTCGTCCTCCGCTGTCGAGATTCGTGATTCGGCCTCTGAAATGTGGGCGGTAGCGTTGCGCAGATCCTGGCGGAGAAGGGCGACGTCCACCTTGACCATACCCACCATGCCCTCCAGGGAGGAACGGGACGCATGGATGGCCTGCAGGATGGCCGCCAGATCCGTGGCCGGGGCCGACGCCACCTCCCCGGTCGGGCCGGGCCCCTTCCCCGAGGACGTAAATTGGTCAATTTTGGTTTGGGTGGCCGCCGGCGCCGGCTTGGAGGCCCTGTCCTTGCCCATGATGGCCCCAGGCAGTCCGTGGGGGGCACCCGTGCCCACCAGCGGGCCCCGCAGAGGATCCCAGCAAGTCCAGGGGGGGGCCGAGGGCCAGAGCGGCAGGAGGGGGAACGGGAGATAGAGCGTCCACTCACCCGGGCGGCCGGCCAATCCAGGCCCATCAGGTCGCCCCCCTGGGCACTGCCCGAAATGACAGCCGAGCCCCGGGCAGGGACCGCCGCCGCTCCGCAGCTCGTCGGGGCCAAAGCGTCACACCACCACCGCACTCCGTTCACAGCCGATGCGATCGCTGCTCCGCACCCGCTCACTCCGCACCAACGAGTCAGCACTGCAAGGCGGGCCCCGCGGGGGGAGGATGGAGGGAGGGTGTCAGGCCGGCAGTAGCCGTATACTCTAGGCTCCTACTAACCTGCGGATCGATCGGCAGGAACGATGGCGTGTCGAATAGTTCTCCCTTCCCACTGGTGCAACCCCACGCTGGCGAACCAAAACAACCAACGCGTGGTAGAGGCACTTAGGGGGAAGAAGAGAGGAACGAATGAAGGGAAGGATCGGGTCCGCTTGTCTCGGAACCGGATGGTCTGACGGGTAGTGCTCTAGTAAGCTGCAGGAAGGGGGAGACAGACAAGGCACAGCATTAGGCACGGAAGTACCACTTACCTCCTACCTCCCTGCTCCCCTCTCAAGGGCCACCACTCACCTACTGTGGGCGCTAACTTCGATTCCCCAGTCAGGGAGACCGTTGGCATCACGGTCTTGGAACCGGTAGATAGGGTATGGCTTGTGCAGAACCAGTTCGTTCTGTTGATGCCCACGCGGTAGTTAACCTCACTACCGTGGCAGTATCCAGCAATGCCTATCTAAACAATATGGTGTTCTCTCTCTGTCAACAATTGTCGAAGTAAGCGGCAGGGCTTCCACGCCTCCTCGCGCTGTTCGCGCAGGACGCAGACGAAGGAGACGGAAATCGGGAATTCCTCGGGAAAGACTCTGGGCTACGGCAGTTACGTCACTGCCTAGCAGATGATTATGCAAACGGGTGCTCCTGCTCCTCCCAACGGAGTGTCCTACCTGATACCGGCTCTAGGTACCTCAGGCAAGAACGGGAACCAGGGAGACTTCAGGAGCGGCGTAACAACGGGTACTGGACAGGGAAGTCACGATGCTGCAATGGTAAGCGAGCGCTCGTCCTCCAGCGGGGAATACCATCCGCTAAGCGCTGTCTTCAGGGAACCTCCTCGGATTGTCAAGCGCCATTTCTCCAGAGGGGGATGGTCTTATAGCTGCGGTCATGTGACCGACCCCGCTTCCGGTGCTCCGCCGTTGGATGTCCCGAGGTCTTCTGGGACTTGTAGTCGGCCTTAGGAGTGCGCTCCTTTGCCGCGCGGTTAGATACCCCCGGGTGGCGCCGATCTGCTGTCTGGAAGCCACATGGCTCGCGAGGATCATGACAGTACCCCCTCTCAAGGACCGCCGTCTCGGCGGTTGTCCTGGTTTACCAGGATGTTGGGCGTGAAACTGTCGGAGTAGTTGTGGACAATGTAAGTTAGCTGCTGGTTCCCAAGTCCGTTCTTCCGGCCCAAACCCTTTCCATTCTACCAGGTATTGCACTCTTCCCCTCACTTGTCGGGAGTCTAATAAGGCCTGGACTTCGTATTCCTCTTGCCCTTCTACCTCCACTGGGAGGGGAGTCAGAGGTAGTCTCATGTTGGCAGGGCATGGTCGGAGAAGGGAAACATGGAAAACAGGATGTATTTTCCAGGAGGCAGGAAGGCTTAGTCTTACCGCTACGGGATTCAGGACGCGGTCTATTCTGTATGGCCCTACGTACTTGGGTGCCAATTTACCCACCCCCTTTAGATGTAAGTTCTTGGTGGATAACCATACTTTGTCTCCTACCCTATACTCGGGTTCTGGCGTTCTCTTTTTGTCAGCGTATAGTTTTTGTGTGTTTTGCGCTGTCTCTAAATGGAGTTTGGTTTCTCGGAGAATGGTGCGGAGATGTGTATGGTGTTCTTGGATTGTAGGGTGTGTAGAGACTACAGGCCACTCGAATGGAAGAATGTCGGGGTGGAAACCATAAAGACAAAAGAACGGGGAACACCCTAGGGTGGTGTGTTCTGCGTTATTGTAGGCGAACTCTGCTAACCATATTAAGGGGTACCACTCCATGGTGTTTTGGAGGGTAAAGCAGCGCAGGTACTGTTCTAACGTCTGGTTCAGACGTTCTGTTTTGCCATCCGTCTGGGGATGGTAACTTGTGGATAGACGGGCATCAATGTTCATAGTGTCACATAGTTTTCTCCAAAAGCGTGAGGTAAACTGGGATCCTCGGTCTGTGATAAGCACCTTTGGTAGTCCGTGCGCTCTCACCACATGTTGTAGGAATACCAGAGCCAGTTCGCCCGCCGTGGGTAGTCTTTTGAGAGGGACGAAGTGGCCCATCTTTGTTAAGTGATCTACAATTACTAGCACGGTGGTGTAACCTTCACAGGGTGGCATCTCCACGATGAAATCCATCGATACTGTATGCCATGGGGCTGGTGGAATGGGTATGGGACGCAACAGCCCCGCTGGTTTCGAATGGCTGACCTTACTCTGCGCACAGATGGCACAATTCTTCAGATATTCTTTGGCATCTGTTCGTAATGTGGGCCACCAGAAGGATCTTTCAAGTCCTGCTATGGTTTTGTATTCCCCCATATGGCCTCCTAGCGCGGAATCATGAACCCAGGCAATCGCTTGCTGTTGTTGTGCTTTCTGCGGGAGAAATAAGGCATCGTTCTGGAACAGGAAGTCCCCTCTTTTTGTTCTGTGGGCTGGGTCGATTTGTATCCAGGCTGAAATGTTGACGTCAGTTAAGGACGCCTTTACAGCCTCAAGGTATTCGTCCGACGAGGTGAGAGCATGCACTTGATGAGCAAACGCCTTGCTGGGCAGGATCGACGGTGAATCGGAGGGTAGGCTCTCTTCAGGGGGTATGGTTTCTTCCATACGGGATAAGGCGTCGGCCTTGCCGTTCTGGGGTCCAGGTCTGTATTTGATGAGAAAGTCATAATCAGAGAAGAATAGGGACCAGCGTAACTGACGTGGTGTGAGGGCTCTGGCCGATTTCAGGAATAAAAGGTTTCTATGGTCAGTGTACATCTCAACAGTATGGCTTGCCCCTAGCAGATAGTGCCTCCACTCTTCGCACGCCCGTTTAATGGCCAGTAGTTCCTTGTCCGTAATGGAGTAGTTCACCTCACTCGGGGAGAGTTTCTTGGAATAAAACGCCACCGGATGGAGTTGCCCCGTTTGTTGGTGCCGTTGTGATAGCACTCCTCCTATGGCGTATTGAGACGCATCCGTCTCCACCACGAACGGCAGGTCAGTATTTGGGTGTAACAAAATGGGAGCTGTTGTGAACCGCCGTTTTAGTTCCTGAAAAGACCTTTCCGCCTCTTGATCCCAGACGAAAGGAGTATTTTTTCTTAGTAGACGAGAGATGGGGTGGATTACCTTCGAGAAATCCTTTATGAAACGCCTATAGTAATTGGCGAACCCCAGGAATCGTTGTACCGCCTTAACGTGGCTTGGGGCTTTCCAGGAAGTGATTGCATCTACTTTGGCGGTATCCATTTGAAACCCTTGTGCATTAATGATGTACCCTAGGAAGGCAACTTCCTGTACATGAAATAAGCATTTCTCTAACTTGGCATACAACGAATGTCGTTGAAGACGTGTCAACACTTCCTGCACATGGGTGATGTGCTCCTGTAAGGTGGACGAATAGATGAGTATATCATCTATGTAGACTATACAACACACCTCCAGCAGACCTCGGAGAACTTCATCCATGAAGAACTGAAATGCTGCTGGGGCGTTGCATAGCCCGAATGGCATTACTTGGTACTCGTAGAGACCGAACTTCGTTCGGAACGCCGTCTTCCATTCGTCCCCAGATTTCACGCGAACCAAATGGTATGCACCTCGAAGGTCAAGCTTGGTGTATATTCGGGCCCCTTTGAGCTGGTCTAGCAATACGGGAATCAAAGGGAGAGGGTACCGGTTCTTGATGGTTATCTTGTTGATGGCGCGGTAATCGATGCAGGCTCGTAACTCATCGCAGTCCTTCTTGGCGATGAAAAAGAGGGGCGACGAGGCCGGCGACGAGGAAGGGCGGATGAATCCTGATTCCAGGTTCTCTTCCAGATATTTCTTGAGGTAACGGGTCTCTGGTTCTGTTAGAGCGTATACACGACTGCAGGGAATGTCCGCTCCAGGGTGTAGATCGATCCGACAATCAAATGTTCGGTGGGGAGGTAATGTGGCCGCTGTTTGTTTGTCGAACACCGGTTGGTATTGCAGATATTCGTTGGGTAAGGATACAGCGCAGCAATACTCGGCTTCTTCCCGACCTTCGGCGAGGAAACTGGCTTGTGTTCTGGAACCATTGTCCTGCAAGACGTGCCGAGTACAGTGCGTTTTGCAATACTCAGAGGTCAGTGACACCGTACGTTCTGCCCATCGTACTACCGGGTCATGTAGCGTTAGCCACGGCATGCCTAGGATCAAACGGAATTGAGGCGCGTCTATCAGGTCAAACTGCAGGACTTCGTAGTGTTCTTCCCCCACCCTCATTGTGAGGGGAACGGTGTGATACCTAACCGGTCCGGAGGTTAAGGTCTTCCCATCTACAGCCTTCACTATTTCGGGTATCATCTTCTTTTCGTATGGCACCCCAAACCGTCGAGCATACTGGAGATCCATAAAATTTCCGGTGGCGCCCGAATCCAACAAGGACGCCACCTCTAGCAGGCTGTTTTCAGTGATCCATAAGGTTACACACACATTGATGTGTGCTACGGCGGGTTGCATAGTGTTAGCGAGTGCAAGGGGGATCCGTGACGAATCGGTACCCATGGCAGTGATCCCTTCCTGTCTTGGGCTTTCTAGTTTTCCGACTCCTGTGAGAAGGTCGCTGCAGGGACCTGTGGGGGACCGGGTCTTTCCGGGGCCTTGGCTCTCGCGCGACATTCCCTGATAAAATGCCCGCTCTTCCCACAGTAAAGACACAGCTTCTGTTGTCTTCTTTTTTCCCGTTCTTCGGGGGTAAGAGGACCTCGCACTCCCCCGATCTGCATAGGTTCGCTGAGATCTATGGTCTTCTGACGGTCTTCGGGGAGCGATCGCATTCTGGGCAACGGGAAGCGGTTCTCACCTCGGCCTTTATCCGTCTTCCGTTCTTGTAGGCGATGTTCCAATTGCACCGCGAGATCAATCAGCTCCTCACAAGTGGGAGGCAGCTGAACCACTTGCGATAACACGTCTTTCAGCTCACCTCGAAGACCTTGGTAAAAGAGGGTGGAGCGTTTCTCGGTAGGCCAGTCGGTTTCCACCACCAATCGATTAAAGGTCGTGATATACGATAGCAGGTCCTGCGTGCCTTGTCTCAGAGTGAGCAATTCCCGATCCAAGGATAGCATGTGCGACTTGCGGTCGAACAATCTTCTTAGTGCGGTACAAAAATCGTGGAAGTTGTGCAGCACCGGGTCGTTTCTGTCCATCAACGGAATAGTCCAGCTGGCTGCATTGCCCCCCATGTACGACATCATAAAGGAAGTCTTGGCGGTATGTTCTTGGAAGATCGCTGGTTTGCAAAGGAAGTGCAGCCGGCATTGGTTAAGAAAGGTCTCAAATTTCTTTGGGTCCCCAAAGAACCTTTCGGGGGGAGCTAGTGGTATACCATGAGTCTGGATGACATGTACTGTCGGAGCAGAATCCTGTGGAGGTTGGGGCGTGCCCGAAGGAGTAAAGGACCCTGTACCAGTAGCACCACCCCCCATTACCGGGGTTGTGCGTGTCGCAGGCGGGGGAAGGGTCCAATCCTTTATATATGTACTCTTGCTAGGGCCTTGTCTTGTAATGCCTGCAACCTCCCTACGCAAGGTACTCATTTCTCTTTTCATATCCTGGTTCTCTAACCTAGAATCGTGCACTTCCTGTTGTAAAGCCGTAATGCTTTCCAACAGGGAGGTCAACACGACATTGGAGTCCATCGTTCAGGCCGAAAGGTATACGTGGGCTTGACAATCTGTCAGGCCGGCAGTAGCCGTATACTCTAGGCTCCTACTAACCTGCGGATCGATCGGCAGGAACGATGGCGTGTCGAATAGTTCTCCCTTCCCACTGGTGCAACCCCACGCTGGCGAACCAAAACAACCAACGCGTGGTAGAGGCACTTAGGGGGAAGAAGAGAGGAACGAATGAAGGGAAGGATCGGGTCCGCTTGTCTCGGAACCGGATGGTCTGACGGGTAGTGCTCTAGTAAGCTGCAGGAAGGGGGAGACAGACAAGGCACAGCATTAGGCACGGAAGTACCACTTACCTCCTACCTCCCTGCTCCCCTCTCAAGGGCCACCACTCACCTACTGTGGGCGCTAACTTCGATTCCCCAGTCAGGGAGACCGTTGGCATCACGGTCTTGGAACCGGTAGATAGGGTATGGCTTGTGCAGAACCAGTTCGTTCTGTTGATGCCCACGCGGTAGTTAACCTCACTACCGTGGCAGTATCCAGCAATGCCTATCTAAACAATATGGTGTTCTCTCTCTGTCAACAATTGTCGAAGTAAGCGGCAGGGCTTCCACGCCTCCTCGCGCTGTTCGCGCAGGACGCAGACGAAGGAGACGGAAATCGGGAATTCCTCGGGAAAGACTCTGGGCTACGGCAGTTACGTCACTGCCTAGCAGATGATTATGCAAACGGGTGCTCCTGCTCCTCCCAACGGAGTGTCCTACCTGATACCGGCTCTAGGTACCTCAGGCAAGAACGGGAACCAGGGAGACTTCAGGAGCGGCGTAACAACGGGTACTGGACAGGGAAGTCACGATGCTGCAATGGTAAGCGAGCGCTCGTCCTCCAGCGGGGAATACCATCCGCTAAGCGCTGTCTTCAGGGAACCTCCTCGGATTGTCAAGCGCCATTTCTCCAGAGGGGGATGGTCTTATAGCTGCGGTCATGTGACCGACCCCGCTTCCGGTGCTCCGCCGTTGGATGTCCCGAGGTCTTCTGGGACTTGTAGTCGGCCTTAGGAGTGCGCTCCTTTGCCGCGCGGTTAGATACCCCCGGGTGGCGCCGATCTGCTGTCTGGAAGCCACATGGCACGCGAGGATCATGACAGAGGGTAGGTGAGGGAACCGGGCCCCCCGACCGCCGATCGCGACCCGACACTCAGGGACGGCCCCAGGCTCCACGACGCCGCCACACAGAACCAGATGTGCGATCCAGGGGGGGCCGCAACCAGCGGGGGGGTTGGAGGAGGGGGATGCAGCCAGGAATCGCCGACTCCCACCCTGGAGCCACCACAGAGGCCCCCACACCGCCTACACCGGCGTCGCCGTCCACGCCGATGTCACCACAGTCACCGGCCCCCACCTGGCGTCAGGCCACCCCACAGAGGCAGTGCCATGCCCCAACCGGCAAGAGGAATCCGGAAAATGTCAGCCGGCCTCGAGGGGGGGGGGGTGTGTGTTGGAGAGGCTGCTGCCCCCGACAGCCCGGGGCCCGGAGACCTCGTGGGCGCCGCGGGCTCCCGTAGCCCTTGCCGCCGGACCTCCCACCAGGCGCTCCGCGTTGCGTCCCAGGTCCGCTGCAATCCCGGCTGGCGGCGCCTGGGGTGGACCGGAGCTCGGCAAAGTTTGCCCCCAGGCTGCGGGGCTGCTCCGCTGCAAAGTACGCCCCTCAGCTCCCAGCCAGGGCGTCTGAGAGCGGATCGGCTACGAGTAGAAGGGGCCGGGCGCTCGGAGCCGCTCTGTTAAGCGGCCATGTTGGTCCAGCGCCCCCTGGTGTCCAGGCCTAGAATTTTTATTTAATATCTTGATTTGAGCAGTCACCTCAGGATTCTCAGTGACATCATAGACCACTCGAGTTTCGCTCTCCTTGTCTCTGACATTCGGAAACCCGCAGTGAAAAACTTCCCTGTTATTCACAGTTACAATAACTACTTGTGCCAAGCTGCGCATTAATACCATGGCACCCATACCAAGCTAAGTATGGCGGTGATGGGGCGCTAGGTGGCACACATCCAAGATGGCCGCACACCTGTGAGGCTCAGGAAGCTTGGTGCATTTATTCAACATTTATCCTCACTTCTAGTATGGCGACATAAATTCCACTACTACCTCCTGGGTCCTGACTAACTCCGCTGCCTCTGGGCCAAGAATTGGGCTTCCCGAGGCATTCCTGCTCCGGATGTGAGGCAATGTTGCATGCGGGGGCCGAGGCGGGCGTACATGCTGGAGTCCTGACTCGGCTGCTGTGCTCAGTTGAGATCCGCGGCTTGCCACGAGGTGGTAGGCCCCAACACCATCGGCGGGACCGGACCGCGGTCCCACTGCCTCCGCTCCACTCCTTCCCATCACTTTCTGACCGCACTCTGCACAGGCCTCTGCTCCTACCTGCTGTGGAAGATTGGATCCTTCTGGATTGACGGACCGCCGAGAACTGCAGTAGGCTGCAGCACAATATTATCGCTGGCTTTTAAATCCCCTGGGAAACCTTATATTGCACCTTGGATCTCCCCTGCTGGTTCCCCGTTGTGCTGATTGTAAATGTAAATGTAGTTGAGCTTATATAGCGCACAGCTACCCGCAGTGGGTTTCCCGGCGCTTGCTTAGGGAACCCGTCCTGGTATTCCCCTGTGAGATAGCAGGGTATCCACAAGGTGAAAGTCGGGCATCCCGCCGCGAGGGGCCATTGTGGAGATTAAGCAAGCTATTGCCCAGAGTCGCAGAGTGTGAACCCGTGAGTCGAGGAGGCACCGGGGCGATTGCGGACCTAAGTGCCGGCGGAAGGACTGTGAAGTGTGCAACTGCTCACGATTACAACTTGTGGCTGCGAGGCTCGTCCCTGCTGTGTGGGCCTGGCGGGAGGCCTGCCGTACGACTGCGGGCTCATGCGGCGCTTCCACTAACCTGCAGGCCCAAGCGTGATGGATCTGTGTGGCGGCCCACATCGCATCACGCACAACTACTGAATAATAATGGATAATAATAATCCCCATTTGTAAAGCGCGAACAATCACCCGTAAGGGTCTCTAGGCGCTGGGGGCCGTTGGGAAGATTAAGCAAGCTATTGCCCAGAGTCACATGGTGCTGGGCTAATCTACCTCCGGGGATTGAACCGTGATCCCCAGATTCCGGAGTCAGTCACCATGGCCGCGGCGCCACACCTTGTCCGCTGAATTACTCCTCTGTACGTGGAGCTGGCTTCTTGAACACGGCGTGCGCTTTCCGGGGCCCCCTACGGCGGCGGCTGTGCACCGTGCTATAGGCCTATCCACATAGTGAATTGATGTTGACACAATATCATCCATACCCCTACTGCAACCTTAAATCAACATACTCTTATCCCTTCTTTGAGCGTTTTATCACTGAATACAGAAAGAAATATCCGATCCTTGCCCTCCACACCGTGACGCTGCGTTCAAAGGGCCACCTGACTTCCATAGCATTTACAGCCTGAATAGTCTTCCCTGGTGGCACTCCTTCAAAAAGAACTCTGCATTGGGGGGAGTCCTTGCATGATCTGGAGATAGCCCTCCATAGTGCTTGCGGTCCCCTCCACTTCATCTGGGCACCACAAACTATCATTAATTTCTTCAAGGTACACCCGAGCTGTCGCAGATTTACGTAGGCTCACAAGCTCAAGGCCTGAACCTCCCTGCCGCTACTTGGGTGCCTGCTTCTCTCCACGAAGGAGCTGCCTACACGACAGACGGCGGCGATGGGGAAACCCGACGGCAGTCAGCCACGCTTAACTTTTGAATCTAAAAAAACTGCAACAAGGTCAACCTCTGTAGATCCTGAATCCGCAACTATGGACCACGCACGATCCGCCTTACAATCCTCTGAGGATGATGTTAAAACTTTGCTTATAGCGGTGCAACATAGCCTGTCGGATCTATCGGGAAAGATGGATACTTTGAACAATCGCCTTGACTTTTTGGTGCAGAAAGTCGATAAACATGATGGGCAATTGAAGGAGGCCGAAAAACGCATATCTGACAATGAAGATGTTACAAATCGAATACAGACACAAGAGGCTCATATGTATAAGCTTCTGAAAGTCATTGAGGATAAGAATGAGGACATCGAAGCCAGGAGCCGGCGTAACAACATAAGTATCCTAGGTATTCCGGAGAGAGTACGAATACGGGACGAATGGAAGACTACGTTGAGCGCCTCCTGTAGAGCTCCTTTGGGGTAGACTCCTTCTCGCTGAATTTGGTGGTTGAACACGCGCACCGTTCCTTGGGCCCACGGCCCCCTCCAGGAGAAGCTCAGAGACCCTCATTGCGCGTCTTCTCAACTACCGGTACCGCGATGTGGCACTGCATAAGGCCCGTGAACTGAAGTCACTGCAATTTGAGGGCAACACATACACCATTTACCGGACTTTACATTAGCAGTTCAGGAGGCTCGCCGGAAGTTCCTCAATGTAAAGCAAAAGCTTCGGAAGGCTCAGATAGAGTATGCTCTCTTATACCCCGCGCGGCTCCGAATCACGTACAATGGGAAGCACGTTTTCTGTACGAATCCACAACAGGTAGATTACTTTTTGAAAAACAACTTGAGACACTCCCCACGTCATAACAGTGCTTCTAGATTGCCTTCTCCTCTACGTGGCTGACTGAGCGCATGATGTCCACCTGATATGCGCCGTGTCTACTTACATCGCCTCATGCTCACTATATGCTAGGACAGTGTTAATGGCTACATCGTCCCCGGTTTAGGTGGACTGCGTACAACTGTATCTTTTACTATGTTGTTCCCACTGTACAGACACATGAACAGATACGTGCCCTTAGTATTTTTCTTTACTATTTGGGATCCAGATTATATATTTGTATTTTTTGCCACAAGTTAAGTAGACGTAAATGACCCTTCCCCCCTGTGCCACTCTTACCCGCTATGGGTTTACACCCAGGGTCTGCGCTGCAGATAGAGTCTGGCCCGGGAAGGGAATACCGCGCCCTGGCGCCCCACTATGGGAGCTCCCCTTTGCTACTGGTTTTTTATTTTCTTGTCTCATGTCTTTCATTGCTGTGTACTATCATCCTTTTACTGGCCTCGGTTGGTTGTATCGACTCAAATGTCTGTTTCACTTTTCGGGTGGGCTATGCTATGCCGTCACGATTGGGGTATCAATGTGGAAGGGGGTGGTGAGGGTTGTCCTGTGTCCCAGCGGGGACCGTTTGTTGCAATGTTTTGTTAAAGGGGGAGGATTTGGGGTGGGGATACTCTTCAATATTCTCGAACATTTTGGACAGTCACAGCTAGACAGAGCCATCATTATGTGCATGGATACACTTGTGCGATATCTGCAGCCTCAGCGTGTATCATTGCCAGTACTACAGAGATGACACAAGCTGATCTTCCTTGTCTCAAACTGCTCACATGGAATGTCAGAGGACTTTGTGATCCTCGCAAACGCCGTCAGGTGTTAGCTTACTTAGACAGGCATTACATCCAAATAGCCATGCTTCAGGAAACACATATGGCCCCTGGACATCCTCCCTTTTTCGGCACAAAATAGACCTCTACATATGTCTATTTGTCTTATTCCACTTACTCACACGGCACACTTATACTAATAAAGAAAAATACGCCATACATAGTGGGAGGCACATATAGTGTTGCTAATGGCCGAAGCTGTATACTTTGGGGTACGCTGGCTACGCAGTCAGTCACTCTCGTTTGCAGTTACAGTCCCAGCACAGATGATCCCGGTTACTTCACTGCCCTCTGGGGTCAAATATTAAGAATAGATTCCACATGTCATATGAGGCCGGGATTTCAATACTGCTCTTTGCACATCCCTGGACTGCTCTAACCCCCTCCCCCACCACTACACTAACACTCGAGAGACCTTGTCTGGCCTGCTTGAAGAACATGGCCTTGTTGATCAGTGGAGGTATGTCCATCCTGCAACTAGAGAAGGCACTTTTTACACGGCGGGTCACTCCAACTGGTCTAGATTGGACTTCTAGATATGCTCCCAGGGGGTGACACCCCGGATTTGTAATACCGCCCATCTAGCCCGTATGCATTCAGATCATGCACCGGTGTACCTTGAATTAATGCCCCCTAACTCCATTGTCACTCCACGCTGCTGGAGACTCATACCCGAGGCACTATTAGATACTGTGTTTCAGGAGGAACTGCGGGAAGAGATCACCGCCTTCTTTAATAGGAACAGGGGTACTGTTGAAGAGATGGGTATACTTTGGGAGGCTTTTAAAGTCACAGTTAGGGGCGTTTGTATATCAACAAGTTTTGGTGTGCTGCGAGACATCAGGAATAGACTGCGACGCCTTGAGCTCGAGATAAAGGTGCTGGAAGGGAATATGTGGGAGGCTAACTCTGGATCCAAAAAGGCTACAGTCCGTGAAAAACTTAAACTATAGTGACACTTCAGCTAGAGAGGTGAAGTTTAGAGGACGGTACTTCACCGCCCGCAGATATGGGGAGGGATAGGGGCCGGGACGGGCACTGACGGATGCCATCAAGACACCTAGATTTTCTAATTATGTACTGGACGTAGTGGATGGGGACGGAAACAGACACAGGGACAGTCTTGATATCCTTAATGTCTTTGTTAAATACTATAAAGTCCTCTACAGCTCACAGCGCTCATCTCCCCTAGATTTTGCTTCCTATTTCCAGGACATAACTCTTGGTTGGCTGGGAGATTCTCAGCGCGAATTCCTAGCGGCGCTCTTTGAAGATGATGAGCTACATGAAGCTATAATGCAAATGGCGTCTGGGAAGGCTCCAGGCTCAGATGGCCTTCCCGTGGATTTTTATATAACATATATTGACCAGTTACTCCCGGTTCTGAAAGAGGTTTTTATAGAGGCCCAAGAGGTGCAGATCCACAACAATGAGAGAGGCATTGCTTACGTCATTACTGAAAGCGGGCAAACCCGCAGACCAGTGTGAATCTTATAGGCCGCTATCTCTTATAAATACTGACACCAAAATTCTGGCCAAACTACTGGCAAATCGTCTCAGTCTATTGATGGACAAACTGGTGCTTCCGGACCAGTCTGGGTTCATCCCAGGAAGAGCCACATCCCATAATCTTAGAACATTGTTCTCCATTCTGCAGGCATTTGACCCCAGGCTGAAGGTAGTGACAGTATTCCTCAATGCTTCTAAGGCCTTTGATTCTGTGGAGTGGGACTATCTTTTTCTTATTTTGCAGAATATGGGCCTTCCAAAAGGCTTCATTTCGTGGATTCGTCTACTCTACACTGCACCCACAGCGAAAGTCTTGATCAACGGCCATACATCCGCCTCGATTTCCTTATCCCGCGGCACCCATCAGGGATGTCCGCTATCTCCCCTCCTCTTCGCCTTAGTTATGGAACCCCTTGCCGCTAGACTTTGGCAACACTACAATCATATAGGCCTCGGGTGTCTTCTACGCCCGATACTCATCTCATTATATGCGGAGGATGTCACTCTCTATATCAAAGACCCATCTCATAATCTTACTCCCCTACTGCGGGAATTTGTCAAATTTGGACGCCTATCGGGTATTCATATCAACTGGTCCAAATCACAGAAATCCCCCCTGATTGACTCTGTTTCTCCCTTCGACATGGACTACCCACTTAAATGGTGTGATACTGAGGTCAAATATTTAGGTATCCGCATCACAGCGGACCGGGAGGAGTTAATGAGAACAAATTATGGGTGTACAATGGAGCACATCACAAGCTGCATTACTCGGTGGATTGCCTTACCACTGACTATGGCGGGACGGGTGTCCCTTATAAAAATGGTGATCCTCCCTAAACTTCTATACCTTTTCCTTAATATTCCTTATGATCCCGGACGTCATTTTTTCGCATCATTGTGATCGGAGCTTATTCGCCTGGCGCGGCAAGCAGCCGCGTATACAATGGGACACATTACGGAGGCCCTACTCCCAAGGGGGTTTTGAAATACCTAACTTCGAATTGTATTATCTTAGCGCCCAAGCACACCTTGCACATTTTTGGTTCCATCAACCCCGATACACCCCCCAAGTGGCCACTGAGCATTGGCTAGCTGACCCCATCCCACTTGAGGGCGTTCTCCTGGCTAACACCGCTCTGCGGACACGTTGTCCTTCCTCAGTCGACTGTACAATTATGGCATGGTCCCGTATCCGTGATCATATGCTTGCGCCTTGCTTATATTCTCCTCTTCTGCCAATCACTTATCACCCAGATATCTCGTTGTTGCAAGAGGGCCTATTCAGAAAGATGGCGCGTGAGAGGAAACTTAATTGCTGGGGAGACATGTATATCAATGGGAAGTTCCGTACGCTCCCAACAACTGTCCTGATCCACCTCCTTCCATTATGGACATATTTATTTATGCCCGTCTTTGTCACGGTATCCAGGCGAGCGCCCCTACATATCCTGCTGAGCCTGCGACACTGGTCCCCTTACACCGTATTTTGCGGACACCCTCTACTTCACACCTAGTGTCTGCACTTTACCACATACTATATAATGAGGCCGAATATCCTTCATGTGCAGCGCGCACTAAATGGGCGTTGGAACTAGAACAGGACATCACTGACGAACAATGGATATTTTGCTGTAAACAGAAGGAACATAGCTGCTGAAACAGCCAGCTTCAAATTATTCATTGCAGGTTTTTGCATCGCAGCTATCATACACCGGTTAAACTTCACAAATTAGGGTTACGAGACACTACTAGGTGTGATAGGTGTAACAGGGAAAATGCTGATTTTTTTTTTTTGCACCTAGCTTGGGATTGCCCAGACATGCACGCTTTTTGAAACCATGTCCTTACTGCCCTTGATGCTATGACTGCGCTGCCCGTCCCACGATCCGCACTTGTGGCCCTACTGGGGTATACTAAGCAAATCTTAGCCCAACATCGTGAATTTGTCTCTTTCAGCCTTGCTATTGCCAAGCGGCGAATAGCTTGTAGATGGGGAACGGGTAGAGCTCCAAATTTAAAGACTGGCTGTCGGATATGATACTTTGGCAGGATCCTGTAACATCCATAACCAGTCCAATCAAGGAGTACGGCGGCTTAGATCAAGGCTCCTCTATCAGTGAATCAGTCAATGGGCCTACACATAGGAATTCACCAAAAGGGGCTGCTAGTATTACAGTGGGCTCCTGGAACATTGTGGGGCTTTTATCTAAAACTGAATCCAGTGACTGGTCTACCTTCGTGGAACAGCACGACATCTGGGTATTTCAGGAGACATGGTCTATGGATCAAGTCCATCACTCCGGGTTTCTTAATTTTTCTAAGCCAGCACAAGGGGGACGTAAGGGTAGACCATCGGGTGGGCTAACATGCTGGGTGAGACAGCAATCAAGCTATACTCTTAAGGAAGTTTCGATCAAGAGCCCGGATATCATGGCTCTTTGTCTACGTATGGGTCAAGATTGAGATATCCTGCTAATTAACATCTATGCAAGAGGCCAGCAGGGTGGGAGGCGCTCCGAGACTGTTGCCATCCTTGATAGTTTTTTGGATAGTTGGAGAGAGGGGTATAACCTGATTATAGCAGGGGATTTCAACTGCTCTTTTGAACCCCTTGGCTATGAGGATCAAGTGGCTGTGTCTGGAGAAGGGTGTAAGGGCAGTAAATGGGAGGTCACAGTAGGATCGGAAGGGTGTGCATACCTTCAATAACAGTCTAAGATCAAGCCGGATAGATTATATCTTTCTTAGTGTGGAATTCTGGGCTCACTTATGTGATATGTCGGTTGTTGAGCGGACCGAAAGTGATCATGATCCCCTGGTACTATCACTCAAGGCACTGAGTACATTAGTCAATGCCAATAAGGACGAAGTACACCCCTTAGTGGAAGCAGCTGTCTCGATTTGATGATAGAAGAGTTAGATGGGTCAGGCTGGTTGAAAGAGAGGGGGATCTGGAGCAGATCAAGTCTATGGTCGCCCATTCGGTTGCCATTCTTAATAATTGTCACTCACAGGAGGATATTAATCGTACTGTTTTAAGTGTTCATAGTGAGTTATTATCTAGTTTAAAATCTTTTTTTTTATTAAGCGTCACTCTAAGAAGAAAACTTCAGGTGCTAAAATGGCTTCCTGGTATAATAAGTTATGTAGAGAGGCATATCGGGAACTTACAAAAGCCATTAGATCCAAATATATGGGCGCGGTCAGACTGGCTAGGTCTAGGTATAAAGCAGTTCACAAATCAGCTAAGAAAGACTGGGATGATAAACGCTGGCTCGAACTACTTGAAGCTAGTAAAGAGAGAGATATGGTCAAATTTTGGCAGATAGTTAAGTGGGGTAGTAATGGCACACCACACATACCGGCTAACCATGTAGCGCCAGACTTGTGGGTCGCGTATTTTGAAGCTCAATTCTCAATCTTAAATAACATTGTCTCCAACCCCCTACCTGGTCTTACGTCCACAATCTTATCGTTCGACAGCTCGGAGGTCGAGATGGTCCTCTCATTGATGCCGAAAGGGAGGGCCCCTGGTCCGGACTGCATACCTGCTGACCTGTATCAGTATGATAAAGAGAACTGCGTCAAATACATTACTCTTTTAGCCAACGCCATAGCTAGCAGTGCACCTATCCCGGATACATGGTCTGGAGCTATCATACTGCGAATATATAAAAAGGGCGACCGCTAGTCACCTGGCAACTACAGGCCGATTAGCCTCATTGACTTAATGCAGAAAATAATTGCCAGATTGGTCCTCAGTAGAATCCAAGTGTGGATTGAGGAGAATGAGATTTTGTTACCCCTGCAGGCTGGCTTTCGTCCGTTTACTAGCACCATCGACCAGGTTTTTAGGTTTGTTATTATCTACTGGAAAGTAGTTATCATGGGAGGAGGTTCGCTATATGCAGCCTTTATCGACCTTAAGTCTGCTTTTGATCTGGTTCCACGTACCAAATTGTGGAGCGTACTTTTGGATGCTGGGATACCCCAGGAGCTACTAGCCTTGATAATTAAACTGCACACTTCTAATTATGCGCAGATGCGGTGGGGCACAAAGGGTGAGGTTACAGCTAGATTTTCAGTCCTTAAAGGGGTGCGCCAAGGATGCGTCCTGGCGCCCACGTTGTTTTCCTTGTTTATAGACCGGGTGGTTCACTACTACGCCACATGCCATACAGATGCCCCTAGTTTGGCGGGGCTGAGGATACCATTGCTCATGTTCGCCGACGACACCTTGATCCTATCCAAGACACAGAAGGGCTTGCAGGCTGCATTGTCTAGGTTCGAGGTGTTTTGCCGCGACCATGGGCTGGTGGTAAATGTGGATAAGACAAAGTTCATGGTCTTTCACAATCACAAGACCATTAAAAGTTGTGTGTTTATGAACAATGTCCTATTGGAACAGACTAATGCGTTTGCATACCTGGGGATTACCTTGGGCAAGAAACTTAACTGGAAGCCCCAGATTGACCTTGTAGCCATGAAACATGCACAGTTGGCAGGAGCTCTGGTAAAAGAACATAAGCTCTCGTTCACTAAGCCCATGGCCCCAGTTCACAAGATTTAGAACTCCAAGGTTATTTCCTCAATCTTATATGGAATGGCGTTATGGGGCTTTGAGAACATCTCCTCCTTGGCACAAGCTCAGAATAAATTTGTTAGAGCCATCACGAGCCTTCCACAATCCTCGCCCCTATTGCCACTTTTTATGGATCTGGGTTGTCTTCGCATAGAGGATTTAGCCCGATTTAGACTGTTAGAGTTTTGGAGAAAACTCTGGGTTACCCCTGAGCTCTCCCAATACGCTAAATCCCTTATGGATTTCAGGGGGGTTGGCTGTACTGGAAAGATCAAATGGCTACAGAATGTAAAAAACACCTTGTGCGGCATGGGGATCAGTGGTTTATGGGAGCATCCCGAAGAAAATCCTTTTTCATCTAAAAGGGAGTTTAAGGCTGCGTACTGGGACATGGTTAAGAGCAACTACATTTCTTCCAATACTAGGCCCACTTTATCTAGGGACTTTTTGATGCAAAAACAGGACTTTGTGCTCGAAACATATTGGGATACCATCCTTAGACCAGTTGATGGGAAATTATATCACCAGTTCAGGGTTGGCTCCCTCCCAATTAATGCCTTTACATGCAAATGGCACTTGCATGGGTCAGAGCATTGTCCTGCCTGTCCAGTTCCGACGGAATCTATATCCCACTTTTTGTTGGCGTGCCCGGCTTACAAGCTTCCCAGAAGCAAATGGCTGAAACCCATCTGCATGAACCTGGACACTAGATTCTACGGTAATCCACTGAGGCCCCTATAGTTGTAGCTATGGCCACATTTTTGAGTTGGGCCTGGATTACTCGCTGTAAAAAATTAAGAGCAGCCCAAGCCTAGTCATAACTATATAGCTGCTGTGTCACTTCAGTGAGAGACTGTTACTTAACCTATAGTAGTGATGATTTTTTGGTTTTATATAGCATCATTGTAATTTTATGGTTTTTAATGTGGTCTCTGGCGACTGAGCCATTTTATATGATCAATATTTTGCACTAATTATTGTTACCAGTTTCCCTGATTCGATTGTTATATACAGTACTGTGTTTTTCTTCTAAGTATTTTTAACTTGACATTGTATGTTCTGTCTTTTATGATTATTTTAATCGAAATAAAGACACAATGAAATGATATTTTGGCAGGATCAACTCTGTACCTATGCTGAAATGCTCCCACGAGCTTCCCGCCCACGTGATAGTTGGGGCCCGTTACAGACATATTTATTGGAACACTCTGACAATGATGCGCATTTGTTTTAGTGCTTATTCTTACTTCCCAAGTTTCATATTTGTATGTATGTGCTACCCCTTCTCCACATGGCCAACATATGGAATCACTTTGGCTTTCTGCAATGGACTTGTGCCTGTTGTTCTGCAATTATTACAGTCTGTCGCTGCATTGTGAATGTATTGGCTAAAACATTATCATGTTGCTGCCTTCTTTTGAATAATTGTCACTCCTCTGTAATTGTAAGATCATCCATGTAGCTGCCCTAGATCTTTGATTGATGGCTTCTATATATCGTACCTTTATATGCCATATTTGATTTTCTCTGTCCTAGCTATATGATCCTTCTGCTTGCTGTAATGTACTGTATGTTCTTTATGAAAAACTAATAAATACATTGTTAAAAAAAAAGTATGGCCGGTGATGGTTTCAGACGGCTGCTTCGCATTGAATGCACCATGGTACCTAAACAGCGCTCTAGCCCATCCCCTACTCTTAGCTCTTGGAGAGGGGTGAACACTCCGGCAACTCCTGGACACAGCAGTGGAATTATGTTCGCAAGATCACACAGGGTGTCGCAAGATCACACAGGGTGCTGGTAGAAAACCGACTTTTCAATCAAAATCCCTTGCTCTACCATTGCATAACTTACCTTGCAGTCTAAGGAACAGATTCGGTAAGTCAGGGCTTTGGGGCGTCAATTGAACCTTCTACCCGCACGAGCTGCTTTTAGGTCTGGCCAACCTATAGGTAAGTTAGCTAAAAAATTACCTTTGATCATGGGCAGTCTCTCCTGTTTGAAAGCCTGCTGAGAAGAATGGTCCCCTTTAAAACTCCTCTGCAGAGGCAACTGAAAGGACCAAAAATCCCATCCAGCTAACAGACATTCCATAGGGGTCAGTGTCCCAGTGGTCTGCTGCTGGGTCCTTCTGAAGGCAGCACACAGGCCAGAGTCCACTTGTGGGGAGTGTACGATGATTATGGGCTGTCCCAACCAGCGTGCCAATCCAAATCCTTCCTGCTCAAAGTGGAACTGTGCCAACCCGCAGAGGAGCCCTCTCATGCAGAATAAGATGAAATCCGGTCTTGCTACCGCACTGAAAATGTGTCGATGGAGGTTCACAAAAGCTGACCTCCTCTGCTTGCAAGAGCAACTAGAAGCACCTGTGCATTTATGTACTGCACTTTTTAGGTGCTACATGCCAGTCAAAGGCCACACTAAGAGCCACAAGGCTGTTGAATCCTTGAGGTAACACGTGCTTGTCCTGATTAAAACATTAAAACAGTCAGCTGCACTGAAACATGCAACACATGACTGCTGAAAAGGCTGCATCTAGGAGATAAACAATGTAACGAGTGATGATGCAGCGTCCTTGGGATGTTGCTTTACGAAGCAAGTGCTTTGTGGGAGGTCTAATGATACACCAAGCATCCAATAGCGTCAGGTGAGAGGGATACACTCCTCTGGGAGGAGAGGAGTGAAAAATTGTCTAGCAAGCGCGACAAAGAATTTTCAATTCCATTAAGGACACGGAGGCGAGGATTATGCTTCTCTATTCTTTACCGACATACACAGCAGCCAATAAACAACTTTAAACTGGCATGAACCCGGAAGGACTACCCCCTTCCTGTATGTCTACCAATCACAACACAGTCCATAACATAAGAGTGTCCGACAAAGTCTAAACTTCCTCTTTCTTTGCCTTTATCTTCAACCATCCAATCTAAACTGGAAAACTTCACATGATGTGGATCCTTGTCCGAAGCGACCTCTTCCGTCATGTCAACGAACCGCACCTTGCAGATGCCGGACCCCCAGAAACTCAAGTCTGTTTGCTCTGGTCACCTAATATGGAAACTGATATCGTAATTTCCATCCGAAACAATGCCACTGCATTAAATTTCCAGCAATACAGGGAGGGTACAACATCATAGCAGTAACACAATATTGTTGTTTAAATTATAGCTTGGGTGGGATAATCCTCGCCTCCGTGTCCTTAATAGAATTGAAAATTCTTTGTCGCGCATGCTAGACAATTTTTCATTCTATGTCAGTCCACGGAGGCTCTGATTATGCTAGTTTAAAGTTGATCTACCACCACCGAAGCTACATCCACAATCGGTTTATGATAAAACGTTTTGAATGTGGAATCAGCCGACCAGTCCGCCACAGTCATGATATCTTGCAACCGGGAGCCCGCCCCAAATGACTTGGAGGCCATAGCTCCTCTGACGGAATGAGCTCCAAAAATGGAAGTATCCACCCCAGCAAGACCCAGTAACCAAGTGACCCACCTGGCCAGGGTTGCCGATGTGACCGGGCGAAAAGGTCTCTGAAGAGCAATTACTAACTGTCCTGACACATCAGTTCTAAATTCCCTAGTACAATACTCATAAACCTTCAAACACTTGACAACACACTATTTGCTGTGATGAGGAAAGGCAGGATACGTGATACACACTGAATGCGTTTTAGTACGTCTTGAAATCGTAAAGGAAACTCCTGAAGGAGTGAATACTCTACCTGCCAAATCCAAGGCCCATACATCCGACACTCGCCTACATGAGATTAGGCACAACAAGACTGTCAATTTTGCCGATAATTGCTTCCTAGACAAAGCTTCATTATTCGGCCAGTTCATCAAAAAACGCAGTACCACCGAAACGTCCCAAAGTACGGTGTACTTGGGTTGAGGAGGATTCACCAACCGAATACCTCGCACCACCTTGCAAACCAACGGGTGTTCCCCCACTGGTCTGCCTTCCACATGCGGATGTCCCGCTGAAATCGCCGATCTAAAGTTATTCACCGTCCGGTATGCCAAGCCGGATTTCGCTAGTTCTGCCAAAAAGTTCACAATCAGATGAATGCCGGATCCCACGGGATCACTCTGTCGCTCACCACACCAACTAACCCATCGCTTCCAAGCAGATTCGTATCGTTTGTGTGTGGAGGGTGCCCAAGCCTGAGATAAGAAAAAGAGAGTGTCTTGCGAAACTCCCGGCACCTGCCAGCGACGCCTGAAAGTCTCCAGGCCATAAGAACCAACTGGTCCTGCAGCACCAACGGATGTCGAAGTCCCTGCGGGTCCGTGAGAATGTCTGGAAATGATCGAAGTCGAACCGGAGGCGCACAAGCCAATGTCATGGCGGTTGGAAACCATGCTTGTGCTTTCCAACAAGGTGTAACCAGAACAAGTTCTGCTTTCTGTCTGCGAAGCTGTGCCAACACCCTCGGGATCATGGCAAATGGTGGAAAGGCATATAGAATGCCCGTCGTCCACGAGTGAAGAAAGGCGTCCGAGCCGACCGCTAGAGGGTCCGGCCGACAACTGTAGAACCGTGGAAGCTGACTGTTGAGTCTGGATGCAAACCGGTCCAATACACAAGGTCCCCACTTGAGATTCAACGCCATGAATCTGCTGGGATGCAGCCTCCAATCGCTGCTGTCCCGCAAATGTTGTGAGTTCCAGTCGGCAATCACGTTGGATGACCCTGGAATATATTCCGCCGTCACCACAATCCGATGGTCCAGGCAATAATGCCAGAAGTCCTTGGCTATTTCCGCCAAAAGGCGAGATCTGGTCCCTCCGAGGCGATTTATGTATCGCACCGCGGACACATTGTCCATGCGGAGGAGAATGCAACAAGAGACCTTCTGAGGAGCCAGAGTACGAATCGCAAATGCTCCCGCAAGAAGTTCTAAGCAATTTATGTGCAATTTCAGTTCCTGCTGGGACCACCGACCCCCAGTCTCCAGAGTCCCGCAACGAGCTCCCCAGCCCCATGGACTGGCATCTGATTCTATCACTACGTCCGGGCTGGTGGAGAAAATGGCCCTGCCGTTCCAGGCATCCATATGGTCTAACCACCAATTGATCTTTGTACGAGCCTCTGCAGAAAGGGTTATCTGTTGTGCATACGAGAGACCCTTGCGCAAATGCAAGATTTTCAATCTCTGAAGGGTCCTGTAATGTAACGGCCCCGGAAAGATCGCCTGAATGGATGCAGCCAACAGGCCTACCAGGCGAGCTAGAGTCCGCAATGATATTGTCGGCGAGGCAAGCGCTCTCCTCAACTCCTTCCTGATTGCCACTCTCTTCTTCAGAGGAAGAAGTAACTGACTTGTGAGAGAATTGATTTGAAAGCCCAAGAAATCCTTCGACTACGATGGGGTCAAAACCGATTTCTCTAGATTCAGCAGGAAACCTAATTCCTGCAACAGTTGGATCGTCCAAGAAAGGTGCATTACCAAGAGATCTTTCGACTGTGCCATAATCAGGATGTCGTCTAGATAAATTATCAGACGCACCCCCCTTTCTCTCAACCATTGCACCACCGGTCTCATGAGTTTGGTGAAACACCAAGAGGCGGAAGACAGACCAAAGGGCATCGCGGAAAACTCGAACCACTGGTCGCGCCAGAGAAACTGGAGAACGCGTCTGTGTGGCGGGAATATGGGAACCGCCAGATAGGCGTCCTTCAAGTCCAAGCGAACTAGCCAATCGTGTTCTAGAAGGATGTCCCGCAGTAAGTGAATGCCCTCCATTTTGAAGTGGCGATACACCACCCATGCGTTGAATTCCCGGAGATTCAGCACTAAGCGAAACCCTTTGTCCTTCTTCGGAACCAAGAAAATAGTGCTTACAAAACCCCGAGTGTGGGGAGTAGACCTCACAATTGCGCCTTTCTGGAGCAACGCCTCCGCCTCCCTGTCGATGAAACTCTGGTCTAGTAGGGAAAAATGTAGGAAGCCGGGCACCTGACTCTGTTTTGGAGAGGTATAGAACTCTATTTGGAACCCCTGCACTGTTTGTAAAACCCAGGGGTCGAACATAATCTCTTGCCACCTGTGATGGAATAACGCAATACGACCTCCCACCATGTAGTCTGTGGTGTTCAAAATCTTTACCTCAATAGGCGGCGTCTCCAGCTGAATTTTGCTGCCCTCTGTAGACTCCTCTGTGGCCTCTACCTCGTCCTCCCCGATTGCGGGAGGGGTAAAACTGCGGTTTCTGACCCCCTCTGCCTCTTTGCTCGGCACCTCGGGAGGTCTGGTTATAACCTCGGCCGAACCCTCGACCTCTGGAGCGTCCGGCCCTATCAAAAACACCAGTGTGGAAGACTTTCTTGATGTTTGCCTGAGCCTTATCTAGTGCCGAAAACATGGCCACGTATTTGCCCATTTCTTTGACGAATTTGTCGCCGAACAGCATGCCATTAGCAAGGGAACCCGGTTCAATCGTGGCCATCTCCGCCAGTTGGGAATCAATGCGCATTAAGAAGGACCGCCTCCTTTCCGTCGAAAGCGCCACATTGGCATTACCTAAGAAACACAGAGCTCGCTGAGCCCACTCCATAACGTTCGATGTGTCCAACGGAACGTTTTGGTTCTTGGCGTTGACCGCCGCATCCAATATTTTTGTAAGGGGGCCCGAAACATCCAACAGTTTATCTTGGCACCCCCGCCAGGCTCTATCCAAACCCTTTTTAGGGTCCTTCGCGAGCTTTCGCATAAACGTAGCCATGTTCGGATCTAACTCTGGCGTATCTGCCACCTTGCCAGTCAAAGTGGGTCTCGGACATTCCGACCGTAAGGTGGCGCGCACCTCTTTCTCAAAACCCTGTCGCAGGTTGATACCCACATAATGTGCGTGGACTGGACAACGAGATCAACACATCATCGGCATACAGACTAATGGTGCGGACATATCCCCCAAACCGGATTCCGGAGATCGCCGGATTTTGCCTAATCTGCTGGGCGAGTGGTTCCATGTAAGCGGCAAAAAGGAGGGGTGAGAGAGGGCACCCCTGTCGGGTACCCCTCCCTATCGGGAAGCAAGTGGACGTATAGCCATTCACCCGGACAGAAGCAGACTGGAACTTATAACAATTAAATATGTGGGTGCGGAATTTCTCCTCCAGACCCATCTGTTGAAAGACCCGCTCTAGATATGGCCAATGAACGCGGTCAAATGCCTTCTCCGCATTGATGGTGAGGAGTAGATACTCTCCCTCTGTACGGGAGGCCTTCTCGATTAAGTGGAGAGCACGTTTTGTGTTGTCTGAGGTTTGGCGCTCCGGAATGAAACCCGCCTGGTCCGGGTCAATAAGGCCAGGCATGTGTGGTGCAAGACGGTGAGCCAAAATCCCTGTGTACAATTTAAGATCGACGTTTAAAAGGGAAATGGGACGATACGCACCACACTGAGTCCTATCCTTCCCTGGCTTCGGGATGACCGCTATTGAAGCGTCTAAGAGATCCCGAGGAATCCCCCCTGGTTCGGAAAAGGAATTAAGAGTTGGGTGAGGAGAGGTGCGAGCCGGGTACAGAACTTTTTATAGAAGATGGCTGGGAAGCCGTCCGGCCCGGGGGCCTTTGCAAGCTTCAGCCGCGCTATGGCCGCAATTACCTCCTCTACCCGTATGTCCTTATCTAAGAGATCGGCCTGCACCTGAGTCAGGGCTGGTAGAGTGACAGTATCCAAAAAGTCCGCCCCTTCCCCCTCGTCCAATGGGGAGGCGGTATAAAGCGTGGCATAAAAATCGCGGAACGCCTCGGCTATGGCACCGTCCTCTGAGACTCGCGTGGCCATCTTCTCTACGGATCTCGCGAACCCCCTGTTTCTGTCGGGCTTCACGGAGCTTGTGAGCAAGAAGGCGCCCGCACCGGTCTCCCCCGGTGTAGTAGGCGTGTTTCAACTTAAGGGCCGCAAACTCCACCCTATCCTGATCTAGGGCTGCCAGTTCTTGGCGCATCGCTTTCAACTGACGCCACACACGGGGAGCTCCCGTTCTCTGCTGCATCTGCTCCAGTTCTCTTGTCCGGTGCGTGAGCTCGTCTCGTTTACGCCTGCGCTCTACATTGTCGGCCGCCGGTATGGCAATAAACTCTCCTCGGAGGACCGCCTTTAGCGCCGCCCACTGGGTAGCCAGAGATGTGACAGGAAATCAGTAATGGAACCTTGTATTTGTGTAACCACATCCGCTCTGTGTAGGAGGGTGTCTCTAAGTCGCCGTATCTGAGCCGGCTGTGACAAGGGTGGAAGGGTGAAAGTAGCAACCACTGGTGCGTGATCGGAGAGTGCGGCAGCCCCTATCTCCGTGCCCTTCGCCATCTCTCGAACTGAGCTAGACACCAAAAAATAATCCAGTCTGGCATAAGTCTGGTGTGCTTGTGAGTAGTAGGAGTACTCTCGACCCTGCGGGTGGAAGCAACGCCACAGATCAGAAAGTCCCAGATCCCGCAATCGTCCCATCCCCGGTGCCGAGAGCGCTCCAGCTTGGTGCGTCCGCTGACAGGATCTGTCCAATGTATTATCAAAGACCAGATTCAGAACCCCCCCAATGATAATATGGAAGTCTGCCGTTGCCGTGATGTCAGTCAGGGCGGAGTGCAGAAATTGTTCTTGACCCTCATTTGGACCGTATATGGAGCCTACGGTAAATGTCATGGTGCCCAGGGCAATTCTGTAGGCCAGTAACCGACCCGTGATTTCTGCCTCCTTCCGCAGGACCTCTCCCGTAAATCGCTGCGCCACCAGTATCGCCACCCCCGCTGCTTTGGTAGGGCCGGAGGAAAAGAATTGCACCGAGAATTTCCGTGATCGGAGACGGTGACAGTCCCTAGCTAATAGGTGCCTTTCCTGCAAGAGGCATAGATCGGCCTGGGAGTTTTCAAGACATGATAAGACCGCCCGACGCTTAACAGGGTTGTTGAGGCCCCGGACATTGAGAGTTAGAATTGTAAGTGTGTTAGCCGGCATTTATGGAATCTTAAGGACCCAACTTGCCCCATCGAAGCCCCTATGACTATCTAATGGGGATGTAAAGTGGGGAGCCTGCATGCGTGAAATCATATGGCAGAGCTTCAGTAGCCCCCCCCCCCCCCCCCAATAGTGGACATGGAACCCCAAAGCCCCCCCAACCCAAACCCCAAACCAAAAGCAAAAAATTCAACCAAGAAGAAAACTGTGTCGCAACCCATTGTCCTCCACCTCTCGGCGAATGGAAGGATGACATCGCGGAGTAAGTAGCCTGCGGCAGGATGGCTGCCCCCCGCCAACGGCCCGTGTATGAAACTAGCCCGACCCTCGCTGCTTCCGGGGTCAGCCAGGTCGAGAACCGTTCAGTTCCGCGGAAGCGGACTCCAGAGCTGTCTGCTGGCCTTTAAGTATATCTGCCACTGGGGGTTTCCTGGGACGCCGTCGACGGCCCTGCTCTCGCCACTTGGGCCGTGAATCATCAGCCTCCCGGGAGGGACCATCATCCTCGCTGTCACCGGCTGGTATTTCCACTCCCAGCAGCCTGCCCGCCTCTGCCAAGGAGCGCAGTTGGTAAAGGGTGTTGTCAATCCGGAACACCAAGCGGAATGGATGACCCCAGCTGTAAGGAATCTTGCGTTGCTGGAGATGCGCGGTAATTGGCTTGAAAGTCTTGCGTTTGTGCAGGGTGAGAGCGGAGAGGTCCTGAAACAAAGCCCGCCTTTGGTCGCGGAACAGAACCTTGGGTGCATCTGGCAGGCCTTTCTCATTATATCTTCTTTGGTGCGGTAGTCCTGAACGCACACTAGTATGTCCGGTGGCGGGGCGGATGGCGGCTGCGGCGGCCCCACTCTGTGTGGTCTATCAATCCGCAGCTCCGTCTCGAGTGGCCGGCCCAAGATATGATTAAAGAGTTCTCTCGTATACCTGAAAAGGTCCTTCGAGTCGTCGTCCAGCCTTACCCCACGGATCCGAAAATATTGTGTCGCCGGGACCGGTTCTCCAGGTCCTCCACATGCGTTTGGAGGTCGACCTGCTGGTCGTGGATCCGGAGTATTTCCTGCTGTAGCGCTGCCAGCTCCGTGTCCCGGCCGTCACTTTTGCCCTCTAGCTCGGCCACTCGTTCCCCAATGCTATCCACATCTCTACGGACCTCCCTGAGTTCTGCCGTGAACCCCCGTTTGAGGGTATGGATATCTTCCCTCAGGCCTGCAAACATGGACTCCAGGAAGGCCTTGGTAATCGGTTCCGCGCCCTCACTCGTCGCTGCGGCGGGGCGCACACCGCCAGTCGCCATGCCGTCTGCGTACTGTGCCGCCTGCACTTTCGCAAACCGGTCCTTCAGAGATTTATCTTGACGTCCCTTCGGAGGGACCATAGTGCGCTGCACTCCGGGCCAAGAGGTGCTCCAGACGGCAGGACCTCCCCCCTCATGCTCTCCCCGCTGGCACAAAAGTTCAATATCGGAGCTTCTGGCGTAGGCCCCGCACCCCGCCACTACTAGAGCGCCCGCTGCACTGAGTCTGTCTCAGCCTCTTCAGCGCGATCTCGCGCCCCACTGCCGTCAATGCGCCGCCGCTGTGCCAGAGGTACCGTCCCTCCAGCTCACCCACCGGACTTCTAGCTGATGCAAGGGGTTGCTCCTCTTTGAAGACCTTTGCCCGAGAGCCGCCCGCCTCCGGGGCGACGCACCCTCCACACCACTCTGGGTCACGGGCAAATGGCGAGGGGTAGAAGAGAACCAGCCCTCCGCCCGTTTGGCCCGTGATGCGTACATGCATCGCGCCAGACAAAGCGTCCTAAGGCCCCCCCCCCCCCCCCCCCAACCGATGTCCAGTCCAGGTGGGGGCCCTTCCAGCAACACCACGATCTCCTTGCCGGCCGCTCCGGTGCCGCTTCAATCCCCCAACAACCAGGCCACGGGGGGCTTCAGGCCGCCATTTCCCTCCAGTGCATCAAAATGGCGATCCACACAGGGCAGCCAACGGCGGCCGCCTCCTCCGCGGCACCCCAGCTATCTGCCGGCAGCATCCCCCTCACCGTCCCGAGGGACTCCCGCTCCTACCAGTCCACCAAGCTCTCCACTGCCCGACTCCGTATAGGCCTCTGATCTCCTCTGCCCGAGGATGATCCTCTCCAGTGTCGCTTGCTGATAACCCCCACAGGCCTACCAGCCCGTGGGGATCCGGACTTCTGCCAGACCTCCACCGGACCTCCAGCTCACCATCCGCTTCTCTCCAGGGCGGCTCTCCCGTTGCGACGGCTGTGCCTCCAGCAGGGTCCCCTGGGGGCCGGGCCCACTCCGCTCCCGCTGATGCACCTCTGAACCAGGCCGCTGGCCAGGCCCAGCCCCGCAGCCCGTGAACTGTGCCGTCCGCCGTCCCCCCTCAATGTGCACTGCTTTGCTCCCGTCTCTCCCGCGCCCGGGAGACGGACGCCACGGCAGGCGGCCGCCACCTCCGGCAGTCGGGCCAGTGCTAAGGCCGTCACACAGGCCCCACGATGAGTGGACGCTCCAGCTTAGGCCTCCCACACTCCGCCACCAGTTCGTCGCCACTAATTCCTCGGCGAGCGCTCCCGATCTCTTTCGCCGCTCCCCGGTCTCCACTGGCTTCACGGCGGGAGCCAGCGGTCTCTCGGACGACCTCGAGGCCGGTGCTTCAGCAGGCCGTCCGCAACAGTATTTTTTAATGTAGTTTTGTGTCTAACCTGTCTGTTTCTCCCTCTATAACAACGACCTAGTAAAGGTGACCTGGTGAATGTTTATGGGCTGGTGTATAATAAAATAAGACATATCCAGGTACACACAGAGATGCACTATACAGAGAGAAAACTTGATGAGAGGAAGAGAGGCAAAATGTGAAATTGAATATTGGAAGTCATGTCAGTTAAAGAGAGTAGTGAGGCAAAGAGAAAGGTAAAAGCTATAGGGGAGGAAAGGAAAAAATGTAGAGAGAAAAGAGGTGAAATGGAAAGGTAGGTGAAGTAGATAGCTAAGGTTAATTTAGAGGTTGAGGTTTTTCTGTTATTAGCCTATTTTGCCTATTTTTAAAATGATGCTTCTATGATAGTAAATATGTTATTCAGACAGACCAGGTAGCTAGACATGTAAAGAGGGGAGGTAGAGAGGCAGAAGAAATAGAGGATAAGGTACAGAGATGAAAGGCAGAATAAAGAGAGGAGGTATAATAAAATAGATAAAAAGATAGATGTCTAGAAAAGAGATGTGGGAGGGAAGAAAATGAGACTTGATGTAGCAAACTGTTGTCTTAATTTCTGAGGTTGTTAGTGAGAGAGAAAGAGGTGGGATCAAAAGATGAGGCAGCAGAATGAAATGCGAGTCTGATAGAAAAAGGTACTAGAGAAAGAGATAAAGATAGGCGTGAGACCGGTAGAGATAGGTGAAGTTTGGAGAGAAGCAGGGAAACATTGAGAGGTGAGGTGCAGCGATGGGTTTGAGAATGAAGTGAAGTAGATGGGAGAATACAGGGAGGCAAGGTTGAAACAGAGCAGTGGGGAAGAGGGAGGAGGTAGAGATGTATATAGAGTCACAGAAAGTGGTTGAAATAAAGATGAGGTGGTGAGAGAGGCAGGGTAGAGATGTTCCTGAGAGGGAGCTGTACAGAGCTGTGAGAGAGCAAGTTGGGAAAGTGATGGGTAGGGAGATATAGATATAAGTTGAGAGAGAAATGTAGAAACAGGGAAAGGAAGATGAATAAGATAGAAGGGGCAAGGTGAAGCAAGTAGTGTAACATGTAATAGAAAGATGGGTGAAGTTAAGAGGGAACATTGAAATGGAAGTGGGCAGGGAGAAGGAAAGAAGGAAGTCGCATATTTTAGTGGGGACATGATTATATCGATCATGTGTCCTGTGTCTTACAGTATGCCATTGAGGATAGGAATATGTAGCATGCCCAGCAAATAATTATAGCTCGGTGCCATTGCCATGTTGATCAATTTGGCAATTGCATCGAAGACTGTCTGGCAAAGTCATGCTAATTTTTTATCAGAGGCAGGAAGTTATCTGTGTCATTCCCACTATCCCGCTATTTTCAAATTTACTAATACTCCCGGGTATTTAAAGTTTGTCAGCCATTGAAATCTCTGGTCTTCGACTGCAGCTTTCATGGTACCTTTGGAGAGGTGGAGAACCTCACTGTTGTTCGAGTTGATCTTGTAGCCTGAGTACAAGGAAAAGTTGGGAACCGGGGCATTTAGTTCTGGTATGGCGGTCCTGGGGACCCCTAAAGTAAGGAGGATGAAATCAGCATAAAGTAGGAGCTAAGAGCAATCTGCAGCACTGGCAACCCATGTTTGCATTATGTCTAATAGAAGCTGCAAGAAAGTCTAAGACTAAAGGGAAAAGGAGAATACAAAAGAGAAATCCTTGTCTCGTTCCTCTGTTGATCTGTAAAGTGGCATAGGAAGTCTCCACAGTCAATCTGAGCTGACCCGCCATGCATTGCTACCTATTTAGAGACAAAGTTGGCACCTAAGCATAGTTTCTTAAGGTTTCAAATTCAGTACCCAGTGAAATGCTTTTCAGCATCCATTAAAACTGTAACAGTCTTTTCTGTGTCAGGCTTCTCTTGCCAGAGGATGTTGGAGAGGAGCCTCATATGGTTTCTACCTGTATGACCAGGCAGAAAAACGGCTTCGGAGTCTTGTATTAGACTAGGGATAACCTTCCTTGGATGGTTTGCCAGTATATTTGCTAGTATTTTCATATTGGAATTGATGTGGGGAATTGACCTGTAACTGGAACATAGAACTGGGGTTCTCTACCTGGTTTGGGTTTGATGTTTAGTATCACTTTGTTGAACTCCGTGAAGCCTACTGATCTTGTTGCTCTTTTTTCACACACCACATCAATGTCTCTCTCTACACTTGCACCCTGTGGGCTCTGTCCTCGTCGCCCACTTAACCCATCTTACTGCGCTCCATTCTTAAGATGTGAGTTGAGGAATCCCTCCTTTATTAGTGGTAAATCATGGGGAAAGATTATGGGGTTTACCTAATTGTACTAAAGTTCTATGAACCATGTGCTTATTGCCTTACTGGTGAATAGTGCTTATGGTACAGATGTTCATGCAGTCGTCCGTTCCCCCACACCACCCAGACAGCTCTCACTCAATGTTACTGGATTAACTCAATACTAGAAAAGGTGGAAGGCACCATCTTATCTAGTCATAAAAGTCCTTGACGTAGCCTTTGTACAGGAAACTCATCTTATGTCAACCAAATCAGTGAAGCTCAAAAGGCAGTGGGTGGGTGGGTAGTAGTAGTATGCCTGTTGTCACTGCTTGGATGCCTTCAACTCCAATTTCAACCTAGGAGATGCCGAATGGCGACACTGTTCCTAAAATACAGGGATAGGCCCATTAAGGCAATGTGTTTGCTTTTTACTATGATCATCGTGGCCTCCATTTATGCACCCTAATGGGGCCAAAATTCACTTGTAGAGTTTTCACCGAGTTCGGCTCCTCTAAGGTGATTGTTGTTGGAGGTTGAAAAATTGCTTTAGATCTGTGCCTTGACAGGTCTGGCCCTACTGGCAGGTAAAATGCTGAAGTCAAGGTGCAGCTTCATCACATTATGAAGAACCATGTTCTCCATGGCACCAGGCACACCCACGAGCGGAGAAAACACCTTCCTGTCTTTCATGCACTTAAAAAAACAAAAAAACAGTCATTGGAAAAACAGAGGTTAAAGTAACTTAGTGGTTACAAGTTGAAATAAGATAATATCTTATGTTTATAAAAAAAAAAAGACTGACATTCGCTAGTTGTACTTTACTTAGCCAACTAGAACTTGCGCCCTGCCATGCACTGCGTATCCCCTTGCATATTACATCATTAATGACATGTTAAATTACATCACTGATGATATCATATAATCATTGTGACCCCTTTTAGGGTTTGTGGACTTGAAGTAGTTCAACGCTCTACACCTGTGGCCAATTTTCTAATCACCTTAACGAATACCCCCAGAATACTGGACAGTGGCAAGGCTTAAATTATCAGCAAACAGAACAGCGTTTTGTAAAGTAACCGTTTGTAAATTATTGGTTTGTGTGCCCTAGTTACGCGTCTTCAAATCAATCCATATGTAAGTGGACAAACTCCTGCATTTGCACAAGTTCTCAAATTTCCAACAGATCATTAGTGGTGAAAGGCAGGGCTCCTTCCTCAAATGTTAAGGTGGCTACGGTTTAAAAATATATATATATATATATATATTCCAGTCTCTGAAATTTTCAATGGCCCTCTGAAGATTGGCCGGCGCCTGTATGAAACATCACAACATACACTCTGTCTCTAGAGCTACTGTCAATTTAGTAGGTCAGCCCTCTCGATGCAACCCGTTAATATAAATATGCTATTGAAATTGATCAGACTAGATCCGGGCCGCTATGAGGTAAATTACGCCGATAAGACGTGATTGCATACAGAGTACCAATTTCTTCTAAGAATTGCTGAAGAGTCCTTGACATGCTGTCTAAGCAGGACAAATGTTCCTGCAAAATGTTAAAGGCCATGAAAGCAGATTCTAGCATTTCTAGGCCAACCTCGTCTCCAGATTGATGATGAATGACTACCTTTATGCTAGCTAAATTAGAGAGCCTGACTGGAGACAAGATCCTATTTTACTTGATTTATAAATACCAGACATAGACCACATATCCCTGATACCAAGTAAGAGAGTGGCCAGACCAGACCAAGTCCCAGTGACTAATGAAGACTAACTTAAAAGTGTTTCTTCTCCTGGTATTCTTCACTGGAGGCATACAATACAAATGAGTATGCATCTGATTTGCCCTGGTAGAGGCCAGAAAACATTCTTTAATCTGAATCCTTAACATTTCTGACAAAGATCTACTTTGTGTCACCTTCTACAATTTCAGTACGCTGGAATATTTTTGACAGCCATATTTATGTATTAGTATTTGTAGAGCACCAGTTCAGCTAGTGCACTATACTGGGATATAATATACGATGTACATCATTTGTGTATTTTATTCTGCAGTGACATTACATTACACAGTTGCACTATAATTGCATAATTTTACAACTTCACAAATTGGGAGACCAAGTAATTTAAGCTATTGTTCCCATCTTCCAATGGGGCTTCAGTTGGGATCCACAGATGTCAAAAGGTTAAGAACCGCTGCTCGCTAGACCACATCTCAACCCCCCTCCCCAAACCTTTGCCATCATTACCACTTTAAGATACCTTCAGTGGGTTGCATTTGGCACTGAGAATCTTCTGGTGCACGGCTCCTGGAGCAACTAATCTGTGGAGAGAAAGCTGCTGATCTGGACAAAGGGTGGTGATTAGGGTGCAATTATGATACTTAGCGGTGTCTTGACTTCTGCCCGTATTAAACCTTGCAAAGAAGTTGGAATTATGGCCTCTGCCTTCACACTAGTTGTGTCTTTTGGAAGCCAGTTTCCATGATCTTCAGGGCATGGAGTTCAAATAATCCTGTAGGTATACACAGATTTTACAGAGAAATGCAGTTGCCCTTATTGAAGCAATATTTTGGCTTTCTACTAATACCTTCATGCCGATGGTAAGGCTGATATAGTTGTACTTACAGTGGAAAAGAATTTACAAGAACATCAGATTTTGTAACCTTAAGGAAAGGTTACAAAAGAGGAAAATAGTCATATTTCCATTACTTTGGCTTCTTAAACAACTCCGAAAGAGCATTGGCAGAAAATCAAAATTGACGTGAATCTATTCAAGCTCCAAACAATCTGGCTTCTTGCACCGCAATCAGTCAAATTTGTTTGTTCAGAATCTGTAGAGAATGTGGCTGCCCCAGACTGGGCCTCCCAGTACTGCGATTCCAAACCTCAGGAGTAGCAAAAGGGTAGAAGATTAGAATAACCAGACGTTCAGGTGTTTTTCTAAAAACTGCTTCAGGTGAAGCCTGGCAGAGATAGAGCAGAAGGCTCTTTCAAAGTTTTGTGTCCAGAAATGTAAAAGATCTTACAAAGATAGTACTAATGTACAATAGTACCATCATGGTGTATATATAAGAAAACTAAAAATCTTGAAATCCTTGTGCAGCCTCAGGAGTCACCAATACTATACTTAATGCACTGTTTATTATTCTACTTTAAAATATGTAAATGTTTGAAACATCCAATGATTGATGGGGAGAATGTTTCATACCATTTACCATAGTTCTTCACTGTTACCATATTTTATGAATTCACGTAAGATCCACCCGGGTGAGGGGTAACAATTATTGGGCACACTTTTTTAAGCTGAAGACTGCAACCAAGGAGTGGATCTTTAGGCCTTGCCATGTCATTGACTAAGCCATGACTTCCATAATGATGTGTTGGGCAAACTATTGCATTATATGTGTGTGCTTTAATGTTTTTCTATACTAAGGTAACAACGTTCCCCATCCTGACAAATTGTAATAAATTGTGAATTGGTGAAAAATAGCTTCCAAAGAGAATTCTAATTACAGGTCAGTAAAAGTGTTGTAAAATTGTGTACCCCTTTGTAACCAACCAGGTTATTATAGCCTGCCAACTATTACCTATCGTCGACTTGGTCATTGAGATACAGGACATCAGCACTTGATCTCTTGATATTTCTGGCTCCTCCTGCTGAAATTACGTTGCTCCATTTGAGACATGAAAACTTTCCCCTCAAGTTCAGAAGATCGTTAATAATTTACGTTGGCTTCTTGGCATTTGGGTAATCATATGCCCTTTCTTGATACACGGCCTCTCTGTGTAATGCTTAGGAACGGGATTGAGTCCTCACCATGCCTCTTATGACTGAGGAAATTTCTGTGCTGTCATCATGGTGGGTATAGCTTCATGGCAGTTTGTCTCTAGGGGCTGTTTATAGCAGCAGGAAGATCAGCTGGTTCCTCACTTCTGTTTTTCCCTAAGTGTACATAACACCCTACTCTCTCTTACTTGGCTGCATACCTCAAGACGGTCATGCACAAAAACCCCAAATAAAATGAAGAAAAAAAATGCATTTTGCTTTTAAGATTTTCATCTTTATTTTCATGCATTCACTTTATTTTTCTTTTAAACAGGCCCTTGGAATTTCACGTTCAATGTGAAATTTTATCCACCTGATCCAGCCCAGCTCACCGAAGATATAACCAGGTAAAAATTAAGGTTGCTGTCTACTTAATAAATAATATGTGAATTGAGATTTTTAACTTGACGAATCTGTGGAGATTGAAAATATTATCAAGGTTACTTGTGTGTTGTAGGTGGTGTGTACAAGCTTAGATACCCTTCACCAATATGGGTTTAGTTGTTATCATTGTTTGGACTGCTGATTTAGCCCTCTGCTACTCACATCCACAGCCTGCTGCTACTTCTGATATGGTAGGGATGCAAATTGACCCAAGTGTTTGATGTAAGGAAGTTGCCCAAAGATCTTGGTGTGAATCAGAATAAGCAAGCTCTGTAGAGCGGAGTTAGCATTTTTTCCAAGACGTAGATGACATTGAAAGTACAACCCTTGTTCCTAGTGATGCAGCCATCTCGGATAAGGAACTTTTTCCTCTGTCATGTCAAACAAGATAGTTGGCTTGCACGCTTTTGAAACTATTTCATGCTCAACTCCTGTTTTCTTTTTCTTTAGTCGTAAACTGTTAATTGCCCAGCCCACGGCCGTAATCCTTCAGAGCTTTATGTAAAATATACATGTATAACATACTTTTCTGTTAAGAAAGTTGTGTTTTTTAAATACATTTTTTAAGTTATTCTCCCCAAATTTGTTCAACACGCCATAGCTTAAGAGAATTAAAAAACATTTTTTTTTGCATTTTGTTTATTGTAGTTACATATCAGTATTCCAAATATCTGTATTCTGAGATTTTCTTAAGAACCCTTAAGGAGCAAACCTCATGCCTAGTACCACCTTAGCTTGACAGGGTAGATTGATATCACTTGCGCATACACACACACACACCTGCAAATTAATCTTCTCTTAACTTTTGTGCACAATCTTCCAGCCACTGAATGCTCGGCAGGAGATTGCTAAACAGAGTGCCTCATGTGGCCAATGCGTATGCTCTAGATCATTGCTTCCAAAACCTTTTAGAACCACGTTTGTGACCCACCTAGATATGAACAAGAGGCGTGTAACTTTCTTAATGTAACTATAAAGCATTGTGTGGTAGTGCAAAGTCTTTTACAGACAGCACATCTTTCATTGGAATGGCCACTATATTTACTGACATACTGTTTTACTGATAAAACTATATTGCACACAAATGATGATGTGTGGAAATCCAGTTTCAGTGAATATCATTTGTGCATCACCAAGTAAAGTGTCTTGATTTGTTTTGATACTGTTAAAATCTTTGTTTCCATCACACTTCAGAATTACAAAAAAGTGCTTCATTTTTCCTTTCCTAACGTTTGAATGAGCACCCTTCATTTACAGGTGCTTTTGTTGTGTAGTACAAAAGAGCACAACCTACAGCCTTTCCTTTTACACTCCCTGTACCCCAGCAAGATTGTCACATAATTGACTTCACTTATTTTTTTCGAACTGCAAAATGAGAGGAACTGATCAACAGCAATGCCTCTGGTGCATCTTCTGACCTCATGGACCTGTTGAACCCCCTGTTGAACTTCCACTGGTAGGCCTTTCCCTTGTGGCGACTGACCATGGTCAGAGTCAGCCCGCTCCTGGCTTTGCCTCCAGTCATCTGCTGTAGCTCCTGCCATCTGCTGCTCCTTCGATACTGCCTCCAGAGGATCTAGAACCAGTTTTGGCGCTCGTCCCAGATTTGGATCCTTTCTTAGCTTGTCTACCTGTGACTTATTGCAACATAACTAAAATACCAGGATGGGTAGGACTCCTCCTCTCCGGCTCCTCTGTCTGTCAATACTTCCAGAGGATGAAGGCTCTTTGATTAGACACAGATCCTATTCAAGACCTTTATCCAGTAAAGCATCTTGTTGAGGAGAAGAGACAGATAATTTAACCCCATTTTACAACAATACTGGTTTGTACCTTCACTTAGAAAATGCCACTAATTTAGATATTTTCCCTGAATCCGTCCTTGATTTTTCCCTTGCAGCCTCCTTTGAAAAAAACCTCAGGTGGATGAACTTGTTCTGCAAGAAAGACATGTTGGTGATGACCCTTGTATGGGTTCGGTAAGGATTGGATGGTGTCCCTGGACTTTCAGGACAATGCTTTCATGAGCCTGTCCTGCAGACATCTTTCTTAATTCTGTAGGAAGATCAGACCATTTTCAATGTACTTTCCTGCCTTTCATAGCTCCTTTAAGTGTTTATAAAGTTCATGGTGGTGCTTGGTGGATACATGTATTCCTACAACTTGATGACTGGCTGTTGAAAGTGGATTCGCTTCCGCTAATTTCGGACCACCTGCAGAAAACAGTGTGGTTGCTGTCCAACCTTTTGATTTTCCTTCAAAGAGTCCAAGTCTCATCTTCAAGCTTTAGAGTCTGCCCTATTTCTGGGTCGTCGTGGACATGGCTACCTTGAAGGCTTGTGCTCCTCTGCAGCAGGGCTGGGTAATTCATGCTTTAACACAGAGTTTCAGACTATTATCATGACATTTCAGATGAGAACCATTGTTACAGCTTTCACAGGTCTGAGGCTGCTTTGCCTTCTGGCGTCTGTCATCCCAGATCTTTTGGCCAATGAGATCACTTGAACAGTGTGGAGATAAGTGGCAATTAGTATCAGATGGAACATTTTTTTTTTAGTTACGTGACATCCAGCTTGCCCTCAAGACCTTTCTGCTTTCATCAAGGGGAGGTGGATTCAGCTGCTGTTAATCAACATAACCACCATGTAGAATTGCAACAAACAGGGCAGCATGCATACTCTCTGTAAGTAATAATGTCTTGCCGCTAGCCAGCTCTTCAACGGATCTCCCTGGCGATCGGCCATCTGGCAGGATCCCTCAACTTCAGAGCAGATCAACTCAGCAGGTATGATACTGCCAATTCAAGTGGTTTGTACTTTTAGGTTACAGTGGTCGTCTTCGCCCAGTGGGCTGCATCCTTGATCGACCTTTTTGCCTCTACTGAAAAGGCTCTGTGCCCAATGATTTGCACTCCAGAGAGTCCATATTTGAAGGGAGGGTCTCTGGGAGGCATGCTCCTGTCTTCTGTGGGGCTTCAGCCTGCTGTCTGATTCCCATTTTGCCTCTCACACTTCAGATTCGGAAAAGTTAGGTGGGACCGGGCCTAGCTCATTCTGGCTTGAAGAGTCTGGTACGCCTATCTCCTGACCCTGAACATATGCCTTCCACTTCAGCTTTCTCTTTGAGAGGATCTTTTGTCCCAGCAGCAAGGAAGAGGTTTATACAGTCACAATCTACACCACCATGTGCTAAAATTTAGCAAAACCTACTAAAAGGTTTAAACCTTCCTGCAGAAGTGGAGTATTCTGTCTTTCTACCTGCCACCCTTCCACCAAGTCTATATGTTCAGGGATTTTAGGAAAATGTGTCACCAGGTGTGAGAAGCAGGTAATCCTCTACAAGTTAAACTTTCTGATGTTATTTAGTTTGTATGTTCTTTTGCCTTGTAAGGCCTCACTGTTGGCACTGCTAAAAGTAATGTTCGAGGCATGTGTGGCTGTAGATACACGTTCTTTGCATAATCCTGCCATCTAGTGTTTCTGGATGTGTGCATGTTGTTTTTCTTCGAAGACGTTTTTCGAGTCAAATAGTAGAGTGACCCCTCCTCTTCGAGGTAATGCTCGTGGGCATCGACTCTATTGTTTTCTTTCCCCCGTCTGGTTCGGATGTGTGGGCCTGCGCTCCGGTACGACGCAGTCATGGTGCTCTCTTTGGTTTGTGCAACACTAATCCCCTCGTCGGTATTGTTTCAATTGCGTTTTCTAATCTGCGTATTGAGGTATATCTAAATCGCTTGTTGAGTTGCTTTGACTGTGGCCCCTACAAGGCCTTTCTTCAATCTCCAAGTTCTTCAAGGAATGCGTTGCTGGTGATGTAATGGATGCCCTTCCATTACTGCACTCACTGCCACAGGAAATATCCCCGGATCAACCTACAGCAGGTCTTCAATCTGTGTTTATCGCAAGAAAACAGAGGTGGATTGTGCCACCTACAGCTCCTACCGATCCCCGAAAACCCTTTGAACCCATTCAAGCATGTTGGCTCCAAATGTTGCAGAGTAGCATCGAGGATACTGCAGACATCTTTGGTTCTGCAGATATCGGTAAATAGGAGAGGAGTTGGCCTAGCGGCTAGGGCGGTCGACCTCGAATCTGGGGAACTGGGTTCGAGTCTCGGCAATGACGCTGAACATCCTGTGATTCTGGGCAAATCACTTAATCTCCCCGTGCCTAACAAAAACAAATGTGTCCTCATGTAATGCAACTGGTGCTATGTAAAGCACTCTGATACCCGGTTCGGGTCAATTTCGCGCAATATAAACTCGGTAAAAAAAAAAACACAGTTCTGGCCATTTTGCAAAGATGTATTGGCTAGTTTTCATTTTTTCTTTTAAAAAGCCAAATGTTAAAATTAAATTGTCACTACAGTCAGGCCATAAATTTATCCAGTAGTGGGTACAAAAGTTCCAACATAAAATGAAACTTGAACCAAAGTCTCCTACTAAATGGAACAATTCCAATTCTATTGAATCCAAACACAGCAACAGGAACTTCAAAGGAAATGTTTTTATCTCTTCTTACTGCTACCGATGTCACAGACTCTGTCAAGAACTCACACAAATTGGGTAATTGGAGCGAGGCCAGAATCCAAGAGAACTGTACTCTGAACCATGAGGATGGACACAGACTCCAAACTGTAGCCAGGTCAGTTAGGAAGCACAGTTTCCAGTTACTACCAGTGGCAACCCATAATGTGCAGTAATGGTGGGGTGGGCAAACACGCATTCTCAAAAGCACACATACACTCCTACACATCTATTCAATAGTGTACAGAAATACACATGCACATAAACACACATGCACCCATTCACAGCATGCACATATGCACATGTGCATTCATCAAGGACTTACCAGCCATGCTGGTCACATCGGATGGCGAAAGGGAGAAGTACAAAGGCCTCAGTTTAAGGAGGCTTTAGGGAGGGAAGGGACTACTGTAAGATCCAGCTACATTCTTTCATTGGCTGACCATGTCATGGGTCAGCCAATGAGAGGAGAACCGTCCCTACATCCTCACAGAGTTTGATGAGGTCAGTAAGATTTGCTGATCCCACCCCACTCTGTGACGAGGCATCATTTATAGACAGTCAGCCCTCGGTACTTCAGGGCTTAAAACTGAAGCACCTAGTTCTGAGTCTATCAGTGGCGCTGCCACTTGTCATGAGGGAGAGGTTTTCAAAAGACTTTGCCCAGCTGATTAGTTCACTTCCCTCAGGCTGTGAACGCTTCATCCCCGCAAAGCTTGGCTCAGGCTGCAAGGCACCTGCACTTTTAAAACACCTGGTTACCCGACACTGACATGGTGAATTTCAGGCTGACCTAGGCTTACACAACCTGGCAGACCGTTGTGTTGCTTTACAAAAAAGGGGTGGGGCAGAGGGGGAGACCATGCCCTTAATGACAGGCCGCTGCTGGGTTCCATACTGTTTATAAAGCAAGAGACGACCGGAACTAGGCAGCTACTGTAACGTGCACCCCTTTTTTCTTTCTCTTAGACACGTAGCTTGAATGATCTAATACTGTACTTTATTAGGTCAAGCCTTGACAGAACATGTGCTGTCTCTTCGAGACATGCTGTGTTAAATCTGTGGGCTTCCAGCCCACCTATTGCCTGTAAGAAAGTGGCTCTGTATATACTGCACCAAAGTAAGGTTCAGTGTGCACAGATTCCACAGACCCCAGAGGTTTGGCAAAAGTTAAACTTAGATATAACCTTACTCTCTAAAGTGGTAGCTTGGTCGAGCAGTAAGACAGTATCCGAGGACAGTGTAAAGCATTTGTTGTACACACTCAGTCAGCAAATGGTCTCACACACTCAAGAACGGAACTCTAGGCCAAAGGTTTTGTATATAAAAATATATAGTTGTTTTATTTTAGAACCACAAGTAGGTATCAAAATACTTTCTCAGAATGAGATGCTCTAGTTAAATACTTTTAATAAGCAATAGACTTTTAAATTCAGTAGAGTTGTTGCAATAGGCAACACAAGTTAAACACAATTATAACATTGATATCAATGGGAATCTTTAAGTAAAGGCAATATCAATTACTTTGCATAGGTTTTTCTTACTCGGGGCTGAATCCTGGATTCAGCCCTGGTGCATCTCCTGTAAACAGTTGAAAGAAATCGTTTTTGTTACACAGGCGATTTTTAAGGAATATTTGTATGTTTCAAAAATCGACACTTAGAAGAATTTCTGGCAAAAACCAGGCAATGTTATCCTATGGAGGGAAGTTTGGTTATCGGAAAATCACAGTTGTAATTGCTTTGTAGGGTCAGTGCTGGGCACAAAGATCCAGCACTGGGATCTCTCCTGGTAACAGGTGAGTAATTTCGTTTTCGTTGATCGGGTGATTTTTAGTGAATATTTTAAAGTTTCAAAACTCGACACTTAGAAGAATTTCCAAGTGAAAACCAGTCAATGTTACCCTATGGAGAAAAAGTGAGTTATCGGCTTTCAGGTAAGTACTCGACTGGCAGAGTTAAGGTTCTGGGGTGAGACTCCGGGGTCTCCCAGGGTCAGGTAGGTACAGTTGTTACACCCTCAGCGGCACAGGGGCAGCCGGGTGCAGAGAGAGTACGCCCAATGTTAGCCTATGGCAGGCAGGGGGCCTTTGGTTGGTGGCTGCTAGCAGGCAGGCCACGCAGCTGTGGGAGCTGAGCTCCTGTTCACTTACACAGGGCAAGTGGGGAAGTAGAATAGGACAGATGCTGCACTTCCAAGGGCACTCGGGCGGCTGGGTGCAGGGTGCTTTTGGGTCATCGGGCGCCCAATGTATTTCAATGGAAAAGCTGCAAGATGAACAAAGGCTGCAAGCTCGGGGACGGAGATTCTTCAGGTGCGACCACCACTTCGAGAGGTAAGTTGGGAAGCTGTAGGTTAGGTAGGCACCCAGGAGCTGGGCACAGGGGGCTGCAGGGGGCGCCGGGTGCAGGGGTGTCTTTTGACGTCGGGAAATCTTACCCTCTGCTGGTCGTGGTTGGGTGGTCCCTGGAGTTGAGGCTGCAGGCGTCGTCAGGAGCGTCGAGGAGGGTCCTCGGTGCTGGATTCTTGGTCACAGTCGCCGGGGGGACGTCCTCGTGGTCTTTGTTCACTCAGGCACAGGCCGGGCACGGCGGGTGCAGAGTGTGCAGGATTTGCGGTTCCAGGCTGGCACCAGGGGTTGTTGCTTGTTTGAGCAGAACCACTTCTCATGGGAGTCCCAGTCTTTAGATGAGCAAGGCAGTCAGGTCCTCTGGGGTTTTCGAGGGTGGAGACGCCGGGGTTTAGCAGGAGCAGGTTCAAGGGTCGACAGGCCGGTAGGGCTGGGGCCAAGTCAGTTGGTGTTGTCCTCTTGTTAGCAGCTGCATGGCATGTCTTTTCTTCTTGTTCTTCTTCTTGTTTCGGAATCGGGATCTGAGGAAGGGAGGTTCAGGGTGCCCCTAAATACTAAATTTAGGGGCGGTACAGGTAGGGAAAGGTCAGGGACCAATGGGACACTTTCTTGGGGTGAGTACACCCCCTGTCCTGCCATTCTCCAGTGGGAAGGGGGCAGGAGCCTTGTCCTGATTGGGTAGGGCTCCGCATCTTCAAGATGGCGAGAGCCCAGAGTCGTGCTTCACCTCGCCTCCCCCACCTGAGGGGTGGGGTTGGCAGAGGCTGGCACACCCCCTTTCCTCCCTTGGGTTTTCCCGCCAGTCTTCCCGCCAGAGTGGGGGTCAGAACCGGTGGGGAACAGTTGCTGAGTACAGCAAGTGGTCTGGGGAGGTTCACAAAGGCGGCATGCCTTTGAAACTTCCCTTGGCCATCCTGGGGGAGGAGGCTTGGCACCTCGCCCCAGGATGTGCATTGTTGCAGGCCCACAAGAGCGGATGGCTCTATACCCAGGGGTCAGTAACCACTTGGCAGAATAGGGCTCATAGCAGTTCAGGTGATTGCAGGTGAAGTCTTTGATGGCCCTGAGACTTCTTAACAGAAGACAAGCTCAACTCAAGCCCTTGGAAAACCTTGGAAGCAGGTTGTAGAAAGCAAAGATCATTCCTTTCACTCCCAGGACAGAAGCAGCAGGCCAACACAGCAGAGAAACGCCAAAGTGGCAGTCCCTCCTGACACCAATCCAGCTCTTCTTCCTGGCAGAATGTCCGCAGTCCAGAAGTGTTCTGAGTGTATGGTGTCACAGGTCCAGTACTTATATTCCAGTACTTATATCTGTTTCAGCCTTTGTAGCAGGCAAACTTCAAAGAAAGGTCTTTGTAGTGCACAAGACCCTGCCCTTCCCTGGCTCCAAACATACTACCCCTGATGGAGACTTCTTTGTGTGAGGACAGTCACAGCCCTATTCAAGTGTCAGTTTCAACTCCTCCCACCACTCTAGTTCAGGAAGGCCTATTTCCTGGTGATGGGCGATCAGGATATGAGGGCACATCTCAGCTCCCTTTGTGTACTGTCTAGAGCGAATGCACAAACAGCCTATTTGTTATCCTGACCCAGACATGTATTCAGAGGCAGGCAGAGGCTCCAGATGGTTAAATTAAGAAAATGACAACTTTCTTAAAGTGGCCTTTTCAGACTTTCAATTTAAAAAATAACTTCACTAAAGTATGTATTTTTTAATTGGGAGCCCAGAGACCCCAAAAATAAATTTTCTATCCGCTCCCAATTGGCACATACACTTGTAAGATGTTACAAGGCAGCTCCAATGCTAACCTACGGGAGAGAGACCGGCGTTGCTGTAGTAAAAAAATAAGTTAGCAGTATTTCACTACCAGGACATATAAAACACAACAGTACATGTCCTACCTTTTAAATACACTGCACCCTACCCCTGGGGCTATCTTGGGCCTACTTTAGGGGGCAACTACATGTAATAAAAGGGAAGATTTGAGCCTGGCAAGAAGGGGGTGCACTTGCCAGGTCGAAATGGCAGTTTAAAACTGCGCACACAGACACTGCACTGGCAGGTCTGAGACTTGTTTGCAAGGCTACTCATGTGGGTGGCACAATCAGTGCTGCAGCCCCACTAGTACCATTTGATTTGTAGGCTTTGGACACACATGGTGCTTGATACTAGGTACTTACTAGTAACTCAAATAGCTAATCATGGAGAATCCAATTGCCATTACGTTTTAGGGAGAGAGCATATGCACTTTAGCGCTGGTTAGCAGTGGCAAAATACCCAGAGACCTAAATCCAACAAAAAGAAGGTTGGAAAGTAGGAGGAAGAAGAAAGAAAATTGTGGATAACCCTGCAGAAAGGGACAGGTCCAATAAAAGGGTAGAAAATACCCAAGGAGATCACTTCAGCAGGTTTTTTGAGGAAAATCACAAGTGAGTCATAGAAGAAAACATTCTTCTAGAAGTCACCTCAGATGGGGCTTTTCCTTCAGGTAGTCCTATGTGTATTTCTCAAATATCCACATGCTTAAGCTTCCCTTCCAGACTAGGGGATCCAAGCTCCTTAAGCAACACCTTTTTAATGAACTGTTCACTAATATTTCTTTACACTTTTCCTTAATTCCACTAATACCATCAGTCCTGATGATGCTGTCAAACTATAAGACTGCATTGATCTTCATTGCTCATGAATGGCCCAGGCAACTGTGCATCCCAGACCTCCAAATATTTGTACACAGGAGTTTTCCAAGCACAGCAAACATTTTGGTTCAGTTTTAGTGCCAACTATTACTTTTGAACTGGACTTCTGAGGTTAGACAGTATGGATTTTAAATGTACCTGAATCATGCATGGCAGTTCTGAAGGAAGCTAAGAAACTTTCAGCAAGAGTTTCTTATGTATTAAACTACAGATGATTCTGTTCATTGTGTCATCAGCTAGGTCTAAATCAAATATTCTGCCAGTAAGATGTCATCTTGCCTTTCTCCTCCTGGCAAGGGTAAGCTGCAGTTTGCTATGAACGAGTTCACTTTACATGCACAGGAGCACATAAAAAGGGATCTCAACAAATATAATTGTTTTAAGGTTACAGTAAAAAAAGATTTTTGGATAATCTGAAGAAAGATTTTTCTTCTGTCCAGAAACCATCTCCTCCCTGATAAATGAATTTGTTGATTCATATATTGATTTCTCTGCTATTCGAGCTCCTCCACTGCAGCATGGTGGAAGAGCGTATTCTTGGTTGCGATTTCTTTTGCACATACATTTAGTGAAATGCAGGCCTTTTCAGCTGTTGGTTAGTCTTTCCATCTAGTTATGAGAACCCATCCATCTTTTTTACCTAAAGTTTCATAGTAATGCATTAATTCATTGTTGACTTTACCCCATATTATTTAGTAATTCCGACACTCCAATGGAACACTCAATGCATTCTATGATGATATGAGGATTTTGTGGTTTTATGTAGACTGGACTAAAATAGTAAGGAAATCTGACCAGCTGTTTATCAATTATGGTCATATACTTATAGAAATAGCCACTTTTAAGCAATCCTTTTATCACTAGATTGTTTTCTGCAACAACAAAAATTCTGTTTGCTAATTAAGCCATTTTCCTCATTGGCCAAATGCTCATTCGAGCAGATGGAAGGTGGCCAGGTTAAGGAATATTCTGTTAGATATCTGGTAGGCAGCCACTTGGACGTCTGTTCGTACTTTCACAAGACACTATCAAGATTCTGACCGTAGGTGCCTCTTGTTTTGGCCTAGCCGCTTTCTGAAACCTTTTTGATTACTTTTCTTCTTAGAAAAGTTGATTGTGTTCAGTGTTGTCCCCTTTTCTTTTCCCTTAGTGTAGAAAGCAGCTGGTGATGATGATATATTGCCATTGATGCATATACTTGTAGTTTGGGGTTTGCTTCATAGGAATAGTCATTGAAGTCCTAAACAAAACACCCAAGTCCCTGTGTTTTTTTAACCTCTGCTGTGAGGCATTAAAGGAATGAGTTACTTATGGCTTAAATTATCTTTTTAAAAAAACGAAATATGGGATGGAATATCCTTGTGCTTTTTTTTAGTTTGTCCAAAGTTACCACTTGGGATGCTGCATTTTCCTTGTTTTTCCAACCTGTTTCATTTTGCTTGTGTCCAGGTTTAGTAGACTGATTTCTATAGGTGCTTCATTGTGAAGGCTACTTGTTTTTTAGCAATCTGAAAGCAAGATTCTGAAAACCTGGCATTTGAAAGGCTCTCAAGGGTGTTCGTCTGCAAAGGAAAGGCTTCATTTTTCACTTTCTCTTTTTATCTGTTGACCTAGTGTTCCTTGAGCCTACAAGGCAGTGGGTGATTATTTGAATGTGTGTGACTTCAATTAAGTCTTACAATGCAGAACCAGTAATACAAGTAAATAATATCTCCATGCACGTGAGAAGATTTAGTTATTTCGACACCATCAAACTTCAAAGCTTTCTGCCTACTCAGCACTACTTCCTCCTTTCAGAGCATGCACATTGTCTTTTTAGTTTTCATTGGCATAAGGGGCACTGAAGGATTAATAAAAGGAAAGGCAAAGGTGGTAGACCTAACGATTATGGTGATGGGATGCACACCTTTTCTCAATGCTTCTCCATATTTCTCAAAGTACTCCAAGAATGCGTGCTCACTGGTGAAATGCCGTTCCCAAACGGCACCTGGGTCATCAACTGCTCGTAGTGGGGCGTCCTCTCGCCCCAAACCAATCGCACAGCCCAATTGCGCCTCATGGCAGTCTACGTTTTCCTCCAATTTGCTCATTATCTTGCAAGTATTCCATCATTTTTAATTTCACTTTGTTTTATTCAACTCTGCTTTCATCCACACGCGGAGTGATATGCTATTTTCAAAGCTTCATATGTTCAAGTTGTGCCCCTCCGGACCTCTTACTAGAACATGACAGATGCAAAGTTCGTCACAAGGCAGTGTTTATTAAAAGTACCCAATGCATTTCGGGCTACAAGCGCCCTTCGTCGGGGGTCACTGTAAATAACAATAAAACATTTAACCATTACTAACTTGTCCAATATTGTGCAACTTATTTTTATCATTTGTCAAAGTACATTATTCAATTTCTCCAAATGCCATATTATTATACAACCCACTCGTGAATTCCTCTAAGTGGCCCCTTTAAAAGTAGTTTGTATAGTAACTCACTGTTCACCTATCAAACCCTTTCTCTACTCAACTACTACATTTACTCTGCCAATTGCTCACTCTCATCCTTCACAACATTCGTCTCCCCTATCCGTATTCCAATGTTAACAACTCGCCTCTACCCCATACTCCACAGACACTCTTCATGCATTCATTACCAACGGCTCTCACTCCACTACCTTCCCACTCGACCCCGTAACACTTCACCCTAAAACTGTTTGCTCAGCCTAACATAAACTCTGTCTCTCACAACTCACTTCCCCAATATTTACGTGGCATATCTAAACATTCACTCGACACCAACTCTCTTTCTACCCATACCTCCCCCTCCTCTCAACATCCCTGCCGCATACACCTGTTTACTCAACCTAGCATCGGTTCTCAATTTATCGCACTGCACTTCTCCTTTGATTGTTTTCCATACTTACTCAATCACACCTTCACTATCGTTTGATACTCCCACTTCGTTATAAAATGACTCATCACCTAAACATTCTCTCCTCAGTCACAATCAACATCATAACCTTTCACATACCTGCCGTGTCCGTTATAACCATCGCGTCCCCATCTTAATACGAAAAAAATGTTAACACACCTCCTCCTTCCGCCTGATTTTAACCACATACGCCCTTACGAATCACACCCAATTGGCCCATTTCTCTGCCTCTTCACACCAATTAACTACTTCCAAATTGCTTGCACATTAACTGAACTACATTTCCCATAGTACAACGACTTCATGGGAGCCAAAAGCGGAAAAACTGGAAAAATTGCTATTGTTAAATGTCTCTTTAAATACTTCTGATTTTTAGAAAACGTTGCAGTAAATATAGCCATCAATAACTGAAACTAATTGTCAAGTAATGAATGTTTCACAGTTCGTTTTCATCTTTCTTTGACACCAACTTGCTTGACGAACACAGATGTTGCGCCGTCCGTGTGGATAATTACAATGTTGTCTGAATCTGCTTCTTACTCCAATGTTTATGCTGACGGGTGCTATCCCATGTGTAGGGCAAAATTTCATGAATTAACGATTATGGCAGAGTAAATGTAGTAGTTGAGTAGAGAAAGGGTTTGATAGGTGAACAGTGAACAGGGGCCACTTAGAGGAATTCATGAGTGGGTTGTATAATAATATGGCATTTGGAGAAATTGAATAATGTACTTTGACAAATGATAAAAATAAGTTGCACAATATTGGACAAGTTAGTAATGGTTAAATGTTTTATTGTTATTTACAGTGACCCCCGACGAAGGGCGCTTGTAGCCCGAAATGCATTGGGTACTTTTAATAAACACTGCCTTGTGACGAACTTTGCATCTGTCATGTTCTAGTAAGAGGTCCGGAGGGGCACAACTTGAACATATGAAGCTTTGAAAATAGCATATCACTCCGCGTGTGGATGAAAGCAGAGTTGAATAAAACAAAGTGAAATTAAAAATGATGGAATACTTGCAAGATAATGAGCAAATTGGAGGAAAACGTAGACTGCCATGAGGCGCAATTGGGCTGTGCGATTGGTTTGGGGCGAGAGGACGCCCCACTACGAGCAAAAGGTGGTAGACCTGCCAGCCAGTATGCTTAAATTGTAATACAGCAGATTCAGACCATATGCTTTCTTTTTAAGATCCTCAAATCAAAACATATACATGTTGACAAGGATGACAAAGTGTACGTAATTTGAAATTAGAGAGATTAAGTGCAGTTAGTTTGCGATTTCCTTATAGGGCCATGTTTGTTGAGTCTCTGCTAGAAACCAGGCCATAGTTTCTCAGGCGTGATTGTTGAGATGTACTCATTAGCGTAGTTTATGTTGAATAGTCACTTACTGGGGAGTGAGCGAAGATGCACATTATGGCTGTCAAATGATTTTCTGCATGCCAGCGTCGCTAAATAACTTTGTTACTTATTCTAGGTATAATCTGTGTCTTCAGCTTCGACAAGACATTGTAAGTGGACAGCTGCCCTGTTCCTTTGCCACTTTGGCACTACTGGGCTCATACACTGTCCAGTCTGAGCTTGGAGACTATGACCCAGATCTCCATGGCACAGACTACATCAACGAATTCAAGTTGTCACCCAATCAGACGAAGGAGCTTGAGGAGAAAGTTGTTGACCTGCACAAATCATACAGGTAAGCACACATAGTGCACAGTTATTTTAATTGTCTTCCAACCTAATTTTTTTCTTATTGAATAGTGTTCAGTGTTTATACAAATAATGCTGTCTCCTTATTGGTGAGGTGAGCAATCAGTCACATATTTGATTGGAGAATCTGCTGGCTGATTATAAGGATTCTTTCACCTTTTTCATTCAAATCCATATTATCGACTGCATACTGTTAAATAGTGTGGGACCATACCATGGCGTCATTTGCCGTCCGAGGTTACTAGCTTTTAGTTTCAACCTTTGGTGTCAATTGACTTTGGTGTCATGGTGTTACTACACGGTTGTTCTTCATCTGGATGAGCACGTACTCTGTTGCAACTTGGCTCTATTGAACAGAAAAAGTAGAAATGTTCCTTGTGTTATGCTGTAGGGCAAAATTCTCATCTGTTACTTCAGAGAGTTTGTTACTTTAAAGGAAAAGCTAACAATTTTGACATTTTGTTATCCACTTATTCAGCTTTGATTAACCATAGGAATATTGTTCAGGAATGCCCCCTGTGCACCTGGCGTACACAAATAAAAAAGGAAGGTCAACGAGCCCCAGTAAAGCCACATCCCAAAGAACTAAAGTGCTCACTGCTCGTGATAACTGAATCTCTTCTTGGGGGTATCCCAGTTGTATACAAGGGTCAACTGACTAGGTGTCTGGTCAAGCGTTGGCAGGTACAGGCACTGAAATGCACTTCTGATGGATCCATCTTCCTTCAGATTCCTCATCTTAATATTTCCCAATACAATACTGGAAAACCAGTTAACCAAAGGCAAGCAATGGGTGGGCTCCAAGCCCTTTCGTGTTCTTGGTAAGTCACCATATGCCTCGCAACAGACAGCGCATGCGCTGTCTCGTAAGCTCGCCCAAAACATGAGCAAAATATTGTGAGCATTGTGTGTTGCATACCATAACTGGCAAAATTTAGGGGTTTTACTGCTTTGTATTTGCTGCACCATAACTAACATATGACTTTGATTTGCAGTGTGTGTACGAGAGAGGGATACAGATTTATGTGCACAGAATGGGTTGGCTGCAGACCCTGCCAAAAAAACACAAGCCCCACAGCATGCATCCTTCATTCCAGAGATCTCTAACTTTGTACTCTTTTCAAATCCACAGACACATTTTGTAATGCTAATATCTCAAATTACTGAACTGATTTACTCCAGACCAGGCAAATGCAGTTCCCCAAGTAATGTTCTAGTTTTGTTTGAAGTGTGTTGTAAATTAGTTTAGTTTTTTGTTGTTGTTTTTTTAATAGGGGAGACCAATAATTTCAGTTAGAGTTAAAATGCAATGCACTGCTGTTGTGACCGCTCCATTGAGTGTTCTCCACCCCCTCTGACGGATTTGTATGAAAATAAAAATATTAAGAATCATGTATTGTTTAGATCTGTCAAACTGTGCCAAAGTTATTGGCAAATAAATATTCGTTTTGTACTCCAATTAGACTTTGACCCATTCACCCTGCCCTATTGTCAGTTCTGTAAGATTCCTGCACCATGTGCAAGCTGCCAAATGTTAGAACACCAAAGTTAATGTCAGATGAAACATTTTTCCCTTCCTTTTAACTGTCTGAACCCCAAAGCAGTCTTCACGAAGCTTGCCACACACTCGGAAGACTAAAAATGCTAAACGTCTGCTCAAATTCATGTGGAACGGTGATGGACCTGTGCGAGGTATGCTTCAAGTGTCTGGGCATGACTCCAAGTCATGCTAAGAATGAGCCTTAATGCAACCAAAGGCCAACCTGGACCTTGAAGCTTAACTGTAAGCCACCAAACAACAAAAGAAGTGACAGGCCTGACATAAGTCCCATACCCTCTACAAGTAGAGGGCGTGGGCTTGTTATGTTCTCTAGATTATTCCTGTAACAGATCCTCTTCGCAGTGGAGGTTGTCTGAGAAAACGTCCAAGAAGTCAAAGTGGAACTCAACAAGGTGCCAGTTGATCTCGCTCCTGATCCCTGCCCGAGGAGCTGATTCCACAACTGGTCCAGCTCGGAGTTCCTGCAGCAAATTGAGGCCTTTAAGGAGGCCATGCTGCATATTTTTGGCACTTTTCCGGCTCTCTGGCACTCACTAGAGGCCAAGGTTCTCCAGTAAGGTTACTGCTGACTGGTCCTCCCTCTGCACTGTCTAAGCCTTTTAACCCGCCTTGGGAATTTGCTCAGGTTCCTTCATAGACACTGATCCTGAAAGTCTCTGGTGCCAGAGGTCGAGCCCCTGCTGACTCCTATGGCTAACTGCAACTCGAATCCGTCTCGACCCTAACCAAGGTCACGCTATGACTCCACTCCAGCACACCTCTCCCTGTGCTCTATGATCCAGACAAAACACTTCCTCTTCCATGAGGCCTTCCTCAGAGGCGCCATCACTTTTTTGGCTCAGATTCCTATCCACCTGATAATGGTGATTACAGGAATAATTTACCCCCATGCTATGATGACATTATCTATGTGGACTTGGAAGAGACCATTGGGGTGGTTACCTACCCTGACATAGAGCTGGTTTCACTCCTTGGACCACCAACAGAGACGAGCGCTTCATTTGCCATGGTGATTAGACGTGCAGCTGTGGTCCTAGACTTACAGCTGCCTTCAGCTGAAGTGAAGACTAATGTCTGTACTGAGGTTGTACACCCTCAGCCAGCCACATCTGAGCCCTTACTTCCATTTAATAAAGCCCTTACATGGCACCCTTACAGGCACTTAGGTAAAGCCTTGCTTTTGCCCACTGATGAACAGGCAGGTTGCCAGCTGGCACCAGGTGACACAGATTTGCAGCGCTCTGTTTTGATGGTCCATGTTTTCACAAGCAAAATCAACCCTAATGCATTTGTCTCAGCCACTCTAGACAGGGGGTCTAAAAGAACTGAGGCATTCGACAAGGGCATGTTCTCTTCTGCCTGCTTGTTGTTGAGGTCAGTCAATGCAGTCAACCTATTTCGGAGGTTATACACATGCCCTTTGGGACATAGCCAGAGAGACTTTGCTGGAGGTTCCATAGGAGTTTTTAGAGTCTTTGTCATAAATCATTGAAAATTTCCAGGATGCAGCATAATGTCATTAGGGCAGGCGTGGATACTATTAATTGCTTGGGGTGTGTGGTGGACTTAATGTTATGTTCTACTGCCACGTTTGAAAGAGATCTACTGGATTGTCTATGGACTTGCAGGCATCTCTAATAGATATGCCTTTTGATGAGTCCTGCCTTTTCGGCAAAAAGGATTTTTCACCCCCGAACACTTAAAAGAAAACGGTGGCAGAGCGTGTTCCTTGGCCCTTTCAGCTCTTGCCCAACAGTTTACTCAACAACCCTGACTTTTTTAAGGCAACTTTAGAAGGCTGGCATATAGACTTTGCCAGGCCTCGCGACCCCCGCAGTAGTTCTACCAGACCTTTCATGACTGGGGATCAAGCAGACATCATGTGGGTCACCAGGGACACCTTCACATCCAGCCATCTACCCCTGTGGCATCATTCTCTAGGCCACTTTAGTTCTCTGTTAGTGGTCCACAGCCACCTGGTGTGAGGTGGGATCTGACATTTATTGATGGGTCTTTTTAATTAACAGCCTGTCCAGCAAACCTACCCTTGTTCCTATTGTCCCTGGTTTAAGACATGCCAACAGGCCCATTGCCTTTCTTCCCTGCATTGCACATTGTCACATACCTGAACATGTTTTCCAAGAGATAGCGGAGTCCAGATCACCCCCTGCCTACCCCAAGTAAGGGTGAGAACACTGGATGATATTCTATATCAGGTGTGTGAGTGTTGCAAAAACTAAGATTTAAGTCTTAGTGAAGACAAAATTACAGGATGTGGTTGAAACTGGGACACAGGGTCTGAAATCACAGAATGAATCCTGTAAGATGCAGACAATTCAGCAGCTAATTACTCCCTCAACCAACACTTAAACTTTTTCTTACTCAGTGCACAATTCCGGGCATCCTTTAATGTTGCACAAGAAAATGGATTCCAGAAAATTTCACAAATCAGAATAATGTCATCAGGGCAGGAATGGATGTAAACCCAGAACTGTTCATCAGTTGTGTGCGGAAATGAGTAACAGGATCTGTATCAGTCTCAAAGAAGAGACAGCCAGCATTTAGCAGTGAAATATAGACTGTCAACAGCCCAATCTTGCTTCAAGACAGATTGGCAACATGACCGGAACCCCTGATCTAAGTAAAAGGAAAGGATCAAAAGCAGGCACTGTTCAAAACTGAACAAAGGGGTCTTCTAATAAAACATCCCAGCTAAAGAGCAATCTAAGCCAGCAAATAGGAAAAGGGGAGAAATGTAGTAAAGTGTTTAAAATGAAGGTCAGAAATATCAAAAAAGCACACAGATATAACAATCAAGTAATGTGGGCTCCATAGTCAAAAGTCAATTGAAACAATAGAGGCGGTTTGGTGGACTTTAATATGGAGGTGGCCCAGGATGGCTTCCTTTAAACATTTTAGTGATTGCCTCAAACAAGTATGGTGCTCCAATCATTCATGTGAGTTACTATGAAGGACTTCCAAATGCATGACAAATCCTGCTGCTGTGGACTGCATTGGGTGCTGTGTATTTGAGTTACCCATGTTGGGTAGTTGATGGCGATCCCTGTGTGTGGCATGAGGGGGAATCTGCAGTGCATGATGTGATCGAACGATGCCTTCATTTCACCAACTTTTCTAGTGGCTCGCTGTAGGTTTTAGCGGACTGCAGTTCGCATTCCCAGGATCCACCCTGCCAACCATGAGCGGTTTCCATCTTCAAGTGTCTCGGGAGTACACAATGATATTCTTGATGTAAGAGCTTACTGTTCAACTCGGTTTGTACTTCAACACGTTATATCCTGTGCTAGATTGAACATTCTGTTGGCAGTCCTTCATTTGAAGTGGGGCAATGAATGACCATTTAGTAATATGTGTCAACATTTAAATTAAAGTGACTACTTTGACCCTGATGAACAAATCAATGTACAGTAAAAATACCTGGCTAAACATCAGTTCTGATGGCAGCCTATGCATTCTGTCCGTATGACAGTGTAATACAGACTTAATTTAAAATTCAGTGTTGTGCAAATGGGGCAGCTGATAACGTTTCCCTGGCTGTCCAGATAATTTTGAGTCTTGATGAACTCGTGTGAACTGAGGTGCTAAAAAGCGCTGAAACATGTGACAGTTCCATGATGTCAAAGGACATTCTTATCCCCCTTGATCTTCTCTTCATCTGGTGTCCGATCACCCAGTACATTTCTCTCTCTCCCACCCTCACACAATATTAGTAGATGGGTCTTGACTGGGAGTCAAGTACTAATTAACAGTAGTTGGGAGCCCTTTCGAAAGAGCACAGGTAAAAACCAACAAGCATTTGCAATGCAATAGGTCTCGCATTATTAAAGTTTGAGCTATTGGCATTGCTAAATAATGCAACACCAGTAGCTCAAAGTTTAATAATGCGAGACCTATTGCATTGCATTTGCGAGAGTTTAAGCTATTGGCATTGCAAATGACAATGCCTTTTATTATGTTTTAAAAACCAACATGTATAAATAAAAGGCATTGCCATTTACAATGCCAATAGCTCAAACTCTCACAACTGCGAGACCTATTGCATTGCAAATGTTTGTAATTTCCCAGGCTGCACGCATTGGCGTCTGTTTATGGTGTTTGGCCTGTCACTGTTAACTGCAGGTCACTTCTCTTATCAGCTAACAAGCCACTTCACCACAACCCCAGTCGCCGGAATAGTCTGAAATCAGAATATTGTACAGAAGTGCTTTGAAAGTTAAAGTAGATCACCATCCTTCTTTCTGTACATTTGCAGCTCTGCCCACCCTCTCTCCCCATCCTTATCTTGGGTAAGGTGGCCTGTGGCGGCCACTGCTCGTATGACCATCATGCCTAGCTCTACCCAGGAGGTTGAATTTTTGTGCTTGTGCCTTCTGTCGGAGACTTTGTCCCCAGACTTTGTTTTTAGCGTCCCTCCAGTATGGTGCGCAACAGAAAACTGACCGAAAACCCCCAAATGCCCATGAAAGTTCATGTCAGCAGAGCACACTTCAGTCTAGTTCGGGTTTAACTGGACGATTTGGTATCTTGTTTGTGGGGGGGCGGGAGGGGAAAGGGGGTAGAGAAGGTGTCAAATGCGAACTCTAACCACAGATTTAATGGCCTGTCGGTCATTGCTGATTTGTACTTTTTGTCTTTACAATAGGTGTGATTATTGTATAGTAAGTGCCACAAGATCACACATGCATGCACACTTTGACACCCATGCTTATAGACCTACAGAATAACTGACACCTATTCACACAGCCACGCATAAGTGCAAATCAACAACCACACCGGTGCATATCCACATGTAGGAGTAAACGTGTGAGTAACCTTGCGCACAGATCAACACTCCCATGAATGCAGCAGTCATGTAAACATGAAAACTTGCGCAGGTAGCTGCAGAGAATACAGATAAACACACAATACACTAGCAGGCACACTTGAACAATGGGTTGGGCAGGATAGACATGCAAACAGACTGATGGACAGAGAGGCATATGCATTCTGAATGGGTTGGATCATTTATATTTATTAATTGGTAGTTGGGTGATGTAGGGTTCATGAGCACTAACTCTTGATCTCCACCGCTGATGAAATGAGGACATTTAGAAACAGTGAAATGTCCATGTCTGTTCACTCCCTGGCCTCCTTGGCAAAGTCCACTTGTGCTGAGCTATGGATTACTTCTGTCTCAATGATCATCTTTGGAACAACCGCTTCTTCATAAAAAAATACAGGGTAGTCTGTATCTGGATCTATTTAGTACAAACTTATGAAATATAAAGATTGTCAAATTGGTAAAAGTATACTGAATGCTTCATATGTTTGTCTAATTGGTACCGTTGAAACAAACAAACACACTACGAAAATGGACTGATTTGTGAAATTAATTAATGTGACTGAAACATGGTGTGTGGGCTGTAGTGTCAATCTGTTTCTACTAATTACTGGAAGGTTTGTTATGGATTAGGTTACTTAGGTGGGTCGTAAAATGTAGACCACATTTAAATAGTCAGCCTGAGCCAAGAATACAGCAGGCAAAGGATGGACTCGATGATGAAGATGCTGAAGAGGAAGACTGCCTGGAAAGCAGTGGAGTTGATGGGAATTATTGATTGATTAATGAAGATAATTCAGGTGTGAATGTATCGCCCAGGTTTCTGGCCTTGCTGTAGGGAGTTCGAGCAGCTCCCAAAACGGACTGTCAGTTTAAGGGTGATACTGAAGTGTTTTGAAATGGAAATCATGAATGTGTTTTTTGGGGGGGGAGGTGGGACTTCGAGCATCCTACAACTTTCCCAGTAATAACATTTTACAAAAGCCATGACAAAAACAAAACAAGCGGCACTGAAAGCGATCGCTATTGTAAAAAAAAAAAAAACACGCCCGCGAGTGGTGTGCGCGCGCGCCACAGCGAAACATGTGTTTTCAATCATCGCGCCCGTGTCTGGGCACGATAATTGAAACCACATGGCCTTTGGTGCGCGTAATAGACACCAATAGGCCATGGGCGGAGCAATGCGCCCGCCAATCGCGGAAGCCAAAAGGAAAAGCACACGCACGAGCGTGTGCGATTCCAAGGGAGATTTTAAAACCCCGTACAAGAGGTCTCTCGCTGCGCGAGCAGCGCTGCACACTGCAACGCTAGGCGCGAGACCTAAAAAACAGGAAGGGCTCTAGGGGTCTGAGAAAGAATAACAGTAGGGTTCCCTAGGACAAAATATAAACTCAGTCTAGAACGTTGCTACTCATTAGGTCCATGTTCTGCTCTGAAACACTAGTGAGTTTCCACCTGCTAAAGGGTAGACCCAGGGATGGCAGTGGATGAAGATTTTGAGTCCTTTTATGAAAGGATAGTCCAGTGTTTTTCACTGCAAGCATAAGGTTCTTGATTACTTTCTCTTTCAGTCAGCTTACGGTGATATTATCTGTTAAGGTGTCTTTTTTAAGATTGTTAATGTCCAGTAATCTGTCGTGCATGTCTAATCTGATATCAGTGTCCCAAATGACTGCTGTTGGCAAATAGTCTTATTTCACTTGATATCAGCATAATAAACCACCACATTGGTTGAGCTACATATTTCCCCATGTAAGGAAGGCTGTTGCTTAATGAAGTCTCACACTGATTTTGGTAGGTCTCATCTCAGAGCCTTTGAGTAAATAGTAACCTGTGCAAGAAACCTCTTTATCTTTGAAATAAAGCTGTCCCAATGGGTGTTAGATCAGGAAGGAATGCATTATTGCTCTTCTTGGGTTCTGCTTCGGAGACATTGTTTCCTTACAAAAACAAGTTGAGATCATTTGCAGATCAGAAGGGCATCTCAAAATTCCATGTGGAGGTTTTTTCTAAAGCTTCACTGTAATAAGGCTGAAGAGGCTTTTCTCAGTGTGTATTCATATTTAACGAGACCTTAATGTTCACATCGATCGAAAGAGGAACTTGAGAATATCTCTGCATCTGTTTTATTGGAAATGCTCTAGGCAGGCAACACATCTGTCGCCGTATGAATACGCAACCTGCAGCATCACATGCTGTTTAGAGGAGTTTCTAACCCCTGCCTTTTATTGAGCATCTCACCTGATTCAAAATGGTATCCATGTCTTTTCCAAGGCTTGGAAGTGTGTTTGGAAGCCACATGAGCTACACTAGACACCTACTGTAAATTGTATATCCCTGCATGCTGCATCTGGGTCTGATATACAGGAACAGGGTCTCCTTGACAACACAACGTGTGAGCTAGCACGTACTGCATCTTTTTGTTCGAGGTGACTTCATGCTAATGTGTTGCTAGAATCGGGGCTAGTCAAAGTAAATACATCGGTTTTTTTTGTTTAAAAAAAAATAATAATAATAATTGAATTTTTTATTTTTTAGAAATGCTCCTATATTTTCCTTGTGCTGTCTTCCTTCTCTCAGCTTAGAACAAGCTTTACTACCAGCTTTTGTGACCTATGGAATATGAAGCACAAGCACAGGGCACACACATGAGTAAACATCTGGGTATACTGAGTGGTGAATATGGTTGATGGTGGTCCTGTTTCTTATCTAATGAACAGGTTCTTAATTGAGCAGCTTTTGCTCCCTGCCCCCAGTTAAAAAATTGGAACAGGGCTTTTAAAAGTAAAAATATTTAAGTTGGAAGAAAGAAATATATATAATTTTCTGTACTGCCAGCAATAGTTTATTTGTAAAGGTGCTATGCTTTTAATGTGAATATATGTTTTCATCTTGAGATGCATTGCTTCTCCTTTGAAGGATTACTTTAGTTAAGGAGTAGTTATTAGCTAAAATGCATTTGCTTATATGATCTCCTACAACAGTAATGGAGCAGAGAGTATCTGCGAAAACAGACAGAACATTTACTCATGCTTTACAATTTTCAATCATGTTTACTGCATGGAACAGTGATATATCAGTAGTTGGGACTGAATAAAAAATAATTAATGTATGCTTTATAAAAGAAAGTAGACTTTTTTTCTGTATGTTGCGAATCGTTTGATTCATCTCCACTTACTGTCGCTGTTCTAGTTGCATTTAGATTTTGTTTGATGTAAATACATGTGGTTCACCAGTCATTGATGTAATTAACAAGCACCTCTCATCTCTCAAGGTAGATGCCTATTGAATTGTGGCATGGGATTTTAATTTCAATTTTGAACCTCTGGCTATTGCCACTGAAACATTTAGTGCAGAAGAGGATAAAGTATGGGACATTCCGGAGCTCCCACTCGAACCTATTAAAACAAGCATTTGCAATGCAGTAGGTCTCGCATTTACGCGAGTTTGAGCTATTGACATTGTAAATGACAATGCCTTTTATTTATGTTATGGTTTTTACAACTTAAATAAAAGGCATTGACATTTGCAATGCTAATAGCTTAAACTCTCGCAAATGCGAAACCTATTGCATTGTAAATGCTTGTTTACAATGGGGTGGGTGGGAGGCGCATGCATCTTCAAGTAACCCTGCTCGGCCCAAATAAATAATGAAAGTGCCTTTTGTGCTCGCTCGGATCGTCTGTGTGCTGTGCTATTTGTGAAAGAGAGAGAAGGTGGCGCTGCGGGGAAGGAGGCCACGGGAAAGCGAAAAGGAAAGACAAGGGGCGGTGAGTCGGGCATTGTGAGTCAGCAACAATGAAATGCTACGGAAATTCGGCACCTACCTAGAGGTATCTCGGACCACTCGCCAATATGGGTCCATCTGACGGTAGGGGACAAGAGGGTCGGAGGCTTAGCACCAATAAATCCCTGGCACCTTAAGGGCCCAGAGACCAGATCAATACTGGTGAAAGTAATTGACCAATACTTTGTGGATAACGAGGGCACAGTGGACTCACCATCCACGCTGTGGGAGGCATTCAAGACAGTTCTTAGGGGACAGGCTATCTCAGTCGTAGCGGTTAGACGTAAGGAAAAAGAAAAGCAGTTGACAGATATTGAGCGCAAGAGCACGCGACTAGAGGAGATAATTGGGCAAGAACCGGACAATGATATCTCCCATCAATTGCAAATCAGAGCAGCAGAATATAAAGCCATTGCCACAGAGGCTGCGAAAACCCTTGCTCGTGACAGAGATGGGCGTATCTACGACCAAGGTGACAATGCGGGCAAACTTATAGTGTGGCTGGATAAGAAAGAAAGGGAGCAAAGAGTGGTACCGGAAATTAGGAATACGGCGGGTATAATCCTCACAGAGCCACACGACATAGTGCGAGAAATTGCCTTACACTTTGAGAAGGTATACCAGAGACAATCTGATCTCACAGAGGACGACTCTACCGAACTCTTAGCGGACATTAAGCTACCCACCCTTACAGACCGAGAACACGACCAGATGGAGGAAGATCTCACGTCGGAGGAACTAACTAAAGCAATAGGGGATCTTAAGGTGGGTAAGGCGCTAGGTCCCAATGGCCTCCCTATTGAACTGTACAAGCTTAAGCCAGATAAGATAGCGCCATATTTGAAAGCCATGTACTACGATAGTAAGAAGAGAGGTACATTACCGAGAGATCAGCGCATAGCCACACTTGTAGCAATTCCCAAACCAGGGAAACCTAGGGCTGAATGTACGTCATATAGACCAATATCACTCCTTAATGCGGAACCTAAAATTCTGGCCAAAGTGTTAGCCAACAGACTCCGGACTATCATAACCAAACTAGTTCACCCTGACCAATCGGGCTTCATCCCACATCGCAATACAGCCCTCAACTTGCGACGCCTTCACGGAGTTCTGGGGCGTTGCCCCGGAATCCAGGAGGACTCCATTGTGGTCTCGTTGGACGCAACCATGGCGTTCGACACCATTGAATGGGCTTACCTCTTTGCAGTACTCAAGAAGCTAGGTTTTGGGCCCAAGTTTATAGGATGGGTGTGCCTACTGTACGCCGAACCGCTAGCAAAAGTGTCGGTCAACAACAAGATGTCAGAAGTATTCACACTTGGTAGAGGAACCAGACAGGGCTGCCCTCTGTCGCCGTTGCTCTTCGCTCTCTCCCTTGAACCACTCGCGGCCTGGATACGCAGGGATGTCGCCATCCGCGGGCTCCGCTGGACGGAGGGATGGGAGGACAGGATCTCGTTATACGCAGACGATATCCTACTTTATCTCTCCTCCCCTGCGCGTTCCTTACGAGTGGTACTAGATATTTTTGCCAGTTTCGGAAGGAACTCAGGCTTTCGTATTAATTGGAGCAAGTCCATGATCTACATGCTCCATGGAACGGCCCCCCTCCCAAGGGAATGCACGATTCAGGTAGCGGAGGACGGCTTTCGGTATCTAGGTATATTCATAACCACTGATGTCAGGACGCAATATGAACGAAACCTGGTACCTCCTTTGCAGAGGCTCCGAAGAGATGTGGATATCTGGAAGACGTTGCCCCTGTCCCTGCTCGGGAGAGCGGCGTTATTCAAAATGATGGCATTGCCTAGATTCTTATATGCCCTCCAAAACTAACCAGACGTGGTACCGAAAGCCTTCTTTAAGGAGGTCGAGTCCCTGCAGAGAGACTTACTATGGGCTGGTAAACCTCGAATAGCACTAGGCAAGCTCACGTTGGGGTGGTACGACGGGGGTATAGCCCTACCAGACATTCGTAAGTACTATTGGGCAGCGCAACTGGCTGCGATTAATCAATGCCAGTACGGAAGTGGCGATGACCCTGCTTACGGAATGGACAGGTGGTTGCTGCCGGGTGGTGACTTCACGAGAGCACTTTATTCCAGACCTACTAGATACACGCTCACGGGCCCCACTAAGCACGCAGTCCAGATTTGGCACACGGCCAACAAAGCTCTGGGGTGGGCCAATAAACTCACATTGGCCACCCCCCTTTGGGATACGGAACAGTTGGGGACTCAGGGGCGAACCAAAGTGTTTGACAAATGGGACCTCATCGGTATTTCGCACATTAGGGACCTGTGGGGGCGGGATGGGGTGGTGACGTTCGCTGCTCTGCAACTGACATACGAACTGGCCACATCAGAACACTTCCGTTATGCACAGATTCGCCATGCTCTACAGGCCAACATCCAATCAGACACAGAGCTACCTGAGGCATCCCCGCTTGAGGACAGACTACTTGATGGACATCTCCCAGATAAATGTATCTCCCTCGCGTACAAAAAACTCATCCACCACACCCCTAATCCCCTCACAACATTCAGGGAGAAATGGGTACGGGATGGTCTAGAAATAGACGATGAGGAATGGCAGGAGGCACTTTCCTCACCCAAAGAAGTGGCTATATCGGCGAAATTACAACTAATACAGCTAAAATTTTTGCATAGAGTCTACCTCTCAGGGACCCAAGTGATTCACATGGGGAGCAGTGTGGACGGGCTATGCAGGAGAGGATGTGGAATGCAGGGTGAATTCCTACACGTACTATGGGAGTGCCCATTGGTTCAAGTCTATTGGCGAAATATCCTGAAAATTATGAGTACGGCGTGGGGAGTGCCTTTGCTTCCGGAGGCCAAGAGATGCCTTCTGAACATTTGGGAGCCCACAGATTTAAACGTGAAAGGGAGGTTATGGGTCACACTTGGGCAGACGGTTGCCAAGCGCAACATAGCACAGCTCTGGGGGGCCGCTGCTTCGCCTACGTTAAAGAAATGGAAGGAAGATATGGACTGGTGTATGATTCGCGAGAAAACTGTATATGTTGCACGGGGATGTCCCAAAAAATGGTTGGCTATTTGGTCTAAATGGAATGTGTACCGGGGGGGATTGTGTGAACCACCGATTGTCTCATCCCCAGAAGACCACTGTACGTTTTAAAATTGCAATGCATATATTGTAACTTTACCCGCTAAGACGAAAAGTATGTACGGATACGTGTAAAAATGGATGCAATTGGAATATGTGCGGTGCAGAGCTGTATACCATGACCACAGTTTCTTTAAGTTAAATAAACAGAGTTTTAAAAAAAAAACAATGAAATGCAAATGAGAATCACAAGAGAAGGAAGGAGAGAGAGAGGATATGAAAGTGGGCGCCGTGCTTAAATTGAAAGTGCTGAGCCCGTGCAGATAAAAGTTATGCGCATGGCAGCAAGTGAAGCGTCGCCTTGCTAATTTAAAAAAAAGAATAAAAGCGGCTGCCTGCCTAAATATTAAGCGTGGCGTATATGTTGTTAATATAAAAGCAAAAATGCAGGCGCTGTGATGAAACTTTAAGTGCGGTGCCCTGGGGGGAGGGTGGGAGGGATGAGGGGCTGATGGCCCAGAGTCCGCCATTGTTTATTGAGTGTTAATTGATTTAGTTGAGGCGTGCATTACAAAATAAATGTGCGGCCGCTTCACCTGGCAGGCTTATGGCACGCGCATGGTTGTAACAGAACACACCATATAATGCTATAATATGGCACGCGCATGGTTGTAACACAGCACATCATATAATGCCATAATATACTGTACTGTACTATGTCATACTATACCATAACACTATAGTATTCCAAAGTGCTTTAAGAAGTGTTTTATGTGTGCCTGTATACATGAACATCTACATGTAGCAAACACTACAAAAGGGTGTGTCTCGTGGAACTGATGGCGAGTGTTATTGCTACTCGACATCAACGGTGCTTGTTTTGTCACAGAAGGATGAAAAACCGAGTCAACCCGACCTCCGCATTGCTCACCGCAAATGGTGCATTTAAGCAATGAACGAACCCACCAAAGGCTGTCCTCATTTTATGACCACAGTATTCAGCTACACAACATGCACAACATCTACGTCACTACTTTTACATCATCTGGTTCTACTGTTTTTTTGCCACACAAATGTGCATAATCTACCACCCACTGCATAATGTGCAGATTTCAACATTAAACGCGACATAAAAAGGCTTTGTTAATTTGGAATGACTTAAGATCCGTAATACATAGCAGCCATAGCTGAAATGCCTAAGGCAAGTTAATAAGATTAGTAATAATTCTCCCCAATGATTTATCATCTAAATATCAGCCTTAAAAATACTTTGGAAATCCAACCATTTTATTCCGAACATCAACTTAAGAGGTCAGAAAACTACACACGTTTTCGTCTCAGATGCAAACTTTTTAATTTTGGTTTACATACAGTAATTCAGCCAAGCAAAAGCTTCAAATGTAGTAGACTGGAATGCAGAAAGGAGAACTACCTCCCGACAGATGGACAGTTACAGGTAGCTCACGAGCAACTCGTTGGAGAAGCCTGCCCTAGATAACCAGCGAAGAAAGAAAAACATAACAAGGAATGAATGAACGAGGGATGGGAGGGAAAGTGTGAGAGGGGAACAGAGGGCGAAGACAAAGGGTAAGAGATCATGAGAGTGGGAAAGAAGCATTGTGGGGACAGCAAAGGGGAAACAGGAAAGATGAGTGTGTGAGAGAGGAGGGAGAGAGAGACCAGGAAAGGTAGGAGAGAGGGCGTGGTTAAAGGAGGAAAGAGAGAGATGAGAAGAGGGAACTGAGATGGCCATTGCTCGCCCAGGCATCCATCCGCCTGCAGTGAGCCCTCCCCTCTCAGTGCAAACACTTGTCACCGGTGGTGGGGGCTGGCCCGGAGCACAGGGTGTCGCCGGCTACTTCTGCTGGCATTTCATCGAGCTCGGATTACACAGCCTATCCATTGTCTCGGATGTTTGCCTTCACCACGTGTGCCATAGAGGCAGTTGTCCTGGGCCAGTGGGGTGCATGTCAGCCACTTGGGAAAGCAAACAGATGCCGCAGGGGCGAGGCCAGGCTGAGTGCCGCAGATAGCAGATTTCCGGCTGAAAGGTTATTTGCCTACATGTAGTGCTTGAAATGGAAAAATAGAAGTGCAGGTACTCGGTAGGAGGGTACCTGCTTGTTTCTGAAAAGTGCCGGTACTCTCCCTCTCCCAAAAAAGTGCCGGTACTCAGTAGTACCGGCCCATTTAAAGCATTGCGTGCAGCATGCAGGTCGCCCTTTTTATTAAAAAACAAAGCACCAAAAAGTGTTTCTTGGTGGCAAATGTTCAGTGACTTTAATTATATCTTTTCGCAGAGCCCCAAATAGCATCATTTTTAAATCGCTGCGAGTTAAGAGGCATTGTCTAAGCCAAGTGGCTTTTAACCAGGTCTGCCTTCAGTGTGTGATGGGCACGAAGGTGAGTTAAAACTGTGGCGAGACATAATAGCGGTGGGAGGCCGGGAGAGCGCACGTAGCGGGTGAGTGGGGGGGAGGTGGGGAGGAATCCGCCTAATTACTCTGCCGATTGGTCTCCCCTCCTTGATTTGACACGAGCTCTAAGGCATTCCTTGGCTGCAGAATCGCCTACAAGCTTCTCACCGGCCTCTACTGGGGTCCCTCACCGTCCGCCCGCCTTCCCGGGAGGCCATCTCAGCTCACCGGCCACAGCAGAGCTGAGGCTCACTTCCAGCTGGGGAGACTGCTCGGCCACCTCTGTAACCGATTGCCTCCGCTCATGCCGAATGTGTTGTCCACTGCAGAGAACCCCCAATTTCAGCGTAAGGGCGGGAGGGGGGCGATCGCTCGGCTGGAGTGCGGGTTGCAGCTGGTATCCAGCGCTCAACCACCGTACACTGCCCCCTGCCTGCAGCCCCCACTCCATGACGTATTTGCTCGGCTTTTTCTGCCGGGACGGCCTCGCCTGCCAAAAGGTTTCTTGTCTTTATGAGGCCATGTGTTTGGCCCCATAAAGATAAGAAACCTTTTCCGACAAAAGTAATTCAGGCGAGTCCGTCCAAGTGGGACGGCTCAAAAAGCCAAGCAAATACGTCATGCACAGCTCTGTTCCAATGGTTGGCCACCGTTTACCATAAACGGTGACGCCAGCCAATGGAACAGAGGGGCGGTGCTTAAAGCCCCTTACAGAAATTACCCGTTAACACTAAATCTAGCCAGCAAGACTGAGCATGCGCGCAGCCTACGCCAGGCGAGACCTAAAAATGGTCAACTCCAGCTCTCCAAATAAATACTTTTACCCTCAACAAGGACCTCCGAGCCTGCAATGGGAGGACACGAATAGACAGAGAAGGGAAGACTACTTCGGCAAGGTGGGGTCAGTCGTATTAACTATATTTTATCTCTCCCTAACCCCATTGGGCCCTAGCATTGCACCATATAACCTAGAACGCCTCGACAGGAGGCTTCTCCCATCTAGTAATAGACGCAGGCTGAAATGGTGTGTTATCGCTCCCACCCCTGCCCTACAGACTCCGCTATATGAGGCAATTGCTATTGCCTTAGAAGCAGTGTTGGCACAAGGAGGGAATGCATTTGCAGTTGGGCGACCCTTTCCGATATTCACAGCACCCTATTTTGCACCATAAAGGAGCTTTCACTGGTAGAAGCTAGGACTCTGCCTAAACGTGTTCACGTAGCCAAATGGCTCACAAATAATGTAGATTATCCAGGCAGGCTCTAATGGCTGCTGTCGGAGGATTAGAGCAACCATTCAGGAAGCCAGAGCGTTGTGCAAAGTCGTATTGGGCGTGACTAGAAGACACCATGAAACGGCCAAATGGGAGGCACTACTGGCTGCATCCAAGGGAAAAGACCTTCGCTCGTTCTGGCAACTAGTGGTTGACAAGGGCCCAGATTGTACTTACACACTGTGTAGTAACATAGCAACTGATGCGTGGGTCGAACATTTTGCAAGCCTTTATTCCCAAGATGGGTGAATGAATGAGGAGGCCCTGCATGCCTACTGCTGGTCCAATTTTGAGCCTGGGGAAAATGAGGGACTGACAATGGCCTATCATGCTAAACATCCGATCAACATGGGGGAGCGGGAAAACGAGTGTCATTCATCTACTGTTTTCCCTGTAGATGGATCGTCCCTTCGAACTGACCATGCTTTTAGTCCCATTACATTGAATGAAGTTGAGGCAGCAATAAACAGATTACAACAGGGAAAGCACCAGGGCGTGATAAGGTGCCGGGGACCTGTTTAAAGCTGAGATGACGATCTGGTGCCCTGATTTTGTGCTTCTATTTAACAACATCATGAATGGGCTTTCCGTGCCATGTATGTGGGCAGGGGCCGAAATTGTCCCAATATATAAGAAAGGCGAGAGGTCTGCCCTGTCAAATTATCATCCTATTAATGTTTTATCGACAGTTCGCAGAAGCTTTTTAGCCGAATTCTGCTGAGTAGATTGGAAGCTTGGATTCAGGAAGTGGATATATTGACACCCCTCCAACCAGGCTTTAGAGCTGGGACAAGTACGATTGATCAATTGTTACAACTACAATACATTTATTGAAAATGCGTCACGTTGGTGGGTGGGTGTCTTTACGTCACCTTTTCGACCTACGTTGGGCTTTTGTTTTAATCCCTAGGGAACGTCTGTGGACAGTTCTAAACAACATGGGGGTTTTGAAATATCTAATCTGTGTGATTAGGCGGCTTCATCTGTATAATTATGCCCAAGTTCGGTATGGCCCTGCGGAGTAATTGACGGATCCCGGTTTAGTGATTCGGGGGGTTGAGACAGGGGTGTGTACTAGCCCATATTTTGTTTTTGTTATATATTAACAACTTGGTCAGCATGCTAGCACATTGCAAGCATTATGCCCCTAATCCTAACTTCTACCTTCCTGGAATACAAAGATACTTATCTCTTGGAAAAATACATGGACACAATTGATCCTCTGGGTGCCAAGACACTTAACATCAAGTTCCGAATTGGGACCTTGCCTCTTCGATCATTTACTCGGAAGTGGCGGTGCATCCTTGTTAATGCTGAACTCGACCTAAGCTGCCCAGTTTGCCTAGAGGCCAAGGAAACTATAGATCATGTCCTGCACTTTAGCCCGCAGTACCACACACATAGGAGGAAATGGATTCTTCTGTTATGCCGCAACTTGGGCATCAGGGACTATAAAATTGCAAATAGGGTACTCAGGGCTGACACAGCTCAAATATTTGTTTTTCCTGTTTCCTGGTATGTATGTGGAGACTCCGACAGAAAAAGATTGCTACATTGTTGCCCAATTTCTAGCATCTTAGATTTCTGTGTGTCTGAGTTGCACTTTGCTGTCATCTATGATTTCCTTCTTAGATCACGTAACAGTAGGCAACCATCATAGCAGCTGCTAGATGAAATCCACTCTCTTATCTCAGAATTCTTGTGATGTTCCCCCTTTATGGTGCTAGTCTCAATTGTGGGTATTCTAAACATTTTAATAATTTTATATTCTATTTATTATGTTCCTCGTATATGCTGCTAGTGTTAACTGTGAGTTATCACAAAAATTTTAACTTCTTTCCTCTTTATGTAAGCTATGTTTGTGTTTTTATGTATGATTTTATAGTTTTAAGTTATTATGTTTGCTTTTATGGCAGTTGCCGAAATAAAGCTTATTATGGTATGTTGATTTTGTTTTCTTTTCCTCTTAAGGTCGATGACTCCAGCACAAGCAGACCTTGAATTTCTGGAAAATGCCAAAAAACTCTCCATGTATGGCGTTGACCTGCATCAAGCTAAGGTAACAGTCTGTTAGGTGCATAGTAGCTTACTTTTTTATTCATATTAGCATAGCTGATATTGCAGTAGTGCAAACTTTCCTCGCACATACACGAGTTGAATAGTGTGTAGTGCAAGATTGTCAGACTTACATGGAATCTCCTTTGATACAGAGCTTCTTCCATCAATGAGGTGAACCGTGGCTCGATCTCTACTCCACCTCTGAGAATGCACTATGTCAGCACTTTTGCATGAACAATTCTCCAAAAACGCTCTATCTCAGAGACGCATTATGCACGGAGTGGAGCTCGGGACTTCTGTATACCTTCCTAATGTTTCAACCTCAGCCTTGGATCTCAGTGTGGATGACTCTGTGGCTCCTGAGGGTGGCCCCCTGAATCATGCTGGGGAATCTGTCAGACTTTATCTGGATTTCAGAGGAGACTGCAAAAGATGTTCAGTAGTGGCAACTGGACTGCAACTGTGTCATTAGCAGACCCCTCTCCCTACCCCACCCAGATTTGACAGTGATGATAGATGATTCACTTCTGGGATGGGGAGGCCAACTAGGAGAAATTAGAGGCTTCTGGTTTCTGATGAAGTCTCCACTCTGCATCAGTTTGTTGGAGTTGAGTCCCATTCACTTGTCGTTGAAGGCCTTCCTGCCCACCATCAGAGGAAGTCTGGTGCAAGTGCTCACGAACAACAGCAGACATATGGTACTACAACAAGCGGGATGGGGTGGGGTCCTGGGCTGTGTCAGGAGGCTCTGCGCCTCTGGAAGTGGCTGGACCGTCAAGGAATTTCTCTTAATGGCAAACTACCTTACTTGCTCCCCTATATGCCAGGACAAACAAACTCAGCCACCGATGCTTAGTGGATCACAAATGGTTGTTGCACCCACAGATGGCACAGGGGGTCTTCCAACAGTGGGGCGTGTCAAACTGGGATAGGCTTTTCCGATCTTTGCATTGAGGATGGCTCCCATATAGGGCTGGATTTGAATGGGTTGAAGATGGGACTTTACAGTGTTGATGGTAAAGCCCAGTTCGTGAAGGAGGTCTATAGTGGCTTGAGTGTGTGCATGGCACTGCTGTTGTGTTGTGCGCTTTATCAGCCAATCACCCAGGTATGGAAATACATGGATGCCCTGTCTTCACAGGTGCGCAGCTAGTACTGCAAGGCATTTTGTAAAAATGTGAAGTGTGGTAGTGACCACGAAGGGCAACCGTTTGAACTGGTAGTGTTTGCCACTTACCGCAAACCAGAGCTAGCGCCGATGCGCTGGGTGAATTGGGATATGGAATTATGCATCTTTGAGATAGAGTGCAGCCATGAAGTTGCCTTGCTGTAGTGGAATGACATCCTGAAAAGTGACCATTTGGAAGGGTTCGGACATGATGTACTCGTTCAGGGTCTGAGGTCCAGAATGGGCCCGAGGGATCTGTCCTTGGGACAGAGTAAGTATAGGGAATACACCCCTGGCCCTTTTAGGTGTTGTGGCACAGGGTCTATAACCCCTTTGAGAAGGATGCTTGGACCTCTTCCCGAAGCAGGCATTGGTGCTCTGGGAAGAGTACATGTTTGCAGGAAGGCATGTTGGGTGGTGTAGAGGTGAGCTCCAGGACAATAACAGTGGTGGTCTGAAGTGATGTGTTGCGGGGAAGAACATCTGAAGTCATCCCCCGTCAGGTGTTGTGTGGTGGAGGGACAAGAGTGGCAAGCAATTGCTGAGTTTGTGCAGCTCCATTGGGGAGCTACATTTCCCTCTTCCTTTGGCACTATTACCACAATAGGCACCCCTTGATTCGCCTCTTGTGGAGGTTTGTTGAGCTGGCTGACATGGAGGCTTCAGGGGAGGTTGTATTATAGCCTCTACGAAACGCTGAGCAGTGAAAGGACCCATGAGGGAAGGCGTCTGTAGGGTGCCTATGGCCTTTGCCATCTGTGTCTTTTTTTATTTTCCCCAGCATCTCATCAACCTGGGGCCCGAAGAGATGTTTCCCGTCAAAGGACAGATTGAAGAGCTGCTGTTGAAAGTCCGGTTTGAATCCCGAGACACCAAGCCAGGCTTGTCTGCGGAGGAGTACGCTAGAGTTGATGCCTGAGCAGTTGTGCCAGCGGCAAATACGGCACACCTAATGGAAGTGTTGGAGATCAACTTGCCTTCTGAGGCCAATTTGCAGGGCTCCTCTAGAAGATGTTGGAGGAGCTCCTCCATTTTGTCCCATTGTATTTGGAGAGCAGGCCGATGGAGCTGGCGGTAGGCTAATGATTGGTGGACTGCGTTGCAACGCACTTGCCACGGGTATCTATTCGTTTGCTCTCGCTGTCCGGCGGTGGGGCGTGGCCGATGCCCTGTGATTTTGACAGATTGCAAGCGGTATGCACCACCAAGGGGTCAGGAGGGAGTTGGCCACTCAAGTAGATGGGATCTGAAGGGGAGAGCTCAAGGTGATAAGCCGAGCCTTAACCGGCTCCTTGAAGATATCAGGGGCATTCCTTTCAGCATGGGCAGATACTGCATAGAACGATATGTAGAGGAAAGAGTTTCAAATGGGGAATCCTATTCATCAGGTTCTTTATGCATTTCTATGATATGGTAAGCTGCAGCCCTACCCAATTCCTCGCTGTAGGAGGTGGTGTCATCTGTAGAAGAGAAACGGACTGAGTAGAGATCGTGATCCATTTCTTCAGGAGTATCTACATCATAAAAATCCCATGGGTCCCCTTATGGAGGCATGTCGTAGGTCCCTCCTCCTCTGCCACGTTCACCCACTTCAGAATGTGATGACCCCTGAGGTGTGTACAAAAGTTGGTCAGGCAAAGAAAGAGGTGGGGATGGTTATGGTGTAGGTCTGGGTTGGGTGAGATGGGATGGAGGAGGGCAGTGGCGGCACAGGGTCAAGAATATGACTAGTGGCTTTGTTGTGCTTCTTCTGTTGCTTTGTTGTGGTGGAGGAGGCTCCAGCGCTTCCTCAAAGCTGAGCTGTCTCTTTGGAGGTTGCGTGAAGATTTGGCCCGTCTGGGGCTGGATGATTATCTGCCTCTGGCAAGTGTAGAGTTCGTCCTGCAGTTTCTGGAGGACTGGTTCAACAGCTGATCTTCCAATCGGCACCAAGTTTCCGTGCCGGCATCAGCGCAGATTTGGGTTTGGACGCCTTCGGATCTGATGGCTGGGTTAACAACAAAAGCGTCTGTTCTCATTTTTCCTGGTGCCGGTACGAAACTTGGCATAGTATCCGTAGTTGAGTCGGTGTTGACCATGTCCTGAAGGCAGTGGTGGCCCAGACGCCTCTATAGGGTCAGAGCCGATGAATGCCCCTTGTTGGGTGGAAGCTTGGAGCGGTGTCGAGGTGGAGTAGGAGCTGTACTCGCCACCTGTTGAACTGGCGGGAAGTATTCGATCTCGAGGTCGGAGCCGACACTTGCTTCCGACAAAGTTTTCACTATGGCAGTTGAAGGCTGAAGATGATGATTCCCCTCAAGGTGCTGTGTGGCGAAGATGTCTGGGGTATTTTTGCTGCTCCTACGTGACATCTCGAGTCGACAGGCCTGACCGTCTCGAAGAGTCTTCTTCAACTGGAAGGACCGACAAGCGTCACAAGAGGCCTCTTCATGCTCGAGAGAGAGCCAAGGTTTACAGACCTGCTGGAGGTCGGCCTAGAGATTCTTCACACAACATAGATTGCAATATTGAAAGGATGTCCGTTCCATCACAGGTAAGCATGGTGAGAGCGGACCAAATGAAAGGAAAACAGACCCCGGCGGGGGAGTCCTCAACAGGGACTGGAGTTTACTAGAGACTTGTCCCAGAAGAAACTCTGTGTCAACTCAATACGAGAGAAGGGGAAACACAGTCGAACACAATACCAAATAGGACACTATGATGGTGTCAATTCGGAGCACAGGGGCACTTATCTGAACCCGAGGGCGGAAAGAAAACAGTCTAACAATGGAACCAATACCCATGAGAGTTGCCTTGCAAGAGGTGGAGTCACAGTACCTCGAAAAAAAATTTGTAAGAAAAACTTGCATACATCCGGGCTCAACACTAGATAGTCGGAGTATGCACAGCATGTGTATCTAAAGCCATCCATGTCTCAACCAGAGCATTACCAAGTAAGTAACCAGGATGTACACTCCGGGTGCCTATGCAGTGGTAGATTCTGCTCTGGTGGAATGAGCTCATAGGCCTTCTGAAGGCTGCTTCTTGTCAATGCGTAGCAGAACTTGATGGAGAGCACAATCCATCTAGAGATGGTCCACTTCTTCAATGCCTTGCCCTAATTTGCCTCAGACAACCCCACAAAGAACTGATTTCCACTCAATGTTCCTTGATGCGATCTATATAGATGCAGAGTGATCCCGAAGGGTCTAAACTGTGACGTCCCTCTTCCCCTTTCGAGGAATTGGGTGGAGCAAAGAATGCTGGAAGGGTGCTAGCCTGTTTCAAATGAAAAGGTGTTACCACTTTCAGCATATAGAAAGCTCAGGTCCTCAACACCAGCTTGTCTGGCAAGAATACGGTATAAGCCAGTTGGAAAGAAATAGCCTGACGCTTGCTCATATGCAGAGCTGATGTCATGGCAATCAGGAAGATCGTTTTCAAGATCAAAAGACATAACGTACAACTATGCATTGACTCCAAAGGAGTACACATTACAAAGGTTAAAACCAAATTTAAATCCCACTAAGGCATCACATATAGGTTTTGTGGAAACAAATGCTGTTATCCTTTCAAACATCTTATAAGAATTGGTGATTTAAACATGGAAGGCTGGTCTGGTAACCGCATAAAAGCTCAAAGAGCAAACAGCCTTAACAGTGCTCAAAGCAAGTCCATGCTGGGCCAGGGACAAAAACAACAAAACCTAAGACAATTTGGCTTGCAATTGGTCGATCTGGGGGGGGGGGGGGTGTTGCACCAAGCCACAACTTTGTCTCACTGTATTTCAATTTGATAGAGGGATGCCTCGCCACCAAGATGACATCAATGACCTCAGAAGGATGGTCAAATGAGGTCAACTGCTGCCACTCAATCTCCAAGCATGGAGATGCGGATTGCGCAGGCCTGGGCTGAAGGCCCTGCCATGCTGCAGCAACAGAAGATCCCCTCCATGTGGCATCTTGATCATAGCACAGATGCTGATGCCCAGGAGCTCTGGGTACCATACTCTCCTAGCCTAATCTGGTGCCACTAGGATGACTTGAGCCCAGTCATTCTCGAACTTCTTCAGAACTCTGGGCAAGAGAGGCAGTGGCAGGAGCGCAAACAGGAACCCCAGGCTCCACTCTGGACCGAATGAATCAAAGAGAGCTGCTTTGGAAACTTCAACAATTAAGAGTGCTGGTGTTGTACGTTCTCAGGGGTGGCAAAAATATTGAGTATTCTTAAAGAAGCACGCAGGCTCCCCACTATGCTGCCTAATGGAAAAGGTTTGTCTGTTACTGCCTGTCAAACCAGATTGACCCCTAGCAGCCAATGTTCAAAACATTGTTTGTTATCTACTACATAGCACAACATATGAACTAGCCTTCACCTCAATTCGGCTTCACTTGGTTGCAGTGGCTGCTTATCTCCAAAATGGGCAACATGTCTCTGTTCAGGATTTCAGTAAATAAAACTTTTATGGATGGGCTCAAAAGAAGCATTCTTCCCCGAATGCCTCCAACCCTGGCATGGAATCTTAACATAGTCCTCACAAGACTTATGGGTCCTGTGTTTGAGCCCCTTCAGTCATGTTTCTTACAATCTCTCCCTTGGAAAGTAGCTTTCCTGGTGGCTAACACATTATTAAGATTATCAGTGAGCGCCAAACCTTAACTATACAAGAACCTTTCTTTCAGATTTATAGAGATAGGGTTGTCCTTTGCAAGACCCTACATTTCCTCCTAACATTGGTCTCTCCTTTCCACCATAACCAGTCTATAGAACTCCCAGTTTTCTTTCCTCAAATTGACTCCATTGCAGTAAGTCTTCATAACTTGGACATCAAACCAGCCTTAATTTACTATATGGATAGAATGAAGTCCTTTCGGAAAAGACAACTGTCACTTTTTCTGAAAACTGCATAAGGGGAAGGCCTCAAAATCAGGCATAGTCAGATGGATAGTTAAATGCATCCAAACCTGTTTAGCAAAAGCTAAAAGGGTTCTGCCTGCTTCTCCAAGACTCCACTCTACTAGGAAGAAAGAGGCCTCGATGGCCTTCCTAGGGAACATCCCCAAAGCAGACATTTAAGCAGCTACTTGGTCTACACCACATATTTTCACTGGACACTGGTATGTAGACGTATTAGCCTGCCAACAAGCCCCTGTTGGTTAGGCTGTAATGCATACTCGTTTCCAGTCTTCTGCAATATCTACAGGCTAGCCATCTCATAGGGGAGGACCACTTTCTGTAGTAGGGGATCTCTGTGTATAGCCATAATCTAGTGAATAGTCCCGCCCATGTGCGCGGACTCCGGAGCAATAAAAAATAATCTCTAAAAGGTGACAAATCATGCAGACCTGCATACACCTTTAAGAGAGAATTTAATTTAAAGACAGATAATGCAGCCTAAACCCACAGGCTACACTGTCCAGTACTTCAACTAGAATTCCACCATCCACAAACAGCACTGCCTGTCTAGTTTTTCTCCCCATAGGAAAAAACCCTGCCTCTACCAGCAAAAGCCTCTGGAATGATAGAGAGGAAGGAGAGGACAGACAAGCCCCATAGGCTGCCATTATGTGGCTTAAAACAGGATACTGTGCCTTTAAGAAACTTTCCAGGTTTCCAGAACTTTCCCCAGTATCCCAGAATGCCCAGCAGGTCCCATTTACTTTCAGTTCTTTTTTCCGGCTCCTGCTAGCAGGACCCTGGAGCATTGAGCTCTCCCCTTTTCAAGGGTTTTTTGGAGATTTTGTCAATTTTTGTCACTTTTTCAAGTGCTTAGTAGCTGGTACTGTCAACATGCCTGGCTTGTTCGACAAGTGCCCGGAATGTGGTAGAAAGAAGGCTAAAACTGATCCACACGAGGTGTGTATAGGTTGCCTTCCCCAGTCCCACGTGCCTGTAGACTGTACCATCTGCCACTCGTTCTCAGCCAGGACCCTGAGGGACAGAATGAAAATCAGGCTTCAAGTTCTGGAGGAGAGAAGACTGAAGGCACCAGGTGGGTCTGGAGGGGCTGATTTGGCCCATACTGAGGCCTCTGGGGGGCTCCCCAGGGGCAGGAAGACCAGTAAGCGCTCCCACTCCCCGTCGACGGCGACGTCGAGGAGGATGACCACCGTCTGTTCGCCGTCTCCCCAGGGCTCTGGGGAGAAGCGGCATCGACGTCGAGGGACCTGAATAGGCCGCCGTCGACTACATCGGCATCGTCGGCGACGACGCCGTCTTCGGCGCCGTCCAGCAGTCGGCGTCTAGATCGGACCCGGCGTCGGCGCTCGCCGTCGAGGGGAGATCGCCGTTCGCCGTCGATGAAGAGGAGACGATCGACGTCGCCGCCGAAGAGGAGATCGACGTCGAGACGCTCGAGGTCGAGGAGATCGCCGTCGAGGCACAGGTCGCTGTCGAGGCGGAGGTCGCCGTCGAGGCGGAGGTCGCCGTCGAGGCGGAGGTCGCCGTCGAGGCGAAGGTCGCCATCGAGGCGAAGGTCGACGTCGAGGAGAAGGTCGACGTCGAGGAAGAGAGAGTCACCGGAATCGGTGTACTCTGTGGTGTATACGCCTCCTCGGATGCCTCCGTCGCCGCCTCCTCTCCCACCTCCGCCGACTCCTCCTCCACCAACGCCGCCTCCTCCACCTCCACCGCCTCCACAGCCGCGGACACTGCCTCCGCCGCCCCCACCTCGGTCGCTGCCACGCACTCCAGTGGGACCTCCGCCGGTTCCCCTGCGGTCGGTTTCCCTTCCGAGGTACCCGACTCCGCCGCAGGGGACCCAGAAGCCACGACGCCCGCGGTCGCCGGGACCGGCTAGACCGGCGGACAGGCCGAAGAGGTCGCGCTCCCGCTCTCACAGGAGGAGAAGGTCACGGAGCCGTGGACGGTCATCGTCGGACTCAGGACGACGCCGTAGGAGGTACAGGTCGCACACGCGCTCCTCGACCAGAGACTTTTCCCCGACGCTGTCGGACTCACCGGGGACTAGGGTGTCTCCGGTGGACGACTTGGTCTCTTTCCAAGAGGTGCTGTTGAGAGGGGCAGCAAAGTTGGGTATCACGGTGACGGTTCCAACACCCACGACGTCCGTGATATTCGAGACACTTCATAAGAAACATCTGTCTCGCCCTCTACTGCCTCTTGTACCAGGACTGGTGGAACCCGCGTTGGAGCTGTTCCTCACTCCCGCGATGACGAAGGCTGCCCCCTCCAGGCTCATGAAAAAGTATAAGGCCCCGGAGTCGGATCCGGCCTTTTTGAGAGTGGACCCGAAGCCGGATTCGGTCATCGTGACGGCGGCGAGGAAACAACATGCGACCGCCCCTTCGTCGACGGTCCCGCCTGACAAGGAAAGCCGCTGGCTGGACTCTGCGGGCAGGAAGGTGTGTGGGACCGCCGCCACTACCGTGAAGGCGGCGAGTGCAGGGGCTTTGTTGGGCCGTTACGACCGGGCCCTGTGGGAGTCCCTGCAGCAGTATGCGGACCTGCTGCCCAGGGACAAGAAGGAGGACTTCTTGGAGACAGTGCGCGAAGGCATGCTGGTTTCTAATCAGGTGATCGGCGCAGCGGCGGATGTATCCTTGCTGGCCGCCCACGCCTACTGTTATGGCGTTCACCAGAGGCGGCATTCGTGGCTGCGCCTGACGTCCCTCAAGCCAGAGGCGCAGCAAAGAGTGGCCAACCTGCCCTTCTCGGGGGAAACCCTGTTCGGGAAACATGCGGAAGATGAGATGGACCGCATGAAGGCGGAGGCGGAAACCCTGACGGCCGTTGGGTTGGAGAAGGCCGAGAAGAAGAAGCGCCCGTTCCAGAGGCGGTTCGGGTCTTCGGGCAGAGGGCGTGGGCAGGGTTCGGGACAGCAGCAGCAACAACAGCAGCAGTTCCGCAAGCCCTTCCAGAAGCGCCAGAGGGGTAGAGGAGGCCAGCAGGCTACTACCACTACCAAGGGCCCGGCCGGGTCTCGGCCCTGAGCGGCTACTTCCCCCTCAACCGTTACCCACTCCAGTGGGGGGAAGCATTCAATTTTTTCCGGCAGAGTGGAGAAAAATTACTCAGGACAAGTGGGTGCTGAATATTGTTTGCAATGGATACAGTCTTCGGTTTATCAGCCCGCCTCCAGCGATTCCGCCGGTCAGCTCTCGATTCCAGCTGAGAGAGCTCCAGGCGGAGGCAGACATCTTGTTGAGAAAAAAGGCGGTAGAAGAGGTACCTCTGTCTCAAAGGGGAAGAGGTCTGTACTCTCGGTTCTTCCTCGTTCGCAAGAAGGACAAGAACGAGTTCAGGCCCATTCTGGATTTGCGACAGGCAAACAAATGGATTCGCAGAGAGAAGTTTCGCATGCTATCGTTGCACCAGATTTACCCTCAGCTGCAACGGGGAGACTGGCTCTGTGCCATAGATCTACAGGATGCGTACTTCCATGTGCCCATAGCGAGGAAGCACAGGAAGTTCCTGCGATTCCAAGTCGGCGCCAATCACTATCAATACACAGTACTGCCATTCGGGCTAAAGTCTGCTCCCAGGACCTTCTCGAAGTGCATGGCGGTGGTGGCGGCACACCTGCGGAGGAACAAGGTGTTTGTCTATCCGTATCTGGACGATTGGCTGATCAAGGCTTCATCCTTCTCGGAAGCACAAGATCACTTCCGATGGACGTGCGCTCTCTTACACAAGCTGAGGTTACACGTCAACCTGTCCAAATCGGTCCCGACTCCGGTCCAGTGCATACAGTACCTGGGGGCCTCCATCGATACGCGGTCAGCAAGCGTGTCTCCTTCGGAGGAGAGACGGTTATCACTCCTTCGGAAAGCTCAGGACTGCTCCATCGACGACCGTGAGGAAGGTGTCTTCTCTACTGGGATCGATGGCCTCCTGTACCTTCCTCACGCCTCACGCACGGCTACACATGAGACCACTGCAGGAGTGCTTGGAGGATCAGTGGGATCAGAGGACAGGCTCTTGGGACGACAAGATACGACTGTCGCTGCATGCTCTTCAGTCTCTGAAGTGGTGGTGTTCGGCGGAAAACCTCCTCAAGGGGGTTCCCTTCCACAAGGACATTCCCACGACGAGTGTAGTGACGGATGCTTCTCTCCAGGGCTGGGGAGCGCATTCCGGGGACTTGCAGATTCAAGGAAAGTGGTCTCCTCTGGAATCGACGTACCACATAAATTTCCTGGAACTCAGATCTGTCTTCCTGGCACTGAAGGCCTTCCTTCCGTCCTTCCGGACCAACTCGCTGCTGATACAGACAGACAATACAACCACGATGTATTACCTCAACAAGCAGGGGGGGGTCGAGATCGCGCACTCTGTCGCAGGAGGCGCAGGCGATCTGGCGCTGGCTGCTGGCCCGAGGACTGACGATTACGGCCACGCATCTGCCAGGGGTGCAGAATGCTCAGGCGGACGCCTTGAGCAGGCTGATTCAGGAAAACCACGAATGGGTCATAAACGACGAAGTACTAGGAGAAGTCTTCGCAAGGTGGGGGACTCAAGACGTAGATCTGTTCGCCACCGCCGAAAACAGCAAATGCCGAGACTTCGCATCCAGGTACTACCAGCGGGGGACGCTGGGGAATGCGCTATGGATCGATTGGTCGAACAGCTTTCTGTACGCTTTTCCACCCATTCCCCTGATTACGGCGGTGCTCATCAAGCTGTCCCAGTCCAGGGCGCGGATGATCCTGATCGCCCCGGAGTGGCCCAGGCAGTGGTGGTTCACGGACCTTCTTCACCGGTCTCTCCTTCCTCACATGCGGTTGCCGTGCAGGCCGGACCTTCTCACGAAGTTCGGGGGGCGGATGGTGCACCCCAACCTCTCGTCTTTGAGTTTGGCGGCATGGCTCCTGAAATAGTGCAATATGGCCATCTGAATCTACCAGACGATTGTATGGACATTCTGAAGGAGTCTAAGCGACCTTCCACTAGGACATCCTATGCTTACAAGTGGAAGAGGTTCTGTATCTGGTGTAAGTCCAAGAACTTTGATCCGGCAACATGTAAGGAAGATGTCATCCTTCCATACCTTTTACATCTGGCGCAGTCTGGCCTTAATTTCCATTCCATTAAGGTTCATCTGGCTGCTTTGACTGCTTACAGGAAATGCCCTTCACAGACTTCCTTCTTTCAGATCCCTGTGGTCAAGGATTTTTTGGAAGGCTTGAAGAAAGTGTTTCCTCCCGTCAGACTTCCCTCGCCTTCCTGGGACTTGAATGTGGTGCTGTCCAGACTGATGAAGGAGCCTTTTGAACCCATTCACAAGGCTTCATTGCAGCACCTATCCTGGAAGGCGGTGTTCCTAGTGGCCATTACATCGGCCCGCAGGGTGAGTGAACTTCAGGCATTATGTTGTCAAGAACCTTATACTGTATTTCATGCTGCTAAGGTTGTGATGCGTACTCACCCTAAATTTCTTCCTAAGGTTATCTCTGATTTTCATGTCAACCAGACCATAACTTTACCTACGTTCTTTCAGAATCCCTCTTCGCCAGCGGAAAGGTCTCTCCATTCCCTGGATGTTCGGAGGGTGTTGAAATTTTATCTGGATAAGACCAAGGATATTCGTAGGTCTGACCAATTGTTTGTTAATTATGGCTCAGTCAGGACTGGTCTTGCGACCTCTAAGCAGTCCATTTCTCGGTGGATTGTGTCCTGCATACAATTGTGTTATCAAAAGGCTAATAAGACCTTAGGGGGTAAACCTAAGGCTCATTCCACCAGGGGCAAAGCTGCCACGACGGCTTTGCTGCGTAATGTTCCGATTGCGGAAATCTGCAAGGCGGCCACTTGGAAGTCGGTCCATACCTTTGCTGCGCATTACTGTCTGGACACGGATGCCAGGGCAGATGCTCAGGTTGGGCAGGCTTCGCTGCGAAATTTGTTCGCACAGTAGTGGTAGTGTCTTGTGTGTTCTCCACCGCTTTTGTTGTGTGGGGATGGGCTTGCCATTCTATTCACTAGATTATGACTATACACAGAGATCCCCTGCTACAGAAGGAGTAGTTTCTTTTCTGTAACTCCAGTTCTGTAGTAGGGGTATCTCTGTTATAGTCATAAGCGCCCGCCCTCCTCCCCGGTGGAGAGATACTTATTCATATGTAGAATGCTACAGGTCTGGCGTGCTACGCCTTCAAAAAGAACTGAAAGTAAATGGGACCTGCTGGGCATTCTGGGATACTGGGGAAAGTTCTGGAAACCTGGAAAGTTTCTTAAAGGCACAGTATCCTGTTTTAAGCCACATAATGGAAGCCTATGGGGCTTGTCTGTCCTCTCCTTCCTCTCTATCATTCCAGAGGCTTTTGCTGGTAGAGGCAGGGTTTTTTCCTATGGGGAGAAAAACTAGACAGGCAGTGCTGTTTGTGGATGGTGGAATTCTAGTTGAAGTACTGGACAGTGTAGCCTGTGGGTATAGGCTGCATTATCTGTCTTTAAATTAAATTCTCTCTTAAAGGTGTATGCAGGTCTGCATGATTTGTCACCTTTTAGAGATTATTTTTTATTGCTCTGGGGTCCACGCACATGGGCGGGACTATTCACTAGATTATGACTATAACAGAGATACCCCTACTACAGAATTGGAGTTACAGAAAAGAAACTACTCCTTACATCATATGCACAGCATGTGTATCTACAGCCACACATGCCTCAAACTGAAAATGTTACTTACCCTGTAAGCATCTGTTTGTGGCATTTAGTGCTGTAGATCCATATGCGCACACCATCACAGATGCATATGGATGTTGCAGTTATCATTTTGTCTTCCTCCTCTTGCATGTTCATCTTTCTATCTCTTTCCCATTCTTTTATCACTTTGGTCAAGTTTCTGCCTCACCCGCCATGCGGAAAACAATCTAACAATGGAGCCTTCAACCATGCACATTGCAAGCAAAAGGTGGAGTCATAGTACCTCGTGACTAGAACAATTCTTTGAAGAAAAACAACTTCCACACATCCGGGCCCAGCACTTACGGCAGGAGTATGAACAACATGTGAATCTGCAGCACTATATGCCACGAACAGATGCTTGCAGAGTAAATAACATTTTCCTTCTGGTGGATAATCTAGCTAACCACAGATTCCTCACCAACCATTCCACCTCAGTGCTCTGTGAACTGGACTGTTTTCAGTGTAAAAAGGTTTCAGACTAGAGATCTGCACATTGGTCATGCCAATGTGCTGAAGGGCTCTGTGTCTTAGGGCGAGGAGAGCATAAGAAAGCAACTGACTTCGTCATGCATGAGTGACACTTGTATGTAGCTCTGCTCACCACTTTCGGAGCGTAATGATGTCGGCATGGAGCCACCCACTGATGCGCTTCGTACTGCTTTCCAGATATAGTCTGATGCCTGGAGAGTATTCACAAGGTAAGGAATCTTAGGGAAAATAGAGTATCCACCAGAAAGAGCATTACCAAATATAAGTAACTCATTTATCACAGCCGTCAGTACAGAGGCTGACTTGGGAGTGACAATTGCGGATTACATTGAGGAAATATTTTAAAGCCGAATCCTCACTCTCCTTTGCCAGGTAGATAAAATGGGTTATGTAGTAGACCTAGCATTGATGTGGTAAGTTTTTGTCACTCATTTAGTGAGGACTGCTATGGCTTCTGGGGCAGTTTAATTGGAAGGGTGCCTGGAAGACAAAAGGCCCAGACTGATCTTCGAAATCAACCTTCAAAAGATGTATTTTGAGCCAATCTCAAAGGTGGCATCGCTGGCATAAGTAGGCTTTGAACATGCTTAATCATTGCCTCTGGACCCAACAACACTGGTTTCATCCAGACTATCATTATGTTTTGGTTGTAAGTAAATTATTTTATTGCTTTGATGGTTTGATTAATATGTTTTTTTTAGGATGCTCTGTTCCTGGTGTAAACTTGGTTTTGTAAGTATATGGTAGCAGTGCCTACTTGGCATTCTTGTAGGTGCAGATCAGACACATAAACAGCAAGATTTTGGTTGAATCAAAAAACCTAATTGCAAAGAAAGGAGTCTGTGCAGAGGCCTATAGTGGACAGTGACGAACAATGGGGTGGACTATTACTTTTTACTTTGTGGTTATTTTTTCCCGTAGGATTTGGGAAATGTAGTTTTGTTACTGTTAGATGAGGGAACTTGGCAATAGCTGCTGAAATAAAGGTGAAGAAAGATGATACATAATCCTTTCCTTCATGTCTTTTAATATATTCATAACTTTCATACAAAAAAAACAAAACTTTATATTTAGCTTGCTTTTCTAATATACTGTTCATGGATAGGAGAGTGAATCCAATAACAGAGATGGAAAAGGTACTTGTAATCCTGGTTGTCTGGCTTAAGTATTCACTATGAATCTATAAGCATTGCACCTGCCTCTCATTGTTCCAAAAGCATGAGTGGAAAGGTTCCTTCAATCCTCCCTGAGAAACTATATAATGGGTAGGCTGCAGGTCTGTTGGCATTGAGTGTGCATATCCTGTTAAATGCTATCTTTTTGCTTTTCCTAACAGTGGTGTATTTGGCAAAATCCTGGCTAGTTATTGTTTTTCATACCAATAGAAGGAAAAGGGACATAAGATTGCCTTGCTTTTTCTTATATTTAATGTTTTTTTCGTTAGAAAAATGTTTTTAGTGTTACAGGTGTTTTATTGTGGGTGTGAAGAAAATGACATTGACAGAGGATTAGGAATAACTTGTTCGAGGCATATGAGCTGCAGATTACACACTTTTGCATAGATCGCCATCTGGTGTTGGGCCCGGATGTTTGCAGTTTGTTTTTCCTCTTGGAAAGTCTTTGGAAGTCACGAGGTCGGTGACTCCTCCTTTAGATCGTATTGCGCATGGGCTTCGGCTCCATCCTCAGATTGTTTTTTCCGCCATCGGGCTCGGATGTAATCTTCGCGCTCCGGTTCTGAACATTTCCAGTTCGACGATCGAAGCGGAATCCTCAACTCACATCGCGGTATTGTTTCGATCGCGATCTCCTCAAATCAACGTACCTTCTTCTAGACAAATCTTCGGTTCCATTCGTCGACGGCGGCCTTCGGGCCTAACCAATCTCCGGTCCCGGCTGATGGAAAGAATTCAATTCAAGAAGTGCCCTCGATGTGGGTCCAAATTCCCCCACACCGATCTTCATGAGGTATGCAACCTCTGCCTCTCCCCTGAACACGAGGCTCGAGACTGTCCGGCCTGTAAGTCTTTCTGATCGAAAAAGACTATTCGGGACCGAAGAGCCAGAAGAAACATGGCACACTCCTCGACCTCCATTCCAGTAGATTTCTTCGGAGACGACATCGAAGATCCGGGACAGCAACGCACCTAAGAGGGACCTCGTCAGTGCCTCCGAGGCCGACGACTCAGATGTGGAAGACATGACTCCGGCGCAGAGGGTCATGTGTACTATTACCCCCCCCCCACACCCGCGCCAACACCCAAAAAGGCTCCGGTCACGCCTTCGCCTCCGGTCCTAAGCAAGACCAGAGACACTGCTTCACACACCCCACCTTCGGGCCCGGTGAAGAAGCCAAGTAAGCCTTCCGGCGGCTCGGGCTCGAGCCAGCCTGCCAGCGGTGCCGAGAAACACACTTCGGCACCGAAAAAGAAACCAGCCTCTACCTCGACACCGAGCTCCGCTCCGAAGCCCTCGGGGTCGAAACCCAGCGCTTCCGTACCGACGCCATCTTCGGTACCGACCAAACCCCATAAGGCCCTCGGCACCGACACTTCCAAGCCGAAACCCATCTCGGCGCCGACCAAGAAATCGGAGGTTCCCAAGCCCAGTGCTAAGCAAACTGGCACAGACAAGCCTAAAAAGTCATCGGCCCCGAAAACTTAGGCGCCGACGGACCAAACATTGTCACAGGAACTATTTACTCCGGATCCCTTACAAAAAACTCTCACCAGGGATACAAAAACTGGACACCTGGCACTCTCTTCCAAAAAGAGACATTTGGACAAACCAGCTACACCTCCAAAGAGGAAGGACTCTGGTACCTCTCCTTTCAGAATACCTTCCCCCACCTCCCCCACCTTCTCCACCTCCGCCTTCTCCACCCCCACCTCATCGCTCTCCGACCCCGTCTCCAGACGATGATGATCAGGGGACCCATATCACGATATAGGGATGTGCCCCAAGACCCACCGCTACAGGATCCCCAGACCCATGGGACGACTACAATAACCCAGATATTCCCGACGTCCCACAAGATGACCTTTACCCTTCCAGGCCATCTCCACCGGAAGACTCATTAAGGTTCCACCATCTACTTCAAAGGGCGGCACACTATCACGGGGTAGAGTTGCACACTGACACAGTGGAGGAGGATTTCCTCCTCAACACGTTTGATACCACACATAGGTCTACATCCATACTACCTATGCTTAAGGGGGTGGTAAAGCAAGCGCCAGAGGTTTTTAAGGACCCAGTCAGGGCCAGGGTCATTAACCCACGCATAGAAAAGAAATACAAAGCTGCCCCCACAGATCCCGCCTATATCAAAGGGCGAGCGCCACTAGATTCCCTAGTGGTTTCCACTGCACGAAAAAGAACAAATTCCCAGGCGTCAGTGAAGCACCACCACCTGACAAAGAGTCAAAGCTACTGGACGCATCAGGAAAGCGCACTGCGTCACAGGCAGCCAATATATGGCATATCGCCAACACCCAAGCGCTATTGGCCAGATACAATAGGGCACATTATGATGAATTGGAAAACATAATGCACCACCTCCCTGAAAAATATAAAACTAGGGCTAATGAATTAATTCAAGAGGGTAAGACAATCACTAACACCTCTATACGCTGTGCCTTAGATGCAGCAGACACAGCCTCCAGGGCTATTAATACTAGCGTCCTCCTCCGTCGCCATGCTTGGCTAAGAATATCAGGATTTAAACCAGAGGTACAAGCCGCCATCCTGAATCATCCCTTTGACCAGGAACACCTATTCGGCCCAAAGGTAGATGAGGCCCTCGAAAAAATGAAGGACACCGACACGGCGAAGTCTATGGGAGCCCTACAGTCACACCCTCCTAGGTGCTCTTTTCGCCGCTCTTCCTTTCGGAGTACATCTAGAGGCTACTCCTCAGATAACGCGTCCACTTCCTACAAATCCCCCACTCAGTCCACCTTCACAAGGGACTATCATAGAGGCGGCTATAGGGGCAACAATAATAAGGGCAGAGGCAAAACCAATACCGCCCGCTCTGCCACACCGCCTACCCAATGACTTCCCCCGCTCCCTCCAGACCATCCCACTCCGGTCGGGGCAGACTTCAAAATTTCCTTCATGTCTGGGAGACCATCACCTCAGACAAATGAGTGACCCAAATTATTCGGTCAGGATACTGCCTGGAATTAACATCTACCCCCCCCAAACATTCCACACAGGCAACGCCCAATGTCACAAGAACATTCCACATTACTAAAGCAGGAGGTACTGGAGGAGCCTAGCGCGCATCCAAGATGGTCGCGTGAGCACAGGGCTCCCCGGACCCTCGCTGCTCCTCGGAATTTATCCTGAATCTATCCTGACTCGGTTGATGGAATCTGGGAGACGAATGCTGGCTGAACACTAAACTCCTTTCGGAAATCAAATCGGACCTGGCAATCCGGAGTTATGGTGGTTTGAACTTTTGAGGCCCACCCTACGGCAGTGCCCGATGCGAGGGTGATCTGTGGAGCCGGGGCGTAGTTGAACAACAACGGCAGCGGAGCGGTGCCAGTGGCCGTCACATCACTTTCGGTTTCACTTTTGGTCTTTGAGGGGCTGGACGGTGGACTTGCTTGGTGCGACTGGGCTTCCATTTTGCCTTCGCTTGATGCCGGTGGCTTCGTCTGCTGCCAGTGTGCTCATTGTCGGTGGTCACTTCGCTCCGCCATATTGCGGCCTGTGGTGCGACACGCGTCTGCCTGGCCTGCGCCACCTTGACGCTTCCTCGGTGGTCCCCTTCGGCGATCGAGGTTCTCATGGGAGGCAAGGGAGACCCCGAGAGGTGTAAGACCAAGACATCCCTACGCGGGGGACCGGTCCAGACGAACAACATGGACCGCTACACTCAGGGTAAAGGATCCCCCGGGACAGCCAATGTCCCCTCGGAGGACACCAGTGGTGGCCCGTCCGTTTCTCCGGATCTGTCCCTGCAGGACATCATGGGCGCCATTACGGGCATCAGAGAGACCATCGCTACACAGTACGAGGCCTTGGCCCGTAAAATCGACACGGTGGCCATTGACATTACCCTAATCCGGGCGGATCTCTCTAAGACCAACGAGAGGGTTCAATCGCTGGATGTGCGGACGTCCTCCCTCGGGACGGACGTGTCGGACCTGCAGGCCACTCTCGGCGATCTCAAGTCGGCTAATGATCTGATGGCCCGGCGGCTGGAAGACTTCGAGGGACGGGCCCGCCGCAATAACATCCGCGTCATTGGCGTTCCGGAGACCTCCGATAACCGCCCGGTTGATCTTCTTGTCGAGGAGCTCATCCTCGAACATCTTGCTCCCGCTGGCCTGAGTAAGTTTTTCGCTGTGGAGCGGGCCCATCGAGTCCCAGGTGGCCGGCCGCGACCGGGTGCCCCCCCGGGGCCTATCGTTGCGAGACTTTTCCATTACAGAGACCGAGACGCGATTCTGCAGGCCTCACGGGTTCATGGCCCGGTCCGACATGAGAACTCGTCCATTAACTTTTTCCCGGACATCACCCAACTTGTCCAGAAACAGCGGATGGGCTTCCAGGGGGTGAAGCGGCGTCTCCGGGACCTCGGTCTCAAGTACTCTATGCTTTATCCTGCAAGGCTCCGAGTGGAACATGAAGATCGGACTACCTTTTTTGACTCTCCTGTGACTGTGAGTGACTGGCTGGATTCGCTGCCAGACCGGGGTGACCGGACTGGGCCCTCTGCCGGTATCGAGGGTGGTGGGTCTCCTTTGGAGTGACTTATGGTCCCGGACTTTGCCAGGTTGTACTGTTCGGCTGGGTTCTACCTCTTTTGTGCATTTTGTTTCACTATGTTGTGTGTGGGGAGCGGGCGGGGACGGGTCCCTTCCCTCCTCCGGGGTCTTTTCGTAGAATGGGGTTTGTAGGGCGACAGGCACACTGCAAGTTGGGGTGGTTTTTTGGACCGCAGGGGTGCAGGGTGGGGGGTGTTGGAGTTGGGGGGGGGCTGGTGGGTGGGTGGGGTTGTTTGCATTTGTGTTTTTTGTTTTCAAGGCGAAGTATTGGCTATGGTTCATCCTTGGGTGTTGAGCTCTTTGCTAGGGGGCCTTTGATCTACTGGATGGGATGGGGGGGGACGGGTTGAGATTGATGTCTTGGAACGTCAATGGATTGGGGGACCGTATCAAACGGGGTGTTGTGCTGCAATATCTGCGTCGTCTGACTCCTGATGTGGTGTTCTTACAGGAGACGCATCTGGTTGGCAATGTTTGTCGGGCTATGAACAGGGGGGGGATATCGACTTGTGGCCCACTCTGGTTTCACCACTGGTTCGAGAGGGGTGGGCATTCTCTTGCGAGCTTCACTTCCGTTGGAGATCACCAGGGTGGTCCCAGACGATAGAGGGCGCTATGTGGCTCTGACTGGGAGGTGGGAGGGGCAGTCCCTTTCCTTGATCTCAGTCTATGTTCCCCCGGGCCTCCAGAACTCCACCTTCTCAGACTTGGGTCGTATGTTGCTTGGGCTTCCTGACAGTCTTTTGCTTATGGGTGGGGACTTTAATTCGGTTGTTTCGGGTGACCTGGACCGTCATCCGCCCAGGGCCCTCCCTGCTGCCCAGGCGTGGCTGGGCAGGCTCCTGGAGACCTTCGGTCTGGTGGACTGTTGGAGGTTAATGCATCCGACACAGTGTCAGTACACCTTTCACTCTGGGGCCCATGGGAGTCTCTCCAGACTGGACTATTTCCTTATGCCCGCGGCCCAGGCTGCTCGGATTCGAGAGGTCAAACACCTGGCCAGGGGTATTTCTGATCATTCACCACTGTGGTTGCTTTTTGACACCGGGTTGCGGTCCGCTGGGCGGATCGCTCCTATTAACCCTTGGTACCTGCGAGACCCCAAGATCCGTGATAGCCTGATTAAGTCGATTGATCAATATTTTTCTGAGAATGAGGGGTCGGTGTTGTCCTCTGTGTCCCTGTGGGAAGCTTTCAAAGCAGTGCTCCGCGGGCATGCCCTGTCCCAGATAGTGGAGGCCAAGAGGGTCAAGAGAGAGGCGGTTGTGACGCTGGAGACTGAAATATCGGGGCTGGAGGCAGCCTTGGAGGCGGGTGTCACCCCGGATGGGCTGCATGCCCTCAGCCTGAAGCAGTTTGAATATAAGTCTCTCGTCACTGATGCTGCCAAGACTATATATAGGGAGCAGCAGGGCAGGTTGTATGACGCCGGAGACAAGGCGGGTAAGCTGATTGCCTGTTGGACAAGAAGGAGAGAGTGAATCGTGTGGTCCCGGAGCTTCGGGTGTCGGATGGAGTGTGTGTGACTGAGCCTGGTGAGATTGTTGAGTGTTTTGCTGACCACCTCCGTGCAGTGTACTCCCCGGTGTCCGATAGAGATGAGGAAGACTCTTGTCTTCTGCTTCGAGATATTGCCCTGCCCGGCTTATCCGTCGATGACCGCGAGCTGATGGATGCCCCTTTGTCTGTCGAAGAGATAGCTACTGCGATTCGCTCCCTCCGCTCGGGTAAGGCTATGGGCCCCAACGGCCTGCCGATTGAACTATATAAGTTGCGCCCGGATAAAATCGCGCCTTTCCTCCGTCATATGTTTCAGGAATCGCTCGAGAGGGGTTCCCTTCCTGACGACCAGCGTCTGGCTACTATGGTAGTGATTCCCAAGGAGGGTAAGCCACGTGACCGCTGCGCCTCCTATAGGCCTATTTCCCTGCTGAATGCCGAACCCAAAATCCTTGCTAAGGTCCTCGCTAATCGCTTGCTGAGCGTTATATGTGATTTGATACATCCGGATCAATGTGGCTTCATCCCACATCGTAATACCGCTCTCAACTTACGGCGTCTGCACTGCGTCCTTGCTAGGGCTGAGTACTTGGCTGAGCCGGCCATATTGGTTTCCCTAGACGCCACGATGGCCTTTGATACCATTGAATGGCCATTTCTTTGGGCCGTTTTGGCGAAGTTTGGGTTTGGTGAGGGGTTCATTGTCTGGGTGAAGCTCCTTTATGCTGGACCAATGGCTCAGGTGGTTGTCAATGGGCGGGTTTCTCGGCCTTTCGCTCTCGGGAGGGGAACTAGGCAGGGGTGCCCGTTGTCCCCGCTGCTCTTTGCTCTCGCCCTGGAGCCGCTCGCTGCCTGGCTCCGTTGGGAGCCCTCGATTAGAGGGCTCCGGTGGGCCCCGGGCTTCGAGGATCGGGTTTCATTGTATGCGGATGATATTCTCTTGTATCTCACCTCACCGCGGAAGTCGCTCAATGTTCTCTTTGATGTCCTTACTTCCTTCGGGAAAAACTCGGGTCTGATAATCAACTGGTCCAAATCTTGTGTGTATCCTATCTCTGGTGGTTTTCCTCTCTTGCCGCCTCGGCTTCCGCTCCAAATATCTCAGTCCGGCTTTAAATACCTGGGGGTGTACGTTTCGTTGGATCCGGCGGTCCGCTATGAGCATAATCTCCTGTCTCCACTCCGGCGTTTGAGGGCAGATACGGCTCGGTGGTGTAAGCTGCCCTTGTCTCCGCTTGGTCGCGCAGCGCTGTTTAAAATGATGTCCCTTCCCAGATTCCTTTATGCACTCCAGAACTTCTTCGATGTCATTCCTGCGGCCTACTTTAGGGAGGTGGAGAGTTTGCAGAGGAGACTGGTTTGGGACGGGCGATCGCGTATCGCGTTGGCCAAGCTGACTCTTTCCTGGTATGACGGGGGCATCGCGCTTCCTGATATTCGACGGTACTATTGGGCCTCCCAGCTGTCTGCCATTAATCATGCTACGTACGCTCCTGGTTCGAATCCGGCATATGAGATGGATAAATTCCTGCTCCCCGGCGGTAACTATAACAGAGCGCTTTACTCGCGGTCTGCTGGTGGGGCCCTTACGGGCCCTACCAGGATTGCGGTCCGTGTATGGAAGGCGGCTAACGTTGCGATGGGCTGGAGTGAGCGTTTAACGTGCGCCACTCCTCTATTCGACTCAGACCGCTTGGGAAACCTCTGGACAACGAAAGGCTTCGAGCGCCGGGATACGATCGGCATCAGCAGAGTGGGGGACCTGTGGGTTAAAGGTGCGGTTAAATCCTTCGCGGCGCTTCAGCTCGAGTATGAGCTTAGTGACAGAGAGTTTTTCCGTTATGCACAGGTTCGGCACGCCCTGCTTTCGGTCTTTGGGGAGGGGACCACGGTCCCTTCTTCTTCGCCTCTCGAGGACCGCATACTCGACGGTCACGTCCCCGACAGTACTATTTCCCTGATTTACAAAAAACTGATAAACAATCGGGCTGACCTCTTGGTGCGTCTTCGGGAGGCATGGACGGGAGATGGGGTGGAGCTGGACGATGAGGACTGGCAGACTGCACTGTCATCCCCTAAGGAGGTGGCCATCCCGGCCCGTCTCCGCCTGGTCCAGCTTAAGATTCTCCATCGTGTATATGTGACGGGCCCCCGCCTGGTCTCGATGGGGTTTTCAGACGACGGACTCTGTAAGCGTGGCTGCGGGCTCAGTGCTACTTTTCTCCATATCCTATGGGAATGCCGCGAGGTGGCGGAATACTGGCGCCGGGTGCATGATATTATGAGACGAGTCACCGGGGTCGCTCTGCTGCCGGAGGTGCGTCGTTGTGTGCTGAATGTATGGGAGCCCAATGACTGCAATGCGGCTCAGGCACGGTGGGCGGCCTTGGGGAACATGATTGCAAAGAGAGATATTGCGCAGCTTTGGGGTTCCCAGCGGCCTCCCACCGTGTCCGTCTGGAAGGAAAACATGGACTGGTGCATGTTCAGGGAGAAAACGGTGTACGTGGCCCGTGGTAAACCGGGGGCTTGGGGTAAAATTTGGGGGCAGTGGAACGTGTATCGTGGGTCTATCTGTGCTCCCCCGTTGGTAGATACGTCCGGGGTTGCCTCATCCCCCTGATCCTTGAGGGTTCCTTGTGCATCTCGTACTTCGGAGTACAGATTTGGTTCTCTCGTTGCCCCCCCCCCCCCCCTCCCTCTCAGGTCTTCTTTTATTGACCGCCCTCGGGTGGTTGGGTGTTGACTCCCCCGGCAGGTGTTCGCCGCCCTTCCTAAGTCGTTTCGCCTGGTTTGTTGTATTTTTGTATTTTTCTTTTTTGTTGTTATTTATACTAAAAGTGTGTATTCTGATTTCCTCTATGTGCAGTCTGATTTACTGTGCTAGTGCGGAGCCCCCGTGGGCTAGCCATTGTTTTCTGATATGCTGGAACACTTTGACTGCTAGCAGCCGGCCCTGGTGGTTGTAGGCCCGTGTTTGTAACCCTTTTATGCACAATAAAATCTTTTAAAAAAAAAAAAAAAAAAAAGCAGGAGGTAATCTCCCTCCTACAAAAACAGGCAATAGAAAAAGTTCCCGTCAATCAGCAAAATTTAGGGGTCTACTCCCTATATTTTCTAATACCAAAAGGGACGAGACTCTACGGCCTATTCTAGATCTCCGGCCCCTAAACACATACATACACTCGGACCATTTTCACATGGTAACGCTTCAGCAGGTGCTTTCGCTCCTCTCCCAGAACGACTTCCTCACCACACTGGACTTGAAAGATGCATACTTCCACATTCCAGTACACCATGCTCACAGAAAGTACCTCAGATTTGTAGTGGACGGACAACACTACCAGTTCAAGGTGCTCCCATTCGGAGTCACAACAGCACCACGGGTATTCACCAAGTGCCTAGCGGTAGTGGCGGCACACCTCAGGAGACAGCACATTCACGTCTTCCCATACTTGGACGACTGGCTGATAAAGGCCACTTCATACAACCAATGTGTACACCACACCGCCACTACTTCACCAACTACTTCACCAACTAGGCTTCACGGTGAACTACCAAAAGTCTCAGCTAACACCATCCCATATAAAACAATACCTCGGTGCCATCATAGACACCTCAAAAGCAATAGCCTACCCCAATCCGGCCAGGATTGCAAGCATTCAGGCTTTGCGACAAAAATTCATACTTCAATACTCCCTTCCAGCAAGAGTGTTTATGCAACTGATAGGGATGATGGCCTCTTGCATTTTCATAGTGCCTCACGCAAGACTCCAGATGCGTCCACTCCAAGAGTGCTTAGCGCGCCAATGGAACCAGGCCCAGGGGCAACTGACGGATCTGGTGTTGGTAGACTGTCGCACCCAGCGCTCTCTGCAGTGGTGGAACACCACAAACCTTTCCAAAGGTCGACCGTTCCTGGACCCGGTTCCACAAATAATACTAACAGACGCATCGCTCTCCGGCTGGGGAGCTCACCTATTACACCTCACAGTGCAGGGCACATGGACGCCTCAACAAAAGTTACTCCATATCAACCTTCTGGAGTTACTAGCAATCGTTCTAGCCCTAAAATTATTTCAACCACGGATTTCAGGCAAGGCAGTCCTCATTCGCACAGACAACATGACGGCCATGTATTATATTCAAAAACAAGGCGGCACACACTCTCCACAGCTCTCTCAATTAGCACAGAGCATATGGAGATGGGCAATTCCACACAAAATCTTTCTCCTAGCCCAACATTTCCCAGGAGTCCAAAACACCATGGCAGATCTGCTCAGCAGACAGACACAACAGATCCACGAGTGGGAACTTCACCCACAGGTTCTTCATCCGTTCTTTCAAATGTGGGGGCATCCACAGATAGACCTCTTCGCCACCACGAAAACAAAAAATGCCCAAGCTTCGCCGCCAGATACCCACACCCATTATGTGATATGGATGAACTGTTCAGGCAAATTTGCGTGCGCTTTTCCACCTCTCCCACTAATTCCATTAGTGGTGCGAAAGCTACAACAGCATTCCTCAACACTGATCCTAGTAGCTCCAACATGGGCCAGACAACTGTGGTACACCACGCTGCTGGAACTCTCGGTAGTACCACACCAAAAGCTACACCTCTCAACATGCCTCCTAACCCAGAACCATGGAGAGATCAGACACCCGGACCCAGCTCAGCTCAACCTTGCAATCTGGCTCCTGAAATCCTAGAATTCGGATACCTAAACCTTCCCCCTGACTGTATGAACGTCATCAGAGAAGCTAGACGCCCTACCACTAGAGCCTGCTACGCTGCCAAGTGGAAAAGATTTGTTGTTTATTGCCATAACAACACAATCAATCCTCTAGACGGGTCTATACAACACATCATATGCTACTTATTCCACCTACAAAGATGTAATCTAGCCTATACCTCCATTCGGCTACACCTCGCAGCAATTGCAGCTTACCTACAGAACAGGCAGCACCTATCACTTTTCAGAGTACCTGCCATTAAAGCCTTCATGGAAGGCCTAAAAAGAATAATTCCCCCCAGAGTACCACCCTCACCTGTGTGGAACTTAAATATCGTTCTCACAAGGCTGATGGGGCCTCCCTTCGAACCTTTGCATAAATGCGAACTGCAATTTCTCACATGGAAAACAGCTTTCCTTGTAGCCATCACTTCCCTTAGAAGGGTCAGTGAGATACAAGCACTTACCATACAAGAACCTTTTCTTCAAATGCACCAGAACAAGGTTGTTCTCCGTACCAACCCAAAATTCCTACCTAAAGTCATTTCCCCTTTTCACCTAAACCAATCTGTAGAATTACCAGTATTTTTCTCGCAACCTCAGACCGTTGCAGAAAGGGCTCTACACACGCTAGATGTCAAACGAGCCTTACTTTACTATATACAAAGAACACAACCTTTCAGAAAGACCAAACAACTGTTTGTCTCTTTCTCTCCACCACACAAGGGCAACCCCATCTCAAAATCAGGGATAGCTAGGTGGATTGTAAAATGCATCCAGATTTGCTACCACAAAGCAAAACTAACGCTATCCGTTCCCCCTAAAGCCCATTCTACACGGAAGATAGGGGCTTCTATGGCTTTTCTAGGGAACATCCCATTAGATGATATCTGCAAAGCAGCTACATGGTCAACACTGCACACTTTCACTAAACACTACTGTGTAGATGTGCAAACCAAACAACAAGCTAGTGTGGGCCAGGCTGTACTAAAAACATTATTTCAAACCACTGCAACAGATACCGGTGGTCGCCGCTAAGGTTGGGAATTGCTATATAGTCTATGCAAAAGTGTGTAATCTGCAGCTCATATGCCTCGAACGGAATATGCTACTTACCAGTATGCATCTGTTCTTGGCATGTAGAGCTGCAGATCTACACACGCCCACCCGCCTCCCCGGCTACCTGTATCTGTTCCAGTCTATCTTATTTAGATACAACACACATGGGTTTCTTCACTGTTGTTACTACGCTCCATCTTTCCCTGCTGGCGAAAAACAATCTGAGGATGGAGCCGAAGCCCATGCGCAATACGATTCATAGGAGGAGTCACCGACCTCGTGACTTCCAAAGACTTTCCAAGAGGAAAAACAAACTGCAAACATCCGGGCCCAACACAAGATGGCGATCTATGCAAAAGTGTGTAGATCTGCAGCTCTACATGCCAAGAACAGATGCATACTGGTAAGTAGCATATTCCTTTCTTCTTCAGATAGAAGTAGAGGACAATACAACAGCATTATTAACCTTTAGACTTAGATACTTAGTTTCTGTGTGGCACTCAGGCAGATTCTTTAGTTGTTTTAGCTATGAAGAGCCAGTAGAACGTTTTATGCTCAACTCCCACAACTCCACACAAAGTGTTGAACAGAAGGATGGAGTGAATTTGCCTATGGCATGATTGTGAGAGCAGCTAGATCTTTAGCTTGCTACATTCGCCTTATCTGAGAATCAAGGCACCAGTTTGTGAAACTCCTTCCTAGAGAGGAAAATAAATATTTTCACTAATTTATCAGAGGGTATAATTGTTAGCGCTTCAAAAACACTGCAGATGTTTTGACACATGATTACTGCCATGAGCTGTCTGTGACGAGGTCGTAAAATATTTGACATTTGACTTCTCAAGTCCACCAGAAAAACATAACTCTCCATTTAGTAGTTCCATTTTTCTTTGGATCTTATGTAGATAATGAGATGCAAAGAACGAGGCTTTAAATTCAGAAAAGACAACAGGAGTATCACTACTTTCAGGAACAACAGTTGAAGCCTTTTCTAGGTGCTGTGGAAATCAACAGCCTTCTGTGGCCGTTGGTTAGCCACCTCAACAAAGTGGCCCCCTCTTCTTGCGACCACAATCACCAGAGAGAACTCGTAAAGTTGTTTACTGCTACGGCAATTGATAATATGAGCCAAATGTCTGCTTTGTATTGTGCAGATCTGATACAAGATTAGATTCCATTGGTCTCCATATTTGAACCGGCTGATGCACTCCTGTTTTTAATGCCAGTTCTCCGGGACTTGTGTAACTCATAGGGAGTTTTTGTAAAAAGAAAAGAAATCTAGATACTACTGCAATCCCACTGAAATGCCAAGGAGCTCCATTAAAGGCTTTATAAGAGGCAGAGTTGTCAAAGAGTCCAGACTAACTTTTGCAGTTCAGGCTGCATATGTATAATTCACAATAGATTGTCCAAGCAGAGTTATTCTTTTAGAAAAATTTATAATTTGTATTTCTTAAAGGTAATCATTACATTAACTGTATTACATGACTGCCTACATTGTCATTTTTAGTTCTCACCTAGCGTTGCAGCGCACATGCGCTGCTCGCTCTGCGAAACATATTGTGGTAGAGGAGATTTTGGAAGTGGAGAGGAAGCCCCGCCCATCTTTCTAATTAGCTTGCATCATTGTTTATGGTAAACGCTGTGTTGTGATTTGCAATTAGGCTTTTTTTACCGCCCTTTCTCCTTTTCGGCTCCGCACATCCGGACACGAACGACATTTGGCAGCGTTAGAAGCAATCCTACAGGGTACAAACTTTTATTTCATTTTTTGGGAAGTAAGAGCTTGTTAAACATTGCTGCAGCCTTAGCAGCTTGTTGTTTGTGCACATAGAGGCGTTCCTAGGAGCGTCCGCAGCAGGGCACAGCTCGCGCACCTGTGTCTACAACTAGCAGGACGAGGCTGCCAGAGAGCCCGTTTTAGTGCGATCCACCGAGGGAAGGGTTCAGTTCTACTGGAGTTTCTTCCTATTGTGCGTCGCGTGGTGGTGGTTCCTGGGAGCGTCGGAAGCTGGGCACAGCTCGCGCGCCTGTGTCTTCAACCAGCAGGAGGAGGCTTGCAGAGAGCCTGTATGAGTGCGACCCACTGAGGCAGGGGGTCAGTTCTAAAGTTGGCGCAGCCCGTATTGTGCTATTAGTATTTTGTGGACCTGCATCATCTGCCACATGTAACTTTTCTGAAAACACAAGTTTAAAAAAAGATTTAATTACGTTTTGTTGTTAGCATGTCTCCCCTCAACAGAGCCGCTTATTTTTAGCAGGCCCATGGACAGCGCTCGTTTTGTAATTAAAAAAAATACATTATAATGTAATACCGAGCACAGTGCACAGTTCAGGGACACCGCGCTCAGCAGCATCACAGTCGAAGCATTTCTTTCCAGCTTGTTTACAATAACGTTAGGCTGCTGCCCGGCGCTCTACCTCCACCACTGAGCTCTGCTCGGTGTGCTGTTGATTACCCCTCCCCTGCCTTGAAGATAACAGCTCATAATTTAAACCAGTGTTTGCCGGTATGCACATTGACAAATTGTAATAAATCTAAAAAATTTGGGCACAGCTCGCGCGCCGCTGTCTGCGACTAGCAGGAGGAGATTGCCAAATAGCCCATCTCTGTGCGACCCACCGAGGCAAGGGTTCAGTTCTAATGTTGGTGCAGCCCGGGCAGAGTGTGTGTGCGCATGTGCAGGAGAGAACCTAAATACTGTTGGGTGTGAATTACTTTTAGTAGAGGCCATATGTGGTATTGTTAGTAGTATTTTTGACCTGCATTGTATGCCACCGTTTTTTGTGTTACATATTGAAGGGAGCACTGATTTCTTTTTCCAGCTTGTTTACAATGGTGTTGGGCTGCTGGCCGGTGCTCTCTCTACCGCTGACCTGTGGTCGGTGTGCTGTTGACTACCCCTCCCCCAGCCTTGAAGATAACAGGCCTTAATTTAAGCCGGTGTTTGGCGGTATACATATTGAAAAGACAAATAAAAGACAATGTCATTTACAATGGCAATAGCTCAAACTACTGTCAATGAGAGACCTATTGCATTGCAAAGGCTTGTTTAACTGGCCGGTGTAACAGAGTTTATATTCGCAGTAAGTGCGGCGCCGGGTTGCAAGTGTTTGAGTTTTTTTAATTCCCCTACTTGTGCGTCCTGTTGTCTTACTGTGTCTCCAGGGGGTACTTACAGTGAACCAAGCCACAGGCTTTGATCGCACAGGTACTTGGGCCACAGGAGATAAAATCCAATGTTCTGGCCACATAGAGGACACACAGGAGCCACACTGAGTAGTCTGTGGATAAAGGATGGAGCATCGTGGGAGTGGGTGGGGTGTAGTGGCCTCAGCTGCTGAACTGTCACTTAAAGAAATGTGCATAAAGGGTGGCACATATTAGGACAAGCACAGGTACCAGTCGCTTGAAAATAAATTCACGAAGTCGGACGCAAGCAATCCACACACTGTCGTCCGTTGTTTGGAGAAGTAATGCATTTTGGGAACAGTGGATTCAAATTATCCTCAGTCACTTAAGAATTTTCTATAGGGTTCAGGCCCCTATGATCACTGAGTGCAGAAACAAGATACCACAACGCAGATTTCAGGCATAACAGCCTCTCAAGACCATGCACTGCAGAAAAAGAAAGTAGCATTTCAGTGGAGCACGAGTGATGTGTTCTCAAAAAAATAGTCCTCTGTTATTTATTAGTTGTTTTTATTGGAGATGAGCTGAGAGTGGCGGCTACCTGAAAAGTGGTTAATTTGTCACAAGTGCTATTATTGACTGGTAATCGGGTGCATCCTGGTGGCTAGACCACTCATGCTCCTCAGTTGTGGGCAGTAACACCCTTTGGAGGGATTGCGGTTTTCCTGCATCAGATGTTGTAATGGGGTGTGTATTTTCAGTTTTTTTTCTCTTGTTTATTTATTGCCCCTCTTTTTGGGCCACGGGCCCTCTGGCCGTCGCTTAGTTTATTTATTTATTTTGTTCTCTTTCTTAACATACAAGTTAAATTAAAATTGCTTATGCTGCTTTTGTGGGTCTATTAAGTGGTTGGAGAACTTTTTTGATTGATGCCTGCATAAAGGGCAAGCAGAACTGGATTTCAGTTCTTTGTCAATTAATGTCCTGCCCCTTGCATTTCCAGGATTTAGAAGGAGTTGACATTATTCTCGGAGTTTGTTCCAGCGGACTACTGGTCTACAAAGATAAACTAAGGATAAACCGCTTTCCATGGCCAAAAGTGCTGAAGATATCCTACAAACGAAGCAGCTTCTTCATCAAGATAAGACCTGGGGAGGTAATTTAATGCTTTGTAGTTACACCACTTCCTTTCCTTTATCCCGTCTTTTGGTTTTAAGGCCAGGGGTGTTCCAAAATTTCAAATTCTCTGAAAAGTTTGAACTCTCAGTCAATAATACTGTTGTAGTTTATAGCTAAAGTACTTGCCATACACATGATTGCGTAATTGATCTCCATAAATTTGCTGTTAATTCAAACCACTTCCCATACAGTGTGAATACAGTACAAAGGTTAAGATAGCATCCTGCAAATTATGTGTATAGACACATCTATTTGGATTGTGGAAGGGCACATAGTAATGTTTTCCTGTAAATTGGACAAATTATTTTATGCTTTTAAGCCGTTAAAGGCTGTGGCCTAACTAGCTACCTTATTCCTTTTTCCTTTTATGTTCTCTTTAAAATAGTTGGGAAAAGGTTTTTTGTGACCTGTGCTTCTCTAGGGACTTACACAACTCAGAATTTACTTGATAGAAAAATACATGAAATAAGGTCAGTATAATCTGTAGATAGGCTACCGAAAAATATATTTTTGCTACAAATAATTGGGGTTTGCACAGAAAGTTCTTAAACAAAAGCAGGTTATATATATTTTGTAAAAGTGTTCTAGAATTCCACATGTGGTAAGAACTATTTAGTGCTTATGACTATTAGTGAAGATACACTGTATGGTAATAATTGACTTTGTGTCCTTAAGACACATATACACATTAATCTTGAAATACTTCTATCGAGTGCCAAACTCATGTCCCATTAAACAATTACTAAAATATATAATGTCCTTATTATCTATATGAAACTCAACAACTTAAGCATTCAGACAAAATGTAAGGGAATCTTGCTTATCTGCACTATTTTATTTGTCTGAGTGGCGATATGTTTGAAGTCCATTTAGCACCTTCTGCTGCATGTTATGGAAATCTGAGCTCTTAAAATACAACTTTGACTTGTTTCAATTAGCCATGTGGCAATCACAGTTGCATTGCAAACCCTTTTCAGATGGCGGATGTGTGAATTCCTTTCTATCACCCTTGCAGCTCTGCCGAAGCTTCTGAATATTGCATTTATATAATTTCCCATGTTTTTCTTTTTTTTTCGTTTCATGTTAAGGTGTCTGTGTTGCTATTCAGAGTTCAGACATTTAGGTTGTATTTTTAAATGCACTAATGGCTTATATCTTCCTACTGTCCCCTCCTGTTGTGAATTTATCCTTGATGTGATTGCTGTTTATTTGCTTTCTAAATATTAAAATTAAAGGGAAGTTAGGGTTGATTGTGTTAATAGTGGCAGCAACATAAAACCTGTAAGTTCTAAAGTTACGATATGAACCTTAACCTTGCTTCCAGCCCTGCCTTACTAATGTGACCTTAATTCCCACTTATGTCTTCCCTTTTGAAAGTAAAGTGTGTGTGTAAGAGTTTGTGTGATTGTGAGACTAAGTAACTGGAGTGACACTGAACTGAATAGGTGAATGTTATGCGAGTAGGTGATGTACCAGTATTTTGTGTAAGTGTGTAATATGAGTTCTCTAATTTCATTATTGTTTTAGTGCATAAAAAATGCATTACAACAGTATCTCACAGCGCTCCCCGTCTGTAGTATAGATATGAATAAACAAAATATTCCCCAAACTCTCCCCTCCCCCCCTGGGAACCACAGCGCTAGAAAGTGTGTCAAAAAAGTGGTCTCTCGTGTCTGGGCGTCTCTCTTCAATTAGTACTCTCCTAATTGGAATCAGTCAGTCAGAGCAGGGGAAGATATCTGGGCACATGAGTTCTCGAAATTCGGAGGGTAGCAAGTCGATAAAGGGACGCTAGAGCTCCGAGTAAGAGGTGCCTTGTGCTGTGAGCATGAGGGTCAGCCTCTCCATTTCCAGAATATACCATAGGCGATGAAGCCAGCCCTGATAAGTAGGAACTTGTCCTGTCCCAAAGTGCGTCAAGATGTTATGCAAGGCTACTTGTGGAAGCCAACCCAGTTTGTCAGCCCCTACCAGACTTGAGTGGAAAGGTGAGAGTGTTGGGCTACCCCAAAATTGTGTAGGCAGAGAATCGAGGGAGCTGAGTGTTTCGGTGGGTATCAATAGTTGTGTCCAGTAAGTGGTGAGTTTTGGGCAATCCAATAGCAGACACAGTAAGGTGGTGTGTGAACCGCTGCCTCGCCAGCACTTGATTGTACATACAGGGCTACCCTGATGAAGGCGGACTGGCGTGAGGTACAAAAACGCGGCGATTGTGGTGGCCGTTTCAAAACTGGCCCTGGTACAGGCTGTGTGCCGCGTGTGGCAATATATTTCCTCCCGTTCCTTCTGGGTTAGTGAATGGCCCAGCAGGCCCCCAAGGGCCCTAGGCCCCCCCAAGCCAATTCTGGGCCAATTCCGAGCAGTCTAGGTTTAATATAGTCTGCACCTTGGTGGCCTGTCGTTGCACCCGTAACCTATTGGCCAGAAGGCATCCGCACCTATCTCTGTCGATGTAGAAGGAGTGGCGGAGTCAAAGTGCTGCATAGTTTGCTCTGTCGAGATCAGTGCCCACCATATGAGTCCAGGCGGCTTCCAGTTGACGCCAAACTCTCGGGGCTCCGGTACGCTTATGAATACGATCAAGCTCTTGGACCTGGCAGGATAACTGCCCTCTCATGTCCCGCAGGGCTTACTGTCTGCTGCAGATAATGCAAGTATTTCACCTCTGACAAAACACTTTTAGGGTTTCCCAAAGTGTGGACATAGAGACCGCTGCAGTGTCATTTATTTCAAGCAAGTCTACTAGCATTTTGTTAAGCTGCTTAACTACTGCCAGGCGGTGCAGGTGAGTTTCACGCAACTGCCAAGATGTGAGAGAAGACTGTAATGCGGGAAAAAGTCAGTGTGAGTGATACCGCTGCGTGATCAGACAGTGTGCGAGGTTCTATCTCTGAGGCCATGACTATGGAACAAATGCCTAATGTGCCTAAAAGATGATCGATTTTGGTGTATGTTTTATGTGCATGGGAATAAAATGTGTAATTGCACATCTGTACGTAAAGTGTGCCATATACCCCTCCCCCACCAAGCCCATCTCCCCAACCAGAGCACCCCTTCCTGTGAGAGCACTAATGGCCAATCTGTCTAAATCGTTATTAAAAACCAGATTCAAGTCTCACCACCCACAGGAGTACCAGACGATCTTGTGTAGCCATAACCTCAGCCACTGCGCAGCGGATAAAATGTGCCCGACCTTCGTTGGGAGTGTATACAGTCCCCAGTGTCAAAGTGTGGCTGCCCAGGGAGACTGAATAACCTAGTCCTGTGCCTCTAATTTCAGCTTGTTTAGGAGCTATCTTGCCTCAGGATCAGGACATGAGTATTGCTACCCCTGCGGTTTTGGAGGGTTTGGCAGAGAAGAATTGGTGCGGGGAGATCTTAGTGCGCATACTATGCCAATCACTGGCAAGTAAATGCGTTTCCTGGAGAAGGTAGATGTGTGCCTCAGAGAGTATTGCCCAGCGGTTAACAGGGTTGTTTAGACCCTTCATGTTGAGGGAAAGAATCCGTAGGTTATGGTGCTTAGTAGTAGAATGAGTAGCTTTCTGTGAGGCCGCTATCTGGTAAAGGATGCGCCATCAGATGCCTTCTGTGGTGTGAAGCATGAAAAGATAACAATGTGGCACGTTGAAATGATAGATTGAGACCGCTGTCTTTAGGTTCCCCCCAATTAAACAAAAAAGAATGAAAACGAAGAAAACCTGTCCAATGTTTTTTCAATTGGGTCCGTGTCCTGGGTCAGCGACCCACTTGGAAAGCAATCGTAAGAAGTAACATCAAGCGCCTGCCAAAGATAATTGTATCGCTGAAATCCACATCATAATCACGGCAGCACAGAATGGCACAAGCAAATTTGAGACCGAGCCTTTATCTAATCACAGATTGCCTCACTGATGAACTGTTTGATAATACAGCATTATGTACCACAGCAAGTCAACTTTTTGATTTTGCACTGGGCTAAGAAAACTTATGCACCTTAGCGCTACTTTGCACCTGTGTTTACATGATGGTTATCTCTCCCTTAGAAGGAAACTTTTATCTAAATAAAAATATTACATATAACTGCTACATTTTCATTGATTGCGATGAACGCAGCACGTAATGTCCGATTAATGTTTTTATATACCTACTGTAGTTATTTTTAATTAATCAAACAATAAAAGAAACATTGTTACTCTAAAAAAAGAAAAAAAAATATAGGGCGTGCATAATGGCCCAGAGTCCCCTGTCCCCAAGACCAATCCTTCAGAGCTCTTCTAAGGTCACAGGCATCAGGTTCCGTCTTCTTTTGATCTTGACAGGGTTGCCTTGATACCGCATTTATGCATGGCATGAGCTAGTGGGTGTGACAGACTCTTGGTTACACCGTTACCAATGGGGTAACAGTTCCCAGTGCCAAAGCTACCTACTGTGGTCATTTTCAAGATTGCGAAAGTCTTTGGCCTCACTACATTTGGCCGCTGAGGGTGTATGCTAGGAGTATACTATAGCAAACCTAGTGTTCTCCCACATCTAAAACTAAACCCCGGTTTGGGACAGTCACTATACACCCAGTAACCCAAGAGACAGACGCCTAGTAGAACGAAGCAGGATTTCCAGCAACCAGACAGTGGATGCACAAGGATTGTCTTGGCATTGTGTTTCCATTCCTTTTAAAGTGTGACTCCAGTGTTGTATGTATAAACCCAAATGCAGAAATCTGATGGGACAAAGTAAGTCCTTCAGCAACCAGACAGTGGATGCACAAGAATTATTTTTGCATCCTGCTTCACTTCCTTTTAGGTGCACCTCCAGTTTTATATCTAAATAGCCAGTGGGCCTTGTATGCAGGATTTGACACTGCAGTGTTTAAAAGGAAGCTAATTCCCCTGCATTTTGTGTGAGGTTCAGAGGAGTTGTCTCTGCCTGTTCAGGTCAGCCTATTGTTTGGTCCGGGGAGGCACTCCAGACCGTTTTCACACCTATTCAAATGCTAATACTGGCTGGCAGAAGTGGGAGAGTAAATGTGAATTTTAGCAGGGATAAGGTAACTTTCTAAAAGTTATTTTCCTTAATATTTATTCACAATCTGACTTTTAGTTTTGGATTATGATTAAAAATAGTTGTTTAATTATTAGCCCCATTCATGAGTTACAGTATTAGGAGTTTAATCTGTACTCAGGTTTTCAAAAGTAGACAGGTAGGCCTGCAATTGTGAAATATATATTTTGGGTGGTAGTCACTGTAAGTACATGTTAGCATTAAATTTATACACGTCCTACTTTTAAATACTATGCACCCGGCCTTGTGCACTACAGGGCCTACATAGGGGTTACTTATTAATATTTAAAAGGGAGTTTTTAACCTGTCCAAAGGGTTTGTTTTGAAAGTTCATATTGCAGTGTTTAAACGATAGGCCTGAAGCCATGCTTTACACTGTCACTGGTGGATGGTACAATAGGTGCTGCAGTCCACTAATGATATTGAGCCTGCAGGCCCTGGGTATATTTTATACCATGTACTAGGGACATATAGTTATGTTGAATACACCAATTAAGAATATACCAATTTGAATACGTTTAAAGGGGGAGCGCAGGCACTTTAATACTGATTAGCAGTGGTAAAGTGCCTAGATGTCTACCACCACCAAAAAAATGGATTTCAGCAAAGATGAAAAATCTGGGGGTGACCATGCAGAAAAGGAGGATTTCCTACACTTCTCTGTACTTCATCCCAGCTCAGCAGATCTAAAAACAGGTATTCAGTCCTGTGTCTGCACCTTTTTGCAGTCTGAGAGATTCGTCAGTTGTACCGAGTGGTTTTATGATCACTTTAAAGCATTGCTATTCCCTCGTATACCTCTTCCTTTACTTTCCATTTTTGTCCCTTCCCCATGAATTATCAGTGGTTTGTTATTACTGAGAGTCAAGTGGAAGAGCCATGGAGATAAAATTAAGTTACAGATGTCACAATCTCAGACATTGGACAGAAGAATTTTCCATCAGGTTAGGCAAATCTCATGTGCTTAAACTAGAGCTACCATTCATGTATAGCAGAGATGTCCCTGGTTTACCCCTCTGCGCCTCATATTAGACAGAGATGCGGCGCCTCACCTGGTTGCTTCCCTATACCATACTCTGTACACCACTCAGACCATCACACAGAACACTACTAGGGACAAATGGTCCGTAGAATTGGGACTGGTTATTACTGATGAGCAGTGGACCTATTGTTGCAAACAGACGGAACAAAGCACGTCCAGTTGCTGCCTCCGCATTTTCCATTACAAATTCCTAGATCGCACATACTATACACCTGCTAGGCTTCATCGCTTTAAATTGCGAGACAATGATAAATGTGACCGGTGTGGGGTCGCAGTGTCTGACTTCCTGCACCTGGCCTGGGACTGCAGTGCTGTGCAGGAGTATTGGCTCCTTATATTCGAAGCCCTGGAACAAATGACCTTGTTACATCTTCCGCACACTCCCCTTTTCGCTCTCCTTGGATACACTGAGGCCCTAGCAGTGAAACACCGGGAATTCGTCTCATTGTCTCCTTCTCGCCAAACGGTGCATAGCATGCCGGTGGGGTCGGGGCAGAGCACCTAAATTTAAGGATTGGATCCGAGACATGGTATTCTGGCAGGACCAAATGTACGCCTTTGCTGGACTGCTCCCCCTAGTCTCCCGTCCTCAAGATAATTGGGGACCCCTCACGGCATATCTGCTTTCACACCCTATTGATGGGTCTGACAACACATGGATTGATAATGTGGCACCTACCTGAGTCCTTCATGCATGATATATGCTTCTGTACGCCCCTGTTCTCCCCCCCCCCCCCTCCTCCCCCTCATGGAACCACCTCAAGACTAAACACTGGTGCTATGTGTGAACTATAGTTATCTTCATTATACTGCCTCTGATGTTTTGTGCACTGATTTATTGCTCACTGTGCTCCTCTAGCCTCGATGCCTGCTTCGTTATTTCATTGTATCTGTCTAAACCTGTACATTCGTCATGATACATTGCCTGTACTTATGTCTGCCTTTTTTGCTCTTGAAAATGCATAAATAAAAAAATAAAATAAAAAAACAGATGTCCCTGGTTCACACAGCATTCGTATGTGTACGTTTACACCAGTCATATAGTCTCTGCCTTAGAGAGCAGTAGTCACTGTAATGTGTTAAAAACATTATCATGTAGATGCTGACAGGGCCGGACTGGGAACACAAACCAGCCCTGACAATACAGCTGGTCCAGCCGAGGCTGGCGGGAAGTTGCTAATGAGAAGCACTGCTGCCCACTTTTGTTACAGGGGTCAGTATTTCAACACTGCTGCAAAACTTGCCCCCAGTAACAAAACCGGCCTCCCATCGCTCGAAAAACCGACCCCCACCCTTGCGGCCCACTGGGAAAACGCCCGGTGCCCGCTACGGCCAGTCTAGCCCTGAATGCTACTAAGTGTCCTTAACTCAGCATGAATCAGCTTTAAGTATGTTACAAAATAGTAGTAATTTTTTTCTCATTTTCTGAAAGCAGACATTATGCCTCCAAATGCAAAGTTTTCCAGGTGATTAAACAGAATTTCCCCCAAGAAACGGTAGTCCCTTTACTTAAGATCAGCTTGTTACGGTCTTTGAGTACTCAAAGCCCTACTGCCAATTATGAATAGAATCTGCCTCATATGCCCATATATCGTAACCACATGCTAGGGGTTGCCACTATATGTCAGGGAATGCCCACAGTAATACAAAGGATGCCTGCAATGTATCAACCATGTACTACCTATACCAGGGCTATCATATTGTCGCAGATTACCGTAATAATATCAAATGTGTCCACATCGTTCTAAGGCCACCTTATTCACTAGTTGACATACCCAGACACATAGGCGCACAGGTTGCAGTACACGCAACAATGCTTCATACGCTTGCATGCTTTACCTCATATGCATGCTCCCCAATACAGACACTGAGATACCAATTCGCACTCAATGACCCACACTCCAGTGTCTCCCATGCCTCCTGTTGAATAATAAAGAATGCCTTGTTAATGGCTCTGATTGTGTCTGTTATCTTAAGTTCATCCAGGAATAGTGCGTATCTGCTCTGGCCCTCTCTGATCTCCACCTTCATGGGGTGTCTGTCCTTGATAGAGAAGAGTAGCTGTCCAAAAAGGAACACAGGCCCACCAGTTCCTTTTATTAGATGGTGGTTTCTGACTGTCGGCTGTTACCCATTCAACGAGGGAAGGAGGTGGTGACCTGTAAAGGTCTTTCCTGTACTATGGACAAAGCCATTAGTTCAGAGTAAAGGTCTGTCCTTCCTCCTTTCTCTTGGTTTTACCTCTAGGTTGTGCATGTTGAGATTGTAATGGACTGAGTGACAACTCTCATACATGTGCAGTGTTAATCAAAAAGCTGGTGTCCAGTGAGTGAACCCGTCAGCTTTGATAATGGAAAAAAGTGGCTAAATATGTAGTTTTCAGTGGCACCTTTGCCCTGAATACCAGTGTTTCTCAACAACAAATAGTGACTGTGGGCTGAAAAATGCAGTGGTGGAGTGCACGGGGGAGTAGACGGCTAACAATAATAAAAATAATTTAATCAATTTACCTGGAGCTGCGGCCGCTTCCCGCGTCGTGCCTCCATGTTCTCTTCCTGGTACCAGGCTCCCAGCATACACGGGGACAGACTCCCTGTGCAGTCCCCACCAGGGCTCGAGTCGGGGTACCACGCGGGTGGACGGCGTCCCCCCACTTATTTTACCGGGTTTTTACCGGGTGGACGCCGTCCCCCCTGCCCAAAAGATGGAGCCGGTACCCGAGCCTGCGCGCGCGCTCAGCACTCACCAAACCCCACCTTCTATTGTCGAGAGAGGGCGAACAGAGCTCTTTAAGTTGTTTCACGTTGATGGAGCCGTTCAGTATGACAGACGGGCGCTCGTGGCCTTATATTAGAAAAGGTCAGTATGTGTTTATGCATTTCAGACGGAGACCGGCAAATTTACTGTGGGCAATAAATACGCACCGAACAAGAGCATCTTTAATTTCCCCGCTCCTTTGAGTGTCAATATGGTGACTAATTCCAACGTAAACATTCTCCTTTGCCCTTTGAACCTGCCCCCATCACCTTCTAACCTTTGTTAATTAGTGGGGACTACATCTCGTGACGTCACTTCCTGCCGTGAGGTCACTTCCGGTGACACCACCTAACTTGGAGCGTCCCCCCACTTCTTTTTTTAGGACTTGTGCCCTGGTCCCCACGCTGCTCTCATGCTAAAGAGCAGCGTGGGGATTGGTCTTAGCGGGCTGAAAAAACGCTCCCCTCAGACCAAGGAGTCTGTGGGGTTTCTCCAGCCCGGCGGTTCAATGCAGCCGGGCTGGAGAAACCTAAGTGCATATGTGTGTTTGGCCAGTCAAAACACATGTGCGCACTTAGAGAGTACACATAGCACTCTTCCTCCCTCCTCCCATGCCTCGGCCCCGCCCCTCCCTGAACACGCTGGTTCAGAGCCGGCAAATGAAAAATAGAACGATTTAGGTAATAGTTTCATTTTTCACCTGCTTGCTCTGAGCTAGAGCCATTGCGGAGGAGCCACCCCTGGAAAAATGTATCATTCGTCTGCCAGTGATGTGTGATCTTTGATGATTAAAAACACTGGTGAAATTCCATACCCTCCTTGCATAAGGTGCACGTAACAAATATTATTCCAGTTGCAGCCTATGGTGCTGGTATGTGTGTATATGTTAGGGACTTTCTCCTCCAGCTGAGGAAACAGTTTTATTAGGAAAATCCTGGGACTGCCCAAATAGTCTCAGAATTTTGCAATTCACCACAAGGTCTGTCTTTTGTTGGTGAGAAGATCAAGTGTAACACTTTTTCTTTGGCTAGCAATTCCCCTGCACGCACATTACCAGGTTGTTATTCAGCGAGATGAAAAAACTGAAGAATGCTAATGTGATCCCAGTTATTGTTCTCTTTGCAGGAATATGAGCGTTTGTGTAATCTGGAATATTATCCAGTCCTCCAGATTAAATCGGATCACGGTGCAAGCAAACTATTTTGACTTTATTGCACTCTCGTGTTGTAAGAACACAAAATGGTGGGATTTGCAAATCCTTCAGTACAAGCTCGCACTATTTTGATGCACACTACCCGTGTTGTACCTTATTTGAACTTTGTAATTTGTAGCTTCGAGGGTACATAATTAATTAATTTTAGGGTTGATCCGATTGAGGAGATTTTATGCTTCCTGAAGTGGGGAGTTTCTGAAGTAAACACTCCTCTTTTGTCTTTACAACCCTAGACATCTGCGAAGTCATGTATGAATGTCTTCATTTTTAGTGGCTAATAGAACTTGCTGAAAAACAGGTACCTGCGACCAGCATCGACTACTTTGGTTCCCAAACCATTTTTTAGTAACCTCTTGTAGATAAACCACCATTTTATGGGTTTTGCAGTCGGTAAGATCTTAAGGGCTGCTCCTTAACTGAGGGAGGAGTTAGGGGAATGTTTTTCTTGTCGTCCGTTTACCTCAGAAAGGTACTTTAACGTTTTATTTGTTCTGGGTAATTGTTAGAATCTTGCTGTGCAGCATGGTCTCGGTTATATTAATGTGTGTTTAAAAGGTTACGTTTTACATGATATTTTAGCCTTTTTTGTAAACTATAGCGTGATAAGGATATAGTGTAGTTGAGATTTGAGCTGTGTTTGAATGATCATCTAACAAAATAAACTGCTGATTCTCCTTTGCGTAAATACGTCCTGTAAATTATTTCCATACATAAGGTGTATGTCATTCTGCAGTGGTGCAATGAAACATTAAAAAACATTGTCAATAAACACTTCACTTGGTCTTTGCTCACATAAACACCATGAAAAATACATGTGATCTGGCTGATGCTAATCCATAGTAGGACTCCGGTTTTATATTATTAATATTTTTTGACACCTTTGTTCTCATCTATACTAGTTTAATTTCTGCTCATTGTACCTGTTAAGCCACATTTATTTTGTTTTGTGAAAAATAAAACTACAAGTAGAGTATTTAAACACTTAGTTAATTGATATACAGCCACGCTTAAATGTCTGATGGGGTGTGTCACTATAAGTAGCAATATATTATACAATATATAATACAACAGTGCACTAATATGAAAATGTATCAATGTCGTTGGTACAAACGCGTGCACAGATGCAGGTTTTTAAGCTTCGTAAGGAAACATTATGCCTTCTTAAGTCCTCTTCCTGTCAGCCTCCTCACCCATTGGCCTGGCAATCAAGATCGATGGCTTTCACAATCACCCAAAAGACAACACATTTTTTTCCTCATTTAAAAATAAATGCAAACAGGGCAATAGATTAGTTTTTGTGTAAAAGTGTGTAAAAATTGACTCCTACTGTAAATGGTTGAGACTTGTTTGCATTTGGGTGGTTGACGTTTAGGTTCTTTAAAATTCTCTAGCATCGCATCTCTAGTATTCTGATGGATGTTACAAAATGTGTTGAAATCATTTCAGTAGAGCACTTCTGCCATGTACCATTAAACATCCCTTATCAGCAGTATAACTACTGATGTTTTTTCTTATGTAGCAGGAGCAATATGAAAGTACAATTGGATTTAAACTACCAAGTTACAAGGCAGCAAAGAGGTTGTGGAAGGTCTGTGTCGAACATCACACCTTTTTCAGGTAAATGTTTATTATTTAAAAACTTTTGAATTCAAATGATATGTGGATGGAAAGGGACATGATTCCTGTGTGGCTTATGGGGAAGGTTAACTGGGCAGTCAGCAAAACCCCTGAAATTAAATGGTTTATATATACTATCTTTTAGAGACAGATGCATCTTTTCTCTAGGATGACTCTGCCACCAAATCGTTACACTTTCATTGAGAAATTTGTCCCAGTTCCCTGCTTAACACTCTTTAGAGAAAAAATACGATCAACCTGCTCCCTGTCCCAAAATTCTTATTGTCACGTTCTGCATCAGATAGCATTCTGCAGGCTCCTTGAGATCGATTCTAAAATCTAGAGAATATGAGAGATAACTTCTTGACTCCTGTCAGCCTCACCATGAACACTATCAAGCTTCTAGGCTGCTATGTTGCAGCTATATGGGAACTGGCAAAGCTAACTGGTGTCATTCTGCTTGCCACATAAAAAATCCCTTGTCAGATGTAGTCAGCGATGGTTTAGAAAACGGGTGAAGTGTGGCCAGAGTTCTGCTGATACTGTTTGTCGATAGATGGGTTCAGCTGTCACCCTATGCCGACGGGCTTGGATGCTGTCAGACTTTTCTTGTAATGTCCCAGCTGCTATTATTGAAATATCCTTTGATGACGAACACCTGGGCGAAAAGGCGGACTTCTCTCATGTGCTTCAAGAACGGCAGAGCTACAGCTTGCTCACTGGACTTATTCTTTACAGCTAGGTTGTTCCATAAGCAGTACAGAACATTTCAAGGCTATTCCTTGGCTCGTCCATCTCAGCAGCACTAGCCTTTGCAAGCGATCCGAACACCCCAGCAGAAGTACTATCCTTTTGGGGAAACAGTGGATCTAGGGGATGCAGTCGCCAATAAGAGCAACTGATCCAAGCTCACCATCTTCTGCTTGCTCAGCTCCCTCAGAACTGTTGATGCCCCCCTTTAAGCCACCAACCTTATGTGAGCCGACCGGGGACCCTGGATGTGCAGGCGTCCTTCATGGCCATGTTGTTTGATGGGACTCGCTTTTATGGGAACAAGGTATACTCCGTTCTCGAGAGGTTCAAGGAGTGCAGGGCCCCGGTACACTCTTTGGGCTTGTCTTCCCTACTTCGCCAACCTTATCAGCTCTACCACTCTTATTGTGACTTTGGCAGAGGTGCCCCATACCATTCGCCAATCCAGCCTCCACAAGGCACCCAGCAGTTTTGTGGTCAAAGCCATGGTGCCCACTGTCTCAACAATCAAGGTCAATGCCATGGGCTGCCCAGTCCACCACCGCCCCTGGAGCCCCACATGCCGACTCCCTTTAGGCTCCATTGGTGGAGCACAGCCACCCGGTGGGAGCCAGGATCCAACAATTTTTGCTCGGTTGACAGGCCATAACATTGAACCGGTGTGTTCTGCGAATTGTTCCAAAGGACGATGCCCTTTCCTTCTTTTCCACTTCACCACACCTTCCACCGTCCCCTCAACGACTGACAGAGGAGCATCTCTCTGTTTTCCGTCAGGAAGTGAAAGCCCTTTTGGCCAAAAGGGCTATTAAGAATGTGCCCGCGCCACAATTAGGACATTGTTGTTACGCCCCCTACTTTCTGGGTCCCAAAAAGGATGGAGGTCTTCCTTCTATTTTAGACCTGCACCCTCTCAACACCTTCCACTGGAAAGAGAAATTCAAAATGCTTACAGTAGCTCAGGTCTGGTCTGTATTAGACCCTGAAGACTGGATGGTGGTGTTGAACCTGAAGGATGCCTTTTTCCATATATCCATTCTGCAATCCCATCAGCACTGTAGTTCATGGTGTGAACAAAGCATTTTTAGTTCTCTGTGCTCTCCACAGGCAGGTATTAGCTGACTGCAGCAAGCATCCTGTCATCTTAAAGGTTCACTATCAACCTGCCAAAGTGGCACTTGACTCTTCCTCATATACTCCCTTTCATTGTTGTTATTGTGGACACAGTTCAGGGTATGATCCAAATTTCAGCCTCAGTCCTGGATTTTAGTGAGGTCTACTCTGAAGCTGCTGGGACTGATGTGCTCCTGCATCCTGCTGGCCGAGCACGCCAGGAGCCTTATGCAGGCTCTGCAGTAAGATCTGCAGTCTCTATGGGCCCAGCATCAAGGGGATGAACACTCCATGTTTGCACTTCTGCGCATTGGAGTTGCCAAGGTGTCTGTCACTCAGAGACGCTTTCTGCCTCGAGTGAAACTTTAAAACCCTGTATGCTTTTCCGCCAATACCACTCCTGCCATGATTTCTCAAGTAGATTAGGACTGACTGTGCCCAAGTTATCCTAGTGGCTCTGGATTGGGCACAGAACATATGCTATCGAGAACTCCTTCTCTTGAGCATCTGTCCTTCTATCAGGCTGCTCCTCCAGGAGGACCTGCTTATCTTCATGCTTGGAGATTAAGCGGTGACCTCTGATCACCTTTGACCTTCCTCCGGAGGTGGTTGATGTCATATTTGCAGCCAAGTGCCACTCGAAACAAAAATTGTTAATGCCTCTTGTTGGGACAGATTTGTGGCTCGGTGCGGCACTCGGCAGATAGACACCCCTCCAGACAAGGTTACCTGACGTTTTGTTATTTGCAAGGCTTTGCTCTGAACACAGTTAAGGGGTACCTTTCAGTTTTATTTACAGTTGCTGGACCAGCCATAGCTTCTCTCCAGTTGTTATGCACTTTTTGAAAAGTTTACACCATTTGTTTCCTCCCTCTCCCTTTGTCATGCCACAGTGGGACCTTAACTTGGTCCTTATGTTTCTGATGTTCATTTCCTTCGAGCCGCTTCACAGCTGTTCCTTCTTGGCTTCCCACCCTCAAGACAGTGTTACTAGCTCTTTGTGTCAACCTACTGTACACTGTCTTTCCTTCTACCCAGACAAGCTGATTTTGCGGACACAGGCATATTTAGTGCCTGAAATTGTGATGTCATTCCGCGATGATGAAAACATCACCTTGTCAGCATTCTTTACTCCGCTTCAACTCTCTAAGGAGGACCAGAGACTCTTCCGTTTGGATCCCAAGAGTGCTCTAATCTTTTATATTGATCTACCAGAGAACATAGAGTGGACAATCAGCTCTTTTTGGGGTTCTCTGGAGCGAAAAAAGACAATGTTAAGTACTGGAAAAGAAGCAGCCTTCCGAAAGACTGCATGCTCATTCTGCCAGGGCCAAAGCTGCTACCACTGTGTTGGCACACAGCTCCCTTTGTCCTGGACATTTGCCTGGATGCTACGTGGTCGTCCTGCTATACGTTCCACACTATTGTCTGGATAGTTGGGTTCGCCAAGAGGGGCATTTTACCTGGTCGGTCGTGCAGGAATTTCTGGTTTGAGTCCATGTAAAGATCCACCTCCAGGTGGGTGCTGCTTTGCTATCTTTTAAAAAGGAGAGTAATCTGTGGCTAGCAGTCTCAAAAGAACAAGTTACTTACCTTTTGGTAGGGTTGTGTCTGGCGGATTCCTCCCCGATCCTCCAATTCTCCCTATTCTGTGGTTGGACTCTATCCATTAATACGATCCATAGTCTAGGTATCTGCACACTGGTCACTTCAGTTTGCATTTGGGGCTCTGTGTCTGGATGGAGACAGATACTCTTGCAAGCAGCTTACGCCTGCACTCAGAAGCAGTGCCTGTATGGACTCATTTCCAGAGCGAAACAGCTCAATGCAGAGCAAAGATTCTGCTTAAGTTACTGATTCCGGTCCGACGCCTGGGGAATATTCAAAAGATGAGGAATCTGCTGCTAGATAGTCTCTGCCAGGGTCCAGATTGCCCTTGCAAGTCTGGAAGTGTGCTTTTCATTACAGGATCATAGGTCATCACCATCCTCACCATGGTTGTTCCCCTTGGATTTGGTTCTATTGATAAGTGCACAATAAATTCATGGCTATTGTTGTCATGAACATGAGAATGCTTTACACAAGGGCTCCTATTCTTGGTCAACCGGCTTTTGAAGGCTTCAATTGTCACCCCTGCAGAAGTGACTGACTGGATGGTCCTATACAGAATGTTGATGAAATCAGAATTGCAATACACTTCAAGACAAGGGTTTATTCTAGTGAAGTTTGACGGGGCTGTAAAATGTATTTTTCTACAAGTGGAAGATTTGTGATATGCAAGTAATCAAAATATATTTTCTCCAGATAAAATACATAAAGCCCTCGTCCTGACATCTATGCGTGCTTGAAAATTCTTCCTGCAAGTAATATCTAACTTAACGGAAGATGTTTTAAAACACTCTTGTCCACTCACCTCTTCACTGGTGGTACTTCATCTATTGATCCTTCTTTAGTCATTGTGAAATTCACATATTTTTAAAAGGGAATCTTGTTTGTTGTCTAGCTAATGTTCCTGCTTAGTAGTATTTCGTCTCTGTGCTTAACATTGACCTCTTCAAATAGAGGAGATACTTTTAAGAGATTTACAGAGCTACATTCATTGAGGCTCTTGCTGATAAGCTGAGATATATCCTGTTGAAAATGTAGGTATGGTCTTCAGCCACAGTGGTAACTTACTCTCTACTTGATTGCACTTTTGAGGTAGTTTCATCCTGCCTAGAACAGTGTCCTCTTTTCACGCCACAAACTCTTCCTTGAGGTTGAAGCTCAATATTAAGCAGTATTGCCATCTGACTCACTCGGATTAGAAAGTTACCCATTCCACACACGTAATTGTTCTTATCTGAGCCGCATACTCTTTTCTAGCTTTTCTCCAGTTCTGCTCAGAATGTAGTCATGTCTACAAGACTGGGAGTCAACTTTGTCTCATCTAGTTCAGTTTAAGGCATGAAGGTTGCTAGTGCTTGAAAACAGATCATCAAACATGAAGCGCCAGGGAGGGTTAGCAAAATAAAACATGCACTGTATATAGCTATAGAAGGCCAGGGTAGATGTAAATGTCTGCTTCGTTTTACCTTGTGCGTGCAAAGAATCCAGATTGGGATGCACACCAAGAAAGTTAAAGAAAAACGAAGACCTTGCCTCTACTAGGCCAATGCCACTACATGATGGCTGGCTTTTATTATTCTGTGTGGGATGAGGTGCTTTAATATGTAGAACATGTTCAACATTATGTTAGAGGAGCACCATCCGTTGTTGAATAGAGAAAGGAGGCTGATGAACAGCAAGTAGAAATGATTAAGAATCTTGTTTATACAAACTCTTGAACTTAATAAAATATATATTAAAAAAAGTTTGCTTGTGGTGCGCTAGTGTTAGTCAAGATAGGCAAACTGCAGTTGACTGATTATCGTTATTTGTTTTACGTCTGTTGATGTATTTTTGTAATGCAGTTTTGTAATTTTGATGAAAAGACAAATTACATTATATTTGTGCATACATTAGTTTGTTGAATCATAGTACAGACAACAAATAATGGAAATATATTATGACCAATAATATAATCATAATAGTTATGCCTTCAGGGTACCCATCTACATATATAGATCGTAGAAATAGACAGTACAAAGTAGTGACAATGAATTCTAATATGCAATTTACATGTATAAGCGATATTTTGATCACAATCCTGACTGCATTGTCCATTATCTCGTTATTAAATATCTAATCTGTATTGAAGGTAACAAAAAAAACACAACATTAAAGAACTGTGCTACTAAAAAACCTAAGTGACTGTCTCAATTTCCATCGTGGCAGGTCACAACAGGAGTACCAATATCAGGGGGGGGGGGGGAGGAGGAGGAGGGAGGGAGGGAGGGAAGGAAGGGGAGGAGAGGAGAAGGGGGGAGAGGGAAAAAAGGGGGCAAGGGGGAAGGAGCATGTCACGATTTCAGTATAAACTCCGTTATGAGTAACATCCACATTTTGTACTTTGAAATGTTCTATCAGTTGAGCCCATTCTAAAGATATAGGTTTCTTCCTCAGCCCTCTGTGTTCTTCATGGTGCAATGCCTTCCTCTCAGCAGTGGCCCATTTTATAACTTCCTCCCACCATTGCCCTTTGCGTAGCGCCCTGTGTGACTTCCATCGCTGTGTGATAAGCCTCTTGGCCAGCATTAAGATGAGATTCGTGAAGCGACGCAACACCTTGGCCTTCTTGGGAAGAGGCGAGAGCCCTAGGAGGCAGGCCTCAAAGGTGTTCTATGAGGGATGCTCTGAGAGGTAGTGGATGCCCTGTTGAACCTCTGTCCAAAATTCCACAAGGGAGGGGCAGTTACACCAGTATTGGAACTTTCATAGATTCCCATTGCTTGTATCTTTCCCCGTCGTCGAGATGGGAGTCCCCGGTAATAAAAAATACCATAGAGATAGGTACAAAAGAAGAAAAAAGGCTTAGGCCTCGCCTCATTTTGTAGCATATCCACCTCTTTTTGCAAAAGAAACCAAATGAAATGAACTACCAATCAGAACAGCCTCACCCCATAGAACCTTCCTGAGAGAGCCTCAGATTTTCTACCGCACATTGTGCAAGGTAGTCTCCACTGAGCTCTGCTCAGTTTTCTTCAACTTTTTGGTATTTCAAATCTTCATTATGTCGGATAAAGAAAAGAAAGCTCTGTTCAAGGCTTGTGCTACCTGCGCCAAGAAGAGGCTTTATGTGGAGGACAAGCATAAAGACTGTATTTTTTGTTCGTATCCTGACCACAAGCCTACTGACTGCAAGATCTGCAGGACCTTCTCTACTAAGACCTTGCGGGACCGTGAGGGACATCTGCTCACCTGGTTACAGAAATTGAAGTAATGGAAAGATCCTGTGTCAAGTGACAGTGATGATGGCTCCTCTGCGACATCCTCGAGGAGATCTCAAAAAAGGGGTAGGTCTTCATCTTCAACTTCTTCTGACCCACCTGCCAAAGCCTTGCAAAAAACCTCTGATAGGTCGGACAGGCGTAGTCCCTTCAAATCTCCTCACCGAGGTGTAAAGTAGAGGAAAGGACTGGTTACTGAGGTGGTTTGGGGTAAGAAGACGAGCCATGGGTCTTCTGTTACTTCCCCAACCTCTGAGAAACAGAAGATGTTCAAGAAACCAGCTTCTGTTCCACCTGAAGTAAAGGCTGAGAAGAAAATGTTTTTGACATCAGCTCCGTCGACAGCAGCTTCAAAGATTCAAACGGCGTTGACTTCAGCTCAGTCGACGGGCTCGTCAACGGAGTTCCGTCGTCGTAAGTGTCTACCTCGACAACTACTTCGACGGCGACGCCACAGACAAAGGTACCCTTGATTATGTCGTTGACGCCTATGATGACTACTTTCACGTTGACGATGATGGTGTCGACGGCGACCACATAGACGACAATGACGTCGACAGCTTCCAGCTTCATATTGACAACAGTCTCGTCGACGGTGGGCCTTTCGTCGTCGACGATCCACTCGTCGCCGGTGGCTTCGTCGACGACCTCGTCGACGATACAAAATGTGCCTATTTCTATAAGAAGGCGCCGCATTACCCCGGAAATGACTTCCCCCGAGGAAAGTGACACCTCTGCCTCCGGCACTCCTTTTGGAAGTGAGCTTTCTGAGGATAATGACGGTCCTTATGGGGTTGCAGATAGTCCATCACAACTGCATCTGAAATATCAAGACTCGGACTCTGAGGACTATTATATGGAGCAACATCAACAACAATTTGTGCCGCAATCTAGGTCCCAGGATCAGTATCAGCCGGAGATGGTCTGTGTACCATCTTCACTCATTACAGACCTCCAATTCATGCTGTCGGATTATAGGAGACGATTCCCGTCTCAGTCCTCTGGCCAAGAGACAGATCACATGCTTCCAACTCAGTCTCCAGCTCATCCGGCTTCTCCAGTTCCACCTCAGCTCCCTCAACCTCAGGTTCCGGAGCTATCTGAACCACGACAGAATGTGGTCACTGTTCAAGACGATTGATCGGATGATGACCATGGCACTATGTCAATCTCAGTTCCGGACAGGGAATGGGATGATTACATTATTCCGGATCCCGCCTCTCCTACTCCTGATCCAGCGGATTCTCTTCCAGCTGATATCGGAGGTTTCCACAATCTAATGGAGAGGGCATCTAAACGTTTCGATTGACCAATTCCATCGGTTCAATCGGAATGTTTTCTCTACGAATTCAAAGAACCTTTTAAGAAGTGCTCACTCTATTCCTATAGTGGGCCATGTCTGGTATGAGGGAATAAAGGTCATGAAGTCGTCGGCAATGGTCATGCCTGTTCTTCCGCGTCTTGAGAAGAAATACAAAGCTCCGGAAGACAGCCCCGCTTGTCTGGTCAGCCAGCCGAAGCCGGACTCTCTAAGCTTGCAGGCGGCCTAAAGAAAATCTAAAAATCCGGCGGCACCTCTTACCACGCCACCTGATAAGGAGGGAAGAAGACTAGAATATATCAGCAAGAGGTTTTCTTCCATGTCCAGCCTCCTGGTCAGGGCGGCCAATGCATCGGCTATTCTGGGACGATGTGATCGCCAGATGTGGTGCGATCTCTCCCCGTATTTGGACCAGCTACCCGAGGAAACAAAAACTGAGGCAAAAAAGATTTTGCAGGAGGGAGAATGTTCATCCTCTGAGATAATAGATTGCGCAATGGACATTGCTACTACGGCTTTCTGCTTTCTCGCAGGAGTGGCAGTTCTTCGACGACAAGGCTGGCTTCGGGCCACTTGGTTTCGTCCGAAGGTCCAAATCATTATCCTGGATCTTCCGTTCGATGGTGAGATGCTATTTGGAAAGCACATTGACTACGCGCTGTAGGATATAAAGAAGGACACGGAGACTGCTAAGTCCCTTGGGACTTTGCAATACCACAAGGTTCCTTTCCGTGGAGCGAGAGGAAAGGGTTTCTCTTCATACAGAGGCGGATACCAACAACTGCGCTATTCCTCCTACTCGCTGCCTTCGCAGTCTTACAGGCCTCAATATTTGCAGCGTCCGAACCAATCGTCGTCTTTCTCTCGACCATCAACTAGAGGACGACCGGGACGCCAGGGGAGAGATTCTTCTAAGCGCTAATAGCGGCTACCAGGCTCTTCCTACTGTTCCTTCGTCCCCTGTTACACCAGTGGGGCGCAGGATAACTCAACACTTCCACAACTGGCAACTTATAACATCAGACCGGTGGGTTCTAAATATCGTCTTGTCAGGACATACACTGGAGTTTCAACACCATCCAGAGCACCTCGCGCCACCGAATCCAAACATCTACACCTTCTACGTCTGGAGGCTCACCAACTCCTCAAGGGAGCTATAGAGCCGGTGCCCCGATCCCAACGGGACAAGGGATTCTATTCCCGGTTCTTCCTTGTTCAAAAGACCGTAGACAAATGGCACCCAATTTTAGATCTGAGGGAGCTCAACACCTATCTCATAAAGCTCTCCTTCCGGATGGTATCCCAACAGGACATTTTGCATCTCCTCAATCCAGGAGATTACATGGCCACCCTGGATCTCGAGGGCGCATACTTCCATTTTCCCATTCACCAAGCCCACAGGAAGTTTTTACGATTTACAGTAGCCAAGAACCACTTTCAGTTCAAGGTACTGCCTTTCGGACATGGATCCGCACTGCGGATATTCACAAAGGTCTTAGCCCCAGTCGCATCGTTTCTCAGGAGACAGACTCTACAAGTCTTCCCTTACTTGGACGACTGGTTGATAAAGGCACCGTCTTCCCGAGCAGCTTCGGAGGCAGTCAAAACTTGCACTCACCTCTTCAGTCGTCTGGGACTTCAGCTCAACAGAGAAAAGTCAGTCCTGTGCCCGTCCACATCGGCTAAGTTCCTAGGTGCTATTCTGGATACAACTTGTTGCAAAGCGTTTCCATCGGAGGAACGGCAGGCAAATCTGATGGCCTCTGCCCGTCGGTTCCAAAGACGACGGTCACTTTCAGTTTGCCTGTACAAATCCCTTCTAGGATCGATCGCCTCCTGCATTACCTTAATTCCGCATTGCAGGCTACGAATGCGCCCTCTTCAAGAACAACTGGAGTTGCAATGGCGCCAATCAGAAGGCTCTTTCGATGACAAAATAAGGGTAACTCAGCCTATGAAGAAGGCTGCCAACTGGTGGACGATCAGAGACAATAATTCTCTGGGCCTCACCTTCACGGTCACCCTGGCTCCTCTAATTCATACAACAGACACCTCGCTAGAAGACTGGGGAGCGGTATTGCAAGACCTTCAGGAGAGCGGTCGCTGGCAGCCCGAGCACCGCATTCTCCTCATCAATCTGTTGGAGCTCAGGGCGATTCGTCTGGCTTTGCAAGTTTTCCTTCTGTGGATCAGAGGGTCCCCCGTCCTAGTCCGTACGGACAACACGACCGCTATGCACTATGTGAACAAACAAAGAGGAACAAGGCCTTGTCCGCTATCCAAGGAAGCTCAGGAGCTTTGAGAGTAGAGTATCCAACATCAGATATCTCTTTCGACGGAGCATCTTCCAGGTGCCCTCAACATAACGGCAGATACTCTAAGTCATCTCAAATCGGTGAGCCACGAGTAGGAACTGGACAATCGCACTCTGGACAGGGTTTTTTCTCTCTGGGGCACTCCATCCATAGATCTGTTTGCCACCCCAGAGAACAAGTAATGCCGAATCTATGCAAGCAGGGAACACCATCAGGGATCATTGGGGAATGCGCTTTCGATGGCCTGGTCAGGCGCCTTTGTTTACGCCTTTCCTCCGATCCCACTAATTCCAAGGCTTCTCAAGAAGCTCAAAGCGGAGCCCTGCAGGATGATACTGGTGGCCCCGGCGTGGCCACGCCAGTTTTGGTTTACGGAGCTTCTCCTGCTCTCCCTGGATCATCCAATTCATCTGCACCCGATTCCCTCTTTGTTGACGATGTCCCAGGGCCAAGTGGTGCATCCGGATCCGAGATCGCATCAATTAACAGCATGGCTCCTGAGCACAGAGAATTTCAAAGCCTAAATATCTCACAAGAATGTAGAGAGGTGCTAGCTCAGGCCCGTGCACCAAGTACGAATAAAACCTATCGCTTGAAATGGAAGCGTTTCTGCTTGTGGTGCCAACAGGAGAACATTCATCCTTATTCCTCATCAAATTTTACCATACATTTTGACTTTGGGTAAGTCAGGTCTCGCTCACTCTTCTATCAAGGTGTACCTGGCAGCTATCTCTAGATTCAGAAGAACTTCTTCTGGACCTTCCCTCTGGTCGGCTAGAATTGTGAAACAATTTTTAAAAGGACTTTTTAGGGTTTTTTTCACCTGTTAAACCTCCACCACCTCTGTGGCAGCTCAACCTAGTCCTTACTCAGCTCATGAGGCCACCCTTTGAGCCAATTGATAGGGCGGACATTAAATTCCTCTCATGGAAAGTGGCCCTCCTCCTCGCTCTAACATCAGCTAGGAGGGTGGGTGAACTACACGCTCTCGCGATCAAGGCTCCGTTTTTGCAGTTTAAAAAGGACACTCTGATTCTGAGGACTCATCCCAAATTTATCCCAAAGGTCCCTTCTGACTTTCATCTGAATGAACCGGTCATCCTTAAATCCTTTTTTCCTCGACCTAGTACTCTAGCGGAACGGGCTCTTCACTCTTTGGATATTCAAAGGTGTCTATAATTCTATCTCCAGCGCACCAAGGACTTCAGAAGATCTACACAACTCTTTGTTGCATTCAGTGCCCCTCGCAAGGGTTTCCCTCTTTCAAAGCAAGGGGTTGCATGATGGATTGCCAGCGCGATCCAATACTGTCACCAAGCGGCCGGCAAGCCCCTAGAAGGGCGGGTCCGGGCGCACTCTACGAGATCCATTTCTTCTTCGACAGCTCTCTTCGCAGGAGTGCCTATTAAAGACATCTGCAGGGCAGCAACATGGAGCAGTGCCCATACTTTCACGAAGCATTACTGCTTGGACTCCTCCACGCGGAGTGACGCTGCAGTGGGACAAGCAGTCCTGAGGAAACTCTTCCAATAAGTGGTGAGCTTTCCCTTCTAACCCTCCTTCCTTTTATTGGTTGTTAGCACATTTTGTAATTCATGTTATTTACTGGCTACTTGTTTGCTATCTTGTGTTTTTTAATGACTGTGTGCATTTCACAAGGTTTCAACAATGTATTATTACACAAAATGTGCGTGTTCTTACTGCTAGCTATTCTGATACAAGCAATGGGAATCTATGAAAGTTCCAATACTGGAGTAAGAAAACAAGTTACTTGCCTGTAACTTTGGTTCTCCGGTATTGGTAACTTTCATAGATTCCCATGCGCCCGCCCTCCTCCCCTGGGAAAGCTCAGCCTTCAGCATATTCTGTGGTACTGTTACACAACGGCTACGAAAATCTGAGGCTCTCTCAGGAAGGTTCTATGGGGGTGAGGCTGTTCTGATTGGTAGTTCATTTCATTTGGTCTCTTTTACAAAAAGAGGTGGATATGCTACAAAATGAGATGAGGCTTGGGCCTTTTTTCTAATTTTGTACCTATCTCTATGGTATTTTTTATTACCGGGGACTCCCATCTCGATGACGGGGAAAGATACAAGCAATGGGAATCTATGAAAGTTACCAATACTGGAGAACCAAAGTTACAGGTAAGTAACTTGTTTTCTTCCAAAACATGTGCATAAAATCTGCCGTCGGCTTTTGACACCGGGGACACTCCGAAGAGGAAATGGGGTACATGTGCTGTATCATCCGAGGTGTGAGATAGGCCCTGTGCAGTACAAACATCTGTATAGTTTTTAGTTGGGCATTCCGGGACACTCGCCTGGGATATTCAAGGATCTGCACCCATTCCCTGCCAGTAAATTCCCTTATCACCTCCGCCTTCTATCTTTAATGAAGAGACAACAGGGAAACTCCCAAATTGGACCGTTGGCCTCGATACAACCATCGAACCAGGTGACTGCCATGTCCCAATATGTGCAGTGTCTGTAATAGTCTAAAGGTTGGGGGCTCTTTCTGATCCACTAACCAGTACCTATGCACATATTGTGTAACTGCGGCACGTGTTAATAATAGTGCCTGGGGCGAATAGGTGTGTACAAATTCCTCATGAGACAGTAGGTTTCCATCCAGAAATAATTCCCCTACAGTTGTAGCACCAGACTCCACCCAACTGCGTAATCTAGTTGCAGACAATATTCCCCGTAACGTGGATAAGCCGCATAGGGGTACATTTGGGGCATATGGTGCGGGTGCACCTGCATATTTCATCGCCAGTCTCCAATAGTAGAGTGCAATATGTAAAAGAAATTGAGGGTCTTTCACCCGAGGTGCCCCCGGGCATTATAAGGATTGTAGAGTGCCAGCCTGTAAGCGTTCGGGCGAATAGCCTATCTCAAATAGATTGACCAGCCAACCAGTAGGCTAACCATTGTAGTTGGGCCACTATGGAATAGGCTTTGAAATCCGGCGCACCCATACCCCCCTCAGTTCTTGTTAACTGCATTTTAGCGAGAGCTAATCTGTGACGGCCCTGCCCCCAAAGTAATGATGTCAATAGTGTATCTAGTGCTCTGTAGATCCTGGCAGGAAGGATCACGGGGAGATTTGCAAAGTGATACAGTAGTCTAGGGAGCATAACCATCTTAGAAACGGCTACACGACCTGCAGTAGTTAAAGGGAAGGTATTCCAAAATGCTACGTGGGTTCTGAGGTTATTAAGTTGCCGGACAACATTTCCATCTACTGTGTCCAAGGTAGTTCTGTAAATATGGATCCCCAAATATTTGAAGGTAGTGGTTTCCACCTTGAACTGCATTAGACCAAATTGAAGCGCGAAGAAAGTGTATGTGTCATAAAACGAAAAAGCCACTGATTTGGAGTCATTAAGGAACAGTCCAGATATCTCGCCAAACTGCTCAAATAGCAACGCGAAAGGTGCCATATCTACATGCAGATCTGCAAAATAAAGCAACATATCGTCCGCATATGCTGTGACAGAGTGACGTAGCTGACCCACCAGGATGCTATATGGTGCCATCGTGCAATGTAGCTGTTGTGCCAGGGGTTCTAAAGCAAGCACAAACAGCAAGGGCGATAGCGGGCAGCCCTGTCGTGTTCCCCGAAACACATTATAGGCTGGGGAGATATTAGCACCCTTGTTGGCCCTTGCCGTAGGTCTAGTATAAAGTAGCTCCACCCACTTAATAAATGTTGAGGGAATCCCATATTTTGCCAAGGCAGCCAGCATATATGACAAACTTTAAGAGTCAAAGGCTTGACGGATATGTAGGGAAAAGTAGCCTGCATGGCGGGAATCGGATCGGGCAGAATGTAAAAGGGCATAGAAGTGACGTATGTTCAAGGAGGTGCTGCGGTTGGGTATGAAGCCGCATTGGTCCGTGTGGATCAGATTGGGGAGTAGGGGGAGCAATCTCGATGCCAAGAGTTTACTAAGAATTTTGTATTCCGTATTGAGGATCGACAGGGGCCTATATGAGGAAAGATCTACTGGGGACTTATCAGGTTTTAACAGAGCGGTCACTATCGCCTCCCTGGTCGTGTGGGCTAAGGCTCCCTAAGCCAGGGCAGTGGCATATAGCTGGAGTAGTTTAGGGACCATGGGTGCTGCAAAGGTGGAGTAGAACTCAATGGAGAGCCCATCTGAACCTTGGGTCTTGTTGCGAGCAATCCCTCGCATAGCTCCCCTGATTTTGAGCGTGGTCAGGGGGCTGCCAAATCTGCCGTGATAGTGGGATGCTCTATTGAGCCCAAGAATGTATCAGTGGCATCTGCCACGTCATGAGAGGAGGCGGCATACAGGTCTGCATAGTAATCATGGAATGTCTTTATTAATGTCTACCTGAGTGGTGAGCTATTCACAGTGATTATTACGTATGGCCAGAATAGGTGTAGGGGAAGTCTGGGGGTCTAATCAATCTGGCCAACAGTGTGCCTGACCTGTCGGAATCTGCGTGTGTGCGTAGCGTGTATGCACGCAAGTCTATCACTCTCAAGTGTTCGAACAGCTCCGCATATCTAATTCTGGTGCCCTGTAGTTCCGGTTCTTTCCTGTTATTAGACTGAGCAGCTACTTCTAGCGCTTGTAACAAATCCTCTTGATCTGTGAGATCCCGTACGGCTTCTCGCCTAATCCCTACCAACGTCCCCATAGAAACCCCTCGGATTATTACCTTAAACGCTTCCAATTCAATAATTCTAGATGTTGCTGTACCCTCGTTGTCAGTAAAGTATGTGTTAATGGTAGTGGCTAATTTATCCCGATAAATCTGGTCTTTTAAGTGTAGTGGATGTAGGCGCCATGTGGGAATCGACGTGGGGGCCTGACCCCAATTAAGTACCAACTCCAGGGGATTGTGGTCGGAAATAGTTTTACCTAAATACGTGGTACGCACTATCATAGGGTACAGGTCTTACGAACAGAGGAAATGGTCTAGACGTGTGTGCAGGGAATGCAGATAAGAATAGAATGAGTATTCCTGCATACCAATGTGTTGCATCCTCCATACATCCAACAGTTCCCACCCCTTCGCCCAATTTGTCAAGTTAACCGCTTGTACAGTGGCGGCCACGTTGAGTAAGGGAGGGTGTGATCGGTCAAGGTGAGTATCCAACACCACATTGAAATCCCCCCCTATTATCCATGGATATTGCGTCCAGTCTGATAGGGTCTATGAAAGGCGAGAAAGGAAGGCATCCTGATCAGTATTAGGTGGATAAATTGAGCCCAAAACCACCCGTACACCATCTAATGTCCCCAGGAATAATGCACATCTTCCTTGATCATCGAGTCTACTCTCAGCCAGTGAAAAAGGAACTCCTGCTCGCAGCCAAATCGCCTCTCTCCTCGAGAAGGAAGAGTAGACCGTACCATATAATTGGCCCCTCCAACGTCTCTGTACCGCAGTAGACATCAAATGCGTTTCTTTGAGATATGCCATCTGTTCCCGGCGGCAATGTAATTGGGCAACTATCCTATGCCGCTTTTGTATCGAACCTATGCCCCGTATATTCCTGGAGATGACAGTATATGAATTTTCTACAGACATAACATCCAATCATGTATCCCATCCCCCCACCACCCCACAGGCCCCCACCCCCACACCTCCAGGAACATCTGGAAACAGATCAGTAGCTGAAACAAAAGAACAAAAACCCAATACCAGGTCAAACGACTAAACTTCGTTACGTCCGTTGATGTTAACATTTGAAAATGCACAGAGGCATTACATTGGATGACTTTCAAGTTAAGACTTATCCATGCACTCAGAGAAGAGTGTCAAATGTATAAAATCCTTGAACTTTAGGGACTCAGGCATCCTTGTTTCTGAACATTTAATAAAGGTTTTACATACAGGTATTTATTTATTAAGTGTTTTATATAGTGCAAACTAGACCCCATTGGGTATCAGAGCGCCTCACAGTAAAGACGGAAATACTTATTTCTTTAGTACATTTCACCGGAAAGCATTTAACATTTTATAATCCATTAACAACTGTTACAGTAACTTGACCCAGCAACATAGACTTTTGCACATTCACGGAATGTAAGTCTAGAGGAATGATATTGCATATTAATACGTTAGCACAAAGGAATGCGAGAACCTATGCATAACAGGTGTAATAGGACCTTATCAAGAGATGCTTGTGAGTAGTTAAGAGAGTTTTTAAGCGAATCTTACGAGATTGTTCGGTAAAGGTTACGGTAGGATATTGCTCATTAGAAGGATCTTGGCTTCTTTCTTGAATCTTGCGGAGTTTGGTAACCTTCTGATGCTTGAAGGCAGCGAGTTCCAGATTCTCGGTGCAGCTCCAGAGAACACTCTGTCATAAGTTTTTTTTTCTTCTGGAAAATCGGTGGCTTCAGCACTAGATCTCTGGCGCACTTGGAAAGTCTGCTTTCACCGGAAATCTCCAATTTCTGTCCTGGATACTATGGTGTATTGAAGTGTAAAGTTTAGTGTGTGATACACGCCATTTTGAGTTGAATTCTGGCTTCGCATGTTAGCCAATTAAGCGCCTTAAGATAAGGGGAGACGTGGTCGAATTTTTTTGAACCGGTTATAAGCCTTGTTGCTCTGTTAAGGCAGGATTTTAGAGGAGCTGTTGCGATCTTGGGAAGCCCTGAAAGTGTTGTGCATCCGTATTCGATCTTCAAGAATACTAATGCCTGTACTGCCAGCTTCCAAAGCTGAAAAAGTTCATCTGTGGGCCAGACTTTAAAATAGTTTAGAGAATGTTAGTAAAGGACTAATCCAGCTATATGGGAATGTTATTTTTTGTAAAGCATGACCATCATCAATGTCTTGCTATCCTGACACTATCTTTCTAAGAGATATGAACCAGAGACCGCTATTTGGAGGAATTCCAGAAGACCTTATGTACTGTTGTTTGTAGGGAGACATCAAAATTCTTAGTAGTGTGTAATGTTGGTGCTGTGTAACAATTTACACAGATTGGGTTCCAGCGAACTGGTACTATCCTACTACAGTGATCCTGTATAGGTAGAGTTACCACAGTAGAGGTGTGAAATAATAATGGAATTCTCTTGTAGGAAACCATTAGCGTGAATATCTAGATTCTGGTTGGAAACCCTGAACTTGCAGGACTCACAATTTTATATAACATTACTGCAGTAAAAAGGTGCTATCTGCAGTTCCAATTTGCTATGCTGACTTGTGTCCTTACCTTAGCCACTCAGATGTTCACGATCGGTGATTCATGTTTTCCCCTTCCTTCGATTACCGACGGCTCACAGTGGGCTTGCTGCTGTCAGTCACAGACCTCCCCTGGACAGCAGCAGATCTCTTGGTCTCCTCTGGATTTTCATTCCACAAGCTTAAGTCCTACTGGAACTCTAGACAAAGGATTCACTGCATAGAGGCTATCCTGGATGTGGTTGTATTCAAGAGCTGCACAGAGTCCAGTACTTTCAAAATATGTACCTGGTGTTTTAGGTTCAGCCCTGGGTCTCTGTGAAAATGGTTTTGAGTCTTCTTGGGCATCCTTCTTTTCCTCTACACTAGATGGCACATGCAGAACTAGGCTCCTTGGTTCTTCACAGATCTCTCAAGAGATGGCTCACAACCACATGTAGTAGCAGACTAACGTCATCCTTGCAGTCGTCAGGCCTCTCTCTTTTTTCCACTCAGATGTCACACAGTTGTAACAGATGCGCTGTTACGGGTTTAGAGAGGCCATCTAGTGGAGGTGGAGATCCAGGACATCTGGTCCAGAGCAGAAAGCTATCAACCTTTCAGAGCTTTCTACCAACCATCATGGGAAAGTCGCTACCACTCCTAACGGACAACGCAACAGTCATGTGGTACTGCAACAAGCAAGGCAGGGTCCTGGATCCTTATTTTAAGAGGCTGTATATCTTTGGTGTTTACTGGAGCTGACATCTGCTGGATAACCACAAGTGGCACCCTCATCAGGGGGGTACAGAGTTTCTTCAAACAGTGGGACATGTTCTGGCTAGATATGTTAGCCTAATAAGACTAAAATCTGTCTTGGGCTTCTTATGTTCCCCTCTGGATGGGCCTTGTCAAGCAGTTTGTGATGGACTGTTCTCATGAGGAGCAGTGTCAGTACTAATTTGCATAAGGCACGCCTCTGTCCAGAGCACTGCAGTGGGTGAAAAATTATGGGTTGTAATGCTACAAAGAGTAATTGCCATTGGTTCATACTATTTACAAGCATTCCATGCATCACCTTTTGTTTGTTTATAAGTCCGGGCAGGCCTATGTCATCTTAACCCCTTCGCTGCTGCGGACATTCCGCTGCAGCGCTGGGGGGGGCAGGGGGGCAGCGCGGCGGGCCTGTGCTCATGACGGAGCCGCTCCGTCATGAGCCACAGTTGAGCTGTGCTCATGACGGAACGGTTCCGTCATGACTCCGCCCATTTGCGTTGTCCCCTCGCACAGGCGGGGAAACAGCGCCGCGCAGGCGGAGCGGCCGCCAACAGGATTGTCATGACGAAACCGTTCCGTCATGATCACACGCCAACCGTGGCTCATGACGGAACGGTTCCGTCATGAGCAGGGAAGGGGTTAATAGCCCCAGACGGGATCAAAAGAGTGTGATACACAGAGCACCTGAGCATGAGCATTTACTCTCAGATCTAGCAACCTCTTGAGGAAACCTCCTGTCACACTTACAGTGTTGGGTAGTACTCCGGAATATCTCCACAACCCTCACCTCCATGCATGGAGATTGAGCCGCAGTAGTAAAATGTTTTTGACTTGTGGCCAGAATTGACAGATGCCATTCTTGCAGCCATATGCTCATCCACGAGTTTCATCTACACTGGGTGCTTGGAAAAGTATGTCGCTTGGTGTGATGTCTGTCATTTTGATCCTTTACAGGCCAAACCTTTTAATGTATTCTTGTTCGTTTTGTTGTTGGGTTAGCACATCTTTGTGTGTAACTAGGTTTACTTGCAGGCCCTTCTGGCCTTTTTATGTGTGCCTCATCCATCCTCTCTTTAAATTTCTGGTTGTGATTACGTTTTTATCGCTGTAATTTCTATGTGCTGCATGAGTGTACTGCAGGCAGTCTCTGTGCAACTTCCCTACCCGACTTTCTTCCTGGATAGCTTGCTGCTTAGAACTCATGCTGCCTTCCTGCCAATGATAGTATCACCCTTCTGTGTCAGTCAATTAATTACCCTGTTGGCATTTATATCTCCACCACACCGCTCACAAGAGGAAGTAAGGCTCCATTGGCTTGACCCTAAGAACTTTTAGCTTGTACATCGACTATATGAGAAAGACAAAGCAGCGTAAACAACAAATCTCTCCATGTGGATAGTCCTCTACGTTAAAATGTGCTACAAGCTGGAAGGAACACCCAGAAAGCCTCCTGGAGCATGCCTCCAGGGCCAAGGCCTTTACAATGGCATTGGGAGGGGAGCCGCTGGTTCTGAAAATCTGCCAAGCTGTGACATAGGCATCAGTGCACATGTTAATGAAACATAACTTCCATGACAGGTCTGATGGGAGAGCCATTTAGCCTGCTCTGTCTTTCAAGACTTTGTAATCTTAGTTCACTCCTGAGACCCTCCACCTTTGGGAGGTACTGCTGTGGGATCTGTTCTAGAGGTGAGCAATCTTCGGTATTAAATATACACCAGAAAAACAAGTAACTTGTCCTTGGTAACACTCTTTTCGGTGGATAATCTATTTATTTGCAGATTCCTCACTGCCTTCCCACCTCCCCATTCTGTTGAGATTTTGGCACAGTGTCACGTGCAGTTTGTTTGATATGGTCTGTGTTGGAAGATTCAGAAGGAGAAAGATTATTAAACTGACATCAGCTTGCATTGGGGGCAGTTATTTGCCACTCCGCTCTCTCACCGCCGGGGTACAGTGCACTTGCTAGGAAGCCATACCAAATACTGACTTGCTGGGAGCATTGCTAAAAAAAATCTCCACATCCGGTTTCATGTGTGGAAATATTCTAAAGGTAAGAAATCTTTGGTTAGGTAGAGTATATACCCAAAAGAGTGTTAACAAAAGTAATTTACTTCTTCCTTTAGTCAATCATTCATGAATATGATCCATTGTCAGCCAGTAAAAGGTTGCAGCTCCCTACTTATGCATTGTAACATTATAATTGATAGTCCTAAAAGCAGAACTTTTCCACTTGCATGGTGGGTTCCTGGAAGACTTTTTTCCAAATTCTAGAATGTGCACAGTATTTATTATTCTGCTCGAAGCATTTTCAGGAGTTTGCACTTTATTTTGTAAGGTTCTTTCCTCAGACTTTGTTTTTTTCATCCATCATTGAACATCTTATTTTTTGAAGTTTTTTCTCCTGTTTCACCTTTGAAGGACATTTTATGGTAACACCTTCACTATTTTTTAAGTGCTTCTCCTGAGTGAGAAAGAAGGCCGCCTTTGACACATTTCCATTGGCAGATTGGTGCAGCCAAGGCCTCTGGTCATGTAAACTCCTTCCAGAGACCTAGTCTATTTACTGCTTCAGCTGCCTAAGCCTCCTCTCCTTTTTCCAAAATCATTGCTAGTCCAAGAGCACATTTACATGTCTTCCATCAGAAAGCTTGCTCCTACCAGCTGAGCCAAGGAATCCTTCTGCGAATTATGACCATTATCCCTTGTACATTCCAGGTTTTCAATGTTCTACACCTCTGCTTGTAGATGGCCCATAGGAATACCGTTCTCAAAAGCACAAGAGATATCACCTCCTACCTCTCTGGTGTATGATACTTCAGATTTGGACTCATTTTCGTACACCCCGACTTCACAGATTTATTCACCACCGAAGTTGTCAGCGATAATACGTCACATTTCATGATTTGCTGGTTAGAGGTTTGACAAAACTGAATATCCTTGTAAAAGTCGTTCAGACATCTGCTTCAGTCATTATGGACAACATTGTAAGACTAATCTACACCTAGACCTTTGTTGCTTTTGGTATCTGACTTTGGGGAGTTGAGAGGAGAACATTTTTTTAGTCTCCTGCTTCCATAAAGATTGCAATTACAATGTCCTGTAGACCACCAGAACAGGATCCTAGGTACCTTCAACAGGAGACCAAGTCAGACTCCTATTGCTTCTTCTGTTGGGAGAAAAAAGCATGCATTTGCTGCTAACACATATGTTCCTCCTTCCAGAGAGTTTAAGTGGATTGATGTAAATGTAAATGTGTTTGTACTTGTATAGCGCACTGCCACCCCCAACGGGGGTATCGTGGCGCTTTTTACTCATACCGCTGTGGAACCCTTCCTGGCCTTTCCCTGTGAAATGTCACCTCCTGGGCACCCCCATGGTGAAGACAGGCATCCCAGCGCTGCTGGGGCCGTTGTGGAGATTAAGCAAGCTATTGCCCAGAGTTGCGGCGTGGGACCCATGATTAGAATAGGCACCGAGGCGAGAATTATCAGGTCCGAGGAAATTGAATCCAAGACCCGCCGAGGCGGGGGATTGAACTCTGGTCCCAGGCCAGAACTCTGCATCAGGGTCTGCCGCTCTAACCATTGAGCCACACTTCTCCACATGACAATTAATAACTGTACAGTGGTCCCATTACCCACAGGGGTTTATTTTAATGTTTGACCCACTGGCAGTAGTAAAAGCAAGGCGGTAGATGTGGGTGGAGTAAAGATTACGAACTCCTACATCCAACAGACGGTCTACATGTTTCAGTCAGGCCTTGTGTATGTACTGGCTTTCCTCAGGACCTTAAAGTGAAAGTGTGGGATCTAAACTTAAGTGTAGTATTATACCCAAGAAATGTGATGCACTCTCTAAGGTGCACTAAGTGTAAGAGGGGGATTCCCTCTCAGAGCATTCCTGTAAGGCAAAGACATGGAAACGAGAACAAACAAAAACATACAGACGAACATACAAATATTTACAAAATTTAGCATTGTGCTGAAAATCACGTACATAGTGATACTGCCGCGGTGACCTGCAAGGATGCGGAAAAAACGGCGGTATAATGCCAAGGCAATATGTGTCATTTACCGAGTTATGCGCTATTGCGTTAACGGTTGTGCATCTCGGCGGGTAACTGTGCTGTAATTCTTACATTTGCGATTAGCAGGGAACGCCTCATGAAATCCCGGCAGGGGTTTCAGGCTGCTGGTTAAATCTAAAAACAGAAAAGGAAAAAACATTTGCATGGGCTAGGTCAGAAGGCATAGCAATTTGTTGGGGAAAAAACACAGGTATTAGGAAAATGCCAATAGCTACACAATGGGAAGCAATCCTCCTAACACTATGCAGGCACGTCCACGCAGCTCCCATTGAAATCTGACCTGGTTGGGCAATATCGCGCACACAAATTGTATCTCTGAGACACTAGCTCCACACCTGACATTGATATACTGACGCCCAGACACACACATATATATAGGGTGCCTATGGTTAAAGAAATGAGCACAGGCGCAGCAGGCAACATACCCACACATGTACACAGACAGGTGGAGACACTCCAATTCTGCTCCAAGTTCCATGCCCTTCTCCATTTACTGTTGTATGCGCTGCTTAACATGGTCATTCGCACAGTTCCGGACTCTCAATGCTACTTTCTGCAGGCAATAATGGCAGACATCTTAAAAGGTTTGGACTCTAAACGTTGATATTGACTTAGTTCAAGCTATTTGGCACTGTCATGCCTATGTGTCCATTAATTAAATGCTTGCAATGTACATATTGTCAAAACTAACTGTTGTAAAGAAGACTTATGACACTGCATACAAAACATGTAATTGTTATTGTTGCCATCACAAGAAAGGTAGAAAAAACGAAAAACAATAAAAATGTATTATAAAAAAAAAAAAGTGAATGGTCCCCTCACAGATGATGAAATTCAGCAAATGAGAAAAGCTGATTCAATCACAGTTGTATGTATCAAAGTGAAGTAAAAGTTCTTAAAAACCTTTGTGATTGCCATTATAATTTAAGGTCGAGTTTTCAATCCCCCGGTGGTCTAATCAATCCTAACAACAACGGTGGTCTAATCAATTCTAACAACAAAGCCAGAGCTAATGAGTGTCATTCAACATCATCCTTCCTCATTGAGAAAGACACAGTTCACTTTTAGATAACAAATACTCCCTTCTACTCTGTGTCACTTTTTTGGGAAAAAGTGTCTCGAAACATCTCAAAGAATGGTAAAGTGTTGATGGTCCTTAAAACAAGGTTTGAAATGAGACCTTTTTAGCTTTACTTGTTCTATCAATGGTCTCAGGCGAACGACACCTGGAAAGAAAAACTGCTCCTAGCTTTGCTCACAAGGCAGTCTCTCTCCAAGTGATGCAAGAAGTCTAGTCTTCTAAAATAAGTCATTTTCCATCATGGTCTTTCTTCACACACCATTGTGACAGAGGCCTTCTTGTTGGGTTGGGGAGCCCACCTGCAGGAATTGGCAGTGCAAGGCCAGTGATAGGACTGGGAAGTCCTATGTCGTGTCAGTTTCCTGGAACATACACTCCCACCTTTCTTCCCATACCTGAAAATGATCAGAATTCTAATGCACACAGACAATATGACCACAATGAAGAGTGCCAATAGATCTATGATGCTCTTTCTCACTAGAACCTATAAAGATCTGCATAAGGCTTTAAGGTAGAAATATGCACATTAAAACTGTGCAGCTTTCTGGTATTTAAAATTATCAAGTAGATTTTCTCTGTAGATTTTTAGTTTAAAGCCACAAATGGGATCTTGATCACTCTTTGTTATGAGACATTTTCTTAGACTGTGCCTTTCCTCAGTAGACCTGCTTGCAACATACCAAAACATGAAAATCCCAACCTTTGCTTCTATGGTGGGGGAACCGAAATCCCTGGGCAATGACTATTTGGTACATTGGTCAGGCAAAAGTGTATTTGCTGAAGCGCAAAGCTCTCTAATTCCAACGGTTCTACGTCCACTGAGATACTCTTATAACAAAATGTTTTATTGCTCAGAGTGTCCAAAACCGTGGTGATTACCTTCTTCATTTGTTATCAAGGCCAGACAAGAAGCTTCCATGCAAACTGAACATTATATAGGATGCAAGGTAAGCTACACCATTCCATCTTGCCTTTCTTGAATTTGACAGCATGGCTCATTGGGTAGCATGTAAATCTAACTCAAAGTAGAATGGGCATCTTAAAGGAGGCAAATAGACAGTCTTAGATGTTCTTATGCCTTTATGTGGAAAACTCTCTAAATATGGTGTCACAGCCTAACCTTCACTTGGTGTCCTGGCAAGAAACCGTGATAATTCCATAAATTATTTATCTTGTACACTCAAAGCTACAGTTTTCTTCTTATTTTCTTATAATAGCCAATGCTTACGGGAGGAGTTATTTCCAAAGCTCTTCACTCACAATCCTTTTCATCAAATATTTTTAGAAGGGTTATAGGAAAAGTACTCTCCTGGACAGCAGTCTTTCCCTCAATCAGTACTCAGTTTAGTCTTATCTAAATGTGTTGTTCCTCCTTTTAGGCATTGTCACACCATCTCTTGTGGAAGGTAGCTTTTCTAGTGGTCATTACTTGAGCCCACAAAGCAAGCAAAGTTTAAGCTTTATCAGCAGAGGATCTTAATGTGCTCCTTCATTTCAGTAGTGTGAAAGAGAATTCATTCTTATTTCTTACCAAAGGCAGTTTCAGTTTTCATAAAAATTAGTGCATTTTTTATTTATGTTTTAGGAAAGCAGAAAAAACAATATGTTCCAAATCCAGCATTAGAAAATATATTTCTGCAGATGGCGTTTGAACCATACGCACTCATTAGTAACGCAATTTATTCTACATCCCTAAAAGGGCCTCATGTGAACACAAACAGATGCTGCCTCTATCAGCTTTTACTCTATAAGGGAGCTCAAGTCAAATAAAAACTACTACAAGCTAATACTCATCATTTCTACCTTTTTTGGGTGGGGGTGCTGATGACTAATCCATTGGCAAGCAATACATAATAGAGCAATTCCAGTTGCAGTCCTACAAAGCCCAAAATATGGATATAGAATATTATTGTCTGTCCCGAACATAATGGTGTGTGTTGTCAAAGTGGTAATGTTGACTAGCTTTTTAAGGGTATATACCATTTTCCTGCCCGTTGTTTGTCTACTATCTTCTCACAGCTTTTTCCCCTCTGACATATCCCTGTCATTCTATGTGTAACCCTTTTTTAGATCTGGAAGAAGCCAATGGTGTTTGATTTTACTAAAACTATATGTATAATATACTTAAAGGATTTTTCAGCCAGCTCTCTTCATCCATTGTTTTTAGGTCTCGCCTAGCTATTGCGTAGCAATCGCTATGCGAGACTCTAGTAAGGAGCTTCCAAAAGTGCTCCCAAAAGTGGATTGCATGGCGAGCACGCGCACAATCACGTGCATCGTGCCGCGGTTACACGCACAATGACGAGCAGAGGCGCCATATGGCTTTCCTCTCTCATCCTGGTGCGCGCACATCGCACACCACTCGCCAGCCAGCCTGCTTTCATTTTTGCGCCTCAATGCTCCTCCCCCTCCCCCACCACAGAGCGCGACTCGCGGCCGCGCGTGTTTTTGTTGCTTGTTTTCTTTGGGGATGTCTTAGTTTCTCCATCACTATTGCAGACTCCCACAGTTTTATCTCACTCCATGGTTGTCCTTCACACTACCTCTTTCTCCCGCGCCGCCTCCCTCTGTGTGTCTGCCTCCCACTCTCCGCCACCGTTGTCTCTTCTCGTCCCTTCTTCTCCCTTCATCTCTATCTTTTCTTTCTCTGTCCCTCCGCTCTCTTTTCGAGGTCTGCTTTCTTTGTTTCACATTCTGAGTCTCTCCCTTTCATCTTCTTTTCGCCCCTTGTCTATTTTTATTTAAACATCAGCTGTTGTGTGTTTGAACTTGCTGGTGTGGCCCCTTTATCTTTATCTCCTTTTTTCGTCTCTTTTCCGATCCTCGGCGGCGTGTCTTTTAGTGGCCTCTTTCTGTTCCTTTATCCCTCCGTACCATACCTCGCCCTTTCCAGCTTTCTACTACCCACTCCCTATTCACCCCTCGTGCCCCCATCTTCTTCTAACTTCTCTGTCACAGTTGTCTTTGTATTTTTACATTTATTTTCCTCCTTTTAGGTCGCTTTCTTCCCCCTTTTCTTTGTCCTTCATTTGTCTCTTATTTCCTACCTTTCTCCCTCAGTCTCTAAGTGAGTCTTTTTTTATTGAACCAATAACATTTATTTTTAGTTAAGTGCATAAAATATACTGGAATTTAAAAAAAATAATTAAATATATACCTGTTTCTTACGTCTGCCCGCTTTGTTCTCTCCTTCTTTATCCCTTTCACTCTCACTCTTCCCCCCCTCTTCGCCCACACGCCCCACCCCCGAGCGGCTGTGGTACTTCCTTCCACACGGCATGTGCCAGTATTCGCAAATTACCCCGCGATTGTGTCTGGAAATAGAGAAGCAGATGCGGGGGATTCTCTCCTCCTCCCCGGGCTCCCCAGTCCCACAGAGCCCACCCCGCGGGCTCCTCACCTGGGTACGTCCTCCCAGCCTGCGGCGCAGCCACCCTCTCCTTGCTCACTTTCCGTCCTCTGCCTCCTGCCTGTCAGCCTCCCTACCTCACTCGTTCTCGCCTCTCCTCTCGAAACCCCTCCATCTCTCACTCTTCCCTTTACCCTTTCGTCTGTCGCTTTCTCTCCTCTCGTCTGCTCCTTTTATCTCCTCTCCTCCTGTCTGTCGCTTCTCATTCTCTCTCCCCTATATCCTCTCATCTGTCACTTTCTCTCCTCCTGTATGTCGCCCCTCCTTCTCTCTTCCTTTCACCCTCTCGTCTGTCGCTTTCTCTCCTCCTGTCTGTCATCCCTCACACTCTCTCCCCTACATCCTCTCGTCTGGCAAGGATCCAAATACACTGACATTCAATGAATGTGCGGTGGTGCAACTTAAAATAATCCATACAACATGAAAACTTTAAAAGAATCTAAAATTCCTGTACAAAGCACCTAGGATTAGGAGCCTAGGCAATAACAATGACTGTAGTGAAGATTAGCAAAACAAAGAGGATTTGGACACCCAATAAACGTTGACCTAGATTACAGGTCTTCAATGAGATGCAGATTTGTACATTGTTTGCAAAGAAAAAACACTTTTTAAGATTTCATGGACAAAGCTGTTATGTGTTTAACAGGTTTTGTCATTTAAAAGGGAAGGAAAGGGCAGGACCTGTGATGCTGAGCCTGGCTCTACTTTAGTTCGCTATTCCCAAGAGACCAGGGACGGGTCAGAGCCAGTCATCTGGCCAGAGGCAGGCATGAAGCTTGCTTGGCTCACAAAGAATAAGCTGCTGTGGTCGTCTATCTGCTGCTACCAGAGCGAAGGGGACATCGGGTGACATATGGGAATAAAGAGGAGACCAGAAAAAGAAACAAGCATTGGCATAGCCAATAGGTCTTGCCTTTGGGACCTTATAAGTATTTAGTTATGCAGCTCAATATTCTTACTGCAACAACATTAACTGTTGCATGGCTAAACACTTATAAGGTCCCAAAGGCGAGACCTATGGCTATGCCAATGCTTGTTGTATTGTGTTATTCACATTTGTTTCCGTCCACTAAACCATACAGCATGGGGCAGCCCACTTCAACTGTTGGCTAATTTCGAATTGAACTGCCCTTTGATAAGTGGCACATCAACACACAAAGTAGTTTCCTTCATTGTCAGGGTCCACTATGGCAGTGTGCTGGGTTGAGTAAACAACACTCCAATGCTGCTGGTGACCAAGAAGACGAAATTATAGGTCAGGAGTGCTGCATGTGGCCCCCGGGACAAAACTGCAATCTAGAATAACAAAAATGGGGTGACCCTGTGTCCCTCAGAACCTGGGCATACAATCATAAACATAAAATGGTTCTGTCGGGTTCTCATAGGTTACTTATTGGCGCACTAAGTGTCGTATATGGAATACACGAAAAATGTCTGACATGAATATCACACACGCCTGAGCACGGGAGTTAGTTCAAAATAAAGACCAAAAATAAGTTTGTACGTATCTATTGTTCTTGTTTATCAGAATTAAATCATTCATGTATATTCACATCTGCAGTAGATCCAGGCTGTCTACAATGGGTGAACTATTTACATATAAAAAAGTGATCATGTGACGTGCTTAGTGATAGACAATTGTGCAGTATATACAAAGTGGTCAGGATTTTTGTACAAGGGAGAATGGAAAAGAACAGGTGGCCAGACATAGAACCAATGGCCCTGTTAGCTAATGATGCTCGTTTTGGTCTGTAGAGCCTTGGTCAATCTGAGCCTTACATTGTCGTCGGCGTTTCAACCCATGTTGTGCTCCATTCGATAGTCACTTAGGGTCTTCATCAGGACATAGTGGGGGAGGAGGAGTGCCAGCCTAGTGTTAACCAGATGGAGTCCTGGCTGCGTGTGCCTCTTAATGGCGCCTGGCGGTGAAATCAAGATGGACCCAGGCGTACGATTTACTCAAGTAGTCACAAAGGGATCTGTAAAGCGGCGAAGGACAAGCAGGCATCAGTTCTGCGTTGTCTCTGCGAGTGAATCTGAAAACTGCAATCTAGTCTGTGTTGGTCTAAGTTGATCCTTGGGCCTGGCAATTGAGTCTTGTGCTCCACCTTTCACAATATCCACAATTTTGTCAGCAGCTATTCCTTTGTCTAGTTTCATGCTATCTGTTATCAAATTAGTTGATCTGAAAGAAACACGTAGTGATAGAATCCTTACCTTAGAATTACCCCCAGGCGTCAGACTGGATCCGGAAAGTTTTTGGCAGCAGTACCCCTGCGCGTCGCTAGGCGTTGTCGTGCGGCTCCTCGCACGTCGTTTGCGCCGGTATGACGTCGCTGGAGCTACTTAGACGCGCCCACGCGCACTGGCATCAGTTCTTACTTATTCCGCGCCAGTAAGCGCAGATCCGGGAAGAGCTAGTACCCCCAGTCATTTTTTGATTGAGTTTTTTTAGGCCTTTTGTCTCTTTTTTTCTCGAGTCGATCGACTCCTGGTGTCGTAGGGATGCCCGGTTGACGGACCCACACCGCGTGTGTCTCTACTACCTGGGGTGCGACCACGACTCCAAGCCGTGCCACGACTCTGCCGGGCCATGGCGCTGAAGACTATGTGGGAGTGGTCTCGAAAGTTGCTGGAAGTCCGGCAGTCTGCTCCCTGCCGCTCAAGGTCCCGTGGGAAGTCGAGGGTCCGGTCGCGGAGCCGTCACCATCATTCTTCTGGATCTAAGTCTTCGCTCTCGGGGTCAGGTAAGTCGAAGCATTCCAAAAAGAAGTCGAAGAAGCGTCGTTGCTCCTCGACTTCCCGTTGCGCGACGTGGCTGAGGGATGGGGTGGTGCCACCCCCGTGGCTCCGGTGGAGCCTGCGATGTCGCCGCCGGTCTACCCGCCCATCGGCGACGCCTGCCCAGGTGGAAGAGTTTCTTGCTGCCATGGCCCGACTCTTTGGGCCGTCTGGCTGGTCCTGTCCTTCCATTGCTGGCGGCTCTGGCCCCGGCATCGCCGGTGGCTCCGGCGCCGCAGGACCCCCTGGGATCCGGGATCGGACCCCGGTCGACGCCGGTTGACCTTATAACTCCTCCACAGACGTCGACCCCACTGGCACCACCTCCAACGTTGCCCGCTCCTCGGGACGACGTAGTCCCCAGTTTCAGCCCTGAATCGGACACGGTGCCGGATTCCGACGCCGATGGGGCCATTTTTTCCCTATGTCCGTCCTCCATATTTTCAGCCTGTTCCACAGACTTCGGAGGAAGCGGAGGACTGGGAGGGGTAGGAGGACCCGCTCGCACAAGACTGTGCTTATGCCCCAGACTGGGCAGAGGATTTGGGGGATACCAGTGGTTTTGACTCCTCACCTGACCTTGGCATGCTGTCTCCTCCTACCGTGGCCACGGAGGAGGGAGCCAGTTTCGCAGTGGTGTTGCGTAGGGCTGCCGAGGCCCTCCACCTCGAACTCCATACAGTGGCCGTCAGGACTAACCTCCTGAAAGAAGTGCTCCAGCCGGCGGCGACCTCTTCGGAGCCCTTGCTGACCTTTAATGAAGCGCTGTATGACGTTCTTTTGGGCACCTGGTCCAGGCCAAACACAGGGCTCCTTGGGACAAGAACATGGCCCGACGCCATCGCCCGGCTTCGGGCGACCCCCCTCTTCCTCTCCCAATACTCCACTCCTGAGAGCTTGGTTGTCTAAGCCTCGGCGTCCCAGAGCGCGTTCCCTTCCGCACCTCCGGATAGGGAATCCAAGAAGCTGGAGCAGCTTGGCAAGAAGCTAATTTCATCTGCCAGCTTAGGGCTGCGGTCGATGAACACCGCATGCCTCTTGGGCCGTTATTCCCACTCTGTGTGGGACGCGGTTGCACAGGTGCTGCTTAGCTGTGCGGAGGAGGCCCAGACAGTACTCACCCAAGCTATTGCTGCTGGGAGAGACACAGCTAAGTTCACCATCCGTTGTGGGCTTGACACCTCCGACTCGCTGGGCAGGGCGTTTTCCGCGACGGTGGCGCTTAGGCGCCATGCCTGGCTGAGAACTGGCTTCTCGAGGGATGTCCAGAACACTCTGATGGACATGCCCTTTGATGGCATCCGCCCCACCCATCCTCCCCGTTATGCGAACTGATTTCTAGGTTTAAGGTAATCTCTTTCAGGGCCATGTTTCATAGCACCAGTGGTCAGTTTCTTGCAAGGCTCTGCATTCCTGGCACAGAAAGTTGTGTACAGAACTGACGTCAGCACACGTGGGTGCATCTAAGTAGCTTCAGCGACGTCATCCCGACGCCAGCGACTCACGCAGAGCCGCACAACGATGCCTACCGACGCGCTGGGGTACTGCTGACGAAAACTTTACGGATCCAGTCTGACTCCTGGGGGTAATTCTAATGTAAGGAATCTATCAATACTAATGTTTCTTACAGATATATCGTTACAGAAGGTCAGTAACTTGTGCATTTAGAATCATCATTTATAGTTTGTGTAACTATATTTTATACTCTCGCCCTACTTGAAAATAAAGATTGTAATGTTGTTTTGGAGAGCAAGGTCCTCTTAACATTTTGTGACATCTGTAATTACATTTGATGCAATTATGTCATATTTATTAGAAAATTTAGCAGAGCTTTCTTCCTGTCTCCTTCCAAACTTAACTACCAGGATTAAAAGAAATTGTGTTGATTTTCCCATGACTTTTTCAATGCAAATAGTATCTGTTCTCAGTTCCATTTTTAAAGGATTCTTTGATTATTGTTGCCTCTTCACACTCTCTACACCTTGCCTTCAGGTATGAGTATTGGTGAAAAAAGTTACTGAAGGATAGGGATTGTTTTATTGAATTATTGTATTCCTCTTTAGCAAATGCCGGAAACATTAGAGTTTGAGACTGGCCTCTGACGCTATGGTGCCAATTTTCTCCTTGAGGCCTGTGTAGTCTTGCTAAGTTTCACTGTGTTCCCCCTCAACCAGCAGATTCAGAGCTCAAGTGATGAGCTGCCTCCAGCAGAGCCCTGTGGCTGCTATTTTTCCTTTGGCAGTTTTACTCCTTTATCCCACCTCCTATGCATAGTGATTCCTACACTAACTATATGTTAGAGTCCTAAAGTTTTACCTATGTAAAACAAAAGATTTGAGTATATCTAACTAGCTTTTATTTCCAATTATGGTTTTCTTCAGATAGGTTTAGCTACATCTAATCAATTCATCTCCAAATGCTATCTGCTTGCCAACAGAAGAGGAAAAGCATCTACTGCTGCTTGATTGAGAAATGTCCCAGTGTGTGACATAAGTAGAGCAGCTACATGGAAGTCTGTAATTCAACCAAACATCACTCCTTCTAGACACTTTCTCTAGAGTGGATGCAATAGTTGGTCAGTCTGCCCTAAGGACCCTTTTTAATTAAGGTTTTTGTTCAACTCCTCGTTTGTCTTTCAGTTGAAAGCTAAAGACTGCTTACATTTTGGGGTGAGCATGCTATGCTTTTCTGTTTGACTATCAATGAAGATCCTGTGATGCAGAAGGAAATGTTACTTGTAAATTCTGTATCATAGGAATCTTAATTGAAGTCGTAAGCATCCCTCGCTCCTTCTTTGTCTCTCCTTTTCAATTTCAAGCACATATTTAGTCCACATTACATCTACATCGGCTCTCCCAAAACACTGTGCCTTTGAGGCACTTCCAGTATAAGGCATGATGTGATGTAGATTCAGCTGCATATTGCTTCCTTTCACATGCGTACCATGCTATTTTTCCCCTCCGTTGTATCTTTTTTTTCTTGTGGTTTGGGGGTCCCAGCAGGGCTGAGGGTTGGTAATTAAACTAACCTGTATATATTCTATGGAGGTTGAGTAATGCCAGACGTTACACAAATTAAGTAAAGTGTACATTGCATCATTTGACAGTACCATGAAGTACCCGAGGATGAACAAAGAACATATAATGGCCTTTGGCAGCATTCAGCAAGGGTATCCTATCAAGATACATAACAAATCCTTCCCTCAATAGGGGGTAACTTCTCTGTCCTTAGGTTCGTAGTATGAGGACCAGTGTTACTAGTTCAGTAAACTTCTCTGTTACCATGCATCCCCACAAGGATTTACAAATGTTTTAATAGTGGTCTTACTGCAGAAGGTCTATTACAGGTTAGAGGACTGTTTAATGCACTTAGAAATAAAAGAGCTGGCAGCTTTCAGCCTGGCTATACATTTCAGGGGTCTATTTGGTATTTGATACGTGATAGCCTTCCAATAATCCTCTCCAATAGCTTCAAGACGTATTCTGTTCATAGCGATCATTCTGAACAGAGGTCTTGAGTGAGCCTTCTCTCCGCTGGAAAAATTACATCCACCCCGGAGATCACAGATCTCTTACTAGAATGCAGCTCCTTGTGGGCTTCGAGGGTTCCAGAGTATTTTGGGAATACTGTGGGTAGAGGAGTTGGCCCAACGACTAGGGCGGTGGACCTCGAATCGGGGGAACTGGGTTCGAGTCTAGGCAACGACACTGAACATCCTGTGATTCTGGGCAAATCACTTAATCTCCCCGTGCCTAACAAAAAAATGAATGTGTCCTCATGTAACGCAATGGGTGCTATGTAAAGCGCTCCGATACCTCCGGGTGTATTTCGCGCTATATAAAACTGAAAAAAAAATGCTTTTCTGCATATATATAGTTCCCATGGAAAAGTGTATTTGAGACTCCTGCTGCAACTTCTCACAGAACTATAGCAAATTTCTAAACACTCATTCAAGCCTGTGATGGTCCACTTATCCTTAATACCTGTATATGGTGGCAGTGCCATGCTTCAAAACTACAGGGTGGTAATAGGAGACACCAAAAATTTAAGAGAAGATGACACATTTATTCCACCATAAATATCCTGGATCTCCACAACCTCTAGGTTTGAGTTATTACTTACTTCCACCACATCCATAATTTCCTTTATGAAGAGGTAACGGCAAGTGTGAATAACTGCTTACTGATAGAGGGTTTCTGCGTATACATCCTTGTGCTCCTGTGGTGCCAGCCCCTCACAGCTCTATAACACCTTTCACAAGTAGGCTCCACCACATGGCAACTTACCATCTGAACAGAAAAAGGAAATAGTTGGTGAACCACAAAGGTTATTCTTTTGCTCTTGTGGTATGTGTCACAACGTGGTTAGCAATTCATTTTCTGCTGTTTTGTGGGTGAATGTAATGCATTCTGCAAGTCTTCTGGCTGCTATAGGGTTATTTCATGTACTTTTCTGACCATTCGCTAGGTGACAAATAATTACAGTGTCACTCACTTCTCCTTTGCTCTCTCCACACCATAACTGAGGTACTTTTATATGATACTCCTTGTATTAGACGCCTTTAGTTAATGATGGTGTCTATTTGAAGAAAACTGACATAGAAACAGTGAAACTGAGAGGAGTTTCAGGCACTGTTTAAATGTAAAACTGCAAATGGGTCCTTTGGATTTCTGTTCCAAAATTGTATGTAGTCTTTGTCAGCCAAGAATTCGTGAATTGCTCTTAGCCCGATATTAGTCAATATTCTAAAACACATGGTAGATATCAAATATACAAATGCTGGGGAGAAACATTTATAGGCAACTTAAATCTACTTAACAAATGTACCTCTGCATCCTATTGGTCCCTTCATTCATATGAACTTCCTGTCACACTACAGTTGGCAGTATGTTTTTTTGACTGGCAGGTCTAGTAAAGCGAATGAAAAGGAAGACGAGCTACCTGTGGTTGGTGCAGTGAGGAGCTTGTGTGGGTAGCACCAATCACTTTCGTCTTGTACCTTTGGTTATGAGCTCTTAAAATGCCACACACCTACGCCAGTGACTTTGACATCACATATATGGTTGAGGGGGAAGAAGGAAGAATAATATGGATTTTCAGTGGTGAGTGACTTTTCTACCATTTTTTGGATTGACTGGGGATCCATTGTTTTGATCTGTCTTTCAGGCTAACATCAACTGAAGCAATCCCCAAAGGCAGGTTCCTGGCCCTGGGCTCTAAATTTCGCTATAGTGGACGAACACAGGCTCAAACACGGCATGCCAGCGCACTGATTGACAGACCAGCCCCACAGTTTGAGAGGACTGCTAGCAAACGGGCCTCCAGAAGTCTTGATGGAGGTAGGTCTGTGTAAAGGCTGAGGGGGGAGGGGGGGGGGAGAAGAGTATGAAAACCTAAGTGGAATACTCATTCAAAAGTATTGATAAAGTGAACACAGTTTTTTCAGTTTTTGTTTGGACTCCTAGGCAGAAAATAAAAAAAACTCCCACAGAGTGAAATCTAGCCTCTCCATCATCATTCCTGCTCTTCTGATCAACCTTTATTTTAGTGAAGCGGTCCCAAGGAAGACATTTTACTACAAACTTTTCCGAACACACTTCACAGGCAGCTCTGGAGTAAAAAAAACGATATTACCTCAATGGAACCAGTGTTAATAGTTTTAAAAAGAGACAATTATTAGGGAACTCTAGAGCAAAATGGAAAAATAAACATTTTCACCAAATGTCCAATCTCCACTGAACCTCTCTCTGACGTCCAGAGGGAGAAACAAGCCTTTGAAAATGATGATGTTTAGAACCACCTGTGGCCAGGTGGTTCCCCCTTAAGCATGAACAGAGTTGCACCATCCTAAAGGAAACCCCACATAGTTATCTAACAAAGAGTGGGTAGAAACAGTGCTAAAGATGGGCTTGGGAAGGCTATCACGTAGCCTAGAAGTATCAATACAAATTAACTTTTTTAATTTTTTTATTTGCTCCTAAAGTAAACCCTAGCTTTGTTACAAAATCTCGTCCTTGAGTTAAAAATGCGTTCATACTTTTGATTTTTCATTTGAATGAAATTCCTGGACAGTTAGTTTCAGGAGATAGATGTTAGAAGACAGCAATTTGTTTATCATTTCATTGTTTTTGTGTAGGTGGGGATAAAAAGATTAATTGTCTCAAACATTGTAGAGATAAAGGGAGCTGTCTGTTTCAAATTCTAAAAAAGACTTCTCCTTAAGCAGATACTTTATCTTTCAAATATGCCCAGTGACCACTGTGGAATCCCAAAAGTATTTTAAGCTTTGTAATGGAAATGGGGAGTGGACTTTTTGTGCCATTGTGTTGCACTGGTACCAGACTTTAAAATACCCAAAGGTCCATTCTAGATGGTGGTAACCGCCGTGGTCATTACTGTTTAGATATGCAACATAAATGTATGGTAAGTGGTAGTTAATTTGGTTCTTTTTCAACAAGCAGGTATTTCTCTCTCTAATTTTAACTCTGGTGCACTTCTTTGTGGCATTTGAGGCCATGACTCAAAATATATACTAATCTCATACACCCATGTGAACCAGGAAGTTAACACAAGAGCATGAATTTCATCACAGAATGCCTTTCCTCTGGCTCATGGCCTGCTTTTTAGTTCTACAAAGAGTCAGTTGTGCAAAAGGTCTTAAAGACTTATAGCAGTTGCATTCTAGGTTTACTTTAAATTCACATGCAGAATAAATTGTGTAAATGAGGTTTTAACTTTGTGTCATGGTTGCCCTGGCTTTCATGCTTCAAGGCGTAGGTATTCATCTAAGTCAATCATGCAGGCAGGAGCTTTACTTGGGCTTCTCCTGTACAACAAGAACAAGCCGTTAACCTTTGCAAATTTCTTCAGCTAAGCATGTGCCGTGCAAAGTTGAGTTCAGAGCCCTGGAAGATGATGGTGTGGAAATGATGGTGGTTGAGGGCCCACGTATGGATCAAGAACCTGAGCACTTAGGTAAAGCTATGCTTTGTGGCTTTGGCACCTGATCTGGTCTTGTGTGCTGTGCAGCAAGGTTTCCTTTTGCTTTTTTCAGCCATCTTATTGTTGCCTTCCTGCTCCTGCTGCTGTACTCTTTCTGTTAGCCAACTTGTTTACTACTTCCTGTTTGAGAAGGCAGTACATTTCGCCTGGTTTTTAGCCTGGTTCTACATTAAACAATAAACCTTGTAAGTCATGTTTTTTAGACAAATGCTATTCGCTTAGAGTGCTTACACTTTCACTTCCAAAAACCTCTAGTACCTGGATTATCTGACATAACTTTATAAAGGGTTTACCTAACTCTTGAGCCTTTTGTGTGGCATTTTACTAAGCTTCTCATAATACAACACAGAAAATGTATAGGCAGCAGTGGATATTTTCACCATACAAAAAACAGGTGCTAGACCGATACCAGCTGCAACAGCTGGAGGTACACACATGAATGTAGGCGCACACCCCCCACACATCCGGCACAATAGAGGCACAAATAGCAGCTGTGTCTGACTCGCACAGCAGTTACATCATGTGCAGCAGTGATCGTTTCCCTCATATACACATAATATGCCTATTACAGACTAGACCAATACAAGCTGCCCTCACATAGTTTTTTATTGCATTGCGGCAGCCATCCACAGTTAAGGCTTTTGTAGCACAAAACAGAATTTGCGTATGCAGGATAATTTCAAGCTTTCTGTCAGACAATTTGACATCTACATTCCCGACAGCAGCAGTGCAAACTACAGAAACACAGTCCATCTAATACACTCTTCCCTGATCAAGACCCAGACTTAAAAGTAGCAGCAGTGGAAGTTATAAACCGTAAACATTTGTTTTTCCAAAGCATGTTAAATGTTTAAATTATCTATAAAGGTCAGAGTGCTTTTGCGTCCACTCAGTTGATCACCAGTTGGATTGAAATTGTACTGCTTAATATTTATTGCATGATTTAATCATCATTGCCGTCTTCTGAAAGGTCACCACCAACATAATTTTTTTGCATTATAGGATCTTCATTGATAGCCATTAACAGAATTATGCACCTGCTGCATGTGAAAATCCTGTAACACTTTGTACATTAAATTTATCAAAAAGGGGAAAAGTCCAGCATGCCCAGTGCAGAATAGCACTCTTAAGAGCTTTTCATAGGCACGGTTTTCAGAATTGTGAAGACACCCTATTAAAAAAAAACTTAATTCCTAATGTGTTAAAATTAGGAAAATGGCAATCTTATAGGCTTTGTTATCAGAAGCATTTAAACCGAGACGTGCTGTCCCATAAAGACTCCAGGGACTTTGACTTCCAACCCCCATGATGCGTAAGACTGACATTTGCCTCACAGACCGGGAGGAACCTAGAAACACTTCTGGGTGTTTTTTCCCATTGTACTGTAGATTGTCTCACAGAATCATCATTTTCTTTGACTTAACTCCTATAAACTAAATACAACCGTTGAAGGTGCTTTCAGTCATTTTCCTGTAACTTTCTGTCACCATGCCTTCAAGTATTGAGGAAGGTCGCTCCTTTATGATAAAGAAAGCTGCTACAGACCATCACAAAGTGTATGTGGTGTGTCTTCAAGCTTCTCCGTTTACAAAAGAGTGAACTGTATGACAAAATGTCAAAAAGAACACCTAGGACAGAGAAGGCCTGCTTGGCAAACTGAAAGCCCTCAAGTCAAAAGAGACCAATGAGAAAAGTGACAAGTTTGCCAGGCAAGAAACTTAGAAGGAGTAGAAACGGCAACATGGTCATCAACATTGCCGGCTTTTATGCTTTCTTTCAAAGTTGACGGTCTCAGCATTGGTAAAAGATATGGCACCAATATGGTCGCTGTCGAGGGTTGCTTCCATCTTGGTGTTAATGTTGAGGTTCTGTCATTGCTTGTCACCAGAGAAATCTTTGACATTGAAGATTCCTCAAAAGCATAGGCCTGAAAGATTCAGTTTTATTCACTTCAGAAATCACATTACCTCTTGGATGGTGCCACACCTACATTAACGACCTTGATTGGCACCCCTCCAAGAGTTTTACTGATGGATGATATCACAGTGTTCTAGGATGTCTTGATACTAATTTGAACATTCCCTTGAACTCTCCACAGACCTAATTTTCCATTGACCCTAGGCTTACTAGAGTTAGCAGAAGAACAATTCTTATTCCAGTGATGTTTAAAGCTCCACTCCTTGGTTAGTGAAAAACTAGACCTCCCTAACATCGCTGTTCCTGTCTTCTGACAAATCCTTAAATAGACCCTGGCAAAGTGCCTGCCGGCCAGAGGAGACACATCTCAGCCCCCGGGGGATCTGTCACTCCCTAGAAATTGAGTAAAAGGATGGATACTGCTGGTAAAAGGTGGAATAGCATCTACATATTGACCGCTTAGGCCAATATAACCAAGAGTTATCGCAGAGCCTTCAAAACTAACAGCTGACCTACCGCGTGATCATGGGCAAGAATTTGTTGGAAAATGATTCATGAAGATCATCTCCTGTTGAACCGTGTTACTAGTCCGGCCATTGAAACTGGCAGCTTCAAGTACTTCCATTGTCTTGCTATGGAGCTCCTATTGATTTCGTGTTGTCTCTCAAAATCCAGACCCTCAGCTAAACAGCCAGAACCTTCACTTCACATGTTCTACTTTGTTTGAACAACACACTGAAGGAAAGATGCAGAGGGTGAAAAATTAGAAGAGTCCATTTAAAGCTGTTGGCTTGGAAAAGAAGAAGAAATTCTATATAATCTAATGTAGGCAGAAAGATTGCAGCTAGTGTCAACTTTAAAGGGTTCAATGCCCTTGTGGAACAACAACTGTGATGACAAGTTCCATTTATTCCTAGCAGCAATTCAGTCCCAGGCCATGGCGGTGCAAGAGAAACAACCTATTGCAGGTATTTAATTTCTTGCAAAACCTACCATTTCAGACATTAAGTTACTGAACATGCTTTAGGGGGCTTTGGAACTAGTCTATGAATTTTCAGTCCAAAACCTTTTGTCATGTAAGGAAAGTCAATATCATATTACTTTTCTTGTGTTCAGAGCTGTCTAGCTCTTTACCTACTGTTTCTGATGACAGACAATATCCTGTTTCAGAAAGACAATACTGCCACAATGCACTGATCAAACGGGGAGGTACCAGATCCAGAACCTTATTTCTGGATGCACACAAGATTTGAACTTGGATTCTAATTATGGGCTTAAAATAATAGCAGTTCACACAATAGACATCCTAAGCAGGTTTTATGGGGACAATCACAAATGGGTCGTACCTGATGTTCTTCAAAATGTTTTTGTAGACTTGATTTTCCACAATTAGACTTGTTTGACTAATCTTAAAACACCAAATGCCGAAGCTTCACATCCAGACAATAGAAACCGTTGTCTCTAAGCAAATGTCCGTTTAATGAACTTGTCGCAGGTACTTCTTTACACCTTTCCCTTGATTCCACCTGTACCTTCAGACCTGTATGAACGGAGATGTTCTTGAGCAACAATCATCCTCATTATTCTGCAGTGGTTTAGCGAATGGTAGTTTCCAGAGCTCCTTCAAATGTGCCAAAGCCACCGGGGAGACTCCCATGTATACTGAACTTTTTAACTAGACTGCAGAGCAGGGTCAGCTATTCCATCTGAAGCCAACATCATTGAATTTAGCAGCATGACTCCTGAGATTAGGCAGTATGGCCATTTAAATTTGCTACACTCATGAATGGCTGTACTGAAAGAAGCACTGAGGTCTTCAATCGCTCTCAAATGGAAAATATTTTCTCTGTGGTGTGAGCAGCAGGAGCCCTTACCCAATCTGCACTTACGATAAAATATTGTCATAGCTTTCCTACATCTTGTGAAAGATAAGCTACCAATTGTTTCCATTAGAGTCCACCTTGCATCTGTAACTGCACAGAGGAAATGACCCACCAAATATCATTCTTCAAGGTCTCAGTAATAAAGACTACCTGGAAGTCTTTCCTCCATTACAGGCACCTTCACTCTATGAGAAGCGAACCTGGTACTCTGTAAATTGGTTTGTCCTCTATTTGCGTCCGTTCACAAAAGTTTCATTACAGCTTCTCTAATTCGAAGTGGCCTTTTCAGTTGCTATCCCCTCCGCACATAGTTAGTGAGATGCAAACCCTCTCAGCTCTTGAATCCTGTACTGTTTTCCTCTCTTAATAGGGTAGTAATGGGAACAAATCCCTTCTTTTTACATAAGGTGGCCTTGAGTGTTGAATCAGTCAGTCCATTAATACAGAAACTCAGTTGGAATGATTGCTGCATTCTCTGGATGTTGTGTGGGTGTTACACTTTTACCTAGATAGAACTAAAATTGTTAGAAACTCAAGCCAACGTTTGATCAAATATTGTCCTGTACATAATAGCTTATCCAAGTTGAAACAGTCCCTTTACAAGTTGATTTTGCATCTATAAGAAATGTGGCATCCATGGACTGGTTGGTTAACGGTCCGTTAACCGGTATATGTAAAGCAATCGCTTGGAAATCTGTTCATACTTTTACAAGGTATGATTATTGTGATTCTAGCAACTTTACCAACTCTAGTACGGAATAAGCTACCCTGAGAAACATTTTTGTTTAATTATGTATTTTACGGTTTATCGCTATTCTGAAAATGTTTATTTTCTTCCTTCAGCACAAAGCAGCTGGTAATATGGGATGTAGTCACAATCTACCTTCCTTACTACCTTGCTTTTCCATCTGTGTCAGATTCTCCCATTTTACTGCAATTCATTGTATCTTCCAAAACAAACTGACTGAGAGGTAGCTGCTAGTGCTAGGCATCATGGGAGATGGAAGACCCTGGTTGCTGCTGTTCTAATATTAAAACCTGTCTGGCTCTCTTTCTCATATTTTTCAGACTTGCTGGTCAGCAAGTTAAGTTGGTAGTGATGCAGTGTAGTTTTGGGAAAGGTGTTATTTTTTTAAAATATATATAATCCAGCCTCAAATATTCTGAAAACCTTGCAGAGGGTGCTACTCTGCATTAGGCATGCTGTCGTTTGCACACTGTCTTTTTTCATTAACCAAATGTAAAACATTCTGTTTTTCCAACAGAATAATATATCAAAAGTATTATATGAACATATAGTAAATTATTTAATCTATAACAAGTGGGCAATGTAGATTATTAGATAGTGACAGTGAGCAAGCTCAAGGCATGATGAAGAATGAGTGGTCTTTCAGCATTAGTCCATTTCTCTTATGTCCAACGATTTTCGGCAGAAGAAAAGGTCCAGTAATTGAAACAAAAGGTGGGTGATGCAGTGTCTCGATATATGAAGTCATAACATCAATTTATACATTAAATCAAAGAAGAGAGCTGAGAGCACAATTGTTTGAAGTTTATAGTTAGGATAAACCATTGCGTGAAAGACGATTGAATTTTGATGTTCATGGCATGATTGATATACAGTGGGTTGGGTTTTGGCAGTTGTAGAAACATTTTGTCCCATAGACATTGAGTGGAGGATGGTGTACAAGATTCAGTGGGTATAATAGTGTCTGTTCTTGAAAAGCACAGCCATGCACACCATATGTGAAAGGTTATGCGTTTTCCCATTCTAATAGTATTGTTGAAACCCCCATAATCGGGGCTAAATCCAAGAGTGATAGGTTTGATTGGTTCACAGACAAGGAAGGTGATACAGATATACTTAAAGCATAAGTAATGAAGTCTAGTTTGAATTGAACATTCAGTACCTTGCACATGACGGAATGTCATTGATTGCACATGTTTACAGTTGGAGAGCATATGTGCTGAGGCTATTTTATTCTAGCAATGGTTTTTATGTATTAAAGGCCAGTTTGTGTAGTTTTTCAAATGTCCAGTAGGTTCTGCATATCGTCCATAGCCTACTTAAAGCCAAAGTGATTTTTGACATCTGAAGAGAGCTCCTGTTATGCATCCGGATCTTTTGAGGGACTGGGGACAGATTGAGTTAGTATGATTGCGTCCCATTTTGTTTGAATTTTACCATTTAATGTGGTGATAGCAGGTTGTATTCTTTAGCCACTGCATGTCCTAAATTGTAGAGTTTAATTAGCGTGTCAGTAAATTTAGATGTTCCAATTTGCACCATCAGTTTGAGAAATTTAAATATAAAAGTCAGTATTAATTAGGTTGTACTTATTTTGTAATTCAGTAAATGTCATGGAAATGTTGGAGTGGCCAGAACCTCCAGTAGATTTTCTCTTCAGGCCACATGCGTTGGTTCTGCCGTAAGGACATAAAGATTGATCAAGCGATCTTGCTCTGAAGTTCTTATCTAAGTGCCTTAGGACAAATAATATGTCCTTAATAATGAGGGCTGAGTGCTTCAGTTTGGCTGATTTCGTAAGATTGTAGCGTGCAAGAGGACAGGGATATAATAAATCCTCCCTTGCATTTCTTCAGGCGTAGTTTATTGATATTGGAGTGTTTATTTTCCAAAGAAAGTGAGAGATGTGTGTCTAGTAATTTAAAACATTCATTGGAAATTCAAATGATTAGCATATTGTTTAGGTAGTTAGAAACAGACATGATCATTATTTTTATGGTAATTACTAATCGCCAATGGTGATTAATTCTGGTTACTACATGTAGAGTAGATCTTTGACCTTAATGAGTGTCGTTTTTTCATTCTACCAGTTGGATTCATCTAGATGTTGCAAAATACATTTAGACACTTAATCCTTGACTACTACTTACTTTTACCCAGTATCACATTTCCTGATAGAGAGAGTCGCATAAGTTGTGTCTAGAGCCACATGTGTTGATGTCTTCGAACGGTGCTTCTGTCAATGTATCTTGTGTGAAAAACAGAACATTGGCTCCACCTACCTATTTAAAAAATAAATGTTTATAGCTTATGTTGGGATCTTTTCTGAGTTACAGTTCAATAGACTCATGATTGCTTTGAGAAGGGAGGTGGCATCCCCTGCATGTGCCTTTCTTTAGGTGTAAGTTGTCTAACAAAGAGCCTTGAACCATAACTCTGGCTTTTTGAGAATATAAGATCCTCACCCGGTGATGATTTAAGCAGCACTGAGTGTGGAAAGTCACAAGAGAACTTGTCAAAGGCCTTCTCTATGTCTAGCGCTGCCACTGAAAGAGAAGGTAGAGTATTAGTACTTTCAAGAATATGACCAAATAAAGTTATATTATCACTCATGAGCCTATCTATAAGGTATCCCTCTTGTGGGGATTATATCAGATGAGTGCAGCAGAAAATGTAATCTTGGCGCCAGTATCTTTGTATATGTCTTGCAGTCAACTTTGCTCAATTAGATGGGGTGATAAGTCTTGGTGCTTAATAGGTCCTTCCCTTCTTTATGGATGATCAATATAGTGGCATCTGCTATTGTGCAATTTACTTTATCGACAGTGTTTTAATAGTGACTAGAGTGGGTCTATTAGTACCTCCTGACATGGTTTGAAAAACAAGTTTGGAAAAGTAAACAAGCATGGGGATCCTTGCTATTCTTAAGATAGTTCATGACTTTACACATTTTCTCCTTACTTCATTGGTTCTGTATCTTGTCAGAATAATGATGGCTGCTTGAAGTATTTCTTGTAGGTGTCTCAAGCTCATTATACATATACCGGTCTATGTAAAACAATTGGAAGAATGCTAATGTTTTGTAAGTAATATAAACTTAGTATTCTTAATGTCTGTAACGTTCATTCTGTTTTTTTATTTTTTATTTTAATTTTAAGTGCCAGCCTTCATCTTTCCTATTCAATTTAGTCTGCTAATTTGTTTGTTTTACTATTCATGATCTATAAGTGTGCTCTGGTATTTTATATTTTGTTGTGTTCGCACTTTTGCAATCTAAGCTTATTAAGCTGTTTGGTTCTTTCTCTATGTGAAGTTTAGCAATGTTTTCTTTGCTCTTATTACGTATCCGGCTAATTCTTATTCCTCTAATAGTGCTATTAGGAGCAACCCAAGATACTTGAGGGTTGGTATTGTCAAGCTATTTTCCATTTTACCATCTTCTATGGCTGTCATGATGCTGTCTTTGCTGCAACTATCTTCCATAGTGGTGTTATTCATTTTGCAGACATTTTGGCAAAACTCAAGTTTCCCAGTTTATATTCTTTTATTTTATGGTAATGATCTGAAATTGCTATGGGTTTTATTTTGGGTATTTAGGTTTTGGATATAGAGGTACCATCAAACGTGATCGAATATATTCTGGAAATGTGTTGAGGGTGTGTGAATGTGTAATCACTTTACCCCAGATGAAAAAGTTGTCACACATTTTCTGAATTATGTACTTCACATAGATTAAACATTTGTCAATGAGATCTATTCAGGCCCATCTCATGGTAAGTTGAAGAATTAGATGAGGACTGCTGGGTAGGTCAGACAGTTTCTTGTTAGCCACTTTAATTCATTGTATGAACTGTTTACTTTCACTGCATTACTTCTGCAGTGCAGTGGACGTGAATGGGTCAGCTACCAATCTGAAGGAAAAAAGCTATCTGATAGAGACATATAGCTGCAGATTCCTTAACTTGGAATATCCTCTAAAACGCCAGTCTGGAGGATATTCCATTCAGGATATTCAGGAGATTTTTCAGCAGTACCTCTGCGCGCCGGGCGACAGCCTCGCATTTCTCCGCCCTGATGTCGTTCATGGATATGACACCAGTGTAGCCATATAAGTCCCTCCCGGCGCGCTGACATCAGTTTTCTTCTTTCCCACTCTGCAACGTGGATCCAGGAGAAGAGGTTCCTCTGGCCTGTTTGTTTTGGGCCTTACTGACGTGTTTTAGCGTCCAGGAACCGTGTGCTGCTGCATTCGGGGTTAAAGTCGTATAAGTCCTGTACGCGGCTGATGTCGGCGATGGATCCGCATGTGATTTGTATATGGTGTTTGGGCGAGCACCATGACTCTGAGGAGTGTGACGCCTGTCGGAAGCTGAAGGCGAAATCCCTACGGAAACGTAAGATGAAGCTGTTATCCGCCCCGATGTCCTGTTCAAAGTCCGGGCGTCATTGGTCTCCTTCTCCAGCTGGAGCCCCTGTTCAGGGCAGGTCGCGGGATCGTGCCCAACGTTGTCACTCTTCTCCCTCAGGTAAGCACAAGCGGAAGTCGCGGAGGCCATTTGCCTCATGTAATCTCCTTTCATAGTGGATGTCTTGTCGACACCGATCAATGGAACCTCCGTCGGCATCGATGCGGCGTCATCTTGACGTCATTCGACGCCAGAGACGTCTTTTGCTCCTCCTTTTCACATGGAGGATGAGGCCATTGGGGGTTCGCCTTCCCCAGTGTTGATTGAGCGTTCTTTGGAGCATGTTGATGGGGAGCACTTACAGGCCCTTGGCAACCTCGGGTTGCAGGGCCTTTAGCTTTTGGAGGATGAGTTAGCCTGCAACTGTCCCCTAACTATGATTTGCTGACACCCCCTAGAATGGTGACAGAGGCTGGTGCAGAGTTTGCAATGGCTGCTGATGTTTTGCAGTTCCAGCCACCTTCTATTTCTTTGCCCTCCGATCCATTGTTGGATTTGCAGAGGGTAAGCCCTTGCTGCCTTTTGGTGCATCATTGTATGACATTTTTCTATGGACCTGGGCGAGACCCTCGTCGGGGGACTCGGTGGACCGTGCTATCACACATAGTCACCGCCCGGCTCCAAATGACCCAGTCTGTCCATGCACCCTAGGGTTCAAGGGCTAGTCGTCCAGACAGTCTCCTCTTTGCTACCTTTGCCCCACTAGGCAGTCTTGATGGTTGGACAGGTGGTTGGCAAATGTGTGCGTCCACAAGCTCGGTAGGCTGGGATATGCCTGCTGCATGATCAAAGTGAAACCAAAAGGATTTTATGGGATAGATTGGTTTCACTTTCAATGAGCGGGCTACGTTTTCCCTGTGAGTCTTGGTGGAGCCCTTCCTTCCCTCCCTGCCTGAAGGCCCCCGGGCTGACCTGGCTCGGATACTTCAGGATGGTCGTGAGCTGGCTCAGTTTTCAATTTAGTCCCACATGGACACCACTGATTCCGTGGTTCTGACGATGGCCAGGTCAGTTGCTTTGCCTCGCCATGCTTGGCTGCGTGATGGCAGTTTTCCTGAAAATGTTCAGGCGCGACTTCAAGACTTGCACTTTTATGGGGCCCATCTTTTCGACAGTCCTGCTCACTTAGCGGTTCAGCACCTCATATCTGATTTGCAGTGAATGACATTGTTTCTAGTCCCTTTTTGCGGACTTATTGTCTTCATTTGCTTTGGTTGCAGTATTGTTATTGCTTTTCTCTAATGTCGGTCACTGGGTTCAAGCTGTTATTTCCCAGTTGGACTTTACAGCTTCACAGCTGTCTTCCTTTATTTTCGATTCCTTTGTCTAGGAGCTAGTCTCAAAAGGTGCCCCTTTTTATAGGGACGTGACATACCTTATGTGAGGTAATTCTTGGTTATTGTCTAGCCGTTCTAACTTACCCCTGCTCCAGGGAGAGTTCTTTCTGGGTGGTTTACATCCTCCTGAGGATGCGGCAAGGTCCTCTTGGGGTCGTTATCTATCTCCTCTTTGGGTAGTTTTAGTCGCTCCACTTGCTGTTGTGGAATTTCTTCTCTGGAAACATCCACTAGGGTGGCGTAGCTCTCTTTGGAGCTTCCATGTTTGCATTTTGCTTTTGGTCAGTAGTTCTCCCCTGCCTCTGCACAGACCTCTCCAGACTATTGTTGGCTTTACATCCTGTCTGGCTCGTCACGGCGTGCTCGCGCATGCTACCTTTTTTTTTGCCCTTGGTTATCTTTTCAAACGTTCCGCAGTTTTTTCCACCATTTTGCCTATGTCGGCTGTTTTTTGCCGTAAGCCAGTGTCTCTTGTGAGCATGTTTGTCTGTTCCACTTCAGGAACGGTTTCTTCTCTGTTTTCAGTTCTGGCACGGTGTGTTAAAACGCACCGTGTGTGTTCACAGACATGCGGTGCTTACTGATCCAACTTGTGCCACAGCATTGCCTGCGTTTGTTGTGGCTTTGTCTATTCCTTCCCTCGGGTGATGGACAAGCTTCTGTCCTTGGCCTTCCCTCATGGTTTAGACGCTCTCTGGTTTTTCCCTGGTAGGCAGTTAGTTCTATGCCGGATGCGTGGGTGGTGCACATTGTTTGTGCCCCATTTTTCATGAGCACCTCCCAGACAAGGGCTCCGTTCGCTCTTCTCATAGCCTCTGCCAGATGTTATCCTTAGCAGTCTATCAGAGATGCTCTTTGTACACGTTTCGGGCTATGTGTGTATGCAGGTTTCTATATATACATATGTGTCTATATATCTATGTCTATTCTATTTTTGACGGATGTTATGTCCTGCTATTGTTCACGCTGGTGCCGTTGGTACCTGTCGTACGGGCTGTTTTACTTGTCTTGGGCATGCTGCTAGAGTATCCCTTGCCTTTTTTTTTTAACCTAAATCAATGAATTAAAACAACTTTTAATATATATATGTATTATATATATGTATCTGTATTTGTGTGCATATATATATATAAGTGTAACTCCTGTCGGGCCTGTACTTTTGCCACCAATAGTACACACTACAGAACAGCATTTAATTGTAAACAAATAGCCATTCAAGGACATTTGACGTGTCGCACTGATTATGCAATCTACAAACTTAAATGCACTTGTAATCTTGAGTATATAGGAAGTACGAAACTTCCTGTACATAAACGAGTCCTGCAACACATTAGGGCGATAGTTAACTCTGACCACAACTATCCAGTGGCAAGACATTTTAAAGCCATTCATGATAACAAATTAAAAGATTTGGAGTACACTGTCATAGGAGCAGTTGCCAACCCCGGACGGGGTGGCAACCGTGATAAATTACTGAGACAGCGTGAATCACATTTTATTCTAGCCTTAGATACAAGAGCTCCTAATGGCCTGAATATTAATGAAGATCTTCACAATTTCTTATGAGTGGTTTTAGTTATCTATTGTTGACATAACGTACATTTATTTGTTGTACGTTAACATTGCCTCTGAGCCATGAACTACCTTTTGCATTTTTTGGTCGTATATTTTAGTCTTGTTTTAGTACTGTCTAGGCCCTCTTTCTTAAATCGGAAGTTTTCTGGTTTCTTCTACTTAACCTTATTGCGGCATTGGTTTTTGCACTTTTGCCCAATGTCTTTTAGGCATTTTATGAATAGTTTTTTTTAACTACAAGACTGCAAACTTTTATGGATTTTCAGTTTTCCCTGGGCCATTGATCTGTTTTATAAGATGAATTTTAAACCTTTTATGGCTTTTTTATATTTATAAAATTTTGTCTCTTTTTGACTAGTTTTGTTTATATATGCTGCTATTTTGATCTATGTCCTGTGCTGTACGCATTGAGTTTTGTAACATACCTTTTGGGCTCTTAGTCACTGGACACTTGTCCTCGTATTAAAATGTGACAGTTCGTTTTTTTGACATAATAGGCTAGTTTAGGTTGCTTTTTTAGGTGGATTATATGCACTATGCACTTATTTTAATACCACCTTCCATTGCATTTTCCTTTTGTATTTTATGTATTTTTATATATTTATACATTTTGTCAATAATTGTCTGTTTTGTAAAATAATTTTTTACTGAGCCCCGCTGCTAAAGTTTGCGTATTTTGCACAAGACATTGAATGTGGTTTTTGATCATGCCCTAAGGGAGTTGACTGTATGCTATGCTTTTTTCTGCAGTCTGTCTTCTATTTTCTTTCTTGTGGTGTTCAGTGTCGCTCTATTTATGAGCTCATTTCACGGAGACGCATCATGTGATCAAGCTCCCTGCGTGGAGCGAAACGCGTCATGGAGGACACTGGTCCGTCTATTTCTTCATTTTGAAAATTGGGTATTTAACTACTTGCTTCACCCGCTTTTTGCTTGTGGGACTGACTGATTTTGAATCGGAGGCGAGAGGTCCGTGCCTGCACTTCCGCCGAGAGGAGAGCGGAAAGGAATATATATATATATCCACACCCACTGCGAGGGAGCACACTTGCTCCGTCTCATTCTTCTTATGACAGCGACCTTTTGTGTCTCCAGCTTCTGCCGGTTTTCTTTCACCGTTGTACTTCTGTGTATGGTTGGTCAGTATGACTACCTGGTGGTCCATTTTGTGTATTTCTGCTGAAGCATGTGTGATGCCGATGCTTCGTTTACTGTGCTTCTGCATGTGTGTGGTGTGGATTCCACGATACACCCAGTCTGTATAAGCGTATTTCTCTTATCCCTATATCTCTGCATGAGTGACATCTGTCTCTATACATGTCAGTCTTGGTATCCACTATTTTGTATGCTTATATTGTACGACCTGACTTGGCGTACTATTTTGTCCTTTTTCTGGGACATTATTTTTTGCAGATCCATTGATCCTGTGCATAGTTCTGCCTTGTCTCATTGCAGAAGCTCATGGATTTCTTCCATTGTGCACTGGGCATTGTGCACTGGGCATTTGACTCTCTGATATTCCTTTGTCCATTCCTGGTAGGTGAAGGTCTTGAACTGTTCTCTGCCGGACTGTGGTGCCATTGCTTTTGTTTGTTGATACTCCCTTTCACTTGCACTTGTGGCCTCCACCTGTTTTAGTCCATCTTCTTGGCAGACTGGTTCTCTTACAGAACCTGCTGGTGGTGTGGAGTTGCAGACCCGCCTCCAATGGGGTGTAGCTTTGGTATCTATTCTAAGTTAAGGAATCTGCGGCTAGATGTCTCTATCAGATGAACAAGTTACTTACCTTCGCTAACAAAGTATCTGGTAGAGACAGTCTAGCCACAGATTCCTTAACGCCCACCCATCCTCCTGCTCTGCGAGGGCCTTTTCAGGTTGGGTTCTACTCTCTGCTTCTTTCTACCAGTGATACCTGTCTTCACACGTGTTAGTCTATTTCGCATCCTTCACCTGGTCAGGTTGTCATCTTCTGTTTTACCTATGGCTTGTCGGCCCATTCTTGCAAATGGGTGGTGGGCTCATATGTCCATACACGCTCTTGCACCCTGGTTCTTTTCAGTGTGGCAGTTGCTCATGTCCTTTCCCCTCCCTGGTGTTTTGTCCGTTAGTTTGGGGTGTATTTGACTCTGTTGCAGTCAATTGATCATATTTGGGGATGTGGTTGGACATGCTCTGTTGCAGAAATGTTATCACTTGCCTTATCTTCATGCTGTCCTGGTCTCGTTGTCATTTACCTTGGCATTTATGTGGTTTCAGACTGCTTGTCATTTGCCGTATCTTTCATTTGCCTTTTTGTCTCTTTGGAGGGTCTCGTTCTTCGCTTATGCGAGACTGTTTCTGTGGGGCAAGTACTCTGCTCTCGCCCTCCTGGTTCTTCCATTATGTAGTGTTCTTGTCTACAATGCATTGTGATGTTTCTCACCATCATTTTATTTTAATTTTATTATCATTGTTGTCTCAACAGATGTTTAACTGTTTTTAGCACACTGTTCCCACATTCAGTTTTAGTCAGACCCTCCAGGATTTCGCGGCTTGCCGCGAAATCGGCACTTTTGTAAAAATGCCGCGATTTTTACAAAAGTGCCCGCGAAATCGGCACTTTTGTAAAAATGCCGCAATTTTTACAAAAGTTCCTGCGAAATCGGCAATGTACAACTCCTGAACCTTAGACTAAGATCCAGAGTTCTTAGTATTGGCTCCGCGTTTTGGAGCAGAAAAGTTTCACAGTACAAAACTGTTGTCAGCATGCCCGGAGGGACTTATATGGCTCCACTGACGTCATATTCATGGACGACTTCAGGGTGGACCCATGCAACGTCAGCGCGCAGAGGTACTGCTGAAAAATCTCCGGATCCGGACTGGCGCCTGGAGAATATTCAAAGTTAAGGAATCTGCGGCTAGACTGTGTCTCTACCTGATACATCGTTACCGAAGGTAAGTAACTTGTTCTTCTAGTGCAGTCACCAGAAGGATATTGTTTAAAACAAATGTTGCGACACAAAGTAATAGCTGCGCTCACGTCCTGCGCTGGTTCATTTTCTTAAATCGGTGTGGCTCGAAGAGCGCTGAGGTCACGCTGATTGAAAGTGAAACCAATCTATCCCATAAAATCCTTTTGGTTTCACTTTGATTATGCAGCAGGCATATCCCAGCCTACCGAGCTCCAGTCCAAACACGGGCAGACAGCTGGAAACGGGTCAATGTTATGAAGCGTCCGGTACACACACGAACACAATGTTGATATCCAGAAAGAGTAGTTTAATGAACAGAAGTATCATTATTACAGGTGTAAAAAGGCCCAGAGATTCCTCCAACTGACCTGAACATTTAATCATCAACAAAGTACATTCCAATATAGAACACTAAATGATCCAATAATAAAATGTCTTCTTTACACAATACATAGAATGTTACATTAACTAATAAATACCTAGTTTATATAAACAGTCCATACAATGAAACAATTCCATATAGCTACACAGATACCACTCGTCCCCTTTCCAGCAGAATTGCTCCCTAGCAGATCCCTGCTTGAGGATCACCACAGGACTGTGATTCCCAAGCTGACATCCACCCATGGTAAACCAGTGGTGGGGTGACAACCCAGGCCGGGCATGGCAAGTACACTTACCTCCCGCCCCCAATTTTAAGTTTTTGTGCAGATTGCCCCCATTCACCTTCCCTAGGGTTAAACAAATAAAAATAATCACAGAAGGTTTGCATGGGGGGATTTATGCTGCCCACTCTGGCATTAGGCCCAAAAAGGCCACAGTGTTTCGCCCCCCCTCCCCCCGAACCCACCATCCAGGGGGAATAGCGGAAGGACTACTAGCCATAGGGAAAGTTTGTTTTGAAAAAAGAAGGGGAGGACTGCCAGGCATCTGACTATGCCCCCGCCCCATAACTGGGACAGTAGTCTTTCTACCCTCCCTAGGAGGCAGATTGCCCCTCCTCTCCGGCTCCCCCATATAGATCCAACAGTTTTTATGCCCACCTAGGATCCGGAATGTACCCATCACCGTTGGAAGCAAGAGGACATTTTTATTCTTTTGGGTAGAGAAGGGGTAAATCCAATTTCGTCTCTCTTGCCATGGTGAATATCAATATTTGGGCCCTGGGTCAGCCTGCAACTAGGGAACACCGTGAAGCCTGGCCATTTCTAAAATTGAGGGTGGTGTGCCTTTCCTGGATCCTGCTGTGTTCTTTTCCATTCTTGTTGCATGATTACGTTAAAGGCACAGAGGACAATAAGTGGAAAAGCCACCCAGCGTATACAAACGTTGCCTGATAAAAAAGGAACACTAGTTGTGTCGCTGGACTGATTACTTGAGACAATGCAAATGCCACATTGACTTGTACGCAGAGCCTTTAGCTCAACCGTGCAAGAAGAACAAATTCCTACCCCGGAACATTGTAAAAACTGATTACTTGAGACAATGCAAATGCCACATTGACTTTGTGGTCACAGTTTCAATTCAGTTGAGAAAATTTACAAATGTACAAACTTCCTCGAAATCATCGTTCCACATCCTAGTTCCAGCAGCCTACATAATCATTCATAAGGACATACCACTCAAGAAAGGAATGGAGGCTGTGTAGCAATTATCCACTAAAGCACACAGATTTGTTTAATAATCAAGGCATCCCATTTCTCATCTTTCAAACTTCTTTCTATACTGCTCAAATCAACCAAAAAAGAAATATTTTCACATCATTTACCGTATCCCTGGCCACACTCCCCACTTCACGGATCAATTAGAAGAACTTTTCACCTATATGTCTGAACATTACAGCGTTGACATAGATCTAAGGGACTTCAGCCTACCCCGGAACATTAAAAAACAACTTGTTTGAAATCTTAAGGCAATCTGCAACCAACAAAGTCTCAATCAATGCACATATTTCCTCATGCACAAGAGCAGCAACACTTTGGACCTGAGCATAGTATAGCCCAACTTTATCAAGATCTTAGACAACTTTATCAAGATCTTAGACTAATTAACTTTAAATGTGGCCAATCGTCATGTTATCCGATTGTCAAGACTGACAACAGTCTATTAAATTAAAAAGCCACCATCTGACCGAGCGCGACCAGGCAGACATGGCAGTAGGGAAAGGACTTAGGATAGCAACTTGGAACGTCAATGGGCTGGGCGACAAGATCAAGAGGGGGGTCGTGTTGCAGTATGTCCATCGTCGGGGACTGGATGTGGTGCTCCTACAGGAGACCCATCTGCATGGTAATTCATGTAGGGCTTTGGATAGGAGAGGATATCGCATGATGGCACACTCGGGCTTTACTTCCGGCTCTAGAGGGGTGGGTATACTCCTGAGGAGGACCTGCCCTTACGTACACTACAGAACTTGGACTGACCCTCTGGGGAGATGCGTGGCCTGCTCGGGCAGTTGGGAGGGTAGAGTCCTTAATCTAGTCTCGGTATACGCACCGCCTGGCCTGCAGGACATGACGTCTGATGTAGCGAAGCTGCTTCTCGACCTCCCAATCGGGACACTAGTGGTAGGGGGAGACTTCAACCTGACTTTGGATGGCCTGGTGGACAGATCTCCACCCCGGCCGGACCCGGCTCGTGGTCCCCGGTTGCGTGGCTTTGCCGAGGCCCTGGGGTTGGTGGATGTCTGGAGGTGGGAACATGTAAGAGACACACACTTCACATTTCAATCAGGGGTCCACGGGAGTCAGTCACGACTGGATTACCTATTCACACCTGCGCAACACTCCCAGGACTTCTCGGACACCAGGTGTCTGGCGCGGAGCATTTCGGACCACTCGCCGGTAGCTACGGTCCTGAAGGGACGGCTCCCGCCACAGGCAGGCCCCATACGGATACCACCTTGGGTTTTTAAGGTCCCTAAGATTAGGGAGACTCTACGTGCAGACGTGGAATATTATTTCGCAGAAAATACTGGTTCAGTTACATCTGCGATCTCACTATGGAGTGCTTTCGGAGTGGTAATCAAGGGCAGAGCACTGTCGGTGATGTCCGGCCTCAGAAATGAGCGCCGTGGGAAGGTGCGGGCATTGGAGACGGAAATCCTGGGGCTGGAGGGCGGGAGCTCCCTGGTTCCAGGGGAGGACGCGCAACACACATTAAATATGAAACGGCAGGAATACAAACAGCTGCTACTGGAAGAAGAGGGTGGGAGACTGTTGGCTAGCCGTCATAGAATCTATGAGCAAGGGGAGCGCACTGGGAAGCTTTTGGCCTGGCTGGAGCAGAGGGAACAGGCATCGCGGTGGGTACGTGCGCTCAGCGGGACCGGTGGGGCCATGACCACGGACCCGCAAGAGATAGCGGAAACATTCGCTTGATACTACTAGTCTGTCTATGCGGCACCAGAAGCCTCCCAGGCGACCTGGGCGGCTGATCTCCTAGCCACCATCGACGTTCAGGGTCTATCCGAGCATGACAGTGGGGCACTGGAGGCGGAACTGACCGCCGAGGAGGTCCACAAGGCCATATTAGACGTCCGTTCCGGGAAGGCGACTGGCCCTAACGGCATCCCGGTGGAACTACTTAAGCCCATGGCCTCGGTGCTAGCGCCCCACCTGCTCCGCCTTTACAATGAAAGCCGGGAGCTGGCCCTGCTACCTGAGGAGATCCGGGAGGCCGCCATCGTAGTTATCCACAAACCCGGTAAGCCGGTGGATGAATGCCAGTCATATAGGCCTATCTCTCTGATCGCCATTGAGGCAAAGATTTTAGCCAAACTATTGGCGAATCGGCTGCTCCCTTTCTTGCCGGATCTGATCCACCCGGACCAGTCTGGATTCATGCGGGAAGGAATACGGCGCGTAATCTGCGTCGCGTTAACGGAGTCATTGGGAGGGTGCATACCCTGGAGGAGGAGGCCATACTGCTGGCACTTGACGCACGCATGGCCTTTGATACCGTGGCTGGGACTACCTATTTGCCGTCCTCAATCGCATGGGATTCGGCCCCAAATTCAGGGGGTGGATCCAGCTATTATATACGCAGCCCAGGGCACATGTGGTGGTGAACAACCACCGATCTTCCTCCTTCCCCCTCGGTCGTGGCACCAGGCAGGGCTGCCCGCTGTCGCCCCTACTCTTTGCTATGGTCCTCGGGCCATTGGCTGTGTGGATACGTAGAGACCCTGAGATCAGGGGCCTGAGATGGACGGATGAGCACGAGGACCGTATATCGCTATATGCCGACGATATCTTGCTGTACCTTGCTTCCCCTGCTCGGTCGCTCCGTCGGGTGCTCCACATTTTCCACATTTTTGGGGAGCACTCAGGTTACCAAATAAACTGGGCCAAATCCCAGATGTATCCCCTCTGGGGTGACCCCCCTCTAAGTCCTAGAGGCTACTCTATCCCGATGGCCCGTCAGTGATTCCTCTATTTGGGGATGTTCATCACCACGGACGTTGGGTTATTCCAGGAGAGGAATCTCCAGGGAGTATTAAGGCGATTTTGCGCGGACATGGCACGCTGGAAAACCCTTCCTCTCACACTGCTGGGACGGGCGTCCTTATACAAGATGCTCTCGCTACCCCGTTTTTTGTACGCATTGCAGAACACGCCCAACCCGGTTCCCAGCTCCTATTTTTCGCAGATCGAGGCCGCGGTCCGTGAACTGCTCTGGGACAATAAGCCACCACGCATCGCAATGGCGAAGTTAACAATGGGATGGTACGATGGGGGAATAGGACTGCCGGACTTGCGACGCTACTATCAGGCCTCACAACTGTCGGCCATAAACAGCTGGGTGTTCGGGAGACACGACGACCCGAGCTTCGCACTGATCACTGGCTGTTGAGAAAAGGGGGTTACAATAGAGCCCTGTACGCCAATCACCGGAAGTTGAGACCGACCGGCCCAACGGCGCGAGCGGTTGAAGTGTGGCATAAGGTACAGAATCAGATGGGTTGGAGGGGTCGTCTGACGAAAGCAACCCCACTCTGGGAGCCGGATATATTGGGGAGACTCAGTTCATACACAGGATTTGATAAATGGGACTTGATTGGATTCTCCAGGGTGGGCGACTTGTGGTTCGAGGGGAGGAAGGCCTCCTTCTCGGAGCTCCAGGCCAAGTACCAGTTAGCTGCATCGGAGGGGTTTCGCTACTTACAGATCAGCCACGCCATAGAATCGGCCCGGCCCAAAGACGCACCCCTCCCGGCCTCCTCTCCCTTGGAGGATAGACTTTTATTGGATCCCATGCACTGCAAAGCCATATCGCTCACGTATAAAAAATTGATCAATAATAGAGGGGACCCAATGACTAAGCTCAGAGTGACCTGGGAGCCCGACCTGAGGGACATGCCTGACGAGGACTGGAGGGAGGCGCTTGCCTCGCCCAGAGAGGTGGCTATCCCTTTGCGCCTCCGGTTAGTGCAGCTTAAAATCCTCCACAGGGTGTATTTCGACACTAGATTACTGCACACACTAAATAGGCGGCCTGACTCGCTATGTCTCCGGCAATGCGCACTTACTGGGACATTTTTTCATATACTATGGGAATGCCCCCGCATACAGGAATACTGGATCAAAGTTACCAGACAAATGGCCAGGGTCTGCGATAAGACAATACACCCGACACCTACGCTGTGCCTGTTGAACATCTGGGTAGCGACGGAGCTCACGCAAATTGAGCAAGAATGGGCCTCGGGGGGCTGGGGGATAGCTAAGAGGAACATCGCACAGCGATGGGGAGTAGGCACCCCACCAAGTCTAGTGGACTGGGCTAAAGATATGGACTATGCCATGCTTTCAGAAAAAGCGGTGTTCACGGGGAGGGGGTGCCCGCGCAAGTGGGACCACAAATGGGGTAAGTGGAACAGGTATAGAGGCAACATCTGTATCTCTCCAACAATTGAACTTAGGAATCAGAGCAAGCCGTTGCCGGGAAGGGCAGCACTGGATCCCCATGACACTGAGTAAAGGGTCCTGAGGGACCGCCTGCCTAGGAGGAGTCCAGGTCAACTAGATGGTGTAATAGCACTGACACTGTGGGGGACGTTCCCGGTACTGGGGACGACGGCGACGAGGTTTGGCTGTGTGGGAAGGGGGCTGAGAAATGGCTGAACTGGTAATGGTGGACATTTGTGCATTGTCAATATATTTGTCAAGCTTGCTGTCTTTGTTCTCAATAAAAAGTGTTTTAAAAATAAAAAAAAAACACCATCGCCATCTAGGGCATGGAAAGACTCCGAAAGATACCCATGCAAGCCATGTCAGATGGTCTAAAACATTCCACCACACACATCTGAAAAATTCACCTCTACCAACCCCCTCATAAAAACTACATAGATGCTATGACCAACCTCTTCAATAAATTAGCCCCACCTACTGTCTTGAAGAACAAATAAGAGATCTCTTAACCTATGGTACAACAACAACCTCAACATCAGCAAAGGAATGATTAGAAAACCAGAGGAAAGATCAGAATCTCCCCTTATGGCACTCAGCAAAAGAAGAAACAAAGACTTGATTTTGAAGTTGCTAGGTGATCACTACAGGAATAGACTCCGAGAGGCCATAAACAGACCCAGAATGCTCTTTCCACCGTCAAATTGTCTTCCAACCCAATTCAGTAGCAAAAACCAAGTTCAGAAAAGAGAAGGCTGAGAGATGGCTGAATTCCTTGTGGGCAAAATGCAATATATGCACGAAAACCGTATTCTAGGTCAACACCCACCATCCATTCCAGTACTTTCCGTAACTAAATGGTCAGATTTTTTACCCCTTAGCTTTGAAGACTTTCGCAAAATATTAGCAGCCACAAACACATCATCACCCTTGAAGAAATACTACCAGGTACTCTGATTAAATTATACTTCTACTTAGAAGATTTACTCCCTTTGCTTTTTCTTTTGAAATGAATTATTAATTTGAAAATTCTTTTAATTTTGGGATGTCCTTGATGAATTGGAAGTACTGATTTGTTTGATCTGGTTAAAATGAATGTAAACAATTTTCTTTTTTAGGTCTCGCGTGCGTTGCAAGGCAGAGCCCTGCTCCGCCTCCGCGAGAGATTTTGTAGGAGAGGAATTTCAGTGAAGGGCTTTAAGCCCCACCCCTCATTTCTATTGGCTGGTATTACCGTTTATGCTAAATGGTGGCCAGCCATTGGAAATGAGCTATCTGTGTTGCCTCCCTTTGGCTTTTTGGGACGGCCCATCCGGACTGGCTCGCCTGCTTTCCTTCTGTCGTAAGCGGTTTCTTATCTTTATGGGGCCATGTGTTTAAACACATGGCCCCATAAAGACAAGAGATCCCACGCAGTAAGGATCCGCTCTCGTTCTGTCTGCACCTTCGCTTTCTTTATTGTTTTTTTTTTTCCAGGGATGCCCTGAATTCGGATGGTGAGAACATTCTTGCTATTGTGAAACATGCTGTCGACCCCCTCCCCGCCCCAAGAAATGTCTTGGAGGTCATTGTCTGTCTGAGGAATGCCAATGAATGAATAACTTGCATGAAGCAAGTCAGGAAGAAAAAGTTACTAGCCCAGATTAAATAAAGTTGCTCTCCGAAGGATCGAAAGCGTTAAATGGCGCAGGGCATTGAGTATGTTTAGCTCTATGACAGTTTCACACTCGGCTCACAGTGTCTGTGGGCAGAAGTGCCAGTCAAATGTTACGGTCAGTGTTGCTGGGCTTACCAAGTTTTCTAATTCAGCATGGATGTGGCTACTGGCTTTGGTGATTTATTCACAAAATCAGATTAAGACACAACAGCGACACTTGTTTAAACACACATTCTTTAGTCTTTAAATACCGATTATTCAAGAAGCCCTTGACTTGTGGACAGATATGTCCCCCAATTGTTAAAATATTCACTGTGTAACTAGGCCCTACTTAAAGTTTTGCACCGGAGCAAAACAAGTCAAAAACACATTTTACACCATGTTTTCGCCGAAGTAGGGAAGGTGCCTACAGAGATCAGATCAAAGCTGTAGTTTTGCGCCAGGGAGAAAAATTGAGCAAATGTATTTACTCCTTTTGTTCGTGTACCATTTAGCTCAAATAGAAGTTTTCCGCTTTGGAGACGTGAATTCAGTGGGCTGCGTTTTGGGCAAAATACCTATCTCCCACTCACAGTATAAAACACAAACAAAACAGGTTATTAATATTTTCAAAGAAAGGTATTCATGGACCAGAGTTGGTTGTCAAGAAACACTATTAAGCACCCAAAACGATTTTTAAGCACTAGATGTCGCGTGTGGTTGTTTCCACGTGTCACCCAATCAATCTCTCCGTGATCAGTTAATATATATATATATATATATATATATATATATATATATATATATATATATATATATATATATATATATATATATATATATATATATATATTTTTAACATTCAATGGAACAAACTATGTCTGCTCCATTCCTATCATGCAAGCAGGCAAAATGTCACGTTTTTTTTGTATACATTTTTTGGGGTCAGTTTAAATGTTAGGAAATTGGCCCACTTGGGCTCTAATCTCGGCTGCCATATTTTTCCATATCATGTGATCCTGGGACAGTCGCTTGAGATGACTGTGCCTTGGTTCCCCTATTTTACACATTTATTTCATTTTTTTTTTTCAATTTTTGATCTACGAGGAGACAAGTAAATGCATTTCATAATTTGGTCCTTTTTCTGTTTGGATTGATACTGTTTTTATCCTTGTTTAACAGTGGTCTTGAACAAAACTTTATAAAGAACATGGGTGTTACTAAGAGGCATTGAGAGCTTTACAAGAAAGGCTGTTGAGAATGTGACCAGGACAAAAATGTAATGGGATTCTTTTGAAAGAGTGTTTCATCCAAATTATTTAAAAATATTACATGCCATATTTTAAAATGTACCTGTTAAAGTGCTCTTATCTATCAATCAATCAATCAATCAGTGACATTTATAGAGCGCACTACATACCCGTAGGGTCTCAAGGCGCTGGGGGTGGGGGGGTGCCGCTACTGCTCGAACAGCCATGTCTTCAGCTTCTTCCTGAAGGAGAGGTGGTCTTGGGTCAGGCGCAGGTCGGTCGGGAGGGAGTTCCAGGTCTTGGCGGCCAGGTAGGAGAAGGACCTTCCTCCTGTGGTCGCTCTTCGGATGCGGGGGACGGCGGCGAGGGCGAGGTTGGCTGATCGGAGGTGGCGTTTGGGAGCGTAGAAGTTGACTCGGCTGTTGAGGTAGCTCGGGCCTTGGTCGTGTAGCGCTTTGTGTGCGTGGGTGAGGAGGCGGAAGGTGATTCTTTTGTTGACGGGGAGCCAGTGAAGGTCTCTCAGATGTCCGGAGATGTGGCTGGTTCGTGGGATGTCGAGGATGAGTCTGGCTGAGGCGTTCTGGATCCGCTGGAGTCTCTTCTGGAGCTTGGCGGTGGTACCGGCGTAGAGGGCGTTGCCGTAGTCCAGTCGGCTGGTGACGAGGGCCTGGGTGACGGTCCTCCTGGTCTCGGTGGGGATCCACCAGAAGATCTTAAAATAACATACACTTAAAAACTCAATATCGTGGGCCAAAAAAAACCCATTTCTTGTGAATTACTGAAGGTGAAAGGGGAAAGTGCAGGCGAGCAAGTATGGGAAACAATGGGGCAAAGATTCCCTATTGAAAATCGTGACAAACATGCTCACTCTTCCAGAAAACCATCCTCGTGTCAGAGGGATTGCTTCGAATTTGTTTCGCTTTTTGGAGAACTAAATATCATTGACTGTGGAAAAATATTTAATCGCTGTGGAAGGAAAATATTGAACAGAAGATGGCTTATATTTTGTGATTTTATACTTCACGCATGCTGCGTTTAACGCACATCACAAAGCCTACAGTGAAAAGTGGAAACATAGTTTATTTTTTAATATGATAGCTGACTTTTTAATCGTTTCTTCTGCGTTAAAGAATGATAAAGGGGCACTGTTGCTGAAAATAACAGAAAATATTTCAAGAGGCTGTGAAAAAATATGTGATGAACGGTATTTGAGTGAAAACGCATAAAAGCATAGCACTTTAATCATGACTGTAATTAGAACCATACACTGAGTTGAATAAACATAATGCAAAATAAAATGAAGGAAGGCAGGGGGGCAAGAAGGGAGGGTGGGAGCAAGTAAGGGAGTGGACGAAAAAGGGAAAGGAAATGATGGAGGAAGGAAGGAAGTGTGGAAAAGGGTGGAATGGCTCTTTAGACAGAATGAAGTGAAGGAGATAAAAGAAAGCTGGAAATTTGAAGGAGTGGGGGATGAGAACGAAAGAAAGTGAAGAGATGAAGAAAGCTGCAGGCACAACGAACGGTGAAAAAAAGCCCAGCATGAATGGGAGGAAGGAATTAAGGGCCGATGGAGGAAATGAAGGAGGGGGCAGGGGGAGTCAAGGGGTTCCTGGGTATAAAGGGCGGCGGTCGAAAGGTATAAAGGAATAACAAGCATTGGCATAGCCAATAGGTCTCGCCTTTGGGACCTTATAAGTGTTTAGCCATCCACCACGTCCACTAGCATGTCTACCACGTCCACCACCACGTCCACCTCCACCACCATGTCCACCACCATGTCCACCAACACCACGTCCACCACCACCACCATGCCCACCATGCCCACCACATCCACCACCACCACATCCACCACCACCACCACCACATCCACCACCACGTCCACCACCACGTCCACCACCACGTCACCCACCACGTCCACCACCACCACGTCCACCACCACCACGTCCACCACCACCATGTCCACCACCACCATGTCCACCACCACCTCGTCCACCACCACCATGTCCACCACCACCACCATGTCCACCACCACCACCATGTCCACCACCACCACCATGTCCACCACCACCACGTCCACCACCACCACGTCCTCCACCACCACGTCCTCCACCACCACGTCCTCCACCACCACGTCCTCCACCACCACCACCATGTCCCCGTCCACCACATCCACGTCCACCACATCCACGTCCACCACATCCACGTCCACCACCACCACGTCCACCACCACCATGTCCACCACCACCATGTTCACCACCACCATGTCCACCATCACGTTCACCACCACGTCCACCACCACCACGTCCACCACCACCACCACCTCGCGTCGAGGCTTTGCAGAGCAGATTAAGGCTGTTCGGCCCTCACTAAAGATAGGTGCAGGTAGAATGGACGTTTGGTAAGGATTGTACGGGGAGAGGACATGGGAGAGTCAGACGAATAGAGCAAGCATTAAAAATGTAATAGGTCTCGCCTTTCATCAAGTTAAAGCCATTTGCTTTGCTATAAAATACTATTAGCAAAGCAAATGGCTTTAACTTAAAGGCAAGACCTATTGCATTTTCAATGCTTGTTAATTTAAAGTTTTGGTAAGGAATAAAGTAATGAGATGCATTAATGTTGCTTTGTGTAATTAATTTAGAGAACGTTTTATGCTAGCAAGAGTTTGTTTTTGTAATTCGTAGATTTTGTGGGTACTCGTAGGCCTTAAAATCACCAGATCCTTTTAAATATTTGGGGTATTTATCCCCTTGCTACTTAACCTGTAAACATACCACTTGCAGAGGCACATTCCCCGATGCTTTTAAAAGGGATCAGACCCACTCACTTACAAAGAAAGCAAACTTACACCAAACCAAGAAAATCTACAGAACCTGAGACTTGTTCTTCTGTTGACAAAATTATTGAAAAAGCAATAACGCCTGAACCTATTGAGCTTATAACTGAGAATAATTTATAACTCTTTCAGTGTGGCTGTCAGTCAATGGCTGTTCTCCCTCCCCAGTTCGGATGTCAGCCCGACATGGGGAATGGTTATAAAGGCCCCTCTTGTGCTCTGCACCATAGGGATTCCTTTATGTTGTGTTTCTTCATGAGGCTAATAGAGAGAACCATCCCGAGCAGCCTAGTTTTTTTTTTTTTTTGTTTCGTTTGTTTTTGTTTACTGTGATGATGACGAACGCACAGGGTGCCTGACATTGTTGAGGTGAAAGTGAAAGTAAAACGAGGCAAAACACTGAATCAGTGCTCAGGTGCACATCTCAGCCCCCTCTCATGGGAGAGGTATCGTTGGAAAGGGGAGAATCACCCCTTTCCAATGGTATCTCTGCCCAGTTGACCCCTGCTAGGGTATCGCCACTGGATCGCAATCCCCAATCAGGGATCCAACCACTAGCCACCAGTGATTGGGGCAGTGGCCCCTTGTAGAATGGCTTTTCCCCACGGGGACATTTATTATTTCAGTCTTTCTGACCACCTGGGGGGCAGTTGTGGGCAATTATGCCAGATCTGCCCCCTTTTTCCCCTTGTGGGCAGAAAGCCCACTAGATACCAGGATTGTTTTTCTTATAAAAATGTAGGGTTGGGGGTTACCCGGCATGGTGTGCCCCATCCCAAGTAAATGGGCTACAGTCTTTCTGCCCACGCCCCACATCTGGGTAAGTGGGGGTAATTGCCCTATTTCCCCTGGAGGTTGGGGGATAGCAGAGAGCCCACTAGACACCAGGGAAAGTTTTGTTGTTTGTTATTTTCAATATAGGTGTAGTGGCTGCTCATCATGGGCATGGCTATAACCCCCCTCAGCTATATGGGGCAACAGTCTTTCTGCTCCCCAACTCTGGAAGGAATTCCCCCCCCCCCCCCAGTAATTGTTTCAACAGTCACCTACCTGCTCCCCCCTCCCTGAGCGAGGAGCAAAAAGCCCACTAGACTCGAGGCAATTGTTTTTTTTTAAATATAGGGATGGGGGCTCACCCCAAGTAAATGGGGCAGCAGTCTTTGGTTAAATACCCCCGATCTGCCACCACAGATGGGGAGGGCAGAAAGCCCACTAGACACCAGGGAGTTTTTTGTTATAAAAATATAGGTGTGGATTCTTCACAGCATGGGCATGGCTATGCCCCCCACCCCAAGTAAATGGGGCATCAGTCTTTCTACCCCTCCTTGTGGAGGCACATGGGTGTAATTGCCCTGATCTGTTCCACAGAGGAGCAGAAAGGCCACTGATGCCAGGGAATTATGATTTTTTTTAATGTAAGGATGGGGCATGGCTATGCCCCCATCAGTCGCGACCCGTGCAGGTAAGAGGGGTGGGGGGGATTTCGACAGCCTATGACTGAGGAAAATGTATTATTTATTTAATTTTCCCTCATGGTCATCTGCCGAATCCCTCCCAAGCCTTACCCCCTTCATCTGACCCCATCCCAACCCCTCTTACCTGCATGGGCCAGAACTGGCCTCCATCCCAAGTAAATGAGACAACAGTCTTTCTGCTGGTGGGGGGGGCGGATGTGGGGAATTACCCCCAATCTAGCCTATTAGGGACTAAGTTCATGAAAGGATTTGGGGGGGGGGAGGGGGGGGGAAGCGGCACCCCTGGAGTATAGGCCCATGCTCTTCCCACCCTGGGTCCAAACCGACTTTCTGCTCCTCTTGGGGGGTGGATTGGGTATTCACCCACAATCTGCCATCCTCCTCCTGGGTGGGCAGAAACCCCGCTAGACGCAAGGGATTTCAAAATAGTGCCAGAGCAATCAAGGATGGGTTGGCTTACCCTGGCATCGATCCGTGCCCTTACCCCAGTGGGGTCAATAGTGTTTCTCTGCCCCCCTTAGGGCAGATAGGAGGCTTGTCCCAATAGGGATGTTGCCTTTGGGGCAAAAGAAAGTGGTGTAGGTTTTGCACTCTAGCATTGGTCACACCCCACCACAAAAGGGACAAGTTGGTCCCTCCATCTGCGCCCCCAACCGGGGCAGACAGGAGGTGTGCTCCCACTTTGCCCCTGGGGGGCAGAAAGCTCCGTATATGGCAGGAATATATATTTTTCAATAAAATAATGGGGTGAATCTTGTCCATCCAATCATCAGGCTCCACCCTCACCCCTAAAACCTCAACCATCTTTCTGCTCCCCTGCGCTCAAAAGCATCCCATTCCAATGGCAAGCGAGAGGACATTTGATTATTTTAAGTGTTGTTTTTATAAATGGGCCAGGAGAGTGTGGCTAATTTCCAATATCGTCCCACGGTGAACAGCTGCACTTTTTGGGCTCGGGTGGGCTGCTACCTGGAAAAACCTAACACACCTGAACATTCCTGAAAACTAGACATCTGAGGGAGTCAAGCATGGTGTGCTTCGCATGCATCACACAGCATTTTCTAAGCCACAATACTCTGCAAACCTCAAACTTTGACTAGAAACATGCATTTTCCTCACATTTCTGTGAGGACAACGTCTGGACTCTGTGGGTTTCCACATATTTCCTACCACACAGCATTCCCCCAAGTCTCCCGATAAAAATGGTACCTCACTTCTGGGGCTTTGCCAAGAGACCTTAACACAAAAGGACCTAAAGTGCTACTTGGAGAGATCAGCAATAAGGGTAGCTGCGGGTTTAGGGGCATGCTCGGCCCCCATCCATGGAAACTTACCTTCCAGAGTCGTTTTAGAAAACTGGACAGCCAGGGGATTTGTGGGTGGTGTCCCTTGCATGAATCCTATGAGGTTTTCTTACCCACATTGCCCTGCAAACCTCAAACTTTGTGTGAAATCACACATTTTCCTTACATTTTTGTGATGGAAATGTTCAGAATCCACAAAATTCCTACAACCCAGCTTTGCCTCGATTGTGATAATAAAACCGCTGCACGACTTGTGTGGTTGGACCTAGTGCCCGTGACCGGAACGGGTCGAACTGAGGTCAATGGGGAGTACCCTACAATGTTCTTCATCTGAAAGAGACACGTTAGTGATAGATTCCTTATCTTAGAATATCCCCAGGCGTCAGACTGGATCCAGAAAGTTTTCATCAGCAGTACCCCTGCGTGTCGGAAGGTGGCGTCGTGTGGCTCCACGTCCGTCGCTGGCGTCCTATGTGCCGAGATGACGTCACAGAGACTACTTTGACGCCCCCCATGCATGCTGACGTCAGTTCTTTCTTTTTCCGCACCAGCAAGCGCAGATCCAGTTAGAGCACGTACCCTAGTCACTTTTTGACTGACTTCTGAGACTTTGTCTTTCAATTTTGAGTCTTTCACTCCTGGTGCCTCGCAGGGATGCCTGGGTTTAAATCCTGCAGGGCCTGTCCCCGTACGATGTCGGTGGCCGACCCCCATGGCGTCTGTCTCTACTGTCTAGAGCGCGACCATGACTCCCGGTCATGTTCCGACTGTCTGGCCATGGCTCCAAAAGCCTTACGGGAGCGGTCCCGTAAGCTGCTGGAAGACCGGCAGTCGTCTCCGTGCCGTTCGAGGTCCAGGGGTAGATCGAGGGACCGACCGCGGAGCCATCATCATCGCTCCTCTGGCACTTCACACTCGGAATTGGGTAAGAGACGTCATAAGAAGAAGTCGAAGAAGCGTTGTCGCTCTCAGACGTCCCTCCGTCGGACTCCGGACACGGACGAGTGTGCCGGGGTACCTCCCCCGCGGCTCCTTTGGAGCCTGAGAGTCCCGCGGCCTACCCACCTTATCCGGGTCCGTCAGCGACTCCTGCCCAGGTGCAAGCTTTCCTTGCTGCCATGGACCGCCTTTTCAGGCCTAGAGCTCCCGCCGGCATGCCTTTGGGCCCCGCAGTCCCAGCCGAGGGCCCTCCCTTGCCGCCGCCGGCTCCAGCGCCGCAAGGTCCTCCGCTGGCGGCACCGGTCCTGGCGCCTCAAGGTCCTCCGCCGGCAGCCCCGGCGCCGCAGTGGGTTCTGTTCGTTCAATCACCGCCCTTGCCCGGTTGCCCAGACGATTTTGTCCCTAATTGGGACACGGAGCCTGACGGCCGCCGTTCCCAGCGCTGTTCGGCCCTTTTTATTCCCCTGTCCCTCCCCCGCCGCCGCAACCTGTTCCACGGGCAGTGGAGGACGGGTACGACTGGGAGGGGTCTGAGAACCCACTCGCATGGCAGTGTGGGTCCGAACAGGAATGGACAGAAGAGTTGGAGGATGCAGGTGGCCTTGACCTCTCCTCGGAACCGGGTTTTATTTCTCCTCCTGCTGTGGCTATGGAGGAGGGCGCCACATACACTATGGTGCTCCGTAGAGCGGCTGAGGCCCTTGACCTGCCTACGGTGACCATCAAAACTAATCTCCTCACTGAAGTACTTCAGCCAGCGGCAAGCTCTGTGGAGCCCCTGCTGCCATTCAATGAGGCGTTAACTGACGTATTGATGGGCACCTGGTCTAGACCAGCAACGGGGGTTCCTGTGGATAAAAATGTAGCCAGGCGTCATCGCCCGGCCCCAGGTGACCCTGCTTTTTTGACAACCCACCCAACTCCGGAGAGCCTGGTCATCCAGGCCTCCACTTCCCAAAGCGCATTCCCAACCGCCCTGCCGGATAAGGAATCCAAGAAGCTGTAACAGTTCGGCAAGAAACTGTTTTCTTCTACCAGCTTGGGGCTGCGATCGGTGAACACCGCATGCCTCTTGAGCCGCTACTCCCACGCTGTGTGGAACACGGTTGCGCAGGTGCTGCCTCAGTATCCGGAGGAGTTCCAGACAGTGCTTTACCAAGCTGTTGCTGAGGGAAAAGATGCAGCAAAGTTTGCAATCCGGTGTGGACTGGACACCGCGGACTTACTGTGGAGGGCAATTTCCACAACAGTGGCCCTCCGTCGCCGCGCCTGGTTGCGGTCCACTGGGTTTTCAGGGGATGTCCAGAGTTCTGTTATGGACTCGCCTATTTGGTGATAAGGCAGATAGTGCACTGGAGCGTTTTAAGGACTCCCGGGCTACGGCCAAGTCCTTGGCTCTCTCCACTACGCGCCCAGCCATGTCTGCTTTTTGTTCCTGTTTTGGCCACGGAAGGGGTTCCCTAACACGTTCGTTCAGGCAGAAGCCTGAGTAGAACCAACCTCAGCGTGGATGTGGTTCTCGCCGCGGCGGGACAGGGGGCCAGCGTGCGGGTCAGTCACCCTCCACTCCTGCAGCATCGGCCTCGAAGTCTTCCTAGACCGAGCTTTGGGGCACACCCCACACCGGTGGGCGGCTAGATTCGCCATCACCTCCCCCACTGGCGTTCTGTTACCTCGGACAGGTGGGTGTTGCAAACCGTCCGAAGGGGCTACTCCCTCCCCTTCGAGTCTGCCCCTCCAGCCATGCCACAGGTCTTGGCTGCCCTCGACCCTGGAGACTGGATGGTAGCGTTGGACTTGCAGGAGCGGTTCTGGATTCGACACAGTTTCGGGTTTATCCTCCCAAGCAGCGAGTCCGGGATATAAAGGCTATGATTCCGACCTTTCAGCCTCTATCCCGGGTTTCGGTCAGGATGACTCTCCGGCTCCTGGGCCTAATGGCCCCCTGCATCCTGCTAGTGCAACATGCCAGATGGCATATGCGGGCTCTGCAGTGAGACCTGAAGTTCCAGTGGGCACAGCATCAGGGCAACCTGTCCGATCACATCCAGATCTCGAAGGGCACTGCACGACAATTGCAGTGGTGGCTCACGAATCGCGATTGGGTCAAGGGCAGATTCCTTCCCTAACCGGAGCATACAGTAGTGACGTACGTGTCCCTCCTGGGATGAGGCGTCCACTTGGGAGAGGGGGAGATCAGAGGCCTCTGGTCTCCGGCGGAGTCCTGTCTCCATATCAACCTTTTGGAGCTTTGGGCGATCCGGCTTGCACTGAAAGCATTCCTTCCCTTGTCCGGGGAAGTGTAGTGCAGGTGTTCATAGACAACACCACCGCCATGTGGTACTGCAACAAACGGGGTGGGGTTGTGGACCCTATGTCAGGAGGTTGTTCGCCTCTGGACATGGCTGGAACATCAAGGCATTACCTTGGTGGTTCAACACCTGGCAGGTTCTCTGAACGCTAGGGCGGATGAACTCAGCCGCTTCTGCATGATGGATCACGAATGGCATCTGAACTCGGACGTGGCGCAGGGTCTCATTCTGCAGTGGGTAGAGCCTTGGTTAGATCTATTCGCCACCGAAGAGAACGCACAATGTCATCTGTTCTTGCGCGTTGGAATTTCCAAGGCGGCACTCGCTCGGGTACGCTTTTTGTCGCGAGTGGAGCTGTGGTCTGTTGTATGCCTTTCTGCCTATACCACTTCTACCCAGAGTACTGAAGAAGATTCGGCGCGACCGGGCCCAAGTCATCCTTGTGGCTCCGGATTGGGCACGACGATACTGGTATCCCGAGCTACTCAGCATGGCGATCGATTCCCCGATCCGACTGCCTCTTCGGGAGGATCTTCTGTCGCAGCAGCAGGGGACGGTCCTCCACCCAAACCTGTCCAGCCTCCACCTCCATGCGTGGTGGTTGAGTGGCAACAGTTAACAGCTTTCGACCTTCCTCCCGAAGTCTGTGATGTCATTTTGGCAGCCAGGCGTCCCTCCACTAAAACGGTATACGCCTGCAGATGGAACAAATTTGTGGCATGGTGCACAGCAAAGGCTGTGGACTGCCTTTCTGCTCCTCTTTCCGAGGTCCTTCTGTTCCTTCTCTCTTTGGCCCAGCAGGGCTCTGTTTCGGGCACAATCAAAGGTTTTCTTTCGGCCATCTCCGCCTTTCTACGGCTTCCAGATCAGCCTTCTCTTTTTAAGTCCCCAGTTGTTAATCGCTTCCTCAAAGGCATTACACACACATTTCCTCCTGTGCCTTTCATAATGCCTCAATGGGACTTAAATCTCGTCTTGACATATCTGATGTGTGCTCCCTTTGAGCCCCTTCATAACTGTCCCTTACGTCTTTTCACTCTCAAGACGGCTTTCCTGGTAGCGATCACCTCTGCCAGAAGAGTGAGTGAGCTCCAGGCTTTTTCTTCTAAACCTCCTTTTCTTTTTGTTCATCCGGACAAGGTGGTTTTAAGGACTTGTCCTTCTTTCTTGCCGAAGGTTGTCACGCCCTTCCACATAGGGCAGACCATCACTTTGACCACCTTCTTTCCGCCTCTGCATCCTTCAAAAGAGGAAGAGCGGCTCCACCGTCTGGACCCAAAACGTGCGCTCTTGTTCTATCTGAAGCGCACACAACAGTTCCAGGTGGATGACCAGCTTTTTGTTGGCTACTTGGGCGCCAAAAAAGGTTGGGCCATGCACAAACAAACCAGCTCTCTGTTGGTCGTTCTGTGCATCAAAGCATGTTACTCGTTGGCTAAGGAGGAGCCTCCTGTGGGGCTGCGTGCCCATTCTACCAGGGCAACGGCAGCCACTACTGCCTTGGGACGCGGCGTTCCCTTGCAGGACATTTGTCAGGCAGCTACGTGGGCCTCGCTGCACACGTTTACCAAGCATTATTGACTTGACAGTCAAGTCCGGAGAGACGGCTTCTTTGGCCGTTCTGTCCTCCGTGACTTTCTAGTGTAATCTTGTTCGCAGACCCACCACCGGGGTTGGTATTGCTGGGGTATCTATTCTAAGGTAAGGAATCTATCACTAACGTGTCTCTTTCAGATGCACAAGTTACTACTTGTGTAACGATATATCTGTAAGAGACATTAGTTAGTGATAGATTCCTTACCGCCCCACCGATCCTCCCCGTTCTGCGAACTGATTTCTAGGGTTAAGGTCATCCCTTTTAGGGCCCTAGTTTCATGGCACCAGTGGTCAGTTTCTTGCATGGCTCTGCATTCCGGGTGCAGAAAGTAGTGGACAGAACTGACGTCAGCGTGCATGGTTGGCGCCGAAGTAGTGTCCGTGACGTCATATCGGCGCGTACGATGCCAGCGACGGACGCGGAGCCGCACAACTCCACCTTCCGACGCTCTGGGATCCTGCCGACGAAAACTTTCCTACTACTTGAGAATTAGTATTTATTGGACAGAACAAAAAAGCAGATTTCATATAAATTGTTTAGAACTGTTGGCAGGTTCTTCTGCCATAACATGTTTTGGGGATTTCTCCATCAAATGCTCTGTTTTGTTAAGGATGAACATTGTCTCATCGGTAAGGTATGTGAACAGGTTGGTAGGAGCGTGATAAAAGCGTCTAGCGTACCTGCCAAATTAATTTTGAGGCATATTGTCTGGAATGGAATTTGAGTGTCCAGGTTGAATATATTCCACTATTGAAGAAAACTGTACAGGATTGGAATTCAAGGAATTTTAACGACTCAAGCGACTGGATTTTAGAGAGAGGAGTTTTTCAGGAATTTGACAGGATATGGGGTCTGTTTAAGTTGAATCTTTTTGTAAGCATGTTGAATGCTCAGGTGAGCATGTATTTCGGTTGGCATCTGGAGTCTTCAGGGGTGGATGTTTTTCTTCAGGATTGGAGGGGCCTTTGTCCCTTTCCAATGATTGGACGTGTGGCATTGATTGTTTGCTGATGGGAAGATACTGTGTTGTTAGTGACTCCTCTTTGGAGAGCACAGGCATGGTTTGTTAGAGTTGAGTGTGGATTTTCCTTTTCTCTCCCTATGTTTTAAGGAGTCCTGAAGATGCCTCAAGGAGAGGTTCACAACCTTTTGGCCTCAGGGCATGGAAACTTTCAGGAAGGTCTGGAGGAAACCAGCCCTTCTAGGGAAGCTTCTGGACTTAATGACGAGTTGTGTTCACCAGGAACTAGCAAGATGCATACATTGACATTGGGAAAATAGTCTTGCTGGTGTATGAATTGTAACAGGTCCCATTTCAGCTGATGTTTTGCAGGTGATTAATTTCTTTTCTGAATTGATTGAGAAGACTTAGCTTACAGAACAAGAAATATGCCAATATGCACAGAGCTGCAATCTCAGCTGGTCACATGTTAGTGAATGGCATGTCGGTTGGACAGGATGTTCTGATAAGGAGATTACTGAGAAGTATTAGAATATCTAAACCTCCCTCTTCCAGATATAATTCTCTTTGGAATGTGAGAAGGGTTTTGAAATTTCTTGAAGATTTGGGTAGTAATGAGGTTATTTCTTTAAAGAATTTGACTTTTAAGCTTACAATGGTTTCTTTTTCGAAGAACGCCTGATGTTCGAACTCTGGATGTGTCATGCAGAGATTATACCCCAGAGGGTGTATTTTTACATTTAACTAAAAGAACGAAGACAAACTCTACTTTTATCTTCTATCATTTTTTCGATGATAATGAGAATTTGTGTGTGGTTCGGTGTGTTAAGGAGTATGAACGTAGTACAGGTTCATTAAGATCTTTTAGAGCAACATAGTTGCTTATTTATTTTTTAGATATCCCCACAAATCTGTTTCTCCTCCTACTCTAGCGAGATTGATGAAATAGATAATGAGGATTTCTAGTATGGATGTGAGTGTGTATAGTACACATTTACTGCGAAGTGCCGTGGCGTCAAAAGCATTAGTGGTGAGAGGCAGTTTAAAAAACATTTTGCGCTGTGCTGATTGGTGGACTGGCTCTGTTTTTAAACGTTTCAGTTTTAAGCCAGTTAAGAGTGCTGCAAGCTGTTTGATTGCGAAGCTTTGAACATGCATAATATTGGCCTCTGGGTCTTGACAAAAACTTTTAGATTTTCTACAGCCTGGTGGGCCGAAAGAAAACAAACATGATGAATTATAGGGCTTGGGAAACTGGGAGGGATAATATTATTCTGGGAGTCTAATAAAATCCATATTTTTCCGCCCACCAGGCTGTGGAAAATCGACATTATTCCTGCGTCTCTTCTGCGAAGCATTTCTATCCTATTGGTTAATGATGTGGGTAAAAGTTTGCTATTTATGAACCTAAGAAGTGAATGAAGCATGTGAAAAGAGACTAGTTTCTTTTGTATGGATCCAAATGCAATGGTCACAGAAAGCTTTTGTTTTTAATGTTTATAGATAGACCTCAAAGTTGAGTGTTCTATTGAAGATAAAACCTAGATTGTTGTATATAATTTTTTAGATGATTTTTCTATCAAATACCACTTGTCTAATTTTACAGAGTTTCGAGAGAAGGACACTACTGTGGTCTTTTTTTAAAGTATTTTTAAGCCATTAGCTTAAATGTAAGTTTCAAGTGTTCTTAATCTCTGTAGACCAATTGTGATTTTGCTAACAAGTACAATATCATCAACTCATTTTAGGTTTATCGGTTGATTCGGTTTACAGTATTTAGTACATCATTCAAATCTTCCGTGTAGAGATAAAATAATATTGGACCTAATACACAGCCCTGTTTCAGCCCATCAATTTGTAGGTATTCTTCATATTTTTTGTCATTTTCTAGGTTGACACTCCACCAAGTTGTCCGTATACATCAATTCTATTTGCCCATAGGGCCTTTCTTGATATTCTATCTAAGGACAATTTTAAGTCTACAACACAAGCATAGTTTTTGTGGTGCTGATTGTCCTCAATTATAATAGATAAAGCAAGTAGATTTGTAATGGTGCTCTTTCCCTTTCTAAAGCCTTCTTTTTACAAAATTCTTCAAAGAAGGCTTGTAAAAAGATTTTGCCCCAACATCCAAATGGTAGCAGGCATATTCTTCACACCATTTTTTAAGCGTTTCTATAAAGTGGATGCAGGATACTTTCCCTCCATGATTCGTGTACCTGGTTGACTAATAGATCACTGTTATACAGGGAAAGCAGCACTTTTGTCCAAAAGGTGGTGTCATTTTTAAAGTTTTTGTTGGTAGAGCATTTGGGCCTGGTGCTACATCAGTTTTTGCTTTATCATTATATGACATAGTTGATTATTTTCCAAATTTAGTGTATTGTTTTTATTCAACAGTAGGTTTTGTTTCATATCATTGATTAGCAAAGGAGAGTTCTATAAAATAGCAATATGATTTGCTCATGTTTGTTCACTTGCATTATTTGATTTGGTCCGGCTATTTGTTAGTTTGCTTATAAAATCTCAAAAAGCTTTAATGTTGCTTTTACAAATTTGCATCAGTGAAGTTCACAATTATTTGTTAATGGTTTTTGCTCTAAACTAGGATTTTTTTATATTTTTGCTTCAGTAGACAAACTCTTTGCGAATCACTTGGCCCAACTACTGTTCTTTTTTGGAGACGTCTTAGTTTTCTGGTATGTTTCTTTCTTTTAACTCTTACCCAACTTAATGCCTCTAGTTGTTGCTGAGGTTGGAAATTTTAACATCAGACTGTTTAAAAAGCTCTTCAATTTATGTAGACCGTTTGATTGGTTGTCCAACTGATTACTAATTAGGTGTGTGATATACAATCACACTCCTATCTCTTCGCGATTTGTTGAGGTCCATTCCAGATGTTTTAAATTTAAGGTGGTTGGTTGTGCCATTAAAGTGGTTCCTTTATGTGAAATATTAGTATCCTCATTCAAAAAAAAAAAAATTCGATTTGAAAAACTTGGTTTGCTATCTCACTTGAACACCAGGTTACTAAAGTTGCTGCATTACTTTGTATTTTTATTTGCCGGTTGAAATTCTATTGATGTGTGATGTTCTTTTGTGAGATCACTTCTGAACTGCACCTATCAATTTAATTTTTTTTCCTCTATTTAAAATGTCAAGGCTGCCTTTAGATTTATATGTTGAATAAAGTAATTTGTTAGTAGTGATTATTCTGTGATTAAGTTCAGTTGAAACTATTGGAAAATGTGCTAAAGCACTTTCTAGTGCATTTAGACTTTTGGTCTCTCTAGGCCTCATTGTCAATCTTTGATTAGTTTCCCCCTTTGTTATCAAGTTTTCATTTGGTATGGGGGATCTTATGGACTTGTATATGATGACTTGATAGCTGCAGAGTTTGATCATTCGTGGAATTGTTGCCATATTAGTACTGTAGACCACCTTGTACATGCCTGGATAGTTTCCCCCCTAGTAGAATTAGCATCGAAAAAGAATCCTTCCACATTCTGATTAGCCTACCCACAGCAAAATACCTGTTATAACCGTAGATTCAAGATAATTAGACATGTGTATCGAAGTGGATGCTAGCTGCTGTTGATTTGAGCACGTCTGAGCTCTAGTTCTTCCATGAACACAGCTGCAGATGCCTAGGGGCTTAGATTGATGGTTCGGAGGCACATATGTCCCCTGCACTGTACTTGCTTGGTATAGTCACTCTTCCAATTCTCTGGTATGTTTCCTCTGACATTTGGTTGAATATTATATAATGGATGAGGGCTCCCCTTGAGGCACAACCAGTGAAATCCAAAATGTTATATGTGCGGTGGTCCAAGTCCCTCAGTCTTCCCATTGAAATACAGTATCTGATTTCTTTTGTACTGGGAATAGGGCGACAGCCAGACAACCGTTTTCTAGCAAAATGTGCCATTATTCTTGCCAATTCCCTTAGTCATGGTATCTTCTCACAAAGGCTTCTATCTATTGTTTTGTTGAAAGGACTGCAGGTGAGAATTGAAAAACTCCTTTGGGGTGGTGACAGTATTCCAGTTAGGTCTGTATGTTATAGAGTTACATTCTCCAAGCTGCCACATAAACCAACGGACTCTATTTTGCTGTCTATAAGGAAGTGAAGTTTGATGTCCAAGAATGGTAGTTAAAAAGGTTTTGATCTTGATGACAATATTTAAAAGTACATATTTGTTGAGATAGCGCTGTATGTATGTCTTTGTTTTTGCTTTAGAGACCATTTTATTTACTAGTGAGGCCACTGTTGCAGAGTAGTTTCCTTCAGTGTGCTGGGCTTCTCTGTCCTTCCCTGGGTGAACCTTCTGCCTTTCTGCGACCTCTATAAACTATAAAAGCTGGGCTCTGCTGCATCCCGTACCTGGGGACCGGTCAAGACCCTTCATCTAATAGCCTCCCACATGGCATGTTTTATAATGTCTTAGTTTCATGTTCCATCTAGCAGTTGATTATGGAAGGACTAACCTCTGTACAGTTGTGAGATCACTGGTGTGCAAAAGACTCTAAAGCTTAGAAAGTGGAACAGACGGAGAACCATTTTCTTGAACTGAGGCAGGTCAAACTGATGGCTCTCAACGTAGTCTCCTGGTTTAGCCGAAAGCAGAAGATGTAAATAGACACAGCAGGCTCTTTGAACCAACACCAGACCTTCCTTCCAAAGTATTGTTCTTATCCCTGTCTGTTTCGTAAAGTTTACTGCATGTAATGAATGTTCTTCTGTGGACCACATAATGTGGTGCTAAACATCTCCTATTTGGCTGGTGCTCACACTCTTTAGCACTCTGTTGCTAATAAAAGTTTGGCAAGCTAACAGCTTTCCACTGGTGATTGTAGCTGATAGTTAATTTTTAAAATTAATACACATGGTGTTTTACATTATTTAAAGATTCTTTCTTCCACTGTGCTTGCTTTGTTGTCCAGTGCTTTATTCCACTGCTTTGCTTTTTGTGTTCAAAATGAATACTGCAGTTCTTCTTTATCTAGATAAGTGGGATGTCTCAACTTATTTTTCATTGTCTTATGAAACCATTGAAATGACCTCACTGATTTATTTATTTTTTAAATTGGGAGTGATGGAGTTCCTAAGTTTTCTATTAAATTAAAGTTTCATTGATAATTAGCTCACCAAATAGACTAATTGAATCGAGCAGTACTTATTGTTTGTACTTCGATATTACTTTCGCTATGTAACACTTAAAATTATGGATAATTATTTAAATTATATGAATGTGCTCCTTCCTATTTGCTCTTGGTCACACCACTACATTTCAGCAGTTTGACTGATTTATTGAAACTGCTAACTCACATGCAGCTATTTCTTCACGTACACCCACCAACAACTGCATACACGCTGGTCCCTGTAATGTGGTCAAATTAGGTTTCTTGGGGTATTTATTGCTGTCAAAAACATGTATGTGAAATCTTATTTGGTCAGTTAATTTCAGTCAGAAAAGGTAAGTTGTAAGATATTCCACTCAAGCTTTATCTGTTTTGACACACTTATTCTTTGTGTTTTGCTCCACTTTTGCTGTTGGGCACAGTTTCTATCTGTGCTGTCTTCAAAAGAGAAGGATAATTCTACATTTTGAATTATTATGGCATGGGGTTGAAGGGGCTCGTTTACATCAAGCATTTCAGTTCAACTGTGTCTCGCTTCTTAGAAGCCCCGGAAGTGACGGTTTAATACATCATGACTTGTTTTTAGCCATGGTTGATTTTTCAAACATTAACGTGGAATCAATTGAGGAGGAGGAGGAGGAAGAAGCAGCAGCGGTGGTGGTTGAGAAAGTGCTGGTGATTGAGGAACCTGAGCCAAAATCAATCCATGTGGAGCCAGCCTCCAAAGAGCCAGGTACAGCTGCTATGGCTTTCCCCGCAGTGTGGCCCAGTTCCCTCATTACTAATCTTACTTGCACAGCGAGGTAAAGTTCTCAGCTTCATATTGCAACTGACCTGTGTGGCTTCCGGTAAGGCCCAGGCTAATGGATGTAATTCCAAAATGGTGGTCATTGTAGTTTCACAGTCGTTCATCTTTAATGCATAAGAGATGTTTTAGCACATTTAAAAGCTTGAGTTGCAACACACATTTATTATTTGCCTAAAGAGAAGGCCGAGGCACGTGCTCTTCGGTGTAGTGATTGAAATGCTGGGAATTCGTGTCTGCTGCTTTTAGCGAACGTCTGCCTTGGTTTAGAGTGGATGGATTTTGAAATACGTTTATTTTAATAGTTATGACTACTATGCTGCAGTACTATTATTGCAATTAAATGCCCCTCCGTTTCTATCCGGTTTTAATTAGTCACTTTTACAGGGAAATTCTTGTCACATTATGCAGTTCGGTTTTAGTTAATTAATAGTGTGCTGAGTGGATTTTAGATTACAGTACCACATATTAAAAACTAATTTTGGCACAAACCAGTTTTTCTGAAATTAGGTCACATTTCTGTGATGAGTTTACCTGAAGCACAGTGGTCCCTCTCACATAGCTTCAACACTTGTTTTTAGCGGTGTCTGCATTTGCAATCATTGATGTTTCGCCTGTAGAGGAAGAAGAGGAAAAGGTGCTGCTTATGAATGAACCGAAGCCCACATCGGTCTTTGTGGAATCAGCGCCAAAAGAGCCAGGTACAGCTGTGACGGCTTTTCCTGCAGTGTGCCTGGACTTCGCTCCCATGCTCATGCGGCCAATATGCAGTTTTGCACAGCTGCACACAACTGCTTGTACCTAAGAAGCATTGTAGGTGCTAGATTTCGAGTTGCAATTAAGCAGTAGTAACGTTGCTCTTCATTGGGAGTTATATTCTGCTTTCGTTGTAAGTAGTAGTCGTTCTGGACCTTGGCTTTGCTAACAGATACATTTTCATAAACACACATTTTTTTTATGTGGCCAGCTTCAGATATACCAAATAAGCACACAAATCCACATATACTTCTATAATTATTCAGATGTGTACAATGTAATATGCTACTTATTACCATTGTTGAGTGTCGAGATTGTCCGTGACTCGTGAGGGGAAAACTCTCAAGTTGGTCATGAAGCCCCTTCTTCAACAATGGCAGCAAACAAAATACTATACTGTGTACATCTGCATATATGATTTATGCAACAACATTTTTTCCCTCTTTTTTTTGTTTTATCGAAAGGTATTTAAACTAAACCAGGATTCAAGGGGTTAGATTTATGCAATTAAGTAAAATCATATTGCAACGGCCTCCTGACTATAAGGAGTTATTTCCTTGTGTAAATTATTACATGCAGTCTGTGAGAAACTAATCCGTGTTTTCGCATGTCAACGTTGCTGTTCTGTGGTAATGAACTAGATTTTTTTTTAAATTGGCACTGTAATAGTAAATGTATAAATGTATGTTTATTAGTACAGTTGCTTTAAATAACATATATTATTGGGCCACATTTGTTTTCAATGCCATGGCATCCACATATGCATGTGTGTGTGTATGTAGGTCTATATATAGGATAATATATAGGATAAAGTACCCTGTGTCATACATTATAAGGATATTGCAAGTCATAGAGGAGTTCCATTGTGGTAAATAAAATATCACGCTCTCAGACTTTTAAATATTAACAATAAGATCATGCATAAAGCAAGAGGCTGAGTCTGTGGTATCAGATTCATAAAGGGCTTTATTCCAATAACTCGAGTCAAAGGGAGAATATCTCCATCACCAAAAAGGATCTGGACGGGGCTGAAAAGTATTCTCGATATTCTCAAAACATTATTCACAGAGTACAGTATATATACATTTCTCAATTGTACGTAAGCAAGAGAGCAAGAGAGAATGAGATAAGAGCATGTGGGCGTGTAAGTAGGCGTGAAGGTGGGCGTCCATGTGGGCGTCCACTTGATGATAATGGGTAAATTGTCATGTGTGGGTGGATACCTGGAGATGATTTCGCAATGTCAGCAGAAATACTTGGCAGAGATGCGCGCTCAGCAGCATGACGTGTAATTGACGTGCAACTAGGGGGTGAAGGGGACTTGACATTTAGCTCTACATGTGGAGACAAAAGTCTGGGGTTATGTCAACCTAATCCCAAATCATATCTAATATCCTATGTTTAAAGAACTATGTTATCCACAAGGGAAGGGCTCTCGGACAGAATCTATTCTATACTGACTGTGTGTGTGTGTACAAGCGTCTAAGTGTCTACACTGAATGCGAGGGGATGGGAATATTCCATGATGACAGGGCTATGAATTACTTGCATGAGGGCAGAGAAACCGGGCCTTTTGCTTGGTAACTGGAGGAATGTTTACTTAAGCTACTAGGCAGGAATGCATCGGCTGAGGGGGAAGCAGATAATTCGAAGGTGAAATACAGCTCTTGGCAGAGAATAGGCTGATGTCAGGCTTCGTGGGCCGCGCAGAGAATGAGACAGAGTTCATGGTCACAGATGCGAGCTCAAGCTGAAGCTGTCAGAGGCAGAGAGCAGGGAAAGGCTTTGAGGACAGAATCGGGCCTACTTGCCTGAACTGTAAAAATGGAGTAACTTAGCCATAAAAAGTCGGTGGCCTTTCATACTTAGGAATCGAATATCCAGCCCATTCATGGCGGATCTGACAGAGGACATGTTAACGGTGGACGCACATGTGTTTGCGTCTTCGAAACTGGAACTGGAGGGAACATACATGTACTTGTAACATGCATATAGAACCGTTGGGGTCCAAGATAGGGGACATAACTGACCAGGAAAATCCACATTTCCACATTCCCTCCTTGTCCCCTACTTGCCCTTCAAGAGATATCAATCTTCATCAATCCATTGATCTGTTCATATAGCATCATTTGTTCTTCTTTCTTCTTCCGTGATCTTGAATGAAATCTTGGTGGTGGAATACACGATGTGGCACACAGACCACAGATCGCTGGTCCACATTGTAGACATAGACAGCAACTGAATAGTATGAGAAGGCCAATACCTAGGAAGGATAGGACCCTCCATCCAAAGGTAGATAATACACTCCAAAACCAACCGGACCAAGTCCAGGTGCCTGGATTCTGGTGTATCTGGCTTACAATCTTATGAAGGCGAGTTATGGCTTTATATACAGATGGCGAATTTTCTGGTATGAAAAATGCAATGGCTTGATCCGATGACCCTACAAGCTCCGCCCCTATCGGCCAGGATAACGTCAAGGACAAGACTATTTTGAAGCACAACAATCCGCATAGCAGACTGCTCTTCTGTTAAATTGCCTAAGGCGGAAATAGTTTTGTTCACTACTGCTTCAAGGGTTCTGGTTAATCTACGTATCAGCTTACTATTGGTAACTGTACCTATATAGGGAAAGAAACCTTTATTGAAATCTGTGTATTTTTTCCCATGCTGTTTCAGTGTAATTGACAATTGGGAGATCTCTCTGCTGTATATTGTGTACTAAATGAGTATTTCTATGAGAATCAGGAGGAGTTAGGAAAACAGGTGGTAGGAGGAATGCTATGTAACAGGTACCATCCCAATCTAGAGGTAAGCGTATATATGCGGTCTGGCCACATATAAAGTAGGAATGACGAGAAGCTCTAAATGTAGACTTGCCTTGATCACTGAATTTTATTACAGTGGTGCATTTACTATGGCCCATGTGTATGGAGCCATTCTTTCTTATACATAATTCCTCTTTTACTGGGAATACGGACATGGCGGGCAAGATTGGTGTAGCTTCAGATTCAACGTTCAGGATCATGAGGTTAAGTGTAAAATTACCTAATCCATATACTTCATTTCTTAGATCAGTTCCTGTTCTTTTGGGAAGTCCCTCCTTGTTAGGGTAGCAGACTTTAAGCAAAAACTAAATTCAGGTTTCCCCATACCCAGTTGTCTTGATAAACTGCGGAATTCGAATCTAGGGAATTAATCAAACTAAACCATGCTCCACAGGAGCCATTGTGTGTGAACGGATAGAGAAAAAGGGGCAAAACTCCCTTATAGTTCTGATAGGGGGGAGTCGGCCACAGACCCAGCAGTCTGTAGCATTGCTAGTCTGATGTGAATGGTGCAGCATCTGAATAAAGGTATTGTTGCGTAAGGCAAGTCGATATGATAGCTCATAGGATGGCAGATCACTAAATGTGTGCTTTATGGTATCATTAGTGGAGGAGTATAAGAGTGAGGCAATAGGAGGAAAAATAGCATGTAGTATTAAGCTGATACATATTATCGTGATGCTCTTAAGATATTGAAAAATTACAGTCACTATACATCTATTTGCTTCTTATCTAACTCTCTTATTTCTGCTTTATGTTATTGTCCAAGATCTTATGCGAGCCAGAATACATGTTCAACCGCTTCACCACCTAGTGGACTTAATTGATCAAACGGGTTCTGACTTTTTGAATCAAGGTTTAGCTTTGTGGAAACTTCTGGGCATTCTCCTCTAGAAAATGTTGTTCAAAATCCAAGTTCAAAGTTTTTTTTTCCTTTGTAAAAGAGTGGTGAAGGTGCACTTTGACTTTAACGGCCGTCCCCGTGGTCCAGAGCACTGACTTCGGCGCCTGTCATCCAGGAGCGATGGAGTATTCTTTGACCTGGGTGTTGTCAGGGAAGGCGGCAGCAACCTGCGAACAACAAGAGAGTAGTGCAGACATCAAGGAAGCCAGGTAATCTGTCAGCATGTTACTGTCAACATAAGTAATCTTTTAGGCATTGTAGTGCCCACATATTTTGGTGGTCTACCAAAGACCACTTCATAGGGAGATAAGCCTGTTCTAGAATGAGCTACCATTCGCATGTAAAAGAGGGCAACCGGCAGGGCTACCATCCAATCTATACCTTTGTCTGCGCAAATTTTAATGTCTGATTATGTCTTTCTACAAGGCCTGCTGCTTCAGGATGTCGCACACAATGGAATTTCCAGGTATACCCTAACAGAAGGGACACCTGCTTCATTAGTACCAGGACATATTTGTAACCTCTACATCTGTTTATTTGGATATAATCCATTTGGAGCACTTCAAAAGGGTGGTCAGGTGGATGGAATCCACCTTGTTCCATCGGAATGCCTTTACCTGCATTGAATTGGCAACAGATCATACATGTTCTGACCTTTTGTTTCGCTGCTGCACGCAGGTGCTTGTTGAACCATATATTCTGTAAGCTATCTATCATTGCTTTCTCTCCTAAGTGTGCAGGACTATGTGCGGTATTTATAATCACTTGTACCATGGTATCAGGAAGAAACCATGTGGATTTGCCCTTTGTCATCCAACCTTGATCAGTCAGTACCCCTCCTTGTTCCGATCATTTCTTTAATTCGTCTACAGTAGCATGTGTCTGAATGTCTTGTACATCCCTGGAAGGATCCCTAACTGTCATGGCTTTGGACAGTGATAGTATCTGTGATTTTGTCATGTCTAGTGGGGTCTGAGCTGTCTGTTTAGCAGTTCGGTCTGCCAGATCATTGCCTTGGGAAATGGTATCTGTGGCTCTAGTATGTGCTTTACATTTTAGGATAGCTATGGCTGTTGGTAAATGTATTGCTTCCAGTAGGGCTTGAATAAGGGGGCCATGCTGTATCTTGGCCCCATGAGAGGTCAAGAAACCTCTTTCTCTCCACAAAATCGGTGTAAATGTTTACTCTCAGGTGCTTAGCTCTTATGCACGCTTGTGTCAGGGCGATGAGCTCTGCTGCTTGTGCTGACAATATGTCTATTCTTTTAGTCTCTATTATTACAGTATCAGCAGTCACTGCATATGCTGCCACTAATTCTCCCGCCCCTGTCCTCATGCATGAGCCGTCAACATATAGTGTTAGGTCGGGGTCTGGGAGTGCAACATCTGTCAAGTCTTGTCTTGGTTTAGTCACGGTATGTATTACTTCAACACAGTTGTGTGGTGAAACGCTTTCTGTACTGGAGGGCAAAAGGGTAGCGGGATTCAGTATGTTGCATCGTCTGATCTCTATGTGTGGTTGAAATAACGTCAGCTCATAATCTGTCAGTCTAGCTACAGTCAGGTGTTGTGTTTGTGTCCGGTTCAAGAGAACCTCTACTGCGTGTGGTACTTGTACTGTCAGAGGGTGGCCCAGCACTATCGAGTCACTTTGTCTTATGGCTAAGGCCGTTGCTGCAACTGATTTTAGGCACGCAGGCAAAGCCTGTGCTACTGGGTCTAATGTACTAGAAAGATAAGCACAGGGCTCGTGTTTTCCTGCATGATCTTGTGTTAGGACAGATAGTGCTGTTCCATCCCGCTCTGTCACAAAAAGCATAAACGATTTGTTGTAATCAGGGTTTGCTAAAACTGGTGCTTGACATAAAGCTCTCTTTAATTCTTCAAATGCCACAGTGTGTTCTTGTGTCCAAGGGAGGACTTTAGTAGAAGCTGTATTAGGGGCTTGGACTAATTCCCCTGAAAGATCACAATAAAACATGAGAAAAAGGGGAAAACACCATACCTATTTCCTTGGCTTAATTTCTAAGGGGGCTAATTTCTAAGGGGCTTAATTTCTTAAGGGGCTAGCGGGAAGCGAACCTCCTCAGGGGCCACCCTGTGTCTTGACAATACTATTAATCCCTGTGTGTAGCTACTGGGCGTAAGCAAAATTATAGGAGATACACAGCGTATGTGAAACGGCGAGAAATCCTTCAAATTAATGTACAAACCTCATTGTGTTAGCTCATAAGCTAGCCAAATGACATCTCATATGCAAATGTCCCTATTACATGAACCTACACCAACCTGAAGTCAATATTAATGCTAGGAGGCCCTAATAGGAATGCTAAATTACCTAAATATTCGGAAAACCAAGTTTAAGAACAGTTGTTAATGTTGATAATTAATAATTTATCTGCTAAAGAAATCAGTCAATGTGCAATAATTTCCACCTATACAATAAATAGCCTAATTCAAAAACAAGTCAACTTTTGGGGCCACCACTCACAAGAATGAGCTTACTAAAGCAAACTTTAAAAAGGAAATCCTGTCAGATATTTTCTCATTACCCTAAATACCGGGCCTCATATGTCCCTCTGTGGTGGCAGTCCCTATTTAAAACAGGCCTTTCAAGAGTTAAAATGCGAGTGCACAGATCATAATTGTTCCTTAATGTCCAATCTGGAAACATATGACCGAGGCTGCCTGTCTATAAGAGAAAGGCAGTTATGTGAAAAATATTTTAGTCTTGCATAGCCTTTTTCTTTTGTTTCATTCATCTCCAACACCAATTAGACATACACTGATAACGTGTTGTCTGCTATTTTGACAGCATGATAATGGTAATATCATGTCTGTGAAATTTAGTAATTGTGCCAAGCCATCAGTATACCGGGCACAGAAAGCATGGATAATTACACTAACATATATAAATGAGCAGCGATGCGCAATTACAGTACCTACAGCTCAGATGCGAACATTCTGGCCTGCTTAATTTGTCAGGCTTATAATCAATAACTTATTTACCTGCCCTATACAACCCCATCTGGCAGTGGGTCATCCCAATGATGACCGCGTCAAGTCTGACACACAGGATCAGCAACAATAATCAAAAAATGACGAACACACGAACCTGTCTCTTTTTTTTTTTTTTTTTTTTTTTTTTTATAAAAATGTGCTATGCTTCTTTGTACACAATGTACCCTCATGTCCTAGTCGAAGATGCATCTCACATCTTTCCTCACAGACCCGTAACCACTGGATCATTTATCCAATGCAACTGGTGGCAGCTTGTGGCCACAATTCAAAAATGTCTGAATTTGAAAATCGTTTTTATATAGGCACATAGCCCTTAAAATTCCAAGCAAGAGCAACATTTTACTTTCTGACCAGAAGCAATATAACAATTGCTAAAAAATAAAACAAATCTTCTCCATAGACATTTCCTCGGGGCACTTGTTTTGCACAGAATAGAACAAGGGAATCTTTCTCGACTTACATTTCTCAGCTGCCCTGTCTTATCAGAGAAGTTAAAAATAGCCCCTCAGCGCGGCCTGAGCCTGGGCTGCCAGCCATCTTTTGTTTGTTTTTCCTACTCCTGGCCCCAAGGCTCTCCAGCTGCAGGCATTACACAGATGCGATGTCAGAGAAGCCTTCTAAGCAGTGCCCTGTTCTGCTCCTCTCATCGGCCCCCACCTACACTGGCTACAAGGTCAGAATCTGTCTCCGATTTCTGTATCACATTCTGCTCTACACGGCCCCCACCTTCTCCTCACTCTGAAGCTGTCAAAGACAAAAAGACTACTCAATTCCATAAAAACTGCAATAATTCGCTCAATTGAAAAATTATTTTTACATACAATTTGCACTCAGGGGGTCATAATCTTACCGACTTGACCCAGCACATTGGCTCACTGGACCATCAAGAACACAAACCTGTATTCATGAAAAATTTTCAAATTCGAAATACCCACAATTCTTTTACCAAGCTAAACTTGTCACTAATTATTTTTCGTTAACACTTTGTACATTAGGGGTGTCATCAAATCACAGGAGTTGCTCCTTCTCTAGCTGCACCCCTCTCAATTTCCTATTAACAATGTAGTCAAATGTTGGACCATGTAAACACCAGCTATGCGCTGTTCATTTGGTGGGGGGCTCAAGAACCTTTGGGCTACTATGTAATTAATATATGTATTAGAACTGGTCTTTTTACTGGGGCCACTCTTGCTAGGTCCTCTGAAAGGACGGGATAAATACCAGCAACGTCAGTATTTCTTTTTCTGTCAGCCTACGCTCATTTTACCAGCTCAAATTCCTCCTGTAACATCTCATCCTTGGCTTTTCCAGACACCAGTCCACTTCTCTCTGCTTCGTGAAACACTTACTCTGTCCTTCTATGTCACTCCTTGCGCCAAAAACTCAATGGCATCCTTCCAAGCTGGTCTACATTTTCTCTTTCATAAGAGTGTTTCGTTGTCCATCTTTTACTCGTATACCTTCCTCAACTAACACGTTTTCTCGGGCTTTGTCTGAATCCTCCCTACTTTTCTCTTCTTTTCTGAGCGCTTACTCTGTGCGTCTATGCTATTCTTTACGCCATAATTCAACAGCGTCTTTCTGTGACTGTCTAGCTTTCCTCTTCCACAACTCTTCTTCGACTTTCATGATACATTCGGCATCCCAGGTCCCAGCTACGGGCCATCTCTGACTTTCTGGTAACTCTTTGGTGTAGTCCACCCATAGATCAAGGAATAATATGGCGTCTAAGCCATGCTTGTGAAAAATAAAATGTCCTGTAGTGTCCCTAGGAGGAATAGGAACTGCTTCTTCAAGCACCCCTTTTCTGGTAGTAATCTGTCTTAACTTCGAGAAGAGCGGCATATTGACAACTGATCTGATACTTACTCTTGAACTCACTTAATACGAAAAAAACACAATAATGAACAGTGAACAATGAACAATCATTCATACCACAATATTTGAACACTTTAAACATTAAACATTAAACATTTTAACAACGACCGACAATGATGACAGTCTGCCTAACTAATCACCACGCTGAATTCTTGACAATAACTGAATACTTCGGAATACTTGATATACTGCTAAACAGTACATATACACTGCTAAACAGTGCAGACCGGATTTGTGTACCCAAATCCGTCTTGACCGGCACAACCTATGTGCGCGTCAACACGCCTCCCCGGCGATGGTACTCACCGAGTAGCTCCTTGAAACGGAAGGCCTCAGAGAATGGACTGGACTCGACGACTGCGGACATCGGACCCTCTGGACATCGGGACTTTGAAAACCTGGTGGGCCTCTGTATACCTCAGACGCAGCTCTCTCGCAGGTGGGCTCTGGGTAGACAATCTGCGTTCCTCACCGCCTCGTATGGATGCCTTGTCGCAGTCTGTCCCCTTCGGTGGCCTGAGGGAGTTGGCGGGAAAAACCCGCGACGTGCACGCTTGAAGTCCATCACGGCTATGGAAGGGGGCAAAACAGGACCTTCATCTCCGGCGTGTGGGGAAAGAGATTAAACTGTTCGGGCGCCATTCTGTGGTAAATAAAATATCACGCTCTCAGACTTTTAAATATTAACAATAAGATCATGCATAAAGCAAGAGGCTGAGTCTGTGGTATCAGATTCATAAAGGGCTTTATTCCAATAACTCGAGTCAAAGGGAGAATATCTCCATCACCAAAAAGGATCTGGACGGGGCTGAAAAGTATTCTCGATATTCTCAAAACATTATTCACAGAGTACAGTATATATACATTTCTCAATTGTACGTAAGCAAGAGAGCAAGAGAGAATGAGATAAGAGCATGTGGGCGTGTAAGTAGGCGTGAAGGTGGGCGTCCATGTGGGCGTCCACTTGATGATAATGGGTAAATTGTCATGTGTGGGTGGATACCTGGAGATGATTTCGCAATGTCAGCAGAAATACTTGGCAGAGATGCGCGCTCAGCAGCATGACGTGTAATTGACGTGCAACTAGGGGGTGAAGGGGACTTGACATTTAGCTCTACATGTGGAGACAAAAGTCTGGGGTTATGTCAACCTAATCCCAAATCATATCTAATATCCTATGTTTAAAGAACTATGTTATCCACAAGGGAAGGGCTCTCGGACAGAATCTATTCTATACTGACTGTGTGTGTGTGTACAAGCGTCTAAGTGTCTACACTGAATGCGAGGGGATGGGAATATTCCATGATGACAGGGCTATGAATTACTTGCATGAGGGCAGAGAAACCGGGCCTTTTGCTTGGTAACTGGAGGAATGTTTACTTAAGCTACTAGGCAGGAATGCATCGGCTGAGGGGGAAGCAGATAATTCGAAGGTGAAATACAGCTCTTGGCAGAGAATAGGCTGATGTCAGGATTCGTGGGCCGCGCAGAGAATGAGACAGAGTTCATGGTCACAGATGCGAGCTCAAGCTGAAGCTGTCAGAGGCAGAGAGCAGGGAAAGGCTTTGAGGACAGAATCGGGCCTACTTGCCTGAACTGTAAAAATGGAGTAACTTAGCCATAAAAAGTCGGTGGCCTTTCATACTTAGGAATCGAATATCCAGCCCATTCATGGCGGATCTGACAGAGGACATGTTAACGGTGGACGCACATGTGTTTGCGTCTTCGAAACTGGAACTGGAGGGAACATACATGTACTTGTAACATGCATATAGAACCGTTGGGGTCCAAGATAGGGGACATAACTGACCAGGAAAATCCACATTTCCACACCATAACCATATAGATGAATGAAACCGAAGGACAAATAACTTTTTAAGGTTATGGAACTCCGAGGTGACTTGCAATATCTTTATCATGTACGCCAAGGGGTACTCTATCCCATATAATTCATGGTTGCACCATCACCTTTTCCACATGTTACTTGAAACCTTGGTGCGTAGCGCTTTCATATAAAAGAGCGAGCATGTTTGCAAGAATGAAGAATAAAAATAAAATCTCTAGTGCAAAAGTAAACATATCACAAACCTGTTAGATGTTTGTTGCAAACAGATATTAGAAACAATGCAATACAAGTGAGTTTGAAAAAAAAAGCTGCAGTAGCTTGGAATGTGTAGAAACATGCAGAAAGGCTCTAGCTTTTCTCATAAATATTGATAGTTTTCTCATGGTCATAGTCCGTCTGGAAAGAATAAATGCTTTCCTTTAGCTGTCTTTACTGTAAAAGTATTCTTTGATCATTAAACTCACTTTTGATAGTGAAGGGATTCTGAAGGGTAAACATTTAAATTATTGCTGAGCGTTACATTTTCTGTTGGGCTTTTGAGGACCGGAAAGTGACTACCCTAGTAAATGTACCAAGGAACTGCCCCAATCTCATTCCTTGCTACCCTTCTACATGTCACCCCTGTGGACGTCCTTCCGGGCCTTTGGTGCAGTCTTTATGGCTCTGACCTCCATTACAGGGTAAGCTCTCAGTGTGCCTTGTGATTAACGGGCCTCAATGGCCATGGTACCTCATCATTGACAGCCCTCTCATTGCCATTTTCTCCATTACTGATTGTTTACTCAGCATCAAGGGTTCTCGATGTTAAGAGTCTTTATGCAAGATGCTAATAGTAGAGAAGCTCCATAGTTTTATTTTCTTCACCCCGAAAGGTCTGCTTTTTTGATTACATGAGAGAGAGCCTCAACAATACTCTGACCTCAAAGGGCTTCTTTATTGATACTACTTTGATCTTTTCCTGCTCCTCACCAGTTCTCAAGTCCAGAGGAATTTTTGACTACCATGTTGGAAGACACTCAGGGTACAGAGTACCATTGATCAATTTTCACATCAGAAAAAAATGTAATTGGCAGCAATTCTCTTCATGAGTCCAGTTTAGAATGAATTCCTTTTGTCACTGAGATTAGGGAGAGGGATATGCGTGCCTGTTTGTGTATTACTGTAAATGTATTTGAGTAAGTGTGCCACTCAGCTCCGACACAAGTGCAACCAAGCCAGGTTAGAGCACCACTTCTGTGGGAATCAGACTTGAAGTGAAAGCACAGACACAGAAGACTACTGCCTCCAGGGCCTCCTCCGCCTTCACGCTCGGCTGTCACCGAGACAAGACTTCAGAGCCAGATGGCTCCGCTCAAAGGCATCAAGTCCTAACCGATGCAAAGACACCGAGCATCCTCGCCCACACCTGAAGCCGGCTCTGAAGGCACCACAGAACCTGGCATCAAAGATCCTGTCGACACTGAAAGTTTCGCCGACAACAGGATCCAAGGAATCCCCAGCTCTGCAGCAAATCCAGGAGTAGCTCAAAGCTAGGCAGATAGGTCCTCACCCACCTTGTTACAGGGAAGATCTTGTCAAAGCCACCTTCACTGAAGCTATCAGATGCTTCCTAATAAGAGAATGGTCTTCTGTTCGCACCCCCTGAAAACACAAAGCGCCTAACATTCGCCTCCGAATACCATCAGTCCCTGGGCAAAAAGCTCTATGGATGAATTGGTCGGGCATCTTTGCCTACACTTTCCCTCCTATCCCACTCATCCCATATGTGGTGAAGAAAAAGCAACAAACATCATGCCTCTCATCCTGTTGGCTCCCACCTGGGCCAGGCATCCCTGGTAGTCCAGGCTCCTAGAAATGACCATCAACCCCCACAAGAAGCTCCTTCTGAGGCCGGGCCGTCTCTCAGAGACAATGCCAGATAAGACGCCCAGACAGCTCAACGTAGCAATCTGGTACCTGAGGTCTTTGAATTTACCCCAGGAATGCATGACCATTCCGCAGGAAGTGCATAGGCCCACTTAATGGGCCTTGTATGCCACAAAGTCGAAAGATTTGTCCACTACTGCATTTTCAGAGACCTGATCCGCCTAAAGCTTATGTCCAGGACATTATCTGCTGTTTTCTACATCAGCAGAAGTCCGGCATCGCATACACATTAGTACACCTACATCTTGCCGCAGTTGCAGCCTCACCTACATCTTGCCGCAGTTGCAGCCTATTTGCAAAACAAAGAACTTTCATCCTTTTTTTAGGATTCCAGTAGTTCAAACTTTCATGGAGGGCCTTACGATTAACATACCTTTTTAAATACCTCCTGCCCCTGTGTAGAACGTTAATGTATTCCTCATGAGGCTCATGGGAACACCCTTTGATCCTGTACATTTATGCCCCCTACAGGTCCTTTCCTTTAAGGTTGATTTCCTTGTGACCATATATTCCCTCCGACGCACTAGTGAGCTGCAAACTCATGCTACAAGAGCCTTTAATTAAGGTTCACAAAAATAGTGGTGTTCTCAGAACCAATCCAAAATTTCTCCCTTAGGTGGCATTGTTTTTCCACCTTAACCAGACCATAGAGATCCTGGTCTTTTTCCGCAGCCAGTTTTAAGGTCTCGCCTGGCGTTAGCAGCACGCGCGCGCTGCTCTCGCTATTAGAGGGCTTCTTGGAATCAATTCCAAAGCTTTCAGTGGCGGACTTGAAGCCCTGCCCATCTTTTCCATTCGCAGGCGTCATCCTCTATGCTAAACACTAGCTCACGATTGAAAAGGAGGCTTCTTAGTCCCTCCTTGTTACCGCCCTGTCCGTTTTTGGCCCCGCCCACCGGGATTGGATCGCTCACTTGCCGCGTTACACACTCTCCTTAATTAGCTGCTACGCACTATATTTTTCGCACAATCCCGACAGCTTGTTTAAAATGCTCCTCGGTGTGCTCCTGTTGCCACCTCCCTCGGGCCAAGCCTTGTTATTCAATGCGCCTTTAGTTTGACAATGGCTGCCGGCGCCATACACAGCACTCGCTAGATGCTGCTCTCGCATTCTGCACCAGGCCAGTCACAGGATTTGGCCCCCCCATCATAGAAGAGGATAAGGAGAGTGACTGCTGGCATTCTAGTCCCAAAGAGAGCTTACAAATAAACGCAGTTCCACCTGTATTGTTCAAAGAAGTCTGTATTCGCCTCCTGAAGAAATTTAACACAGCTCAGAATACCACCGATATTTGAACCGAAGGGGGCCTTTGCTTTTCACAGCCTCCCTTGACCACTGAGAAATGCCATACACGTACAGGTGAATGTTTAGATGGCACCTGGGCTGGAGTCATCTTATTTTATTGTGTCGTCTCCCCCAGCTGCTGGTATGAAATATTCCAGTTGCTGTTGAACCGAATATTCTCCATGATAGCTGGACATCCCTAAGTTATACCTGGCGGCTACGCCTTCCAAGGTGAACAAATGCATACTTGCACATTGATTCCAATAGTAACTATTTACCGAGTTCACACCACTAACGGAAATGCCTCTAGCCAGCTCAGTGACAGTTTATCAACCACAGAATGGTGAACGGCCGGACTTGAAAGCATGTGGTGAAGTGCCGAACAGTTTTACAAGACTTGTGTGAAATTGCTTTACAAGAATTGATGCCGGGTCCTAAACGATGTTTTACTTGGGTGACGTAACTGTGTAACCCCCCACCCCTAATAAAAAAAAAAGCAAAGTCTCTCTAAAATAGATTGTTTGGGGGATGCGAGGACTTGGGAGCTTGTCACCCGTTGTTTGCTTGAAAGATTCTTCTTGAAACAAGGTGCTTGAACCAGATTTGGGTCTGTGGGTGACTAGGGGTTGGGGAATTTCACGTCAGGAATGCAGCTGCCTTCTCGGAAGGACAAGACATATTTCAACATGTCTTTCTTGGAAGACCAGATTAGAGGCTCTGTGCGGCCGACTGGTATCGTGTGGCCTGTTTGTCTCTGCTCTGTGTCCCGCGCCCGGGTGGCATGGGCCTCCGTGTGTTGAAATTGGTGGGTGCCCTGTGGCTTCAGAATGAACTCTGAAAAGATCAGGTCTGTGGTTGTTGCAGATGCACACATGCATCAGCTGTCAGGGACGAGAACTGTCTGTGCATGGGCCTCTCAGGGGCAGGAGGCTGGAGTACACACCTCCAGTTCCCGCGGTGGCACATATCAGATCTTCATTACTTAGTATGTCCTTTTGAATTTGGCAATGCTTCTTTGTTAACGTTATTTTCGGTGGAGTTGCCGAGCGCTCGCAAATCTTAAATGGATTTGGCAAAAAACCAGAAATAGTATAAGTAATTCCCAATGCCTCCAAAGGTTATCCTTTCTATCTTTTTTACTGTAGTTCTCCATACTCTTCTACCTATCGCAGTTTGGCTCACTTTCTTCTCTTCTCACTTTCTACCTCATTCATTCCATACCTCTTCCCATTGCTTTTGCTTCCTCCTCTCACCCTTTCCTACCACCCTCTCTACTTCCTGGTACCAACATCTCCACCCCTCTGCAGGCTTTCTTTCCGTGGCCCCCTCCCACCTCTATTGCACGTGCTATGTCTGTAGTAAGCCTGTGCGTAGTTCGCGTAGTCGTGCTTCGCGAAGCTACGCGAAGATGTTCTTGCGCTACGCGAGCTATGCGTAGCTTCGCAAGCTTGCGTAGGTGCTTGGGGCGCACGTTCGCAATGCCTTTTTCATGTTCGGGAGCGCGGTGAGCTTGTTCGGGGAGCTGTTTGCATACTTGGGGGATAATATCTTGCGATCTTACCCATGCGGTCGCCAATGGGCGCGGCCATCTTGTTTTCCAATTGTCCCGCCCGCTCGCGATGCCTTATTTCCTGTTCCGGGTCGCGGATAGCGTGTTCGCGATGCTTATGTCTTGTTCGGGAGCGCATTTTACTTGTTCGCTACGATTATTGCATGTTCGCGAGAAATATCGCGCAAACTTACCCACGCGGTCGCAAATGGGCGCGGCCATCTTGTTTTTCACTCTATGCTATGGTTCTGGGCCTACTTTTCTATCCTCCCTTAATCTTTGTAATCCTTTGTATTTAAAACATTTTTTCTGACTTTTTTTTAGTTATCATCTATCTCTTTCCCTAAGTTTATATTTTGCATTTTATTTCTACTTTTACTGTTTTTTTTACTTTTATTACTTCTTTCTTACTTCATCCCCCTAACTTTTTTTTCCCCTTCTAACTTTTCTTTTCTGCCTCCCACCCACCCCAGAACCATGGCCAAGGGCACATCTAGTGTAAATTGCAAGGGACCTGCGGACAAGAGCCGCCTGCCTTGCGGCAGAATGCGTCCTGCAGGGGTGCAGGCCCGGCAACTTTTTGGGGAGGCGGAGGTGGCCGCCCTTGTTTTTTTCATTCAGCACCACCTCCCCTTGACCTTGGCAGCAGGCGGCAGGCCCGGCTCCGGGTACGCTACCCAAGAGCATCACCATCGGTGGGTGAAGGTGCGCCGGGCAGTGTTCCGGTGCTCAGGGGTCCGGCGCACCCATAATCAGCTGGCCCACCCGTGGTCCGACATCCTGGACCGGGAGCAGGACCTGTTGGACCTGCTAGGTGTCGAGGTCGTTGGGCTTGGTGAGTAACTTATTGTGTATAAATTAAATTTTTGACGAATAACAAGATTACTGCTGCGTGCTACGCGTTGCTTGTAAATTACGTTCCAAAAATCAAAATCTTCTGTTATTGTAGGACCCAGGTGCTCGGTGCTACTCTTACTTGTTTGCAACTTTGCACTAGCTTGTGCTGATTAATGTAAGAGTTTATTTTAGAGAACTGAAGTTAGGTAATGCGATTTGCTAGAGAGACTCTAGTCCTTCCATTGTCCTACTGTGATATAGTGGTGGATGGATATTGGATACTAGGTTTAGTTAGTATTAGTTAATAATTGTTTTACGCGGTCTGCGTGACGCCTCCTCTGTCACTGAGTGCTGCTTACCCCAGTCCTCTGTAGAACCTTTTGTACTTTGTTTAGTGAGTGGTAGGCTTAGCCTGGTCAGTCAGTAGCAGAACTAGATCAGAATCATGCAACCAACCCACAATTTGTTGTATGTATGCACAAATGTATGCATGTGTCCTCCATCTCATCTATGCATTTGATGGCTAAAAAAAATGGAAATGCAGACTTCGTGAACAATTGGCCCGTCTGGAATAGGTGGTGTAGGTCAGGTGGTACTTACTAGGCTTCGTTAGTATTTGTAATCAGAATGATTATGGAACACTGGAGTGTTCATAAATAAGTAGACGATCCGTGAATCCAGCAAGCAGCCAGTAGTTGATCCATCTGGTTAGATAGGTCAATTTTATTGCAATTGTTGTTTCCTAAAATGTTTTTTGACTTATTTTTCCAAATGATTTATTATTATTTGTTTCACAGCACTCCTTAATGTTTGTCTCTTTCTTTATTATATTTTACATGATCATCCGCACCACCCAGGGGCAAGAAGACGGGGTCCAAGTCGGCGGGAGAACCACAGGACCGCTCCTCTACCGAGGCTCCTGCTGCTAGCCCCAGTAAGTCCTCCAGTGGTTATATTAACAGTTATATTTCCCTAACTTTTACTACATCTTTTTTTTCCCCAACTATAAATTATGGTTCCACTTTCTAATTCTATTTTTTACAAAAGCTTCTTTGACTTTGACTATCTGTTTCCAAATTCTGTTATCCCTGCCTCTAACTAAGTTCCTTCTAACTACCTCTGCTATGACTCTCTGTACTACTACTACTACTGCTATTATTATTCTGTCTGTAGTGAAGCTTGCACAGTTGCCCACTCTTTATTGAAGGTTTTCTTTGGAATAATAAGACTCTGATCGACCAATAGCTCTAGCCACTATGTCCTGTCCTTTGGGTTGTCCTCTTCTAGTCTTCTCAATGTTGAGGCTTTGACAATTCCCACAAACAAAATGCCCAACCAGATATTTGACTAGTATTTTGGATCGGATAGTACATGATACTACTACTGTTGTAGTGATTCTGCAGAGCCACATACAGAACTATGCACAACAAAATAGGATGTTGGTGATGGGAGGTTGGACCTTACTGATCACTCCTCAGTCCGAAGAACCCACGATCCCCTGACCGACTAGCTATAGTGTCTCACATTAGGGTCCCACTCCCGACTCCCCCACGAATAAGATACCCAATGATGATGACTGAGACAGAAAACCCAGAACATAACACCATTTTGCTCACTCACTTGTGTAAGTCCACCCCACCACACCAAATACCACAGAGTCTATGTGTAAGTTCAAAAGGTTTATTTGAAAAAAGTAACCAGCTCTGTACGTCGTTATATGAAATTTAATTTACTACAGCGATCGTCAATAAGCCAGCAAAAAGCTTAAGATTAAAACAGTAAACATTTACAAGTGCATGACAACAAGAACAAGACAAAAGATCTGTTGAATTCTGGAAGACCCCTCACCGTAGAACGTAGAAATACTGGTTACATCATGCATCATAAGCTCTGTAAATCTCTGGTTTGTAGAAGGGAATCTTCCGCCTACTATATGAGAAAAATGCCGCGCGTTAGCCGTTAGATAGTATACTGCTGAATGCAAGCATTTCGCAGTCATGGCAACAAGTGTAATATGTATGTGATGGCTAAGCAATACGGACTAACCAAACTCAATATCAAAGTGGCTTGTTTTTTGACCTCTTCACTTGTACGCAACCGTCATGTGGCCTCAAAGGCATCTTCTGCACATGTCAATAAGCAGCCAGGTATAATTAAATATGCGCAAAAAGAGTAGTAGTCGACATGATGAATCTAAAAGGGTTACACATGGCTCAGGCTAACTTTCAAAAGAGTAGAGTAAGACTAGATGACCCTAGGAGCCATATCGCTACTAGTGTCTGTCTACTGACTGTACTACTCTAGTGCTGATGTATGTTGTATTAACTTTTTTTTCAATGTTCCAAGTGAACACTAATAAAATAGGGGGAGGTTTCCAGGCATCTAAAAATGCGTAATGTTTTTTCTAGGCACACTACCAACCACCAGTGCCGGCGGTGCCAGCGGTGATGGCGATGCGGCCATCCCAGAGGGGGCGGGAGAACTGGCGGCACCTGCAGGAGCAACAGGGGGGAGCCAGCAGCAGTGGCCGGCGGTGGTAAGTTATATTCATTACTTCTTGACATTACTACTAGATGGAAGTGTGTTCACTACACTGTGCGACTCATTAAGTTGTAGTGAACATTATACAACGGTTGAAGAAGACACCCTTTACTTAGCATTAGCAGCGTGAGTTGAGAAACCAATGACCTTTTCTATTTGACTCCAAATCAGCTGTGAAGGTTTTATGGAGAAGACAAACTCAGATCAGATGACCTTGATGGATGTGTTGAACAAAGAGGGAAAGAAGGGTGGAAGGACGGGCGAGATAAATAATATGACTGACAGAGAAGGATATGTTGGAAGCATGCATAGGTGGCTGATAGTAATCAGATCAGATGCATAGGTGGTTGAAGGATGGGTGGGCGACACAGTATGGGTGGATAGTACTAGATAGCAAGAATCAGAGGTGTTTGGTTCAAACTCAAAGCCAAGGCAAGCAAGGAAGGAGCGTACGCATGGGTGGTTGTTGGTGAAACCATCTAAGGTTTGGTAAGAGATATATAAAAAAGAAAGATAGACGTTTACTTTAATGGATGTAATGGATGTATGCCTGGATGTACTATCATCAATAGACAGCATAGGTGGAGACTGTCACTGGAGAGTCTTACTTTGAAGAAAATGTAAAAGAAACTGCGCCAGAGTAGCAAAGCGGAGGGGAATAGAAGTAGTATGTATTTTTAGAATGCAGTTGACTCGCAGTAGTTTGCAAGCACGTCGTATATATAAATATTCAAACCACCTCCAATTTCACTACCGAAATCAGACTCCGACACTTGGGTGAGCTTCACCATCCAGCTTCAGTTTATTATCTTTGCTTGACGCGTTTCGGCACACTTGCCTTTTTCACACTGGGAAGTTAGTAAAAAACACCATATATATATATTATCAAGCCGAAGCGCCTTACTCCGAGGACCACTCCCTACCTATGTTGATGTATTTTCGATTGGGTCAGCCAGCCAGCAAAGGGTGGCCTATCTGTTGGTTACACAATCAATGCAAGCAAAGTACCCTATGCAGTAGCGGTCGGTGGTGGGAGTGCTGGCGGGCGGTGACATGGGGAGGGGCAGGGTGGGTGGCAAGTAAACTAAGTATTACGGCCAAATACAGGTAAGTAAACATAAAAATAAATAAAATGATTATCATTGTGCGCACTGCACTGCCAAATGCGATGCAGTGCGTGCAACGAAATTTGTTTTATTTATTTATATGTATTGTTTAATTACCTGTGATTGTCCGTAATCCATGGTTTACTACCCCCACCCTGCACCTTCCCACGTCACCGCCCGGCAGCACTCCCACCACTGACCGCTACTGACCTGATGTCGTAGTACCATCTATAATATAAGCAATGATCATTGGATCCGATAAATAATCAGCCTTTTTGTAGTGCCCAGGGCAGGGTGAAAGTGAAATTGATCATTTGCCCTCATGTAACAGAGTATGGCCAGTGCCACCGGCCGTAATACAAAAATATGAGCTTCCCCACCTGCAGACAGTAGTAGTAAATAAAACAAACGTGAGTCTGCATCATGTGACTCATATCTGTTTCTCTTGGGTGCAAGCTGAGCTGGCATGCCGGCTACAACAAGGTTATGTAATTGCGCTAGCCTAGAGATAAGAACAACACGACTGGTGTGTACCGGAGTACATAGTACGAGTATAATGTCGGAAACTCCCACAAATGTTAGAGTCCGAGGAACGAGGAAGTAGGCGTATAGATACTTACCACCAAATCACAAATGTTATGTACTGTGCTTGCTAGTGATACTGTGACACTGTGTTGAATGAATTTAGTGTTTCTGTTTTGCTAAGAGTATTGGTTACAACATGTTCTTTTTCTTTCTTGATATAGATACTCCTTCCACACCAAAACCAACGAGGAAGGAGTTGGCAGCCAGGGCCCGGCACCGTAAACTGGAGGCCATTTGCGATGAATATCGCCGGCTGGTGGCTCAGGCGGAGGAGGAGGCGGCTGCAGCTGCAGCCTTCTCCAATGCCCCGGGCCCCAGTCAGGCCCTGCCTCCAGTTTTACGGCGCAGTGGTCCGGCAGCCGCCCGCCGCCGTGCCTCGATCTCTACCATTGCTGCCCCCCACCCTGCATGTAACTGCAGGGCATTTCGCTGCCAGCTGCTCCGCCGGAAGGCCCGCTTGGAGGAGCACCTAGAGGAGCGTGTAAAAATCCTGGTGGATAAACACCTGAAGTCCCGCCGACTATAGGACCTTGTCATTTGCCCCTTTTTTAATTCCTTTTGTTGGTGGGTGGGTTTTGGGCGTTGGGGTTTCACTTACGGACATTTGGGACTTTTACTTTCGTTTTGGACATTGGTTGGGGTTAGGGAGGGGGGTGGGTTAGGTCAGAGCGGGATAGTTTATTTTTGTTAGGGTATATTAAATGTTATATTATTTACTTAAACATACGATGTTATTGTTTTGTGGTGGGTTACTGTTTTCCGAATTCAATTTAAGTCACATGTTTTGTTACTTTGTTTCCTTGCTGCTGTATGCCCCCAGCCAGTGTTTGATTTAAAAGATCTGCCGATTTTGTAACACACAGATAGATGCGGTACCCCTCACTGAGTTATTTTTAATTGTCATACTAGTACCGTCAGTCTCTCCTCCTAGTCCATTATACCTCCCACCAAACGTATCTTACCTGTGATTGATGATGATGAAGTTCGGCACACTGATGGCTGCATGGTTGGTTTCCCAAATGAATGGAGAAGATGCCATTATTGTGGTGGTAGTAGTAGACACTGGCAATAGCATTTGAAAAAAGAAAGAGAAAGTCACTTGACTGAGACAGGCTGTGGGAGGAGTAACAGAACAAAGTGAAGTACATTATGGGTGGGCAAGCAGAAGAAGATCCTTGCCCTGCCTTAGTTGAAATTCAATTAGTGTTGCTTTCACCACATCTGCCCCAGCAAGCGTGTGATCAATTGTTGGTGTACATTTAATGTAGTCACATCACACCTCAATATAAATCACACAGCCCGGGGGAAGAGGGTTAGGGATTGATGAATGGATGGGAAGGGGGGTTTTGGGAAAAGTTTGACAAAGAAAAACAGACAGTATGCATGGACACAACAAAAGTAAAACACAATCTTGTAAGACGACCATGATCCATTATCAAAGAAATCTATAAAGTGAGAAAAAGGTAATGCATGCATGTTGATGAAGAGAACTTGATGGTTAATGATGAGTTGTACTTACTAACTACTACTACACCATTAGACAGTACAGGGCAGAAATTATTAATATGAAATTTGCTTTGCCTGTCTGCCGCCCTCAGACCGAACCAAATTACATGCTGTACCGGGCTTACTTTTATTTTTCAAGCTAGCAAAGGAAATGAAAAAATAGTTGTAGGGATCAATTACCAAACAAACCACAACACACAGTCATAATGATTGAAGAGAAAAAAGGAATCAAATAAATTTAAAGATGAATGATACTAAAGTTACTGTATTATCCTGGTCCAAATGTGGAGTTGCATCATTCTCGTCATTCCTCTTGGTCCTCCCTTTCATGGACACTCCGCACATCAATCTTGGGTACCACTTGCCTGCCTGATGCGGATTGGTAAGGTAAGTGTGAGTTGTTTCTCCCACTATAGCACAGGTTAAAGGCCGGCCTGTAAGTGTAGATGGAAAAACAAAAGGGGAACACGCATATTGAGAGCGCAAAAATGACAAAAACTGTAAGTCCGCGTTGTCGCGCAGTGCAGAGTTATCAAAAGTACGCGAGCTGAATCCCTAGGGTTACCTACTGGCTGAAAAGCCCTATTTATTTAACACACACCCAAAAACTGCAATTCCACCCCAAAAAACACCTTTTGCAATTCAATCCAAAGCCATCCATGGTGTAAAAATTCAACAGACAACACAAACTGTTTTTATGCACCCATGATTTGAGGATGACTACCTCTGGGCCTACTGGCAGACTAGGCCACAAGCTTGGAACAAAATGGCAAAAGCAAGCACACTGCTTGGATGGCTCCACAAAATGGCCACTACCCACCCACAACCACAAGAAATGGAAGACAGACAATGTAAGCCTATGGCAAAAGCACAATGCCTGCCTTCACAAAATGGCCGCCACACACATGGCCAGGACACAAGAACAACAAGCATAAGCCAAGGGGAACAAAGAAAAGAAATGCAGGCCTTTATGGAAAAAGAAGCACATACTACTAAACTACCACCACAAAATTGCCACAAGCCACATGGCCACTCAAAGTCACAACAGGCCATGGAAAACAATGAACTGAAGCAGGCCTATATATGACCGGACAAAGGAGGCCTGCTAAACAGCACAGCTTTAATACAAAAATGAAAATCAACAGGGCTACGAAAGGATTGGAAAGAAGTTACACATCAAGCACACACATCCAACAAAGGTATTTCTCTCACACACACACACACACACACACACACACAAACAGTGAAATACACCACAGCCACATTTAGCATTTCAATCCTATGCCATCCATGTCCTACATGATGTTTAAATTCAACAGACACCACAGAAACATGAAATTGCAAAGAAAAACAACTAGGCCCCTATTGAAAGCACAGGCCACCCACAACAATTTTTAAAAACAATGAAAATCCCAGAAAAATGTAGGTACAAACAAGCCCCAATGAAACAAACACACCAATTCTCCAACTTACTTGTAGTAAATTAAATCTCAAATCAAAAAGTCCTCAAATAAATCCAATCCAATGGTATGATGCAGCAGACAAAGCACTGGGAGGAGCCTGCAAGACAGGAACAGGAAGTTGGAGACTCAGGGTCACTTCCTTCCTCTTGAAAAAGAAGAGTAATAAAAATTAAAGGACTCCTTACACAAAAGACTACAGCAAAATCACAATCTGAGGAGTCTTTCTGAGCAAAATGACCATTTTAGAGAAGGTTTTATGAAGCTCGAGAGATATTCTTTGCCAGATTGTAGTTTTTGCACGTTCGGGATCGCGATCTTACCAAGACAGCTGCCGGAAGTCAGCTCGCACGCCCGAATGACGTGTTCGCACACTCTCGCGGGCTCGGGCGGCCATATTACAAATCTCGTGGCGCACGCGAACTGACAGAAAAGCGAGTTGGCGAACGCAGAATCACGGTAAGACATTACCGCGCGCGCGAGAATGAATATTGAGCGCGCGAGGAAGCAAAACTGCTACGCTACGCGGTAGATTGCATAGCATACTGCAACTTCGCGCTCTACGCGAATCGCGAAGTTGCCTAAACTTCGCAAGCTCTGCGCGCGGAGCGTAGTTCAATGCCCAGGCTTAGTCTGTAGTGTCCGCCCCCTTTCCTCTTTTTGGGACGCTGTGTCCATCCCTACTCCTCCCGCTCTCCTCCCTCCCCACCTTCCATTCACTTCCCTCACCTTCCATTCACTTCCTTCACCTTCCATTCCCTTCCCTCACCTCACCTATTCTTACATCCCCTCTCCCCCTGTTTTTACCCCTCACCTTTCTCGGTTTATTATTCTCTTTCTTGCCCCCTCATTTTCTTCACTCCTTTTCCTGGCTCTCCTTTTTTTCTTCATCTTTACCAGCCCTTGCTCCACCTCTTCTCTCGTTTCCTTTCCTCCCTCCAGCTTCCCTCTATACTGTATCTGTCCTTACTCGCTTTCTTGCATTTTCTACCCTCCTCTGTTCTTGTCTTACCACACCTCCTTTGCTACCACTCTGCGTCTTAGGAGCTCTCGTGGTTTCTCCTTGGTCTGCCGTTGGTGGGACAAGCAGTCGCTGGGGTTCCCGCTATAGGTTTTTCTGTTGAAAGTTGGGCTCAGGGAAACGGGGCACAAGAGACATCTCTTTTGTGGGGTCTGGTCAGGGAAGATTTTTTAAAGGGGTGAGAGGAGGCGGGGCGATAAAGATGAAAATCTGACATCTCGCAGAGCAGAAGAAAAATTAAATTTTGAAATGAGGACTGACCCCGAGGTGACCTTGTGGATGCTTAGATAAATAAGACAACACATCAGCGGGGGTGGACAGTATCCAATGGGGGATATCCATTTGAAAATGATGCAAGGCCGTATAAGAATAAGGAAACCTGAAGCGAGGTGAGAGATGAGATTAGAACTGGAACCAAAAGGAAAACCAGCATTGAAAATTCAATAGGTCTCACCTTTAAGTTAAAGCCATTTGCTTTGCTAATGGTATTGCATAGCAAAGCAAATGGCATTAACTTAATGAAAGGAGAGACCTATTGCATTTTTGATGCTTTTTTTTTTTTGTGGCAAGAGCTCTACACATGTTACATGGCAAAAGAGGTCCTAGGTATTACATCAACAGGGCCACAAAGGTCTAGGCAGCTCTTTATAACCTCTGCCAAGTCTCACAAAGGTCATCCGATTTCTAAAGCGGGTATAGCAAGATGAATAGTCAATTGCATCCAAACCTGCTATCACAAATCTAATTAAATCCTACCTGTGCTACCTAGTGCAAACTCCACCCATTGAAAAGGGCACAGGCGCTTTCTTAGGTATCCTGCTAGCTGGCATCTGCAAATGAGCCACCTGGTCAACGCCACATATCTGTTCCAAGCACTACTGTATGGACATCCTCAATCGCCAGCAGGCTTACATTGGCCATTCAGTTTTGAGGGTTTTGTTCCAGACATCTGCATCATCCACACTTAAGTCACTGGTTATTGGATGATACTGCTTTAAATTCTAAGTAGAGAGCCTATGTACAGCCAAACGTGCTACAAATGGTAAAAATACTTACCCTTTGAGAATCTCTCGTGTGTAGTGCTGTATTTTCACATGCTTCCATCCACCTCCCTGGAAGCTTGTATTGATTGCATATCTCTTCTTTTTCCAATTAGTTGACGCTGCACAATACACATGTTCCACCTTGCTGTGCTCACTCCACACTACATACACATTCTCACCTGCCTAGCAAAACACAATCTAGGATAAAGTTAGTGCCCATGTGTGTTGTATATTCAGGTAGGAGCTTTTTTGGAGAAACACAATTTACAAACATCCGACCTCCACAACAGATGGCAGGAGTGTGCAGAGCATGTGCATCTACAGCACTCGATGCTACGAACAGATGCTTACAGGGTAAGAAACATTTTCTATACATACAATATACTTACATGGGTTTCAGTCATCCTCTTCATGCATTGGTCTTTTGTTGTGTCAATCACATTTGTCTTCTGACCACTGCAACCTGTAAGCATCAGGCAATGACTGAGCATACTTCAGCCATTGACTAGCTTCACTGTGAGTGACAACGTTCTGCTCTTTCACAAGAGCACATCCACATACAAAGTAGTTCCTTTTAGTGCCATGACCTACTATGGCAATGTGTGTTTTTTGAGAAACAATTTTTTTTTGCCTTTAGTTAAAGTTTTTATTATTATATTAGGAGGTGCACGGCAACTCTCCTAACAATAAAGTTTTACACAAAAAAGGGCATTAACAAAGCCAAAATGCTAGCAGCCATTCTCAGACCTATTGGCTTTGACAGTGCTTGTTCTGTTCATTCCTAAGGACTTTTCTCTCCTCTGTGCTCCAGTTGATTCACCCCAAGCTTTCAAAAAAGACCTGCAAAGCTACTATTTGGTTCCTACTTCTTCCTATGCATATCCTTTACCCAGCCTCAAAGCAACGTTAAACAAACTGATACAGAGGCGTGTGAAATGTGCTCTCCTTTGACTGATATATTTATACTTCATTTTGAAGTGGTCTGCATTTGTTGACTGCAAATTGTCTGTCTACTCTTTTCTAGCAAACCATATTTTCTCACACTTAGGGTGGATAGAACTCATGGACTATTGTCTAAATTATGCAGAATAAAACATCTCTAAAATAAGACCTGGTAATAAATTTTGATCCTACCTGCACACACTGGATGTTTCCTAAACCGCTGGTTGAGGACACAATTGCATACTGAAAATATAAATACTCAGTCTTCTGAGCTGTGCCTTAATATTTTTTCTATAATTGCAATTTGGAGAAGAATCTAATTGCGGTTCATTCTGAATGGTAGGCTGACATATCCTTCTCATTCAAAGCTTCATGGCTGGCTCTCAAATAGCTCAGCACTCCTTTTGACTTTCACCTCTCGTAGGAAGAGAGGGCCTTACTTTTATTCTTAGTGTTTATGTAAACAAAGATGCAACGATGGAGGAGGAAAAGTTAGCTCCACTTAAATCTGTTATTCATCATGGGCATTTTCAATAAATTTATAAACGATCCTTACTCCTCAGATAAAGTGAAGGAAAGGAAGCAGATTTGTAAATTTTTAGATTTTTCATCCCTCTGTAGCTCACTCAAATGGTTGCGCGCCTTGATAACCTTTGTGTAGCAGAGTACTTTTTTCTCTAAATGAAGATGTATACCAATTTCCTTTCATTGTTTATTTTTTAGAAGAGTATGAGGCAAAAGTGTCATCAGCAGTGCGCATCAGTTTGATTTAAAGTCATTGTTTTTGTTTTTCAATATTTAATAATATTAATGCTTTTACATGTATTTCTTTGAATTGGAGGGATTTCAGTTCATTGAAAAACATACATATTCAGCATTTATGAATTAATGGAAATTACCATAATGGAGATTTTGAATTTTTTGGAGGTAATGCATTATTTTCAATTAGTACAGGTTTACATTCTTTGTCACAAGATAAATTCAGCTTTAGTCTGATTGGTCACAGCATCTTTAGATAGTGTTTAATTTAACACAGAACAATGGTGCTCAAAATAAATGCGATAAGACCATGCTAGTCTTGCTTTAAGTAGTGATAGTCTTCTTTAATTTATTTTTTGATCAACAACCTCTGTGGTGCCATTCTTTAGGAAAACGTTGCCCAGGTGTGAACAATAGCGCATCATTTGTCATTGAAGACTTTATTTTGCAATAACACTGATAAATTTAATTGTGTATGGTTAGTAATTGTATTGACAGTTTTGTTTCTAATTAGGGCTCTCCCATACAGTTATCGGCTTACCTTCAGGCGCTTTTTATTGATTCCAATTTTCCGGCTTTGGGATGAAGCTGATACTTGATAGACCTTGCACTTTATTGTATATTAAAGTTTACCTGCATTTTTCCAAATGTGTTCAAAAGCAACTTAAATGTGTGTGGCTTTATTTCCAATATGCAAGCTTACTTTAACTGCTTTTCAAGGCTTGGACAAGTAAAAATAATTCAGCTTAATGGCATGGCCCAGCTTTAACAGGATTTGAAGTGATGCCGTGGTTTGTGAAGTAACAATCTAATGAGCCCCTGACAAGATTCTCTATCCTAAACACTTGCTTGGTTTCTCCTCATTCAGCTGCAGTGGTAGTAACTCCTGCGCGAAATCTGAGGCCTATCTCTGCTCCTGCAATTGCCCAGAGGCATGTAATAGATCCAAGCCATTCCATTTCAACCGATGCAAATGAAGTTTTGGTGTCCAGAGTGGTCAAAGAAGCTGTAGAAGTGAAGCAGGAGGAGACGGCATCTGAAAGAATCAATCCTGAGCTAACAGATGTGAAGGTACAGTCTTCTTCTGTGGGACAAACAAATGTCAATGTTGTACCCTAGTGTGAGGTTTCTCGTTTTTTTCGGATTCTACATTGTTTAGGGCAAACTGTTGCTTTGCACATACATTACCCAGAGACCATTAGATTTTAAGAAAATACATAATGATGATTCTTTCCATCTCGCAATTGCATTATTCATTTCTGGTTGCAAACAAACATCAGTACTGCCTGTGCTTGTTCTTGATTGGTCCCTAATTTGATCTGCATACTCCTGTCCTGCAGGGTCATGCAACCTGTTCTGGAACCTCTATCTAGTAAGGTATCAATTAGAAACACCTTCGTTTGTAGAAACTTAAGAGGGGACACATTTGCATAACTTCCCTTAGTGGGATACCCATGCCAAACTTCATTTAATCTTCTTTGTAAAAATCTTTTTGTGTTATGGCTGTTGTCGAGATAATTTTCAGTTAGTTGTTGAAGGATAGCAAGCAAGGATTAATTATACCACATTCATCATGAATGTGCTTTCTCCAAAGTTTGTATCAAATGTTGATGTGGCCTTTCATGCATTAATGTCCATGTCACAGCAAAGACCCTTTCGACAATTGTTTATGCCAGCCGCTTTACATTTACTGTTTCGCTTCTGCATCTCTCTGTATTCATTGTTGTATCGCACATGACCTACATAGATATTCCACTTTGTTTAAAGATCATTTTAAATATACTACATCAAGAAGGAATAGTCTCAGAGGTATAAGCAAACCTTGCATTTTCACAGTGGACAGTGACCTGTTAAGGCTTTTTCAGGTTTGCCCAGTAGAAGCCTTGCAAAAGATGAAGCAACAAAATCCTCAATTTGAGGCCTGTTAAAATCTCTGGTATTTCAAGCAACCCCTCCCACCTCTAAATTTACCATTGCTGATAATTCTAGAAATTGGTAAATCATGAGGATTATTTGTTGAGGATTTACAGGTGGAAATTGGAGTTAATGTACTGATTTTAGTTTTCACTTGTATTTCTCCCAGAGACTTTACCTGCTTAAAACAGGTGGATTTTCAGAGTTAAATACTACCGAGCAGCGGTGTTCCTGCTAAGCGCATAGTTCCAATGAGCCCTGTGACAGTTTGTTCAGTGATGGCCTTGGAGTGGCTATTGGAAAGGTTGAGGCATGTAGCACATTTTATTAATATAACTATGTTTTCTTATAAAACATAAACAGATTTGAATGTATGCAGACTGAAAATAAAATCAGTTTTCACATTCAAAGTAACAAATTGGCTGGGACTAATTGAGTAAAACCTCTTTAAAATAATGAAAAAGTCATCAACTGTTTTGAAGATATACAATTCTGCTTCCTCGTGCCATATTACATTAAAAAAAGAACAAAATGTGGGCAACATTTTAATAGTTTACAATAAATGTATCACTTAAATGTATGGAAATTGAAATTCAATGTCAAATTCAACTAAAATGTAATTGATTTAGAAAAGCAATATTAACCTATTGTCGACCCTCACTAAGTCACTGTTGGAAGCTTTCTGACCCCTGCCTAAGTAATTTCTGTGATTTGAACCTTAACTACCTAATATTACAGAAACAAGTTTAATTCACATTCTAAACAACTATACAAAAATCTACATTTAAATGGGAAGATAGGAGCTTTTCAAATTATACTTTTATTGCTTAAAGACGAAGTGATATACTAGACTTTAGCATGTTGCTTTGTGTTTTATTTTGTTCCTAATGCATCTCTGTTTTTGTCAGCACATACTAGTGCTTCATTTGTGGCTACAAATCACTCATACTTCTGTTTGCTGTATGTACTCTGACTTCTCCCACAAATGAAGCTATGGATACCAACATAATATCTAGCCTAAAAATTTCAAAGAATTTCATATTTATAGTTAAGGATTTACATTTTCAGTGCACCTAGTGTTGACAGTTTTATCAAACCCTTTCAATAGGTTTACTGCATGTACTTTACCCCTAAAAAACTTTACAAGAGAAACATGAAACTATGTTGTAGTGGTTCTTTGTGTAAAAGTATTTGATAAATAAAAATGGAAGATTAATCAAATTCCTGATGTTGGCTGCATAAGTGTGTTGAATGACTAGTAGGGTGAAAAATTTAAGAGAAAGCTCCTCCAACTCCAATTGAATGCGGACAGAAAATGGTTAATATATGCCATATGAATTACAAATAAACTTTACTTCATTCTGCCCATTACTGAGTACACTGACAGTTCTCGCTAATCTGATGATTTATGATATGGCTTGCTTTCAGGCAGTAGATTAAAAAAAGTGCATATCAATATATCAGCCAAACATGCAGCGACTTTCAGAAGATTTCTTGTACTCTTGTTAAAATGCATGTCACAACTAGAAATGTAATGAGGGCCTAAGACTTTTAGTATATAGCTGTTAGTTGTAATTTTGGTGGTCACAGTTTTTTTGTTGTTTTTGTCAGTTCAGAATGTGAATCTGACTCAAGTGGTATCTTTAGAAATACTGAATTAAAATCCCTATTTCAAACAAGTTGAAAATCCTACTAGTGCCTAATTTAATTAATAGAAGTCAACAGATTTCATAGTTAAACATTATATTTTTAAATTAACAATTTCATATGCTACAAAGTGATGCAAGCACTAACCAGCAATGCTATAGGTCTCACATTAGTGAAACTTTTAGCTATGACCATTACAAATTATATTGTTTGTTAATTTGTTTTGTCAAAAATATTCGAGCAGTAGCATAAGCAATAAAAGAAAATCCACAAAGCAAGGAAAGGGCGTAGTACCATAGGCTGTTAACAGGTGCCCCTGTGGAGTTGTAAAGGGACCTCGATTAGCCATATAACGTACTGCAACCTTAATACAATTATAAAGTGAAAGATTGCAACTGAGCATATGTTTCCATTTGTTTTTTTCGAAAGTGAGATTCTTGTTAGCTCTTGTGTTAAAAATGCACCATTGTTATTTATTGTGCATCTCACTTTCAGTAAAAACAAATGGAAATGTATGTTCAGCTGCAATCTTTTTTTTTTAATAATTGTATTAAGGGTGCAGTACCTTATGTGGTCAGTTGAGGTCCCAATATGCAGCTGCAGCACTACCTAGAGGATCAAGAATAAGGAATTACCTCTGGGACCAGAGAAGCAGCTAGCAGCAGTGGCTAGAAGACCAATGATGTGGAATTACCACTGGGACCAGAGAAGTAGCACTTGGAACAGATGCAGCTGCAGCACTACCTAGAGGATAAAAAATGAGGATGTAGCACTGGGACCATTATAAATGAAAGCGCTTGTAATAGAAGTGGGACTACACTATAAAGTGAAGCGTTTGGCCAGCTGTAAAGATACCAAATATTTAAAGATTATCCGAAAACAGTTGAAGTCGAACGCTATATAAACCCAGCAAGGCCCTTCGGTAATAGACTGAACCAAAATAAGGTATGATAAACTGAAATGAGTAGCTGCTGTATTTTAATATATTTGGCATACTTTGTGAAAGGTTACTAAAAGATCCTATTTACAATAAGGCCCGGATCTTCAAGGTGACCACCTCTTTTCCTCCATCAGAGACAGACTTACAGAGTAGGCATCCGAGCCATTTGCCACCCACCCCCTTGCAACCACTGTGCCTTGTCTGATCTCAAGATGTCCTTTCCTCTGCAGCTCCTGAGGCTGCTGTAACTTTACAATGCGGAACAGTGATTCAGTTACATTGAAAATGGAATGCCGCCATTTCACTTGCTTTTCAAAAACAGGCAACTTTTTGTTGTTTTTTTTAGGCATCTTCATTGCATATATGTCGGCTAATTCTTGTGCATAAGGAGATGTGTAGATTCCATGTTACAGTTTCACGTTAATATGAGACTTTCAAAGGATCATGTGAAACATGTTCACATGCCGTGGGAGAACATTGCATACTCGAATAAGGTCAGCATGATACTACTATGGCACATTTCATGCAGATATTGGCACACCAACAGTGATATTAGGGCATGGGGTCTGGCTCCAGGGGGGGTCGGCCTTTAAGCAATTATTCAGTGGTTCTGTAAAATATTCGCACAACTTTTCTACTCAAACCTACTGTGAGCATGCACCAAGTTTTCTACTTTGTGGAACTACTGTGTATAATGATTTCTTTTCATTTTTCAATCACTGCTTCACACAAGGATAGGACAGGAAGTGTTTCAAAAGTGCACTTTGGGGATTTCCCAAGCACACCATTAAAAAAATGTGTCCATTTGATGAAGCCAATTGGGCTTGACGTTATGTGAAATGTGAGTCTGCTTCTTTGGGCAAACAGCAGAAACAAAACATCCCCACACCTTTCTCACTCACTGCCATCACCTGCTTTTTGGGGTGCAATACTTCAAAAAAGAGGTTGGCAATTGTCACAATAGGATTCCTTTCTAATGTATTCTCCGTCAACTATTGAATCTCTTTTTGACTTGTGTAACCAGGGGCGTAGCTTCAATTGGTGTAGTGGTATTGGGGCCCAGGGGCCTACCGGGCTACTGAACCCAGATTATTTGCTGTTTTCGCAGTTTAAACAGCAGTCGGGGCCATTTCCTTTCTTCATAACACACTTTCAGTTAATTGAAAAACATACATATTCAGCATTTATGAATTAATGGAAATTACCATAATGCAGATTTTGTATTATATGGAGGTAATGCATTATTTTCATTCAGTACAGGTTTACATTCTTTGTCACAAGATAAATTCAGCTTTAGTCTGATTGGTCACAGCATCTTTAGATAGTGTAACACAGAAATGGTGAGATTCATAAAGATTTTTTCAAGGAGAACGCACTCTAAAACAATAGCTGCTGAAAAATACCTTTTTGGGTCCAATTTATTTATCATACAATGGAAAACAGCAGTAATTACTTATCAACGCCCATGATCGTTTTTCTTTTTCTTGGTGTCATGACTCAGACTCCCTTTAATAAATGAGGTAATGCCATCTATATTTACAAGTTTGGGGCGAGGCTTAGTGTTTTCGGGACTGAAGCGCTGCCCCGGTCCATACAGTAAATCTTTGGAGTCCATGTCACGTTGTTGGACACTCCGGGAAGTAGCAGTGCGAGGGAAAGCTAACGCGCTGAATAAAACCTTTCACCGCAGCTACAAGTCCTCGGACAGTTGGGGACCCACCCTCTGCACTGTTCTGAGATCAAAATGCGTGACTCGAGACAAACCATGCAGGGGCAAAATAAAACAAGAGCTTCAATGAAAATACTTTTAAATAAACTATTTTACTAAATCGGCAGTACAGGCACATGAACTCAAAAGCAGTATTCAACTTGCAGATCTTGACACGAGACAAACCATGCTGGAGCAAAATAAAACAAGTCGGAGGGGAAGTGCATGGAACAGAACAGGCGCCCTCGGAATACCTCTGTCTACAACTAACAACCGAAAGGCGCAACCACCATTTATCCAGCAGAGGCTTTGCGGAAGAGCGTGTCCTGTCTGCAACAGTAGACAGGAGCAAGCCATTTAAGAAAATAGCGCTCCGAGGCTGTAATTAAAACCTAGAGTAACAGCACATGTAACAGGGGTGTCCTCATGGAAGGTTACAAGAAGAGAAAAGTCAGTACTAAGGAGGGACTACTAAGCCTGTTGACCAATGAAAAGCCACCATTTACGAAGGACAGAGACCGGAGCCAATTTGAAAGATGGGCAGAAAGTGGCCGGAACTTCATGCTCATATCCTCTATACAGCATGTCTCGAAGAGGACACGTATTCCCACCACCTGTCAACAGTATTAAACTCACACTCGGGACACAATAGAATTGCTTCACAACTTGAGGTTCACCATCACTGCCACCAAATCATAGCTCCAACCGCTACAGATTAAAGCTTACCTAGGAGCTATGTTAAACAAAGAAATAGACCTAGCTTATCCCAATTCTGCAAGGATCCAATCCTTTTAGGCGCTAATCCCCCTTTTCTAACAATTCACCAGTTTACGGTCAGGACAGTTATACACCTCTTAGGCATGATGGCCTCCTGCATTTCCAAAGTACCTCATGCTAAGCTGCACATGCATCCGTTGTAGGAATGTTTGGCTCAACATTGGTCTCAGACATAGTCACTGGGACGATCTAGTGTTGATCAGCCGCCACACTCTTCTGCAGTGGTGAAACACCAACAACCTGTTGCAGGGGTGAACTTTCCTCGACCCTGTCCCACACATCATTGTTACAATGGATACATCAATTATGGTTTGGGGTGTACACATACAGGATCTCACATTGCAGGGCCTCTGGGAGATCAAATGCCTAGAGCGTCTAGCTGTTCATCTAGCATTGAAGTTTTCCTACCTCACGTAGTCGGTAAAATTGTCCTAGTCCGAGATGACAATATGACAGCGATGTGCTACCTACAGAAACAAGGTGGGGATATGTTCCCCACAACTCTGTCACCTAGATCAGACCATTTGGCTCTACGTCACAACATCCACCTGTACGTGGGTACCTTCCCGGGATGGACAACGATTTTGACGACCTCCTCAGCAGGAGTGGCAGCAAGTCCACGAGTGGGAACTCTAGCTGCAAGTCTTCCCCCGATACTTCTTCAAATGGAAGATCTCTAGCCTATCATTCATCTCCATAACACTACATCTGGCCGCAGAAGCTGCTCATCCTCAAAATTGGCAATACGTTACTTTATTCAAAATACCAGTAATTAAGACCTTTATGGAAGGTCTCAAAAGAGTAATTCCGCCACAGGTCCCACCTGCACCCTAATAGAATCTTAACATTGTCCTTACACGACTTACGAGCCCTCCATTTGAGCCCCTACACACCAACCCCCTTTAATTTCTCTCTTGGCAAGTGGCATTTTTAATTGCTTTTAGCTCACTCAGTTGTGTTAGTGAGCATCAGGCATTGACCTTGGAAGAACCCTTCTACCAATTCCATACTGGGTTGTACTCCTCACCAATCCCAAATTCCTTCAAGGTAGTCTCTCTCACCTCAGTCAGTCAGTTGATTTACTTATTTTTCCCCACAACCATACTCTGTTGCAGAAAGGGCTCTCCATACATTAGATATCAAAAGAGCCCTTATCTACTACAATGATAGAACAACATTTTTTTTTATTTTTACTTTTTTTAGCTTTCTCACCACTTCATAAAGGAAAGGCCATATCCAAATCAGGCATTGCCAGATGGATAGTTAAATGCATTCAAACATGTTATGCTAAGGCTAAAAGAACTCTACCTGCAACTTCTAGAGTACACCCTGCTCGAAAGAAAGGAACTTCAATAGTCTTCCATGGGAACATCCCAATAGCTGACATATGTAAAGCAGCTACATGGTCTACACCACACACTTTCACTAAACACTACTGTGTGGATGTTCTAGCACACCAGCAAGCTACTGTTGGTCAGGCAGTGCTAAGTACACGTTTCCAAACAAATACAACACCCACAGATTAGCCACCGCTTCTGTGGAGGACTGCTTTTCCATCTCTGCAAAGCATGTGTATCTACAGCCACACATGCCTTGAACCTAAAATATTACTTGCACTGTTAGCATTTGTTCGTGGCATGTAGTGCTGTAGATTAACATATGCCCACCCTCCTCCCTAGACGCATGTGGCTGTTGCAATATCTTCTCTTTAGTCTTTCCTTATATGCATGATCATCTGTTTATTTATCACTTACTTTCACTCTCCATTTTAACCTGCTGTCCGGGAAAACAATCTAACAATTGAGTCTATTCCCATGCACATTATGACCAAGAGGAGTCACTGTACCTCGGGATTTGAAAAAACATCTTAAAAGAAAACCAACTTGCACGCTTCCAGATCCCAACACTAGATGGTAGGAGCATGCAAAGCATGTGACTCTACAGCAATACATGCCACAAACGGATGCTTACAGGGTTACATTTTCCTTCTGGTAAATTTTACCAGCAGATTCCTCATCGACCGACTCCCCTCCTCAGTCTGAAGAGTGTTGTACATTTTATAAACATTCAAGTTTTTTTCCGCATTGTATTTCTATCACTTTCAGCAATCTCTCTCCACCTCTAAAGGTGTGGAAAAAAGGACGAGAACTGATGTCAGGTTACCGGGGTAGTGCTATATATGGCTCTAAGAAGTCAAATCCAGGGAGGCACAGACTTTGAATTGGAGCCATGGTGCCATCTACAATATTGGAGAGCTAGTTTAACTTTTCCAGGTATAGTATAGCACTTGGGGAGTTCCATGAGGTCAGGAATCTTCAGGTTTGTAGAATAACCAACAGATTCATTGTTAGCGAAGGTAAGCAAATTATTCTGCCAGTTGCTAGATTTAATGAAAAGTTACTTGCAAGATACGTTTAGTCTCTGTAGTTTTCTCCAAGCATTATATCTCCATTTCCTGTCATGAATATTCCTGTAGTCTGACTTCAAATCAGTGATGTATCCCCCTGTAATTATCCCTCAAAGCTCTGGGAGACCTCTTTTCCTCTTAATAACACGACTTAAGATTAGTATAACTTTAAGAGCCTTGAAATATAAGACCTCCAACAACTCCCTTTTACTCAAGCTGTGGATTGCTTACATTATTTGCATTAAAACCACCATCACTGATTTGGATTCACCCTCTCCTCCTTTTCTTTGCTGTCCATGAAACCAAGATATAACAGTATTACATGTTCACTCACTGCGCTGCAGACAGACCGCACCCCATTTCTCCATGCACCTACATTTTCCATGCACAAAAAATGCCTGTGGTGTCAAAATACTTGAAACCACCATGAAACTAAACATCTGTGCCACATTTGACTTTACTCTTGGGGTTGGTGCTTCATTATTCACTAACAGTACCACCCATATGAGCACAGTTGTCTCAGATCAAACACTAATGGATTCCTGAAACATGTGACTGCTAGATGGTGTGAAACTCCTCATTTCTACTATCCTGTGGCTGGACCTACCTCTGTTAACTGATTATTTTATGCTCCATCATTTTTCTCTGTGCCTGATGCTTTACACCATACCGTCTGTGGGCGCCTCCTTTCAGTATCACTGATACGGTAAGAGTGCCTGGTAAATTAAATTTAAAATTTTCACACAGCCCATGAGTCATTTTTGTAGTTCTTGAGCAGTTGGGTTGCTGGGTAATAATGTGACCATTATTATTGTCTACAATGGGTATTCTAGGAACACAATAATCTTGCACGCCTACTGAATGACCTAATACTCTAGTTCAATACTTTACCCTTATATGGTAGTGGGTTCGACCAGTTGCAACTTACTCCAGAGAGTGGTTTGAAGACAGTCTTGGAAGCAGTAACCTGCACTCCAAACCTACCAGTAATGCCTGCTACCTTGAACCAACCTAAACACTATGGTATTGTCTTAATCTAGATTCCAGTGATATTTAAAACCTCTGGCTGTTTTCTGAACTTCCTTCTCTTGGCTAAATCATTGAGAAAGCAGTTCCCACACAACTAATAAATCACAATTGCCAATAACCAACTACATATACAGCAATCCTGGTTCTGATCCAAACACAGTACTGAAACTGTGGCAAATCAGATATAAGCTGATGCTTTGAAAATATTTGAGGACAAGACTTGCCATTTGGTGCTGCTTGACCTTTCAGTAGCTTGTCAACTTGTTTGATCACCACTTATTCCTATTCCTCCTGAATCATTGTACAATTAACTGTGCTAAAATTGTTCTTTCCTTAAGAACGCAATTTGTAAAGCTGGACTCTTTCATATCAAATGTACCCCTAGTAAGACTGAGCCCCACAAGGTTCAACCCTGTCTTCACAACTACTTTTGTTGAGCTTCTTAAATCAATACTACAAAAAGGTTCTATCTACCTATACCAGTACGTTGATGATACACAGGTATACCTTCTCGTTTCAGACTCCACTAACTTAACAAAACTGAAAATATTCCTACAGGAAGTGACCACATGAATTTATTCTGTCTAGAATTGAACCCATCCAAAATCAAATTCATCTTCCTTGCAAATTACTCTCCAGCTTGAGAATTGATCAACACCCTACATCCTCTTGGCACTTTTGCTGTCCCTATTCCCACATGTGAAATCTTACTAAAACCTAAACCCATTGCAGACTGTGAACCTTATTAAATCTATAGTTTGCAAATTAGTAAAGGGCTATTTGCTCAACCATTCTGACTCCCAGATGACCACGGTTGTACATAGCACATCTGCCACTTCATCTCTAGTCTCTGTTAAGTTGGTTCAATCAACCTCTACTGCCTTTTTGCTGCATTTGGCTAGCAGCATACAGTGAAGTTTCTTTTGTCCATATGGTTCTTTTGTGTTGAAAAGCTGTTACTGAAGAGTCCGTGTTTGATAACAAGAAACTTTTTACTTTTATAAATTTTAGGTGGGGAAAGAGCAGACGGAGACTCAACTGGCGACTACTAATGGAGACCAAGTACAGGTTGGTGCTGGTCTTTAAAATCAGATTCTCTTCCAATGGTTATATTAACAAAGATCCTGACTGACACATATGTATGAGTAAACCAACAACCTTTTTTTTATCACTATAAACAGAAACCAACAGAAAGAGAGGACGATTTGATAAGAATGAGGAAGGTTAGACACTTCAGACTTGGCTGAGTGAAATCTTCAATGCCTAGTTTATGTTTCTCATTTTTAATGAGACAGGTGCCCTATTTCTGTGTGTGCTGATTTTATTTTCTAAAGTGCCTCGTCTAACAATATATATATATATATATATATATATATATATATATATATATATATATATATATTTATTTATATATATGTATAACAGGACTATTGCTTCTAGTTATCAGTTGAATATCTTCACAGGTAGCTTCCTAGTTGAATGGAATTATTAAACACACCGCAAAAACAACATTCTACTAACTTGAGGAGCCATTTGCCAACCAAAAATGTATTCTACTATTTGTGTTCTTAAGGAAGCTCCTACAATGTTTGTTACAAACCAGTGCAAATTTGGTTTCATATCCTATTCTAGATGAGGCATGCTGGTGCCAGTTAGCTTAGATGATTCATTTTGGATTCATTGCTTTCTAGTCTGTGCAGCTGGTCACCAGTGAAAGGCACTGCTGAAAGTTACTTCAATTCCATATGTATAAATATTTCAAAACATAGTCAAGGTTGCTTGGCATTGTGTGGATGCAGATTCGGGCTTATAGCTGTACAGCTCATTTAATTCTTAATCACTGTGCTAATAAGCACGAACAGTGAAGCTGATACAACAAGCATTTGCAATGCAATAGGTCTTGCATTAGTGAAAGTTTGAGCTATTGGCATTGCAAATGATAATGTTCGATTGATTTTTTTTTTTTCAAAAAGAAAATCCCAGCAGTAGCCTAACTAATAAAAGAAAATCCACTATACAAGGAAAGGGTGCAGTACCACAGGCTGTTACTAGGTGTTCCTGTGGAGTTGTAAAGGGACTTCTATTACCCACATAAGGTACAGCACCCTTAATGTAATTATAAAAAACAAATTGCATCTGAGCATACTTTTACATTTGTTTTTATTGGAAGTGAGAGGCTAAATAAAAAAAGAACCACACTTACAATAAAAATGCACTCTGATCACAAGGCATCCTGGAAAGTGAACCAGAGTGCCTGAATTCTTTATTAAATACAATTCATGAGTACAAACATACAACAGGCTGCTAGACTAAAATGGGTACTGCACTAGTACATCCTCAAAAAACACCAATGCTACCGGCTATTAAAATGAGTCTGGGCAACCTTTGCTAACTCAACTTCATTGTCAAAGGTCATCAGGCGGACTTCGTTTCTGGCTGCATACTTAATTTGATTGATCTGTTTGTCTCAGTTCACATGAATGATCTGGTGAGCTGGAACGCCAAAGCTTTTTACCAGGTGGATTTCTGTCTGAATGAAGACTCACGATTAAACAAAACATGATGTCTGTAAGGAGCAGCAGACAAGGACCTGGCTGGAGTGTGAGTACTGTTGTCTCTTGTGCAGAGAATGAGTGCTGTGAAATTTAAGGTCTGCTGGAGAGTGGAGTTGTAGTTACTTGATATAACAGTACTGTTTCTCCACCAATAATGCACATGCACTGAAACTTGAAGGATAACTCGTGACACTGCACACTAACTAGTTTTGCAGGAGAAATTCTGCCACTAGAGAGACTGCTGGATAAATACACAGCAGTATAAAAGGATTGCTCATGAAAGCAGTTGTGAGAGATATGAACAATGTTAGGTGAGCAGACTTGGTTACAGGGAATAAATGTGCAAAAGCAGAACGGTATGCCTCTAAATGAAGGAGGTTAAAGTAGGTAATAATCCACGCAAAGGCAGCAGATGTTCTAAGGTTGAGCTGAGCCCAGTAGAAGGATCTGCAAAGACATTAAAAAACACATTCTAGTGCAGGACTTGGGGTGTCACCTGCTGGAGATATGCAGCATGAAATGGTAACGGATCAGAAGGCGCCCAGCAGACAGGGATTGGATAAACCAGGCCCAAAACAAAGACCCAATCAAGCTCTGTTGCATTTGACAGCAACCAAAGCAGATCTCACAGCCTCATACCCGACCAATGAGGACTAGCAAAGCCCATCATTGGCCAACAAAGCCGAGAAGACAGAGTGTTTGTAGTAGTCATGTTTAAAAACAAGCATTTGCAATGCAATAGGTTTCGCATTCTCACAATTTTGAGCTATTGGCATTGTAAATGACAATGCCTTCTTTTAATGTTTTGGGTTTTAAAACATAAATACAAGGCATTGTTATTTACAATACAAATAGCTTAAAAAGTGCAATGAGCCTCACCATCTATAACAACAGAAAGGGCGCTTTAGATATATCAAGTCAAAGAGCAAACACCTGAAAGCAGACATCGTCTCGACCCTGCCTTTTCTCCATTGTTCATATTTTTGGGGACAGGAAAGCGGCCTGCCCAACTGAGGAAGGCAGCTCAGCTTGTGAGCTAGACTGAGTGGTCACATATTGTATGCTCCCTGCTAACACTTGGCCTGGCATTTTTTAGATGGTTTACGGACATGTGCAGCTCAGTTGGCGTAGGCGCAGAGCGGTACAATGCCCAGCTCTTTCTGCTTGGGGCACGTGTGAGCGCCTGCACCAGACATCTGTGAGAGCCTCACATACGCAAAAAGCCTGTTGAGAGCTTGCACTCCATAAGGGTAGCACAAAAGGGCTCCTGTGTGAGGAATACAAGAGTTCTTACCACAACAGAGGCAAAAACAGACGACTCTACACTAAACAGTGCGTGAAACAAAAATAACAGATCAACATCTGGCTCTACAGGGCAGAGGTGCTGTTCTTCACTAGGCAAAGACTTCATTTTGTTTAATTTTCTGAGCATGAACCACGTCAGTTAAGCCATGTGCGGGCCTCTGAGAATTACACATACACACGCGCGCGCCTCCTAGCGTGCGTGGACTTCACATTATTTTATACTTTGTGCCCGGCTGGGCGCACCATGGCACAGAGAGCAGGGAACATGCTTCGACATAGGTACCTGTTCACTGCACTTTGGTGGGAATTTAAGTGCTTCACCCCCCTGGTCAGCTTTACATCAAACACTATATAAATTCTACAGTAAAGGTTGGCTCGGGCTGTCATGGCCAAAACCGTGAGTACATGCCAAAACTTCTGGGTGACCACACACTGCATGTGCAGTACCTCCCACTCCGGAAGCACTGCTCTGAAACGAGAGATAGTGCTTAAAGCCCCATCGCAACATACGAGTTTTTAATGTTATTGAACGCATCATGTGACGATGACAAGGTGCTTTCCAAGAAGATAAGGCGTCGCTGACACACGTCCTGGTTTATGGCAGCTTCACAGAGAAGAGACAGGCCCCCCCTTACAAGATGTATGTGCACAATGGGGTCTCCACGGCCTACCAGCGAGGGGCCACTGCAGCCTGCGATCCCAGACCCTCATTAAAACCCACAGGGCATTTTCATGCAAAGCAGGAGGCCGCGGCCACAGAACAGAGAGCTATCATTTCAGGCCCTGTTTTTAGGATGTGGGCGTCTCCCCACCCGCTGGCTCAGAGCGCTTGAAATAAATAAAAGTGAAATCATTCAGATTGGAGACGCACACACACACAATCACCATCGCCCCGACCCCTCCTCCAACACTCCCCCTCCTCCTGCCCCAAGACCTCTGCTTCAGGAACAAAACCGAAGTCTTTGCCACTGAAAGGGGAAGGTTTTGTGTGTTGTAACTTGCAACCGGAAGAACCATGTGTCAAGCAGGGCCCTTTCTAGGAGGCACAGGCCTGTGTGGCACAGAGAGAGGTAGGAAAGAGATGAATAAAGTATGAGGAGTCAAAGAAGAGCATAGTGAAGAGAGTAAGGGAATGAGGGGCGGGCAAGTGAAAGAGGAGAGAAAAGAAAGACTGCAAATGGGGGGGGCAACAAAGCGGAAAAGGGAGTGGGAAGAGAAAAGTGAATAAAGAGAAGGCAAGGAAGGAGAAAAATAACCAAAAGGGTGACAGAGGAAAAGAGGGCAGATCGCGATTGTAGAGGCAGGGCAGAGAAGGGCAGTGATGACAGAAATGAAGACAACAGCAGGGAGTGGCAACTTCTAACCAAGCAGTCTCAGCTAGGACAATATAGTTGTCTCCCCGTCCTCAGTGACCACGCCTTCACCCCCCACCCCAACACAACCACCCACCCACGGACTCTGAAATACACTCATTTCCTCTCACCCTAGGTCCAGACCGTATCTGGAATCGGGAGTTCCGCATGTGGTTGGCGCGGCTGGCAATTCTCGTGAAGAGGGGGCTTCGCCCTCAGGTAAAGAGCTTCTGCGGTCAGCCCTAGATCCGCCAGCGTGCGTTCCCCCTGTGACGGGGCGGCAGCCCAGCTAGAATAGAAGCCACCGTTTATCTCTACAAAACCGCCAGGCTCTATGCCCGGTGGAAACGTTACATTTTTAGACCGTTAGATTTATCCTCCTGTGATGGGGCTCTTTGAAACGGTAATGATTATTTTAAAATACCTCCCTGATGCGCTGCAACGAGAGGCCTTAAAGTAACTCCATCCATCCCCTAAGAAGAGCTCCGGCTGCGAGCGGTGCAATATCATTCCAGGGAGAAGAGAGCGGGGAAGGTGAGACGCGGGTGGGAGGGAGAGTGCAGGGAGGTATGACAACGAAAGCAAAACCAGGTACGCGCCGATAGAGCTGAGCTTTGAGAACTCTGCCTGAACCTCGATGCAAGTCAAACAGCAAGGAAACGTGATCCCGCCACTGCACGCCCCCTATAGATAAGAAATTGCTTTGCGACAGCCGCAAAGCAGACCATCCTGTCCGGATGGGCCGGACAAAAAGGGGAAAGGGCGGCAACAAAAAAAACTCATTTCCAATGGCAGGCCACCGTTTAGCATAAACAGTGACGCCAGCCAATGAAAAAGAGGGGCGGGGTTTAAGTCCCCTTCTGAAATCTCCTCATTGACAATATGTCTCGCCGATGTTGATCTAGCGGTGACCTGCCACCACCAAGCGTTAGTGTGAAAGCCCCTTTAGGATGTAGACACATTTCACCTTGGCAAGCTATTGCCCTCTCTACACACTCTTATGACCTCTGCAAAAGCTCATAATACTATTGTCACCAATATGTGACCCATACCTCTGATAATCTTTCGGGGTCAATCTCTGATACTCACATAAGTGCAGACACAGGTTTGTGCTTCTGGGAAAAGAAGCCTGTCACAGTGGAAGTTGCTATTGTGGGTGCTGATGCGGCTGCCCATGGCGTCGTCCTGCTGGAGGCGCTACGTTTGATGTAACCGAGACCAGCCACCCTTAGTCAGGCGACCGCGCTTTATGTAAACATTGCCCATGGCCACCATTGGTAACAAAAAAATGAAGCGCTGGAGTCGGGCAAGCAGCACATTTTGTAAATAAAGGCGTGCGGCCACCATTGGCTGGTACGCTGATGAGAAGAAAGGAAGGCGTGCGGCCGCTATGGTTAAAGCATGGCGTGCTTCAAAGGGAAAATAATGTAGAAGAAAAGGTGCAAGTTGGGCAAGCCGTGCATTTTGAAAATGTAATGTGTGGCCGTCATTACTAATAAAAATATAAAAGCGGGCCATGCTGAAACCTACAGCATGGTGCCTGGAGGCAGGACGGATGAGGAGCAGAGAGTGGAAAAGTGGGCAAAGTTGTAGAAAAGCATGTTGTGCTGCAATAGGAGAAAATCATTTAAGAAAATAATGCTCACAGACTGTAAATGAAACATACTGAGTAACATACTGAGTAACATCACAAGTAAAAGGGCCAGTCCTCATGACAGATTACAAAAGCAGAAAAGGTGGTACTAAGGAGGGACTGCTAAACCTATTCACAAATCTAAAGAAAACATTTAGAATGAACGGAAACAGGAGCCAATTGAAAAGATGGGCGGAGCTTCAAGTCCATACCTGAATACAGCATGTCTCAAAGAAACAGTGCAAGCGCTGCCTAGTTGAGACTTAAAAATGGACAGTCTTAGCTAAAAGGAATGAGCTAGGCAATGCGTACATATTTCAAATTACCCTAGATGTGTGTACATAGTCCACGATAAACCAATTCTCAGACAGTAAGATTATGATCAACTGAGATTAGCTGATTAAAGATGTGTGCAGGAAGTGAATCTAGTAAATGTTTGCTAGCGTAAAGGCATTTTTCCCAGCAGACTGTTGCATGTTAAGACACAAACACATAGCCCCCAATTTTACATTGGTAATTGTTTTTTCCATTAGTTCAGCTGGTAACACCACATTTTTGGGCCCTTTTACAATTACTAAAGAAATCCATTCTTCTGTAATCATCACTGCTGTGACTAAATGGAACATTTGAGTCCTCTTGAAAGCATCTTAGTCATATCATGAGTATGCATACTGCCTCATGTGACCTGAGTTGTTGAATTCAGTAGTCCCTGTAAAGGTTTGGAAAATAAAGGATTATGTAGACTAGTAATTTATGGACACATATCTGTGCGAAGCAGCAATTGACTACTGAAAGAAAAATACGACCAGCCACACTCAATTACCTACATGGAAGCTATTCAGAAATATGGGCACTTGTCTCTTTAAATTACATCATTCCATTCTTTCTGTCTTCTTGAATTTGTTGACCTTTCACTGTGGTTATTGTACTTCTGTGTGTTCTTGTGGTCTCCTGCCTTTCCCACTTCTGGGTCCATGCTATTCACCTAAACCACTAAGCAATAAAAAAAATGACATTTTTTTATTTGCGATCCTGCAAGAAACACATTTTTAATTTTTTGTGCTTCTTTTGTTCTTTTTTCCTCCCTCTTTTTCTTTAATTTTCACAGAAAAGGTCAAAGAGGCTAGAGGGTGAAAACATTTATATCAGGCATAGCAATTTAATGTTGGAGGTTTGTATAAACTTGGAGCTTTTTCTTGTAACAAGGCTGTTTCTCTCGTCCTTATTTTTACTCTTTCTTGTGCTGTTTTGCCTTGCATGCTCTGCATTGGAAATATACATTTTTATGCTTTTGCATGCCGACAAGATGTGCTCTCACTATCTCCTGTCCAAGTTTCCATTTTTATTTGGTCAATAGTATTAGCGAAATGTAGGATTGGTAATAAGACTGAACATGGAACAAATGCATTTATTTCCTTCTATGAAATAAATTAGTGTGTGCTAAAAATACTTTTACTTGGAATAGTTTCCATAGCAATTAAGATTTCCCCTTTGTCTCAATGTGAATGTCCTTGGCATTAGTTATGGATCCTTCACATATCTAGGGATGCACTCCCTCTTATTACTTTCGTCCTTCTAGAGAGTATGCTACCTTGATTTCTCAGTTCTCGGATTCTTGACTAATCTGGTAACCTTGACATATCTTGTTGGAATGCTGAAACTTACTTTAGGGTTTCAGTTTTAATCTTTTGCAGAGTTTCCTGTAAAATGAATAAAGGAACAAAGGCTACTTGTTAAGCACAAACTGTTACCTAGAAAAGTGTTTCCGGCACAGAATGTAATGAAGCCATACAATCTAACTGAAAATCTTTTAGACCTCTACAGAATTCAAGATGATTAACTTCTGAGTGAAGATGGACACAGAGACAATTCCATAATTTCCATTCATAATAAGAGAAGGCTCACCCTCCTTGTCGAGTAAGAAGAATAAGAGGAACTGATAGCAATAGTGCATCGGAAAGATGTAATCTCCGAACAGGAGTGTAAGGATGAATCAGTGATTCTATGAATGTAGAGCCTTGTTTATATGAGGTATTGTGGCAGACACAAAGAGTCTTAAAAATGAGATATTGCTGCACAGGTGGCCAGTGTAAGTCTTTGAGACGTGATGAGATGAGGCTTGGTTGGTGAAGGCCAAGTGATACTTTGGCTGCAAGGTTCCGTTCAATTGCAGATGCTGGATAGATTTCTCGGAGAGTCCCAAATAAAAGGAGTTGCAATAATCAACGCAGAGACTGAATAATGGCCTAAAGTACTGTGCAACAGAAGTTGATGAGAAGCAGAGGAAGCACTTTGAGTAACATACACAGATGGAAAAAGCATATGGAATTGAGAGTATTAATTTGTTTTGTTAATGAGAGCTTAACCTCTAAGAATACCGCCCTATTCTTTGCACATCCTGTAGATGATGGAGCATTGCTCAATTCCGGTGACCAGGTAAGAGATGCCCTTCCAAAGAACAGTAGCCCAATCTTCTGACTTTTCATCCACGATAAGACTCCCAAGAAGCACGAGTTAAAATTTTGGTAAGAAGTAATAGATTTATCTGCAAATAAGGTGACAATCTGAGAGTCACCCGCGTAAGACATCAGAAAAAATACATCGGCATATAAATGTTAAATAGTGCAGCACTCAGTGAAGTGCCCTGAGAGAGTCACTAAAGGCTTAGCTTGTGGACAGAGGGGCTTCAGAACAACCAATTGAAAATGATGAAAATTGCTCAGGAAGTAGGAGAGCCATGAGAATCCATGATTGGCCGCCTAGACCAGTTTAGAGTAACCTGGGAGACATGGGAGACAGTATTGGAGGCTGCACTGAGATCTAAAAGAATAGGTGGTGCATTGCCACCTTAATCTAATATCATTTGAATGTCCTCAGTTGCTGCCAACAGTGTGACCTAGGTTTCTTGATGTGGACGGAAGCCTGGATGCAAAGTATTAAGAATGTTACTTTCAGTGAATGAGGAGAGTTTGTTGTTTACTTTTATTTCCACAATAAGCTTAAGGCTTCTTCAAAAGTGGGACACTAATGGCTCCTTTCCATTGGTAAGGGACACCTGCAAAATCTAGAACGAGATTGCAGAGGGAGACAAACTATAGTGCTATAGAGTCACGTCCTATTGAAAATACGTGCTGGACACACTGTCATTTGCGGAGTCGGACTTAACCCTAAGTGCATATTTATTGTTTGTAATGTCCTTGAGTTGTAGTAACAGGAATTGTGAAACAATGCCATTCAGGTCTTCAGAGTTGACCACCATCATATATGAATCTCACTGTAGCCAAAAGATGGGCATAAAAAAAGAGCTCAGGAAAAGGAGGAATAGATATAGAAACTTGGCAGAGTGAAAAACATTTTTCGCTATCTTAAAAACTTCTCTCTTAGAATTGCACGTGATTTAAATGACAGAAGCAAAGTATGTGACCCTTACTTTTCTACAATGTTTTCATGAGCTTTGAATTTAGCAGTGTAGACTCTGTATAGATGGCACTATAATCAGGTCTTTGTCTTTCCAATGCCTTGCAACAGTGCTTAGCAGCAGGAAGGTCATCAGCATACCACAGAGCAAAAGGAATTGCTCTTTGGGATGTGCTAAATTAAGAGGGGTGAATGTATCAAAGACCATAGTAAACCAGTCATTAAAGAGAGAGTCATTGATAGAACCTTTCTCCGGCTTATCAATCCATTATATGTTTGCAGTCAGCTAGTTCAAGAAGGAATTTACCACTTTCCTCGTACCTTTGAAACTGCAATGCTTCTTGCTACCTCTTACAAAAACTAACATCACTTCTTAACTTGTTGTATTTCCAAGGTTTCAGACCTTGGTTTGACTTCAGGTAATCAATCTGCAGCAGTTCTTTAACTCCCTTGGTCCAGCGGCTGCTTTGCATTGGAAAGAGCTTTTTCCTGCATTGTGATGCTAAAGCTTTGTGTTGTCCATATAATATATTTTGTTATATAAATGCTTTCTCTTACTTGATCCTCTATTAAGCTTACATGCAGCTTAAAAACCTCAATAAGTGCATTCAGATTGTGATAAACTTTATTCCTGTTGAAACGTGATTTTAGTCGTATAGTAGATGCATACCAATTTACCAGCTGTCTTACAGGTTAAGAAACATCAAGATTTGAATGGTTATGGTTTGTAAAAAATATTTAATCAAAGAAGAATTACACGTGGGTTTATTTCCTGTCTGAGTGGATCCTGTGCCATTGGTGAATGTGCTTTGTAGAAGCAGAAGTGGAAGATGGCCTTGTCGGCAAGAAGAGAACTCCTAAAAATAAAAAACAATTCCATAAAAGATTTTTCTCATGATTATGTACAGCTTAGAATTCAAAATGTTTGGTGCACAAGAAGATTGAAAGGAAAGAAGAGGAGCAGTGCACTGCATGCAGTATGGATTGTATATTATCTTTCATCTTTAAAGAACAACCAAGTGTCTATCTTTGTTATCAGCTGATGGGATGGTAGTTCCGTTGTCGTTGAAGCTGTTAACTTTTTACCTATTATTTATTTATTATTATTTATTATTTTTAGAACAAGCTGAAGTTTGTGAAAGGTATTCTCACCTTTAGTATTTTCAGTCTCCTAAGAGGAAGAAAACAAAGTAGTTTTGCCAATGGCAAAGACCACACAAAGCAAAGTAAGTCTCAGTAGAATGGATAAGTCTATCAATCATGGAAAAATAAATCTCCATGCAAAAGCCAGTACGCATACAACATTTCTCATAGCATGATGTCATACCACTGTAGCCCTGAATATAACATTTACTAGCTTTTGTAGCAAAATCTTATTTTGGAATGCTTCTCTCTCTTCTGTATTCTGCTCAGCTACCTATTCAAAGACACTTCAAAACAGCAAATAATATTAGAACTATCTGAATGCTACAGTTCCCACAATTCTGTGAAATAAAAAAACAGAACACCAGGCATTCACTGTCCTTTTGTCTGTGGTTATAATGTCCTATAGATCCCAGTGTTGACTCTTTCTTTGTACAAATCGACTCCCTGATTTCAGATCAAAAGACCATAATTTGCACTGCTTTTACTCAGATCATGCTGGGAAAACCACAAACAGAAATGCGATTGCATACGTCTTACAATCATCATTCTCTTCTAGGCTCTTCCTGTCTGTGGAGCAGGGCAATCCTTGCCTTGCCTTTTAATTGAATTGAAACTTTCTGCTGTGAAAGCTAGGAAATTGCATATTGTGTCAGGATTGAAGGACAGGATTGTGCCTCTTAAAAACCTTACTAACAATATGACCATTCCCAATACTGATTAAAATAAAAACCTTGGAAAGTATAGCCTGCTGGCCAAATCGCTGCCTCTATAATTTTTCCAAAATTGCTCCTTACAGAGAGAGCTTTGGATGCCCTAGCACCTCTCACATAGTGAGTTCCTAATGAGAATTATCAATCCTGGCCTCAACAATAGCCAGCACACCCATCTAGTGATGGTAGGGAAGGGACTGCCCCAAAGTTTTTGCTTATTAGAATCAGGAGTGTTGAACCCTCCCGGGATGGATTTCTGCCATTAGATTTTAATAATCCTTATTGCATCTGACAACACGTACTTTAGGAGAAGTCTGTACAAGCCAGGTATTAAAGAGAGCCAGTATTGGAATCGATCGTTCTGGCAGCTGTGAATATTTCTTCATCCAGTATAAACATTCTACCTCACAAATCCAGCGAATGATCATCAGAAACCTTGCAAAACAGTAGATACAGCAACTTAACTACCTTGGCCGAAAGCTTTTTCCTGGACAGGAACTCGAAAGCTGGGAGTATCTTGACTTCAGTGGCCTCAAGTCATTTCCCATTTAATTCAAACCAGCAGACTCTTCCATACTAGGGCTTGTTTATGAGGGGTATGTCCTGCTGAAAGTACAAAACACAAAGCTACCCTACAAACAAGGCCTGGGTCTGCTTTTCCAATAAAAAAATCAAGACCAGCTCTTCTCCATCGGGATCGAATCCCCATTTCAAATACCAAGAGGGCCATTATCTCCCAAGCTCTATCCCCCACCTTGTTGCAAAAGATTTTCAACTTGTATCTAAAGTCTTCAGATCTCCCATTGCCTCCTTTAATCCCCCAGGCTGTCAGACCCATGGACCCCCTCCAGAATCTATTTGTGTAAATGCTCACAACAATTCATAAAACATTTTGGGTACTGGCGAAGGATTGAAGAATCCCAAGAATGATCCATTAGAGCCAGATAACAAACTTGAGCCCGCCAAAACAGCTTCACTAGAATTAGGCATGTTTAGCATACCTGCAGAAAAACATCCACAGTTAGAGTTTCAGGATCAGGATGGCAGAGGAAATATTTCACCGAGCCAGTTGGGAGGCAGATATGTATCCTTCATGGGCTCTTTCTGAACATGAGGCTCTTGAAAGACCTTGGCTCTGGCCTCCAGTTATTGGAATCATTCAGATATCTGGAATAATCAATCAATCAGGATTTGTGAAGCACGGCTACTCACCCGTAAGGGTCTCAAAGCGCTGCGTGGGGGGGCACAGCGGATCAGACTAAGTGCTGAGTTCATCCGAAGAGCCAGGTCTTGAGATCCTTCCTAAAGGGCGTCAGGGAGGGTGATTTCCTGAGGTTGATGGGCAGGGTGTTCCATGTCTTGGAGGCGAGGTAGGAGAAGGACATTCCTCCGGTTCTGGTCTTGCGGATTCGTGGGACGGTAGCCAGGGAAAGCTGGGCGGAACGGAGGTGTCTGTTGGGTATGTGAAATGTGAGGCAGTGTTTCAGATATGCGGGTTTGGTGTTTTGAAGGGCCTTATATGCGTGAGTGAGGAGTCTGAATGTTATTCTTCTGTCGACTGAGCACCAGCGGAGGTGTTGAGTGATGTGGCTTGCACAGCGGATGTTGAGGATTAGTCTTGCTGTGCCGTTTTTAGATATTCTGGAGTCTTTGGAGGAGTTTCTGGTTGACGCCAGTGTAGAGTGCATTGCGCTAGTCGAGTCTGTTGCTGATGAGGGCATGTGTGAGTGTCTTCCTGGATTTGGTGCGGATCCATCTGAAGGTGTTTCAAAGCAGGCGGAGTGTGTTGAAGCAGGCCAAGGAGACAGTGTTTATCTTGCGGGCTATTGTGAGGGAGAAGTCCAGGACGATAACGAGGTTTTGTGCATGGTTCGTGGGGGCAGGTCGTTCGTGGGGGCAGGTGGACTTCCTAGAGCAGAGGGCCACTAGGAATCGTTCCAAGTGGAGGGAGAGGCTCCCAAGATGAGGACTTCTGTCTTGTCCTAGTTGAGCATCAGGCAGCTGTTCATCCAGACGGCGACAGATTTCATTCCTTCATGGAAGTTTTTCCTGGTGATAGTGGGTTCCTTGGTGATGGAGAGGATCAGCTGGGTGTCTTCGGCGTAGGAGATGATGTTTAGCCCGTGGTTCCTGACGATGGCTGCGAGGGGGACCATGTAGACGTTGAAAAGAGTGAGGCTGAGGGAGGAGCCCTGGGGTATTCCGCAGCTGATCTGACTGTTTCGAGAGGTACAATGGGAGTCTAACCTGTTGTGTTGTGCCGGTGAGGAAGGAGCGGATCCAGTTGAGGGCATTGTCTCCGATACCAGTGTCATGGAGTATTATGGCTAGTCACACCAGGTGGGAGACTGTTGGAGGCCCAGTAGGACGAGGGCCGCGGTGTCGCCCTGGTCGAGGAGGGAGCGGATGTCGTTGGCTATGGGGAGGAGGGCGGTCTCTGTGCATTATTGCTTCGGAATCCTGCTTGGAGATATCCAGGACGTGGTTGGTTTCGATAAAGTCGGCAAGCTGGGCGTTGATGGCTTTTTCGATGACTTTGGCTGGGAAGGGGAGACAGGCCTGAAGTTCTTGAGGTCTGTCGGGTCCGCGGAGGGTTTCTTCAGGAGGGGGTAGATCTCAGCATGTTTCCAGTCGTCCGGGAAGGTGGCGGTCTCGAGGGAGCAGTTGATGGTTCGTCATAGGTCTGGTGCGATGGCGGAGGCGGTTCTGTGGAAGATGCTGTGCGGGCAGGGGTCCGAAGGTGCTCCGGAGTGGATGCTTTTCACGGTCTTAATGTTGTCGTCCTTGATGAGTGGGGACCAGCTCTTCAGAGTCGGCCAGTCGGGGTGGGGTTAGCGTCAGTTGTGGTGGTTGCCGGCGCAGTGGGGTGGTCTTGGGTGTCGAAATTGTCGTTGATAGTCTTGATCTCGTGGTAGAAGAAGGTGCTGAGTCTGTTGAAGAGGTCTTGGGAGGGTGGGACGTTTGTGGCCTCGTTGATGATGCTGAAGAGTTCTTTGCTATTGTGTGCATTGTTGAAGATTCTGTCTTGGAGGGCCTTCTTCCTTGTGGAATTGTAGTTCAACATCAAGTTCTTGCTCACCTAGAAGTACTCTACTCTTACAGAGATCTGTGAACCAACTAACAAGGTGCTAATAGTCTTTGGCCAGATCAGCCAATAGTTGGGACTGGGTACCACGCAGGCGACTGATGTACCAGATTGCTTAGACTATGCACATGTTCGAGGACACAGTACAGGTCACATTGTCCTTTCCTAGGCATTTCACTATGAAAACCGAACCGGAATTATTTTCAGGTACTTGATATGAAATGCTAGTCAATGTTTATGTAACTTTTATCTGATAATGACATCTCTACACAGTAATCGATGGAGACATTCATGCTTAAAGGGGGTCCTTCATGTCTTTGTCCAATAGCTTGCGGATCATGCCACATAAGGGAGCTAGTTTCTCCACCAGAGCCCACTTCCAGGGCTGAATAGGGTACATGTCCTCTGGCTCCAACATTTCTGAATTGTTTGGCTTATCTGTATTCAAATGCAAAACTCAGAGTTGCTTGGCTGTCACTCCTAGGTGCCAAGGTCCAGAATCTTCATCTGAACCATCTGGGTCATCCTCATGTCCTTTATCCTCATTTGGGATCTCGTTTGAAGTAGATTAGCTTGTGTGGTGGCTAGATTCTCTTCATCTGAAGGGGGATGGTAAAGGACACAGAATGTGTGTATTCTTAAGGAAGGCAGTTAGCAGTCTCTGAAACATTTATAGCTGACTGGGCTTGTACATTTTTCATTTTGCCTCTAACTGTAAATGCATCAAGTTCTCAAGATCCTTGGGTGTTTGGAGGCTTTCGCATGTTTTTCCTTCTGAGGAAAGGGTCCAGGCTGGCACAATGCTAAATGCAGCAATCGACATTTGAGACCTCAGAGCCCCATTATTTGCCTTCTGGATGGAGGCATCTGTAATCTCATAAAGGCCCTACTCATAAGATAAGAACAATCAACCTCCTGTACATCCAAAAACTGCTTAGTCATGGTGTCCTAAGCCACATTTCTGAGCCAAAGGTCATTAATGCCTACCAATCAGACACGCAAGTAAAAATTAAGTAAAACAATACCTCCCCAACAGCAAATGTAGTCCTCTCTAAAATCGAACACTTGTCTTGAATATTAAAGGCAGGTAATTGCTGTGTAACAGCCCATAGCACCATCTACATCTTTTGCCTAGTACCATACCTATTAATATCTGGCCTGGGCCACTTCCACCCTACCTCAGATAGTGGGAAGACCACTAGAGATGTGCTTTCCCACCACCCTCTATTCGGCCTTCCTGACTTTGAAAGACATGCACCAACGTGCATATAAACAAACCATATTTTAGCTATGTAGCAGTATGACATTCCCACAACGAATGAAACAGACATCTGGAAAGACACCAAGATAAGCATAACAGCAGCTAATGAAAAGAAAGATCGCCTAATTTGCTGCTAAACAACGAAGAAAAGAGGAAGCACTTTGAATCTCTACCACATTATTATTGCGGGCTAATATTGTGTGATTAGCTTGTCTGTTCTGTTTATTTCCTGTTGTTGTTGGTTTTGAAGTTATTTACAATTTTGAAGCGTTCTTCGATAGGCTCATGTGAAATATGGCAGAGATACACAATACTTGCCTTTGGTCCAGAGAAAGAATCACCACTTTGAAGTGCACCGTTTATTAGATGGCTTGTGCTGTCTGATTTGCTTCAGCATTGTTTAAGATGTCTACCAATCCTATATTTTACACTTTATCGTCGGAGAACAGGTCCATTGCTTTTAAAGTGAGCCTTCATCCATGCAGTGTTCTTGTGTAACAATGTGCAATTGCTTTAAGGCAAGTGTATACTAGCTTTCTTTGTTAAGCTATAGTATATATTTTATCAAAGCAGTGCATTTTTGTTTTTACAATTTTGCTCGTTTGCACAATAAAAGAAACAGTGCGTCTTAGAAATGTTTTTAAGAATTCCATATGCTTTTCAATCCCTTAACTTACACACAACCCACTTAGTGTATATACAATCACTAATGTCAGCCTTGCAGTTTGTGTGACTGTTTCCTAATAAAATAGCACAGTCCGGTTGTGTATTTTTATATAGATTTTATTTAGCTGAAACCACACATATTCTGGGAGATAGGGATGCAGAAATCAAATTAAATAAATTGCCACCAGTTACTAATATAACAATCCGTGAAGCCAGCAAGCACTGTCTATTACATCTAGGAATATTCCTGAATGATCAATAATAGCAAAATCAAAAGGTTTTTAGATTTGGTTTGCAGTATTGTAAAGCTCATTAATGGCTTTGACTGTTAAAGACATATGCAGTAAAAATTGCTTTTTCATGTGGTTATGAGATCTGGTTGATCCAGTGATCAATGTAGCACAGAGCAACATCTCTGTTACTTTTTAAAATGGAAAATAGCACAAAAAGGCAGGGCTAGTTGTTTTCCTCTGAACACATGCCAAATGGTCCTGGAGCAAAAGAGTGGAAAGGGGACATATTAATCATAGTATACAACCGCCTGAGATGTCTCTGGAACAGTCTTAGTACTCGGTATTCAGTCTCTAGAGTCTACCAAAAATCTCACACAGGAAACTTTTTATTAATGTGTTATACTGTACATTTGTCTTTATCTGTCATGACATTCTAATACATGTCATTTTAAATTAAATCTCATTCTATTTTGTCTTATCATGTTACGTAATCCACTTCAAAGTATGTGTTCAATTTGGAGTTCCTATGTCGGACTATTCAACTAAGACATTGTTTTTAACATGCATTGTACCAGCTCAATACAAGGCAACATTGCAAACAATTTATTTTAGCTTGCTTTGGAACTCTTTTACTGCAATCTTGTTCTATTTTATTTTCTAGCTATTGAATGATCCCTGCAGATACCAAAGTGGTGGTCCGCCACTAAACCAATTTGTCATCAAAATTTCTGTTGTCTTCAGATCTGTTATGTTATATAGGAGTGTAGCCCCACACAAATTTGGATACTTTTGTTGAATAACACATTATTCGGTTATTTTGAAGCAGACATCAGGCTTGGCGTCTTTACTGAGTTTGTCCTGTTCTCATTGATAACCTGTAGATTGTTCCACAGCAGCCTATCTCTACTATATTCTCTCAGTATTGGCAACATGTGTCATGCCAAAGTTTATCAGCCTTACAGGTTGTTTTTTTTACACCTTTGCATCACTCACTCACCAATTCGCTCTCCTCATGTGGGTTAATAGCTTAAATTTATGTTGGTCATGTGTAGATTAAGTTTGTTGGATTGCCACTACCGTTCAAGCAAGCCACTCTATATTGGTTATTTACGTCAGGTCAGTTGAGAACTGGGTTCTGTCTTTTGTTTCAGGCCATTGGAAGTATTTTGCTATGTTCCCATCTATAAATGTCAATCTTAAGTAAGCTTGCTTGCAATGTACACATGGTTAATAAAAACCACCACTTTAGTCCAACCTCTGCATCACCCACTCACCAGTTTGGTCTCCTCTTCTGGTTTCCTCTTAAAATGGTATGCTGATAACACATGGGTTATTTTTTATTTATTTATTTATTTAAGCAATTTATTGAGCGCGCAACTACCCGGGGGTGTCTCGGCGCTATAGGACAACTTAAACAAAACAGTCAGGAGAGACGGAGAGTATTATTGGAATAGCCATGTTTTTATGTTCTTCCGAAACGATAATAGTGTAGGGGAACTTTTGATATGTAGCGGAAGTTTGTTCCAGAGTTTGGCTGTTGCCACGACAAATCTCCTGTCGCCCCAGGTGGCTTTCTTGGTTCTAGGAACCATTAGCAGCTGATTAGAGCTAGAACGTAAGTTCCTGCTGGGTCTGTACAGGCAAAAGCTTTTCTTAAGGAATTCGGGGCCTGAGCCGTGGATTGATTTATAGGCTATACATAATGCCTTAAATTTAGTCCTGCTTTTGATGGGTAGCCAGTGGAGCTGTCGTATGACTCCTGAGATAGGTTTGAATTTGGGAGTGCCTGAGAGAATCCTAGCTGCGGCATTCTGTACCATTTGTAATTTTTTCAGGACTTTTTCTTGTGCATTAATAAGTAGTCCATTACAATAGTCTATTTTAGACATGACAAGGGTACTAACAAGAGTTTTTCCTGCGCTAGGAGGAAGAAAGGGTAGAAGCTTCTTTATCATTCTGATGGTGTAGAATGAGGACGAGGTGATATAATTAGCGTGTGGCATGAATGATAACTTATCATCAAATAAAACTCCAAGGTTTTTGACTCTAGTGACCGGAACCGGGGGGGAGCCTAGTTCCTCTGGCCACCAGGAGGTCGACCAGCTGGGCTTTCCAAAAATCATCACCTCCGTTTTGTCGGAGTTTAGTTTCAGACAGTTTTTTGACATCCAAGTGCAGATGGTGGACATTCCTTTTTTAAAATTGTTTGCGATTGAATTTCCATTTTCGTATATTTCTATAACAATCTGGGTGTCGTCAGCATAAGATGAAAGTCGCAGGTCGTGCGCTTTTATGATTCTAGCAAGGTCTGCAACATAAAGATTAAACAACGTAGGGCTTAGTGAAGAGCCCTGGGGGACACCACATGGTTGGGAAAAGGGAGGAGAGAGAAAACTGCCCAATTTTACTTGTTGTGATCGATTGGCTAGAAAGGAAGCTAATAAGGCCTTGGCTCTGTCTTTGATCCCTATGGCTGAGATATGGTTAATTAGGATTGAGTGGTCCACCGTATCAAATGCTGCTGAAAGATCCAGCAGCACCAAGACTGCAGCTCCACCCTTATCCATAGTTGTTCGTATTTCATCAGCTGTTTTAATGAGAGCTGTCTCTGTTCCATGTCCTTTCCTGAATCCGAATTGGGTTTCATCTAAGCAGTTGTTGTTTTCGATGTATTCGGCCAACTGAGTGTTCATCACCTTTTCTATGATTTTTGCTGGAAAAGGGAGACCTGCTATGGGTCTGTAATTGCAACAGTCAGAAGGGTTAAGGTTGTTTTTTTTTAGGAGAGGTCTGATTACTGTTTCTTTCCAGATGGAGGGGTATATTCCTGTTTCAAACATGGAGTTGCACATTTTGGCCAATTCTGGGGCTATAATTTCTGGAATGATTTTTATTATATTAGGTGGGCAAGGGTCATTGGGAGATCCGGATTTGGATTTAGAGATAAGGTCGGTTATGTGTTCGTTTGTGATTTTTTTAAATTCTGAGAAGGAGGGAGAGACGTCCTGGTTGTTGTTTTGAGATGTTGAACTATTGTATGAAGAAGGGTCAATGTTGGACATAGTGGATTGTGCAGAAAAACTGGAGTAAATGTTCATGACTTTGTTTTGAAAAAAGCTAGCAAGATTATCACAGAGGATTTGAGTTGGTGCTAATGACGGGGGGGGGGTGTCTAAACCTGATAATTTGGTAACAACTTTGTAAAGTTGTTTCGTGGAGTCTTGAGAGGATTCGATTTGATTAATGTAAAATTTACTTTTTTCCGTTATTAATAGTTTTTTGTAGTTGGAAAGTGCTTCCTTGTACTGAGTTTTAATTATATTGTCGTAATTTCTGCGCCAATGGCTCTCCAGATTTCGACATTTCTGTCTTTCTAACCTTAATTTCTCTGAAAACCAGGGGGCGGATGGAGTTTTCCTGTTTTTGGAGGTGTTTTTTATTGGGACAAGTGTGTCAAAAGCTAGGCGAAGCCATTGTGTGTAAAGCATGGCTGCGTGTTCAGGATTGTCTGGGAGGTCTTGATGCGTAGCTTTCAGATGTGTTTTAATGTTTTCTGAGGAGATGCTGTTCCAGGCTTTAAAGTTGACAGGCGAGGGAATGGTGGTCTGATTATGTGGTTTATGTTCAGTGTTAATGTTAAAAAGAATTGCAAAATGGTCTGTCCATGTTAAAGGAAGGATATTTCCTAATGAAATGTGTTTATTGTTGGTGAAAAGTCCATCGAGAGTGTGGCCAGCTATGTGAGTCGGTTTGTTTATCAGTTGAGAGAATTCAATGGAGTCGAATTCAGAGAGTAGAGCAGATGTATTTTCATCATTATTGGATTCTAGGTGAAAGTTAAAGTCACCTAGAATAGTGAAATTAGCTTCTCCTGCGGAAGGCTCTACAAGGGACGATAAAGACGAGAGGAAGTCTGTTCGAGATCCAGGAGGGCGATATAATAATATACCTTTGAATGTGAATGCTTTGGTGAGTGATATGGCAAAGGAGAAAGCTTCATAGCCATTGATGAATATAGGATCTATTTTGATATTGTAAATATCACGATGTATAAGAGCTATACCTCCGCCTCTTTTGTTATTTCTGTCCAGTCTTTTAACAGAAAAATCGTTTGGAGTTACAACAGCAAAGTCAGGCCCTGATGATGGGTCGGCCCAGGTCTCAGTTAGAAATAAGAGATCCAGATTGTGGTTCTCAAGAAAAGCAAGTATTTCATATTTATGCTTAGGTAAAGAGCGGACATTAATGAGTGCGGCTGTGACAATATGATTATTTGTTGGGATGGTGGAGGGACCCATAGAGGTGGATAGTGGTATACTAGAGCTGGGTGTGCAATTATTGCATGGCGTTAGCACTTGAGGTGGTATAGTGGTGTTGCAGGGACACGTTTGTGACTTCTTGGAGATGGTCCTGATGTTTAGCAGCTGTCTTCTGTTGTAGATTAAAGAAGTGGGTAGCTGAGCTGGCTTGGGTGGATCAGGGGGGGGGCCCTAGGCGCGGTCCAGGCGCGGACGGGCGCAGACGGGCTTGCCTTTGGCGCGCCATCAGCGCGCCAGCGGCGCGCCCGCTGCGCGTTGCGCTTTGCATCTGGCTTTGAGTTATTTTTGCCAGCAGCTGATTGGATGGCTAACCGGAAGTGCCGGGCCCTTCCTGTTGCACGTGATCCCTCCACTCAATCCGAATTATCGGTGGTGGACCGGGGATTCTGTGCTGCTAAATGGGTGAGTGCACGGCGCAAATTATATTTAAAATATACAAGTGAGTAGTGAGTTAAAAATGTCACAATGTACAGCGATTCACAATGCGATTACAGTGTAATTAGGGAGCCCTTTACCAGGCGCTCCTAACGGTCACCAACATATACAGATAGGCAGGAACCCTTTACCAGGCGCTCCTAAGGACTAAATAAGATTCTCAGCCTCACCTTTCTGAGTTTAAGCGCGTCCATCTCTACTAAAGCAAGTGTCATATGTTGCTACCACAAATAAATTATTAAGGATGTAGTTTCATTGTAGTGTGTAATGTTTTAACAGCCTGGGCAGTAGGCCCCCTCTTAAAGCTGACCACCAAACTGGGACATCTACTTTCCTTCAGCATTGTACACAGTTGTCAAGCTCCATCATGTTCACAACTTGTGGAAACATCACCTAGAGTGTGAGGCCCATCAACAGCCATAAATTTGTGGACCTATTTCCAAGGCCATCCCTGTTCTGCATAAACAGCATCAAATTCACTGATCTCCTATGAATAGTTTTTTTGTGCCAACCGATGAGGAGTGTATTGGATATTGTGTGCACTAAATTAACATCTAAAACATATACGCAGTTTTTTCCCTTTATTTATCTTAAGTCTTTTGTTCTTTGTTATCCATTTAGCGGTTATCAGGCATGTGCCACGGTTGTGTGATAAAACAATACATTCCTGAACCACGCAGTCTTTTCCATGGATGCCTTTACCACGTAATTTCATGGTAAAGACATGATTGGTAAAGGGACATGTATAGTAAAGATCACACTCCTGCCCAGAGCCCTACAATTCGGCCCTCCTGCGATCTAATATACCAGCCCAAGCCCTATAAACTACCTGACCGTCTATCCTAAGCCTTAAAACCCAACCCCAAAAAACTACTCTGACCCCAGCCTCCCTTCTTGAACCCTAAAACCAGCACCCACCCCCTAAAACCTACCCCCAACACCCCCGGTCCCTAGTTCAACTGCCTACTAGTCCTGAAAATTGCCCCATTTCTGTCCCCTGCCATGAGCCCTAAAACTAAGCCCCCTAAATCCTACACCGACCCCAGCCCCCTCCCTGAGCCCTAAAACTAGCCTCACCCCTAAAAGCTTACCCCACCTCCCCCCTGGCCCTAGCCCAATTGCCACTTGGGGCTGAAAACTGCCCCTTTCCTGTCACCTGCCCTGAGCCCTAAAACTCAGCCCCCTGAAAACTACTCTGATCCCTGTCCTCTTCCTGAGCTCTAAAACTGGCCCCCACCCTCTAAAATCTAACCCCACCGACCCCCAGCCCAACTGACCCCACACCTGAAAGCTGCCCCTTTCCTGCCCCCTGCCCGGTGCCCTAAAACTAAGCCCCCTAAAAACTACTCCGACCCCAGCCCCGTTCCTTAAGCCCTAAAACCCGCGCCCACCTTTCCAGGACCCTGCCGAACTTACCCAGCCAATTTCTGGTCCGTCCTTCCTGCTGCATGCCTTCCTGTTCCTCTCTGAACCTCTCACACAGCTACAACGCCGACTGCCTTAACCACACATATGCGTGGTTAAGGTATATGCATGGTTCATCCAATCGTTGTTAAGATTGGTGAAAACATCACTTTTGCTTAAAGCTGCATTGTAAAGGTCGTTTTCAATTTGCCACAACTGACACTGATCTATCTGCCGTGGATAGTTTCTGAAAGGGTAATTTCCATTACAGACTTGCCTCTTTGACCCAGGATACAGGCTGTAGGCACCAAATGGTTGGGACAAGAAAATGTCAACTTTCTAAAAGTGGCATTTTCAGAAATGTGACTTAACATCTGACTTTACCACTAAAGAGGGATTTAAATTACAATTGTTTAGGCATCAAACTCAAAATTCCTAGTTGCCCCAATTGAAAGTTTCCACTTATTAAATGTAATAAGGTAACCCAATGTTATCTTGTGGGAGAAGTACGCCTTGAAGTAGTGAAAAACGAATGTAAGAGTTTTTCACTATCAGGGCATGTAAAAGTTAAGTTCATGTCCAACCTTTTACATATACTTCACCCTGCCCTATGGGAGGTTTAGGGCCTACCTTAGGGTGACATATATGTATTAAAAAGGAAGGTTTAAACTTCCCAAAAGGTTTATTTTGCCAGGTCGAAATGGTAGTTTAATACTGCACACACAAGCTGCAATGGCAGGCCTGAGACATGTTTTGAAAGGCTACTTAAGTGGGTGGCACAATAAGTGCTGCAGACACACTAGTAGCATTTAATTTTGCAGGCGCTGGGTACATGTAGTACCACTTTACTAGAGATATACAAGTAAATAAATATGCCAATTAAGTGGAAGACAATGTTACCATGTTTTAGGGAGACAGCCCAAGCACTTTATCACTGGTTAAACAGGTTCAGAAAATGGATGGGTAAAGGCAAATCTTTTTGGGTTTCAATTGTTGTAGTTAATCTGACATAAATAGGATAATACGGCTTAGCGAACATTTTCCTATTTACCAAAGTAATAGCTGTGCACAATCTTAACCAAACCAGTCTTACGCCACATCTCTTGATGTAGACATTACATCAGCTGGCTGTTGGTTAACAAGTTCTTCATCTTGGTCAACTAATGGATATTTGGGCAGTGCCCACCTTTACCTGTCTAACACTAGAGTAATTGCCATTGCTCTCGAACCTCCATTTGGAGACAACTTAGCTCCTCTCCATGAAAACTAATTACCATTCTTACACCCTTCTCGGACTCCACCATCTAAATGCCTAGGTGCTGTACCCTAAGACGACCTTCATGGCTATCTGCATTCGTGGTCACAGACTGTCTTTTTGCATTTACTGAACTATAAGAGCGGAGTACAGCATTTCTGTTTGCAAAGTCTTTATGCAAGTTTCCCTTTACATTGTATCAGAATGTTTAGCGGATGACATTCACAAATAAAAGAAAACTTTACTTCTAATTGCTAGCAAGACCAATTGATCCTGAGGATTAAGAACTCTTTATCAGGTGGACCTCAGTGGTAAAACTAGCATGGATGAAGAGGGAATAAACAAAAAGATCAGAAAGAGTAAAACTAGTTTACACAAGCATAGTTCTGCAAGAACAGCCTCTGCTGCATCATACTAAAAAACACTAAGCAGAAAGCCAAGCATGAAAAGAATAGTGGATTACAAATACTGAATTCTAGGCTAAGTGTAGCTAAACATAGCATGATACAAAATAATGATTACATTTGTAATGTTGCACTTGCAGTCTACAATTAAAAGACCCTGAGAAGCACTGTGTCAAATGAGCAATCTTTGAAAGCATTGTTGGGGCAGACGCTGTCCAGAATGTGCATTTGTGTAAACCGAAACAAATCAAGAATCTGCTTGATTAAGATCTGTGTAAGATACGTACTCAATCTAGCCGCTCTCAGTGAGACCTAAAACAGCTTGAAGAGTGGCTCGAATGGCACCTCTTTAATTTGCACATGCCATTCAAAAACAAAAAGGGTTGATTACGTTCATGGTTTACTTAACACAGATCTTTGGCTTGATACCTACAAAATGCCAGCAAGAGACAGTCTTGTTGTAGGGGAACACAGGAGTGTACATTCAGTAACTTGCTGTGTGATGCGACAAGAGTACATCTATTGATAAAGAAATCTGCTTGCTAGGCCTATAGTATGAGGCAAACAAACTTCCCACCAGATACATGAACAAGCCATTTCCATTTGCTAGACTCTTCTCGACCTACTTTGTGTCTTTGTTCAATGTCACCCAGCTGAAATCAATCCCTCAGCCTTCTCTGAGATTTGAGCCTATGTGAACATGTGATTGATTTGAGCTTTTATTGGATGGTTTCAGTAAGCCCGGTCACTGATGACCTCCCCTATCCCTATACTTTTACTGTTTAGACTGGGAATGTGAGAGCTACACAGTCCCAGCAAACAGATAGAGGATCCTAGAGCTACACATCAACCTTGTGTTTTTAACTGTTTTGGTTTACTCTGTGTTCTATATCGTTGGTCATTCTTTTCAGTGTCCTCACCCCAAGGACATCCGATGCCCCCATCTCATATCTGTCCCTTATTTTGGAGGATATTCAGACATTTCACTATACTAATTGTTTTATGTTCCAGAGGACTGATATGTATTTTACTGCCACACAGTGACCATGGTTTGTGAATACCTTGGTTTTTCTGAACATGAAGGTTTGTTTTCAAGGTACGCTCAGCCTTGTACTGGGTCTTGATTGTCACATGAGGAGATGATACTTTTTAGTACATAAAGATTCGGGGTGCTAAGTGGTGGTTGGCTGTCAACACTCAACTTTTGAAACAAGACAAGTTTGCAAGCTTCAAGATTTCAACCATGGCTTCTGATCAGGTTCAAGTGTGAGAAGTAAAAGATTCTTAATCACCAGGTGATCCAGTTTCTCTGGCACAGTTTTTGGTATTTGACACTACCCTTCTTTGTTCCATGCTTCATCACAAATAATGCAAGTCCTTCTTATGTCTGTTTTCTGTGCACTGTTTTGTTGTTCACTCTCAGGATTTGGATAAAACACAAGAGGAGATCATGAAGCACCATGCCAGCATAAGTGAACTCAAGAAAAGCTTTATGGAGTCTGTGCCAGCACCGAGGCCCAGTGAATGGGATAAGCGTCTGTCCACACACTCGCCCTTCCGAACACTGAACATTAATGGCCAGGTTCAAGCAGGAGTTGATGGGGTAAGTTGTTGTGGTGCAGCTTGACCTTACTTTGGCTTGTTGTGGGAATCAAGTCTGGAAAGGCTGCAGGTACTTTGTTTAAACTGTAGCCATTTGACGTTTGTGAGCCATTTAACTCTTTACATAATCTTAAGAGAATTACACAGTTGAAAGTATGCCACTGACTGTTCACTTACCAAAACCCTTCATAAAGATTCTGGTTTAACATAGTAGATTGCAAACGGTTGATTGCTTGTGGTGCTACTTTGCTTTATGTGTATGTGCTTAGTGTGAAGAAACTTCCAAATTATGCATCATAACTTTATTCTACAGTTATGACTCTTAGCATTGAGGTAAATAGTTAATTTCATATATGCCAGTCTTTCACAGCTACCCTGTGTCATGATGTTCCTCTTTTTCCCCTGCTTTGTTGGGATCTGTATTTGCTATCTGATGAAGCCAGAAACTGATGTAAAAAGTGTTGTTGCTTTTGGTTGTTGAGAGGACTAAAATAGCCATCCATCCTGCTTGCATCAAGCACTACATGCCTTCCTCATATTACCATCCATTGTACTTCAGTTCCTGATTTGCCAGGTGTTGATGGGTGTCTAGCTTTGCCATACCCGAAGAAAGTGTACTGGGCCGCAGTAACTTTCTTTTCTGCACTTATTTCATTTTACTTGCATTGAATTCCTGCTTCATCACATTTGATTGTAATATTTTGAGATAATTTACAGCAACATTACCTTTAATTACTCTGTGCCATTGTCTGATCACACAATCTTTTTATGTTTACCGTGCCATCCATTCTCTATAGTCCATTGCCCAGACACAGAAGATGATTATCTTTGCAGCCTTGATCGGTCTGAAAATATTTTATATCACTGCCAAAGGAAGGTCAATAATGCTAAGCATCCAGGAATCATTAGACATCAGAAAGAAGAGCTTTTGGTATCTTGCAGATTATTTTATCTGTGCATGCATTTTCTGTAGAGCATGCTGCATAACTGAATTGCTTCTAGGCGCTGTCGAGAGATGCATGAGACTTAACTGGTTGCCAAAGAATAGAGTAGAAGGGTTTTCTTGAATGCCAGGGGACTGTTGGAGTTATGCAAGTGTTAAGGCGGTTTGTTCCCCGGTTAAAGTCCAGCTACTGAAATGTGCCTATCTCTTGGACTTGCAGTTTGTGTTGGGGAACACAAGCTGTTAGACCTGAAATAGAAATCCCACAATGATCACTGGTAGAATAAATAGTTCTCACCAGAAAGCTGAAAACATCACTGTATCTTTAATTATTTGTGATGCTAGCAATGCCACACTGCCATGTCTCATGGATCCTTATTGCATAAGCTGAAGAAAATAACTGAATCTCTGCCGCAGCCACCAGCAGAAGGTATAATGAGATATGAAAACTTCTGGCTCCTCAAAGAAGCACTGTTCCTTTTTCCACTTTACAAAGCTTTTCCCTCTCTGGCTGCTTTTCCATTCAGGTCTTACATATTTGTATATGTAGAATAGCATGGCAAGGTTAGGATAACGCTGCAAGGTTTGGGCCCAAGGTCAGAATGGGACATACTGTAGTCACATTCAACTAAAAAGTAGCCCTCATTGGCAAATTGTGGCAGCTTGAAACTTTGATATATATTCTTGATGGTCTTTGAGGTGTGTGGGAACACACATTTCTGATTGTTTCTGGCATGGTTTGTAATATTGGGGAAATGTACGAGTGAAATTCATTATATTCACTCCTGATCAAAATAATGACACATCTGGGCCCTTCTGATCACGCATTGTGCTGTTCTCTTCAATGTGTATTCACTGAGGAACTATCATGCAATAAACAGCACCTTCCACAAGCTCGCCGTCTTGTCCTCCCTCATGGTCTCCCTCATTGCCCCATCTTAAAAATTCACTTGACATTTAAAAAAAAAAAACTTTTTATTATAAAGATGTTATGTTGACAAAACACATTACAATTAATGTCTCTCTAGGTCCCGGTATTAGCTCATACATGCAGTTACATATTTCACAATTGTCCCTCCCTCTTCTCAGTTCCTCTTTAGGGAAGATACAAAGTCCACCCCAAGATGCATTCCATTTAGCCCATTTCTGATCCAACTTCTTCGGGCAGCCTCTGTTCTTGAAGAACTCTTTTTCTGCGATCATGGATCTATCCATGTCCTTTGCCCAGTCCCCATTCGATGGTTTATCACTTACTCCCCATTTTTGGGCGAGGTTTCTTCTAGCTAGGGCCAGCCCCAGGGACACCCAGGTTTGCTCGGTACAGGTCAGGTCAGTGGCCTCCCAGATATTAAGCAGGTAGAGTCGTGGGGAGTTGATGATTTCTTTCTCACAAACTTCTTTTAGTTTAGTTATGATTCCATCCCAGTAAGGTTGAATCACGGGCACTCCCAAAATGTATGGAAGAACGTACCTTCTTGAGTGCAGAACCTGAGGCATTCCGAGTCTGTCCTCTTTTTCATTTTGACCTGGGCCCCCCCCCTCCCAGAGAGATATGACCTATGCAAGATTTTTAGTTGAATTAGTCTCAGCCTCATTGGAATAGCTACCTCTCGTGGCGAAGATATCACCTCTGTCCATTCCTCATCCTCTAAACTCCCTATGTCTGTCTCCCAATGCTGTCTGAGGCGGACAAGTGGGTCTGGTCTGTTTATTAATTTCCAGTAGGTGAGGGCTATTGCCTAACGGGTCATGTGTTCCGAAAGTAACTTGTCTCCCAACGGGGACGCCTTGGGTAAAACCTCTCCCCTAGGAACAGCAGACTTTATGTCATGACTTATTTGTAGGTACCTGAAGGCCTCTGAGTTTGCCATCTGGTATTCCGCTTGCAACCCTGTAAATGTGAACACCCTGCCACTCTTCCACAGGTCGCCGACTGTAGAGATACCAATCATGTCCCACCTGTCGAACCCGGGGCAGTCGTTCAGTGTGTCCAATTGCTTTGATTCCCACAAGGGGGTTGCTTGTGTTTTCTAATGCCTGCCCAATATCTTATTTACCTGATGCCAAATTGCCACAGTCTGGGCCGTGGGACCCGTCAGGTGCTAACGTCTGGGGTTTGTGTAGAGTGCTCTTTGGTGACCGCCCGGGCTCATTAACCATTTGTCCATCATATAGGCTGGTTCAAGCTGCGGGCCGTAGACCCATTGGTTGCTTACCGCTAGTTGAGACGCCCAATAATATAGCTTACGGTCGGGCAGGGAATTCCCAGTCTCCTCCCCCGGTCATACCACCCTCTCATCAATTTATATGCTGCAATGCGGGGGTTCTTCCCGTCCCACACTAGGGCCTGGACCGCGCACTCCACACTGGTGAAGCATGTGTCCGAGACTTTGAAAGGTGTGTTTTGTAGCACGTATAGGAAGTGGGGCAGTGCCAGCATTTTTAACAGGTCCGCTCTGCCAAGTAGGGTGAGAGGGAGGGCTCACCAATGTCAGACGTCCTTTTGCAGTCGCATTAGCAGGCCCTGAAGATTGCTGTTATAGAAGAGAAGTGGATCAGAGGTTATGTAGATTCCTAGGTATCTGAATCCTTCAGTCGCCACTGTGACCTTGCAGTCTGTGGGTGTACGCGGCACCCGGCCGCAGAGCATGTACAATGTGGATTTTGTCCAATTTATGGTGTATCCAGAGTGCTTACCAAAAATCGAAAATATATGAAGGATCCTATGGATTGAGGTCTTCGGGGGCGCAACATACAGCAGTATGTCATCTGCGTATAAAGAAATGTTGTCTTCGTGTTGCTGTGACCATTTCAACCCTCTAATCAGAGGGTCCCCCTTGCCCATGTCACCAGTGCTCTAGCATCAAGGCAAATATAAGAGGTGACAGTGGGGCATCCCTGCCTGATACCTCTGCCCAGATGGAATCGTCGTGATCTGTTTTAATTGACAATTATTTGCGCTGTCGGGTCAGCATATAGTAATTTTTTCCACTTTATGTATATCGGGCTAAAGCCCACACGCCCCAGGACAGTGAATAATTAAGGCCATTCGATCATATCGAACGCCATCCTAGCGTCGAGGGAAAGTAGGGCCATGTCTTCGTGGATTGTCCCTGCCCTTCCCAGCACTCCCTGAATAGCTGGTGGACGTTAAGAGCAGTACTTTGTCCGGGCATGAAGCCCGATTGATCCGGGTGCACAATTTTGTCGATAATGGGAATCAGTCGGTTGGCCAGGGCTTTGGCTAGGATTTTTGTTTCTGCATTTAATAGCGATATGGGCCGGTAGGAACTGCATTCCTCCGCTGGCTTACCCTGTTTATAAAGCACTACGATTGATGCTAGTCGTGGGTAATCTGGGAGGGAGCCTTTTTGTAAACTTTGTAAATACATGGCTCGGAGGGAGGGTTTTACCTTCGAGGCCGTTAACTTGAGCAGTTCAATTGGGATTCCATTGGACCCCATAGCTTTTCCTGATTTTATTCCCCATAGGGCTACTACTTACTTCTCTTCTGTGAGGTCCCCCTCCAGGGATTTTCGATCCTCCAGGGTTAGGGAGGCGACTGGGATGGTAGCAAGCAAGTCTCTGGAGTCCATGGCGTTTGTGGTGGTGACGGGAGTATGTATTTGGGTAAAGTAGGAGGCAAAGACCTCCGCTATCTCCTGTGGGTCTCTCAACTCTTCTCCCTTTTCCCCCATTAGGAGGGGGTCCCATCTCTTGGCCCAGTCTCGCTTTTTCAGCCAGGCCAGTAGTCTACCTGTTTTGTCACCCAGCACGTACACTTTGTGTTATGCTCTTTTGCTTGGACCTGGCTGTCTGTTACTAGCTGCATATAGTCCAGTATTTTCGTATTGAGGGCATGTCTGGCAGAATCATCATCTGAGTTTGCTACCTTCACTTCATCCACCTGGACCTCCCGCTCTAGTGTCTCTATATGGGCCCTCAACTCCCTCTTGTGCCCTACCATTAATGCAAGTGCTCGGCCTTTGAACAAGGCCCGAATGCTCCCCATAGGAACATTCTTTCTCAGGCCTTGGAAGATGAGTTCTCCTAGCTACCACGTGGGCCGGTCTCCCTGTTTTCAGCACTGCTGGTGTGGTCGTCTGTGAGGCCATGCCTACTGTTTGGGGCCAGGCAGCGCCCGTTAAGGGAATGCGGTGCCTGCCCTCCCTCACGCTGTTCCTCAGCCACTTGATGAGGTCATGGCTGCCCAGCGTCGCTATGCAATCGCTCACTGGGGGGCTGCGTTGTCTATTACTGGCAGCGGGTGGTGTCTATGATCGCTGCCCATCCCCCCCCCACACTACTTACTCTCTCTGCCGCTTCTCTAGATGGCCGCGGGTCTCGTTGGTGCCACTCCGCACTTGTCACTGCTGGGCCTTCTCACCGGTGGCTCGGGCAGATCTCAGCTCTCGATCGCAAGATTCTTCCGACTGGGCTCAGACTTCTGCCAGGTGATTCCAGGCTGCGTTACAGGTGTTTTCTGCTCTCTTTGTACCAGATCAGTGCTCGGATTTTGGGTTTGCTGGGTGCGTTATGTCGGAGCCGCACTAGTGTGCCGCCATCTTCCTCGGCGGTTGGCCACGCCCCTCCCCTTCGACATATTTAAGCAACCTAGGCTGTAGGTGACCTAAAAACTCAAGTCAATATATATCTATTTTACTTGTTGTAGACCTGTACATCAGGGCATATATGTCAATAGGCACATTCAATCATATGACTCTTTGCAGATAACGAAAAGAAAGGGAACCAACAGTGATATTGACTTCTGAGAAATAAATTGCCCTTGGTTTTCTTTTATTGCCTCCTGGAATGCCCCGAACAATGAACACAGGGCTAAAACAAGCAATTTTTGGATTTGCAATTGCATGTTAGCAATACTAGATATGAGTAACAACGTCTCATCGAGACACCAGTTTTACTAAATTGCACTTTGCAAGGGAATTCTGTCACCTTCCAAGTCTACAGGGTTTAAACCCTGTAGAGATTGTTAAAAAACAAATGTCTGTGACTGATCCGCATGTAGTTTGCATGTGGTGCCTGTGGACAATTCTAAGGCCTGCAGTGATTATGCCTTGATGCACCCAAAAGCTAGTCGAGATTGGGAAGCTAAGCTCTACATGACAGAGCACCGCAAGACCGTGTGCCGCGATCCATCAAGGTCTCAAACTAGGCCCTGGTCCCAGTCCAGAGGTCGCTCCCACAACCAGTCTTCTTCATGCTCCAAGTCCTCAGGGAAGTCCAAAAAAGAAGCACAAGAAGAACGAGCCCCGTCCTGCCTTTCTCGGCCCTCGAGAAGGTACAAAGGCATCATTGTTTCTCTAGGTCATGCTCCTGAAGCCGGTCCACTTTGAAGCCTATTTCGACCTTGCTCCCACGGCAACCAGTTTCCAGTTCCTTGTGCGAATCCGCAGCAGGTAGAAGAGTTCTACACTACTAGGTTTCATTTTGTTGTGTGCAGTTTTACGTAGCAAAAACTGGATGTGATGGTATTGGAGCACTTAACATGAGCACCAGTTACATTATGCAAGGTCACATTCATTTTTTAGGCACTGGGAGATTCCTTGATTTACCCAGAATCACAGGGAGTTTAGCCGATGCCGCGGTTCCTGCCTAGTTCCCCCTTTCTAACGTCAGCTGCTCTGGCCGTAATGCCACATCCACTTCCTTTTTGGGTCGTTACTTTATCCCTCTGGCGTGCTTTTGGTCTCGAAGGATTTGAGAGGCATCCCATTTCAGCTTCTGCTGACTGGTTTGCTTTCGGTACCAGTTCACTCCTGGTGCCACAGCCCATGCCAGACTGCGATCCACTGATGACTGCCAACCCATAGTGCTGTCTGACATCGAGACAGCACCTTCCAGACATCAATTGAGGTTGCATGCTCCACTGTCCGAGCCGCAACCTTTTTACCACCTTTCAAACTTGGATACAGTCTCTCTACCTCACACTAGACCTGAAGTCCTCCATGAACTTTTCAGCACTGACTCAGACAATGGGGGCTATAATGCAGGAGATGAGATTGCCCTACTGTACTTAGGATAAAACTGGTGTAAGGATCTCCAAGATGTCATTCTGTGGGTTGGATAATTCCCCAGTCACTAGTCTGGTTACCCACAGGACCTGCCACTGAAGAAAATGCCTCCCATGCTATGGATATGCGAAGGGCAACAGAGTTCCTTGATCTTCACCTTCCCACTCAGGAGGTGCTGCAGCCTGGCCAGTTGAGGTTTGAGCCTAGACTCTCATTTGATGAGGTTCTCACAGATATGCTCTTGAGCACCTGGGCCAAACTATGCTTACCCCCATCAGCCCAAGCATTGGCTGATCGCCAGGCACCGTTGCCCTGCTACAGGTGACCCTCACTCAACACCCTACTCCAAAAAGCCTTGTGATGCAGGCTTTGGCCAGCAGAGTGAACCCAAAATTGTTTCCTACTGCTCTCCCGAACGGAAACAAACGGAATAGAGACCTGTGGCAAGGAGATTTTTTCCCTCGTCAAGTTTGGCTCTTCGTCATCATCGCCTGCTGCCTTCTGATGACACACCACATGGCGGGTTCATTAAGTGTCATAGCAGACAAATTAAGCCATTAAAACCTCCAACATAACTAATAGCAGTTGCATCCGGAAGTGGTGCATGGTCTTTTCAGTGAATGGGAAGAGCCCTGGCTCGATGTCTGAGCCATCGCCGAGAATGCATAATGTCAACACTTTTGCGTATTAGAATTTTGAAGACATGCCTCACTCTGGGATGTGTTCTGTGTAGAGTAGAACTTGGGATTCTTGTACGCCTTTCTGCCAGTGCTTCTCTTGCCCTGATTTCTGAAGAAGGTTAGGACAGCACCGACCGGGCGCAAGTCATCCTAGTGGCTACAGTGTGGCTGCAGAGAGTGCGGTGTCCAGAACTCCAGGGCATGAGCATCTGTCCTCTGATCAGGACGGACCTTCGAGAGTATCTCCTGTCACAGGTAGCAGGGCAGAGTCCTGCACACGGGCCTGCATATCCTCCACCACCATGCATGAGACTGAGCATCACCACTTGAGTGCTTTTGTTCCTTCTTCCAGATGTGGTTGTCATCATCTTGGCAGCCAGGTGCCCCTCAGCCTATTCTGTATACTCCTTCCATTGGGATACACTTGTAGCCAGTGGCGCTGCTAAGCATATTGACCCACTCCATGCCAAACTGTCCAAAGTTCTGTTGTTTGTGTTGTCCCTGACATAGCAAGGCCTTATTTTTGGCACTGTTAAAGGGTACTTGTTGGCTCTTTCCACCTCTTTATGATTGCCAGACCAAACTTAATTATTTCAATCTCCAGTTATGTGGTTTCCTAATGGGTTACAACATATGGTTGCTCCTCCTTTCGTAATGCCTTAATGGGACAAAAATGTGGTTCTCATATTAATCATGTGTACACCTTTTGAACCCCTTCACAGTTCTCTCAACTCCTTAATGTCAAGACAGTTTTTCTTGTTGCTATAATATTAGCTCGGTGGGTCAGCTAGCTTCAGGTCCTTTCTATTAAACCGCTATATAACATGTTCTACCCGGGCAAGCTAGTCCTCCAGTCATGAGCGTCCTTCCTTCCAAAGGTGGTGACTCAATTGATATTGGTCAGACCATCACTCTTCCAGCATTCTTTCCGCCTCACCCCTCTGAGGAGGTAAGGCTTCCCCAGTTGGATCTGAAAAGAGCACTCAGCTTCTATATTGATTATACCAAAGACCGTCAGCCGGACGATCAGCTCCTTATCCAGATCAGTGGAGCTAAAAAAAGGCAAAGCTGTGTAGAATAGAACGATCTCGTGCTGGAGCTTTCTCTGCATTCAGATTTGCTATGCACTGGATAAAAGGAAGCCTCCTAAAGGCATGCGTACTCACTCTATCGGAGCCAAGTCTTCTACTACTGTGTTGGTCTTTAGGGGGGGGTACCGGTTCGAGACATTTGCAAAGCCATGGGAATCACTCCAAATGTTAACAAGACATTATTGTTTGAACAGCCAGGTCTGATGGGAAGGCCATTTTGCCCTCACGAGCTTTTGGGAATTTACTGGTTTATGCCAGTTCACGGACCCACCATCTAGGAGGTATTGCTTTGCCTCTGATAGACACTTATCGCTACAGTTTCCTTACCTTGAAGTATACCCCAGTCATCAGACCGGATCTGTATATTTTCAAGCCGTACCTTGGTACAGCGATAGGTGGTGTCGAAGAGGTCGGTGTTGTCCACGGTCAAACTGTTGTGCACCATGCCCATATGGATGCCACCGCAGTGTGCACACAGCAGAACCTTTTTTTCTGCACTACCAGTAACGATCCCAAGAGAGCTATATCAGTCCATTTTCTTTGGACTATTTTTCAGACCTTTTTTGAGTATGCAATCTGTTAGAGACGTCTAGCCGCAGATTCCTTAACTTAGAATATCCCCAGGCGTCAGACTGGATCCGGAAACCTTTTCCTGCAGCAGCACCTCTGCGCGCCGGGGCGGCGCTGTCCGGCTCCACCCTGACGTTGTCCCCGGACATGACGTCAGTGGAGCTATATATGCCCCTCCCGGCGCGCTGATGTCAGTTTTCTTCTTTTCTGCGTTCGAACGCGGATCCTGGGAAACCAGCGGTTCCTAGGCCTGGTTTTTGGGCCCTCGACACCGTGTGTGTCGGGGGATTGAACAGTGTGCAGTGCCTTCCGGCTTTAAGGCTTGTGAAGCCTGTGGGCGTCGGATGTCGGCCACTGACCCGCACCTCATATGTATGTGGTGCCTCGGCGTGCACCACGGCTCCAAGGACTGTGACGCATGCCAACAAATGAAGCCGAAGTCCTTGAGGGAGCGGCGCATGAAATTGCTGGCCGAGCGGCTGTCCAGTCCAGCTCCCTCATGTCGCCTCTCTTCTTCTCGGGATTAGGCTCCTCGCCGAGGTCGCTCCCGCGACCGCCGTGTGACACCAGGTAAGCGTTACCACAGGCATCGGGCGGCTGTACATCTCCCCTGCGGCGTCCGTTCATGCCGGTGCTCCCATCTATGCCTCCTGTGGATCCTGGGGCTTCTCTGGACTCCGCTGATCAAGGGGCCAGGGTGCAAGTTCCTTGTGTAGCCTGGCCTTCCGGTCAGTCTCCGCCTCCGCCACTCCTCATGTCCAGTGGTAAACTTAGCCTTCAACCGTCTCCTACTGACCATTTGTTATCTCCCACTCGGATAGCAACTGAGTCTAGTGCTGCCTTTGCGCGAGCTATTCAGGGGGCGGCTGCTGTTCTTGGCCTTCAACCCCCTATGGTGCCTCTACTTTCTGATCCTTTATTGGATCTGCTCCATTTGGAGCCTGTTGAGGTAGAACCTTTGCTGCCTTTCGGGGACTCGCTGTTTGACACCCTGCATGGCACTTGGTCCAGACCCTCTTCGGGTGACCCGGTTGATCGGGCTATTGCCCGTAGGCACTGCCCGGCACCAGGTGATCCTCTTTGTCTCTTCACCTGCCTGCTTAATGCCTAGTTGTTCAGGCAACTTTTGATTTGCACTCTTCACACTCTTTACCATTGTTACCTCCCACAAGAGAGTCTCAGTTGCTGGATGATTGTGGCTGCAGGCTTTTCGCCTCCTCTAGCGCAGGCCTCCAGGCTTTAAATACAGCCTGTGTGTTTGCACGCGCATGTGCCGCTCTTTGGGACTCAGTTGCTCACCTTCTCCCCTCTATTCCAGAAGGGTCGTGTACGGAATTGCTCTGCATTCTCCTGCATGGAAGATGCATGGCGCAATTTTCCCTTCGGTCTTTCCTGGACGCAACTGACTCTATGGGACGGGTCCAGGCTCGCGCTGTGGCTTTACGTCACCATGCTTGGCTGCGCGACAGTCGCTTCCCTGATCCTATTTGGGATGCCCTCAGGGATCTTCCGTTCAATGGAGTGGATCTTTTTCACCGCCATGCAGATTCGGCAGTCTCCCGTATTTTGTTCGGCCTGCGGTAACTCTGGTGGCTGTGTTCTCGGCGTTCTTTTCCGGGACCCGCCTAATGCTCAGGCTGGGTTTCGGTGCTGGTTACTGTTCACGGCTGGTTAGCCATTTCTCAGTTTGTTCGGCGCAACTGGTTGGCTGCTTCCTTTCTTTTCAGTCCTCTGACTGTGTGCTTAACCCAAGAGGACATCCATACTGGTTTGCCTTAACCTATGTGGGGTATTTGATGACATTCAGTTCTACCGTTGTCTTGGTACGCTCCTATGGAGTCCCTCAGCCGAGGCCCTGCTCGAAGTCCCTTGTCTCTTCCTACAGGATTCCTCATATAATTTGCCTTATTGCAAGTTGGGTTGGTCTATGGCAGCGGATCCAGTGTGGGTCCCGTGCTGTGTACTGTCTATCTCGTACGCCTAGTGCACCGCCTGGTTGTGGCGGTTCTTTCGCAAACAGCACCCTGTTTGCCACTATGCGGCCCGGTTCTAATTGCCGCCATGCGGCCTGCTTATTATTGTTCCTTTTTGGTGCACCTGCACCTTCTGGTCCTCCACGCTACTGGGTTAGCAGAGGTTGTCTGTCTTACGTGGGGCCGCTTATCCTATAGCAGTGTCCTTAATCCCTGCTTCTGGTGGCTGCGTATCCTATAAGTGTCCTTAATCCCTGCTTTTTCCGTATGGCGATTTCCAGGCTTTGCTTGGGGTTCATGCTGTACACTCTGAGGGGTGTCTCTTCCTCCTTCGATTCGGGGACCTTTACCTCTGGCCTGACTTTTGCCAGGGTTGTGCCTCGTTTTTCTCCCACTCTAGCTTGCAGGGGACTCTTGTTGGGTCACATTTTCATTGTTTCAACGTTTTCCCTCCTGCTGTAGCTCCCCTAGGTGCTCTTACCCGATGAGTTCCTGCAGGCTCTCTCCCTCATATGTCCGTGTGTCCTGCCCCTGTCTACTTCTTCCGCCATTTCCTAAAGTGTTCGACTCCCTGGTGCCCTTTTTTTTTTTAGGCTGCTGCCCCCTTGCAGTTTGGTGCCCCTGGGTTGCTCTGCTACCCTACATGAAGTCCTTGCGTCCTTCGTATAGCTGCACAGTCCACACAACGTGCTTGGGTTCCTTCCTGTCTTCGCTCTGGTTGGTGAAGCCCCACTGCTTGTACTCTGCCTTCACATACTATGGCACCATCGCCTGGTCATGGTGTGTCTTCTACCTTCCGTGCTACCAGCATCTTGCGCCAGAAATTGGCATTTTGCCACGTATTTCGCTCCTGTCTTGCTGGTGCCGGTTTCCACAGCGCTACGTTTCGCAGTTGTGCTCTTTAGGCTGGTATATGAGGTCCCTGTCTTACCGGCTGCTGCTCTCGCGCCTTGGCTGCCATATGCATCTACAAAAATCGCCATATCTGGGATATGGTTTCTTCTCCATGCTGGAGCTTTCTGGGTGAGGGGCAACCTATTGCCTCTGCTGTCCCACGTGCACTTGCGGGTACAAGTTCCTCAGTGTTCTTTCACACTGTTTTCTTGAACGACCTGTACTTGTTTAGGCTTTTGTCGCCGCTTCAGGTCCTGGAGATCTTTCCCACTCTGGGTGGGTTCATCTCCCTCTTTCGAGTCCTTAACTTTAACTTAGCCTCAGCCCACTTTCCATAACTGGGTTATTTTCTGTTGTTCTTGACTGCTTCTCTTGGCTTTGTCTCCCACTGCTTCTGCTCCCTTTAGAGTGTCATGCTCTGGTGGTTACCTGCGCTCTGTCCTCCTTCTGGTGTTAAGTCACCTTCTGGACTCCTTCGTTCTTTCTAGAACTTCATGGGATTCAGTCGCAGACCCACCTCCTCTGTGGGTATGGCTTTGATATCTATTCTAAGTTAAGGAATCTGCGGCTAGACGTCTCCATCAGATGAATGAGTTACTTACCTTCGGTAACGATGTATCTGATAGAGACATAGTCTAGCCGCAGATTCCTTAACGCCCACCCGTCCTCCCCGTTCTGCGAGGACCTTTTCAGGTAGAGGCTTTTCTATACTCGCCTCCCTTGGGGTGGCTTGCAAGGTGATATACCCTCACTCCAACACAGACGGATTTGTTCTGTTCCTAGATCACATGTTCCTTCCAGTCCTTGGCCTGGATTGTAGGGTGTGAAATCCATTCACGCTTTTTCCCACCATCCCGCTTTCCCCTTCTGCATTGCCCTGTGGTCTTTGCCACCTCTGCGGCCTTTCCTTCAGGTCTATTGGCTATGTACATTGTGGATCTTTGATTGGGATTGCGACGTCACTTTCTGGTGACGTCTTGTGGTGAATTCTCTTTAATCTAGTGTTCCGGACCTGTTTTACTTCACGATTTTACTTTCAGGAAGTGGACTTTCTATCCTCTGCCAGGCTGTTTTTCCACATCCTTGTCCCCCTTTAACGTTGCGTGAGCCTTCACTCTTGCGGGGTGACTCTTCGGAGCACTGCTTTGTCTTACTTGTCAATTTCTTCTATTTTTTCATCATTTTTGCACACTGTTCCCATATTTTTACAGTTTTTGGGTGATGGCTCCGCGTTCTGACGCGGAAAAGTTTCTCCAACGAAAACTGACGTCAGCGCGCCGGGAGGGGCACATATAGCTCCACTGACTTAATGTCCGGGGACAACGTCAGGGCGGAGCCGGATGGCACCGCCCCCCCGGCGTGCAGAGGGGCTGCTGCAGGAAAAGTTTTTCGGATCCAGTCTGACGCCTGGGGATATTCTAAGTTAAGGAATCTGCAGCTAGATTATGTCTCTGCCAGAAACCTCGTTACCGAAGGTAAGTAACTCGTTCATTAGGGATGTTCCCTAAAAAGCCTGTCGTGTTTAAACCCTGTGGTACTTGTCACAGGCTGATGTCTGTGACAGACTCTCACTTCTCTGGTGCCGGGCCACAACTACAAGGCCTGCCTCAAATGTTGTGAAGATCTAGGTCATCCGATACCAGTGGACTCTGCAACGCTTCAGGTCTCGGTCACGTGGAAGGTCCTGGGCTCGTTCGCAGAGCCATTCCCGATGCTCATCATCGCGCTTGAAATGGTTGGGTAAGTTCTACAAAAAAAAGGCTACTAAGTCGAAGCGCATTTTGATGTCACTGTACCGATCCACGTCTTCGGACGAGGCATAGGAATGACGCCACAGGTCTAGGCCATGCTCCCATGAGTCGGCTGAGGAGCTGGAATCTGGGGTCCACTCTGCAACTCTCCAAAGTTCTCGGAGCCGGAGCGATGCCCCACCCAGATAAAGGGGTTTGAGGCCATGCACCTTGAATTTTAGGCGAGCCGACCCCTCTGTACCACCTTTAGGCCTCACGGATTCGGTAGATGGCCCCATTACAGCCCCCCCTTCCCCACCCCCCACTGGATTCCTACAAACGTGTTCACACTTGCTGCCAATTAGGCCCTTTGGATCCGTCCCAGTCGCGAGACTGTGCCATTCCCCGGAACCCATTCCGGTGGCGCTGTTGCTGGTGCATCAGTACCGACCCCATCATTATACCCGACCCTGATATGGGGCCGGATGGCCGTCATCCGTCATTGACGCTGGCAGCAGCCACAACACAACCTTTCGAGTCAGAGCCAGGAACTATTTTCTTCAATAGGCCCTGTGGGGAGTACGATTGGGAGGGATCTCAGGATCCATTTGGTTATCCCAACCCCATGGAAGAGCCCGAAGATAACTAGTACAAGGAACTGGCGGATGCAAGTATTGTGAACACTTCACCAAACACTGGCTTAGTCTCTTTTCCTAGTGTGGCTATGGAGGAAGGGGCTTCATTTGCCATGGTGGTGAAAAGGGTGGCTGAAGTCCGGGACTTTATGCCTCGCTCGGTGGTAGTGAAGACGAACGACTTGACAGCGGGGCTTCAGTCGGGAGTTTCCCCCACAGATCTTCTCCTCCCTTTTAATAAAGCCCTCCTAAATATCCTGCTCAGGACATTGGCATGCTCTGCACAGGGGTTCCTGTGCACAAATGGATTGCCTGTTGCCATTGCCTCACTCCTCGGGACTCGATTTTCCTCACCCAAAACCCCACCCCGAAGAGTCTGATTAGCTGAAACTACATATCCAAAATCAAGCCTGGATTGTTCCCTACAACTCCACCAGATAGGCAATACAAGAGGCTGGACACCTTCAACAAGAGGATGTTCTCTTCGGCCACCCTTGCACTGCAGTTGGCGAACACTGCATGCCTTGGACCGGTATACCCACACAGTTTGTGATTTGGTTGCACAAGTGCTGCCCATGGCCTCGAAGGAGGTCTGATCCATCCTGACTCGGGCTATTGCCGATGGCAAGGATACAGCAAAGTTCACTATGTACTGCAGACTGGATATGACTTTCATAGTCAGTGGCACTCATTCACCACGCCTGGTTGAGATCCACTGGCTTTTTGGGGGATATTGAGGTAACCCGTGTGGACATGCCCTTCGGCACCCATCTAATTGGTGACCAGTCAGGCTCTGTGCTACTGTGCTTAAAGGAGATTATTGCCACTGCCTGGTTGCTGGGATGCTCCATGGCCCCGCGCTAGCCCAACTCTTCCCTTTGCCCCATTCGTGACTACGGTAGGGGCTACCAACCGCATCCTTTTCCACCTAGCCACCATGGCCAACAGACTATCCAGACCTTTTGTGTCCACGAATGCAGTTCCTAGAAGCCCCATGGGTGACGAGGCCAGTGATCTACCTGGTCTGCCACCCATCATGCCAACCACAGCGTCAAAGCCCATTACATTTTCCCTCTTACTGTCACGGGCAACTGGTCAGTGGTAGGGTCAGTCACCACTTGCCCCAATGGCCGCCCATAACCTCAGACGTGTGGGTGCTTCAAAATGTCTAGCAGGGTTACACCCTCCTCTTCATAGACACCCTGCCATCCATGCCACCATCCACAGAACGGCTGACGGAGGACATCTCCCTGTTGTATCAGGAAGTGTAAGCCCTTTAGGCCAAAGGAGCCATCAAGATGGTGCCTGCATCAGAGGTAGGTCATGGTTGCCATTCCTGCTACTTTCTGGTGCCAAAAGAAGGACGTAGTACTGCACACTATACTAGACATGCAACCTCAACTTATTCCTGTAGAAGAAGTTAGTTCAAGTCCTGTCTGTCCCTTGACCCAGGAGACTGGGTAGTGGCATTGGACTTGCTGGACACCTATTTTCACACACCCGTTCTGCCAACCCACAGCCCTTATGTGCGGTTCACGGTGAGCCACATCCACATTCATTTGGCCGTGCTCCCCTTTGGCCTTACCAGCACCCTTTGGGTGTTCACAGGTGTATTGGCGTTGGTTGCAGCCCATCTGCAAAGGTCGGGATTCCAGCCTTCTCCTATCTCGACGACTGGCTGTTAAAGCCGTGCTCACTCCAGGCAGTTGTCGCCCACCTCCAGACTATGGCAGACTTCCTGCATTCACTGGGGTTCACTATCAACGTTCCGTAGTCACACCTGACTCCCACTCATACACTCCCTTTCATCTGAGCCATTCTGGACACAGTGCAGTTTATGGCCTATCCTCCGGAGTGGCGGATCTAGTACATTCAGACTGTGATACCCATGTTTCAGCCTCTATCCTGGACATCGGTGAGACTGACATTGACGCTGCTGGGCCTCAGGGCTTCCTGCATCCTGCTGGTAACACATTCCCACTGTCAACACATGCCCGCTTGCATATGCAGACTCTGCAGTGGGACCTAGAGCCCCACTAGGCACAGATCAGGAGTATCTCTCCGACCTGGTCGAGTTATTGGTGGAAACTGCCAAAGACCTGTATTGGTGGCTGGCAGACCCCTCTCCATTCCCCACCCAGAGCTCACAGGGGTGACAAATGTGTGTTCCTTCTGAGATGGGGAGGTCAAATGGGAGAGGTGGAGATTAGAGACTCTGGTCTCTGGCTGAGTCTCAGCTCCTCAAATACCTTTTGGAGTTCAGAGTGATTCGCCTTGCATTGAAAGCCTTCCTTTATTCCATCACGGTGAGGCTGGTTCAGGTGTTCACAGACACCACCACCTCCATGCGGAACTGCATCAAACAGGGCAGAATGGGGTCGTGGACCCTGTGTCAAGAAACCCTTGACATGGCTGGCACACTAGGACATCATCTTGGTTGTACAACACGTGACAGGCTTTCTAAATACCAGAGCGGACAAGCTCAGCCGTCGAGACCTTGCGGATCCCGAATGGCTTCTTCATTCGGAGGTGTAGTGCATTGTGTCTTCCGCGACTGGGGAGAGCTTTGGTTAGAATTATTCACCACTGCCGAGAAAGTGTTATTTCAGCACTTCTGCGTACTGCAGTTTTCAAAGCCGCACTCGCTCAGAGACTCATTTTGTTTTGAGTGGAATTCAGGCCCCCTGTACACAATTCCGAAGATGTCAAGATCAAGAACGACTGGGCCCAAGTCATCTTATGGCTCCGGATTGGGCACAGAGAGTATGGTATCCTGAACTTCTGAGCATGAACATTGGTTCTCCAGTCAGACCGCCGCTTCAGGAGGATCTTTTGTCGCAGCAACAGGGTTTTGCACCCGAACATGCGCACACTCCACCTTCATGCAAGGCAATTGAGCGCCAGCAGCTGACAGCCTTTGACCTTCCTTCAGAAGTATGTATAGTCATTCTGGCAGACAGGCGTGCCTCACTAAGTCCATATACGCCTGCCATTTGGACAAGTTTTTGGTTTAGTGTTCTGAAAAAATGTTGATCCCCTCTGCACTTTTTCTGAGGTCCTTGTGGTTTGTTCTCTCTTTAGCCTGGGCAAGACTTTGCTCTGGGCCCAGTTAAAGGGAACCTTTCGACTATTTCATCTTTTTTACGGTTGCCAGATAATCCCCTCTGTTTAAGTCGCCAATTGTGAATTGTTTCTTAAAAGGTCTCCAATACTTGTTTCCTCCAAAACCCTTTATTGTGCCCCAATGGGACCTTTACTTGGGTCGATGTTTTTGATGTGCTAGCTCTTCGAGCCCATGCACAGTTGCCCTCTACACCTCTTGACGGTCAAACAATCTTCTTATTGGCCATTACAATGGCCACAATTAGCGAACTTCAGACACTTTCTGTGACCCCTCCATATTCCAATTTCTTCACAGATAAACTGGGTCTCTGTGCTCTTGCAGCCTTCCTACCAAAGGTGACGACATTTTAACATGTAGGCCAGAACATCACACTGTCAACATTTTTTGCTCCGCCTCACCCTTCTAAAGAGGAAGAGAGACTTCATCAACTAGACCAAAAAAGAACGTTGTTATACATTGTACAGGAGTAACTGAAGGACATGATGTTACAGTCAGGGCTGCGGACTTTAGAACTAGGGCACCAGGTTGGAGTTCCGGATTCGGCTCCACATCCTGTAATACTGGGCAGATCACTTAATCTCCTTGTGCCTAATTAACAAATATGACCTAATGTTATGTAACTGGTGCTCACAGAAAACGTGTTAATCCCCTTGGGCAGAGTTTGTGCTATAAATTAAAAAAAACAGAAGCATGGTAGTAAGAGCAATATGGGCCGGGTCAGGGACAGAGAAGTGCAGGCTAGACAGTAATGTGAAGCGTGGAGCTTTCACAGAAGCGCACTGTGCTTGAAAGACAATGGAGGGTAGAGAAGCATACAAGGGAGACAGCTGGATAAAACATACACTCATGGTATGCTTCAGGAAAAATGAACAAGCGCCTGGCCAAGAGGGGCATGGATTTTATCACTTTCCGTGCTTGACCCACACATGGGTAGTTGGGCTGATTCCGGGTGGACGACTTGAGTTCACTCACAGAGGCACACACGAAGTGCCACAGTCGTCCGGTAGAGTGATAACACACCTTCCGATGTAGTCTCTCTCCTACGAAACGGCGACTAGGCGGCTGCGACAGGTCTGAAGAGCCCTTGGAGCACACATTTGGATGTGTTCGGATGTTCTTTGTCTTCTTCCCTTGTCCTGAAGAGGCCTAAATGGGCAGGCCGAAACGTGTCGACTTTTTGGATTTGAAGGAGTCCGACTAAAACATCTAATTTCTCAAGATTTTTTGATACACACCTTGTTGCTGTGGGCCAATTGTTTCCTTCTGTGTGTATCTGTATTGGACAACCCATGTATGGACTGCCACGTAATACTAAGTTCTGCAGCTATATTGACAGATTGTTTGGAAGAGAATCTAAGCGCATTTATATGTCTTTGATATGTGTTGTACCATGTTATTGTAGGATGTGTAAAATAATAAGTAATGTGTATGTATCTGTTTTTTGTTTAAAAAAATACACAGCCGGCACTTAGAGATGGTCTGTGCTTGTGATTGAAAATCATACCAGCAGATGTTGTTTTGCATAGTGACATAGTTTTGCATAGTGACATACGGTATTAGTGATTAATTAATATTTCCACTAGCATAGTCATAATTGTATCTATTCCATCAGATTACCATTTTGTATATGCCTGCCAATTAGGATTCAGCAAATAAGAGTGACAATGAAGCCAAAGAATAGTAAGCAATGGGTCGGCTCCAAGCCCCTTGCTGTATGCAATATGTCTCGCAAGCGAGAGCACATGCACTGCCTCTGGCAAGAACTAAAAATAGAATCTCCCCACTTAGATCAGTTCTACATGCCACTGTAAGATTTCTTTGAAATACAAACTTTCTGGGACTTGCTACCCCTGTACTGGCATTTATTAAATGTCTCCCAACTGAGGCACACTGCTTTAAGAGAATCGCCTGCCTTACACATAAAATTTTGAACCTTCAATCTTGAAATTCTCGCTCCCAGAAACTATGGTTTTGTGGAGGATAACCGCTGCAAAGAAAGACCTCTCACCAATTCACGTTTTAATAAGCTCGCACTCTACAGACGCTACTCCGGCATAACTTCCAGAGAATTCGGACTGCCCTCCCTATTCCTACTTTTAGAAAAGTAAGTAAATATATGCACACAGTAGTCAGGAGGTTGCAGCAGCAAGCAAGGGTCTGCCATGAAAAAGAATGCATACAGCCCAAAAAAGAAAATCGTTAAACAAGACAGATTACCCACCTCTGAGGCACATAAAATCTTAGAAGTAGTACCATTTCCTGCTTCAAAGTGTAAATAATATACATACTGTTGCTTTAATTTCCCCTTTGGTCGAAGCATACTTTAACTGTGTCATCTGCAGGACATACACAGAACGTTGGATTTACTTTTACTATACAATGACCAGCCATATCATACAGTACCTATCATACCACACAATTATAGGTCATACCATACTATACGACAGGCCATACCATACAGTGATAGGTCATAGCATACCATACAATATTATTACAGGTCATACCATATCACTATACGACAGACCACCGTACTATAAAATGACAGGTATACCATATTATACAATGGCTGGCCATACCATACCATACCATACAACATAACAAAAAAACAAGACCTTAACAAAGCCAATAGTTGTCACATAGGTGAGACCCGTTGTCTTTGCCAATGCTTGCTCAGTAAGCCAGTGAAAAAGATTACCAGAACCTCAGCTTCACTTTCGAATCTTGGAGACGAGAGAACGCGCTTTAGCTTCTTCTGTGGAAGCTGGCCGGAATGGTTGCAGGCCTGTGGGCTCTTTTGCTTAAGATGAAATGCAGCTTGCGCCAGAGAACCCTATAATATTGCATATGGAGGCTACTTTACCAATCAGTGCTTATCGATGATCTAAACAAACATTAATGGTTGTATTAAAATAATTCTGAATGTTTTCGTGTATCGTTGTATTTTATTTACGACCCTTTCATGTCGTGAGATTTCTCTTTAAATAAGCAGAATAGGTATTTTCTATGAATCATTTTTATCTGTAGCATGGCAATTTAACTCTGTGCGTGCTTTTGTGTAGGTCCGTGTGAAGGTAGCCCCCGTGCTCCCCTCCGAGAGAAAGGTCGGTGGGTCAGAGGTAAACTTGTTTGCTATCATCTTGCTGACTGTGCTTCCAAACCCAGAACCTGCTCTTGCAACTGCAGCAAGGAAAGCTCAGCTGCAGCAAGCTGCTGAAAAGGCGATTCGTTTTTTTTTAAAAAAAGAATTTGTTTTTTGTTATGTTGGCTTCATTATCACTACACATCATGCGCTCCTCCCAGCCTTCTGTCACACAAAACTCGAATTTTGCTGCTTTCTTTTTTGCAGCTTTGAAATTTCGCTCAGTGGTGCATGGCTATATAAATAAAATTGCTCCCCACAAAAGGGCTGAAGCAGATGCATGAAATCGTAGCCATGTGTTAAAAACCGGTTGAGTTTAAACTATATCCTATTCTTTTTATGCTCTTTCCCTTTCTTTTCAAACCATTTTCCTTTTGCATCCCGTTTTATTTCTGTCTTTTTCACCTGCTGCTCAGTCACTCAGCTCCCTTCTCAATGAAACCCATCACTTAGGAGTGTGCAAAGAACCTATGCAAAAGCTGCAGTCCCTTCAAGGGAGAATGGATTTGAGAGAGCTCCGGGCCAGATTCTTCCTTTCTTAGGGGAAAAAAAGTGCTAGATTAACCAGTGTTGCCGAACTAAAACGTCAAACTGCCTTCAAGCGTTATTTTGAGACATCTTACACTGAGTGAAAATTCAGTAGTATTCCCTCAGGTCTCACAACTGAGCGACAAGTCCACAATGCTAGATGTAAAGCAGCTCTCGAATGTTAGATTTTGTAGTCGGATATTTCATGTTTCTAGATGTTGGATAGAAAGGAGTCATGTGGTCTGAAAACTAATGTACAAAGCATATTATTTGTAGGCAAGTGATTTTTTTTTACAGCAAATGGAACTTGTTGCTGGCTAAAATGATCACGTTACAAAGGGCCTTGGTAACTCAAAGATAAAGCAGTATATATGTATTAGTTGGTGTAGTGTATTTGTAGATGCTCAGAATCTAATATGCTGTTTATTACCATTGTTGAGTGTGAGGAGGGGATATGATTCATGAAATGAAATCAAATGAAAATATTGGTAAAGCACGGTTAATACCCTTAGGTGTCTAGGCGCTAGCTTCTGAGGTGCGATAGAATAAATAAGAGACTGGTTAAGCAACCAGATTTTTAGATTTTTCCTAAATTCCAATAGGTTTAGTTTATTCTTAATCATAGGGGTAAAGAGTTCTACAGCCTTGTAGTACTGGTAACAAAACTCTTCTCGCCTCATCTCACTGTTTTAGATTTGGGAATGACCAGGTTGCCACCAGAAGAAGAGCAGAGAGATCTGGCCGGAACATAAGGCTGAAAGAACTGTGCTAGGTGGGCTGGCCCCAGACCATGAAAGGACTTGAAGGCTATACATAGGGCCTTGAACTTAATACGCTTTTCGACCGGCAGCCAGTGTAACAGGACTAGAGCAAGAGATGCAGATTTTTGTCTATGTATATCTAGGAGAAGGCGGGCAGCCGCATTCTGAAAGGGTCTGTAGTATATTTAAGCCACATTTTTGATAACTGGTGAATAGGGCATTGCAGTAGTCAAGTGTAGATGATATAAATGCTGTGACTACCGTTTTTCTGTAAGGCAGACTGGATGTAGGGAAGGAACTTCCTATAAGTACTTTTAGAATGCTAAAGCATGAGGACGTGATGTGGTTGATCTGGTCATCAAAAGATGGTTTTGTATCGAAGATCACCCCTAGGTTCTTGGCTTTAACACTTGGGCTCGGAAGAGTTCATAGTTCAGACGGCCACCACATGGAGAACAGAAAGATGGATTATTGCCGAATAGTAGGATCTCTGTCTTTGAGGAACTCAACTTTAGACAGTTGTCCCCCCCTCATGAGAGAGAAAACCCCCTCACTCTACACAAACAATGATAGTAGCATATTATATTCTGTGCATCTCCATACATGGTTTATCCCATGACACTTTTCATGTATATTTTTTTTAATTAAAGGTGTTTAACCATAACCAGGATTCAAGGGGTTGTATGTGTGCAGGAAGCTAAGATCTCATTCACTGACCTTGAATCAACAGAGTTGAGTCACTCTCTAAAGTAATTGTTATTTGAAATCTGAGAGGCAGTAAAAAGTGTTTAATTATAGCAGTTTTTTGTACTGTGGTAATGAAAGCAATTTTTCCTTCGCATTATAGTAACAAGTGTGTGAATGTGCATTTGTAAGTATGCGTGCTTTGAATAATGTGTTATTGAGCCACATTTTCACTGCCATTGCATTAAGAAATGTGTGTATGTATATACATACACCCACACATTTATACTCACTCACTCGCACCTATTCTGATTATTTAGCCATGAAGATGTATCCAACCCAGTTCATGGTCTTTTAATATACTCCAAAGAGTTTCAAGCAGTGTCCAGTGCTATCTTAGTTTTCCAAGACGTATGTTCTAAACATCTAAACATTCACACGTCTTGAAGTACAAGATTATGAGGCAGCTGGCGAATCTTCAGCTGGAAATTCTGAACCTTTTATCGCCCCAGCCCCTCGTACAGATAAAACACAAGATGCTATTTATGATCGAATAACTCACATGTATTAATTACCCCTCCATCAAAATCCCTCAAACTATTCAACTGACTTTCTCAGCCTGCGTCTCGGCTGAGGAAGAAGCCTTTTGCCCCTCGGAGTCAAAATCACAACCTCGAACCACCATGCTTTATGCAGTATTTTGTAAATTCACTCTATTAATCAAACATACTTGATTTACATTTCTACTGTTATATTTCTGTGCTTATCTGTCGGCGGTGCAAAACAGTGACTTTTCTTAAAGAAGATGTCACTCAGAATACCAACATCTGATTGAAGCCAAGAGAAATCGCCCTTCAGAAAAATACCCCTTTATCCATAAATAAGTCCTGCTAAACAGTACAAGCTCGAACCTCTCATAAGCACCCTTATGCTTAATTAGATTGTTAATTAATATTGCATTTAAAAAACTAGGAGCAGTCATTCTTCTGCTTGTGTTTTCTACAAAAGGTTTGAGCATGTGGAAATATTTTAAAGATTATATAACCGTCTAGGAGATTTGCTTCTCAATTAGCACGTCTTTTATAGATGTAAATTGAGTTAAATTTCATTAATGGAAGCCGAGCACAGTAGTTTGCTTCAGTGCATCTCCACCTCGTTCAACTATTGCCTTTCGTAGATTAGCCTTTGATAGCCATCTGCTTGAGACTCATTGTCAATCACATTAAGGATCAGTCCAGTGGGAAGTATTTCTATCTTAATGCTTTTGGCTCTTTGGTTGTAGCCTTCTGCTTCCACTAGAGTTCTTGCATTGTAATTCATTAATGACTGCTTTACATCAGTGACCCTCTGTCAACATCAGCTGGCTTCCTCCTGTGTACCTAATTCTAATATGCTAACGCTGTATGTGTTAGCACTTTGAAACCAGAATTGTTGGCTTTGGCACTGCTTCTTTCAACTTCATCAGGGCTAGAAATTGCCTAAAAGAAGTTTCAGGGGCTAGTAGTAGTACTATATTGAATTATCTGTCATAGAACAGTAATTTTGTTTTTTGTGGCATGCAATATTCTGAGGATTATATTTGTTTGGAGCATTTCTTAAAAATGGCCATGTTGTTACAAATAGTCCTAGAAGCAGTGGAAAGTATTTTTGCTTTACAGTTAATGAATTTGAGCATGCACGGTTTAAACCCGTCTAAGGTTACCATTTTGAAATTGCAAGTGTGAATGGGGAATGTGCTTGTAAAATTATCAGATGTGTCTGCACATGAGTTGTGGTACAGTTAAAGATTTATGTATAGAACCTTTTTACGAGAAGGTGGTAACATTTTGAAACAAAGATTCCATATTTACATCCAGTTTTTGCATTAAGCCAATTGCCAAGGAAAACCCAAAGTAAACCTCGGGCGGCTTATACACTCTTTAGTGTAGAATAAAATAATCCTTTTGTATAAGTTGTACTCAACATTGTTGGGGCTTCTGATGTTCTGCATCTTACTTTCTATTAAAGTGAATATGAATTCCATTGTGATCAGTTTAACCAGCAAAGTCATAACAGACCTAAACATTTTTCACAGTATCTCCTTTTAGGTATTTCTAGTAAAGTGGTATATTTTATTCTAAGGAAGGCAGATTAAAGCAGCTAAATTAGAAGTTGCAGCATCATTTGTAGACCACGCCCCTAAATCCAACTGATAGGAGACAATGACTGGGCCATTTTTGTCTCATTTCCTCTGCCTTTAAAATCGATCTATATTTTGGAAATCTAATTGGTGTTGAAACATCATCGTGTTTGTGATTAGGGAACTGAAGCCCACTTTATTGGAACACTCCCGATTGCTCTTTGCACATTTCTAAGGTCCATTCTCTACAGTTTTCCCATCTGTCATTTTTGTTTCATCTCTCTCTTTTCTTGATCTCGTACCACAAAAAGCAGAAGCAGCAACATCCTGTGTTAGTGCCAGAAGAACACAAAGTAAAAAGCAATGGGAGTTCTCAGCAGTGGGAGACCAAAGATGAAGAAAATCCTCTTCCAAAGGTTTCCATCCCGATCCCAGAGGAGAACAAGGCACTTGAAAAGTGCCATCTGTATTCCATCACTCTTCCAAACCCTCGTATTCCGTTCATGATGTCCTTTTTTGTAGTACTTGCACTGACTTTGTGGTGGCTGGTTTTCCTGTAATCCCTCAACGAACTTCCACTCTGCATCACATCTGAACTGAATGAAGCTCTTCGTTAGTCTGCTTTTCTTTCACTCCCTAGTTCTGATTCTTATTTTTCAAAATGGCTTTATCACCCACTCTTTTCTGCCATCCTACAGCTCTGCTTCTCCTAGGTCTGAAGCAAATCAACCTTGGCTTCACAACTAAGTGTTGCCCACCCAGCCTCATGCCAGGATGATATTTGTTTAGAAAATACATTTTTCTTTGAGAGCGGTGGAGTGGCATTGATTAGGCAGCAGTTCTTTCATCACGCTAAACAGCTATCTTTGCAACTTTTTCATATTCTATATAAAGGAAAAAGCGATACATTTCAAGAAAGACCTTTGGACCCAAGCATGAAGGCTTTTTATATTTTCATGATCTGCCTTGAACAAAAAATTGTGCATTGAAAGATATTTAGTTGTTAAATGTTCAAGTAACTAATCTTCACCAATCATTTGACAGCCGAGTTGCATATGTCTCAGTCTACACTTGTCTCCATTGAATTTTTTAAATATTTAGTCTAGAGTCAGATACTTTACAGTATAATCTATTAAAATACCTTCTGAGCCGTAGGGGCAAGATTGGTGTGTTATATTTAGAATAAAATGTTTGGAAGTTGTTTCATTTAATGTGTCTTTTAAGATAGAGATGCAGAACTCAGTCACATTCTAGTGCATTGTAAGAAAATGGTGAACAGCGTAATTGCATAATTTATGAACTCTCTTTCTGCTGCATTGTTCTCAGCATGTGAAATCCTATCCAGTGTTACTGCTTTTACATTGTTAAAAAGCAAACCAGCAAATTGTTCTTTGTTGCCAGATCCTTGCTTAGAAGCAGTTTCTGTTTTCTGTTCATGTATACACCTCCTGTGCTCCTGAACATTACCTTCATAACTGATTGTCAGGAGCTATATAAATTCGTTAGGCAATCTGTAGGTTTTTCTCTTTTTTATTAATTTATTCTGTCTTGTTATCTGTATACATTTGTTGGAGTTGCATTTTGCATTGTTCTTTATGTTGGTTATGTATTATTTTTGTCTAATATTGTAATTATTAACCTAATCCAAATTCCTTATCTGATACTTAGCAGCCAGTTACACTAAGCACCTTTATAAATAGCTTTGTCCCAGGATGTTTGACTAAATATTGCTTCATTACATCTAGGGATGTACAAAATTAGGGTACGCACATTTCAGGAGATCCTGCCAAACGACTTACCAATTTGATGACAATTGTGTCATGTGGTAGTTATGAAATGTGCAAGAGATGGAGCAGCAAGATTCTTTTAGTGGAGGGCTGGAGAATTCAGAACTAAAGCTACCAAAAAGATGTAAATGCTACTTAAGCATTTTTTTAAAGTTGACATAGATGACTTAAGCTATAGTTTTTTTTTATTTTAAACAGTAGTACTAGGTGGGTAAAAAGTAATGTACATTATTTATGATTTTTCCCAATCAATCCCAACTTTTCTTTAAGTCAAACATGTTTTTAGAATTTCCATTTCTAAAAGTAATGCTTGTCTGTCTATTAAAAAGGTAATTAATAATTGTTCATTAACCAGTGCACCTGTTTTTGAAACCTCCAATAGTAATAATAGATTATCGATACCCGAACAACATTTATACTTCTGAAAAATGAGTTGGGATGGGCTGTGAAAAAAAATAAAGTGTTAAGGTTCAAAATAATTAATCAACTGTTCCCCAATTTCTTCAAGGGTAGAAATGTAGTTTTTCAGCACTATTCCTGCAATGATAACTCATAAATATTTAATAATAATTATTTGATAATTTTGTTAAATGTTATTTATATTTGTGTGCTGCTTATAATACTTTATTTTGGTTGACGGTGATATTTTATTTATTAGCGAATAGTCTTGTGCAGTCATTTTGAATGTTATTTTTTTAGATTCAAATTTCGCTCATTAGAAACTTTAATATATTGAATTGATATAAGTTTTGTCTATTTTATCTTTGGAATATGTTTTGATTAATTTATTTCAGGCTAATTGTTTTAGTTAATTCATATTTTGCTTTAAAGACATCTGCTTTACGATCTTGTGCACATACATTTTAGATATGTATAGTCCTAAAATATGTGCTGCTTACTTGTTTCTCATTCAGAGCCTATGTGTTCTTCTGTTTTCTGGTCTTCATCCGCGGTCTGTTGTACTTAGGCATATCACAACTATTCATTTACATTATTCTGTAAATTAAAACAGATGCTAGGAAATACTAGTAAACTTTAAAAATGTAAAGAATCAATAGGTGGGCCTCTCTGATTGCACCATGTAAAACTTCAGCAAGTTTGGTAAATTTCCAATTCATTTAGTTTTTAAATTTTACTACTCCCCTAATAATACAATAAGAAGAGCGAGTGATTCCCCCCCTCCCCCCCAGTAAATACTTTTGAAATGTCAGGGCTTTCCACCTGGGACTCCCATTTGATTCCTTTAAAGTGTGCCGAAATCTGTGTTCTTTTCTGATGACAGTAGTTCTTTAGCATTTTATCCCATTTATAATCAGAGAAAATTATACTTTTAAAAAGATTTTTTTTCCTTAGTAAAATATAGATATGTACGTTGTTTTGCAAGTAAATAAAATAAAATTTGGATGCTCTTTAAAACAGTTTTATAATATAATTCATAAGTGCACTACTAGGTATTTTTCCCGTTTTATTGGGGAAATAAAAAAAAACCAACATTGTGTTGAAAGTGTAGAACTTTACTTTCTTTTCATAACGGTTAACAAAATATTGGAATGGCTTATTTATAGGAAACTGTCATTAACAAATACTATTTTTTTAACCATTTTCTTCAAACAATTAATTTGCCTTGAAACTTTGCATATGATATTTCAGTGGCTAATAAAACAGTCCCAAACGAATGTTAAAGTTATATTTTGGTGATTTCGAATTTAGTTTGTACCTCTCCTGCAGGATATTTTCACACAGGACTAAAAATCATTATTTTTTTTAGTTTAATGGGCTTAAAAGTTTGAGTGCTGCCCAATCTCCCAGCCATAACTGAATATTTGCAGATACTCTGTTAGATTTTAAAGTCCTAGTAGGGTGAGGCGGTTTATTCTGAACTGACAAAGTGGCAAAATACTCCATGACATTCACAACTGTGGCTTTTGCAACATATGATGCACTGCAATACATCAAAGCAATGCCTTGAGTTAAAATGTTAAAGAAGTTTGGTATGCCTACTTTGGTCTTTGGTCGGTGTGCATGACTTTGCATTGCATATACAAGGGTGTACAATTCAAATAATCTCCACACCCCAGTTACTGTAATGCTTCTTCCATTCATCATACAGTTCCTGTCATCACTTTAAACCTACATACTCTGGTCTTATTTTGAGACACCAAACTCAGCTCATTGTTTTTGATCATTGCAGTATTGGAGGTTCTATACATGCAGTTAATAATCTTTGAATAAGTGTTGATATGAAGCAACTCTGTTGTATCAGAGTGATAAGACTAGCACATTGTATGGTGTGCACAGTTTTGTATGCAGAAAAAGGAAATCGGTGATTTGCTTAGAAGCACATGAGTAATTCTGTTGAGAAGATTAGGCAGTCTGTGTCGGAGGCTGACGTGACAGGAACCCAAATGTGCAATTCAGCTTATAAACACAATTTTTACATTACATTTCAGATCTTAACAAACCCTACTTCTCTTCCAAGTTCCATTTCCATTTCAACTTTTCCCTGCTGCCTTTAGCCATCAACTAATCCTTGTTACTTTAGCTGGCCGAAACAGCTTTGTAGACTGGCCTCACTAAAGACTTTCAGTTTGTCTTTAAAAGAAGAAAATAAGATTCTTGAACAATGCAATAAAACAGCACTATTTTCAAATATCTTGCAAACGTTTTACTAAAGTAAAACAATTTATTTTTACTCTCATGCCCTCTCTTTAAAGTTGAAATCCAAGTAGTTTTATGGCTAGATTTGCTTTCTTTCATTCCTTTGGGACCGCCCTTAAATTTTGACAGTAGGAACCCCAAGTAGAGGATATCCCTAGTGTACTGATATCAATGTCCAGATTGGATCTCTACCATGTTCTCCCTAATGAGATTTTGTTTATGAGTTCGCCAATTATGAACACCATGATAAATGCCTGGTGGAACATGTGCATTGGTGGTGTGATCGTTCAATTGCCCTTACCATTCCGGGTTCACTCTTGAAGTTGTGGCACATTGAAGGGTATGTTACGCTTCTTGCTCCAAGCAATAGATCTTGCCTTGAACCTTACTTTTCTCATGATCCTCGAGTCCTGTAGACCTCTCCATCAGTGCACTATGGTAATTTTGTCCTGCATCCCATTTCTTCACTGCATTACTGTTTGTGCATGCACGTTCAGATCAGATAATTTTTTTGTGCCCTTATTGAGGACCCCTTTTACTGGTTAAAGTGATCTGCTTGACAAGCTTGGGGAATAGTCTGGCATGCACATACAGCATCTATGAATTATTTTACCTTATTCTTGAAAGGCAGGATTATGTGCAATGTGACTTTTCAGAAAAGCAAGAAATAAGGTGTATTATCCGGACTCTTCGTTTAAAAAGAACCAGAAGTGATTTTCCATTGTTTAAGATTCTCTACTGTCCACTTTATTCAGTATTACCTGAAGCACTTTAACTCGTGCCTTTGTGTGCAAGTCACTGCTATTAAAGACATTGTAAAATATTTAGTCAGAAATGTTTGACATCATTTTAAATCTGTGAATTGGTTTAATAGATATATTTTAAACTGTCACAGAGCTGGAGGCAGGATGTTCACACATACAAGAAGGTGCCAAACAGAAGACAAGGAAAGGTAGATATAGGGTGAAGAGCTATAACTAATGAGTCTACAGCATAAAGTTAAAAAGCACCTTACAACAGAATCAATAGTTGAAACTCTTCCTCTATGGTATGACAACCTATCTAGTATTGTAATACCCAAGCTGCTTGTGAATATTGAATTTTTGGCATTTGAAAACAATAGACTTTTTACCGTTGTTTCTACTGGCTGATTTTTCTTCTGCCAGGATATCACATTAGATTTTGTGGTCCTTATAAAATTTCATCCAACTTGTTTGGATTTTTAGATATCTGTAAGCCTCACATTCTGTTGTATTTTTAAATAGGTTCACTAAATAACATTGTGTCTACTTAATCTCTGGGATCATCCTAGAATTGTTAAACAAGTGTTTTTGTTTTCTATGAAACCACCTCAACACTCATCTTCAAGATGTTTTCCTTCCTTCATTAATAATTCATAGTAATGTAATACAGAATACACCATGTGGGGCCAAACGTCCTCTTCCAAGGGGATATGGAGCTAATATGAGTTGCCTTAGGAAAATTCCAGTCTTTTCCAGCCAATAGTTAGAGTATTGTAGTTGAAACGGAGTCTTGCTACCTGATGTATTCATGTATGTTCAGTGCTAGCTCTGCCAGAAGAGCAGGGCATTCGAATATGTTAAACTGTGTACATACATTGCAAGGATCTACAGTTATAGACAGTCCTCATGGTGTGCATGCTAGAAGTATGTGCGTCATGACTCTGTAGACCCAATGACTTGATCTAAAATTTATTGATTTTGCCCACAGAGGTTATGAGTCAATGTTCACAGAATGGTTATGTTATAAAGTAGGTATTAGTTTCACCTGATAGACTAATTATTTATTTTGGTTCCCTACGACCACTTTTCCAGGTCATCAGTTGTGTTTTTCTTGACTTTAAATCATGTTTGCAATCTCATTTTCCATGGCTCAAATAAGTTTCCAAGGCTTTGACTAAAGTTCATTGATAGTGTAGCCCATCATGCTTTAACTGCTACTATAAATAACACCTCTTTTCATTGCTTCTATTTTTTCATTCCATAAACTGCATTATTTTTCAGACTTGTTCTGTTTCTCTTCTGGACTACATTTCACATCTCTACTTACCATCTCTATATTAGCATGACATTTCAAGTGGAATTATTGTTCTCATTATTTGATCATATGCAAGTTCCAGATATTCTGTGCTTGGCGTTTCTCTTGTCTACTTTCAGAGAAGAACCAGAAGCATTGTTTCTGTGATATAACTTGCAGATAAAGCCTTCTGCATTAACTTTTTTTCTACAAAAAATCCAGGCTTGAAAATGTTCTTCTAGAACCCACTGGGGCTTGACATAACAACTGACAGTAAAGTTTTACATTCTGGATAGCACGAGTCTTTAAACGTTCTACCATAGACATTGTCACCCTTTGTTCGTGCCTTATCATACTACAGCAGTGGATGACAACCAACTTTGTGATGTTAAATCCGCAAAAAACAGAGTTCATCCTCATGACAGTCAAAACACAAAAACTAACTAATTAAGTTAAAAAGAACTAATTTGATTCTGCACTACTAGACGAACACATACTGGCTGTTTTCCACCCTTTCCTACCCCCCAAGTAAAATCCTTTGGACTTCACACTGACAGTGCATTATTGTTATCTCTGCATGTCAGAAGACTAACCCAATCTGCCATATTTTTTTTCTGCCCTTGCAGGAAGCATCTCCTTATTCAGAACTAATCGAAAACAGCTGCTGATGCACTAACAATTACCAGACCTAACTTGGGTACTACAATTTTAGCTAGTGTTCCCCAGTGCTCTCTGACATTGATCAAAGCTGTTCTTTACATCAGGTTCTGAATTGTTTCCAGCCAGAGAGAATGTTGCCAAATCTCTTCAGTTTTGAGTGATTTCTAATGGCTTCGAGTTGAAAGAAAAATGAAATTTCATATCTGAAATCTTCCTTACAAGGCTCCTAATCTTGTCAATCCTCATTCCCTCACCAAATTACTAATTATCTCTGGCGAAAAGCAGTGCACCAGAAGTAAAAAGAAATCTGATAAAGACTTCTAGCTGCAGATTTCTTACCTTTTGAATTTCCCAGGCGTTGGGCTGGATCCGGAAACTTTTGCTGAGTAATACCCCTTACGCGCACCATCAAGTGGGTCAATTTGGCTCCGCGTGACGTTGGAGTTGGTAGCGTTGGTTATGACATCGTAGTATCTATATAGGCACCACCCAGGCACGCGGATGTCAGTTATTTTCTTTCCGCGCCAGTTAAGCGCCGATCCACGAAAGGAACCTCTCTGTCGCTTTTTGACAGCCTTTTTCTCAACTTTTTGTCTAATTCAAGTTTTTTTCCATTGTGTTCGAGGATGTCTTCGAGGAAGACAGGGTTCAAGCCGTGCGGGGACTGTTACCGATCTCCACCTCGTCTGCCTCTGGTGTCTCGAGCGCAACGACGATCCGAAGTCCTGCTTGGATTGTCAGGCTATGGATCAGAAGACCTTGCGGGAGTGGGCATTGAAGCTCCTTGAAGCCAGGCAGTCAACACCGTCCAGCAAGACTCCACGGAGGTCCCGATCCTGATCGAAGAAGAGGTGGTTGCGGGCCGCTAACGGGGCCCAAAGTCCTCTTCATCCTACTCTAGGTCGTTGGGACACTCGAGGAAGAGTCACAAGAAGAAGTCCAAACGGACTTCATCTTCACCTCAAATGTCATCTGTTGACAAAGTAGGTAAGAAGCACCGACGCTCTAGGCAGGGTTCTCAGAAGCTCCCTTTCATCGGAGCTGTTTTGGACACAGTGCAGTTTCAGGCCTATCCTCCCGACCAGCGAGTCCAGGATATTCTGGTAATGATTCCAATGTTTCAGCCTCTATCCTGGATTTTGGTGAGACTGACTTTGAGACTGTTGGGCCTCAGGGCCTCCTTCATCCTGTTGGTAAAACATGCCATGTGGCGAATGCGGGCTCTGCAGTGGGACTTGAAGTTCCAGTGGGCACAGCATCGGGGAAATCCCACCGACTTGGTTCATATCTCGGAAGGAACTGCGAAAGATCTGCAGTGGTGGTTAACAAACTGCAATTGGGTCAACGGCAAACCCCTCTCCCTTCCCTGACCGGATCTCACAGTTGTGACAGATGTCACTTCTGGTATGGTGCGGCCATCTGGGAGAGGTGGAGATTAGGGGACCCTGGTCTCCGGCGGAGTCGGGGCTCCACATCAATTTGTTGAAGCTCTGACCGATTAGATTACCATTCAGAGCATTTCTTCCACTCTTTCAAGGGGAAGTTAGTGCAGGTGTACACGGACAACACCACCGCCATGTGGTACTGCAACAAGCAGGGTGGGGTTGTGGACCTTTTTTCCAGAGGCCCTGCGTCTCTGGACATGACTGAAACAGCAGGGCATAACCCTGGTGGTTCAACACCTGGCAGGTTGTCTGAATGCCAGGACAGATTAACTCAATTGATACCTAGTGGATCACGAAGGGCGTTTCCAGTCGGAGGTGACGTAAGGTCTCTTTCAGTGGGGAGATCCTTGGTTAGATTTGATGGCCTCCGAAGAGAAGGCACAGTGTCAGCAATGTTGCATGCTGGAGTTTCCAAGGCGGCTATCATTCGGCGATGCCTTTTGTCACAAGTGGAGCTCAGGCCTACTGTGTGCCTTTCTGCCCATACCACTCCTGCCCAGGGTTCTGAAGAAGATCAGGAGCGACTGGGCCCAAGTCATCCTTGTGGCTCCGGACTGGGTGAGGAGAGTCTGGTATTCAGAGCTTCTGAAGATGAGCATCGATCGTCTGAGCAGAATGCCCCTTTGGGAGGATCTTCTTTGCAGCAGCAAGGGAGGGTCCTCCCCCCGAACCTGTCAACTCTGCAAATCCATGCGTGGACATTGATCAGCAGCATTTGATGACTTTTGAACTTCCTCCCGAAGTATGTAACGTTATTTTGGTGGCCAGGTGGCCCTCCACTAAGATGGTGTATGCCATTTGTATTGTACTGTACAGAAAGGTCTATTGACCCTCTTTCTGCTTCTGTTCTTATATTCATTCTAACCCTTGCCCAACGGGCTCTGCTTTGGGAACTCTCAAGGGTTATCTTTCTGTTCTCTCTGCTTTTTTGCGGCTGCCAGACCAGCCCTCTCTTTAGGTTCCAATTGTACATAGGTTTTCTAAAAGGGCTGGCTCACTTGTTTCCACCCACCCGCAATGGGACCTTAATTTGGTCCTCACCCATCTTGTGTGCTCCCTTCGAGCCTTTGCACAACTGTTCCCTCCGGCTGCTTACCATCAAGACAGCCTTTTCAGTGGCGATTACGTCTGCCCGGAGGGTGAGTGAGTTGCAGGTGTTCTCTTGCACGCCTCTTTACTTGATATATTTTCCAGACAAAGTGGTGCTCCGCACCCATGCTTCATTCTTACCAAAGGTTGTGACCCCATTCCTTCTGGGTCAATCCATCACGCTGCCGACCTGCTTTGCTCCCCTCCATCCCTCTAAGGAAGAGGAGCATCTCCACCGTCTGGACCTAAAAAGAGCATTGTCGTTCTACCTTGACCGCACAAGAGTTCCGGGTGGACAACCAATACCATGGAGGTATGTGGGAGCTAAGAAGGGTAGGGCAGTGCAGAAAAGGACCATCTCTCGGTCGTTCTCTGCATTAAGATCTACCATGCCCTGGCTTAGAAGCAGCCCCCTGAGGGATTATGGAGCCATTCCACCAGGGGAAAGGCTGCGACTACGGCCTTGGCTCGGGGTGTCCCAGTACTGGATATTAGTTAGGCAGCAACGTGGGCATCTTTGGACACGTTTGCAAGCACTACTGCTTGGACAGTCCTGGTTTGAGGTATTGGTCTGCACCCACCGCCAGGATTGTATGGCTTGGGTATCTAATTCAAAGGGAAGGAATCTGCAGCTAGAAGTCTCTTATCAGATGAACAAGTTAATTGTCTTCGGTATGGTAGAGACTCTATCTAGCTTCATATTTCTTACAGCCCCGCCCATACCTCTCCGCTTTGCGGATAAATGTTGTAGGGCTAGGGTTACTCCCCTTTTCAGGGCCCTAGTTTTGCACACGACTATGTCAGTTACTTCGTGGGTCTGCTCTTCTGGCATGAAAAAAACAGAAAGTACTGACGTTTGCTCGCTTGGTTGACGCCTATATAGATACCGCAACGTCCTAATCAACGCTACCGACGATGTCATGCAGAGCTGAATGGAGCCACCCGACGGCGCGTGCAAGGGTTATTGCTCAGCAAAAGTTTCCGCATCCAGCTTGACACCTGGGAAAGTCAAAGGTAAGGAATCTGCAGCTAGATAGTCTCTACCAGATAATGGCCATTACGCCTTCAAATCGTGAATGTAGCTTTGAGACATCTAGCCTTCTTAACTAAGAATCCAGGTAAGTTAATTTTTTCATGAAATTGTTAAAGATGCACCTATTTTATATACATTTAAACTAAACCTGCATAGTTTAGCAATTAATACTTTATACCATAGTGTAACTTATCTCATAATTACCAAGGGCCGTTAATTGTAGTCTATTTTTAGCTCATACTTTTTCCGTACCTTTTAATTGTAACCCCTCTACTATTCCATGTAAAGTTCACTCATATCTCAGGTAGAGCAGCATGGTAAAAAAGAAAACAATTGTCATCCATACACTGCATTAGTAGAGGGCCCGCCTGTCTTAGCGAGATTATCTATTTCTTTTTGTTTTCGTAACCTCATTTATTAGCTATATTAGTTGTTTTGGTTCTCTCCATCTTTGAAATTCAGAAACAAATTTTCTCTTTCTGCTTAAGATATTTATCTCGTCTTCCGAAAATGAATTGGTGCCAGCTTATACCTCGTCTCTGCAATGTGGTGTTAGACTTTGCTTTCCCATATTATGTTTTGGTCGTACAGAAAAGCGACTCAATAATTTGCTTGTCATGAGCTTTTCCATTGACCAGAATTGAAAACTGAACAATGCCTTTGCGTTCTGGACATTTTAACTGTACTCCTTCTGCTGGTATTTTCTTATCTGCAGAGGTTCTGCCCTGGATTTGGTTGGGTTAGGCAACTAAAGTTTAAGTACCAATGACAATCCATTACTATAGGACATGTATCGCCACAGAACTCCTATTCATTCACCTGAGTTATCCTCTTTTTCCAGCACCGTATGTTCCAAATTAAAGCTAAATAACCATTCTGCTTCAATCAGCTAAATCTATATCCAAAGCAAATATGATGTGGAATGCATTTTTCATGGACTTGCTTTCAGAGGCAAATCACCTGTTCTTCAGAAAGAACTCAAATTCAAAACTTATATACCTTGTTTCACCCACCTATCTTTAGCCAGATTTGGTTAATGGTCATTTAGTTAATGGTATTTTGCTACACAAATCTTCTCATTCTCGCAAAACTTGGCAAGTTCAAAAACTAAAAAAATGAATAGCAACAACTGATAGTCATGATAAGTAATTAAGAGCAGAATGCTGAAATTAAGGTAAATGAAGAAAATGAAAAAACAAACTTGCAGAGAATAGTATGTGCTTTTTAAAATGTATTATGTGATTCAAGCCATATGTAATGCGAAAGTACAAAAAAACAAATATGCGGGAAGTGTTCCTAATCCTTTTATGAATTGCTCAGTTGCGTTTTTCACCTAATTTCTACTCTCCTTTAGGTGAAGATGCCTCTGGGTGTTGCATGTATATCACTATAGAAACAGTGACTGCCATTGCTTTTTATTGGTCACTTAATTCAGCTTAGCAATAGTGAAGACAGAAATCAGAATAGTGAAATAGGATACATTTTGTCTTTTTTTTTTTCTTTATGATGAAAAATTTTGTAAGAAGTTGAAACACAAAAAAAATTGATTTGTCCGTAGATTTGTAAATCTGTGCAAAATAAAGTTAATTGCACCTGAAGTTTGTTTGTTTGCATCGATTCATTTGTAGGAAGTAAATAATTTTGATTTTTAGGTTTATTAGTATTTATTTCAGTCTTCACACAGTTGTGTTATTGGTTTTAGCTTTTAGTGTATGACTGCAAATGGCAGGTAGCGGACCTAACATTTAGATTCCTTATTATAATTCAGACTAAATATTTTTATTGGCTCCGTTTTACTAACTACTTTTGTGCACATTGGTTTAGTGGCAAGTTAACAAAATCCCTAAGGCTGTTCTACGGTACCAGTCACACAAAAAGCATTGGTAGAAAGAATATGTAATATGAAATATTCTTTGCTTAACTAATCGAAAGGCATACAAGGTTATGAACTTGGGCCAATCATATAGTTCAAGGTTTTCCTAAAGAGCTATAAAATCTTCACTAGTTCCAATCGGAACCAGATTGTTGAACACCTAACCGTTGCTTTCTGATGTTTTATTTTCTTGCTGATGCTCAAGTGCTGTTGGTGTCAATCCTCATTGGACAAATTGTAGGGATTGATGTTAATAGTCACAACAGAGAAGAGTTAATTATTCTTTTGGGGAAAAAAAGACTTGTTTCTTGCAGAAACTGGTTATTTTGTGTAACTATGGATATGCTTGTCGGTGGAAGCAAGACCAGTTATATGTTTCATCCCTAGTTTTATACAACTATTATTGTATTGAATTGATCGTCATTAAATACGTTTTTGCAGTGTCTTAAATGGAGAGAATCATTATCTTGACATTTTTTGTAAGACTTGGTATTTCATATTCAAATGTGTACTTATTTTAATTTGTGCTTGTTTTTTTGTGTTTTAAAAAAAACATCTTCTCGAATATGTCAAGAACAGAGCACCGAATATGACGTTCTACATTCACTAAATGTGTTTCGGCACATCAGTTCCAAATGAATCCCTAGAATTACCCAATGAGATGACCGATATGAACCAGCTGCTTAGGTGGTGGTCCCTAGATGCTCGTTTTCTCTCCTATGCCTGGTGGTTGTTCTAAGTTGACAACTACATTCTAGAATATGAAGAGGTGCTGAGTTATAACTTGACACTAAAAATTGAAGAAACAATTTTGCATCCCTAGTTCCAACTATTTTCTCAGCAGTCGAGCAGCACTCACAGAACAGTGACATTGTATTGTGGTAACATTTATGGTCTGGCGCGATTTTCATTTAATGCAGTTTGACAATAATTATTATGTTGACATAAATTGCATTAGATATGACTTAAAATGAGCTAGTCAACTTTCAGCCACCTGTTTGCTCTGCGTTTGGCACTACCGTTCTATTCTTGATGTCACTGTCCTGTGAGGGCAGCTGCAATGCTTTTTGTTTTTCTTTCTGGCATAGAAAAAACGAAAGGTTATTGTTTGAGGAAAGACCGTTGCTGAACATATGTGCTTCCACTTGCTCACATTTTGCAGCAAATGAATGCATGTATGAGGCAATATCGACCAAGCATTGGGAAAGGCAATGGGTCTGGCCATGGCAAGATGTTTATTTTTACAAACATATGCAATATGAAACAAGCATTTGCAAAGCCAATAGATCTCACCTATGCAAGAGCTATTGGCTTTGCCAATATGCCTTAGCCATGTTGCACACCAGCGTGGCTGCTATTCAGCATTGCTAATAGTGGGATAAAGGAGACTGGCGAGGAGTGTTGTAAAGTGGAGTGTTATGGAGTAAAGTTGAGCAGCGTGAAGTGACGTGGAGTGGATGGTTTAGAGTGTCCTAGAGTGGAAGGGCGTAGAGTGGAGTAGAGTTGAGTGTCAGACTGGAGTAAAGCAGAATGGAGTGGCATAGAGGGTGTTGCGTAGAGTAGAGTGGCATAGGGTAGAGTAGATTGTGTAGAGTGGAATGGCATAAAGTGGAGTAGAATGGCTTAGAGTGGAGTGGCGTAGAATGTCATAGAATTGAATGGAGTAAAGTGGCATGGAGTGGTATATAGAGAGTTGCGTAGAGCATCGTAGAGTGGAGTAGTGTTGTAAATTGGCATAGAGTGGAGTAGAGCGTCATAGAGTGGAGTATCGTAGAATGGAGTGGCCTAGAGTGACGTGGCATAAAGTACAGTGGTGTAGACAATGCAGTTGCATAGAGTAGATTGGTTCAGAGGAGAGTGGAGTGGAGTGGTGCAGGGGAGATTGCAGAGGTGTGAATTAGAGTGGTGTAGAGTGCAGTGATGCATAGTGTAGTGGTTATGAGTGACGTAGAGTTGAGCGGTGCAGAGGAGAGTGCATTGACATAGAGTAGTACAGAGTGGTGCAGAGAGCAGGGGCGTGCAGCGTTGAATAGAGTGGCATAAAGTGCAGTGACATAGTGTAATGGTTTAGGGTGGCATAGCATGCAGTGGTGCAGAGTAGAGTGGTGTTGAGTTCATGGCAGTGAGTGCAGTCTTGCAGAGAGCAGTGGTGCAGAGTAGAACAGAGTGGTGTAGAGTGCAGTGACATAGAGCACAATGTTGTAGAGTGGCGTAGCTTGCAGTGGTGCACAGTGGTGACTTCCTCCTTAATAGCGGAGGAGCATTGCCCCACTAGTCGGAGTCAGTGGCAGAAAAATAACATATTACAGCAATAATGTCATTTTATTTTTCGGTGAGTTGTTCTGGCTGACGGTGCGTGTGGGGCCGGGCTATAACAGGTAGGAGTGGTGGCCACTTAAAAGTGTGCACGTAAGTTTGTCCGGCCGTCTTAGGCTGGCCCAACAGACATGTGCACTTCTATTTCTCCAACCCAGCTGTCTTCACAGCCGGGTTGGAGAAAAGCAGCAGGCTCCCAGGCAGTGTCTGAGTGGCAGAGGAGACCCCTAAGACCAATCCTGATGCTATCTGTGGGCGAAAGTGCAGTCTTGCAGAATAGAGTGGCCTGAAGTAGAGAGGTGTAGTGGTGCAGAGTAGAATAGTGTGACTTAGCGTACAGTGGTGTAGAGTTGAGTATAGTAGCTAGAGTGCAGTAGTGCAGAGAAGTTGGAGTAGAGTGCATTGATTTTGAGTAAAGTGGTGTTGAGTGCATTGGCGTACAGTGCAGTGGTTTGGTGCAGCGTAGAGTGCATTGGCATAAAGTGGAGTGGTGCGGGGTAGAGTGCAGTAACTGAGTAGTGGAATAGAGCACAGTGACTCAGAGGAGTAGTGTGCAGGGGCGTAAATTAGATATCTTTTGAGTAGGGTGGAGTGATACAGGGTAGAGTGGAGTGGTGCAGGATAGAATGCATTGGCAGAGTGCAGTGTTGCAGAGTAGAGTTGCATAGAGTGCAGTGGTGGGAGTGGTGTAGAGTAGAGTGGCCTAGGCTGGACTGGTGGATAGTGCAGTGGTGCATAGTAGAGTGTGGTACAGTGCACTGGCATAGAGTAGTGTGCTGCAGAATAGAGTAGAGAGGCATAGAGAGAAGTGGCGTAGAATGTTGCACCAGATGCCATTAGTGCTCAAGCCGGGCCTGGTGATAGGCCGTTGTTGTTTCAGTAGAACATGTTCACCTATTTCATTGTTGACAACACATGCATCCACCAAATAGTATAAAAACTATGTTGTGACACAGGCAGGATGTTTAAGGCTGTAGTGTAAGTAATGTAGTGGGTTTCCGGGCTCCTGTTTGTAGTTTTCAGGAAAGCAGTAATTTGTGTTGTGTGGGTTCTTATGGCATGGTGCTAATGCTTGTGTTGCACATACTGAGGCAATTGCTCATTAAGTGTGGTTGTGTAGACTACACCTTTTGGCTTGCCAATGCTTGTTTTTAGTAAAAGAGTTTGATACTCTTACTCCATGTCAGTAAACCTAAAGGTCTTTGGGTTACATTAAGCAAAAGCCAACAGTGCTTTGATAGAGGAACCTTAACATGAATATTTGTTTAGTTCGTGCACCAATCACGTTGTCGCACTGTTTGAAAGCATTTACATTGTCCATTTATCCTCATTGTGAACAGAAGTGTGCTCTGAATTTAAATCGGAATTTAATCCAGTAAATGTGTTGGGGGTTTGCACCCTAGAGAATGATCAACATTGTTCTCAAATTTCCCAGGTCACTTTGAGGCAAAAAGTACACAATAATGAGTGCTGGTTGCAATAGCGAAGTTGACCTTGATGGGAATTGGAAAGGAAAGATGTAAAGACAAGTCCCACATGAGGTTAAACTGGAAGCTAGATTGAGTATGCGATAATGGATTAATTGCTTGCTCCATGTTTTGTGTTTGAGCTAGTGTGGAAGAACTGTGATGTTTAACTCGCCTCTGACACATTCCTCTACTATGGCCTCCTCACATGAACACGAGTTTATCGTTGAGCCGACAACATGCTTCAGTTCATAACTGAGAGCATTGTTGAACGTGTAGAACACAGTTTTTAACAATAAGATATGGGAATGCACTGTATGGGTCATGATAATTTTCAGTGACAGCCCTTACATATAGGTAAAAATTAAAAAAATAGTATCGTTTTCTCTAACGTTGTAGCTACATGCCAGTAACATAATGTACTCTTCTTACCCAGTTTAAAAATAGTTGCTATAAGGAAAGGCATTCATATTTTATAGGTTTTACAAAGTGTTGTTTATTATTCCTTATCATTGCATGCTATCTCGTTACACAATTTAGGCATGAATGAGTAATTATGAGGTGCAGGTACCTAGAGCGTTTCACATAAAAACACTTCACTTATAACCATTAAATACCCAAACATAAGACCAAACAAGTGTTACAGATGCGCAGTATTTTGTGTTTAGCTTCTTTCAGATATAGTGAAGGCACAGATCGTAAGCAAATATACACATACATTTTTGAAGATTTCGCAAATCTTTTTTTTCCTAAAACACACAATTTTGTTGTCGAAATCTATTGTCATTGGTTTTGTGTCGGGCTTCTTTAGAAGTGGGGTTTGTGTCCGCCCTGTCTCCCTTAGGCCCCGCCCACCCTAACTGGAGATTTAGCTCGTGCACGGCTTCTCTTTTGCTGACACACGGCGTCTCTTCCAGACACGCTTGTTTAAATTTGCATCGCGCGATGCAAATATAAAGAAGCAGCTTTCGTTGGCGTAATGGCGACAGAGGCAGCATCATGGCAGCGCGGCGGTGGCATTATCAGAGGACACTTCCTTATCTATTTATTCCCGCTGTAGCACGGGACGTGCTCCTCTCGAAATCACCCCCCTTCTTAAATGTGCGGCCGGCAACAGCGCGTCGATGCACACAATTCCCCAAGCTTCCCAGGCCCCGGATTGGAGGCGGTTACCTCTTTGCTGCGAAGGGGAGGGCTTGGCAGTCCATGCGGGTCCCAGGCTTTGGTTACAGCATCTTCGTTGAAGAGCGAGGAGACGCCTCGCGCTGCCTCCAATCTCAGTGCGGCTCTCCCCTGACGAGCACCTCTGTTGCTAGGTGATACACCGCACAGAGTCCAATCTCAGCGCGGCTCTCCCCTGACGTCGGCACTGACTGGGAACGGTGCCAGCGAGGCTCCCGGCTGGCGGCGGTGATGTTTCCTGTCACAGCGCTTCTCTCTTTGGCGAACCGGCCTCGGGCACACAGATAGAGGTGCTGCAGTGATGACCAAATTAAAGAGCAGCAATCTTGGTAATCGGGCCGGTGGGTAAGAGATACCGGCCCTCCGTGCACTGCTTTTGATCTCGGGCCGGCGACGGTGAGGTACGCGGCGCTCTCAGTACTGGTGGAGAGCAGCCAAGCGTGCCAGCAATCCGGGTGGCATTAGTCACTAAGTAGGCACTATGTTTTTTCAGTTTTTCAGTCACTTTTGGCTAGGGCGGGCGCGTGTTTATTTTTGCATCGCACTAAGGTGAAAGCGCAATGCAAATATAAACAAGCGGCTGCCTTTGCGCAAATCTTGTTTTCCTAGCTGAACCCTTTGGAATTTTACAACCTGCACTGTGCGTGTAGCTCCGCAGCTACTTTTTCTTTCCTTGTATATGTTGTACACATGGGGATGACGCTTTGATCTTTGTATTTAGCCTGCATATATTATTGTTGATCATGACTCTTGGCCCGCTTTCTTACTCCATACTCTTATGCTCTATGTGAAGTGCTCTGTTGCTTTTAGGCCTTTGGGCGTGGTATAAAAACTCTCAATATATAAATAATACTGACAAGCTGTACATTGCGTGCCCTTAACTTGGTCTCTTGGCGTTTCAACGGCTGTTACTGCACTCAACTGAATGAGACATAGTTCATTGGTTTTACAACAATGAAAGAGACAAATGGGCAACCAAAGTTGTGACTAATATATTTATTGCAGAGGGTGCTTAACCCGCTGTGTCTTCAAAGGTAACCCCTTGGAAGCAGAGAATCCATATTTATTCTTGGAAGTGCAAAGGAAATCCCTTCAAACAAGGTGTACTGGAACGTGTTGGACAAGCGCGGCCATTACTTAAAGCTATGTTGTGATACTGCCGCTTCTTTACAAGGACGACGTGTGGCGCTACAAAGGTTTCCTGTTTGAGGAGCTACTTTACAAGCTCCCCGGCCAGGCAGAGTGCGGCGTGTAACCTTTGAAAGAACATGTTTATTGTCCCGCTAATGAGAAAACAGCGTCACATAAAAAGGGGCAGAAAGCACTCCTTAGTTGTCATAAAGGTAGCAAAGACTGCTTCCTGTCTCAGCCGGAGTCAACCCAGGCCTTATTTTCAAGATGAAGGGAGCGCGCTGTGCTCGCCAACCATGGACAGAATGCGTGCCCAGTCCCTGCCACACCCGGAGACGCAGACATCAATCCTCGGAGGTGGCTGGTGAGGGCCAGCTTTACTGACACCACCTCCACTTGACTCCCTCACGTCTGGGTTTTCGGGTGCCTGGCGGCTTCTAAGAGATGCTATCTCGGGCACTTTTACACCTCAGTGCACGAACCCACCCTGCAAAGCCCACGGGTTCCATTCGCTGACACCCAGCCAAGTCATCACAGACACTGCTCCGGTTATTCTAGGGCACCCCAGCAGACTGCATTCTATGTAGACAACTTTACTGTCGCGTGTCGCATACATCATTTCATGATATTTAATTGTTTTAAATATAATTTAGCTGACCACTTTCAACTAAATTTTGTTATTGTATTCCTTTTTCTATGGCACCTTCGTGCTGATTTCTAATCACATTCATGTAATGTAATCAATCTGGAAATCAAAATCAGCACAGAAAACAATATTCACACCAGCAGAATGGGGTTATGGTGGGGGGGGGCATGATTGAGTCACATCCTGCTCTGAAAGCAGCACCCCTAGTCAGCAGATTACCCTGGAAATGGCAGAGTAGCAGAATGGCCTGTCTTACACCAGAATGGCACTGTACGCCCTTTAAAAAAATCCAAATAAATCCAAATGCAGCTTTACAGTCATTATGCGCACTGCACAGAGCAGCTTGTTGCCTTCCCTTACTATCGCCCAATCCACAAACAATGTGAAAACCTGTGTCAAAGGGCTCCCCCCTTCTGTTGTCCATGTCTCCCGCAAATACCCATCCGCCCTACCTCCATTGTCCATGTTGCCCCCCACATGCCATAACAAAAAAAAGCATTTACAATGCAATAGGTCTCGCATTTACGCGAGTTTGAACTATTCACATTATAAATAACAATGCTTTTTATTTTTGTTTTCGTTTTTGAAACTTAAATAAAAGGCATTGTCATTTACAATCCCAATAGCTTAAACTCGCGTAAATGCGAGATCTATTGCATTGCAAATGCTTGTTACTAGTGGTTAGAGACATTTTATGACATGGTTTCACATAACACTCACACGATGTGCTAACCACAGTTGAGATATTAGTGAGGTGCCGCCAGTATATATAGCTGCATATTCAGAAAACCATAATTCATGAATTGCAAAACCCTATCTCAACAAGCATGTCTTGCTATTATTTCCAGGATTACAATAACCTATAATAATAGTTTTCTGATGGATACATCCGCCTGTGGATTCCTCACCTTATGAATATCCCCTGCGCCAGCATTCCGCGGAATCTTTTTCCTAGCTATCCACGTCGACGAGGTCGTCACAATGCCATGGCTCCGCACGCGGCTCCGCATGACGTCACTGGAGCCATAAGAGGGCCACGCCGGCATGATGATGTCAGTTCCCTTTCTTCTGCGCTGTCGACGCTAACGGTTTTTCTACGGACTCTCCATACTTTCTGCTGGATACTTTGTATTTGTCTGGTTTTCTTCTGTGGTTTCGACATGTCTGCTCCAAGGAAATCTGGTTTCAAGCCCTGTAAAGAGTGCGGGGGCATGTGTCAATCACTGACCCCCATGAGGACTGCCTGTGGTGTCTATCTTCAGATCACAACGTCGAGGGCTGTCCTTGCTGTAGAAAGATGAATCCGAAGGCCTTGAGGGAACGAGAAGCCAAGCTGTACGTGTGAGGAAAGAAAAAAAGGGGTCGACTTAACATGATTCGAAGAGAAAGCACAAGAAGAAGAAGAGGCATGGATCTCGGCGCCGTTCGTCGAAGCCTGTGGCTTCGAGGTCGCCTTCTCCGGCTCCTCGACGTCATGTTAAGGACTTCGTCTCTCCATCACCTTCAGTGTCTCCTCAGGTGACTCCGGTCCATTCTCCTTCATATAAGGGGACTCCGGCGTAGTCTCCGAGATTCTCTCCTGCTTGGATGGTTCATCAAATCCGGCTGATGCTGAGACGCCTTCGGCTCCTGTGGCCCCGTGGTTCCGGCTCTGAAGGTTCCTCGATTGGATCTCGAACCGGCGCAGTATCCTTCATTCCTGGTACCGGGTCCCGATCCCTCATATTTTTTAAATGTGATGTATGGTGTGTTTACCAGGGCCTCTTACCCTTCTGGTGCACCTTCGGGTCCTGTGTGTCCTCTGGTATTTAATTTGGGTGTGCCTCACCAATATCCTCAGGCCCCTTTGTGCTATTCATGCCGATGACGCCGTGATGGCAATTCCGGCTCCAAGGATGTCGACACCGTATGTGCAGTCCCCGGCTCCATCCGGCGAACCTTCTTCACGGATTCGTTTGACGCAGGTTGCTGCTGCGGATCCACTTTCGATGCCGCTCCCGGAGCCATCGACGCCGCGTGTGGCGCTGCTGACGCCGCAACCGAAGATTCGCTCGAGGAGAGAAGCGCAGAGGTTGCTAGAGGAGGAACAGTACCAAGCTGAAGAAATGGAGGAAGGTGAAATTTATGAGCCTGAGGATATGTTCGAGGGTCTGTGTGAGGCAAGTGGACTTAACACCTCCCCGGAGTGGGATTTTGCTTCGCAGAAAGCTTCTCCTTCGAAGGTAGTTGCACCTTATCATACTATGATAAGGAAGGCTGCAGAGCTCTTGGATTTGCAGCTCCCTATGGTTCAGTATAAGCCTAATTTGCTCACTGAGGTGCTTCATTCTCCGTCCTCTGTGGTTGAACCACTCTTGCCATTCAATGATGCCCTGACGGAGCCGATCCTTGAGGTTTGGCGCAATCCTCTTTCTGCTCCTGCAGTTTCAAGGTCGGTGTCCAGAAGGTACAGGCCTGCCCCAGGAGATCCTGTGTTCCTTTCTTCTCATCCATCGTCTGAGAATTTGGTAGTGGAGGCTTCATGTTTAAAGTAGTCTACGGGCGCTTTTCCGCAGGCTCCTGCTGACAGGGACTCCAAGAAACTTGAACAATCTGCAAAGAAGGTTTTCTCGTCAGTGAGTATGGCTTTGAAATCCACCAACGCTTCCTGTTTGTTGGGTAGATACATTCATGCCCTTATGGACTCTGCCAAGCAGCTTCTTCCAAAATTATCTGAGGAGGACAGGGGAAATTTCAGTGAGGTACTGGCAGACTCACAGGCTGCGGCTCGCCAAGTCATCCAGTCTGGCCTGGACAAGGCAGATTCAGTTGCCAGGGTGATGGGCTCATTCATTGCTACGAGGAGGCTTGCATGGCTAAGGTCTTCTGGGTTCTCACCTGATGTACAGGCTGCCCTTCTAGATCTTCACTTTGACGAATCTAGGCTTTTTGGAGAAAAGGCCGACTCTGCTTTACAAAGGTTCAAAGACAGTAAGGCCACAGCGAAATCCTTGGGTCTACAGTCTCAGTCAAGGGGTTATGGCTATAGAAGATACTGTGGCTTTGAGAAGTCTTCCTTTTGTGGTTCCCGTCAGCCACAGTAGCAGCGACAGCAACAAAATCCCTTGTACAAGTCCTACAGGTGTAAGGGCAGAGGTCGCCTTCGAGGAGCGGGTCGTCAGCCTTCCTCCTCCTCTACCTCCCCAACCTCTCCTGGTAATGCAGGAAAGCAGCCCTAGATCCGCCATCCTGGATCATGCTGGTCCTGTGGGGGATGGCTTACCCATTTTCTACAGGATTGGAAATTGGTCACTTAAGACCTTTGGGTTTTAGATCTGGTAGAAAATGGGTACGCCCTTCCCTTCAGGGAATTCCCTCCTTCTTTTCCTCCTTGCCAAGGGTTTTACATGGAGGATCATCAAATTCTTCTTCAAAAGGAGGTTCTTGTCCTGTTACAAAAAGGTGCAATAGAGGTGGTTCCGGAGCAGGAAAGGGGTCAGGGATGCTACTCCCGGTATTTCCTGATTCCCAAGAAGGATGGCAGGTTACGACCCATCCTGGATCTCAGAATCTTGAATCTGTTTCTCAAGCAGGAGAGGTTCAAGATGCTCACCCTAGTACAGGTTCTTCAGGCGCTGCAGCAAGAGGACTGGATGGTGTCCATCGACTTGCAGGATGCGTATTTTCACATCCCAATCCTGAAGTCGCACAGGAAGTATCTCTGGTTTACGGTAGGTTCGCAACATTACCAGTTTGCGGTCCTTCCCTTTGGTCTTACTACTGCACCTTGAGTCTTCACCAAGGTAATGGCAGTGGTGGCTGCCCATCTCAGGAGTTCAGGGATCCCGGTTTTACCCTACCAGGACGACTGGCTTCCGAAGGCAGAGTCATCAGAGATAGTGCGTCGTCATCTGCAGGTAACAACTCAGCTGTTGTTCAGATTGGGTATTTCGATAAATGTGCCCAAATGTCACCTGGTGCCCTCTCAGCGCAACCTGTTAATAGGGGCGTTACTGGATACCACTGTGTGTCGAGCTTTCCCTCCTCCACGAAGGATTCTCGACATTCAGGAAATCATCCCTTTGTTGCACAATGGAGCGGTTGTTCCATTTCTGAAGGTTCTACGCCTGCTCGGTCTGTTTACCTCCTGCATTCTGTTGGTCAACCATGCACGCTGGCACATAAGGGCACTCCAGTGGTGCCTCCGCAGGCAGTGGTATCAGCACAACGGAGATCTCAGGGAGTCGGTCAGGATCTCCAGAGAAGCTGCAGCGGATCTGTCTTGGTGGAGTCTGGAGGGCAATCTGTCTCAAGGAAAGCCCTTTCAAATTTCTCCATCGGTGGCCACAGTGATAACGGATGCCTCTACCCAAGGGTGGGGTGCTCATCTGGAGCATCTGGAGATCAAGGGTCTTTGGTCTCCAGAGGAAAGATTGTTTCATATCAATCTTCTGGAATTGCGGGTGATACGTTTGGCGCTAAAGGCCTTTCTCCCTTCCCCTCGCGGTCAGTCGGTTCAAGTCCTGACAGACAACACTGCCGCGATGTGGTAGCAGGGAGGAGTAGGGTCGTACCGTCTCTGCAGGGAGGCGTTGCGGCTTTGGTCCTGGGCTCAGGACCATCGGATTTGCTTGATGGCAAATCTGGCCGGGGTGCTAAATGTGCATGCGGATAGTCTCAGTCGGCCGCGCTCTGCCGACCACGAGTGGAGGCTTCATCCAGAGGTAGTTCGACACATCTTCCGGACGTAGGGGACTCCTCGGGTGGACCTGTTTGCCACTCTCGAACGCGCATTGCCCGTCATTCTGCAATCTCCAGTTTCCGATGCAGGGGGCATTGGGGGACGGGTTTCATTTGAGTTGGAGCTCACAACTCCTTTATGCGTTTCCTCCCATACCCTTTATTCCTCGGGTTCTGAGGAAGATTCGCCGAGACCAGGCCCAAGTCATATTGATCGCCCCGGATTGGCCAAGAAGGGTGTGGTACACAGATCTACTTCACATTTCATCGCACACCCTCCGCTCCATCTCCCTCTCAGGGCAGACCTCCTCTCGCAGTCGCAGGGGCAGGTTCTACACCCCCACCTCCAGAGCCTGCACCTTCATGCCTGGAGATTGAATGGGGCAACCTGAGTTCCTTCTCTCTCCCTCCTGACATGGTGGATGTTATTTTATCGGCCAGGCAACACTCCCCTAAGTCTATTTACTCCTACAGGAGGTCAAGATTTGTTAAATGGTGTGGAAATGAATGAATGAAATGAAATGAAAATTAGATTTATAAAGCGCTACAGCTGCCCTGAGGCGTCCAGGCGCTGGGACAGATGGGACCCTCTTGAGGTTACTAGCTAAGCATTAAACAGCAGGGTTTTTAGTTGTTTACGGAAAGTGGTCAGGTTGGGGTTGTTTCTTAGCTGCAAAGGGAGTGAGTTCCAGAGTTTGGAGACGTTATACGAGAAGGAGCGTCCTCCTGCTCTAACTCTGCGAGTTCTGGGGATCTCAGCCAGGAATGCTGTGGAAGAGCGGAGGGATTTATTCGGCCTATAGGGAGAAATCAGGGGTCGGTTGATGTCTGGGCCCGTTTCCCAGAAAGTCTGGTGGGCAATGCAGAGCGATTTGAATCTTACTCTGTCCCTGATAGGTAGCCAGTGCAAGGTCCTCAAGCTGGTTCTCACTGAGGTCCTCTGGGGGATGCCCAACAGTGCTCTAGCAGCACAGTTTTGGGTGCGTTGGAGCTTCTGTAGGGTGTAGTCCGGGGCTCCTAGGTATAAGGCGTTATTAAAATCCAAGCGGGATTGGATAAGGCCTTGTATAATTATCTGTTTGGCCTCGAAGCAGAGGAGGGGAAGGACTTTCTTGATCACTCTGAGGAGGCCAAAACAGGTGGCTGAGATCTTAGTGGCCTGTGTGTTAAAGCTCAGAGACTTGTCGAGCCAGACCCCTAAGCTTTTGATGTTATCTCTAGAGGGTGGAGCCACTCCCATGCTTGACGGCCAGCTCGGCTCTATGGAGACGGGGGAGGCTGTGCCCAGGATCATCAGCTCAGTTTTGTCATCATTCAATTTTAGACAGGAGCTCATCATCCACTTCTTTACGTCCTCCAGACAGGCCGCTAGGTCTGGTGGTGCCTGGAGGCCGCTCTTTTCTGCCAGGGAGACCACCAGCTGGGTGTCGTCCGCATAGGAAATGATCTTTACACCATGCGGACGGACCACCTCAGCCAGTGGCCTCATGTAAGCGTTGAAGAGCGTAGGGCTTAAGGAGGAGCCCTGGGGGACTCCACATCCCAAAGGACGAGTGGATGAGCGTGATGTGCCATCGAAGACCTGAAAGGTTCTGTTGGACAAAAAAGAATTGAACCATGTCAGGGCATCTCCGGTCACTCCTAGGTTGGCAAGACGAGTTAGCAAGATTTTGTGATGCACCGTGTCAAATGCGGCACTTAGATCGAGGAGGATCACTGCCACTGATCCTCCCCGATCCAGGAGCCGTCTTGCCTCCTCAGTCACAGCCAATAACGCCGTCTCAGTTCCGTGTTTGGTACGGAAGCCTGTTTGGGAGGAGTCGAGGAGATGGTTTTCTTCAAAAAACATTGTCAGGGTGGTATTGACATGTTTCTCCAGGATTTTCGATGCCCAGGGGAGTAACGAGATCGGACGATAGTTGCTGGGATTAGCTGGGTCTAAAGTAGGTTTTTTCAGCAGGGCCCGCACCATAGCATGCTTCCATGTTGGAGGGACTATCCCACTGATTATGGAGGAGTTCATGAGCTCCAGGAGCGTGGGGAGAATAGCAATATTGGCAAGATTCAGTGGGCCTGGGGGAGCGGGGTCGCACGGGGAGCCAGATTTTATTTTTTGTGCCAATGTCTGTGCGGTTTCCAAAGTAATCAAGGGGAAAGAGTCTAGGCACTTGGATGAGTTAGAAGTCAGATGCAGGTTCTGGCCAGGGGAGTCGGAGGGGGGATTGGGAAAGGAAAGGTAGATTTTATTAATTTTTTGGAAGAAGAATTCCGCCAGATCATTGCATTTGGTTGGAGAGTTATTGTTATCTGTGGCTGGGGACGGGGGTTTGATCAGGGAGTTAACTATGCGGTAGATTTCTTTGGATTTAGATTTGGCCGTAGTTATTTTAAGGTTGTAGAAGGCAGCTTGCGAAGATTTAATAGCCAGTTTATAGTTCCTGATCATTTCCCTGTATGTGGCTTTTACTTCAGGGTCGTATGAGGTGCGCCACTTTCTCTCCTGTTTTTTGCAGAGACGTTTGAGGTTCCTGAGCTCTTCTGTGTACCATGGAGCTGTTTTACTATGTCTCTTGGATTTGGGTGCGTATTCTGGGAGGACCTGGTCCAGCGAGGTGGTTATCCATTCTTCGTATTTCTTGTTATTAGCAATTGGGTCTTGAGAAAGGGAGGGTTTCATGGTACCTAGAACTTGTAACCAGTTGTCAGTGGGGAGTTTGGACCAGTTACGGGTTTTCCTAATAGTAAATGAAGAGGAGGGTGGTTTGCTTGTGGTCCAGTTGAAGGCTATTAAGAAGTGGTCTGACCAGGGGAGTCTGGTTATGTTTCCCACTTCAAGTTGGTCACAGTTGCTGAAAATAGGATCCAGCAGATGTCCTTTTTCATGTGTGGCAGATGGTACTCGTTGCTCGAGTTGATATGCAGCCAGGCTTGACTTAGTCTCTTGTGCCGGCAGGTCTAGTGCGTTGTCAAAATGAATATTAAAATCTCCAAGTAGGGAGAAATTGGACGGGGAGACAACCGACTGAGAGGTCACAGAGAGCAAGGAAGTGTTAAATTGTCCTATAGGGCCGGGAGGGCGGTAGATGAGAATGCCGGTGAAGCAGGCATTGGGAGAGAATTCGATGGCGAAAGAGAGGTTTTCACAGTCCTCAATATCTTCCGATAAGTGACGACAGATGGAGCCTTCTTTGTATATAATTGCGAGGCCGCCACCTCTGCCCTTAGGCCGGTCTGCGCGTGCTATCTGGTACCCTGGGATGATAGCTTGTGCCAGGTCTGGCTGAGAGTCTTGGTTCAGCCAAGTCTCAGTCAGAAACAGAGCATCTGGGGAGTATTCCTCTAGTAGTAGGGAGATCTCTAGGCAATGTTTTACGAGGGACCTACAGTTCAAAAGAAACATGGAGTAGGTCATTAGCTCGCCTGATGGTTTAGTGGTTGGAGTGCATAAGTGTAGATTGCAATACTTGCAGCGTCGAGGAATCTCCAAAGGGTGTAATGGGATGGCGCATTTAGGAGAGATAGGTGGCCGTAGCTGGCATAAGAGGTCTCGGCTGTATACCAGTCTGTCGCCTCTGGGGAAACCAGAGGACGTGGCCCCTGGGCCCGGCCGGGCGCGGACGAGCGCAGACGAGCTTGCCTTAAGCGCGCCTTCGGCGCGCAATCGGCGCGCCCGCTGCGCTCGTCCGCTGCGCGTCCTATGGTTGCACATATCTATAGAGGAGAGGAGGAGTTGAAGGGGGCGTGGCCTGTGGGGTGGGCGTCCCTCCCTCCGCGGCAGCTATCAATCAGCTGTGCGAGGTGCTGGGTCAACGCGAGTGAGGTGCTTTTTTTAAAACCAAACACAACACAACACAGGTGAGTACAAGTATACGATTATTTTTAAAATGTGGAGCGTCTCCCGGCTAATTCGCCTCAGGAGGATTGTATCTGTCTGAGCGCCGCTTTCAGTCAGCGCGCGCTTTTGTAGAGGTTGAAGGGGGCGTGGCCTGTGGGGTGGGCGTCCCTCCCTCCGCGGCAGCTATCAATCAGCTGTGCGAGGTGCTGGGTCAACGCGAGTGAGGTGCTTTTTTTAAAACCAAACACAACACAACACAGGTGAGTACAAGTATACGATTATTTTTAAAATGTGGAGCGTCTCCCGGCTAATTCGCCTCAGGAGGATTGTATCTGTCTGAGCGCCGCTTTCAGTCAGCGCGCGCTTTTGTAGAGGTTGAAGGGGGCGTGGCCTGTGGGGTGGGCGTCCCTCCCTCCGCGGCAGCTATCAATCAGCTGTGCGAGGTGCTGGGTCAACGCGAGTGAGGTGCTTTTTTTTTAAAACCAAACACAACACAACACAGGTGAGTACAAGTATACGATTATTTTTAAAATGTGGAGCGTCTCCCGGCTAATTCGCCTCAGGAGGATTGTATCTGTCTGAGCGCCGCTTTCAGTCAGCGCGCGCTTTTGTAGAGGTTGAAGGGGGCGTGGCCTGTGGGGTGGGCGTCCCTCCCTCCGCGGCAGCTATCAATCAGCTGTGCGAGGTGCTGGGTCAACGCGAGTGAGGTGCTTTTTTTAAAACCAAACACAACACAACACAGGTGAGTACAAGTATACGATTATTTTTAAAATGTGGAGCGTCTCCCGGCTAATTCGCCTCAGGAGGATTGTATCTGTCTGAGCGCCGCTTTCAGTCAGCGCGCGCTTTTGTAGAGGTTGAAGGGGGCGTGGCCTGTGGGGTGGGCGTCCCTCCCTCCGCGGCAGCTATCAATCAGCTGTGCGAGGTGCTGGGTCAACGCGAGTGAGGTGCTTTTTTTAAAACCAAACACAACACAACACAGGTGAGTACAAGTATACGATTATTTTTAAAATGTGGAGCGTCTCCCGGCTAATTCGCCTCAGGAGGATTGTATCTGTCTGAGCGCCGCTTTCAGTCAGCGCGCGCTTTTGTAGAGGTTGAAGGGGGCGTGGCCTGTGGGGTGGGCGTCCCTCCCTCCGCGGCAGCTATCAATCAGCTGTGCGAGGTGCTGGGTCAACGCGAGTGAGGTGCTTTTTTTAAAACCAAACACAACACAACACAGGTGAGTACAAGTATACGATTATTTTTAAAATGTGGAGCGTCTCCCGGCTAATTCGCCTCAGGAGGATTGTATCTGTCTGTATTAGTGTGGAGAGAGGTATATTGATCCCTTAAAGGCTCATCTTTCTGATGTTCTTTGTTTTTCGTTGCATTTGGCCCAGCAGGGTTGTGCTGTGGCTACTGTTAAAGGTTATTTGTCAGCCTTATCGGCATTTCTTAGTTTGCCTGATCAACCGTCTCTTTTCAAATCTCCAGTTGTTTTAAGGTTTATTAAGGGCCTTACTAATATGTTTCCGCCTACTCCCTTCATTATGCCCCAGTGGGACTTAAATCTCATTTTAACTTTCTTAATGGGTTCCCCATTCGAACCTATGCATAGTTGTCCTTTGAGACTGCTGTCATTCAAAGCGGTCTTCCTTGTGGCTATCACCTCAGCCAGGAGGGTGAGTGAGCTTCAGGCTTTCAGTTCTAAGCCTCTGTTTCCGACTATTCATGCTGAAAGGATGGTTCTCAGGACCAGGGCTGCTTTTCTGCCTAAGGTGGGAATTCCCTTCCATCTAGGGCAGTCCATTACCCTCCCTACTTTCTATCCTCCCCGCACCCTTCCAAGGAGGAGGAGAGGCTGCACTACTTGGATCCTAAGAGGGCGGTTAGTTTCTATCTGGATAGATTGAAGGACCTGCGATTGGACGATTAGCTCTTTGTGGGCTACGTTGGACGCATAAAAGACAAGGCGGTGCACAAGTGCACTCTATCCAGGTGGATCATCTTGTGCATCAAGATCTGCTACGCTCTGGCTGGTAAGGAGGCTCCTGAAGGCATTAGAGCTCATTCCACCAGGGCTAAATCATCTACTTCTGCCTTATAGCTGTATCCTGGGCACGCATACATAATAAAAAAAGTTTATACAAGAGTTGACGTAAACATTTGTACAGAGTTCTTGAGTTTATGCTGTATATTCTTTTATTGTGGTGAAGATGCAACCAGCCAACACCTGTTTCGTCAGGGAAAAGTAGTCCCACGACTTCTTCAGGGCTGTGGAGAGTAGCGTGAAGTCCCCAAGCCGGTGATAATTCCAACCCGGCCGGGTACGAGTATAGATTGTAGGATTCCAGGAAGGAAGGGAGTAAAGCGTCTGGAAAGATTCTCAGTAGTACATCGTATTCGGAAAGCCGGTGATAATTCCAACCCGGCAGTCCTAAAACGTAATCAGTGGTGAAACGTAAATGTCCTATGATGATCTTTGTTAAAGTATCCAATCCAAAGGTGCCGCGCGTAAGCAATCTATTGTATTCGACTCGATATCAATTATAGTTATTGGGAGTGAATGTCTCCCAGCGTTACGAATATAGGTCAAAATCAAGGAAGTGCCGGGGCTGAACACGTGTGTGTGTGTTCCCCGTGTCCTTTTGAGTATCAAAGAAGCAGCACGTCCTGGCGGCACCGATTCCGTCGTAGGTGTGTAATGAGTTCACGCAACTCTCCACAGCCCTGAAGAAGTCGTGGGATTACTTTTCCCTGACGAAACACGTGTTGGACTGTTTTGCTGTAGGGTCCTTCCTACACACATCAAGGGGTTACAAGTGTCTCCCCTTCCTGGTTAGCACCATACCCACCAGTTCACTCATTTACACAGAACGTAAATTTGTTGAGCGCTATTACTTCCTATGCACTAAAACCCTTACCGTGGCTATCTACTTCTGCTTTGTCCAGAGGTGTTCCTGTTTTGGACATCTGAAAGGCCGCAACTTGGGCCTCCGTCCACACTTTCGCAAGGCATTACTGCTTAGATTCGGAAGTGGGGAGGGACGGCCATTTTGCACGATCTGTTTTGCAGGACTTTATGGTATAGAAGGGTGGACACCCTCCTCTGGGATTCTATTCATAAGGTGAGGAATCCACAGCAGATGTATCCATCAGAAGAACAAGTTACTTACCTTCGGTAATGCTTTTTATGGTGGATACAGTATCTGCCTGTGGATTCCTCACTGACCCACCTGCCTCCCCGTTGTCCACCCTTTTATACCTTAAAAGAGGTATTAGATAATATGTTGTTTCATATTGTTATTCTGTATTGCCTCTGTTTGCCTTTGTGTAGGCTTATAGGAAATACTTGCTTTCTTTTGCTTTCCTTTTTCACTTTACACTGTGTGTATTTGTGTGAATACTGTGTACTATGTATACATTGTCTATATGGTCGGTCCTTCCGTTTCGCCTCGGTGGCACGGAAAAAATGGGTGGAACTGATGTCATCACGCCGACGTGGCCCTCTTATGGCTCCAGTGACGTCATGCGGAGCCATGGCATTGTGACGACCTCGTCGGCGTGGAGAGCTAGGAAAAAGTTTCCGCGGAATGCTGGCGCAGGGGATATTAATAAGGTGAGGAATCCACAGGCAGATACTGTATCCACCAGAAAAACGTTACCGAAGGTAAGTAACTTGTTCAAATGCTGAAGTGCAGCCCGTCTCGAAAAGTTGGGCTTTTTAGTCTCATTTGGTGCAATGTTTTTTGATGATATTTTGAGTTTTCTTTCTGAAGTGGTAGTGGTAGCAGCTTGTCAGGGAGTCTCAGATTTTAGCTGAACATTTGTGAAATGTAAGTGCCTATTGCTTTCTCAACATTGGAAATTCTAGGTGCAGATAACATGTACCATCTGAAATAGTGCCTTTCTGCTGCTCCTACTGATTTATGACTCTGTCCTGAAGAGTCTGGAACAGTCTGTTATAATTTATTTTGCTGTAGACAAGTTATTCTTTAAAGTTGTGGATTTTCGCTTTAATTTTCATGTGATTCCCAGGGCCTTAGTCTCCCCCGAATCATTCATTTTCTCACCCTTAAATGAGTCCCTCAATGTTTATAGTTTTTCACATTAATCTAGGTTATCTAAACATTTTTCTTGTTCACCTCAATTTCTTCGAACCAAAAATGCCAATTATTATTCCTTGTGCGGTTCAGATCGTTGCTCCCAAACCAGTGAGGTCCTCCTATCTCCCTTTCCACAAACTGTTGTTTATTGTTGCAAGAAAATAGACTAATCACACCAGCAAGGCCATGTAGGGCTTTTAAAGCTGATTTTTTTAAAAAAAATAAGTTTGAAATGTTTACCAAGCATTGCTGCCCACATTTCCTTTGATATTTATGTCCCATTTACGTTATGTGAGGCATCGTTTGCCACAGAGCACGCTTCCGATCTACGGATTGCACGCTTTTAGCTCATGTTTGTGTAATTTCATCTAATTACAAGTCCACATGCAGTCCTTCCACCCCGGGATGTGTGAATAAGGACATAGAGATACATCTCTTCAAATTTCATGATACCGCAGGTAATCCTTATTATTTGAATATTCTGTTGAGCGCCTCCGACCATGCCTCCTCAGTTATACACTTGCATACACAAGATCCATTACTGGGATCTGGGTACAGCACCAGACTAATACAAATGATCCCTGAGGGAAATTAGTCTAGGCATTTAGCTTCTTTTCACACATTTATTAATGTCTAAACAGATCTTTAAACAAGTGCACATGGATTGATTTTAATTTTAACATAACCACATTTTTGACCCGTGGGTATGATTGGATTTGAATAATAAATGCAATGGATATCCTGTATTTTATTGCCGAGTAATAATGTAAAAATCAATCCATACACACCTGTTTAAAGCTGTATTCAGGCAGCAGTTAATTGTGTGGAAAGAACACACAAATAGTCCCTTCGGATTTATTTATATTAGCATGCCTCCCTAAAGTACGGTCTTAATGGGTAAAGCGTATTTAATGCTATTCTCTTCCCATGAGATGCTGTTAAGCAAGCTCTAAGGCTAGCGAGTTTTGTCCCCTGGGTCACAGACAGAATCCTGGACTAACCCATTATTAAAGCAGTTAAGGAGGAGTTACATTTGGCCAGTTAGTCCTATTTCTTTTCCATCAAGAGGCCACCGGTTATTCTTGTCTTCACTCCCACAGCTAAGGAGGTCGTACGTCCATGTTAAAATGAAAAATGTTTCCTAAAGAGAACCTACAGCTGCCCTTTTCTTTTTTCCTTTAGAAAAGTTTCCCCCATTCGCCAGTGGATATTGTACTTGGGCATGCTCCAATTCTTGAATTGTTCATGTAGCCTTATGTTCAAGCCACTGTTCCTTCCAACCATCATCTCGAAAAGCCCTAATAATACTTATGATTTTAAAAATTAAAATTAACCTTTCGAAAATAAATTGAATTCCATGTTTTGTTAAGTTTTCCTTCAGGTAACCTTTTCTCTCCATTTTATCTTGGTGGAGAGAAGAACTTTTCAATAATCTGTCAGGATTTGGAGTTTGCTGCACCCTAGGTTTTAAATTTAAATATCTGCACCCTCACTTGTGCGTGTCTGTGTGTGCACTCTCAATGAACTCAGTAAATATCTAAAGCAGCCTTTTCCTTTAGTACCAGCTGAAAACATGTAGGCAGTGGGAAATCTCCGACAATCCACACCGAATCCTAAGAATAAAGAGCACAGTGAAGCATGTGCAGGTGGAATTCTGCACATCGGAAATCTCAGGGCCTGATTTAGATCTTGGCGGATGGGTTACTCTGTCACAAAGGTGACGGATATCCTGTCTGCCGAAATATAAATCCCATTCTGTCCTATGGGATTTATATTTCGGCAGACGGGATATCCATCACCGTTGTGACAGAGTAACCTGTCTGAGAAGATCTAAATCAGACCCTCAGTCTTTAATTCAGGGTCTTGCCTGTGTCATAATTTATTGCAACCTCAGTATTCAATATAACACTTTGTTTTCCAAGCATTGCGCTGGGGCCTGACCTAAACAAGCTGCGAGTGATTAAAAGACTGCTTCTCTAGTTTTTCACAGCTATATATCGATCAGCAATATCCTGGGAAAATCCTGGCTGACTCTTCACATTTTCTGGAAACATTGCTGTTGGGTCTCCATGAAAAAAGCATTTTCCTCACAACTTGTGGCTTAGAGCTACAGTTGACCAAGCTAGGCCGCCTCCCTTCTGATATGGGGCCATTTTTTTGAGAATGTGAAGGAGTTAAATACAAGACTAGATCAGAATTGCTCACCCTAGTTGCTTCAGAACACTAGGTTCAGTGGGATGCTTCATATTAAAGAGGCCCATCATCTGCCCAGGCCCGCTTATCCATTCCGGAGTCTATAAAGGCAGTAACAAAGGTTTAAGTGCGCAGGCATTGGATTCTTCTTAAGAAAGATTGCTATGCAGACATCCTGAATTGGTCCTTTTAGGTCAGTTTACATGGCTGGTTGTTATGGTGTAGAGGAGTATGGACTAAGATTACTTGAGTATATATGGAATCTACATTAATAGCAGAGTGAAGATTAGTGTTGTTGCGTTCATGTCACATGTACTATAAGTCATGACTAGGAAGTTATACTTCAAAAAGCGCAACTACGCCTTGATTAAAATGTGTAGCCAGTAAACAAACACAATTCGTTTTCATTCCATATTTGGTGCAAAAGAGTCCAGTCTTTTGCCTACTTCAGCCATTGAGTACTAATCACTTATATTAAAGTAGCTAATTTATTTTGAGACTTTAACATATGTAACAAATATAGTAGTGGCCCTGGTAATGGGATTCACTAATTTTGTGGGTAATGGAATAGATACTTTAGAAGCCTTTTTCACTAGTGGGTGATTGTTTACTCTGGTGATGGTAACGAATAAACATTTGGTGATGGGATACTTGAATGGTCTCATGTCACTGTGCCACTTCCTCATTGATCTGCTTCCTCTTCAAATATTGAAACTTAACCTTTTTGACACTAGTTGAAAAAGCCATGTTCTGTTTATTGATTTTTATGGGTGGATTGCTGCAAAGTTATTTGCCATGCATTTGGTTTTGAAACCAAGGAGGAGCTCCACCTCATGTGTTTCCTATTTGAGGAAGCAGTTCAAGTCCTTTGACACTGCAAATAATTAATATGCATTTTTTTTAAACAATCTTTGTGATAAAGATGGACCTTAATAAATTGAAACTGTCTTTCAATAAGGAGCCCTCCCAAACAATTAGTTATCATTTTCCATGAAGATAGCGAAGGAAAATGTTGTTAAGGGACACAAAAATCATCTTTTCACCAGACTAGTGATACAAATAACCTATACATCAACCTTTTAAATTCTCAAATAGTTTTTAAAAGTTTGGTGTTAGTAAATGACAGGAATTCTCATTTCATCAGCTAAAAAGATTCTTGTGCTCCAATGGTGTAAAAGTGGCCTGCTCACTGACCTATTTCATCCCCTAGAAATACGAAGTTATTATGTACTTCTTCCTTGTTTGCATTTTCCACCAAGAGGTGCAGTCTGCTTCATATTAAGCATTAAGTTGAATTTCTTCATTTTATTCTGTGGGGAGATTTGTCTCCACTTGATTTCAGTTTTGTTCCTTGGGTATATGGTTAGAGGTACACTCTACGGTGTGGTTCTGTTACCCCCCTTATCACCACATTTTGTTATTGTAAAACCTAATTCAAAATTGTTGTTTGCGAGTTCACTGATGGATGTTAATCATCTCTTCTCTATTTCCTGCAAAAGTGTGATGTATTGTACAGGGAAGCTGCCAGTCATGCAAAATTGAGGTTTATTGTACGAGCAAGCTACCGATCAGCTTGAGTGCAGCAAAGATTCCTTTCATTTGAGAGGGATTCTCAATCAGCCAAAGTGGTCATATTGACACAAGCATCGACCAGTTAAGCTGCCTAAAATGTTCTCACTCCACCTACTCTGCTAAATATCAGATTATAACTGAGAACTCCTGAAATTGGGGACTATGCAAGTTACCATACCACTTTATGCGGCGCTTGAAATCCTTTTGCTTAAGCTATTTTAAATATAATTCTTCTAAGAGTCACTTTTCTCTCCTCTCTTGAGGAAAGACAAGAAGAGAATGAAGTGGTCATCTGGTAAAATCATATTTGAGTCTCCAGTACTATTGGCTCCTGGTGCCATGTCAACACCACCTTCACACTTATTTTGGCTTGTACTACACTGGCAAGGATGTAGCGCATCATATTTAATTTGTTGCCATAGGAAATTATAGTGTGTTAACGTCTTTCAGCAGAAGCAACGTTTTAGTGTTTAGGTTTTAATATTAAGAGTATCTTTAAACTGTGGAACGTGTGATTCACTATTGTTGCTAGTATTAAAAAATTATCTACAGGTCTGATGTTCCAGCTAGAGGACGATGGAGGTATGTCCAAAAAAAGAAGAGCTTTATAGATAAACAAAACAAACTTTGACATGAGAGCCCCATCTATGAAATGCAAGAGGACAGCCATCATTCATCTGATGACCCATCAGTCTTCCTTTGAAATGGACTAGTTCTCTCTAGCAGCCATGGGTGTTATGTGACATTATATTATTGCATTCAATTAAATTAATTAATAACCAAACAAGTAAAGGTTGAGCATATAAGCCAAGATCGATGATGTAGCTCTTTTTCTCACCTTGCCATAGAGTATTGTCCAGCATTGAATTTTTCACACAGTCACATGCTTGAATTATTCTCGGTCATCAGGAGCTAAATCTAAACTTTACAGTAGGGTGCATGATTAAACATAGAATAGAATATTTCTTCATTAGTGTAGAGAAGATCTTTCTTTGTTCTTCTGTTTAAAATTTCTAGAGCTGTTGGAGGATTCTAGAGACAAGGCAAACTATTGTCACTCTGACCTCTCCTCCACTGTAGTAACATGGTGATGTAGCACTCTATGCGGCCTCCTGACTGCTTCCATCATCTTGCTGTCACACTATGCCATAATTATCCACACCAGAGACTGAAAAAAGGGAAGTCTGGGGAAAGGGCTCAAGTCATGAGGTTTGGTTATACAGCTGTTTCCAAGTTTATCACTCCATGAAAGATAGTTTGGAAGATACTTAGGCTTGTCAATTGAGACTAATTTATTCACTGCTGGGTCCAATATAGGCTTTATAGATGAGGTTTTCTGTGGCATATTCAACTACAAAAGTCAATTTAAAAGGTTTGTCTGTATTTCTATTCCTGTATTAAATGTTTTCTTCTGTGGCAGGAAGCTTAATGTTGAGCTGGTTTGGTTGTGTCAGGGCTGCACATATTTTTCAGTTCTGAACTTTCTTTTTTTTACTAATCATTGTTTTCAAGTGTCTTTTTTTCAATTATTTCCAATGAAATGAGCCAATTCTACAGCTCCAAGAATGTATTGGTTAATTGTAAGCCTACAACCGGGAATAAGGAGTTGCTGTGACATTGAGTCATCTATGCTGTCAGTCGTCCATTCATTTTCTTTGGATAGCTCCAGATAATAGGGCTTTAGAGGTCTGAATTTCAAAATAAGACTAGTTATGATTGTACATTCAACATTAAACGGACCTCTTTACAATTTATAAAAGGCTTAAACCACTACCCTATTTACAGTGATGTAGTGAACTGATACCTCTTTTCTTTGCTATCTGTCGAGTTCTAAGGCACTCTGTATTGGAGAGGCTAGAGCTTTGCAAACCCCTCCTCCCCCCACACACACATACAAACACAAAAAATAAATATAAGTACATGTAACTAAAATCCTCCACTATGTAGAAAGACCCACTTATTCATTCATCACCCTAGTCTGGTCCACTCAAGAAAATTAATTCCTTTTTGTTTAGTGGTTATTAAGGAAGGCGAGAATAAAGAACTTACAAGAGATTTATTTAGCTAGGAGCACCTGGAAGGTATCCACATGCTTTGGTCTTATTATGTCTACTGCTCTAGCATAATTTATATTTAGTATGATATCGATTAGATGTCACTGTTTCTGCATTTTGTGGATGGGCGAGGTTGTACTTTCCAAAGGGCCCCCTACCTAAGATCAGCCCAGGCTATTTATTTCCCATTTATACTGCATAACTTGCTCTATAGATGGTGGCTTCATGTCAGATGTGAATGTCCATTTTGGCCAGGCTGTTCTCTGTATCAACTATACTTGCTGTTTGATAGCTCTCTTGTGATTTTCACCACTGAAACGGAGTAATGCTCCCTAGTCCATCTCCTACTAGTAGCAGTTCTTAAGGGGCTAAAATATGAGAGAGCAAGTCACTCCCCACAGTACCGTTGGTTTGCATAATTTGTCAGCTCCTTCATGTTACCAGTACTGTGTCCGTATCCGGCTCACATCTTGGATCAGTACACCATAAGCCAGATATATCTATTTCTTAGCAGATGCGACTTTGGTTAACCCTGGGGGCGTGCTAGAGAACCCCCTGTGTCACGTGTTTCACTTTTTGTCTGATGAAATGGGACAATCTCTCATTAGCTTAATTCAGATTTCTCATATTACAGTTTGAAGGGGGTTTCCTTTTTAAAAGTAGCAGAAAAAGTGTTGCTACAGTATCTTCTTTTTGTTTAGGCCCGCATATCATCAACTTTGTGTTTTAATTTCTCTTTACTAGCCCCCTTTAGTTAAGACCCAGACTGTTACAATCTCTGATGTGTCCAATGTGGTGAAGAGTGAGATCCAAACCAAAGAGGTTCCACTAGTCCACACAGAAACGAAAACAATCACCTATGAAGCTGCGCAGGTGAGATCTTTGTACAACCACTCTTAAATATTAAATGGTTCTACCGTGCAGCAGATTGTTTTTGTAAGTTTTAAATGTCTGAGTCTTGCCATTGCATTAGTACTAATACATTATGGTCTATATTGTGGTTTTTAACGTTCTAGGCTTGTAAAGCAGTCTGGTCTTTTATCTATATGTGTGAACAATCTCAGCGACACAGCTTTAAGTCTCTTGAAGCATCACTTTGTGTGTTTAGACCTCACACATACCCAGCCCACTCCTGCGGTTGGAACATCACATAGTGTGCATGTAGAATCTTAGTAGTGTAGATGGCATCTGCCTTTTAAGCCTGTTCATTGCTGAAAGGGGCAATTCTCAAATGATTGTAGTATTTAAAGTTTTCTTTAGCGCTTGGGCTTTCGTGTGAGGAAGTATTATGTTTGTCTTGCCAGAAATCTATCTACGTTTCTTCACCAGTCAATTGTAACATGTTTTCTTATGCTGTTAAATCACTTTCTTCATGTTCTTGGTCACAAACTAATGTTGCCTATTAATCCAAAGTACTCCAGGATGGTGTATTCTTTTTCCACAATCTTCTCCCTTTGATTTTTGTGTTTGTTTCCGTGGGAATTGATGGTGGTGTTCAGCAAAGTTTGCCTCTTATTTTATAGATGGATGATAGTCATTGTGATTTGGACCCTGGTGTTCTTTTGACTGCTCACACGATTACCTCGGAGACCACGAGCAGTACGACGACTACGCAGATCACAAAGGTAACGCACACAGATAATGATGGATTCTCAATTAAGAGTAGATACAGAAAATGTTCGGAAAGCCAGGATTAACATATTTTGTAGTATGATCTGAGGGACGGGTTAGTGAAGTTCTAAAAGTGTTGTTAGACCAAACCCATGACTTCATCCCAAATTTGGGGGTTATGTAGAAGCTGTGTTTATGCTTCACTTGCCCTAGATCAGACTTCTTCAATGAGTAGTTCGTTAGCTACTGTTAGTGTTCCACCTACATGGAAGTATCTCAACTAAATTAGAAACTTTTGCTGGGTTATAGTAATATATTTACAGCAAAATTAAAAAAGTGTGTATATGAAACAAAAATGTGTGTATTTTCACAACCCATAACCTGATGTTTGTAGAAAAATGATTGAATTAAATATCTTTAAAGCTGATATTTGACTGATAAATCATATTGCATTAAGTAGAGTAATTACTCATATTAACTTGGTGTCGGGGCACTGCAGCTATGACTGTTATGGATTCCAACTCCTTGATATTCTCAAGAGTATCCGTGTGCTCTATAAACATCTTTTCATTCATTCATTCATTCATGAATCATCTATGTGGAACTATTCCAAATTCATTTTTAACATTAATGCTGGCAACCATAACTGATGCCTTCAGGTGACCAGTGCTGTTAATCTTGTAGTGGTGGCCCTATCATAATCTTGTCTGGCCTGGTCACTATTACAGCACTAATATTAGTAGCTGGTTTTCATTGAACATAAGTACCTCTAATCACCAAAAAGGCCGGAGACCCCTGCCCTAGATTAATAGTGTAATTAAAAAGATACAGTGAGCCATAACCTGCAAGAAACTGTCCCATTGTCCCTTTGCTTTATGTAGATCCACAAGGTTTGAATGCCTTTGTGATTGAAGGAGGTTATCATGTTAGCTCAAATATTTAAACATGAAATGCTTTCACATCTCTTCAGTCATATCCTCTTGTGACAGCAGCCCTTCTCAGCTCTCAGCAACTAATTTATTTCTTTTACTCTACTATACTAATTGGGTAGGAACATCATTTTTTCATTAGTCTTTTCTTTACATGTGCTTGTGGAACAATTTGTTAATGTGTTGAGCATGTTATGGGAATATTCTCGAAACAATATTATGGTGGCGTGGCCTGATGGAAGATGGAGTAGATGTTATCAGCGTCCACTCCTCCACATCCCCACCATCATCATCAATATGTCAAGCAACCTGACACCCGCTATGTAAAACTGAAGCAGAATGACTCAAGACAGGTAGCAGAGACTTTCAGAGCAATCTTCTGTTCTCTGCTATCTAAAGGCCCTTAACCCTTCTTCAGAGGTGATGGATGATATTGCTAGTATTCTTCCTCAATCAATCCATATAAAATGGAGAGGAGTATTCGTATTGCTATGGCAGGGCTCATAGTGTCAAACTGGAACATCTGACACCTTAGGCTTTTGTGTTTCAGCCAGTCAGTTTCCCTCTAGCTTCAAAATCGTCATGTCCTTCTGAGGAGCCAATCAGTGAATCAAATGACCGTTTTGGGAACGGCTAGTCATTTAAGACTCTGATTTAAAAGAGCTGTTGAATGTGTGCAGTGAATGTATCTGAAAAGAATGTGTCTTCTAGACCTTCATCACACAATGATCACATTTGTTTTTGTAGCTGCGATATTGAGAACTTCAGAAATGTTTTATATGCTGGCATCATTGGTCACAGCAAACATTTTTCTTTTTTGAAAACTTTTGTGAAACAGTGCTGTCTTCAAAACACAAGCCATTGTACTTCCTGATGGTCCAGGTCTCACTATGCTGCTGTTGGTTGAGAATATTTGTGTTTTTTCCCAGCAAACAAAAATGGATGAACCTCTTAAAATGCATCCCAAGATAATTATTGGCACCCGTGAAAAGTCTACTGTACGCCCATGCATGTGTCATTGAAATGCAATGAAAACTCAACTATATAACACCCAACTTTGAGCAAATAACATTGGTCACTCTGAAAGTTTGCATCATTTTAAAAGCATCTTTCATTGCCTACTATAGTCAACAAAGGCATCAACTGACCTTGCAGAAAAGCTGACAATATCCAGCAGACTGTTAAACAACAAAACCTCATCCCTCCACATTCAAGACTTTCAGAATTACAGATGGCAAAAATACCCAGAGCAAAGCATTCTCATCTGCTCTCCATGACTATGCAATCCTGCCCTCCTCAATATAAAACTTACCATTTCACTCTAGCAATGTAGAAAGGAATTTGTCTAGTATCTTTAAGGTTTATGTTTATCAATGGTCCTAAGATCCTAAAATCTGCAGGCTAAAGAGCACACTGCCCACTGATTCCAGCAACCCAGTTTCTACCAAAATCTGAGACATAGGAACTCCCTCCTCTGTTCCTCTCCGGTTCGCTGGCACCCTTATAAATGGTCCCTGCATCATCCTTTTCATTACCAGTATGTTTGCTCATGCAAACATAATAAATACAGCTAAATACTATGGAACGGTGTCAGAATTGTACATTTGCATGTCTTGGAATTTATTCAGGGCATGCCTAGCGTGGGAGCCACAGAGGGCTTTATATCGATAAGCTCAACCAAGTATAAAACATGTCATCTAGAAATACAAAAAAAGATTGCTTTTAGTACATCCAGTGAGGAGGCAGTGATGATTGGAGATTCGAGGAACTATATAAGCGAGATAAGAAGGTCAGGGCACTTTCGGGGACTGCACTGGTCAAAACTGTGATGCACTGTTGTTGTGGAGAAGAAATGTGGTGCAAGAAGCCAGGGACGTGACCCTCATACGTCCCTAATATTTGGTGTGAACCAAAAATTGCAACAAACAGGGGTGGCTCTGCACTCAACTCAAATACAATTGTAATAGACAAAGTTATTCGTCATAATTGAAAAACAAGCAAATGAATATTGTATCCCCAAAGATTCACAATAAGCTCTGATGTCTTGAAGGTGAGTTTTCTTTATTGGTGATTCAGATTTCCATTTAAAATTACAGCTTATAATTCATTGCCAAATCATAGCCGACGCGTTTCGTCCCAATGGGACTTCTTCAAGGCTATAAGGATACATACATAAAACATACATTATTATATACAATTAAAATTATCAGAAAAGACGTGACAGTTCCTAATACTTCCAGGCCTAAAGTATAGTACTAATACATTTAATGTGCCTAATATAATATGTGAATCTAAGCAGAATGGGGGATACAGCCTAATGTGAGTGCGATTGACGCAATGAAATTAGTAATTATATGATCAATTGATGTACGACATTTGTTTTATCATCAATTTTTCAAAGCAATTTTTCAAAGCAATTTTTTCAATGCAATTTTGTTATATATCACAGTTATTTGAGGACATTACTGAGGTTCTGATATGATGTCATTGATCATTTAATGCAAAACAGACTGATTGTGTTTGTATTCATTATTAATCAGTAAATCACATTGTTGCTATTAATGAGATTAGTTAATTTCACATTGAAAGGCAATAGTAAGCCAAACTTCTGTTGATGAGGCTTGTTTATGTTGATTCTATTAAGTTAACTATCAACATCAGACAAATTGATCTATAGTATAAGCAGTGAAAGTTCGATTTTTTTACATACCTTTGTAAATAGTAATTTTGAGAATTCACACAATTTAGTTTATTCCTTTTTTCTCCTATTCTGTCACACTGTCAGATGTATAGAATCTACAAAGAACAGAGTATTATACCAAATTATACGTCAGAATTGCTGACCATTTACAAAGAGTCATTATATTGACTTAGTCACCCTGCCAATGGCTCTGCATCTGACAAACATTGTATCTTTTGAAAATGTCAATAAAGTTAACATGAAAGAATTAAAAGTTGGGCAATTTATTACAATCACTCTAAGCCCTAACTTTAAATCCATACAGTCTAAAAAACAGTCTATACAAAACATACCTCAATATGATCCAAGACCCAGTATAGATGTGGAGTAGATATCAAAGAACGGTACGATGGCCGTGAACCTATCAAAGGGGAGATTTATTTATTAAGTATCATTATTCAATTGTTATTTAGTTTTTAAGTTTGGATCATACTGTTTTGCCTCTGATAAATATATGAAGGAGCACTGTGTAACTCCTAATTTGTCCATTCGGGTCATTTACATTTGGATTGAACGTATTTAAAGTGCACAATTGGTCAAATTACGTGTGTGCTCAACTTACAATTTGAGTTGAGCTTCACAGTCAAACGATGGAGACATGTCATGGGAATATTCCCAACCTAATTTAAAATCCGATTTTCATAAGTTATATATATCGTGTTATGTCCAAATATGACAGACACACGCTCTACTTATTTTTGCTCATGTTAAAATAGCCGTACATTTAGTTAACGTCAGGCGAGTTGACGAATCATGACTGTTGACATTGGAAGATTTCCAAGAACAGAGGTTTAAAGATAAGTTACGAGCGCGAGCTCTAGGGGTGAATGACTTCCATGCAGTATAATCAAAAGCGCCTGGTCCGTGCTCCGTGTACGTGTGACATATAGTGTTACATTCAAAAGTGACAGACATATGCCCTGCTTACTTTGGTCCCTGTTTAAATAGCCGTACAAACAGTTAGCATCAGGTGAATTAAGGAATCATGACTATTAATGTGGGCAGGTTTCCGAGAACAGAAGTTAAAAATTAAGTTATGCGCGCAAGCTCTGGGGGTAAAAAACTTACGTGCGTTGTAAACAAAAGCGCCTGGTCCGTGCTCCGTGTACGTCAAAGGGTCTGAGTGGATTGAGTTCACTCTGCCTCTATATAAATCCATTTTAACTAGTCACACCTGTGACTGATGTGCTCAATTTCGCGAGTGACACGATATAAAGTGTTGGTAATGGGAAACCTTCGCGAACGTATTCGGCCATCTTGGACTAGTAAAGAAACACATAATCATGTGTATCGAGTATATGATAAACCTCATGAAAAGTGGTGGTATGTGATGGCCAAATCATAATAAATTATATCATTAGACATGAGGATAACGAATCTAGGTAAAGTTAGATGGTGTGCTGTATGTTATACTGGGGGGGCATTGTCTTCACAAGTGCTGTCGATCATATTAATGTGTGATGGCCCATCGCGAATGTCTCATTATGCAAAAAAACGAGGAAATAGGAATTATTGGGTCTGTATATTGTCTGAGATATAGTCTGTTGAAGATGTGATACGAGAACCGGCATAAATGTATCGGCCATCTTGAAATCGTAAAATTGTCAAAGACGTGTATAACGAATACTTTAACGGTAATTTCATGTATCCAATATGTAGTTAAGGCAGCCTAAACATGATGCGTTATCTTCACCAGTGCTGTCGATCATATTAATGTGTGATGGCCCATCACGATTGTCTCAGTATGCAAAAAACGAGGAAATAGGAATAATTAGATCTGTATCACAGATATAGTCTGTTGAAGATGTAATAGGAGAACCGGCACATATGTGCCGGTTCTCCTATTACATCTTCAACAGACTATATCTGTGATACAGATCTAATTATTCCTATTTCCTCGTTTTTTGCATACTGAGACAATCGTGATGGGCCATCACACATTAATATGATCGACAGCACTGGTGAAGATAACGCATCATGTTTAGGCTGCCTTAACTACATATTGGATACATGAAATTACCGTTAAAGTATTCGTTATACACGTCTTTGACAATTTTACGATTTCAAGATGGCCGATACATTTATGCCGGTTCTCGTATCACATCTTCAACAGACTATATCTCAGACAATATACAGACCCAATAATTCCTATTTCCTCGTTTTTTTGCATAATGAGACATTCGCGATGGGCCATCACACATTAATATGATCGACAGCACTTGTGAAGACAATGCCCCCCCAGTATAACATACAGCACACCATCTAACTTTACCTAGATTCGTTATCCTCATGTCTAATGATATAATTTATTATGATTTGGCCATCACATACCACCACTTTTCATGAGGTTTATCATATACTCGATACACATGATTATGTGTTTCTTTACTAGTCCAAGATGGCCGAATACGTTCGCGAAGGTTTCCCATTACCAACACTTTATATCGTGTCACTCGCGAAATTGAGCACATCAGTCACAGGTGTGACTAGTTAAAATGGATTTATATAGAGGCAGAGTGAACTCAATCCACTCAGACCCTTTGACGTACACGGAGCACGGACCAGGCGCTTTTGTTTACAACGCACGTAAGTTTTTTACCCCCAGAGCTTGCGCGCATAACTTAATTTTTAACTTCTGTTCTCGGAAACCTGCCCACATTAATAGTCATGATTCCTTAATTCACCTGATGCTAACTGTTTGTACGGCTATTTAAACAGGGACCAAAGTAAGCAGGGCATATGTCTGTCACTTTTGAATGTAACACTATATGTCACACGTACACGGAGCACGGACCAGGCGCTTTTGATTATACTGCATGGAAGTCATTCACCCCTAGAGCTCGCGCTCGTAACTTATCTTTAAACCTCTGTTCTTGGAAATCTTCCAATGTCAACAGTCATGATTCGTCAACTCGCCTGACGTTAACTAAATGTACGGCTATTTTAACATGAGCAAAAATAAGTAGAGCGTGTGTCTGTCATATTTGGACATAACACGATATATATAACTTATGAAAATCGGATTTTAAATTAGGTTGGGAATATTCCCATGACATGTCTCCATCGTTTGACTGTGAAGCTCAACTCAAATTGTAAGTTGAGCACACACGTAATTTGACCAATTGTGCACTTTAAATACGTTCAATCCAAATGTAAATGACCCGAATGGACAAATTAGGAGTTACACAGTGCTCCTTCATATATTTATCAGAGGCAAAACAGTATGATCCAAACTTAAAAACTAAATAACAATTGAATAATGATACTTAATAAATAAATCTCCCCTTTGATAGGTTCACGGCCATCGTACCGTTCTTTGATATCTACTCCACATCTATACTGGGTCTTGGATCATATTGAGGTATGTTTTGTATAGACTGTTTTTTAGACTGTATGGATTTAAAGTTAGGGCTTAGAGTGATTGTAATAAATTGCCCAACTTTTAATTCTTTCATGTTAACTTTATTGACATTTTCAAAAGATACAATGTTTGTCAGATGCAGAGCCATTGGCAGGGTGACTAAGTCAATATAATGACTCTTTGTAAATGGTCAGCAATTCTGACGTATAATTTGGTATAATACTCTGTTCTTTGTAGATTCTATACATCTGACAGTGTGACAGAATAGGAGAAAAAAGGAATAAACTAAATTGTGTGAATTCTCAAAATTACTATTTACAAAGGTATGTAAAAAAATCGAACTTTCACTGCTTATACTATAGATCAATTTGTCTGATGTTGATAGTTAACTTAATAGAATCAACATAAACAAGCCTCATCAACAGAAGTTTGGCTTACTATTGCCTTTCAATGTGAAATTAACTAATCTCATTAATAGCAACAATGTGATTTACTGATTAATAATGAATACAAACACAATCAGTCTGTTTTGCATTAAATGATCAATGACATCATATCAGAACCTCAGTAATGTCCTCAAATAACTGTGATATATAACAAAATTGCATTGAAAAAATTGCTTTGAAAAATTGCTTTGAAAAATTGATGATAAAACAAATGTCGTACATCAATTGATCATATAATTACTAATTTCATTGCGTCAATCGCACTCACATTAGGCTGTATCCCCCATTCTGCTTAGATTCACATATTATATTAGGCACATTAAATGTATTAGTACTATACTTTAGGCCTGGAAGTATTAGGAACTGTCACGTCTTTTCTGATAATTTTAATTGTATATAATAATGTATGTTTTATGTATGTATCCTTATAGCCTTGAAGAAGTCCCATTGGGACGAAACGCGTCGGCTATGATTTGGCAATGAATTATAAGCTGTAATTTTAAATGGAAATCTGAATCACCAATAAAGAAAACTCACCTTCAAGACATCAGAGCTTATTGTGAATCTTTGGGGATACAATATTCATTTGCTTGTTTTTCAATTATGACGAATAGATTCGAGGAACTATCAGCTATCCCCAGGTTTAAGAGTAGGTTAACTCAAAAATCAGAACTCCTCATTGGAGTAGTTCAACTGGGCACTTAGCATCACAAATAGCATGCCAGCTATGTCTTAAAACACCATTTGGTGTTTGCAGTTCTAGCGGTTTTCAGTTCTTGCAGTGGCAGCTTCACTTCTGCTGGGGCTTCACCGGTGACCTCGCATTGGAACAGAGACCACCGAACTAAGTCATTGAGGCTGCCCAGGTGCAGACAGATGCTCTGTTACAGCAATTGCAGCCTTCGGACTAATCAGGACCTCTTTCATCAGCTGCAATGCCTCTTCCTGACTTGACTTGGAGCAGCGGCTGCACTTCTCTCTTAGGCTCTTGTTGGCTGAGTCCTAGACGACAGCGATGCTTGATCTCAGAAAGTCTTGGTATGGTTCACAGCGGAAATTGCACAGTCACTAAGGGTCCCGTTTAAAGCACAGGTCACGCCTGGCTTCACTCTGTTATACTCAGTTTTTTCTGGGTGTTCCTTATGCTGGGAGCACACTGGGTTTCTCCTCCTGGACAGTCTCTCCTCCTGCATGGCCAGGTACTCTCCTGCGTTTAGCATGCAGGCAGGTTTCTAGTCAAACCCTCGGCCCCTCCTACAGAAACTGTAGACTTCAGGCAGTGTCCCCTCACCTCTGGGAGACAACAGACTTCGTCACACAGGAGCCTTTGGTGTATTCTGCAGCGCACTCTATTCCTTGGTCAAAAAGAACTTGGAAATGGAGCAGAGCTAGGTGGTTTGGATCCCAATTTTTCCAGAAAAGATGTGGATAGACTGTCTAAAGCATCAGAAATTATTTTTCAAATGTCATTTTTGGCTGTTCCTCATGCAAAGCTTTTTGTAAAAGGATGGCTTGCACAGCAAGCAGACAGTGGGGCTGACCCCGAGGAGGAGCATTGAAAATAAGGTCACCATGAATTGTGAGATTTCTGCACTGAGATGTCAACAGCCTTCCTGAATTAACAATCACAGCAGACTCAAGGGCAGTCACTGCCTAGAAACTTCTTCAACTTGAACAACAGAGGCTGCATTACCACCCCTCAAACTGCCATCCGCCAATTTGCAGATCTCAGAAAAAATTAAACAGCAGCGTTTTGCTAACTAGGTCCTCATTTGATTAAATTCCAAGGTAAGCGGTTTCTCCATCCTATCTTTTTTCAGTGTCTGGGCCTCCCAATTCCAGCCACAGGAATGTAAGCAGTACACTTCTACTGTATATGGTAGCTGTGCTTATCCTCCATTTCATATCATGCTCAACCAGGGGCATTCAAAATGGATTTCACTGGCCCCTGTACTCTCATACCAAACACAGTCCTACTAACATACTTATGCTACACATTCACTTCGCGCATGCACGTAGATTGTCAGCACAAGGATCTAGGTGTTCGCCTAACAGTGGAAATTTACACAAGAGGTGTCAGTAGACTGCACTCTTTTGATACAAAGAAAATGATCTGGTTTCACCAAAGATTCACAAAAATACAGTACGTTGTATACACAGCTTTATGCAATTCCCCCTGGGCATGGATAGTAACTTTATGGCTGCTACAAGGGCACGCTTGGTGTGCTCTCCGGGTGATAGAACACATCAGTGGACCATATTTTTCCAGGGCGAGGCCTAGGCCTCTGTGCACATTCTAGATTAGTGAAACACCAGGACCGAAAAAAGTCAGGATAACAGTTTCACATACAGTCAGTCCATCATGGTAGGGGTACACACATTTACCATTCAGGGGATATTCCCATCCCACCAGTGAGTGAAAACAAAGTCAAATCAACCAGGGGACCTATACTGTTTTGATTTGTCTAGAAACACTTTTACTGTTTTGCTGGGTTAACTGCTGAATCCTGATTGTATAATATTTTGTATACTTGGATTCCAAATCAAGGCTTTTACTTCCCTTTCTTCCTTAGAATCAGTGTATCAGTACTGGTCCCAGCATCACCTCTGCTTCCAGGGTCCCCAATTAACCGTTCAGATGGTAAGCCACTGAGATATCTGCATTTATGAGCATGTCTTCGTGGGAGAGCACCAAGTGACAAGACTGGGGTTCTAGTTCACTGAGTGGCCTAGTCAGACTAGATAAGGTTATCACAGTATAACAGAGGTATTTCACTGTCTCAGAACACAGTAAAACAAGCTTGAAACAGGTTGGGATTGATGATGATCCCAGTGCCACATCCCACCATAATGTTGGTAAGTACCAGGCCAAATCCCTCACATTGGAGGTGAGGCTTTCTTCCTTCAGGAGCCCAGTACTTAGTGTAACTTGGGTCTGTTGCCATTGTGATGGGCTGATAACCCTTTCCTCACCACTTGCCAAGGCCCCCCCCCCCCCCCCCCAACACACACACAAACACCCAGCACTGGTACCATAAAATCAGCGCAGAATAAGGGGTAAATATATGCTGTTAAATCACTAGTGCTGGATTTGTGCCTGTCCCATCTGTGGATGTTCTTTTTTCTGTGCACAGTGAAAAACACAGGAACAAGGAAGAGAGGCGAGGAAACCTAAAGAGAGAATGCACATTTTTTGACACCAGTATTCATATTTCATAATGTTAGGAAATACTTGAACTCTGCAAGCTCTGAGTAGTCCTGTAAATGAGTTTGAGCCTTCACTGTACTTTTCAGTACTTGCTGAGAAATTCTTCTCCTAACCCCAAGAGTTCCATGATCCTCCTCCACCTCATCAGAGTGTTTTCTTGACTTATGTGCAATAGATAGTCACAGTCGCCACTGGGTAGATATAGTTTAGTTTGCTTTTTCATAGTAAATACCTTCTTTGATTTGCTAATAACTTCGGCGCCGTTTGAAGAATCTCCACTAACTTATTCTCTTTTTTTGACTAGTTTCTTCATAGAAAGTTTGGAGTAATCTGTCAAGCGGGGCTGAGAAAAGAAGGGGGAGTGGTCCCAAAACACAAAATCCCATGCATGTTCCATGTTTTATTTTAAGTAGCTCTACTGCACAAACTGCTGAACGGAATTGCACCAAAATTGGCAGGAGACTCAGTAGATCTTGGTCCAAAAAGTGCGCTTTTTGTTTGGTGTAAATCTCATCAGTAGTGCTGTGTAGTGCATACTAATCCGTAGGATCTGCGCGTTTGTTGGACAACATAGACTTTGGGTGAGGTGCCTAGGATGATTCCAAGCACTCCCGCAGGATATGTTGGCCTAGAGATCAGCTAGCTCACAGAGCCACCATAAGCCACCCTAACCCTACTAGGGAGCGAATGGTTTTTGGCAACCACTGATCATGACAACCCTGACCTCTCGGGGACTGTGGTAACAGATCAGAACCTCTCGCTCAGGCACTCATGCTCTTTTGTTCTTAAGCGAAATATACAGCGAATACACACTGGGTCGTTTTCAATATATTTATTAAACCAAAGTTACTCCTGTATAAAATACATGTGGTGCAATTATCACTAGACAGAAGCAGCGGAAAGTTATTACAAGCACCAAAAGAATATATAGAAGATACAGTTCTACCATGGTGCTAATGCAGTGTATATATGTTGTATTGATTCACAGTTTTATGAGTAACTTACCTCACATACCCATAAGTGGTACACATCATTTGATATCCTAAGCCATCTTTGCATTATGTACATAGCCCCCATACTTAGGTTTAGTGTCCAATAGAAGAGTAAAATCCTCAATTCTACAGAATCCTCTACTGATATCCCTTTTGAGATCCGGGCTGTGGGATCCGCTAAAATCCTGTGTCACGTGATACTAGATCTCACACCTGTGACAAAGCACATATTCAGATTATAGTCTTTCGCACGTAACGTGTGGAGAATAAAGTGGTACGCAGAACATAGCCATACCTGTAACACTGCATGCATTTATAGTCAATTTGCAGGTGAAATTGTAGTTGAGCAAAACAAAGTCACAAAAGGCCAATAGGTGAAAAGAAGTGTGATCATAATATCATTGACAGTGGGGTGGGTATCGATAAACATTATGCTGGTGGGGAAATCAAATGAATGGTCTCCAAAGCCCCGTTTAACTTGCCCGATAAGCAAAGTGTGTACATGGGCTGCTTCCACACCACTACAAAGTCAAGGTTCATGCATAGCCACTGTGAAGCATAAAATTACGGAGTACATTCACCAATTTATGTCTCGCCAGGCACTTTGAGTGGATGTTTATTCAGTTTCAGTATTGCTGCAGACAAGGGGCTGATTTCTATGAACTACAATGTCAAGGCCTATCATGAGATAGTGAATCAGTTTACATCTTTGTTGCATCAAGTAGGAAGGCTTAACACTATGAAAGTGCAACTTCACATAAATGAGGACATTCGTCCTGATGCGCAACGACATTGTCGAATTGCAATCCATTTACAAGTTAATCCCTAATTAAAGAATGAGATTATTGAGCGATCCACTGTTACAACGCTGTGGTTATCACCCTTAGTGGTAGTGCCAAAAAAGGATAGTGGAGGAGTTGTGCACATCTGCGCTGATGCGCAGCAAGCAAACAAGGCAATTAAAAGAGAACAAACATCCAGGTCCGCACATTGCCGACATGATTACGGAGCTGAATGGAGCTAAAGTCTTTTTCGAACCTGGATTTGAACAAAGGGTATACCCAGCTTGAACTGGACAAGAATTGTCGGTTCATTGCTACCTTTTTAACTCATGTTGGTTTGTTTTGATGTGAAAAGGCTAAGTTTCGGATTGTCATCAGCCACCGAACTGTTTTAGACTGTCATTTGTCGCATAATACAGCCAGTTCCAAATGCTTTCAATTACAGTGATGATATGCTAGTTTTCGGGGCCACACAAAAGCAACATGATGCTCTGACACCAGTGTGTTGTATATTTGCCGATGTAGCTCTCGCTTTAAATACGGCAAACTGTGAGTTTCATTAAACCAAACTCAAGATTTTTTGCCATGTGTTTTCTGATTGGGGTGGGGGGGGGTGAACCCCAGACCCAAACAAAGTACAAGCCTTGCCATCGACTTCTCCCCCACAGGATGCAACTATGATGAGATGTTTCCTTGGTGTGGCTAGTTACTGTTAAGCTATATACATGACTTTGCCAGTGTAAATGCTCCATTGAGAGACAAAACAAAATGTCCCATATAAAGGGTCAAGTGAATGTGAACAAAGTTTCAAGAAAATCAAGCATGCAATTGAGAATGCAACTAAAATAGCATAGTCCGATGATCCGAAATTGCAAACTGAGGTTGTTGTTGATGCGAGCCCTGTGGGGTTGAGTGCCATCGTTGCTCAGTACACTGCACATCCCAATACCCTGAGACATATTGTGGCTTATGCTAGCCAAAGTTTGTCAACTACATAACTTGCTTTTTCACAACCCGAAAATGAAAGCCTAGCTGTAGTGTGGGCTTGTGAACTTTTCATGTTTTCCGGAATGGAAAACATTTAACAGTTGTCACTGACCACCAAGCATTGCTCCCCATTTTCGGCAATCCTAAAGTCAAGATGGCCCCTCGTATTGAGAGGTGGGGTTTGCGATTGCAGGAGTATGATTATACGATCGGGTCCAGGTAAAGATCAAAACCCTGCTGAGTACTTCTCACGTGTGCCAATACTGTATCATGGCACTACTTCTAAAGTGGCTGATGCCTATGTTAATTCCATTGTGAAATCTATTGCCCCAGCTGCCATATCAGTAGAACAAATGCTTGCTGCCACGAGTGCTGACAGAAAGCTGCTAATACTCAGGCATTATTACACACCAATCATGGTGAACACAATCTCAACCTCTTCATGATGAACTTGAATACCAGAAATTTAAAAATGTGTAAGACGATCTTTGTTACTCCAGAAGGCATCATCTTACGAGGGTCCACTAATATTTGTTGATGAATATTCCTGTTTTCCTCTGGTTGAAGATGTTTCGTCAACGACACATGACAGAGTCATTGAAATACTAGAAAGTATTTTTTCAACTTTTGGTGTTCCTTCGATTTTGAAATCTGACAATAGCCCGCCTCTCAGTTGTCTGGAACTTAATGATTTCTCACTCATTTAAATATCAGGCATCAGAAAAGCACACCTCTCTGGCCATAGGCGAACGTTGTGGTCAAGAGATTTAGGAGTACCCTCAAGAAGAGCGTTAAGCGCGCTGAGCTGGAAAAGCTTGAACTCACATCAGTTCTTCGGTATGCGCTTCGTGCCTACAGGCCAACCCTGCATTCTACCACAAGTAAAAGCCCTGCCACCATAAAGTTTGGGTGAGCCATAGGCACCAAAGTGCCACAATGGACCTCTGAGAGATCTATTGGTATTGATGAACTTTGCAGTATTGACTCTTCCCATAAACGTCACATAAATACCTATGTGGACAGATGACGCCGTGCGCGGAACCATGTGTTTAACAGAGGAGACCAAGTGATTGTAAGGCAGAAACGGAAGTGCAAGTCTGATGCTCCTTTTGGCGCTGACCCACTGACAGTTTGACAGTAAATGACCCATGGTGACTGCTCACCATCCTGGAAAGTCCATTACACGAGATTCTTTGCATTTCAAGCACGTGCTTTGACCTTCGCCAACTCCAGATGTCAGGAGTGAGACTTCTCTGCCAGAGAACCCAATGACTGTGCCAAAATCTTTGTCACTAATGCCAGTCATGGACCCTTCTTCTGTATCTCTCAGCCTCACATTACCAGATCTGGGCAATCCATTTGACTACCAAAACAACTTATTGAAGAGTTGTAATGCACATATGTACTAATGGTATTTTTAATTTTACAAAGGGGAAGGTGTAGTGTCTTGTAAGTTAGAGATGACAGTACCCTTTTGCTACCTGACAGACTCTGTAGAACAGTGACGGAAGTGCATAGGTGTGAGTTATAGAATTCATGATATAGAATGTTCAGTTCACGGTTACAGGATTATGAATAATGACATGTAATACCAAGCTCCATGTGGGGTGTCGTCATTTACAATACCCGGGCTGGGGGTAGATGCTACAGGCCCAATTTCCATGATGCAGGTAAAAAAGGCCAGGTCATATTCCATATTACAAAATAGTATGCTGCCACCACCGTGGGTGTGCTGCTTTACTCTTGGTAAAGGCAGTAGCCATTTACCATGACTTGGGTAACACGTTGTACGCCTCTCCTGGTCTAAGCAGACCTCAGTCTGTCAGACAGGCCTAGGTCATAATCCCTGTTTGCCCATAGCCAAACATTATTTCCAATGATGCATATATCCCCACAGCTAGGGCTTTCTGGGCAGGGGTTCGCGGCTATTACCATGCAAGGGACTTTTTCCTTCCCACCACTGTGTTAGCCTTGGAGAGTATTCTTCAGTCAGGCAATCAGTCCGGCAAGGTCTTTTTCTGCCATCTAGCTTTCTCTTCCAATTATTGTGAACTTTTCCTGTAGACACTTGCTTATCACACTGTTCCCTACCAGGTGAATATACTGTGGCTACCAGAAGGAGTAAGCCAAATCACGGCCAAGCAGAGACAATCTCAGAAGAGTTCACAGCATCCAGCCCTTGATGTATGCTACGGTCTGGCTAAAAAAAGAGCCATGCAAGTTTTTGACTCATTCCATCCCAGCCAAGACTGCATCTATATCATTGGAGATGGGTATTCTGGTGTTGAACTTCTGCCAGCTAAGACCTTGGCATCTGTTCGCAGCTTCACTATGGGCATTACTGTTACAACAGCCAACTCTTCAGGGAAAGTAATTTCGAATACTTGGTCCTGCAGGTCTTAGTGTAAGTCCACTTCTCAAACCCGCCACCTTTTAGAGAAGGCATTGCTTTAGTATCTAACCAAAAGGGGTGGAATCTTCGGTTAACAGTATCCATCAACGAGCAAGTTTTGCAACGCTCTTTATGGTGAATACTTTATCTAACCACTGATCCCTTGCTGCCCCTCCTCCTTCACATTCTGTAGTGAACTTTTAGGGTTCTAAATAGGTCCCAAGCTAAATTTGAAACACACTGTCGATCTGCATCTAAGGGTGTGGAAGGGTTTAATGAAACGGTCATCAGTGTGCAAAGGTGACATCTTTATATGACTTTGTATTGTCACTTCCTGGAAATGGCGTGATGTTGCCGCATGATATACCAACGTGGGAGCAGTTGCTTTGAATAGTCCCTAATCCACTCTAGCGCTTGGAGGAATTCAAAAGGTGAGTATTGTGGTTTTAGAAAACAATAGAAAAAGCATTGTGAAGGTAAGTAACTTGTTCTTCTTGGATTTTGCACAAACGTGAATTCAGAGGGAATGTTCATGGTGAGAAGCTAGTATTACAAGTAAGCACATTTTGGTTTCTTTGTAACCATTACTTTTGACAAGAGGGTCAGTGTAATTCTTGTCAGACAAGCCACACACACAACATTTTATGCATGGAAAGTGACTGTGAAGACAAATACGAAGTTATTTTTACATTTAAACTTGAACCAAAAAGACTTGCTCTCCTGGTTTTCTTCCAATCTTTTTGAATGTAACAGAAGCATCGCTGGACAGACTAGATGTCAAAAGGGACGTTATGTACTATATTGAAAAAAACTATGCATTCTGATTTAACCCCCTTAGCATTTGTAGCTTTTGGCAAGGTCAAGCAAGGAGAATCAGTGAAAAAGCCTTTTATTGCTCAATGACTCCAGGCATCGTAACATACATTTAACACACAGCCAGCAGAAAGCTACATGCAGCGTTTTTGTCCAGAGGAAAAGCTACAGTACTGGCATGTTTAGTGAAGGTAATATGCAATCCCTTCACTAAGGCAGATACACCAGTGTGAAAGGCAATATTGAAGCATTTATTTCATGGATGTCTCCAATCTTTTTCTTTCTCCCACATATCTTCCACTTTCCGCATTATTCATTTGGCCTCTGAATCTACAAAACATCCACTGATGTGGGAAGTAGTTATTTACCTCCCCTACTTAGTTATCAGGAATTGCTGCCATTGCTATATGTTAAAAATTCAAATCTGAAAGATTTTTTCTCGTAGATGTGATGTGCTGCTGTTATATTGCACTGAATCTGAATAAGATGGTTCTTGTGGGTGAAATGGGGAGGCCTGCAAGGGAAGAATTTGTGAAAACAAGCTCTAATTGCCTTAGAAAATAGCTTTAAGGTATGGCTCAAAGTTATGGCAGTCTGTGTAATTTTTTTAAGCATTCTGAGCTGGATGAGGTGAAACTTGAAATAGCATGTGATTAAATGTATGTCCATCTTGGAGAGTTACAGTTACAGGTACGAAATTATTTGTGGTATGTGTTTAGGTAGCATTTTGTTGTTGCAACTGATTAGACTTGAACAGTTTGATTATCAAAGTCAGATGTGAATGTCTTATTTTTCATTGCTTCGATTAAAGGTAGTCTAAACTCTTCTTCTAGACTGTGAAAGGAGGTATTTCTGAAACTCGGATTGAGAAAAGGATAGTGATCACAGGAGATTCTGACATTGACCATGATCAGGTAAGAAAAAGTGGACTGCTGGGCATATTGTTAGGAATGGTTGAATGGAATGTTCATAGAGATGCTTACTGAACTTGGAGTCACAGTTTTAATCTAGATCACGCAACCTTTCTAGATCCTTTTTGACAACATGCACGTTCCTGACTATTATAACAAACTTTATTTAAAGACTGACACTGAAATGTCAGTTGTGTGTGAAAAGAACAGTTGTGTCCGGAAATAGCAAATCATAACCTGTCTAAAAGGAGTTTGAGTCCTGTTCTTATCAGAAAAGTTTGGAAATATTTTCCAAAGAAAATAGCCAAAAACTGCCAAGCTCGGTGCTTCAGGATACGATCACCAGGCGCTGTGAAAAATTAACTGGATGGGCAAAGTTAAATGTGGCCTATATAGCCGGTTATGTGTGTTTATAAATATGTATATTTGGCTTTTCAAAAAATGACGGTCAAACCGTATGAAATATTCTCCAGGATCCTGTGCTTGATGGGGCAATTGAGTGCTTATCACTATACCCAAAATGCCCTTGGGGAGACCTAGTATCACAGTTAAGTAACTGCTCCATAATTATATATAATTATAGTGGTTTACTTCAATACACTTGTGACCAGTAGTAACAAAGAACTACCCTCCCAGTCAATAAATATGTAAAATACTTATGTAAGTGCTGGTAATAGCATCTTTTGTTTTTTAGTTTTTTATTTGTGTTTGGATTCTTCCTATTTCAGTGACCCCCACACATGTCTATTTTGTGGGACCCGTGTCTCTTCTAGCTCCCTGGAGTCTGCATTATTGTATGTGCCTAATTTACTATTGCGAACACTTTCTAAGCTGACAAAATATAAACTTGCATTATATTCTGAGGATACCCATGCAAGAATGAACCACATTATTTTGCTTGTAATCCAATCATTTTTACTTGTCTAATAGCCCCTGAAAGGGAACAGTTTGCCGTAGGAACTCTCACAGTTATATACAACATTAATACCATTTCATCTCAACTCTGTTCCAGTCAATAAAAGAGACACCTTGAGGTTATTGTTGTTTTCTCATGATTGCCCTTTGTTTTCGGTGGGTGATGTGCTTTACTGCTTCCACTTTATTATTCAACCACCTGATATATTGTGTTTTTAATGCTATAAAAATGTAATGCACACAATACCCAACTGCATAAATGGATACTAATAACCTTTTTGCCTCAAGTTTCAATGTTAATCATATCTTCCAGTCAAAGGTTTGTGTAACTTTTACTTTTATGATCATTTAACGTGTATACATTTGTTTGTTGTTTAGTCAGTCATGGTACTTGCATATTATAATGTATAAAGACATTGCTCTTGTTTGTCTATTATGAATTTATACTCTGCAAACATTCCAATTTTAACACCCAGCTAACACTTGTTTCACTTTCACTTTCTCTGGCTCTGTGTGTCTCAATAGCCTTTGCAAAGTTAGAAAATACGCGTCTCACCAAATAAGAACATATATAATTCCACAATTGCTGTTCAATAATAATTTAAACACCCCTGTGATAGAAGTTGTTGGACCTGACGTCCTTGGGGTAGCTTGGCTCAGGCAAAAATGCTTTTTCTCCAAAGTTGCATGTCGTGCTTGCATCACACCCAATTCACACTTCAGCGCTACACCACTAAAAAAAAGACGCTACACCGAATCAGTGGAAGGTTTAGAAAATAAGTTTTATCTTTCCTTTTTAAGTGCGCTCAATTAACGTTATTCATCACATTTCAGGATCAAACCTTTCATGGTATCCAGAATAACAGTACAATTCCTTTCTTTTCTCCAGTATAGCTAATACCTGAATACTATTGGATGTATCATTCCAGCGCCTAGACTCTAGAGTGCCAAATTAAATCCCCACATGTAGCACTCCACGTAACATTTTCATAGAACGGAATTTCAGATGGTCAACAATCCCACACGATTCTCCCCAGTCAGATGATTACACTAGGCGCTTTACTTCCTGAATCTTAGACTATCGCATATGATCCATCTTATACATTAGGCGCTATACTGGTAATTTATTCTTTGGCTGGGAAGCAAGCTGTTACATTTGAGCCTTGCACCTGAATTTTACTCTATGACTGGTAATCAAACTATTACATTTGAGCCTTGCACATAAATCTTTCTTTATGACTGGTAATCAAACTATTACATTTGAGCCTTGCTTTTAGCGCTATTCTGGAAGTTCCCAAGACGTAGACTACAGTCTCGCAAGTGTTTACTTCATCGCGCTGGTAGTTGTTTTTAACCTAGAACTGGCTTTAAGTTCGCAAACCCCCGTGCCATTCCTCCCTTCTTAGTATACCCAGCTTACTGTTCAACCTCGGAGTCCTCCTCACAGGAAGTTCGGCAGAGCCTGGAGTCGAGGTCCCACTTCTCACGGGACAGACAGGGCTCACTGCGCTGGCACACGGGAGAACTCTTCAAACAGGGGGGGGGGGGGGGGGGGCAAAAACGGGGCACACCCACCAACCACCTCCCCCAAGGACTCCCCTGCTGGTGGGTCTCCTCACGGGAGGAAACCTTGCTCTCCCGTTCCTCACAACACTGGCGCAGAGTCGTTCCTGGACCCTACTCGGCTCCGTAGGCCAGGCACGGTCCCGTTCCCCCTCCGCAGCTGCTGGGAGGCGCGCCGCAGCCGCCTGAGGCAACGCGGCGTGCGGAGGCGTGACCTCCTCCTACTACCGGCCACAGGGGGGGGCGGCGCTTCTGCGTCTGCTCCTGTCACGTGTTACTGGGAGAGCTGCTTCAAGGCCTCATGACCCTCTCTTCCTGGCTTCAACTCTCCTCAGCTGCTCATACGCGTCGCCCGCTCGCCGGCCCACACCGAAGAGTCCCGACTCTCTCCACCGACCTCCCGGTGACAACAGACCACTCCCCCGTGATATTAGGCAATCTCTTAATCTCGGGGTTGCGGCGGTGAGTGCTCCAGGCAGGGACTCGTGGCGGGGGGGGGGGCTGTAATTAAGGGTGCAAGGTTCACACCGGAATGGACGAGTCAGCCAACCACTCGCTGTTTCTTGGGCACGGCCACCTCCTAAACAGTCCAGAACGGTGGTCGGTCGTTAGGGCCACTTTGGTTAATAGTCCCAGGCAACAACACGGATGAGGGAGGGGTAGTCCAGGACGGTGGCTCCTCACCTGGTTTTCCTTCAGGAATTCTGACTAACCAGGAACCTCTAGGTAAAGACGAACCCCCAAGTCAGTGGCTGGAGTCAGGGACAGGTCAAGAGGTCAGGGGTGGTATCAGCTGATGAGGGAAGTCACGCAGACCCTAAGACCTGTCAATTCCCTCTCTAGTGCAGCCACCTCCCCACTCAGGTGCCTGACTCCTGTCTACCTCACAGCTCATCTACCTTCCTAAAATGGCCGACCCCCCCCCCCCCCCCCCCCCCCCCCTCACCTCTATTTATAACCTGGGGCCTGACTGGCCAGAGTGGTCCAGAAGGTTCCGGAACCTCTCATGGCAGTCTATGGGCCAGGTTCTGAGGCGACAGTTGAGGCCACCATTTTGGGAACCTACACTTCCCCTTCCTCCATTTCTTTAGTGAAGCACCTTGCGCCTCTCCCTCAGATAGTGAGAATGGGGCAACCAGAGCTTCTACACCAACACCAAAAAGAAGTTAGTGGACAGGAAAAAAATGAGGGGGTAAAGGGGAAAAAAAAAAAATGAGGAGGGAACAGCCGGAGGGCTGACAGGTCTAACAGAAGTGTTATTGCTTTTCTTCATATTTACAGTCTCCAATACCTATTGTACTTAACCTTCATATATATATATATATATATATATGTGTGTGTGTGTGTGTGTGTGTGTGTGTGTGTGTGTGTGTGTGTGTGTACATGTGTGTGTGTGTATATATATATGTATTTGTGTGTGTATATATATATATATATATGTATGTAACCTGACTCCAATATGGAGCCTGATCTACTTTACCAGATGGCAACTCCAGCACCGGCCAGAACTCGACCTTATGATTCAGAGCCTGGGCCTGCCTTTTTCGACATGCTTGGGGAAGATCTTAGGATTGTTATAGTTGCACTAACCCCCTTGATGAGGGCGAAGACAACTGGTACGAGGAACTGGCAGATGCCACTGGTCTGCATACCTCTCCAGACACTGGCCTGGTCTCTACTTTAAGTTTGGCTACAAAGGAAGGGGTTCATTTGCTATGGTGGTAAGAAGAGCGGCTGAGGTCTTGGACCTTATGCTGACCTTGGAGGCCTTTAAGACGAATGCCTTAACGGGTGCTTCAACTGGGAGTGGCCCCCTTCAGATCCTTGCCTTTATTGAAGACCCCACTGATGTCCTGATTGGGGCCAGAGCCAAGACCTCCACAGGGTTGCCTGTGCACAGGACCATTGACCACCTCCGTCACCTGCCTCCTATGGACCAAGCTTACCTCACCCAGCACCCCACCCCAGAGAATCTGGTTGTCCTGGTCTCCACATCCAAGGTCAACCCTGATGCGTCCCTTATGACTCCACCAGATAGGAAGTCCAAGAGGCTGGGCAACTTTGGCAAGAGGATGCTCTTTTCTGCCAGCCTTGCAATATAGGCTGATGTTCCGCAGTGTCTCGAAGGAGGCCCAAGCCATACTGACACAGGCTATTGCCGATGACAAAGCAAAATTCACCATTCGTTGTGGATTGGATACAACTTGCTAGGTAGAGCAATTGCGTCATCTTTGGCACTTAGAACCACACCTGGCTGAGGTCTACATGGCTTTTTGGGGGGCATCCAGGCTCCCTTATAGACATGCCCCTTGATGGTGCCCTCCTTTTTGGCGACAAGGCAAATTCAGCGCTTGAGTGCTTTAAGGACAGCTTGGACACTGCCAGGTCCTTGGGCCTCTCCATGGCCCCATGCCAACCCCATTCTGCCTTTCACTCCTTCCATGTCTACAGTAGGTGCTACCAGCTGTGTCCATTCCCATCCATGCACCAAGGCCAGCAGGCGCCCCAATTCTTTCATAGCCACGAACACTGTTCCCACAAGCCTCGTGGGATACACAGCCAGAGGTCTACCCAGTTCGACACCACCTCACCTGCCCGATATCCACAGCCTCAAACCACTTTAGTTTTCCCTCGTTACATCACGGATACACACTGGAAGCAGGATCCAACTCCACCTGCCCCGTTGGCAGTCCATACCATCGGACCAGTGGGTACCGCCATCACCACATATGTTACCTGTGGTGATGGCGGGGCTTGCAGTACACCTGCAGAGGTCAGGCGTATCATTCTTCCCTTACCTCAACGGTTGGCTGTTGAAGGTAGGCTTTCTGCAGGCAGCCGTCTCCCACCTCCAGACTGTGGCGGATTTCATGCATTCACTGTGGTTCACTATAAATGTACCAAAGTCACACCTGACTCCTTTGTCAGGCACTACCTTTCATCAGAGCTGTTCTAGTTGCAGTGCAGTTTCGTGCCAATCCTCCTGAATGGGGAGACCAGGATATTCAGGATATTATTCTGATGTTTTAGCCTCTATCCCAAATTTTGGTGAGACTGACTGAGTCTCAAGAATTCATGGCCTCATGCATCCTGCAGGTAACACATTGCCTTTGGCATATGCGAGCTCTGCAGTGGGACCTTAAAGTCCTAGTGGGTGCAGCATCAGGGGAATCTCATCGACCTGGTCCAGATATCGGAGGGAACTTTGAAAGATCTGCTAAGTTGGCTGACGAACCATCAGGAGCAGACCCCTCTCTTTTCCCCACCCAGAGCTGACTGTAGTGATAGATGCATTACTCCTGGGCTGGGGCAGTCATCTGGGGAGATAGAAATTAGAGGTCTCTGGTCTCTTGCAGTTTTAGCTCCACATAAACGTGTTGGAGCGGAGAGCCTTTCTTTCTTCTATCAACGGAAGACTAGTTCAGGTGTTCACAGACAATACCACCGACATGTGGTATTGCAACACATGGGGTGGGGTTGTGGACCCTCAGTCAAGAGGCCCTGCTCCTCTGGATTGGCTGGAACGTCCGGGCATATCCCTCTGGGTTCAACACCTGGTGGCCTCTCTGAGCGCCATTGCAGATGAACTCAGCCAAAGATGCTGAGCAGATCAGGAATGGCATTTCCTTCTGCAGGTGGTGCAAGGTCTCTTTCAGCAGTTGGTTTTGCCAGGGCATATACTTGTACTTGTTCCAATTTATCCTGTACCTGGAGTGACTTCCATACTCCTCTATAATTTTGAATAGGACAGGAATAGTGGTCCCGGGGTCAGTGATATAGAGGAGGACATCATCGGCATAGAGGGAGATCTGGTCTGCCTCTTCGTAAGTAGGAGCTATCCTGAAACCCCTGATTTCCGGATGATCCCAGATGCTGCAGGCGAGCGACTCAATGGTGAGCGCAAAGTGAAGCAGCAAAAGGGGGCATCCCTGTCTCGTCTCCCGGCCTTTAGGGAAGGCTGCAGATACCACCCCATTTACTCTAACCGTGGCAGTGGAGCTACCCAGCTTCGGATTTTAGGACCTATAACGAATTTGGCCAGCGTACATTCTAGAAATGGCCAATGTACAGCGTCTATCGCCTTTTCTGCATCTAGCAATAGAATGTGGGGAGAGTCCCGGTCCTTCACCTACCAATTATGAGTCCTGCGAAGGTTTCATCTGGTGGCGCTTCACGGCATAAAGCCTGATTGATCTTCATGAACAAGAGATGTAATATGTTTAAGGAGGCGGGTCGTTAAAATCATTGCAAATATCTTTACCTCAGTGTTCAGTAGAGAAATAGGATTGTCTGAGTCGCATCTATCGTGTGGTTTACTGTCTTTATGTATTACCACTAAAATTGCTGACCGTAGATCAGAGGGTAAGATGCCTTCTTTATGTGCATCTTGGAAAAGACACAGCAGGTGGGGGCACAGGAGATCTATACAATGTTTATATAATTCTGGTGGTAGCCCTTTGGGCCCGGGGGCCATCCTGTGTCCCAGTTTCGTCACTGCCTCTTGTATTTCTGTCTGTCAGGTCAGCATCTAGCTCTCGTGCTTCTTCATCTCCCAGCACTGGGATCAGGTAATTCTCTATCTCAGTATTTGAGCTTAGGGGGCGGGCTGTATAGAACCATCTGTAGTAATCGGCAAAGCCCTAGCGATGTGGATGTTTGTAGTTTGGGTAACATCATGACTGTCTATAATGTCCCATACCTACCTGGCCTGTTCCTTCTTACAAGTCCAGGCCAGCAATTTCCCCGCCTTGTTTCCATCCTCATAAAAGCGTTGGAGCATAACCAGTCTCTGCTTCCTGGCATTATCCATGGCCACATCCCTATATTCCTGTCTCAGGGTATCGAGTTGCCTGGCTAGCTTGGGATCATTATTGTGGATTGCCCTTCTTTCAAGGCGTAGTATCTGTTGTTCTAATTCTTCCAGTGATTTCACCCTTTCTTTCTTTTCCCATGTCCCATGAGTGATTTCGCCCTTTATTTCTTTTCCCATGCAATGTGGTTTTGGGCCCTATCTCGCAGCACTGTCTTGTAGACCTCCCACACCATCACCCCGAAAGGGACCGAATTCTCATTCGTATGAAAGCATATTTCTGTGTCCGCCAAGCATTGAGGTACCACCCGGTCATTACCCCGGGTTCCTATTCTCACCCCGAGGGAGAGTAGTCAGGAAGACCCCTTGCCAAATAATTAGCCTGTCATATCTCACCTATTTCATCCCTGGGAACAAAGACGTAGTCTAACCTGGAGTACACTTTGTGCGCACCAGAATAGTAGGAGAACTGCCTATCTTGGGGATGTTTGAGTCGCCAGAAGTCAACTAACCCGAGGGTACTAGCAAATCGTGACAAAGGGATGATGGCCAATGAACCTCCATCACCCACAGAACTGTCCAGCGGTGAAGTAGTTATGTCATTGAAGTCACCCCCAATCACATGAAGGATTGAAGGCGTCTCAAGCAGAATGTCTATAATTTACTCAGGGGGGGCGCCCGGAGTCTGAGCGGCGCATATGCGCATTTCAGGGTCATATCTTTCCTGCCCCATTTCCCCGTTTCTCTCACATACCTGTCCATGCGATCTTGCCAAAGACGTATTGTCCTAAAAGATCTCTTAATCAGTATGGCCACTCCCCTTGACCCAGTAGAGTATCCTGCATGGTCCAACACTGTGTAGGCGCCCCGGCCAAGAAATCTACACTGTGTACCCTGCAAATGTGTCACTTGAAGCATCACTATGTCTAGATGTAGCCTCGTGATCAGTTGCATCAACAGTCCCTTTTAATTTTGTCACCCAGGCCATTGACTCAACACTTCAACAACGTAAAGTCTTGAGTCTGAGCAAGGGTAGATGCGGCCATGGGATATGATCGATCCCTTACACCATTTAGGTGGGATTGGCCCTTAGAACCTCCGTTTAGCCTGTGGGGACTCCATCCCTTAGTTACCCATCCGACTGACAAAAATGAACAGAAAAACTCTACCGTAACCTATCTCCCACCCAACCAACGCCCCTCCCCACCCCCACTATCCCCCCAGCATCAGCCACCCTCATCCTAGCGAAACAGCTAGTCGCTGGAGAAGATGGAGTGGTCTGTCCATCCCGTGAAATTTCACGGAACATTTAAACCAACAGTGTAATTCAAAAAGTAATCTTCAGCCACTGGCTGGGGGCGTTTGGTGCGTGTTATGCATGTGGAGCCCCTGCCGCTGGTATAAAAGTGCCAGTTCCGTAGTCCGGCGGCTGACTTGGTGCCGACTGCGCTCTGGCCCCTCCATCCTGCTCCAGAACTGAGATCGCAGCAGCCAATGGGTGCAAGGTTTCTGGTCCCGAGGACATCCCAGTGTCTTCAGAATCAATGTGGGTATCTGAAGACTTGGCACCCCTGACAGTCCCAGTATTTGCACTTGCCTGTTCACCATCTTCGTCAGCAAGGTGTCGCTTGTACTGGGTCGCTTTTCTCAAGGTGTAAGTCGTTCTTCCTTCCACTCTGTCTACATACGGTCCTGCATTTCCTTCACGTCGAGGCCAGGGATCTTGCCTCCGTGCTTTGTTCTTGGTGTCTCTCCGTTGTGGATTCTTTTGAGGGGCAGAGGATGGATCTCTCCTCTACCCAGGCCCATGCGTCCTCAGGGGTTAGAAAGAAGTGCTATTTCACCATGCAGGAAAGAGGAGCATGTATCGGATGCGAAGGGCTAGAAGTTTAGCTTTGAGAGAATCAAAGGTCCGATGCCGCCTTTGGACCTTACGGCAGTAGTCTGAGAACACCATGATTTTAGAATTTTCATGTCTGACCTCTCATTTGTGACGCTTTTCTCGAAGGATCATAGCTTTGTTTAAAAAGTTAAGAGACTTTGCAATGATCGATCTGCGAGAGGCCCCCGGGGGTGGTCGTGCACTCAGTGTGCGGTGTGCCCGCTCTGTGACAAAGCAGGCGGAGAATTGTTCTGATGGGATTATACCCTTGAGCCAGGTCGGCAAGACGCAGGCACGGTGTTCCCTTCCGCTCTCTCAGGGAAGCCCACGAAGCGGAGATTGTTTCTCTGGGCCCTATTTTCTGCATCCTCCAGCTGCCATAGTATGTCCGTGTTGGTGTTGCGGAGGTCCGTCACCCCTTTCTGGGTGTCCTTCACCACATCCTCCACCTCTGAGACTCGAATTTCTGCTTCAGTCACCCGTTCCAACTCCTAGCGCAGGTCTTGACATAAGAGTGTGACTTCAGAGCAGACCTCCCCTATTTTATCTTCAAGTGCCTCTCTTGTGCTTTGTATCCCCTGGAGTAACACAGCCGTGTCTGGTGGGGTCTGGGTGGCGTCCGCGTCCTCCATCTGGGGGTGCAGTATTTTCATAAAGTGGTCCATCTTCCCCTGCCTAGGGTGTTTGGTGTCCTTGTCATTGGCCATTACGTGGTCGGGTATTGTTTCGGGCGTCGCTGGGCACAACCACTTGCTAGATGATTGTCCAAGCCCCTATCTTGGCTAGGTTGGACTACTGCAATGCGCTAGTCCTTGTCTTTAATAAGTCTGTGATCATGAGGCTCCAGCTCGCCCAGAATGCTGCAGCCCGTACTCTGTTTGCCCTCCCCAATCACTGCTCAGATACTGGTCTCCTTCGCCGACTACATTGGTTATCCATAGAACAGAGAATTCACGTCAAAGCCCTTTGCTTCACCCACAAGATTCTCTCTGGCCTCTGCCCAGCGATCCTGAGCAATCTATACCTCCCTTACGCTCTCACGCGTGCCCCACGCTCGGCTGATCTCCACCTGGCCCGGGTTCCCTGGTTTTGCAGAGGCCTAAGGCGTTCATTACAGGTGATCGTGCCGGCCCTTTGGAACTCCCTGCTTCTCTCTACCAGAAGTATTTTCAATCACTTGGCCTTCAGGAGGGCTGTGAAGACTTGGCTTTTCGCTGATCTTTAGTCTCCTCCACTCACTCACTCCTCCTGCTCTCTTTGCACTAGGACGTCCCATTGCTGAGACAGCCATGCGCTCGCTAAATATTTTAATATAACATAACTTGCAAGGCTATTCCGTCCAGCAACTGAGATACAGGTGGAGGGGTGAGGTAACTCAGCAGTTCGCAGGGTCAAGCAAACGAGCCAGAAGGTCAGGCCTTTCTGTTTCGGGCGTCCGTATCCATTGTCAGGTGGTGGATTCGTGCGGTGTTGCTTAGGTACTGCCTTTGGTGCCCTGCCAGTTTCCGGCTGTCGTCCTGGTTCCCCCCACGTCTACTGACGGCTTCGTTCAAGCTAGGCGCAGGTGGGAAGGGAATGGGAAAGCGTCTGGGGACTATCCATAAAACCAGTCTATTCTCTACACCATATCCTTGCCCAAAGTCCTTTTCTGCTTGCAGGCCAGGACAGTCTGTCTCAGCCACTTGAATAGGGACCAGTCACTTATATCTGCAGTACATTTGGCCTGGGCTGCTGCCAAAAGCCAGCACATATCCTCCCTCCCTGTGTACTAGGGCCCGGGCCGTTCTCCTCCCCAGACGCACCAAGGGTCTCTCGGGCCCTGCTTCCTCCAGCGTCCAGACCACTCTTCCCCCTGGAGGGGCAGTCGACTTGGGAGCTTCAGAGAAGGTGAGGCCAGACGGGGCGCCATCTTGGAGAGCGTCCGTCAGTCTATCTCTGCTGTGTTTTTTAGTGCCTCAGCAGGTTCAACAGCTCCGGGGCATTCGGTTTTGGCCAGTGACAAACAGCCAGCCTGGAGGGCCGTCTGGGCAGCATCTGCATGCTTTCAGGCTGGCAGGATTTCTGACTGAATTAGTGCTCCGGCTGGAGCTCACTGGAAATGCAGCTTACACAGCCATGCTTCAGGCCACGCCCTGTTGATTTACACTTCTTTTGAGCCACTGCACAACTGTCCTCTCAAGCTCCTTACCATTAAGACACCTTCCTCGTGGCAATAACATCTGCCCAGAGGGTCAGTGAGCTTCATGCTTTGTCATCTAAGCCTCTGTACCTGATCATCTTTACAGACAAGCTGGTTCTTCGCACTAGAGCTTCCTTCCTCTCAAAAGTTGTCACTTCCTTTCATGTAAGCAAGTTCATCACCCTGCCTTCTATGCTCCGCCACATCCATCTAAGTAAGAGGAGTGACTCCACTGACTGGACCTAAAAAGAGCGTTGTCATTCTACCATGACCACACAAAAGATTTCCCGGGTGGATGACCAACTCTTAGTGGGGTATGTCAAAACGAAGAAGGAGAAGGCTGTTCCGAAACTGACCTTCTCCCAATGGATCATGCTCTGCATTAAGATCTCCTACGCAATGGCCAAGAAGCAGTCCCCTTGAGATTTTGCATGCTCATCCCACCAGAGCTAAGGCTGCGACCACTACGTTAGCACGCAGAGTTCCACTCCTGGACATCTGCCAGGTAGCAATGTGGTTTTCTCTACAAACATTCATGAAACATTACTGCCTGTAGAGTCAGGTCCGTCAGGAAGGGCACTTTGCTCCTTCGGTTCTGCAGTACTTTTTAGTGTGAAACTGTTTCGCAGACCCAACTCCAGGGAAGTATTGCTTGGGTATCTAGTCCAAGGTAAAGAATCTGTGGCTTGAAGTCTCTATCAGATGAACAAGTTACTTATCTTCGGTAACGCCTTATCTGTTTGAGACTATATCGAGCCGCAGATTCCTTACCTGCCCACCTATCCTCTCGACTCTGTGAACGGATTTCTATGGACTGGGTTTCTCCCCCTTTCAGGACCCTAGTTTTCTTCACTACTGGTCAGTGTTCTTCGAGGGCTCCTCACTCCGGTTTTTGAAAATTCCGAAAAGAAACTGACGTCAGCGCACTGGGATGGTGCGTATAAGGGCATCGCGCACTTCACTTCCGGTGCGTCCGACGACGCCACCTACAGGTACGCAAGGGCACTGCTCATAAAAAAGTTCCAGTCTGACGCCTAGGTAGAAATCTAAGTTGAGGAATCTATGGCTAGATAGTCTCTACCAGATCAGGCGATACCGAAGGTAAGTAACTTGTTCTTCACCGCCCGCCACCTCTTGTCCATCCTGTACATTGGTCTTTTAGCTGTAAACAAGGCATAAAGTTATATTGCCCGTTGTCATTTTTGCTGCTCTGCTGGGGGAGCTCCACGTCTGGGTTTGGAAAATTCCATGATTAAATTGATGCCAGTGCACCGGGTGGCACCTAATAAGTGAATGTTTCGACACATTCATAGGTAGATGGAGTCACATCAGAGGTAAATAGAGGTATTGCAGAGTAGTTTTGTGGATCCAGTCTTGCATCTAGAAAGATTCACAACGTGAGAAATCTGCAGTTAGAGTATCCTCCAGAAAAGAGTTACCCAAAGGTAAGTAACTTATTCAACAGTGCACTCCTTATCATACCTTGGAGTACACTTGGTGTTGTGTTAAGTTGAAAGCAGTTCCATTTCTGGATTTCACTAAATATTGATGGGCTGAAAGAGAAGGTCCTATTTTTATTCCCACCTGTGTGCCTCATTTGCACATCTGCTTGAATGTTCTTTCCATGGGAAATGTGAGGAATGAACTAACCGTGCATATAAAAGAAACTGAGTAAGTCAAAAGCCGGTGTCCTGTGATACTTTTAACTCCTTCTGTAGGATATATCACACTCCTGTACCTTGTTCTTGCAGTAATTGATAATGTGACTTTTCTCTGACTCTGACACTTATAGCAAGATAATTCTTTAAAAATAAAATAATAAGGCACATCACAGTCCCATTCTGGGAAGCTTGGCCTTAAATAATGAGTCACTGCTGCTTGTCATTATCATTACCTTCTTTTTGAGGCAAATACATTTTCAACCAATTACAAAAAGCACACAGTCAACATATATTATCCTTCAGCTACCTCCTGCAATCACTTGCCTTGAACAAGGCTTTACTGATGTTGCCATATACTCGGGAACCTGAGCTATTATCTACCATGTTCTCTTCTCGATTTTGTGTTATCCTCTCATTTGCCTGTGAACATGGTTAACCACCAACTAAAATGGTGTGAGGAGCTACATAATTAACGTTTATTTGTTTTACCAATAACTGCCCCGCAAATTAAAAAGATGACAAGTGTTGCATTCCCTCACAAAGCGGGTTCAATGGCTGTAATAGCACATGCAGTGCTTTAACTCCATGAGTAACACATCCAGTGCTTTCTTCGCTAATATGTTAATGCTTCCTACTGTTTGTTACCTAGATTACTTTTGTTACCCTAGAATACAGTGTGGTACCTCAAAAAAAGACATACTTTATACTCTATTTAGTTCCTCCTTTACCCAAAACCTGCTATGTAAATGTTGGTTCATTTAATTAGGGTCCATTCCACATCCACTTCACTGTATATTTTAAGTGAAATACATACAAATGTTCTTTCTTAAATAAGAGCTTTGTATTCATTTTTTTATTGCTTTTATTTAAGAAGTGCACACTCCAACTGTTATGGCATCAATTAACATCATTTTAAATTCCCAGGGTCAGCATTGACTACAGTGGTCCCAAGACTGAAGTTTGTTAATGTTATATATAATGTTATGTGGTCTTTCCTGATAGTTATTTTTAGGTCTCGCCTTGCTATCGCGTAAGCGATCGCAAAGCGAGACTATTGTAAGCGGGTTTGAAAAGTGTTCCCAAAAAGCGGATTGCATGGCTAGCACGCGCACAATCACGCGGATCGTGCCGCCATGCAATCTGCTTTTTGGGAGCACTTCAAAGGGTCCGCTCCCCCGCCTGGAATGCGCTCCCCCGCCCCGCCAAGCGCGCGCGCCACGCTCCGCCTGGCTTGTCTTGTTTGTTTTCCTTTCACTGCCGTGTCACTTTCAGTGAATCCCCTCCCACTCCCTCCTCATCAGCTTCATTTGTTTTTTCAGAGCGCTGATATTTACAGACTTTGTATGTTTCCCGTACTTCAAGGCAAGCGCGTGCATAATTTTTTTCTTCTTGGTTCGTAGGTCAAGGCACGTGTCCTTTTTTTCACTACGCATATTTTCTGCCGGACGCATTTCATTTGGGTCGGTGCAAAGTCCATTTACAAATTAGAATTTTTTTTAATGGAACAAACCGAAAATGAAACCTTAAACCTCGGCACTTCACCTCCCTGACTTGGCCTTGATTTGATATTAATGTTTACTGGCGCTTTCATTTCAAGTGCTGCATGAAAACGAGATCTCACCGATGCTCAGTGGAACGTGAGGCGCCAGCGACGTTTCGCTCGTCACAGCATCTACATTCTGAGCGTGGCCTGGAGATCGGGTGTGACGTTTCACACTTTAGACTGCCATCTGTTTCCAGCTGCAGCCTACATCTTATAAGCATTCCAAGCTCTGGAGGTATCCAGCTAATAGCTCCGCTCCCCCGCCAAGCGCGCGCGCCACGCTCCGCCGGGCTTGTCTTGTTCTGCTTAAGGGGTTCGTAGGAGGTCAAGGCACGTGTTCTTTTTTCACGACGCATATTTTCTGCCTGACGCATTTCATTTGGCTCGGTGCAATGTCCATTTACAAATTAGAATTTTTTTTAATGGAACAAACCGAAAATGAAACCTTACACCTCGGCAATTCACCTCCCTGACTTGGCCTTGATTTCATATTAATGTTTACTGGCGCTTTCATTTCAAGTGCTGCATGAAAACGAGATCTCACCGATGCTCAGTGGAACGTGAGGCCCCAGCGATGTTTCGCTCGTCACAGCATCTGCATTCTGAGCGTGGCCTGGAGATCGGGTGTGACGTTTCACACTTTAGACTGCCATCTGTTTCCAGCTGCAGCCTACATCTTAATAGCATTCCAAGCTCTGGAGGTATCCAGCTAATAGCTCCGGGCTGCAAGTTGTTTCCTGTCATCACCAAGATGCAAGACAAAGTGATTCAATTTAGCGCGAGTTTTTCGTATATCAAGGATTTACAGATTTCACTCAAAGAAAACACCACATTATATTTCCGCTTGACTGACGGTTTTTTAAAAACAAGCATTTGCAATGCAATAGGTATCGCATTTGCCAGAGTTTAAGCTATTGGCCTTGTAATGACAATGCCTTTTATTTATTTGTTTTCAAAACCCACACATAAATAAAAAGCATTGTAATTTACAATGCCAATAGCTCAAACTCTAGCAAATGCGAGACCTATTGCATTGCAAATGCTTGTTCTCATTTGGGTTGTTAACTAAAACCAGATCATATCAGATCAGCTTATTTTTATTGGAATCTCTCTTCAGCAGTGTAATTTACCACTCTTTACCTGGAAACTAATACATTTAGCAAATTAATTAGGACCACAGACCTCCCAAGATATGTCTTACAGTGAAGCTCCAGCTAAGTTATTAGACTATGCATTTTTTTTTAAATAAACCAACAATCTTGGAGTGCAGGAAAGCACTCCTATTTGTATAAGTAAAATCTAATATAATACATTCTATTTGTTGAAAACAGTGGGTATATTGGGAAATTGGTTTACCTCTACCCCCTCCCAAAGACAGCAGTTATACTTGGCGTATACCACCCTTGTAAACACCCTCCACACTAGTCTTTAACATAACCCAGTATTTGGCATCCTGTCACGCACCCACATCACTTAAGTAAAATCCCCATCTTCACCTCAAGATCTCCTCCTACCCTCCTGTCACTCTCTAACTTCCGTCCTCCTCCCCGCCCAAAGACTTGCTCTCTACTCTAGTAGAGCTGTGCACTGCCGATGCACCGACAGACTCTGTTAAAGAGCACTTGTCTATAGTCCTCTGTTAGCTCGGTCTGCTTGAACTGGATAAATGGATTTTCTTCACTCTCAGGTTTCCGGAATCCCGAGATTAACTAGAGTCTGCTGAGACAAAAAACAGTCACTCTCCTTTCTGTTGCTTCAGTTTCTGGCTGAGGCAAAGATCACAGTGGATGCAAGTCCTTCCCCCTTATGACATAGTAACAGTGGAAAACAGCTTTGTTTTCCACTGTTGTGACATTATAACAGTGGCTACCCAGGTTAGGAATCCAGTAGTCATGCTAATGGCTCTGTATCAGAGACATACTTAACCATTGCTTATTGGACTGGCATGCTGTGTAAAGGGTTTTTTTCTGAACAATAAATAGAATGAATTTCTCCTTGTTTTAAAATTAGAGTATCCTTCCTAAGTATAGCAAGGAGAAATGTTGGCTACCTATATTAGTGTTATTCATCCAGAAGAGTGAGGCATTGAAGTCAACCAGAATTTACAATTTCTTGACTTGCTTGTGTTTCTTTTCTAAGGTTCTGGTTCAGGCTATTAAGGAAGCAAAGGAGCAGCATCCAGACATGTCGGTGACAAAAGTAGTTGTCCATCAGGAAACTGAGATCGCAGAAGAGTAGCAGTGCAAGGTAATGCGAGTATACATCATGGATCAAACAGTGCAGTCTCTTATATCATTTTAAATCAGTGTCTTAACATTATGCATTTGTAATCAAATAATCAAGTCAGTATTTGTCATTACCTTGCTATTCCTTTAAACTGTTATTTTGAGAAGTAATTCCACTACTATTCTGTGGTGAAGTTGATCTGTGAATGCTCTTCATATCTGTAGTCACGGATCCAAATTTGAAAAGTAAACAAATCTGTTTAGACGAGGCATCATTTTCCCCTTCCCTCTGTCCAGTTTGGGATGTGCAGCTTTTCAGAGGATCCTTGAATCTGAACGATCAGACTGGCTGGAAGTAGCTGAAAATGTTTATAACGGCAGGCGTGATAGTATATAAGGCGCTGAAGAGTGCATCCTGAAACTAAAGTATGTAAGGTAGATGGGGTCAGGGTGAGCAGCCCCTATTCCAGAGAGGATTTGGAGTGGTCCCTGGAAGCCTGGTTTTGTCCCAAAAAATAAGAGAAACGATTCCTGTTTTCCAGAGAATTCACAGTTCCATAATTCTGGCAATTGAAAAATTGGAATTGGATTTGCAGATTTCACTCTACAAATGTGTTAAAAAATTATATATATTATCATAATTATATATATGTGTGTGTGTGTGTGTGTGTGTGTGTGTGTGTGTGTGTGTGTTTGTGTGTGTGTGTATATATATATATATATATATATATATATATATATATATATACATCCTTTCACCTACGGCCCGTTTTTTTGACACCTGGGCGCTCTCGATGGTGCGTGTGCGATACAACGAGCCAAGTTGTTTACAATTCCACAAACAGCGTCTCCAAATAGAAACAGGTTCGCTCGCACTCAGAAATGATCACGCCAAATCTCTATTACTCTTGGCAAGGTTGCAATTTAATTCAGCATTCCAGTAAGCTTTCCTCTACGCGTTTCAATCTTAACAAAGATCTTGTTCACGAGGATCAGTTGTTACAATTCTGACATACTTTTTCCGTTATTTAAACTCATTTCCTCCTATGTCATCACGTCACTTCCTGCTTTTTGCATTCTGGTTATTGTAGTGCCATCATTTTTACTCGTTTACTATATGCTAAATCACCCTAGTGTGTATTCTGGGAGCGTTTCGTCACTTACTTCAACGGATGCAAGTGAAGGAGAGAGTGAACAAATTGAGGGACGTCCAAAATGCTCTTTTTTAGGCGAAATGCGACTGGCCTTACAACAAAAAAACTGGGCGAAGAATATGGAAACCCCATTAAATGCCAATCGAGGAAGAGGACGAGGACAAACCAGATTAAACCCACGAGAAGAGGGAAACGCAACAACAAGTCAAAAAAGAGCTGGAGCAACAACCAGAAGCATGAGACAGAAATGGAATGAGCTCTGAGGAACCATCAGAAGAGCTAGAAGTTATTAACTTGTCAAAAAAACCACTTACAGAAACGGAGAAAAACATTTTGAAAAGAGGTCTTAACTTCTGCCCAACTAACATCATGGACATAGCTCAAATGCGAATAGACCTTTACAAATATATTCGCAAAATAAAACTGGCAAAGGTGTTTGCTGAAAACCCTAAAATGTCGGAATACACTAAAAAAACTGACATACCAACAATGGATCTGACAGTAAAGGAATCAGAAAGTTTTGTGACACTGATGGAATTAGACAAGGAACCAAACTTTGCAACAAAACAAATAAGTGTCTATTGTCCACAATTAGGAGCAGGGACTAGTGGTAAGAAGACAAAATCAAAATTTTACCCCCAACTACCACAAGGAAATAAAGTGGATCTGTTCCATGAAGCAGTCATAAAGGACCTGTATAAATTGAATTATGTCAAAAGTAAAAACAACCTAACAGAAAAAGAAAGAATCGCATTACTGAACTTGAAAAAAGATGACACAATCGAAATTAAAAGAGCGGACAAAGGGGGCAACGTCATCATCATGGAGAAAGATGCCTACATGCGGGAAGCATATTCCCAATTAAGAAACAGGGAATATTATGAGAAATTGAAAGACAATCCCACAAAGAAATGGAAAGAAGAGCTTGATGTAAAACTAATAAGCTGGAAGAACGAAAACTTGCTAGATGAAGACGAAGTAAAATATTTGAAAAAAGACCACCCAAGAATGGCAACAATATACTCCCTCCCGAAGATTCATAAACATCCCACTAGACCACCGGGAAGACCGATAATCTCGGCAAAGGGAGCGTTATTGGAAAACATGGCAAACTATATAGATGTATATTTACTACCATATGTCAAAAATTTAACATCATACCTGCAAGATACAGGAGACTTATTAAGACACATACAAGAAACCCCATGGGCTGACACATATCAACTCGTAACCATGGACGTAGTATCGTTGTATACGAACATAAAAAACAAAATTGAACTCAAAGCCTGTGAATACTTCCTACAAGATAGGAACATTCAATATGGAGATCACAACAGAATGCTACTTGAAATGATTACCATGTGTCTGGAACAAAATGTGTTTTTATTTGGAGAAGAAATATATCGTCAAGTCAAAGGAACAGCGATGGGCTTTTCCTTTAGTCCAAGTTTTGCCTGCCTCACCATGGGATGGTGGGAAAACATCATTGCCTGGTCAATTGATAATGAACCACATGTAAATAAGACCGTAATGTGGTTACGATATATAGACGATCTGCTGCTAATTTGGGATGGGACAAATGAAGAATTTCAAGAATACTTTAACATACTGAACAACACAGAAACAGGTCTCAAATTCACATACAACATGAGTAAAAAAAGAGTTGTGTTTCTGGACACTGAAATTTACATTGATAATGAAACAGTTCAAACTACGCTACATCGTAAAAGCACAGCAACTAACGCTGTTCTTCATGCTGAAAGCTTTCACCAAACAAGCCTAATCAACAATATTCCATATGGAGAATTTCTCAGAATTAAGAGAATATGTTCACAGGAGGAGGAATGTAAAGTAAACTGCCAAAAAGCAGGGGAAAGATTCAAAAAAAGAAAATATAATCCCAAAATTGTGGCATCTGCACTCGAGAAAACAACAAAAATATCAAGAATTGAGCTTTTGAAAGAAAAAACCCCACTAATGTCAGAAAAGGACAAAAAAGATCAAGAGATTCGCCTCATAACTACGCATTCCACTGAAAATAAACAAATCACAAAAATAATGAGGAAAAACTGGCATATTCTACATCTTGACCCAACAGTGGCTAGCATAATAGGAGACCATCCCAACATTACATATCGAAGGACGTCAAATCTTAAAGACCAGCTGATTCACAGCCATTTCTCACCTATGAAAAAGCAAGATTCATGGCTGAAACCACAAGGGTTCTTCAAATGTACAAACTGTAAAGTATGTACTATAGCAAAAAATATGAAAGAAATCAAAACATCCGACAATAAAAAATGGAAAATACAACAACTCATCAACTGCAAAAGCCAATATGTAATTTACATTATTGAATGTCCCTGCCCATTAAAATATGTTGGAAGCACTAAATGCGAACTAAAAAAACGAATCTTAGAGCATGTACGTGCGACAGTCAACAATGATAGAAGCAATGCAGTAGCAAAGCACATGGAGCAAAAACATGGGGGAGACTGGAAGAAATTATCCTTTTATGCAGTGGAATCAGTAGCAAAACATACAAGAGGCGGCAACAGAGAAAAGATCCTTCGTCAGAAGGAATCAAGACACATCCTCAACTTTCGAACTCTGACTCCGAACGGTTTGAATCAAGATGAAGAGATGCACTCGCACCTGTAATGTCAATGATCTGCTAGAATTTTTCTGTGCCTCCGTTGTAAATTTGTAAATAATTTGTTGTATGATTTTAATGTAAGTAGAGAGAAAGGGTATGATTAGTAGTGTGATAGTGGATCGTAAAAGCACATCGGTAAAATATGAAAAAGGAAAAATGAAGGAGAACTTCTAAGGTATTCCACAAAGTAACTAACGGGAAAGTTAGCACAAGTAGGTCGCAATCGCAAACCCACTGGAGGGTAGTAAAGGTTTAAACTGTATGGATTAACCTGGATGAAAATGTTTCTCCGATAAACTTGCGAACAGACCTTCATTTAAAATTATGGTGAATGGTAATAATAGACACTGTGTGGCTTAAATGTAATTCCCTTGTAAATAAATTAATAGAAAGAAATGCCTAAACTAGAAGAACAAAAATGAGTGGTTAAGAATACACACTAGGGTGATTTAGCATATAGTAAACAAGTAAAAATGATGGCAGTACAATAACCAGAATGCAAAAAGCAGGAAGTGACGTAATGACATAGGAGGAAATGAGTTTAAATAACGGAAAAAGTATGTCAGAATTGTAACAACTGATCCTCGTGAACAAGATCTTTGTTAAGATTGAAACGCGTAGAGGAAAGCTTACTGGAATGCTGAATTAAATTGCAACCTTGCCAAGAGTAATAGAGATTTGGCGTGATCATTTCTGAGTGCGAGCGAACCTGTTTCTATTTGGAGACGCTGTTTGTGGATATATATATACATATACATACATACAATCACGGTTTTGGTGTCTCATCACGTTCCCAAAACAAATCCACAGATCTCCTCATAAGGTGTTGAAATACGGTTTATTCAAAGAATTCCAGCACAGAGTAACATCTATCCCAACACTTTTTGGAGAACAGCATCTCCTTGACATACCCTTGACCAAGGAGACGCGTTCTCCGAAATGCGTCCGGATAGATGTTAATCCATGCTGGAATTCTTTGAATATACCGTATTTCAACACGTTGTGAAGAGATCTATGGATTTGTTTTGAGACCGCGATAAGACCCCAAAACCCTGATTGGATTATTTTTCCGCACCTCACCGGGTGGAGTGTGAAAGCGGCAAGTGTAAGTATATATCTATATATATATATATTCACTGAAAAAAACCATAGGTTTCAGGGGCGTTATAGTTAGCTGGACATTTCCCTCATACAAAACCATTGAAATTCCCTCGTTATAGTTAGTTCAGCTAACTATAACTCGCGCCCCCGCAATGCACTGCTGATGACGTCACATATTACATCACTCATGACATGGTCAGTGACATCACTGATGACATCATCCAGTGTCTGTGTGTTTCTATAAAGTTTAAATATGTTTATTATATATAGGGAAAGGCATATTGAAGAATGAGTGGGTGTGTAAGTGTGTGAATGGATGATTTTGTAGGTGTGTGACTGACTATAAGTGAGTGATTAAAAGTATCTTACTAAATGCATGGGTTAGTGACTAAACTGTGTGAATGTCTGTATCCGTCTGTCTGCTGGTGTGTAAGTGGCTGTATGGGTTTGCAAATTGCTACATGATTGTCTGTATGGGTTATAGATTGGTTCTCTGAGTATCTGTATGGGTGCCTGAGGGTTTGTGTGGGTGGGGTGTGTGTGACTCTGTGCATAGATATGTGAGTGGGTGATTCACTGGGTGCATGGTTTCAAGACTAGATCTGTGATGGACTGTATGGGTGGGTGAGTGTGTGTATGGTTGTGTTAGTGAGTGAATCTATATTTCAATAGTACAGGTGTGATTTAGTACATATGTGAACTGCAGTATATATGTGTGTTGGAGTACAGAAATGGCTAAAAGTCAGTGTGTGTGATTGTGACAGTGGCTGTATGGATGAGTGTGTGCTTGTATCATTGATTGTATAAGAGCATAAGAATGTGCTAGTATTTGTATGAGTAATTGAGCTAGTGTGTGTATAACTCTATAGGTTATATCTGTATGGTTTATGCGCGGGCAATGGTGTGGTTCTCATGTGGTTCCTATAGATCTGTGCCCGTAGAGTGGTATGTTTGGAGAGAAGTTAGCGATGTGTGTTTATGGTGCTTTTATTTTTTGGATGTTTAGGTCTAGTTTATTCCTTCATTTGTGCGGGCTCTTGGATTTGAAATGGTTGTTAATTATTGAGTTGTCCGCACTTCTTGAGAAGCATATCCATGCCCACCATTTACGGTGGGTTAGATTTTGGAATGATTTACACTCACAGAGAATATTTATGACTCCCATTGAAATTAAGAGGTCTAGGAAACTCGTGTCTTGGACGTTCAGGTTTAGAGCAGGTGTGCGAGACCACGGGCCCAGTGTCACTGTATGAAAGTCAAGTGAGAAAAGGAGAAAAGTCTTGCCGGTGGCAGTGGCAGGCTCTATCCGCTCGCGCTGTGTCATTTTGGAGCTGTGAGTTCAAAGGCTAACGCTGCTTCACAGCGTGATATTTTAATATTGTACAAGTCGCTACTTTTTAAAAGCACTGTGTGTTTTATTTGTAAAACCTGTTTCCTGATACTCACCTCACTGTTAACTCCCGCCCCGGTCCGCCGCGTCCATTATGGGCGATTGATGCGGAGGGTGAGGAGGAGCCAGCACTTCCGGCTCGAGCGGCCAGGTTAGCGCTCTAGTAGCATTTTAGGGAAGTGTATATAACTCTCTGTCTCTCGCAGTCGCGCTGTGGAGAAAAGTCTTGCCGGTGGCAGTGGCAGGCTCTATCCGCTCGCGCTGTGTCATTTTGGAGCTGTGAGTTCAAAGGCTAACGCTGCTTCACAGCGTGATATTTTAATATTGTACAAGTCGCTACTTTTTAAAAGCACTGTGTGTTTTATTTGTAAAACCTGTTTCCTGATACTCACCTCACTGTTAACTCCCGCCCCGGTCCGCCGCGTCCATTATGGGCGATTGATGCGGAGGGTGAGGAGGAGCCAGCACTTCCGGCTCGAGCGGCCAGGTTAGCGCTCTAGTAGCATTTTAGGGAAGTGTATATAACTCTCTGTCTCTCGCAGTCGCGCTGTGGAGAAAAGTCTTGCCGGTGGCAGTGGCAGGCTCTATCCGCTCGCGCTGTGTCATTTTGGAGCTGTGAGTTCAAAGGCTAACGCTGCTTCACAGCGTGATATTTTAATATTGTACAAGTCGCTACTTTTTAAAAGCACTGTGTGTTTTATTTGTAAAACCTGTTTCCTGATACTCACCTCACTGTTAACTCCCGCCCCGGTCCGCCGCGTCCATTATGGGCGATTGATGCGGAGGGTGAGGAGGAGCCAGCACTTCCGGCTCGAGCGGCCAGGTTAGCGCTCTAGTAGCATTTTAGGGAAGTGTATATAACTCTCTGTCTCTCGCAGTCGCGCTGTGGAGAAAAGTCTTGCCGGTGGCAGTGGCAGGCTCTATCCGCTCGCGCTGTGTCATTTTGGAGCTGTGAGTTCAAAGGCTAACGCTGCTTCACAGCGTGATATTTTAATATTGTACAAGTCGCTACTTTTTAAAAGCACTGTGTGTTTTATTTGTAAAACCTGTTTCCTGATACTCACCTCACTGTTAACTCCCGCCCCGGTCCGCCGCGTCCATTATGGGCGATTGATGCGGAGGGTGAGGAGGAGCCAGCACTTCCAGCTCGAGCGGCCAGGTTAGCGCTCTAGTTGCCCCTACTGCCTATAAATGTGTGTGGGTCAGCGACCGCGCAGCGGACGCGTGCAGCGGGCGCGCCGGAAGCGCGCCGAAGTCGAGCCAAAGTCAAGCCCGTCTGCGCCCGTCCGCGGCCGGACGGGGCCAAACACCCTGGCCTCCACATACAGTATGATCAACAAACTTTGTTGAATCTCTGCCCTACTACACCTTTACCTTGCTTACACTCTATGCAGGCTTTATCACTACATAACTGCTCCATGTGCCCTTTTACTCCTGAAATGGGCTCCATAATAGTCCCCCCAAAAAAACTGATAAAAGCCGCACTGCTTAACTGTAGATCTCTCAGTAAGCACTGCAATCAGATCTACAACCTACTTGAGGATGAGGCATTGGATATACTGCTGCTAACTGAAACCTGGCTTGGCGAATCTTCTGACCCAGACATCATAGAGGCGTTGCCTCCAGGATACTCTCTCGCCAGGCTCGACAGGCAGGAAGGTAGGGGTGGTGGAATAGCTATTGCTGTTAAGGCCCCACTGGAGTGCTCCCTACTCCCCCTAACTATTGACCACTGCGAAGCTGCATCTTTTAGTATTTCACTGGGACCTCAAAATTCCCTTTCAGGTATTCTTATATATCGACCCCCAGGTAGACTATTTGACTTTACAGCTAGTCTAGTAGAGGCGGCAGCACATCTCGCCCTGAGGAAATCCAAACTCCTGGTACTGGGCGACATGAACATTCATTTTGATGATGTCCAAGATAAGGACGCCTCCTATTTAAAAGATGAACTACTCTCCTTGCAGCTCACTCTTAAGAACCAAGAGCCTACTCACAAACTAGGTCATCTGATCGATCCCATATTTGGTAATTGGAATGGAGTAGAAACGCTTCCTCCAATACCCGTGCCTTGGTCGGACCATTTTGTCATTCCCTTACGTATTTGGCTGTCCGAGCCTGAAACTAGGAGCGATAGCACGCAGCGTTATCAATGTCGTAGGTGGAAAAATTTCAACATAGATACTTTCATCGACATTCTTGCTGCGGCTGAACCTCCTGGAGGGTCAGATTGTGAGGCTGCCTATTCATGCCTGAAGAACCATGTTATAACTGCCCTAGATAAGACTGCTCCTATCCGCAGTTCTCTAATCAACGGGCAAACCAGAAAACCTTCCCCGTGGTTTACTTCGGAACTTCAGGTGGCAAAATCCGCCTGTAAGAAACTGGAACGAGAATGGCGCATTAACTTCTGCCCCAAAGCCAAATCTCAATATAAAATAGCGCAAGCCGGATATTACAAACTCATTCGATCCTCTAAAGCACGCTATTATAAGACCCGCATTGGAGAGGCTGAGAACTCCTCAAAGGAGCTCTTTAAAATCTTTAAGGAGATTTCGGTAGTATCTAGTGAGAGTAATACCCAGAATGACTCTGTTGAAGCATGTAACGATATTGCGAGATACTTTGCTAGCAAAATTACTAACATCTATGCTAATTTTTCAAAGGATCTGCCCTCGGGCTCTGCGTTCTCCGAGAATCTGGAGATCACGCAGGGTATGGCATGCCTCGATCGCTTTACCGTTCCTTGCACTAAAACCTTAATTAACATCTGTACAAGCATTAAGTCAGGGTCCCCTCGTGATCCTGCGCCTCCTAAGATCCTAGCAGCTAGCCTTAAAGTCCTGGAACAACATTTTAGATATATTCTCCAACTCTCCTTTTCTACGGCCCTCCTCCCCATGGAGTGGAAGCAAGCTATTGTGCTTCCTATAAAGAAGAAACCCAACTTAAGGCAGGATACCCTTGAAAACTTACGGCCTATCTCGCTGCTACCGTATCTGGCGAAGGTGGCCGAAAAAATAGCGAACAGCCAACTCATGGCCCATCTAGAGTCGAATAAGGCCTTCCACAGCTCTCAATCTGGGTTCAGGGCAGGTTTTTCCACAGAAACCGCCCTTCTGAGAGCGACCGAAACATTACGTGCAGGTGCGGACGCGGGCCAGACTATGGCCTTGATTATGCTTGACCTTAGTGCCGCGTTCGACACTGTGGCACATTCCATCTTGCTGCAGTGTCTGAACAAAGCCGGGGTCACCCAGGAAGCGCTGGGCTGGCTGAAAGCCTTTCTCACCAACCGATGCTTCCAGGTTCAGAGAGGCATACATCGCTCTAATAGTATAACACTAGAACAGGGGGTACCTCAGGGCTCTGCCCTGAGCCCCACCCTGTTCAATCTGTATATGGCCCCGCTGGCGGAAGTGGTAGAATCGTACGGCATTGAATTAGTTTCATATGCCGACGATACCCAACTCCTGCTCTCCCTGTCTCAAGCACCCTCCACTGATGCTAACAACTTTAAAACCTGCATGCAGGCTCTGGCAGGCTGGATGACCCAGCATTGCCTTAAGCTTAATGGTTCAAAAACGGAGGTGCTGGTAATTGGGGGAAGGGAGGCGAGCTGGACCAAGGAGTGGTGGCCTTCATGCCTGGGACCGCTGCCTACTCCCTGCAAAACAGCTAAGAATCTGGGTATCTGGGTTGATCCCAGACTTTCTTATGACAACCACGTACATAAAGTGGTTGGGAAATGCTTTGGGATAATGAAGACCCTGAACCGCACCCTAGATCTTCTCCCCCTGGAAGCCAGGCGCATTATGACCCATGCTTTGGTGACCTCGAGGATAGACTACGGCAATGTGCTCTTGCTTGGAACCTCGCAAAAAAATTTTAGGAGGCTTCAAGTACTCCAAAATACAGCAGCACGCCTAGTCCTTAGACTTCCGAAAAGGTCAGCCTCTATGCCAGCCCTAGCCACTCTGCACTGGCTACCAATAAAAAAGAGAGTCCTATTTAAAGCGCTTCTAACCTGCTATAGGATTATCTCTCACAAAGCTCCCTCTTATTTGACAGATCTGGCTATTCCATACGAGCCTACTAGAATTCTCCGCTCGGGAGGAACTGGTCTGCTTAAAATTCCCCGCATCAAGAAAGCCAGAATGGGCGGATGTTCCTTTCGCGTTATGGCTGCCAAAGAATGGAACTTTCTTCCCATAAATATCAGGCAAGCGGATTCAGAGCCCTTATTTAGGAAACTTTTAAAAACCTATCTGTTTTCCTCCTAAACTACTCTTCTTGGCTCTGACTTTTCTCCACAGCGCGGGGACACGCCGAGATGGCGTCACCATGCGCTTTACAAGCTTCTTTAATTAAAGTGGAATCTCAGTATCAAAGATCTATATTCGGTTTTGGATCTCCTTCCAGAATATGTTTAGCTTTTTACTGTGAAGTAGCGTGTGGCCTAGGGCGCCTGGTGATTCGTGACAGTTCCAACATTGGTATGACTCTAGGACACCCAGCCTATAAAGCTTTTCTGGTGTCCAGTGGGCTTTGTGTAGAGTCCACAATTGTGCATTGTGGGAGGATGGGGGATATTTTATTCCCTGGGGAGAAAGTCCAGGTCTTCCAAGCTTCTTCGGCTAAGGTCGTGTATCTTCAGTTATGGTCGTGTGATCATTGTTGTATGCAGACTCACCCTTTTGTTTTGGGTCTAAGCAGTGAGTCTGTTATTGGCATTGCTGGAGTTTTGGCTGCTGCGTGGGGAACTGTGGGCAGTTTTGTGTGTAGGTTAATGAGGTCAGATTTGTGTGATTTATAACATTTATTTATGACGACCTTGAGCTTGAAGAAGTGGTAATCCTCGATGTTGTCCAAGTTGTGAATGGCCTGTAAATCTGAAAATGTTTTGAGCTCGAGTGTGGAGCCAAGGTCGTTTAGATGTAGAATGTTTTTAGTTGCCCAATTCATCCTAATAGGGGATTTCCCCTCTATTCTGATTTTTGTGTTGTTGCAGAGGGATGCGTAGTCCGATTTTGTTGGGGAGTTTTTTGTCGAGGGTTTTGAGGGCTGGGATGGTATTATCAAAGGCCCTAAACGCCTTCTTACCAAGTAGTAACGATTGCTTTCTTAGCTCGGATGAGCAAACTGCTCCACTGAATTTCAGCAAGAGAGTTCTGCGCTTGCTTACCACTAGAGGTCACTGCTGCTTTAATTAGGATAACAGCACCGGTATTACTGCAAATCAATTGACCTCATACGTCTGATGCTACCATTGACAGGAAATTACAAAACACTGTGACCATAATTCGCTGCAGAAATAGCAAAAGAATGACCTTTGCCAGCTACTGAATGGAGAATTTCTAAAAGTGGAACACAAATCTGTGCTCCGAAAAATGACAGTGTAGAGGCGTGCCCTCCTTTACATTATCCGGGGATCAACCCTCATTCAGCTGCACACCGTAAGTTACCTCTCACTTCAAACACCTGTCCGGAAACAGTTCTTTTTTTTTTTGTTGTTGTACACATAGCATACTGTTGATGCTGCTACATGTCGCCATCGTCAGGTTCACAGTCATATCTTATTTGAACTGCAACTTCTCACATCACTCTATTTGTTTCTTTCATACACTGCCATCTTTGCCTGCATGCTGTCAGTGGGTTGAGCTGCCATTTCATCCTCTGGCAGAGCCTTTACTAGTCTCGGGTGCAGCTTGTTACTCCAGTATTGGAACTTTCATAGATTCACATGCTTGAAGCATTCCTGTTGTCTAGATGGGAGTTCCACAATACTTATAATAGCAATGCAATGTTCAACATAGGCTATAAAGGCCCTAGGTCCTTTAATTTGTAACATACCATAGTCTTTTTTTTAAAAAGAGCTGAAACATAGGTTTTAACCAGTCAGATTGCCCTGCCCTCTAGAACACTCCTGTGAGAAGCTCCAGTCCCTCAGATTTTCATGCTAGGGAGTCTCCACCAAGCCCTGCTCAGTCACCTTGTTCTCATGTTTTCCAAGGGTTCAATACCCTTTATTGCTTCTGGATATATACAGATTGCTCTCTTGCTTCATATTGGGTCTGTATTTTTTACTTTTATTCTGACATTGTGATGTCAGATAAAAAGAAGAGCCTCTTCAGGGTTTGTGCTACCTGTTCTTAGAAGAGGCTCCATTCAGATGACCCTCATAAGGACTGTATTTACGGCCTATATCCAGATCGTAAGACCAAAGAATGTAAGGTATGTCATACCTTTTCTAATAAAACTTTAAAAGACCGTGAAGAGTGGCTGCTGATATAACTACAGAAGCATCTGAAAGAGACACGTTAATGATAGATTCCTTACCTTAGAATATCCCCAGGCGTCAGGCTGGATCCGGAGAGTTTTCGTCAGCAGTACCCTTGCGCGTCGGTAGGAGTCGTCGTGCGGCTCCGCGTACGTCGCTGGCGTCGTAGTCGCCGAGATGACGTAGTCGGAGGCTACGTAGACGCGCCCACCCGCGCTGACGTCAGTTCTTTCTTTTTCCGCGCCAGCAAGCGCAGATTCGAGATAGAGCGGTACTCATAGTTAATTCTTTAACTTGGTTTTTGAGACTTGTTTCTCTTGTGTTGTCGAGTACTCGACTCCTGGTGCAGTAGGGATGCCCGGGTTTAAGTCCTGTAGGGACTGCCGTCGGACAATGTAGGTGGCGGACCCACACGACGTGTGTCTCTTATGCTTGGGGCACGCCCATGACCCCGAGACGTGCCCCGATTGTCGGGCCATGGCACCGAAGACTTTGCGGGAGTGTTCCTGAAAGTTGTTGGAGGCCCGGCAATCGGCTCTGCGCCGCTCAAGGTCCTGCTCCCGTGGGAGGTCGAGGGACAGGTCATAGGCCAACACCATAGTTCGTCGGAATCGGGGACAGGTAAGTCAAGGCGCCACAAGAAGTCGAAGAAGCGATGTCACTCTTCGTCTACCAGTCGCGGGACGCGGGGAGGGGGTGGTTGGTCACTCCTCTGCGGCTCCGGTGGAGTCGCCGTTGTTCCTGCGACTTACCCGCCTTTCCAGGGCCCGCACGTGACTTCGGAGGAAATCCAGGTATTCCTGTCAGCCATGCGCCGTTTGTTTCCCACATCAGATCCCTCCTTAGCGCCTTCGGGCGCCGTGGACCCGTGGGGTGGTTCTGCCCCCGTGCCGCCGCCTTTGGCCACGCTGGCAAGATACCCTGTGGCACCGTCGGCTCCGCCCTCGGCGGCGCAGGTGCCGGCCCTGAGGCCGTCTCCGGCATCGGGGCTGACGCCAAAGACGCCACCGTTGCTTACAGGGCCGGACTACGTCGACCCTGGATTGGTCTATTTTCCTCCGATTCCAATTCCAGGTGGTGAGTTTATTCCCTTTCCCCGGACCTCTTGTCCTTACCGACCTCTTACACGGCCGGTGGACGAAGGGGAGTACTGGGAGGGCTCTGAGGACCCTCTCGCAACTCAATGCGAAGATCAACCATAGTGGGAGGGTGATACGGAAGGTCCAGGCGATCTGGATTTCTCTCCGCACCCTGGTACACTGTCCCCTGCTTCTGTAGTTACGGAAGAGTTTGGGACTTTTTCTGTGGTGTTGCGTAGGGCGGCTGAGGCTCTTAACCTCGAGCTCCCATCTGTGCCTATCAGGACCAATCTCCTGACTGAGGTGCTGCAGCCAGCGACCTCCTCTGCAGAGCAGCTACTGCCCTTTTAATGACGTGCTTACAGACATTCTGTTAAGCACCTGGACCAAGCCTAACACAGGGGTTCCCGTGGATAAGAATGTGGCAGGACGTCATCGCCCGGCCCCGGGCGACCCCAGTTTTCCCACGCATCACCTAACGCCTGAGAGTCTGGTTGTCCAGGCCTCTGCCTCTCCGAGCGCGTTCCCTTCCAAACCTCTGGAGAAGGAATCTAAAAAAAACTGGAGCAGTTTGGGAAAAAGATTTTCACCTCTGCCAGTTCAGGGTTGCGGGCGGTAAATACTGCGTGCCTGTTGGGCCGCTATTCCCACTCTGTGTGGGACGCAGTCGTACAAGTGTTGCCTCAGTGTCCAGTGGAGGCTCGGGCGGTGCTCTCCCAAGCCATTGCTGAAGGCAGAGATGCTGCAAAATTCACCATCCGTTGTGGTCTTGACATAGCCGACTCCCTCGGCAGGGCAATTTAGACAACGGTGGCGCTACGCCTGGCTCAGAACTGCTGGCTTCTCGGGGGATGTCCAAAACACTTTGTTGGACCTGCCCTTTGATGGCACACGCCTCTTTGGGGACAAGGCAGATAGCACTTTGGAGCGCTTTAATGACTCCCAGGCTACGGCCCAGTCCTTAGGTCTTGCCACCACGAGCGCTCTCTTGGGGTCTGCTTTATGTTCCTTTCAGAGCCGCCAGCCTGCGCAGCCGCAATCTCAGCGCAGCCGGGGTCAGGGTGCCCGCCGAGGTGGGTCACGGGGCCAGCAGGCAGGTCAGTCCACCATCACCCTTGCCACCGCTGCTTCAAAACCTTGCTAATCCGGTGTTTCAGGCCCACCAGACTCCCGTGGGGGGCAGGACTCGCCATCACCTCCCCCACTGGCGCACCATCACTTCGGACAGGTGGGTTCTGCAGATAGTCCGACGGGGCTACTCCCTTCACCTCGAGACTACCCCTCCAGCCATGTCTCCTCAGTACCACCGCATGTCGGGGGATCACTTGGCACTTCTCCTGCAGGAAGTTGCGGCCCTCTTGGCCAAGGAGGCCATCGAGCGCGTCCGACGCCAGAAGTAGGTCGTGGTTGTTATTCCCACTACTTCCTGGTTCCGAAAAAGGACAAGGGCCTGCGTCCTATCTTAGACCTCCGCAACGTCAATCGCTTCCTCCGGAAGGAGAAGTTCAAGATGCTCACGCTTGCTCAGGTCTAGTCTGCCCTAGACCCGCAAGACTGGCTGGTAGCGTTGGACTTGCGGGATGCTTATTTTCATATCACCATCCTGCCGGCCCACCGACGTTACCTGCAGTTCACGGTAGGCCACGAGCACTTTCAGTTCACCGTGCTCCCTTTCGACCTTACCAGCGCCCCTCGGGTGTTCACGAAAGTGATGGCGGTGGTCGCAGCTCATCTGCGCAGATCAGGGGTTTCAGTCTTCCCCTATCTCAACGACTGGCTGTTGAAGGTGGGCTCGCCCCAGGCAGTCGTCTCCCCCCTCCAAACTACGGCCGACCTCCTGCATTCACTGGGGTTTTCCATCAACGTGCCAAAGTCGCATCTGATTCCCTCTCAGAAGCTCCTCTTCATCTGAGCGGTTCTGGATACGGCGCAATTTTGGGTTTATCCTCCTGAACAGCGAGTCCGGGACACACGGGCTATGATTCTGATCTTTCAACCCTGGTCCTGGGTTTTGGTCAGGAAGACCCTGAGACTGCTGGGCCTCATGGCCTCCTGAATCCTGCTGATCAATCATGCCAGGTGGCATATGCGGGCTCTGCAGTGGGACCTGAAGTTCCAATCGACGCAGCATCGGGGAAACCTGTCTGACTACGTCCAGATCTCAGAGGGCACTGCACAGGACTTGCAGTGGTGGCTCACGGACCAGCGTTGGGTCAGCGGCAGATCCCTCTTCCTTCCTCAACCGGAGCACCCTGTGGTGACGGATGCTTCCCTCCTGGGATGGGGCGGCCACATGGGAGAGTCGAAGTCCAAGCGTCATATCAACCTTTGGAGCTCAGGGCGATCCTACTTGCACTGAAAGCATTCCTTCCCTCTGTCAAGGGGAGATTAGTGCAGGTGTTCACAGACACCACCGCCATGTGGTACTGCCACAAGCAAGGCGGGGTGGGGGCGTGCACCCTATGTCAGGAGGCTCTGCGTCTCTGGACATGGCTGGAACGTCAAGGCATTTCCTTGGTGGTTCAACACTTGGCAGGTTCTCTGAACGCCAGGGCAGACTAACTCAGCCGCAGGTGCATGTTGGATCACAAATGGCGTCTTCCCTCGGACGTGGCACAAGGTCTCTTTCAACAGTGGGGAGAACCTTGGTTAGATCTATTCGCCACCGAAGAGAACGCTCAATGTCAGCAGTTCTGCGCTTTGGAGTTTCCAAGGCGGCACTCGCTCGGAGACGCTTTTCGTCACGAGTGGAGTTGCGGTCTGTTGTACGCCTTTCCGCTTATACCACTTCTACCTTGAGTGTTGAAGAAGATCAGGCGCGACCGGCCCCAAGTGATTCTTGTGGCACCGGACTGGGCTCTAAGAGTTTGGTATCCTGAGCTACTCAGTATGAGTGTGGATCCTCCAATCCGTCTGCCTCTTCGGGAGGATCTCTTGTCGCAGCACCAGGGAACGGTCCTCCACCTGAACCTGTCCAGCCTCCACCTCCTTGTGTGGAGATTGAGCGGCGACAGTTGATTCCATTTGACTTCGCCTCCTGAAGTCTGTAATGTGATTCTGGCAGCCAGGCGTCACTCAACTAAAACTGTATACGCCTGTCGGTGGAACAAGTTTGTGGCATGGTGCACAGCGAAAGTTGTAGATCCCCTTTCTGCCCCTCTTTCTGAGGTCCTATTGTTCCTTCTCTCTTTGGCCCAGCAAGGCTCTGCTCTGAGCACTATCAAGGGCTACCTTTCTGCTCTTTCAGCCTTTCTCAGGCTGCCTGATCAGCCCTCTCTTTTCAAGTCCCCTGTTGTCAATAGATTTCTCAAAGGCATTACTCACCTTTTCCCTCCTATTCATTTTGTGATGCCTCAGTGGGACTTGAACCTGGTTCTCACATACTGAATGTGCGCTCCCTTTGAGCCTCTTCATAACTGCCCTTTGCGGTTATTAGCTTTGAAAACTGTTTTCCTGGTGGCCATCACCTCTGCTAGGCGTGTGAGTGAGCTCCAGGCTCTTTCATGTAAACCTCCTTTCCCGGCGATTCATCTGGACAAGGTTGTATTTCGACCACGTCCCTCCTTTCTACCGAAAGTAGTCACTGCCTTTCATCTCGGGCAAACTGTCACTTTTCCCACTTTCTTTCCGCCTCCTTCAAGAGAGGAAGAGAGGCTCCACCGTCTGGACCCAAAACGTGCTCTTTCATTATATCTCAACCGCACACAGCAGTTCCGGGTGGATGACCAGCTCTTTGTTGGCTACGTGTGTGCCAAGAAAGGTCGGGCTGTGCACAAGCGGACTATCTCCCGATGGGTTGTCTTGTGCATTAAAGCCTGTTACTCTCTGGCTAAAAAGGAACCTCCGTTTGGGCTGCGCGCCCATTCTACCAGGGTGACAGCAGCTACTACAGCATTAGGACGCGGTGTCCCCCTGCAAGATATGTCAGGCAGCTATGTGGGCCTTGCGGCATACTTTCACTAAGCACTATTGCCTTGACAGTCAAGTCCGGAGAGACAGCTTCTTTGGCCGGTCGGCTCTCCATGACTTTCTGGTGTAATTTCATTTTGCAGACACTCCTCCGGGGTTGGCATTGCTTGGGTATGTATTCTAAGGTAAGGAATCTATCACTAACGTGTCTCTTTCAGATGCACAAGTTACTTACTTGTGTAACGATATATCTGTAAGAGACATTAGTTAGTGATAGATTCCTTACCGCCCGCCCATCCTCCCCGTTCTGCGAACTGTTCTCTAGGGTTAAGGTGATCCCTTTCAGGGCCCTAGTTCTATTGCACCAGTAGTCTGTCTCTGGCATGGCTTTGCGTTCCTGGCACGGAAATGTTGTGTACAGAACTGACGTCAGCGCACGTGGGCACGTCTAAGTAGCCTCCGACGACATCATCTCGGCGACTACGACGCCAGCGACGTACGCTGAGCCGCATGACGACACCTACCGACGCGCAAGGGTCCTGCTGTCGAAAACTTTCCGGATCCAGTCTGACGCCTGGGGATATTCTAAGGTAAGGAATCTATCACTAACTAGTGTCTCTTACAGATATATCGTTACACAAGTAAGTAACTTGTGCTTCAGTCCCATTGGGGTCTTGAAAATAAGGAGGCAGTCATCTGCGAAAAGCAGGATGGGGACCTTCTTGATCATTCTGACAGTACCAAACCATGTCATTGATGTACAAGATGAACAAAGTGGGAGCGAGAATGCACCCTGGCCTGCACCTCGCACAACTGGAATATGTCCATGAGTTCATCTTCTAGTAGTCTAGGGGGATCGCTTGCAGAATCAATACATGTTCTCCCTTTGCGAAGGGGACCTCAGTTTGACCATCCGACCCCCTCAAAATTGTCTATGCCGAGCTTTCTTACTGCTCTGCACCTTCCACTGCACACCTTCAGTGCCATGCATGGGGCCAGATGTTTGGGTCCTGGCTTAAGACTCCTCTCCAGCTTGTGAGAGCCACTGGAGCACTTTATTCCTGTGTCTTTGGGGATTTGATAATCATGTTGTCCAAGTCTACTGCACCATCTGATTCAGCATTCAACAGGGGTTCAGTGCCGATGGAACATACATAAAAATAGTGTGTACACTGCCTCACAGCAACAGCGAGTGCTGATAATACTGATAGGTGAAACTCAATGAGATGGACCATGAGTCTAACCGTGTTTGAAAATGAAGACACAATGGGTGATGCTTTCCATGTGGTATGTGACAAGTACTTGTAAGATTTTGTTTTAATTTCAAGTTATGTGAGCTTCTCATCTGAGCCCTCACAAGCAGACGATTGATCAGTATTCTGCAATGTACATTATTCAGAGGTGGTCTGTTCAAATTGATACCCCATGCATCGTAGTCAGGAGATGGACCTTTGTTCTCCATTCAGCTTAACTTGGTCAATCAATCAATATCAAGCAGGCTGACTGAATGTCTACCACATCTCACTCCGATGTGCCTTGTTCTTGTGTTCATACCAGTCCATAACCCTGCACCTTATTGGGCAGAGACCAGCTCATACTGCACTCTGACTGCTCCATGGCCTTCAAACCTAACAGCGACTCCCCTTTGCCAATCCCTGTGTGCACCTTATGAATCTTCAGGACGTTTGCTCCTAAGACCCCTCCACTCTAAAACATTTGCCTTCGATCTCAGAACAGCCGCCATTCTAAGCACCTTTAATATAACCCTCAAACATGAACAACTCGAACCTGAGTTCTCTCCTCTCCTCTAACCTCTCATTTACAAGGCACACCCATAAACACTCAGGAATTTGATGCCTCTGTTTTCTTCTTTTATTATTTAACTTTAAACTCCCATCTTAAAACATTGCTTTTCTCTTACCCTCCAGGGTGAAGCTCCTAGACCCCTTGTTCTTGAGACGTGCAGCAAGTAAACTCATGCAAATGCAGAGGATCAAATGCCCAGCTTCCAAGCAGCTGGGCACCTGCCTTATTTACTCATTGTCCTCCAGGCAGAGCTGACTGGAAACTGATAATCTTTTTCTCACCTAGTAGGATTCGCCTTTTTTTTCGTAATTGTGCAGACTCCTCATTGTGCCTCTTTAGTGATAGTTCTGTTGCACACCTGTCAAGGCATTGTTCACTTAGTGATTTCCTGCCATCTTTGGCAGCAATTGCGATGAAATGTCTGAGCTTCTGCTAGAATAGGACATGGTTCCATATCACACAAGACCATTGATTTCGGTTTAGTGGTGCCTGAAAATAGTGGAGTCACTTGGACATTTTGGATTCAACTAGAAGGCTATGGTGTAGGCTGCTAGTGGCTGAAATTGTCAAATGTCATGTCGCAGGTAGCTCCTTGAGGTATGAAATCCTGGGTTGTATAACCACATTACCCCAAAGTTAGGATGTAGTTTGGGACTAAAAATGGATCCTTGGTTCTCGCTGTGTACTTAACCTAATCTGCTATCCATGTGGATATACGTAAGGCTTACTTGCACAGATATTGCAACTAAGATGTCCAGCTAGACCTTGCGAGTTTTCACCCAACTCTTCCCTTATGCATCATTTGATTGGCCTATGTCATAGATAACCTCCAACTTCAAAGATCATTATGCTCAGTCTGACGTATATTTTTTCATTGTCTTGCTTAAGTAATTGAAATGTATGATTTCTTGTGATTACAATCGACTACTTGGAAGACCGTGTTCCAGGCAGTCATTGCCTTTACAGGAAGAGTGGATGAGCTTCAACCTTTATGTACATCAAAGACCTGCAGTCTTCAGTCCTGAAAAGCAAGAAAGTGGGCATGCCAGCAGTGGCACCTCAGATTTCATAAATAGCTGACAAACAAAACAAGCATTTGCAATGCAGTACGTCTCGCATTTACGAGAGTTTGAAATTTTGGCATTGTAAATGACAATGCCTTTTATTTATGTGTTGTTTTTAAAATAGATAAATAAAAGGCATTGTCATTTACAGTGACAATAGCTTAAACTCTAGCAAATGCGAGACCTATTGCAAATGCGCCTGTGCAATAATTTGGGTTTTTTTTAAGTGTTAGGAGAGAGTGTGTTGCTATTTGAGAAAATAGTGCTCGGAGGCTGTAATTAAAGCCTACAGAGTAACAACACATGTAACTGCGGTGTCGCCATGAAAGGTTACAAAATGAGACTAGCGTTACAACAAACAAATGATGGACGGAATGCTGACAATGCATACATTCTCCCCCAGTCAAGAGATCTGGGTTAAATCCATCGTTCTTTTGCCCACTACACCACCCCAGTTTAGACATGGCCATATGCAAATCAGTCTTGACCCTGTGCCTCATGGGAACAGTCCAGCCCGAACTGCCAAGCCATGTCTTCCCTGGACCGGAATCAAGCATCCTAGGACCGGTTTCTGGCTATCAGCCGTCATCAGCCAGGATAGCTTGACTCCAGTGGCGTAGTGAGCACGGGTCCCACGTCTGGGAATACCGGATGGGTATTCCCAGACGTGGGACCCGTGCTCACTACGCCACTGGAGTCAAGCTATCCTGGCTGATGACGGCTGATAGCCAGAAACCGGTCCTAGGATGCTTGATTCCGGTGCTCACTACGCCACTGGAGTCAAGCTATCCTGGCTGATGACGGCTGAAAGCCAGAAACCGGTCCTAGGATGCTTGATTCCGGTCCAGGGAAGACATGGCTTGGCAGTTCGGGCTGGACTGTTCCCATGAGGCACAGGGTCAAGACTGATTTGCATATGGCCATGTCTAAACTGGGGTGGTGTAGTGGGCAAAAGAACGATGGATTTAACCCAGATCTCTTGACTGGGGGAGAATGTATGCATTGTCAGCATTCCGTCCATCATTTGTTTGTTGTAACAAAATGAGACAAGGCGGTACTAAGGAGGGACTACTAAGCCTATTGACTGATGAACACCCACATTTTACAGTCGACAATGACACAAGCCAATGAAAAATATAGGCGGAGAGTGGGCGGATCTTCAAGTCCCTACCTGAATACAGCATGACTCGCAGATCAGCGCGTGGGCTCAACCTAAAAACTGCTTCACACTTGGGTGGCTCTACGTAGCTATATCAAGCAGGGACTGCATCCGGTCGCAAATACATGTATGTCAAACAATAGCTTATTCAATATAGGCTTGGGGAAGTTACTAACCTTAGACTGTCCACCTGCACATAAAAAGAAAACCTCAAATAACCTATGCAGGCTTTGTTCCTCCTGCAGGAAAACGCTTGCGCACATCACCTGCATTTGCCCTGCCTTGCTGAAAGAAAGACAGACACTTTTAAAACCACACTTCCTGGGCATTCACTCCTGCAGACCTGCTGTAACTGCCTTCCTTTCCGCCGACAGGAAGATTCATGAAATTCATGGAGGTGTTTGAGAGAACTCTGAAAAATCTAGCCCATCAGGTCTAATGCACTTATTAGGCACTTTATTCCCGCTTCATCAGGAATGTATGGTGAGAAGTACCATTGATGTACAACACAGTTTCTAACTTCTGTGGCTTATGGAATTTGCTCCTAATTTGCACCATGAAAAGTAAAGACAGTACTTTACACTCATCATGTATGCTCTTTTCATATAATCCGCCTTTGCAGTCACTCATGCTCCATTTTGCAACTTTTGGTACTATTATTTAAATTAGTTTTGTTTTAACCTGTAAACTCATTTTATGCAGTTCATCCTTCCAATGTTTTTAGCACACTTCATTGTTTAGCAATTTTATGTAGGATCCAGTGCTAAGGTGGTAACTGCGGTTTTCTCTTGCTACGCACCTTTAACACCATTGAGGAACAGCTACACAAGCTAACCTTAAAACTTTGCACAAGCGTTACTTATTGGTTTGATTACCTTGTTATGTGATCTTTTCAATCAGACGGATTTCAGGTCCATGTGTGCTTGAATGATACAATCCTACTTTGAGCATCTGTTCCATTGGGTTCAGTCTGAACATAATGAAAAATGTTACCTTCATGCAGACTTCGGCACCCTTGTGGATTGCTTTTTAATACCCAAAATCCCCTGAAAAATAACTTATTATGTTGTATTTCTTCTCAGCCGACTAACAAAGGGTAGTTGATAAAGATATTAACCCCCGATTGATGTAATTTTAAATTGACATTTCTAGCACTGTTAAATTTGTATTCGTTATTTTTAATTTAGTAAAATTTAAGACCTTCAACTCCAGTCAAATAAACTTCGAGTTTTTGTTCTGTTGCATAGCCTCCCTGCTGCCAGGACTCAGATGCACTTTATATGTAAGGGGCGGAAAGAACATTTAAAACTTGTAGCAACTCAAACTTCACCAAACAGCTGAGGGTTTCTTAGAACAAAAAACATGGTACTCCTAAAGATTTCTACTGGGAAATATGTTTTATTTACAATTATTAACCTTTTTTGTTTTACTTCACTAGGATACAACTTCGCTTTTTGGAGAAGACGTCGACAAAACCAGCAAAATCCAGGAATCTGCTCCTTGGCTCTATCGAGCTCAAAGTTCAAAGAACTCTAAATAAGGAATACTTAGAGCAGTATGATTTTTTTATATGTGCGGAGCTTCGAACGAACATTCTAGAATTCCTCTTCCTATGATGGATTATTTAATTGAATATCCGTGTTTCTTCATCTTGTGATACAGCATATGCCACACAGTACGTCTCACTGTCTCAAATGTGTTGTTAGCCATCCCATGTGGGAGGAGAGTGTGTTTGACTGCCCTCTCATTGCCATTGGAACCCAGGTGGACAAATTATGATGGGTCAGCAACCCAACTATACAACTTATCGTTCAATCATGGTCTGAATGTGGCTGTGAAGGTGTGCATAAATCCCACACTGCTGCCATTTAAATGAGTAATATCTGCAATGTCGAAACGTCACATCACTACAAGGAATTTACACTGCTTCCAAAAAACGTCCTTTGTATCCTCACTCAGATTCCCTGTTCTAGTAACTGGTGTGCCCTGTAGAGCAATGGAATGTCTCCATGATACATAAGCTAGGCTACCTCAAGGGCCGCTTAGTTGGCGGATAGTAGATAGTTGCTTTTGTGCTTTTTTGCATTCCAGAGTGCCCTCGAGGTAGGACCTGAACTGTTAAACATGACCTTCAGCAAGAAGCGTTTCTAATGTTCACCTTCATCACCAGGTCCCCTAGCGTAGTGAATAAGGATACTGGGGCTATTTGGCAGCTTATACATCCAATTCTTTCCACACGTAGCCTTAGCTGGGGCACGCGGGCAGCAGCACATTTCTAGACTCCTCGTGCTGTGAAGTGTGGGTGCTGTGTGTGGAGCTGATTATTGAGATCAGCATCGGATGTTGCTCCCAAAAGAAGCGCTTCTGATGTACCTCCCTGTTCCTGGCTAGAGGTAAGGTCATTGTGGGACAGACTGGGCGCAGCCAAAACAAAAAATACCATTGAAGTGATGACCTCAGTCACAGCTACACTGACCCCCATGGCTATGTTGCACTTGTTAGCTAATTGGGATATGTTCACTAAACATTTGTTTTGTCCTTTAGAAGGTTTGTGTTAATATGATTTTAAATATTTCTGCAAGCATTTGCATTTATTATAACGTGTTTTAGTGCCACATTCCTAATATATGTTTTTACGGCAGCCTATTACAAAGGCGTAGTAAATACCAAAAAAAAAACTTGTTTTATTGGTGTGTACTCCAGAGTATCATGTGCAATCACTGCAGTGCAGGTCTCCTATCACGGTCTGAAAAAAAATTATCACCTCACTAAATTGGCCGAGACGGCTAGCATATGGTCGTAACTGTTTTAAAAGTCAAGGCTTCTCTGCGTGAGAATCAAGAGAGGTGAACATGTCATTTTTTCGCCAACAAATATTTTTGGATCAATCACATATGAAATATGGATTTCTAGGGTAGTTAAAATGCTTTCCAGGGGTGAGTTTCTCCAGATATTTCGGCCGTCGTACTTGATAGAGCTGTTTTTGATTTTAAGGTAATTGCACAGCTTAAGCGGGGTGAGAGGGAAACATGGTCTAAGGAGGAAGATCCTTGAGTGTAACTCAAATCCAATCCTACCCATGTCCCTTCAAACTGATTCCGTAATGGGATGTTTGCCACCAGTACAGTAAAAGGAGAATCTGCTTTAAAAAGGGGATTTGAGTAAATATGAATTATTTATTTTTGTGGGTCAGCAGGATTCCAGCCTGTGTAAGGATTAAGTAGATTTTGTTTTCCTGGTTTGTCCCAGAAAGAGGGTTAAACGTTTAAGTTGCTTACCGTTCACCAAAGGTCTTGGCTGACATTGGATTACTACGTGAGCATCATGAGCAAAAGAGAGAGGGCCGCTCTATTAGTAGGCTTCGTAGATTACACACTTATTTAGAGATCCGTACTTACGCAGTGCCATGTAGAAAAGGCTTATATTTGTCATCTTCAAATATACAGATTGACATTTGCTGTGCCCACAGTCTCACCACTTTATGGGTGTCCCCACTGCCAAGTATCTGGAGCCCATTTTAAATTATGTCAACGTAACCAGGTGCTTTCCATAGGTGATTTGGAATGATGTTGCCTTCTCAACCATTTTTTTTTGCTTATATTCTCTCTTTCTGTGACTTCTGTCGTGCTGTGGGCCCCACTGTAATTTCAGAGCCCGGCGAGATTGTGCTGGACAAATAAAGCCCTCAAACTAAGAACTTTGGAGGAGACATTTCCAGGTATTCAAAGACTGAGTAAATATCAGTTGCCTTAAACCTTCTGAATGAAACATAATGCAGCTCTGATGCACTCTTATTAGTTTATGGTTGAGTGCACATCTAATCCAGAAGGGAGTATCTAAGTTTTGCGTGTCGGCAACTTACATGTGCTGTGAAGAAATTGTGAGTATCGGTCCTTCCCTATTTTCAGCTCTTGTGTTGGAATCCTGCTGCTCGCCCTCTGCAGCATGGTGCCCACACTGTGGGAAATGCTTCATCTCTCGTTTCAAGAAACAAAACCCATCTACCATGAAGTGGATCCTAAGGCGAACAAGCTCTTGCAGTATCAGCTCCTCCTGGACAGCTGCCTGGATGCTTTGCTGGACACTAGTACCGTTTAGCTGACATCTCCTCACTTCCTCCCGCCGGGCAGTTATATTGCAGTAAGCAATGGGATTGTTGGGTTTCTGAGTTGATCCGAGAAATTTGCGCACACTGATTTTCAAGAGTACAGTTGAGGGTGAGTGGAGAAACCTCCTATTTATTCTAAAACCTGCCATTGTTTGGCCAGATAGGACACCCTGTGTGCGTGTTTTATTCATTCCCCAGCCTTCCGCAGTTCAACACGAGATAAAATAGTAATTGGGAAATCAGGAACATGTGCAACTTGCTTCAAACACATTAAAAAAGTGATGTAATATACGGGTACCACGTTATTATTATTATTATTAATCATGTGAATGAAGGTATCAGTAGTTTAAATTGTTTTTATATTTATATTTGTAAATATATTGTAGGTGCCCACCTGATCAAAACAAATATGCTTCATTAATGACTAGTGTTTTGGTATCAGACATTCCTGAATTTTACAAAGTAGCTCGTGCTTTCTGATATTAAAGAATTGCTGAGCAGTAGCGATGTAGTATAAAACTTTTTTTCAAAGCTGCAGGATAACATTCCTTTAAAGCGGTGCCTCCTGAGCCTTCTGGTCTGGACCCTCCTGAGTGTGGGAAAATGATACAATGTTGCCATATTCTGTGGCAAGGTCCATCAATTATACGTTACAACCAACATAGCAATGCTGAAAGTTGAAGTCACTGATAAAGTGGAGAAAGCCAACAACCTGTTGGAGAAGTTCCTACTTCCAGAGAAATGTTTTTACTATGAGATCTGCTAAACAGCTCCACATGATGATGGGCTAATGTTTTGGTCTGTTCCCATTGCTTTAAGTTACCACAGTGGAAAATTCCGAAGACACTCCCAGCTTGGTCCATTGAAGCATTGTGTTTCTGTTTTTTAGCTCAAGGTAGGATTGTTACGCAAGTGCAGACTACCAATTCTGTGAGTTCTGAATGATGAACAGAAGCTTCCTAATACCTTTTCCCTATCCCAAAACAGCCTTGTTTATGTTAAATCCTCGACCCAAGCCAGATATTTGTAGATTGAAAGGCCCTATTTCCGGTGTTCTTTTAATGTTTTTGTTTTAGAATCATTCTTAGCAGCCAAGAAGCTGTACAAGAAGTTGTCTTCAGATAACAAAAATCACGCACTGAATGTTCCCGGGCACTGTATCCGATGGCAGGTCCTTGGCCTGCTTGTGGACCATCTGTGTCACTGTTGATTGTAATGTATACACTTTTATGGAAGTTATTTATATAATTGTGTTTGTATAATTTAGAAGAATGCCTCACCAGTGATTAAAGAAGAAACAAAATGGTTTTGCAGTGCCATCTGAACGTATCTAGGAAACCCTGTCATGCTAAAATCAGCATTTAAGAGTGTACTGCTTTAACAGCCTTGCTTTGAGAAGCTGTTACACTATGCAAGTAGACATATTAATGAGACCAACATGGGATGCATTGCTCTATGCCAGTTGCAAGTGTGTCCTATGCCTTTGTCATTGTCTCAGTGAATGAAGTTGCTAGAAGAAAATCTTGTTTGGGTTTGAATATGGCTCCTGCAGCCACTTACTTTGGCACTATGTTGTCCATTTTCAACACTCTTGATGTTGTGCAATAAGAATGGCCTGAGATTACAAAGCGCTAGTTCTACTTTCACCATGGGGAACCAACTTTTCAATGTGTTTCCACTGTGTGCAGTAGTTTGGTGCAAAGAAGCTGTTTTAGCTTGTACGCCAGCATATGTTCGAAGGTGTACAGGTCGAATTTTACCCAAATAAATTATTTCTCGAATAAATTTATGGTCGTGGGAACACGTATAATTTCCTAAAACTGTGATTTGCTGAATCAAGAACAAAAATCTTAGTTTCAGCCCTGACTTTTTCTTGTTTTTATAAATGAAATCTCAAAATGTATTTTAGTTTTTAAAAAAAATATGAAGGAGCATTGTACATTTTTTTAAGAACAAGTTATAAATTGTATAGAATAGTTGTTTACATTTTTCTTTACGAAATTTGCAACATAGGAAATTGTGCAACAACAAAAAAATAATAAATCTGGTAAATCTTTTTGGAGCCCAGTTGAGGCAGCAGGCCCGTTGGTTCATTCTTGGACTTTTGTAGTTAATTTTGAAAGAAAATGTTGCCTTAGAGTTTAGAATCGTAAATGCTCAACACTTTTGCTTCTTGTATTGCATTTTTCAACAAATTTTCAAATAAACGTTTGAACTCGAATGACTTGCTTGGTTTTATTGTGTGCTTTTTCTTGACATCTCTTTTGTGACGAGGTCACAGTGAAATACCTTAAATGGCTAAATGAACATCCTAATATAAGGTTATCAAGTTGGTAATTTCTGCAGCCCAGCATAACCCAAGCCTTCTCTTCAAGGAAGAGTTAGTTTCACCCCTATTGGCGAAACTATGTGACATTTATGGAGTTCTGTCCGCAGTAACTACACGTATATTTCCCACTTTCAGCATTTCACATACTTTTTAACTAGTTTTAACTCTGTGTACCAGCATTATGCTAACCAGCATGTTGAGAAGTAGAGAGGACCTTCCCTGCATGTGCGTCTGCTCAGTGGGCTGGAACCTCCACTCAACTCAGTATATGCACTAGTGACACGAGCTTCTGCGCATATCTGCAGCAGAGAATGCTTTGGTACTCTTCCCGTCCTGCATTGCTGACTTCGTTGGACTGAACAGCACAGCTGTGCAGTGGTGGTATGAAGTGTTTCAACGGGGAAGCTCTTGGATGGTAGTTTAGAGTGCAGATCCTAGAAGGGAAGCTGAGAGTGGAAGCAAGAGCTATTCCTGTTGATGGAGCGGCGTAAATTCTGGATTCCTTTGATCGTTCATGCTTTTTTTTTTATTTCAAATTGTTTTTATTGATTTTCCAGAAAGAATAATACAAAATGATATCACAGTAAAAGGAACAGAAATAATAATAATACTGACATATGAAGAAACCATGGAAAAGTGCAAAAGAAGGAAAGGTCCACAAATTATCAAATTTCGATACATTATGAAATGAGGTTATGTTGGAGAAGGCAGTTATGCTGGAGAGGCCCAGTTGGTCCATGAATATCACAATCTACAAACGATCTGTTAAATTACGGGCTTATGGTAGTGTGTTGTGAGCAACACATGTAGCATACGATCCATGATACATTACAAGTGTACTAAAGAGGACAACATAATATCCCACTGACACGTTATAGGCAAGTCGAAGAACATTCTATAGGACACGAACTTTAGCAATGGGGGGGGGAGGGGGACAGATTGGAGCATTCCTCTTAGAGTACCAAGACCTAGGATACTGTTTTTTATGCAATGGAGTGCAGTATGATGGGTTTCACGGTGGGTCAAATGTAAAGGAAAGAGCATCAAGGGACCTCCATAGTTTCCTATGTGGAATGCGCCAGGGAGATGAATGTAGGGAGATGTTATCAGCCCTCTGAGGAAGGACAACCATTCCTGCCACATTCTGAAGGAAACTTCTTTGGAGTTCTTCCACTTATTGAGCCCTATTTTGCAGGCCATGGTAAGCATGATGTCTAGTAAATATCAGTCATTCACATCTGGAAGCATTGGTTCCAGGAAGCCCAACAGGATTGATCTTTCAAGCTTAACGCTATGTTTCCAACTAACACTGCTGATCTTTTTAAGACATGGTGCCAAACAGGGATGTAATTTAGGAAAACCGCAACTGATTAGGACAATTGGAGATGGCACTGAATATGACTAGCCAGTAGAACATCCTAGCAGGACTGAGTGTAGTCTTATACAAAGATCTATATAAAGCAAGCAGAGATGAGGGTGTTCTGTGTCTGACCCAAGAATTCTCAGGTAGACTGACATTTCAATCAGGAAGTGTATGCAAGGGAATAAGGAGTAAAGAGTCTGACCCAAGAATTCCTAAAAAAAAAAAAGGGACACACTTTTCTTCTCCTTCTAGGTGTGCCTCCAGGACTTACGATACTGAGGAAGAGTTTGGGGATACAGAAATCAAAGTTTCCACCAAGCCGTCAGCAAAACAATTAGCTGGCCAGTTGAAAGCGGTGATAGCTGCTTGCCAAGACATACTAAATGCTCATTCAGCAGTACTTCAAGAGTACTCTGTGGTGACTACCCTAATCATGTCTTCATGACATTTGAAATAGTTGGCCATAGTACCGCCCAGCCAGGCGACAGATGGAGCCATTATATTACACTGATCACAAGAGAGATGCGCCAGGCCCACTGGGCAGCCAACCTAAAAGTGGAACCTCCTTCCATGGCAAGATGAAGATTTCGGTGTTGGAGAGACTTGGATATGAAGACGAGGCATATCGCCACCAGTTTAGAGCCACACATTTTACTGAGACACTTTGATAGTTGCATTATCATTTGAAGCATGTAGCCAATAAATGTTTGCAAATTATTGCTATTACTGTGGCACAGTAGTACTTGAGCAGATCATTGATAGTCTACTGTCAAAGCAGCACATTCGACCTGGCATACAGGGGACTTTGTTATGTCATATTGGAGAGCTGGTCTAGTATTATCTATACAGCCTGTCCTCTCCATAGGAAAGCATGCTAGCTTTGAACCAGTGGCCCCAGTAACACTGATTTAAGACGTTAGCCAAAAGATGAAAGGAAGAGTCGCCAACAGAAAAAGGGCTTGGGGCAAGGATGATTCCTCCCATTAGATCCCAAAGCTATGACTGGGTAGTGGGATCATCTCCCCAGTTCTGCCCCCACAGTCAAAGTGGAGACATGACTGGTGTGAGAGCATTATAGCAAGTAACATTTAAGTTACCCTGTGTTTATGGAGTTTCTGTAGGGTATCAACAAAGGGGGGGTTGGTAAATAATGGCTGCTTCCAAAGTTGAATCATCTAGGACCTTACCACCAAAGAAAAATTCAAAGTGGACATCATGCACACCACATTTATGCAAAGCTATATCAAAGCTGTCAGATTAAATTTCAACTAGGAACCAGAATACTAGCTATGTATGTGAGAATCTTGCCCAATTAACCAACCCAATAGTTTTCCGAACAGACTTTATTGTTGTTTTTATAGTGTAGATGCTACGAATACTTGTGGCCTCATTACAAGTTGAGCAGAGCGATATTATTGTCCTGAATGAGCAATAATAAAGACCTGGTTTTCCTGCACATGGATTCTCCAGGTGCGGAAACACCGTATCCTATTTGACAGGCCGAAAAAACTGGGCAGTAAAATCATTTAGGTAGCCGAGGCTGTCCCCCGGTCTCCCTGCTTAGGCACTGGGAAGTATGTAATAATCCCTCCCCTGCCAGGTCCGATCCTTCCATTCCCCTGGCCACTCTCCTCATCCCCCTCCAAACTCCTGCTTTGCACAAACCCAACTCACATTTCTCTCCTGCTACTAGCAGGTGGTAGATGTGAGCATTGATACCTGCAGAGTTCAGGCTGGAAAAAACTGGGTCTGTACTGTGATTTCCCATTCCATGGGGATTAACTCATAGTAGGCATAGTTTGGTGGAAATCCTGGACGGAAACGTTAATTTCAGCCACATGGTAATGACATTTAACCTATTATCTGGTCCTAGGTGGCCAGAAGCTCCTTTTGCCTTTTACCTCCTTTACCCCGGAACCGGTAGCAAAAACAAAGGTAAAAACAGGAAGAAAAGAGAAGGTGAGAGGACCGGTATTGCTTTCTCAGCATAAATATCTGTGGTTGACTGAAATCAAAAAGGTAACCGAGAGGTCAGCACTGCACAAGAACAAGAGATGAGTATGCCTGTTTTCATACCGGTTTTTCAAGAAACTACATAAAATCCTCTCCTTGTCCATGCTTACAAAAAATAAAATGTTTTAGCGTATCGTAGGAAAACAGTCCTTAAACTTACTTATGATCATGCTAATGGCATTCATTAACCACTTCAATAGAGTTGCTTAACTGTTCACTTCCATCCTGTTACTCCATTAGCCTCCTTAAACCGGGAGAATCGGCACCGATCTGAAGACTGCTGTCTGAATGAAACACGTTGGTTATAGATTCCTCACCTTAGAATTACCCCCAGGCGTAAGAGTGGATCCGGAAAGTGTTTTCGTCAGCAGTACCTCTACATGTCGGAAGGTGGCGTCGGTCGGCTCCCCGTCCGTTGACGGCGTTGTGGTCACCGGGATGATGTCATGGCAGCTATTTAGACGCCCCCCTCGCGCGTTGACGTCAGTTCTTTCTTTTTCCGCACCAGCCAGTGCAGATTCGGGAAGAGCGGTACCTCAGTCCTTTTTTGACACATTTTTTCTCGACTTTTGTCGACTTCTTTTTCGAGATCTGCACCGCGTGTGTCTTTTTTGCCTGGAGCGGTCCCGAAAGCTGCTTGAGCTCTGCCAGCCAGCTCCACGCCGCTCGAGGTCCCGGTCGCGAGGGAGGTCGAGGGACCGGTCGCAGAGCCACCACCACTCCGGTGCAAAATCTTCAAAGTCTTTGCACTCTGGGTCAGGTAAGTCGAAGCATAAGAAGTCGAAGAAGCATCGTCGCTCTTCGACTTCCTCTCCTCGTCGGAGCCTGTAGAGTCGACTTCGAGTTTACCTCCCTTTCCGGGACCCGAAGCGACTCCTGCCCAGCTTCGTATGTTCTAAGAGGCGATGCATGCCATCTTTGGGTGGACTGACCCCGCCAGCGCGCCTTCGGGCCCCGCGGACTTGGTGGGACCTGGGTCTTCGCTGCCAGCGGCTCCGGTCTCGGCGCCACAGGCCCCCCTTGGATCCACTCCTGGATCCGGATCGGCACCGGTTGACCTCGTAACACCTCCACCGACGATGCTTCCAGCGGCACCACTTCCGAGCTCTCAGAAGCTCCTCTTCATCGGAGCGGTTCTGGACACAAAGCGGTTTCGGGTCTATCCTCCCAAACAGCGAGTCCGGGATATTTGGGCTATGATTCCGATCTTTCAACCTCTATCCCGGGTTTTGGTCATAATGACTCCGAGGCTGCTGGGCCTCATGGCCTCCTGCATTCTGTTGGTCGATCCTGCCCGGTGGCATATGCGGGCTCTGCAGTGAGACCTGAAGTTCCAGGGGGCGCAGCATCAGGGGAATCTGACTGATTGCTTCCAGGTCTCGGAGGGCACTGCTCAACAACTGCAGTGGTGGCTCACGAACCAGGATTGGGTCAATGGCAGATCCCTCTCCCTTCCCCAACCAGAACACACGGTAGTGATGGATGCATCCCTTCTGGGATGGGGCGGCCACATGGGGGAGGCGGAGATCAGAGGCCTCTGGTCTCCGGCGGAATCCGGGCTTCACATCAACCTTCTGGAGCTCCGAGCGATTCGTCTTGCACTGAAAGCATTCCTTCCCTCTGTCCGGGGAAGAGTAGTGCAGGTGTTCACAGACGACACCACTGCCATGTAATACTGCAACAAACAGGGCAGGGTGGGGTCGTGGACCCTATGTCAAGAGGCCCTCTGCCTCTGCACATGTCTGGAACATCAGGGCATTTCCCTGGTGGTTCAACACCTGGCAGGTTCCCTGAACGCCACGGCGGAAAAACTCCGCCACAGGTGCATGATTGATCACGAATGGCGTCTTCACTCTGAGGTGGTGCAAGGTCTCTTTTGACAGTGGGGAGAGCCTTGGTTAGATCTATTCGCCACCGAAGAGAACGCACAATGTCAGCAATTCTGCGCGTTGGAATTTCCAAGGCTGCACTCGCTATGTGACGCTTTTCGTCGCGAGTGGAGATGCGGTCTGTTGTACGCCTTTCCACCTATACCACTTCTGCCCAAAGTGCTGCAGAAGATCAGATGCGACCGCACCCAAGTCATTCTTGTGGCTCCAGATTGGGCACGAAGAGTCTGGTATCCCGAGCTGCTCAACATGGCCATCTATCCTCCGATCAGCCTGCCTCTTTGGGAGGATCTGCTGTCGCAGCAGCAGGGGACGGTCCTCCACCCGAACCTGTCCAGTCTCCACCTCCTTGCGTGGAGATTGAGTGGCAGCAGTTGACGTCTTTCGACCTGCCTCCCTAAGTTTGTGACGTGATTAAGACGGTATACGCCTGCCGGTGCAACAAGTTTGTGTCATGGTGCACAGCAAAGGATCTGGATCCCCTCTTTCTGAAGTCCTCTTATTCCTTCTTTCTGTAGCCCAGCAGGGCTCTGCTCTGGGCACTATCAAGAGCTATCTTTCAGCCGTCTCTGCCTTCCTACGGCTGCCAGATCAACCTTCTTTTTTCAAGTCCCCGGTAGTTAACCGCTTCTTGAAAGGCTTAACGCATCTCTTTCCTCCAATCCCTTTTGTTATGCCTCAGTGAGACTTGGAAACGTGAAAGCCAATGCCGTCATGGCCAGATGCGTCTACGGTACAAGTTTGTTCTTGGACTTTTCACAGGAAGAGTTCATGCTGATGTCCAGGGATTGGTGTAGGATGCCGTTGAGCACCGATTAACACCGTAGACCCTCAGACAATTTAGTTCGTTTTACAGTTTCCAAGGGAAAAGTGTCTGTGCAGGTCTTTAAACTTTCCCGTGGACCCTCCAACTCCCGGTTTAATATTCTACAGCTACCATGCCCAACTGTCCAGCCCACCACTGCCCGAGCTGTAATCCCAAGGCATTCTGTAGGAAGTATAATGGAGTATGCCCAGCAACTGGAAAAGATTGGCTACACCACTCACACTAGTTCCTATTAAGGTACAGAGGAGGAGGGTTGTAGTTCATATTAGATGTTGCCACAGCCCCTGAGTTCTCCTAAAGTGAGAAGTCTGAAGATCCCTAGTAAACAATGTGCAAGGATCAAAGCCTGCAACAGAAAGTACTTAAGAAATAATAATCCCAGACGACCTATTTTGACACATAACCATGTGTGAAAATCGCCGACACCTAACTCAATTTTACCTTTGTACGTCAATTAATGAAGACAAACACATTCTTAATTAATACAGCAGGGCCCGTCTCACTTCCATTTCGGTCAAATATATTCTGTACACAGCTTATTTATATACAGGTAGAGGCCATAACCAATGTCTGTGACAATAGTGCAGATAAAGTGTGTGGAAAAAATAATGCACAGGTATTCCTCATACACGATTATATTTGTAAACTAAGATTTCTGTCGACGTTTCGACTCCGAGACTATTCCTAGGACAAGTCATTTCACTATTCTGAGCAACTATAAGAGAAAAGGCTCCTTTAGGTATAATCATCATCTATCAATTTCCTCGATATTTATCATTACTTGGTGTTACCACAGCACTTCCTCGTCGTGGTATCAAAGCCCACCCATAAAGATTCAATAGCTCAAGGTCTAGGAGGAGTAAATAATGAAAAATTCACGTAATAGTTTTGGTAACTTAACCGCATGTCAAAAAAGTTATACATCACAGTGTCAAAGATGCCGCAATGTCAACCCTCAGGAACCTCATCCTGTTCCACACCTGAGCTGGTGTCATGCAGAAGATGAGTGCTCATGTCAGACAACTAAGTTAATCGCATGCCCAACTATTCCCCATGTCCCCTGTTGATCATATGTGCGGAAATGTCTCCTGTAACAGTACGTCATTCAAAGATGTAGTGGCATGCTCGATTCCCCAACAAACAGAGAACATACCGAAGCCGAGCATTCTCAGAATGAAGTCAAAGGAATGGGTGAGCCAAACACGTATAGCCAGTGAAATTAAATTGCAAAGGGCACTCTTCTGAAATCCTTCTTTATTAATTAACATAGAAGCTAACTAACATGAAGTACGTGGAGGGTGAAAGCAAGATGGTGAGCGCGTAGGATCGCTGTGGTACAGCTCCTGTCCAAAAACGCCCCCACTCATCTTGCCTGTGCCGGAACCGGTTGTTTTGTCTCTGCATCTACATTTGTAGCCGCGCATCCCATACCGACCGATGTATTTGCAGTTTGCCGCTCGGACGAAGCCCCCGCCGGACGGAGGGAAGTCTCCGGCGGTGGTGCTAGCCCGAGGATGAAGGGAGTCAGGCCCGGTTCTAGCGGGTGGGCCAGGCCCACCCAAACATGAGCCTGGCCCACCTAAACAGGAGCCTTGGCCCTCGCAGTGAGGGCTTGAAGGCAGGCGCGCAAAACACAGGTCGTGTGTGTCGGGCGAGACAGCTTCCCGGGCGCACACACACAGACAGTTTTAGAGATTATCGCAGCCACACCTGAGTACTTCACAGGTCTTTAAAAGACCATTTACATGTTAACGAGGCTTTGTTTATTTTTTCACCCCTTCATCGCCACATGGCAAAGGCGACAAATCCTTTCATTGACAAGGGTAGCCTTTGCCTACTGTTCTGCTGCGTGGATATTTCTTTTTCTATGCAGCGCAGGAGAAAAGAAGTTTGTTTATTCATATTCACCTTTCCTGACCCCTGCAGCTGCTTATTACATCATTCTGTGACACAAAGTTTGACCAACGGAGTAGGTAAGAGAATGTGTTACTATTTGTTTTTCGTTTTAAAATCTGCACAGGTCCAGCAGGACACATACTTCGTGTGCGCTTCATTTAAACAGTTTTGATCATTATCATGGCCGATGCAGGACAACAATAATACAAAATGCCCAGATAACGCTGGTGATTAATGATCCTGCTGGAGAGCAATCCTTTGCCTGTTGGTAGTTTTTAAATGCAGATGAACTGTGTTTTATGTGGAAGCTCAGTGGGTTACTGCCTTTGTCACAGAGATCCTTGTGCTACTTGCAGTTCAGAAGTTACAATCCTAACATAGGACAGTGACCAATGCACTGTCATCAAAGAGCTGCAGACAAACATGAATGGTATAGTTAGCAATTCGTTTTTTTTGTTTTGTGATATAGTTAGAACTTCCCCAGTTTTTCATTATTCTAATGTTGCTAAAATGAGTATGTTTGGCTAAAACTCCATTTTTATCAGTAAAGCCAACCCCTAACCACTGGAGTACTCTTTAAATCCTGAGTTTGTGCTTTTCCAGACCAAATCCTCTTAAAATATACTGCGCACCAGTATGGATGACATGTGATTCATACACCTTGTAATCCTCATTGGCCTATGTGACATTCACTGTAGACTGATTTACATACTTGTATGAGTCATAGTCTCTGTATAGTGTGGTCGGTGTAAAGTACTGACACACACTACACTGATATGAGTAGCGCTATACAACAAATGAAATGCATATGAGAGAGGGGCTACATAAAGATATGGGGCACTGTTGGAGGGTAGCAGTGAGGGAATCCGCGGAGGAGGTAGTGGGAGGGGCTATGGAGCGATGAGGGGCACTGTTGGAGGGTGGCAGTGAGGAAATCTGAGGAAGAGGTCGTGGAGGGGGGAGCTAGGGAGAGATGATAGGCACTGCTGGAGGGTGGTAGTGAGGGAGTCTAAGGAGGAGGTCATGAGGGGGATGGGCTACAGAGAGATGAGGGGCACTGCTGGAGGGTGGCAGTGAGGGAATCAGAGTAGGAGGTCATGAGGGGTACGGGCTATGGGGAGACACTTGTGGCGTGTGGCAGCAAGAGAATCTGAGGAGGTCAATATGGGGGGGCCATGGAGGGATGAGGGGCCCTATTGGAAGGTTGTAGTAAAGGTATTTACGGAGAAAGAGGTTTTTAGTGCGGCGCCAAAAAAGACTTTTGCATCAGCGCTGAAGCCGGCCCTGTCATGGCCTTTCTGTTTTTGTTTATTTAATTAGCAATCGGGTCATAAGGGTTACTATGGAACACACTTTAAAGTGTGTGCTAATTATATTTACTGCTATATGCAATGTTTTAAGTTTGAAGGTTATTTTACTAATGTTTTTACCGGGAAAAATGAAAGTGGAGCCTGATATGGGGCTGGGGACCCAGGTCAGCTGTGAGATAAGGTGCACTGGAGAGGAGTAGTGGATAATCAAGCCTCTAAGGGAGTGCGTTGCAGAGTACGGGGTCAGGTGGAGGTAGTAATAAAGAGGGATTCTCCCTTAAGGCTCGCACAGAAGGAGCCCGAGAAGCATCACTTGCCTGACACTCCCACCTCAGAAACCTCCTCTTCCCATCAAAGGAACATTACATGGAAAAAACACTTTTTGAGAGTGATAATATTTAGAAAGAGATCTGGAAAAGAGTGCGCTTTACTGGGCCTTGTAAGACTAAGAAGAGATAAAGGAGGGCCCTGAAGCAGGCCTACCTAGACATATATGTGACAAATCGAGCCCTAAGTGGCCCACCCAAATGCACCCTTGGCCCACCCAAATAAAAATTCCTGGAGCGGGCCTGAAGGGAGTACGGAGGAGGGCTGACCACGAGTCTTGTCTGGTCCATCAGCGACGCCCTGCGAGTGTGGGTGGGCCACGCTGCTACGAGAATCAGACTTACCTGGAAGGTAAGGGAGCAGGATCCAGTTTTCTCCAGAGAAAAAAACATTGTTGAAATGTCTCCCAAAGTAACAAAGCAAGTTAGGGAGCGACAGGAGTCTTCCCCAGGCATTAATAATGAGAGTGCAGGTCAGCCCAGCGACTCCTGCACTAACCAAAAACAATCAGCTTGAAAGTACAGGCGCAGGGGAGAGGAGAAATCTGACTGAGAGGCTGCAAGGTGGGGTGAGGAATACGGTGGCGACTAAGTTAGGAAAGGAAGGGACCCCACCCCCTGAGGGAGACAGTAGCCCCCTAACCACACCACCTAATCTAGCCAACCCAACCATCTCTCCTCAGGCAGCAATTATGGACTTCTTTAAAATCAAAGCAGGAGGGGGTCATACACCCCAAGAGCATCCTAGCTAAGTCAACCCAGAGAAAATTAAACAAATGCCACCCAAAGATCAGGAGTCCACCTCAGTATCTGCGGATAAATACCAGGCGGGGACCATAGTGGCAGATGCTGGATCTTTCTAATTTCACACCCTCGCCCAGGAAGGGAGTGACGGGATTCCCCGAGAGTCTACCCAGGGGGCGCATAAGAATCTACCAGACTCTCAGTTGAACTATCAACCTGCTCTAGCTAGTGGCTTTACAGCGGGGAATGAAGGGCTGCCTGCCACAGATGCTATATCAGATGGGACAGATATATTTTTCTCTATCATGGAGGATTCCCACTCAGGCGACACTAGCTCCAGCAACAGCGAAATAGATGATTACATGACGACGTCTGGCTCCAGTACACTGGAAGCTCTTGAGACCACTCTAAAACGTAAAAACTCCAGAGGAGTTCGAAGGGATCGAAAGGACATACTGATCCTCAAAACAGAGGGAGGCGCAATACAGGCACCGGGCTGAAGTGGGACTACTCCCACACCAGGATGCTGGGATTAGTGGCAGGGGGAACTGCTCAGCTGGGAAACCACCAACATAGCCAGCAGGATGGGGGCGGGTGGGGGGGGCAGCTAAAATAGACCCTGCTCTGGGCATGATACTAGAGTCAATTAAGGAACATCGTGCAAAGACCAGGGCGGATGGGTAAAGAGCTAGACAGGCCACTAAAAAACTCGAAGGACGGTGCGAAAGTAGGGAAGGCTTATGTTGATCGGTGAGCGACTTAATAATATGGAGGAAAGAACAACTGCTATAGAGACCAATCTGTCTGCTGTGAGAGAGCAGACAAGTGCTCACAAAGCCCAACAAACTGATGTTATGTGGAAGCTGGAGGATATGGAAAATTGTCTAAGAAGAAATAACCTCTGCTTTCTTGGTATTGAGGAGAGTCTGGAAAGGGAGGACATTTGTGCTTTTATTCTGGACCTTAAGGAAGACTTTCCAGATCTTATAGGCTGGAATTGGGAACGTGAAGTTCAGAGGACCCACCGGTTCCCGTTCACTCACTATCAAAATACACAGCCCGGCAGAGACGAGAAGCAACCGATAGCTATCCTAGTCTTTTTTGATAATTTTATGCTGCGTCAGGCTATATTTGAAAAAGCCCGTCCAGACGCTAAAAGGCAGTATAAGGCGATTTCCTTCTTTGTCCGCCCTGATTTTTGCCACATAACGGTAGAACGTAGGTGGCGCCTGCAGCAGGTAATCAAGCCTTATCAGTTGAAAACAATAGTTAGGGGGGCTTTCAAGTTTTTTACCTCTGAGATAAAAGCCAGAGAGTATTTGGATCCGTCTCTAGCTGAAAAGAAAAAAAGCTAGAGGGTGTTCTTCTTTGGGTGGGGGGCCCCTCTTGTGGGTTTATACTCTTGGAAACTTCCTTTAACCTTGTTGGGTTCTTGCTTTGTTAGGTCTCGGCTAGCGATGGCTGCGCTTGCGCAGTCTCGCTCGCGAGACATAATGACTTGGGTGAAGAGGGGCTTGAACCCGCCCCTCTTCTTCCCTGTTCTCCATTGGCTGGCCTAGTAAATGCTGGCCAGCCATTGGAGAAGAGGTCCCGTCACTCTGATCCTGCCCCGTCCTTTTCGGATCGGGGGGCGTGTTTTTTGCGAGAAGTCTCAGGGAGGAGACAACAGCAAAACACGCCCCCAAATCCGAAAAGGACACTCCCTTTCTCCGAGGCATTTTCTGCTGTGCCTCGGAGAAAGGCGGTGGTGTCCCGGCGTTGCTCCCTCACCTCCCGGCTCCTCCACGTGCCTCATCCCCTCTCTATCATCTCTTGTTATTCAGGCGTTCGTGGAATAAGCTATAGGCGGGACTTTGCTTCGACAGTGGACACGTCATGGTCAGGCAACACGTCCAACCAGCATCATTCTGTTGGTTACCTGGTCCGGTCCTCGCATGATACCTATGCCTATAGTGCCTGTCCCTGTCATGGCAAAATACGTGCTTTATTATGCCGTCGAGCTGTGGGGTCCTCACTGCAGGTCATAGGTCGACACATCTCTGAGATAGACAGTGTCGGGTTGTTCTTACCCACTCACAAGCCGGGATACGTGACGGGCTCCTTTCCGGTCTAATCAAGAGTCGGTATGTGAATGCAGCAGTAACCCCAATCACCACCTCAAAAGAAGGGGCTTACCAGCCACGTTGCTTAGCAACTAGTGGAGGCGGAGCTGACCAGAAAAGTGACGGCGCTGAGTTGCTGCTGTACTGCCCGTCTTAGTATCATGGATGCGCAGTAGCTGCCGGTGGGCTTGGCTGAGACTCCTGCGTGCCACTTAACATTTGTTATTCCTGGGCCCTCTTCTGCCACCGGTATACCCGCTCTCCCGACCATGGTGTCTCCCCTTGCCTACGCGATGCTGTGTTGAGATCTCGCCCTCATGGGGCTCCTACGGATCATGATGCCGCCTAAGTTGCAGCTGCTTGGGGTGCTGGCCTTCGGAGTGGCCATGCTCTTCTTGGAGAACCAGATTCAGAAGCTGGAGGAGTCCCGGGGCAAGCTGGGTAAGAACATTCGCGGTGTACGGATAACGGTGCCAAGGGGTTCGAACGGGATTTGTACAAATGATAAGTGGGGGTGTTATGTTGCAAGATGATCAAGCGTGCAAGATGATCAGGGTGAGGGAATAGTGCAAGAGCATCCGAGGGAGGCATCATTGCAAGAGTATCGGAGGCATTGCAACTGGATATTGGCGGGCAGTGAATTTAATGAAATATCGCGAGGAGGTGTAGTGCAGTTTCATCACACGAGAGTAGTGTAAGGGAATCAGACGAAGCAATCTTGGTGCAAGCGGACCAGAAGGGAGCAGTGTGTATAAGGGAACCAGGCAGAGAACATGCGAAGAGAGCAGAACGGTGTCAGTGCGAGGGGAGTAGAAGGTGGTCAGTGCTAGGGGACCAGGTGGGGGGGTTAGTGCTAGGGGACCAGGTGGAGCTATTGGCATTGCTCATGACAATGCCGTTTCTTTAAATGTTTTAAAAACAAAAACATAAACAAAAACAATGTCGAGCAATGCCAATAGCTCTAACTTTACCAATGCCGAGACCATTGCATTGTAAATGCTTGTTTTTCTCTTTCTGTCTGGACAAAAGAATGGTATTTTTTAGTGGAACCCTTCTCACCTTAGTTAGCTGCCACTAATTTTTTACACTGGAAGGAGGGTTTCGGGGAGTGTAGGGTTGGGAGCTCGTGGGGGCCATCGCCATCACACAGACCTGGTTGGTCTGACTGCTTTCAATGTTGGGGGAGGGTGGGGGGGTACAGAGGGAGTGGGGAGGGATGGGTAAATTTAAACGCCGCAGAATTGATATGTAAGTTACAGCTAAATTTAGTTTTTTGTTTGAAATTTTTGGCAGCATTGAATCATAGATTTCAGCATGCATATGAAAATGGCTGGGGGTAATTTTTTATGCAAAACATAGCCTCTATCATGGCAGGGTATTCTGGATGGCACAATTTGATGCAAGGTGATGGCTAAGCTTCGTATTGCCACTACTAATATTTGTGGACTGAATGATAATGCTAACAGGAGAAAAGTACAAGAAAACTTAAGTCTTGCGAGCAGTGTACTGCTTTCAGGAAACTCACATAGCCCGGAACTATAGCAATTTGCTGAATGCTCTTGGTTTAAAGGTTGCTTGCCATACAACACCTGATGTAAGGACCAATGGGGTAGCGATATTAGCGAAAGGAGATGCCATCACACCAGGGAGAAAATTAGTAGATACGAATGGCAGGTGGGCAATAATGGAATGTAGAGTGGGGGGCCGCTTTTTTATACAATGCTCAGTTTATCCTCCGGTATTAGATGACCCTGGGATATTGGATTTTCTAGCTATAGAACAGCCCTCCTGCCCAGCACCCCATGTAGTTTGTGGGGACCTAAATATAAATGGATCTAGAACAGCTTCTGAGGGGACCAGAGTTACTAGCACGGGGCGCAAACCACAAACTGTGTTCCCTGAATTATCTACTAAAAAATATAGGGTTGGTGGACGTTTGGCCAAGCCTGAAAGCCCAGGATCCTGGATATACCTATTATTCCGCTCCGCACGGCAAGTTTGCAAGACTGGATTATTTTCTGGTATCACCACCTCTACTTAATGAGGCCCAAGTGGAAGTTTTCCCTCGGGTCATGTCAGACCATAATCCTGCTGTGCTGGAGGTCCCATTCACGGGGGTTAACAAGGGGATTTAGGAGATGGTCATTTGAGAGGGCACTTTTATCTGATCAAGAATATGTTGAGTACATGAAGGGCTGGGTATAGACTAGGCAAACAAAAGAGGGAGGCAGGATGGATAAAAAAAGCTAGATCAGAGGCTTGGGTGTTTAGAGACCGAGTTAATCCGTATGGTGGCCTCGGGAGTCATCACAAAATCATCTCTTGATGATTTTAATACAGAGAAGACCGCGGGGAAGTATCTGGCAAGGAGACAGGACTGTTATGAATAGTGTGAGAGTGTGGGCCGATTCCTAGCTGTCAGGGCTGGACAACAGTTAGCTATAGGACACATAAGGCAGGTTAGGATTATGCAGTGGGTAGTAGTTTCAGACCCATCTGAGATCAGGGAGGCCTTTAGGGAATTCTATGAAGATTTGTACAAAGCCCCGTCGGCAGGGGACTCTAGGAGTATAGGCAAACAGATGGATTTTGCGCCATTGGTGAGGCTTCCCCAGGATGAGAGCCCTCTCTTTGGAGCGAATATATCTTTGGAAGAATTTCAGGCCGCTCTACAGGTTCTCCCCTCAGGCAAAGCTACAGGAACAGACCACATACCTCTCGAGTTTTATAAAATCTTTAGGGAAGAAGTCTGTCAGGGTATGCTTGAGCTTTTCAAGGGGGTCAGGGATGGGGCCGCTCCGCCAAGCTCTTGGGGCACCGCCAACATTGTTATTTTCTTAAAGGAAGGGAAGGGCCCTATTTCGTTGGGATCCCATAGACCTATTACACTCTTAAACAGTGACACCAAGGTGTATTCCAAAATCTTTGCTACTCGACTGAATAAATAAATGCCACACCTTGTCTCGGCTTGGCAACATGGCTTTATTCAGGGGAGGGGAACCGTGGATCACGTTAGGCAGGTAATTACATTATTGGATGCCACTGAGGTTCTTGCAAAACCTATGGTGGTTGCGTTTCTTGACACCGAGAAGGCCTTTGACAGGGTGTCATGGTGCTATCTTTGGAAGATCATGGAGGCTAATGGCCTCAGGACATCTTTTATTTAAGCAATGCGGCCTATGTATATTAAACCTACTGCCCGGTTGCAAGTAATGGGTGAAGAGTCTTAACCATTCTTAATTGAAAGAGGAACAAGGCAGGGGTGTCCCTCCTCTCCTCTGCTGTTTGCACTATACCTAGACCCGTTCCTTCGATGACTGGAAGCTTCCAAAGATATTATCCCTGTTAGCCTGCAGGGCTGGGATACTAAGATATTTGCATATGCCGATGATGTGGCCATAGCTACTACTGGCCCTGACAGAGCGCTACAGGCAGTCAAAAACCTAGCTGATAATTTTGGGATCCAATCTGGCTTCTCACTGAATAGGATTAAAACGCACGTCCTGAAAAAGAGATTTATCCCTGCCTCTGACAGCAGGATTGTCAACGAAGCAGTTTATCTTGGAATAACCATCAGAGCAAAGGTAGAGGCAATAGTGGGTCTAAATCTCTCCCCTATAATGGGGAAAATTAGGAAGGATCTCTGTGGCTGAGATAACTTGAGACACTCAATAATGGGGAGGTGTAACCTAGTAAAAATTATGATCCTGCCAAAGCTACTTTACATCTTCAGAACAATACCTCTTGTTAATTGAGAGGGAGGTCATCAGGTTTATCTGGTCCTATGGAAAAACAAGGAGGGAAAATGCATTCCTATGTCTACCCAGGGATAGAGGGGGGGTGGGGGCTCCCTAACTTTAAGCTATATTATTTGGCTGCAGTACTAAAGTCCTCTATTTAGTAACAAGGTAAGGGCAGGGCCCGCTCCTAGCTATGTCCCATCGATAGTTGAGATTTTCATAGGGGCGAGTGCTTATGGCTGCCTAGTGAGTGAAATTCTACGAAGCAAGCTATTTGAAAATAACAAAGTTCAAGATTTTAATCACAGCATTCCAGAATTGAGCAGGGATTCGGAACCGGCTTGGGGTTGGCAGATTTAATAGATATACCCCCTGCTTAGGAATGACGAGTTACCTGGGGCCCTGCAAGATGACTGCTTGGCAAGGTGGGAAAAGGCTGGTTTTGGTAGGGTCGGGGATCTCTTGGCTAGAGACTATATTGTGTCCTTTGAGGTGGTTAGGGAAAGATTCAACATAGGCCCACAAGACTTTTTAAAATCTTTGCGATTAAGGGATTTTTTACTCAAAAAAGCCAGAGGAGCGGCAGCTTTTGCACAGGTCCCCTTAATGAAATTATTAATAAAGGACGAAAGCCCCTCAGTTTCACAGATATATAGCTGTCTGCTGGAGGAGGCCCCGGATTATCTGGATAAACATAGCCTGAAGTGGCAGGACAGGTTAGGGCTTCCAGATTCCTTTTTTTTGTAATCATTATAAATAGGGGCTCTATATTATGCTCTGCCAATCTACAGTCACAGCATTTTAAAACCCTGTTTGATTTATATATATATCACCTGCATAAATCGTGAAATGGAGTGGAGTGGAGGGGATTTGGTGTTTTAGATGCAGGGCTGAAGGAGCGGACTTGGTTTACATATTTTCCACCTGTCCTAGTATTGAACTAACAGGCCGGGAAATAATTGGTTTCCTACTGGATATACTGAAGGTGGATATCTCTCTATCACCTCAGATTGTTGTTAGGAATTGCCGAGCATGATAGGAGAATTGGGAAGGAGCTAATCTTTATAGCTATGTCAGTCCTCAGGTTGTGTGTTGCCTCAGCCTGGCTGGATCCGTCACCACCGACCTTCCAGCAATGGAAAGGGCGGTTCCTACATATTTATAAGTTAGAGACAACATTGTATGAATGAAGAGGCAGGAAGGGAAAGATTAAGGGGAATAGGATTTGGGGGGGCCATTCTCAGCTTGGATCTCCTTGCAGAATGACTGAGCTGTTAACTAATATAAACAATCATTTACAATGCAATGGTCTCGGCATTGTTAAAGTTAGAGCTATTGGCATTGCTCATGACATTCTTTTTGTTTATGTTTTTGTTTTTAAAACATTTAAAGAAACGGCATTGTTATTTACAATGTTAATAGCTTAATCACTCTCAAATGCGAGACCTATTGCATTTGCACCCACACACAGAGCCACACACCCAGAGCCACCCCCACAGAGCCACTCATATAGAGCAACCCACACACAAATAGAGCCACCTACACACACACAGTTACCCACACACAGACAGACCCACCACGCATAGAGCCACCTACAAAAAAAGCCACCCACACACACAGAGCCACACACACAGAGCCACCCACACACACACACACAGACCCTCCCCCACACACACAGAGCCACCCCCACACACAGAGCCACCCCCACACACAGAGCCACCCCCTCACACACACACACAGAGCCACACAGTAACCTCAAAATTTAACACATATTTACTTTTTGCTGGATCAACTGGGGACGTTTTACACCTTCTATCCATCTGTAAAAGACCTTTATGAGGTCGTAAAGAGCAATTTAACGACTAGGAAGGTTCAAAAGAAAAAAAATAAGGAGCCGGGATAGCAATCAGATCCGACAGCGATTAGATCGAAGCCAATTTGAGATGGGGGTGTTAAGCGTGGTAACAGTGGCAAGGCTTCCACCCTGAAACAGGAAACTAAAAAATGCAAAGAGCGCGCACGGCACCCCTCCCCCTGCGGGGAAGCCATGTGTGTTTCAGGTTACAGCGTTATGGAAGTGTACACGGACATGCAGCAAGAGTACCTGGGTGCAAATGTTGTTTTTGCGAGGAGTCAGTTCACCGAAAGCAGACATGCGGCATTGTCAAAATACACTTGTGAATGAAAAGGAAAACGATGTACTCTGCTGTTGCAATTAGAACACAACAGCTCAAGGAGGACTGCAGGCATCACACACAGGGCAGCACAACAGCAATGTGATGTTCCCAAGTACTCCCATCATAAATAGGGCACACCAAGATATCCGCTACCTGGTGAGACACCAACTACACTGAGGGTTTACCAGGGATAACCAGCCCGAGCAGCATGGTAAACAAACCCCGTTCACCTCTAGTACGTAATATTGCACTGACGAAAATGTTGACTGAAATGTGTCCAGCTGTGCATACCCCCTTCCCCTGACAGCATGCACTGATGGTCCTATCCAGGAAATTATAAGAAATGGCAAGACACATTCCCGTGATGGAGCCCGAATGGAGAACAAGAACGATGCAGCAGGTTCGCAAGAGGTGCCACATGCGTTTCTGGTGTCAATGAGCACTGTCAACAAGGCGGGGTAGCAGCCACATTTGAAGGGAGCTTAGGGGTTACACGCTGTGGTTGGTTCCTTGCAGTTTGGCCTTGGGTCTGCCACCAAGGAGCATCGCCCCAGTGTCTTAGGCTTCTGGTGTCGGGGCATACATGTTACACGTGCAGCTAAAGCAAGATGGCGGGAATGTAAAAGTGTACGGTGTTTAGATTTGAAAGTTGTGATCACTCTTCGCATTCTATAACGGGCACACAGTGCGCTAGTGGGAGGGAAGCGAAAGCTGCACTGGAAAAACTATACCTGGGGAAAGCTTGGGCCCTGGAAGCAACGCTTCCTTTCATATTTTGGATGTTATGTTTAAGTGTGGAAATGTTGTGGCAGAAGATCATTTAGAACGGTGTTTAACCTGACGAGAAGTCCACAACACAAGGAATGGGTCGATTCTGACACTATGCACATGTTCATAACATAGCCACGTCGTGTTTTGGTGTGCTAAAGCAATACATGGGTGGGGGGACGGTTGTAAAGCTTTGGCCTAATGAAAGCATCGGGGTAGGCGGGGCTTCAGCGCAAGCAATGGTATTTGTCCTAAAAAGGGGGCGAGGGGTCAGTGCTTCGAGTGTTGATATCAAACGTCCTCTTACTTGGTGAACGAACACATCAACAGGGTCGTCCAGGGGGCTGCCTTGGCGACTGTTCATGGAGATGAACCCATGCGCACGTTGAACCACTTGCAATGACCGGTGCCTCGCAGCACGGCTCCTGGGTCCTGCTCCTCCGGCTCTACCTCCTCCGAGGAGGACGACTCCCCCGCCAGCCTCCCGGGCTCCCGCTCCTCTCCGCCGGCGCCTCCTCCTAAAGGGAAAAAGACGAGGTGATCAGCAACCGGGCGCACATGGGCAGTCGGGCCCCAGGAAAAACGCCCCCCCCCCAGCACACAACGGCATAGACTAAGTCTCCATTGCTCAGTATTCTCTTAACCATTATAACCAACATTTCACTACTGAGCCCCCGTAGTTTAAAGCGCTGTGTGGGTGCGGGAGATAGCAAACATGCAAAGTCAATTGAATTGAATCTCCACCTCAAGCGAGGATAGCAATGACGCGATTGTACAAGTGTTGCTACAGCACGATGAAGGGATCAAGGGGCTGTAATGCGGTGTTTGGTTGTCTGCCCCAGTGTGCAAAAGGGATTTCACACCAAGCAGTAGAATCTGGTGCATCCACTGGATTTGCAGTGCACACAGAAACGGAAGTTGTAACAAGCACACCACTGCCTTTCTCCGTGGTGAAGCAGAAATGCCTCGGAGAAAGGCAGCGGCATTTTCGGATTCGGGGGCGTGTTTTCGGATTCGGGGGCGTGTGTTTTTCTTTCCTCTTGCCATTGGCTGGAGGAGAGAAAAACACGCCCAGCGAAAAGTAACGAAAAAACACGCCCCCGAATCCGAAAAGGACGGGGCTTGTTTTGCGAGACAAGCCTCTTCTCCAATGGCTGGCCAGCAAGACTGAAATACATTAACAGGTGGGCATTTTGAAATGGTCTTGTGCATAGTGTATCATTGTTTTAAAGTTCCAACATGACCAAAAGATTTAGAAGCAACGTGTTGGCCATCTTGGAATGGTAACACAATCATATACCATGGACAATACCATTCCAATGAGCTGCCTAGAATACAAGCAGGGGGGCCATGGGGATGAATGCAGCACACTGCAGACGGAATGAGCAGCAAGCAAGTAGCCCAGTGGCATTATCTCGGGAGCAGTCAGGCATTAAAAAACATCAGAAAGGAGACAAAAAAAGAAAGAAGGAAAAGGACAATAATAAAAGGATAAAATCAAAAACTAGAGGACTGGTACACCATCAGCCTTGATACTGAAGAGTACCCGATTTTATATGGATGAGCACATTTCAGTCAAAATGCTGCCACTCACAGGCAATAGAAACAATGGTTGATGTGGGCTCACAAACTGTTCCATGCTGTATGTGGTAGCCGGCAGATATCAAATGTGAATCATACTGCAATACACCAATGGCTGAAGAGGCCTTACACAAAGGCCATTGTGTATGTAAATGTATGGACATATATTTTTAATTCTTTGAAATTATTACATGACTTAACACAGGATAACAATTTACCCTCGAAGACCTATTGGTTTTTAACACGTTTTCCACTAGAAATAAGTCAGCCCAACTTAGCCAAATGGCTTTGACATATGTTTTCTGTTTTCCACTATAAATAAGTTAGCCTTTGCTGTAACTATTCATAATAAGCAGGTGAAACCTACGGCAACGAACATAACTTTTTCCAGCGAACCAATCAGGACTGTAGCCTATTTCATTGGCCGTCACCTAACCAACGCAGGTCTACTGTATTGAGCACAGGATACACAACAAGGCATAAAGTGCAATATAAGGACTCTTTTTCAGTGGAACACACATCTGCTAAATCAAATGGAGAATCAACAAGTGGGTGGAGCCAAAGCCCATCTTTGCGTATTGCTTCTTAAAGCTCTTCTTGGGATGACCTCAAAGTCAGGCGAAAGTTATGCCAAACCTAAACAATGTTCTGGTACCACCAGTACTTTAAGTCCCAGGTCCGTCCAGGCCTCAGACATGGTAGTAATTAAGAACGGACTTAAAACCGATCCCAACTGGACGCTGGATTCATGCCCTGAACTTTACGGGCATAAACACCGAGTCATTGATGAATAATGAACGTTACTCTTGTACATTTTAAAATAAGTCTCCTCCTGGCAACCCGAATAGATGGTCATCCAATATTTGGCCTCTCTGCTGAGCGCACATATCAATGATCATATATTCTGGTTGCAATTTTGATTCAGTGCAAATGTGTGTGAATGAGGTACACAGCTGCCAAAATATTGGGGGAGAAAGAAATTGCTGTGCTTACTGGTGAGTGGGTGTGTTGGGTATTTGGGGTTGGTGAAGTGAAGTCGATGGGAGGAAGTGAATTCAGGAGTGTGTGAAAAAAAGGGTGCAGAAAAGTAAAGAGAGGAGGCGCAACATGGATGGAGAATATGTGGACAGAAAGCATAACAGCAGTGATCGAGACTCTGAAGACCACTATCCCTTCCACGGGTCTCAGTAATATTTCATTCACAGTCATATAATTTAAACATTTTCAATATTAATTATTTCCAAGAAAATCATTAACAAAGCAAATAGTCTCGGCTGGTTTTTGTGATCTTTCTGGATGCATTAACAGAAAGCGCAGAGGCACCAAAATACCGGTCTGTGGCACACTATGAAACCAGAGACATTTAGTTTATGTATCTTTGCCACGTCCTTAATTACACAAGTAAAGACGCGGGTTCCAGAAAACGGAACCTCTCCCTAATGTTCGGCAGCATTCTGCATGTAAATTCCACCAAGCTCTTCTTTCACAGCACTTGGGGGTTACAGGAGAAAAAACACAGCTGCACCTTAGCCCATCTTCACTGCTTGCACATTAAGAGGGCACGGGGTCAGCTACCCGAGCCACTGACCTCATACCCTCGTATTGCAATAGAGCTGTGACACCTCGGGCATGTTGGCCTGCAGCAGAAACAGCAGGAGTACAGCATTGCAGCAGGGGCAGAGCACAGCCGCAGGGGCACAGCACTAGTGTGTAGTGCATTTTACGTCACATTTCGAAGCACACCAAAGACTCCCTCCAAGTCGAGGGAGGCGTCTTGACTTACAGTTTGGTTTTCTCGCTCTCGCCATAGTGCCAGCCATCTCTCGCCTCGGGCACGAGCAGGGTGATGAAATCCCCCTCGTGGAAGCTCAGGAGGGTTCCGTTGTCCCCAGCAGCATGAGAAAAGATGGCCTGCACTCTCATCCGTCCATTCTTCTCGAGTCCGGCGGCCATTGAGCTAGAGCGGGGCAGGGTCTTGTTTTCAACTGAGGACAGAAAAAGACGGCGGCAGCCATTAGCGAGGGACTCCTTGGATCGCCAGTTTGCTTTACAGGTGTTACGGGCTGGGCCATCTCACTTTCCTTCAGACTGGGCATGCGTAGAAGAAAAGGACTATCCAGAAGATGTTCGAGCTATACTGATGGCTCTAAAATAGGCGCATGTGTAACAAGCACACCACTGCCTTTCTCCGAGGCGAAGCAGAAATGCCTCGGAGAAAGGCAGCGGCATTTTCGGATTCGGGGGCCTGTTTTCGGATTCGGGGGCGTGTTTTTCTTTTTCTCTCCTCTTGCCATTGGCTGGAGGAGAGAAAAACACGCCCAGCGAAAAGTATCGAAAAAAAACGCCCCCGAATCCGAAAAGGACGGGGCCTGTTTTGCGAGACAAACCTCTTCTCCAATGGCTGGCCAGCATTTAAGAGGCCAGCCAATGGAGAAGAGGAGAGAAGAGGGGCGGGTTCAAGCCCCTCTTCTCCAAGTCATTAAATCTCGCGAGCGAGACTGCGCAAGCGCAGCCTTCGCTAGCCGAGACCTAAAAAGACTAGCTCATTGGGATTTTTAATCAGCCCTATTAGAATGCTGCTATGTCCTATGATCTGTTTTTTGTGGCTGTGTTTTTAGGCTGACCTCTACTAAATGAAATTGTTTATATTTTTGCACTGTAACTATGACTTTTTTAGTTGTCGCTTTTTATTAGATCATGAATTATTATGGCTGTATATTTATGATCAATTTGGCTAATAACTACTTTCTGTAATGTATTTATGCCTATGATAATTTCTTTAACTGCTGTAACCTGTCTATGTTCACATTGGGAAAATAAAAAATTATTTAAAAAACGAAAATTAAATCCTTCTTTATCACAATTTTGTATTATAAATGCAATTTCACTACACCAAGAAGAAGTGGCTGAACACCTGGCGGCCCTAATAAAAAAAATGAGAATTGGAAAATAACAGCCTCTGGATTAACTGAGTAAAGTCCAGATCGGCAACAAGTTTATTCTACGTAAATTCAACCTTACTTTGGGTACCTAACATAGTAAATAGTTCCCAAAAAAATTAGGAGTTCAGTAATGTGCTCGTTTTCTTTGTTTGACCCATTGTTTTTTGATTTTTTTCTACAGCAGTACTGAATCCTCAAACAAATAAGTTATGAAAATCAGAAGGCTTCACAACCAAGTCTCATAAAAAAAGAGGTAACGTGAAGGAATAGAAGGGGAGATTAGGAATTTATGGATGAAGTATAAATATAACAATCAAAGCTTTTTGTTTTTTATTCCTTTAGTGATACCAGCTTTTGGTCCTGAAGGGACCCCACACTCACAGGGTCGAAATGTGTCGACGTTAACACAAGGCTGGTATAAAAGTTGACTATAATGTATAGGTTAGATTTTGGTTAATATAAAATTGTGTAAATGTCATTGTGATGCATTTGAGTACAGCATATGTGTGATGTTAGTGAAATATAAATATTTTCAAACACTAGAAACAAAATGCTGTCCGAAATGTGGGCTGTCAAAGGCAGATGATGTGCACATGTTCTGGCAATGCCCCGGCGTGAATGCTTTTTGGCTAGAAGTGGGTAAGATATTGATGGAAATCCTGAAAATGAACATAGAGGTAAGCTTATCTTTGATTATTTTTGGGATTTTAGAGAAACATACTTTTAGTGGGAAGAACAAGAAAGCACTTGAACAGTTGTTATTAATTCTGATTGTCACTGCTCGTAGGGAAATTTGCGTTAACTGGAGTTCCAACAGCCCCCCGTCATGCGCAGCTTGGTTAAACACTGCCAGACGATATGGTAGATTAGACTGTATAAATGACTCTGTGAAGAGGGTCAGTATATGGGAACCACTTGTTAGCTATGCTTTAAACCCACATAGTTAATAAAGGATTAAAACGGTCTAAGGATTAAGACATTCAAATCCAATGGGAGGTATGAGTGGGACCCTCCATTATCTCAAAAAGAAAGGTTTATAGTTGGTGTATTAAGGCAAGAGAACACTCGGCACGTCTCGTGTGTATATTGCATTCTCTAAACCTAACATGCACTGTAACAAACACCTTTGGATTATCGCATATGAGGAGCAAAAAACTACAACAAAAAACACTAGAAACTCATTTTTTTCATTTGATTGCTAGGTATTAACAACCTTGGTTTTGATCTCTTGGCGAGATGACCTACACAACCTTGGGTACATGTAATCCAATGGTTATGATATTAGGAATGGTGATTGGAAAAAAAAGGTTTTTCTAAAATAGCAATAAATCATGGTCAAGGTAATTGAACTCAACTTCAGCGCAGCCGCAAACTTTGCTGTAGCGCCTCTGAAGGACTGCCACAGTGTGTGTCTTGACAATGCACAACTGACGTCCGTGGTGCGCTGTCCCGGCCCTGCATGAATCTTGATCAACGCATTGCCTTTTTGTCCAGCGGTTCGACTTTGATGCCGAAGAATCGACGTTCCGCATCACTGACTCTGCATCACCTTCAGGAACCAAGGCCTGACACAGCAGCCGACACATCCCCTCCTCTGCGCAATGCATCGTCCCGGAGCAGCAAAGCTTTAACATTCCTACATGGCCTTAAGGACAGCGGGGCAGATCTGGGTCAGGGCTGGTCATGATAATGCACAGGGTTAAGGGACAGGGTTTTAGGCATTAGGGCAGGGGAGACAGGGTCAGGTTAAGGGACAGGGTTTGAGGCTTTAGGGCAGGGGGAGGGCGCAGCATGAGGGTTGGGGTATTTGCACCACAGGGTGGGGGGGGCGGTGGGGGCGGTGGGGGGGATTTGTGCCTTAGGGCGATGGGGAGGGAGTGGCGACCTTAGCCATGCATACCCCTTTACCATGCATGTCTTTACCACAAAAAGTAGTGGTAAAGGCATGCGTGGTAAAGCAATGCGTGGTTAAGATGTGGTCGCTGTTCAGACCGCGTTGTTTAGGCATGCAGGTTAGGGATTTCGCTGTTCCGTCATACAACCGGTTCAGAGCATATGAGGTTCCCCCAGAGGTGCGCAGGATCCTAGAGGAGGATTGAGGAACTTATAAAGGGGGTGACCGGGAGAGGTGTACCCCCATGGAGGAAGCCCTGGTAAGGAAGTATTGAGTCACCCCAGAAGAATGTAGGTTGAGTTTCAGAGGCAATCGGATACTGTTTCACCAGTCCTGGGGGAATTTTGTGTGGTACTTTTTCAAGGATCTGGGTGGTTGGGTGAAGGGTAGTATGGTAAACACTTGAGGGGCAGTACAATTTTGATTTTTGGAGAGCATTTATTCAGTCACTGTTTTCCAGAGCTAAGCCAACACCTGGTGGAGTGTATGTTCTCTGCCCCCTGGAAACTTGCAAAGGAGGCAGACCTAAGTGAATGCCAGAAGCTATGGGAAGGCATTTGGGAGTGATCCTAAAGGGTGGGGCTCAAGGTCCACCCCTAACTGAGAGCAGGGCAGATTCACAGTAGCCCAAACGGGCCCCAGTGAAGTGCATGGGTAGAGGGCCCCATGTCTCTTCTCTAAGTAGTAGGAGAGGTGGTGGTGGGCAGAGGCCGAGGGTACCCTATACCTAGTCCCAGAGCCTGAATAGTTCCCAGAGGTTACATCAGGAAGGAAGCCTAGTCTGTACCAGGAGACCATCCATCAAGAGGATGCCCCATAGTGTCAGGAAAACTGGGGGCAGGGTGGGAGTGGCGGCTGCCACACGCTTCCCACCAATTCTGGTGTTTGGCAGTATCACTCTGCAGAGGAGGGTGCAGAAGTTGAGATGGAGGGGTAGGAGAGGGAGACAGTCCCCAATGGGTCAGGGTTTGCCAGCACTGAGGTCACAGTATATCAGAACTCACTCTGGTGCCGCCACTTCTGGCCTGGGAGGACTCCATGCTCTGTGAGATGGACAGGGGTCGGGAGACCATTGCGAGGCAGACTCTTGCACAACACATGAAGAATGGGTTTCCCTTGGGGGGAGTGGCGGGGGGGTACTCCCCCGGAAGTCCTGGCTTGCCAGACACCTGTTCAACTTGGGGGTCCAGACCCTGTGTAGAAATACCAGTCAAAAGATATCACCCTTGAACTGATGGGAGGAAGAGTGAGCAAAGGGGGCCAGGCACCTGGGGCTACCGCCTCCTACTCTGAGAGACCGCAGAGGTTAGAGACCCTGGAAGGCCTAGGAACTGGCTCTTGTCACGGACAGCTGCCAGTGGCTACTGCTGGTTGCTGTCCTTGTGGACAGAGTTTCCCTTGGGTTGGGGGCAGGAGTCGAACCCAAGGGCTGGAATGGGCCATCTCACTGCTTTGCCCATGGTGGTACTGTCTGTCCACCGGGATGCATCAGTGTCTAAGTACGGTGAGGTGCTGCTCGGATGAGGTCTGCAGGTGAGGAGAAGGATCCCCCACAGGATAGCTTAGTGGGCCATGAGAGCATAGACAGAGATCCAACTGGGTTCAGAGAGGCGTAGAACTGGATCGTGCTCCTGTAGTAGCGTGCCAGGGTCCATGTTCTAGCACCCTAAGCAGGGAAGCCCATCAAGGTTTTGATTAGTCTACCCTGGCTTTAGGCTGGAGGTGGTTTGTGTTGGACATGGCCCTTTTTGCAGGGTTATCCCCAAACATTTTGCCTTTTTCCACCTATTTTTCTGACCTTATTTTTGTTGGCTTTAGGATTCTGCACACTTTATCACTGCTAAAGTGCATGTGCTCTCTCCTGTAAAACATGGTATGATTGGCTTCCCCATGATTGGCATATTTGATTTGCTGTCCCTAGTACAGTGCACTACAGGTGCCCAGGGCCTGTAAAACAAATGCTACTAGTGGGCCTGCAGCACTGATTGTGCCACCCACATACGTAGCCCTGCAAACATGTCTCAGGCCTGCCACAGCAGAGCCTGTGTGCGCAGTTTTAAACTGCCATATCGACCTGGCAGGTTCACCTATTTGCCAGGTCCAAACCTTCCCTTTTATTACATGTAAGTCACCTCCCAATAAAGGCCCTAATTAACCCCATGGGCAGGGTGCAGTGTATTTTAAATGTAGGACATGTGCTGTGAAGTTTTACACGTCATGGTTGTGACCAGCTACTAAATTTGTTTTTCACTGCAGCAAGGTCTATCGCTTCCACAGGTTCATGTTAGAGCTGCCTTGTAACACTTTTCAAGGGTAACTTCCATTTGGGAGCAGATCGAAAATTGAAGTTTGGTGTCTCTAGAATCACAATTTTAAAATGCATGTTTTTGTGAAGTTGGCCACTTTTAGAAAGTTGGCATCTTTTTTAACCATTATGTGCCTCTGCCTGTCCCTAGAATACACATCTGGGTCAAGGTGACTGCTGGGCTTTGTGAATTCATTCCAGACAGTCACCCACAAAGGGAGCTGAAGTGTACCCTGCTTATCCCGATGGCCCATCACCAGACTGATGGGTCTTCCTGAGCTAGAATAGTGAGAGGAGTTGACACTTGCACCTGAATAGGGCTGTACCTGACCCACACAAAGAGCTGCATACCTCCCTGTAGTGTGTCTGGAGCAGGAACAGTAAGAGCAGGGCCTTGTGCACTAGAAAGACCTTTCTTTGATGACTCCCTACTTCAAAGACTAAAATGGGTATATGTTCTGGACCTCCTACATCATATACTCAGAGCACTTCTAGACTGCGGACATTCTGCCAGGAAGAAGAGCTGTTGTGCTGCCAGGAGGAACTGTCACTTTGCCGCTTGCTTTGCTGTGTTTGCCTGCTGCTTCTTGCCTGGGAGTGAGAGGACTGGACTTTGCTCTCTACATCCTGCTTCTCAAGGTTCTCCAACGGCTTGACTGAGCTTGCCTCCTGTTGCTGAAGTCTCACGGGCATCAAAACTTCACCTGCATCTTGTTACCAGCACCTGGGCTCCTCTGCTGTGAGTCCTGACCTGCAAAGTGGTGCCAAACCCAGTCTGGAGCCCTTTGAGGTAGATTTGGTGCTGCAACCGAGAAACAGGCGCATTGACTCCAAATCGTCAGTTCGGAACCGGCGCATCCCTGCATCACGGCTGTCTGCGCCGAAGCTGTGGACACCGCTTGCCAAGTGCGCGACTCAACAACCTTGACTTCACCGCAGCCCGACTTTGCCACAGCGCCTCAGAAGAACCTTCTCAGCATGAGTATCGTGCAAAAAGAACAAGTGATAGACAGAAAGTTGAACGATGTCAAACATTCACCCCAGTATAGAGATCTGGGCCTAAATACATCAATTTTGTGCGTCTCCTTGACATTCCACTTTAAACCCAGACATATGCAAATCAGTCTTGACGCTGCTCCCCATGGGAACAGTCCCGCCCAAACTGCCAGGCCAGGTTCTCCCTAGACTGGAAACAAGCATCCTGGGACTGGTTTCTGGGTTTCACCCCTCTTCAGCCAGGCTAGTTTGACTTCAGTGCCATGGAGATCACAGGACCCACGAATGTGCATACCTGTGCCACTCACGGGTGACAAGTGTAAAAAGAACAATTGAGGGACAGAATGTTGAACAATGGCAAACATTTACCCCAGTACAGAGATCTGGGCCTAAATCCATCGTCTTTTTTGCTCCCCATGCCATTCCAGTTTAAACCCAGCCATATGCAAAACAGTCTTGACAGTCCAGGGAGGACCCGGCTTGGCAGTTCGGGCTGAACTGTTCCCATTAGGAGCTGGGTCAAGACCAGTTTGCATATGGCAGGGTCCAAACTGGGGTGGTGTAGTGAGCAACAGAACAACGGATTTAACCCAGATCTCTTGAATGGGGTGATTGTTTGATTCATTCAGCATTTCGTCCATCATTTTTTGCCGCAGCACTTTCAGCATAAGTCTCGACAACACGCCACCGACGTCTTTGGTGCACCATCTTGACTCCGATGCATACCTGCATGAATCTCGATCGACACATCACATTTCTGTCCAACGGTTCGACTTCGACGCCAAAGGATCGACGCTCCACGCTCTCGACATCAATGCGTCATCAACATCGCATCACCTTCAGGAACCGAGGCCTCGCACAGTAACCGACGCTTCACCTCTTCTGTGCAACAAATCGTCCTGGAGCTGCAAAACTTCAACCACCCAGCACTGCCTTAAGGAACTGACGCCTCATTGCATCCAGGACGCCTCAACTCCTCTGCGTGATACATCGTCTTTGATGTCCGACGCATCCAAGGTACTGTAAGGGAGTCTACATGATTCCTGTACCTGGCCCGCACTCCATTGCGGTCGAACTGAATGTTTGGATTTGTTCCGGTCAAGCGCGACCAGATAGCTCCAGCTATAGACTTCTAAGCACAGCATTTTGATTTAATCTTTGAAGATTATATCTTTACTTGTGTATGTTTGATTTTTGTTTTTTTTGTTCTTGTTTTACTCAGATAAATATTGGCTGATGTGGAGTGCTTTTGTGGTGTTTTCACTGTTACTGAGTGTATGCACACAAAAATAATTTACACATTGCCTCTTTAGTGTAGCCTGACTGCTTTGAGCCAAGCTAACAGAGGGTGAGCGCAGGTAAACTTAGTGTGTACTACACTTACCCTGACTAGGACTGTGGGTCCCTACTTGGACAGGGTGCATACCTCTGCCAACTAGATACCCCATTTCCAACCAAGAGCAGTAGCACGAGAAGATGAAGGGAGTGGCCCTGGGGTTGTATCATATGGTGTGTGAAATGTTCATTACCTTAAAACAACCTGTCTTTTACAGATGGTATCTTGTTTACTGCACATTGCCGGTAATTGCAGCTGAGATCAAAGGAGGCCCAAATTGCGTGACATTAAGTCGCACAGCGGTGATGCAAGGGCAAGTGAGCCAATAGGTCTCGCTTTTAGGACCTTATAAGTATTTAGTTATGCAACTGTTGCATGGCTAAACACTTATAAGGTCCCAAAGGCGAGACCTATTGGCTATGCCAATGCTTGTTTATTTTGAACATGCATCCCAGGACGGCAGAAATAGCCATGGCCTACGGATACGGCTTGGCGCTCATGGCCGTTTGGTGGGCAGAGACAGAAGGACTCTGTCTTTTCCTTCCTGCCCAGAGATGTCCAATACAGTGTCCACTTCACCTGCTCAGCCGCTGGCAGTGCCTCCCCACCCCCCCTTGTGTTCTTCCTCTTGTTCCCTCTCTTTCTGTTTAGCTACTCCTCACTTACTGAAAACGGTGACTTCAAGAAACGGTTCTCACGCTCTTTTCTCCTTTCATTTATTTGTACGCCTGTGAAATGGATCCAAAAAAGAAAAACACTTTTGCTGGAAATGTCGTATTTTTATGACATTTTTTCTAAAGTGCAGCCTCAGTAATAAAAGGTTCAAAATATGAACAATAAATAAATAAATAAAGCTAGACAGAGTAGTTGGTCGCAGAGTGGCCAGATTGATTTTATTCGCACCCAAATACATTAGCGCCACTTTACAGAGTTTGCCAGTGAAGCACTACTTTTGTTTTCCTGTCTTTCTTTGAACAGCATTGTGTTCCCCGAGTGGGGAAGTGCACCAATCCTGGAGGTACTGCAATGCCTTATTGGTGGGTGGATTGGAAAATAAAATGTGTACACGGATGTGGTCTTTTTAGAGAAAACTACTTCTTATTTTTTAAGGATATAAGCATTGGACATCGAAATGTCGTGTCCTTAACTTTTCAGGCAAAAGCACTCACTGATTTCTGAATAGTGAGTGTAAAAGCGTTAAGGTAACCAACCATGTTGTTCCTGCTTACATTTCAAATGCTTTACTTAATCTTGAATTCCCTATGAGTGTTAGCTTTTTCCAGGATGTTACTTTTTTTTTTTTTTAACCAGCATATTGCTCTTGTCTAGTGCTTCATTTGAATTGAGTCGCATCCAGGTGTTTATAGCGGGGCACAGTTGGGATTTAGCTTAAGCCAGTGCAAGTTTCTCTCAGTGGGACAGTATGGTGTTCAGTGGGGAGAGGATGTGGCACTATGGTAAGAGCTGCCAAATTTAGAACTGGGGAACCAGGCTCAGCCTTCATAACCAGTCACCCAGACCAGTCTCCTGAGGGAGCACATACCCATGCTAAACATAAGCAGGCCCCGCAAGACTTAGAAGCCCCGGTGTCTTAGCACCAGCAGATGGACCCTAGCGGTGGCAAGTGTTAATCTTGAAGGCCTAGCCACTACAATCCATACTGAAGTTCACCTCCAGTCTTGAGGGCAGGCCTATGATGCATTACACCCCATAGCAACAGTGACTCTGTCACTGAGGTCACAGGACCCTTGAGATGGGCGGGCTGTAGGGCGGTACGACTGATGTGACCGCTCTGGGCGCTGACTTTGGGTGGGGGCGTCGTGTTTGCAAGTTTATAATGGTTTTACAAGTGGAGGCTTCCTCCTTCCTGGCCTCCTGCAATTTTCGGCAACAGTAAAAAAGTAATGATAACTGGTGATTAATGTTCTTACTAGAGAGTGTTTAGAGTTTTGTCTAATGGAAGTTTTGACTCATGGAAAGGTAGCACAGAGGGTTAATATTCCTGCTGCAAAGAACATGTACCATGCGGATCACAAAGTGAACATAACATAAAAAGGTCAGTGGGTTACTGCTTTTGTCAGAGAGATCCTTTTGTTACTTGCAGTTTATAAGTTAAAATCCTAACATAGAACAGTGAGCTATTAACTTTCATCTAAGAGCTGCAGCAAACTGCAAGGGATAAATTAGAGCGTTATGTTTTTTTGCCACCAGTATTGATTTTCCTAATGTTGCAAAAACTGTTAATCTGGATAGAAATCAATTCTGACTATTAAAGAGAACAAACAAACCATGGTATTACAATTTAAATTCTGAGTTTGTGTTTCTCCAGACCAATCGCTATTAAACTATACTGCCCACTAGTATTGTTGTCATGTGACTCCTACACCTTGTAGTCTTTTGTCTTATCTAACATTTCCTATACAGTGATTTACACATGTATAATTGTCTCTGTAATGTGTGTGATGTAAAGTGCTCTGACACAGTACACTGGTATGAGTGGCGCTGTAAATCAAATTAAATGCATCTGGGAGAGTGGGGTTATGGAGACTTGAGGGGCTCTGTTAAAGGGTGGTAGTGAAGGAATCTGTGGCAAAGGTGGTCTTTGGGGGACACCAACAAACATTGTTGCACAGGGCGCCACCAGCGCTAAAGCCGGCCCTGCCCTTGATTTTTTTTTTTTATAAAACCGTTTTTATTGCAGAACAATAATAGCAGCAGCATACATTCTTACTTTGCCTGCATCGCTGTCAACAATGCCATATGTCCCGTGGCCATTTATACAGCCGTACACAGCTCAGGAGCCCACATCCCGGAGGCCGGGCAGCGATGTTCAGGGTATCATTATACTGAACTGTAGTTTGAACTTTACTTTTGCCGCTAACACGGTAGGGTGGCTACGTTCCGCTTTAGAGTTTTCCTCCTCCCCGTCCCCCGCCCCCAACACTGCCCCTCCCCCATCCCATTCCCCGTCCCCCTCCCTCCCTCCCCACCGCCCGTGCCCACGCCCGCGACTGCGACTGTTCCCGGCCCTCACATTTAGTCTGGGGTACAATTCAGAAGTACATAACTATTCACTGTGTTTGTGTGGATGGAATGCTCCGGGGGACCCCTTCGGGCTCGGACGGCGTCCCGTCCTCCTCCAGCATACTATTACGCAGGGCTTTCACCAATCCCTCCCATGCCGTGGCCGCCTCCAGCGCCCTGTCATCAGCCTTGCGGGTCGCTAGTTGGTATCGAAGCGTGCTTTCACTTGCCGCCCATTTCTGTAGCTCCTTGGCCCACATCCCGTGTGTGGGGCCCGCTTTTGACTTCCAGAGTCTCGTCACCTCCCTTTTAGCTAATAGGAGGCCCATGTCGATAAATCTACTTGTATTCTTGTTTTTGGGTGTGTGAGGAAACAAGTGTAGGACACAAACCGCCTTGGTGTACTGTAAGTCTCTGTCCGTCACCTCTGTCAGCGTTTCGCCAACCGCCCTCCAGTAGTCTTGCAGGTGAGGGCAGTCCCACAGCATATGCCCCAGCTCCGCTCCCACCGTTCCACATCTAGGGCACGCCGCATCTGCCACCCCAAAATACTTCCCAAGGTTACTCGGTGTAAGGTAGGCCCTGTGGAGGATATAAAAATGTATCAGCTGAAAGCGTGCGTTCCTGGTACTTTTCCGAGCTCGCCGCACTAGCCCCGCCCACGTAGCGTCAGGGATCTCAGTCTGCACTTCCAGCTCCCACTTCGCCTTTAGTGCCGCCAGCGGCCGCAGAGTCTCACGCAACATTCTGGAGTACAGACAAGTCACCGCCTTATAAGTGCCAGCAGACATCATGGTGTACTGGCAGGCTGCGGATGTGGCGGGTTCCATGAGCCCCGCTCCCCAATGCGCCTGCATCGCACTTGTCACCGCCGCATGCATTAGGTAGTCTCCCCTCGGAAGGTCGAAGCGCTCTTGCAGCGTTTGGTAAGGGACCAGCGCTCCCTCTTCGTATAAATCACCCAACATTTGGAGGCCCGCCTCCTCCCACATCTGCAATCCCGACCAGTCTCCGCCATGCGGGAGCGCCGTTACCATTCCCAGTGGGATCTCCGGCGCATACGGTCGCCGCACCCCGGCCCGACGTTGCGATCGATTCCAGCATTGCCGGAATGTCTGCTCCTCCAGAGATAGGTCTCTGGTAACCAGTCTCTGCTGCAGCGTAATATACGCCAGTACATGGCGAGGGGTGCCCTCCTCCCTTTCCTGCTCCGGCCCCCGGTATACTCGCGCCACTTCCTGCGTAAAAATCTGCAACTGCGCTGCCAGGTAATAAAGTTCAAAATCAGGCACCGCCAGGCCTCCTTCGTCTTTTGGCCGGGTCAGGGTCACCATCGCAACCCTGTGCCGTCCCGTGCCCCACAAGAAAGAGACTACCAACAATCGCAACTGTCGAAAAACAGAGCCCGGTATCCACACTGGGAGCGTGCGAAAATAATACAGAAGTCGCGGTAGTGCAATCATTTTCAGCAGCGAGACGCGCCCCGTTACCGAGAGCGGGAGGGTGGACCAGAAGGACATGTTGCCCTTCAGTGCCCGGATACACCGCCCCACGTTGCCATCCAGTATATCCGCTGCAGTGTGGTATATGTGTACTCCGAGGTATTGAAGGCAGTCAGGCTCCCATTTGAGCAGTGGCCGGACCGCTGGGCGCGGCTCGCCGCGCCGCAACGGGTATAAGCAGGTCTTGGACCAGTTCACCCGCAGCCCAGAGAGCCCGCCAAATCGCGCAAGGAGCCGCTCCGCTCCGTCCAGTGCCTCCGCCGCATTCTCCAGGAACAGGAGCAGATCATCTGCATATAAGGAGATGAGTTGCGGGGTCCCTCTATAATCCAACCCCCTGTAGTAGCGGCCTGTTCTGGCCTCCTCTGCGAGGGGCTCCACTGCTAGTGCAAACAAGAGTGGGGAGAGCGAGCATCCCTGCCTGGTGCCCCGGCCCACGCGGTATTGGCGCGATACCAGGGGTCCCACCCGCACCCTTGCCACCGCCGAGGCGTATAGGACCTTCGTCCAACCGATGTACCCCTCTCCAAGGCCGAAGCGCCGCATGGCTTTGTATAAATATCCCCACTCTAGGCTATCGAAAGCCTTCTCTATGTCTACGGATAAGACGAGTGGTGTTCGAGCGTTCACCTGCGGGTCCCCCATCAGGCGAACAAGTCGTCGGATGTTAGCCGTGGTGCTCCGCGCGGGGATGAACCCCGACTGGTCCCTGTGTATCAGTCTCGGCATGTGCCTCAACAACCTAGCCGCCAGTATGGTGCTCAGTATTTTATAGTCCGTCAACATCGATAATGGCCTATAAGAAGCGGGGTCCTGTCCTTCCCTTCCCGGCTTCAGCAGTGGGATCATCAGGGCCTCACACATAGATTGGGGCAGCCTACCCCTCGACTTGGCCTCCTTATAAACCTCCTGAAGCCGCAGGGCCAACTTGTCCAAGTATCTATCATAAAATTCTATTGGCAGGCCGTCTAGGCCCGGGGTTTTGTTGCGGGCCATCCGGTTCACTGCCCCTCTGATTTCCGCGAGGTCAATATCGCCGCCCAAGGCCTCTGCGTCTTCCCGGTCAAGGCGCGGCAGTTGTAAGCCTTCCAGAAAATCGTCGATGTCCTCCTCCCGCCCCTCCGGCGCGCTTTTGTAGAGCGTCTCGTAGTACGAGCCGAACCTCTCCAATATATCCATCTGGGCCGTGACCACTCCGCCTCCCTCCCTGTCTAAGGCCACGATCGGTTGACTACGTTTGTTGGGGTTGGCCAACCAAGCCAGCAGCGTTCCCGCCTTGTCCCCCTCGGCGTGCGCCCTCACCACGTAGTTCTTATAGTCGAAGCTGCGGAGCCTCTCCACCTCGACCGCCACCGCCTCCCTCGCCTCACTCGCCGCCTCTTGGAGCTCGGGATGGCCAGGCCGCGCCATCTCCGCTGCCCTCAATGTCCCCTCCGCCTTGCCCAAGTCCTCCAACAGAGTTCGCCTTACCCCGGCATATTTCCCTATGCAATGCCCTCTAACAGCGACTTTGAAAGCGTCCCACTCCATTGCGCTAAGCGCCGTGGACCCAGTGTTCTCATTAAAGTAGTGGGTAATCCTGTCATCAAGTGCCGCCCGGTAAGGCGGGTCGTCCAGTGTTTCAGGCCTTAGGCCGGCCCTGCCCTTGATGCCAGTCCGCCTCACCCATAGGTACCTCCATTGGCCTTGTTTCAGCATTAGTAGCTGCAACTCACCAGGGATTAGCAATGCAGGATTTGCACACACACCAAACTAAGTTAGCAAACTTCACAGTATCTCTGCTTCATGCACAAGCACTTTCAACATATGCTGCCTGCTTTGGGGGCACTGGACTTATGCAGCAAAGGAAGACAAAATTATGCCGCAGTGTTGACTAAATGATGCGGTCTATTTTCTGATACTTTATTATTTTGAATGTTTTACACATGCTAACAGTCTCTGGAAAGAGTTTACCTTATTAGTATCAGTGTAGCATACAAATGCAGCAGTGAGAAAGATGATCAGTCAACCTTTGCAAAGGGCCCTCCACTTCGCAGCAACACAAGTCACATTTTTTAGTAACTTTTGATCTGTTTGAGCTACAAACAATTTATTAGTTCAAATTGTCAGATTATGCAGCAGATGTATTATGTGGCAAATATTAACATAGAAAACATTTGATAACTAAGATATTTTGCCATTCATGTTTGAACTGATCTTTTGGAACTAGGGAGGAGAAGTGCGGATGACAAAAATTGCATGGCTCGGAGACAAATGGCTTGTGCTTCCATTTTTAAACCTATTTGGGGCATTCTGTGATTGGAAACATATCCCACTTTGTGAATGTATTTTAATGCGAATTACTCATATTAAACCTTAAATAGTCATGTATCCATTTGGTTGAATTAAATAACACAATAAGCTGTAACTGGTCAGTGAACAAACAAATACAAAAAAATGAGATGTTTTGCGTATTCTGGCTGTTGAAGATTGCATTAATCTCTTAGCATGAGCTGAAAGCCATTTTGTATTTGGCAGCCATTTTAGTTAGCTATGTGCTGGACATTTGCGGTTTCCCTCTCCCAGAGTTTTGCACATGCGCAAATGTGCTTAGCTAGTAGAGTGCACCTGTTCCTAGTATAGAACTGTCAGGCTGTTCTAACTGATGTCAGCAACTTATTACTCCTCCTACTTGTTGACTGTGCAGTTTCTGTATGACCATCTATGTGCATAACTCGTCTCATGTGTACTTGTACCGCCTTTTTCAGCCCCTGTGTGGGTATAAAAGGACCATGCTTCTTCTGTTCAGTGTGCTACTTCACTCAACACCGAAGGGTGCTGTGTGAATGTAGTTCCGCCTCATGAGGTTTATTAAACTTTGTATTTTCTATTCCAGTTTCTGTGCCAACTTCTTCCTATTGGTCTAAGGACTCTGTGCAGAGAAGGGCGAACCCCTTGCACTGGTAGGCCTAGCTGAGGTCACCATCAACATGGCCACACCTCTAACTCCGCCCACTGATCCAATCTTTGACTTATTAACACCCTCTGATTCTCCGACCACAGTTCCCCTACTTTTTTTCCCCACTTCGACCACTGGTTACAGGACATGCAACTTCAGGGCATGGTGTCATGTGGAGGCAGGAACGTGTATTCACTGGACAGGCTGCCACAGGGGAAGCAGGAGCATGCAGTAACGGGAGAGTGACTCGGGGAGGCAGCAAAGTACAGCCACAGGAAAGGGTGTAACAAAGAGGCTGGGCAGTGCAGCCACATGGAAGGTTGTCATGGGGAAGGAAGCAAGCACGTGCAGCTGAAGAACAGAGTGACTGAGGGGGCAGGGGGCTTGCAGCTACAGAAGCTGGGCTCGAGTCGGGGTACCACGCGGGTGGACGGCGTCCCCCCACTTATTTTTCCAGGGAGCTCGGTAACTGGAGCAAATGCAGCCACACATTCACTCTTTGGCCTCTCTGGGGCGAGATCGGAGCTCATTCAGAATGCCGCTCACGCGCTGGCTTCTCTGATGCAATCGTATCTAAGGGGTGAGCGAGGGGAGGCAATGAGTCTGATGGTGCAAGCCACCTTTCGTGACGTCACTTCCTGTCATGAGGTCAGCGTCCCCCCACTTCTTTTTTTAGGACTTGTGCCCTATACAGAAGTGAATGCCACACCGACGTAGAAGCATACCGCTATGGGGCAGGGAGTGACCAGAAGCAAGGGGTATGCTGTCACAAGACATGCTTGCACATGGATTTGTGCATGTCCCATAGAACATCTTTAAATCCATAATCAGTTTGAAGTTTTTAAGTATATTCCCAGTGATCCAATCGTTTGTTTTTGCCATTTTACTAACAGTGCTCAAGTCTGCGGCTCGGCGCGCGAGTGATATATGAACGTCACCAGGTGTCACCACGTGCAGCATAATTTAGTCAAACGTGCTGTATAATTGCAATGGACGTGCTTATAATGTACTTAGGGAGTGAAGCTAATGAGGATGACCTTCTCCAAGAATATTTGGGTGGACGGGGACACGTTATATGCGTGCCTAGTAGGAAAGATGCGTTTCCTCAGGGCTGTTTGTTAGCCAGGATAGCTGATGATCCCTCCCTCCATATACCCCTTGAAGTGGCCTCTAGGTCCCCAGCCTACTTTGGGGTTGGGAGTTAAGATGAGGGGTGTTGTTCTGTGGCCTGTATCGCCAGTCCAGTCCTGTAAGGGATGCCCGAGGCCGTCAGGGGCTTGAAGCTGCTATGTACTCTTTTTTTTTTTTAGTGCATTTTTATAAAGCGCGGACATTACCCGAAGGTGTCAGAGCGCTGTACAAAAGAACCAGTTACGTTACAAGAGAAAAGTGTTACACAATAGAACATTACAAAGATAAACAGGAGACTTAAAAGGAAGGGTACACAAACACAAAATCCAACACAGCAAGCAAGGGTGAGGAATGTACAACAAAAAATACAAATTTACAATGATGAGCGAACTTCCCAGAGGGGCCTGAGAATGAAAGTATTAGTTCTGAAAGTGCCATCCTGCAAGGATACTGCTTCCTGCTATGTCTGCACCAGTAACCGTGGACACATTCAGACATCAAGAGCAGAGTGCTTGGAGCCCCCCACAGGGCAGACTACTTATGGACATGGCACTCCTCAGTTAGAGGCCCACAAATGTGGACTGGGAAAACCCCTCGAATGAGAAAAAGAGACAAGAGATATTAGCTTCTGTCATCGGACAAGTGTATCAGAACTACCCTCCTGTGGAAAATGATGGCACCTGCACTTATTAGGTCTCGCCTGGCGTTAGCAGCACGCATTGATGCGATTCCAGAAGGGGACTTGAAGCCCCGCCCCTCTTTTCCATTGGCTCACATCGTTTATGTTAAACGATGGCGCGTGATTTGAAATCGGGCTTTCTGGTAACCACCCTGTCTAATTTAAATACGGCCCACCTGGACAGGCCGATGCCATCTTTGTTTTGCGGACCTCAGACTGGCCATGTCCTGATATTGTCAGGGGCAGGGCTTTAAGTGGGCCGGGTCTCACCGAGTCTGAGCACCTGCAGTTTTTTTAAGGGGGCCTCGAAACGGGTCTTTATCGGACTCTGTTTTGTGCCCTAGCACAAGCAGTCCAGTTTTATTTCTGGACTGCAGTGACAGCAGGCACATCGATGTGCGCGTGGTAAATGTTGTAGAGGAAGGGAAATCCTTTAAAGAGAGTCATTTTCTCTCTGGATTTCCCTAGTCTTTTTGAAACTTGGGAGCAGCAACATTGTCGTGGTGTCACCAGGGCTTTAAGTGGAACCTTTTTCAATATTATATACAAGCCATAGTTGTTGCTTATTTATGTTATGCAACTAACAACCATTGACAAAGCCAATAGTCCTGATTTGTAGGTATGATGTGACTTGTATCCTATATCTGGACGCAATGGCCGAAGCGGCAAAATACAAGTCGGGCGGCACACTGTGCTAAACACAGATTTTTAGCTTACGAGTTTTTAAGCCACGCCCTTAATTACATTGACCACGCCCCTTCGAGAGACCCCCCCCCCGCCCCCCAGTTTTTTTTATCCCACTTAAATCCCTGGTCAGGGGCATATAGTGGCTTGACACACCCTAACCGTAAAGGGCAGCATGGGTAAACACGTGCCGGCGTCAATCGAGTGTATACCTCCGATTTCTTTCACTAGTGTTCTTGTGTGATGTTTCCCGCACGAGGGTTACAAAGCGCCAAGAGAGCCAAGAACCCGGCTGAGCGGTGCGTTTTGTCACTATGCTGGCAGACGTCATCACACTTAGAGTCGGCTACAGGTGTTCAGACAGGTCTTATCTTACCTCGAGCCGCCAGGCCGTGGAGGGGCTCTGAGATAAGCCTGGGCGGCTGAGCCCCCCGATGACTCCCACCTCTCTCTACATTACTTCCTGCCGGCTGAGGCACATCTGACCACAGAGGGTACAAACGAACCCCACTGCTAACAGTGTGTGCGCAACAAGCAGGAGTGGGAACATGAGACAGGAAACTCGGACTTTCATCATTCTGTGTCGATGAAATGAGTACAGTTTCACGTGGGTAACTGCATCATTTGTTATTAATCAGATAGAGTGTGCTCTTTATGGAACCCTCGCCCCCTGCACCCTCGGTCCTTTGTTACATGTAAAAAGTCCAACAATCCCAAAAGTATCACTGCTGATCCCTCATCGTTAAACACAGACCCTCAGTGCCTTGAGGCCATCTGATGGTGAAACAAGCACTATATTGCTGACCTGTCAAATAGCACTAAATGACAGAGCTGCAGGCAGCCTTCAGGACACCTACCAGTGTAGGATGGTAGCTGGGTGCACAGGGCCGTACCTAGCAAGGAATCGGCAGGTGCAGTGACACCGGGGCTCAATGGTTCTAGCGGCGATCTGCCCCGAAATGATGGCTCTAGGGGCCCGCCGCACTGAAATGGTGGTTCTAGGAGCCAGCTGCACCAAAATGATGGCTCTAGCCCCCCCACCCTCTATATTACGAGCACTACCGACTGACATTCACAAGCACTTTGGGAAGCCCCTGAGCTCTGATCCCCTCCACTCTATGCTAGGAGCACTACAGACTGACATTCACCCGCCCTTTGGGAAGCTCGCGGCCTGCACCAGGCCCGGGACTCTGCCACTGGTGGCCTTTGACCTGCACGTGACCTCGCCCTGCTCACAGGAGCAGTCGGTGCTTTCCGTGCACACACACAACTCGCACAGTTACTCATTTACCAGCCAATTAAAGGCCCGAGATTACCCATTCCTCTCACCAGAAGAGAAACAAGAACCAGCCGAAGCTTGTTTCGGGGCGGGGCGCCGCCACGTGTTATCCTCCGCACACGTCAGCCCTTCAGAGAGAATTCCCTGCAGTGAGAGATGCCTCAGTGTGCCTGCAGCTTCCACGGTGACTCTGGAATCTGGCAGGTTGCTATGTACCCAGAATAGAAGATTTTTATCTGAAAAGTGATGTATGTTCTCACGAGGTTTCCTTTGCCCGTGAAGACCACAGACAGTGCTTAATTTGTAAAAAATAAAAAAAGTGCCCTCGTCAGGAGATCATCACAGCTTGCTCCACCCATTGCCCCTGCCAGCGCTGCCAATGACAGCACCAACACAACTAGTAGCCATCACAGTCCTACAAGTGCGGCAACTCAGACTGCTCGAGGCCCCCAAAGTGGCTTGGGTGGCTGGTATTTGTTGTTTGTAATGTATATTGAATTAATAAACTACTGTTCTGCTCATCTTTTAATGCATAAATAGCACCACCGTGTGGCAGCTGTCATAAATGTTGACAATAAATCACTGGATCAAATTAAGCACTGGCCCTAGGTATTAATTACGTCACCTCTCCTTGAGTAAAAATCTTCTCAGCATGTAACGTTGGTGCTGGGCCATGTTTTAAGGATCAATTTGGGGTCACGTGTGTGCACAATGTTACTAGATGTGCTCAGATATCTCGAGAGCCCAATCTGAACTCCTATGCAGAGGTACGCAAAGGAGTAGCGAGAAAATTAGAGCTCCCTTGTCTCTTCCATCCAAGCATGCATCCATTCATCCTTTCACCCTGACATTCACCCGCTGACGTCCACTATTTTACCTTTGCATTCTGTCAACCACTAATTCTTCCATCCATAATTCAATCTTTTCACCATCCATCAATCCATTCATCCATCCACCACTCATCCATACATTTGTCCACCCACCTATCATTCATTCATCCACCAACCAATACATCCATTTGTCCATCCACTCTAGCATCCAGTCACTTGCCTTTTTACCCACTCATCCATTCATCGCTTTACTCTGCCATCCTTTCACCGGTCCATCCACCCATCCCTTCAGCTATCCATTCACTCATCCTTTCACTGCCTCATCCATCTACCCACTTATTCATACATCCACTTATCCATACATTGTTTCACCCTTCCTTCCATTCATTTTTCCTTCAATGTTTCCTCCTCTATTTACCCATCTTTTGCTCTTCCTTGCTCCAGCAAGTCTTTATCACAGTATCTACCAGCTTTTGTCGGCCAAGCTGTGGACAGAAGAGGCCCCGGCTGAAGCTGCTAAATCTGGAGGGGAGGGGGTGGGAGTTGACAACGCCTCTAGAAGATTTCCTTTTCTAAAGAAAAGTGACAGGTTTTGAAACTTTGGGTGAAATGCACCTCTCGGCACCTTTCAAAGGGGATTAGTTTAAACACAACACACTTAGATATCTCCTTACGCCAGTCAGTCAATCAATCAGATATTTGTAGAGCACACTAATCACCCGTGAGGGTCTCCAGGCGCTGAGTGGGGGGCTGCTACTGCTCGAACAACTAGGTTTTGAGAAGTCTCCTGAAGGTCAGCAGGTCCTGGGTCTGTCGCAGGTGGATGGGGAGGGTGTTCCATGACTTGGCAGCGAGGTGGGAGAAGGATCTGCCCCCGGTGGTCGTTTGGTGGATGCGTGGAATGGTGGCGAGGTCAGCGGAGCGAAGCTGGCGGTTGGGAGTGTAGAATGTGAGTCGTTTGTTGAGGTATGCTGGTCCGGCATCGTGGGGTGCTTTGTGAGCGTGGGTGAGGAGCTTGAAGGTGATCCTCTTGTTGACAGGGAGCCAGTGCAGGTCCCTCAGGTGGGCAGTGATGTGGTGGGGGATTTCGAGGATGAGGCGTGCGGAGGCGTTCTGTATGCGTTGGAGTGCTTTCTGAAGTTTGGCCGTGGTTCCAGCGTAGAGGGTGTTGCCGTAGTCCAGCCTGCTGGTGACAAGTACCTGGGTGACCGTCCTTCTGGTTCCAGTGGGGATCCATCTGTAGATCTTGCGAAGCATGCAGAGGGTGTTGAAGCAGGAGGAGGAGACGGTGTTGACTTGCTGGGTCATTGACAGTGATGAGTCCAAGATGAACCCCAGGTTGCGTGCGTGGTTGGTGGGTGTTGGTGCAGCTCCCAGCGAGGCCGGCCACCAGGAGTCGTCCCCGGCGGAGGGGGTGGATCCGAGGATGAGGACTTCCGTCTTGTCCGAGTTCAGTTTCAGGCGACTGTTCTTCATCCATTCGGCGACAGCCTTCATTCCTTCGTGGAAGTTGGTTTTGGCGGTGGCGGGGTCTTTGGTGAGGGAGAGGATCAGCTGGGTGTCGTCGGCGTATGAGATGATGTTGAGGTTGTGCGATCGGGTGATGTTGGCGAGTGGTGTCATGTAGATGTTGAAGAGGGTCGGGCTGAGGAATGATCCTTGAGATACGCCGCAGATGATCTTGGTGGCTTCGGATCAGAATGGAGGGTGGCGGACTCTCTGGGCTCTGTCAGTGAGGAAGGAGGTGATCCAGTCCAGGGCCTTGTCACGGATCCCTGCCATGTGGAGGCGTGTGCATAGGGTGTGGTGGCAGACGGTGTCGAAGGCAGCCGAGAGGTCTAGGAGGATGAGGGCTGCTGTTTTGCCGTTGTCCATCAGGATCCTGATGTCGGTGGCGGCGATGAGGACGGTTTCGGTGCTGTGGTTGCAGCGGGATCCGGACTGGGATGAGTCCAGGGTGTTGTTCTCTTCGAGGAATTGAGTCAGTTGTCTGTTGACGATCTTTTCGATGACTTTCGCTGGGAATGGTAGCAGGGAGATGGGCCGGAAGTTCTTGAGGTCTTTAGGGTCTGCTTTGGGTTTCTTGAGTAGGGCGTTGATCTCTGCGTGTTTCCAGCTTTCCGGGAAGGTGGTGGTCTCGAACAAGCTGTTGAGGATCTTTCGAAGTTGGGGGGTGATGATGGAGCTCGCTTTGTTGAAGATGTGGTGGGGCAGGGGTCTGACGGTGAGCCGGAGTGGACGGTGTTCAGGGTTTTGAGGGTGTCTTTGTCGTTGTTGTGGTTCCAGGAGGTCAGGAGGCCGGTGTGACCGGGGGGCTGTGAGTGTGCGGTGTCGGCAGCTGTAGGGGGGGTTTGAGTATTGAAGCTGTCGTGGATGTCTATGATCTTGCGGTGGAAGAAGGTGGCTAGGGAGTCGCAGAGGTCTTGTGATGGCGGGATGTCGTTGGAGCTGGGGTTGGGGTTGGAGAGTTCCTTCACGATGTTGAAGAGCTCTTTGCTGTTGTGCGCGTTGTTGTCGATGCGTTCCTTGAAGGAGGTCCTTTTGGCGGTTCGGATGAGTTGGTGTTGCCTGCGGCAGGCGTTCTTGAGGGCTGTGTGATTGTCTGGTGTGTGCTCGAGGCGCCATTTCTTCTCGAGGCTTCAGCAGGTCTGTTTGGATGTCTGGAGGTCGGCGGTGAACCAGATGGCCCTTCTGTCAGTGCATCTGTTTGAGGGTTTCTTGATCGGGGCGAGAGTGTTGGCGCAGTCATCGATCCATTGCCTGAGGTTGCAGGCGGCTGTGTTGGTGTCAGTGTGGTCGGTTGGTGGGTCTCGGGCAAGGGTGGTCATTAGCTGGTCTTCGGTGACCCTGTTTTAGCTGCGGTGGGGTATTCGTTGCGGGTGGCTGTGTGCGGTGTATTTCTCGAAGAAGAAGTGGATGCAGAGGTGGTCAGTCCAGTGGAGTTCGGTGGTGTGGCTGAAGGTGACGTGGTTGCTGGCGGAGAAGATGGGGTCGAGCGTGTGTCCGGCGGGGTGGGTGTCATGACGAGCTGTTTGAGACCAAGGTTGGTGAGGTTGTCCAGCAGTGTGATGGAGTTGCTGTCGTTCTCGAGGTGGAAGTTCATGTCTCCGAGGAGGATGTAGTCTGTGGAGGCCAAGGCATGCGAGCTGACAACGTCTGTGATGGAGTCACTGAACTGTGGCCGGGGCCCAGGGGGTCTGTACACGAGGGTTCCTCTGAGGGTGGTGTTGGGATCAGTGTGGATCTGGAAGTGTAGGTATTCGGCAGTGCTGAGGGTATCTTTGGTGCTGGTCGAGATTCTGAGGGTGTTCCTGTGGACGATGGCGATTCCTCACCCTGTACCGTTGGTGCGGTCCCTGTGGGTGATCTTGTAGCCCTCTGGGATGGCTATGGCAACATCGGGTGCTGATGAGGTGTTCATCCAGGTCTCCGTCAGGAAGGCGACGTCCGGGGAGGATGAGTCGAGCAGGTCCCAGAGTTCGACGGCGTGCCTGTGGACTGAGCAGGTATTGAGCAGTATACATCTGAGATGGTTGTGGCCTGCCTTGTTGGGGGGGCAGGACATCCTGGTGTACGCTGGCTGGTGAAGCCGCAGTTTCGGCAGGTGAAGGGTCCGTGGGTACGCTTTAGGGTGACCTGGAAACAGGTGGTAGATCGGCCGGCGTTGAGTGCGAGGAGGAGGTTGGCGTTGTAGCGGCGTCTGGTGTCATGGTGCTCGCGGGGACCTGGGGGTCTGGCGCTGGGCGCGTTCCACGCGCGGACGGGCGCAAAAGGGCTTGCCTTAGGCACGCCTTCGGCACGCCAGCTGTGCGCAGCTGCACAGTGGCCACCATTAAGAAGGGTAGGTGGAAGGGAGGGGAAGCTGGGAGGCGGGTGGGATGGCAAATGGGCGAGCGAGGTGGGCGGGGCTGCAGGGGACACAGCGGCGGGAAAGTTGGAACCAGGGGGGCTACGGGGAGTGAGGGGACCAATCAGTAATGGAGGGAAAGTAAAAAAAAAACAGCAAAAGGAAGGCAGTGCAAGCCCAGAAGAGCGGGCAAATTACAGTGAGAAAAACAAAAGCAAATTACAGTGAGAAAACAAAAAGCGAGCGAGAGCGGCCACAGGAGGCTGGATCTCACGGAAGCAGTGGTGGGGAGGCACGGCACAGACAGCTGGAGCTAGCTGTGTGGCGTGGGGAGCGACCTGCCTGTACACAGGGTCAAGGACACCCGGGCAGCCCAATTTAACCAAAGAAACAGGAGAGTCCTTCTGTACAGGCACCTTTACACACAGTACTGTACTACATCACTGACAGGACTCGAGGTTTCGGCTGCAGACGCCTCAAGCTGACTATTGGCAAGCCTCACTGTTTCCAGCACATGACATGTACTTAAGGCAGAGGTCTTCAAACTGTTTTGCTCTGAGCCCCCCTAAGCAAAATGTTTTGAGGTTGGGCCCCCCTCCAAAACTTTACGGCAAGGGTTGGGGGAGCTGGAGGGACATGGCTGCGTGCAGGGGGCAGGACTTATGAGATGATTTCAGGAGAACTTTTTCTATAGTTCATAAAACACACTAAATATGAGTCTTATAAGGCCGCAAATGCATCAAACAACACATGTATTTTCCCCAAAATACTGCTCCCCATGATTGTGGGGCTCTGAGACCCTCACATTCTTGGACCCCAATATAACTACACCTGCTGCATTAATTATGCAGCAGTCCTGAGTAGCAGGCTATCTCCTCTGCATCTTTCATTTCTTTCCCGCCCTGCCTGACCATCACTTCGATTTTGAATCAGGCTCTGTGACCCTTTCAGAAAAAAAGAGCTCCCACAGGTTGTCTCCATTTTTTATGCACAGGTGCCCTTGGTCCTAATGCTAGAAAGGAAATTAAGCTCCCATGCCCCTTTTTAGGTCGAGCATTCGTGACCTCTTGTATATACTTTAGTATGTACTTATATGTGTATGTACTTTGTGGGCTCTGGAGATCAGCCCTCGAGGAAGTTGAAGGGCCTTCGCAAAAAGGGAAGTTGTAGGACCTTTGCAAAAAAGTGAAAGGCGAGTAAGTTGGCCACTTTCCCCCCAAAAGATGGTCGTTCTCGTCCCAGAAACATTTTTCTTGCACAGGCCACTTTGGATAGGCAATGATGCTGTCTGTGTTAGGTCTGAAGCGCAACGTACCACAATACTTGCTATTTATTTCTTCACAGTTGTTTAACCTCTATTTTACTACTTTTATTTACTACTTTTTTTAATAAGATCAAATTTGCCCTTGGTATAACACTTTTCCTTCACCATTTTTGGGCTCTGTTTTTAGTCTGCATTTTTTCTTAAAGAAGAAAACAAACAATCTCTAATTCTCGCTTGTTTTCTTGTAGCCGCCCTGAGAGGGGGAGTGTCTGAGGCTGTAGCAGTTCATGAACAGAGTCGTTCACGCTGACCCAATGTGCGAACTTGGGCTAAGTTCCATCCCAGGTTAGCCACCACACATTTTGGGAAGAATATCACTCTGTGTTTTAAGTTAGGAGATTGCAACCAGAGGTGGTTTCATGCCATTAAAAGACTGCTGTCAAAATAATGTTACGTCTGGAGAATACCGGTGCACATCAGTAGGTAATTCCAAAGCTAATGCATGCACATTCCAAACAGAAAAGTTGTATGACAGACAAAGCTATCCGAAGTATTTTTGTTGGCAATTGAATTAAGTTAGAATTATATAGTGCTTACTACCCCAAAAAGGCGTTGATGCACTTAATGTCTTTTTTGCTCCCTAGGAATGGTGAATCCAAGCATTGCCTCATTTCTGCCAATGCCTCCGATTAGATGGTTGTGAAATTGCTCTTCAATCCCTAGCAGCACAGCACCCAGGTTAAAGTGCTGCATGGCTAAACACTTATAAGCTCCCAAAGGCGAGACCTGTTGGCTATGCCAATGCTTGTTTTAATTTATTTATACAAATTAAGCACTGTATTGGTTATGAGTTACAGTATAAGATAGCCAGCTGCACCTTAGAAATATATTTCTCTCCAATATGCTAGGCTGCAAACAGTAGAAGGTAGGCTGCTGAAAATGTGCAAAAATATTCAGTATTTAAGTGTTTATAGTGTGTCAAAAGTTATATTGTTAGTCAAATTTCTCTGACTGTACCTAGTGCTTACTTGTTTTTTAGAGGGTTCCATTCAAAGGACACTTTCCAGCACTGGTACTACTCCAAAATACAGTACCTCTCAAAATAATAAGTCTTTGTCACCATGAAACGTTAAATGACACCATCCATTAAAGCCTGTGCTGGCCCTTAAAAGTCTTTAGATTTGCTAATTAACCAACTGCACACTTTTACATCTCTTTCAGACAGCAGACATCATGGCGGGAAGGTCTATTTCTTCATTAGCTGCCTGTCTCTCCTTTCCCTCCACAGTACAGGAGACCCACCTCCCATTCCCACCCCTCATTCCCTTTCAGCATGAGGCACCCTAAGCTCAGCATAAACAGTTCAGGTTGTTTTCTTTCTTTAACAAAAAATATGTGCAGAACTGGACAGTGGAACCAAATAAGCTGTGGCGAAAATGCTCAAACCAGACCCACTCCCTCCCTTGCCTCGTGCAATCGCTCTATTTCGATCCATCCATTCTCTCTTTCTCTCTTCTCCCTCTCTGATCGCTTTCTCGCTATCTGCTACCTCCCTTTCTCTCCCTCTCTATTGAAGCCTCATTCTGCTTACTGCAATTAAACTGGGATGGCTGGGAAAGTTGCAGAGGCACCAGAAGCAGCGGCGGCTTCTCCAATAAGACAGAGGAGCATCGCCCCACTGCTGCAAAGCAGTGAAAGAAAGAACAAATACAAGAATAATAACATAATAACTCGAGGTTATTATCATTGTATTCGGGGCTGCTCTGCTGTGCTCTCAGAGCAGGGGAGGAGTGGTTTGCCCACTCCCAGTGCGCAATGACTGTTTAGCCGGCTGCATTATAGCCTGCGTAGAGAACATGCCCAGGCCCCCCCTTCTTTGGCCGAGAGCCGATACATGGCGCTCAGACCAATCACAATGGTGCATTGCAGCGTTGTGGTTGGCTCAGGGGAAGGAGCCTGGCTGCTTCCTGTTCCGGCCCTGGAGAGGAGAGACTGAGATGACGCGCAGTGCGGAAGAGTGGCAAGAAAATACTTATTTTTTTTTTTTAACGTCACAATCCCCCTCTTCTCACTGCCCACCTGCCCCGCCACTCCCGATCCATGCCGGCCGCTACTGACCAGGAGCAGCCCTGGGCTTTCAAAATCAGTCGCCAAGGGCTCCTGCCCACCATGAAAATTCCCAGTGTGATAAAAGGCCTGGCCCGCCCTAAATACGAGACATGCTTTGGTCAAATTAAAAGAGCTTGGGAACATAGCTCCCAATAGGTCCTGTGCACTCAACCACCCTCTCTGTAGTCTCTCTCATGGACCTGGCCTCAGTGGTGGTTTCAAAGGTCGCCCTGACACCTGGATGTTTGAAGCGAAGGTTCAGTGGGGCTCTGGGACACAGCAGGAACCTGGTTGAAAGGCTGGAGGTACTGGCTGCAGTACTGAAAATAGACTTCAATGAATTAACTTCAAGGCAGGCCATCTAAAGCTTCAGAAGTGAGCCGGCATCACCCTTGCACAGTTGGGCTGTTGATCAGCAGCAGGGCCGTCTTAACAGCATTATAGGCCCCCAGGCAAAGCAGGTAACTGGGCCCTGCCTACATAACTACTCCCAGGAATAAAAGAAATTAACGGAAAATAAGTGTTAAATTCTGCTATGCATGGGGCCCCTATGCACGTGGGGCCCCTGGGCAACTGCCCAGCATGCCCATGCATTAAGACGGCACTGATCAGCCGTCCTGTTGAATGGCACAGAGAGTACTGGGACCAACATAAAGCTCTGCCAATGCACCTTAATCATAAGCATTGGTGTTCATTGCCATCCTAACTGTGGAGCCCACATGCAACTCTGCTAATGCGCCTCATTAATGGTTTGCAGTGCACCTTCTTAGTCCATTGGGGAGACCACACACAGTTCTGCCAGTGGACCTCTGACCCTGTTTACCAGGCAGGTCGCTCCCCTCACTGCCACGCAGCCCCCTGTGTGACCACTGACCGCTGCTGCATTGTGTCTGCCTGCGTTAGAGTGACTGTGCCCTCCTTCTCTTCTGTACCCACGAGTGAGTGATTCTCCCCCACTGTACCTGTGTATTTTGCTGCCTTGATTGTCCCCCTCTCCTTTGGTGCCCAGATTGTGTCCCTTTTTTCTTCTGTCTTTCCCCGCGTCTCCCCCTCGCCGCCCGTTTCCCGCCGCCGCGTCCCGCAGCTCCGCCCCCCTCGCACCCTATTGGCCGCCGCATCCCATAGCTCTGCCCCCCTCACACCCTATTGGCCGCCCCGCTCCCACCTCCCAGCTGCTCCTCCCTCCCTCTCCCACTCATATGGAGGCCGCGCAGCGGTAGAGAGAGCGACCTCTGACCCTGTTTCCCAGGCAGGTAGCTCCCCTCACCGCCACGCAGCCCCCTGTGTGACCACTGACCGCTGCTGCATTGTGTCTGCCTGCGTTAGAGTGACTGTGCCCTCCTTCTCTTCTGTACCCACGAGTGAGTGATTCTCCCAAACTGTACCTGTGTATTTTGCTGCCTTGATTGTCCCCCTCTCCTTTGGTGCCCAGATTGTGTCCCTTTTTTCTTCTGTCTTTCCCCACGTCTCCCCCTCGCCGCCCGTTTCCCGCCGCCGCGTCCCGTAGCTCTGCCCCCCTCGCACCCTATTGGCCGCCGTGTCCCATAGCTCCGCCCCCCTCGCACCCTATTGGCCGCCCCGCTCCCACCTCCCAGCTGCTCCTCCCTCCCTCTCCCACTCATATGGAGGCCGCGCAGCGGGCGCGCCGCTGGCGCGCCAAAGGCGCGCCTAAGGCAAGCCCGTCTGCGCCCGTCCGCGCCTGGCCCGCGCCCAGCGCCAGACCCCCTGGCCCCCGCAGATACCAGCCCATCCGCAAGACCTACAACGCCGCCACTCTCATCGCACTCAACACCGGCCGGAGCCCCGGCTGCTGCAGAGCCACCCCAAGACGCACCCACGGACCCTTCACCTGCCAATCCTGCAAGTTCTCCTGCATCCGGACCCGTACCGCACCCGCCAAGCACCAACAGCAACCACCTGAAGCACCTGAAGTGCATCCTGCTCAACACCCGCTCCGTCCACAGGCACGCAGTGGAACTCTGGAACCTGCTCGACGCCACATGCCCAGACGTCGCCTTCCTCACGGAAACCTGGATGAACGCCTCCTCAGCACCCGACATCGCCATCGCCATCCCGGACGGATACAAGATCACCCGGAGGGACCGCGCCAACCAGAATGGAGAAGGCATCGCCATCGTCCACAAGAACACCATCCGCATCACGACCAACTCCGAAGACACCCTCACAGCCGCCGAACACCTGCACTTCCAGATCCACACCGACCCCAAGACCACCCTCAGAGGCACCCTCATCTACAGACCCCCGGGACCTCGCACACAATTCAGCGAAGACATCGCCGACTTCATCAGCCCGCACGCCCTCCCCTCCGCTGACTACATCCTCCTCGGGGACCTCAACTTCCACCTGGAGAACAACAACGACCGCAACACCACCACCCTGCTGGACAACCTCGCCAACCTCTGACTCAAGCAACTGGTGACCACCCCCACCCACTACGCCAGCCACACGCTCGACCCCATCTTCTCCTCCAGCAAGGACATCACCTTCAGCCACGCCACCGGACTCCACTGGACAGACCACAGCTGCGTCCACTTCAGCTTCAGAAGGACCACGACTCACCACCACCCGCAACTGGTCCCCCGCAGAAGCTGGAACAAGATCACTGCCGACTAGCTCACCACATCCCTGAGCCAGAACCCCCCCACCAGATCAGCGAACCCCAACCAAGCCGCCAACAACCTCACGAAATGGATCAGCATCTGCGCAGACGACCTCGCTCCACTGAAGACCCCCCGCCGCCAGACCCGGCACCAAGAAAGCATCTTGGTTTACCGACGAACTCAAGAGCTCCAAGAAGAACTGCCGGGCCCTTGAGAAAGCCTGGCGCAGAGACCCAACTACAGACAACATGACCACCCTCAAGCTCGCCACTCGAAGACATCACCAGCTGATCCACGCCACCAAGAAATCCGCATTCAAGGAACGACTGGACAACAACGCCCGCAACAGCAAGGAACTCTTCAACATCGTCAAAGAGCTCTCGAACCCCAGCGCCGGAAACAACGACATCACGCCCTCGCAAGACCTCTGCAACTCGCTCGCCTCGTTCTTCCACAGCAAGATCGCAGACATACACAACAGTTTCAGCACACAGCCAACGCACCCTACGACCGGACCAACGCCCCCCACCACCACCCTCCGCGCCTGGACCCGTCAACCCCGAAGACACCATCCGCACGATGAACTCCATCCACTCAGGATCTCCAACCGACCCCTGCCCTCACCACATCTTCAACAAGGCCGACTCCGTCATCGCACCCCACCTGCGGGACATCATCAACGCCTCCTTCGACACCGCCACCTTCCCAGAGAGCTGGAAGCACGCCGAACTCAGCGCCCTACTAAAGAAACCATCAGCGGACCCCACCGACCTCAAAAACTACCGCCCCATCTCGCTCCTTCCTTTTCCGGCCAAAGTCATCGAGAAAACCGTCAACAGTCAACTGGCCGCCTTCCTCGAGACGAACGGATCCCTCGACCACTCGCAGTCCGGCTTCCGGGCCAACCACAGCACCGAGACCGCCCTCATCGCAGCCACCGACGACATCCGAGCTTTGCTCAACAACGGCCCTCATCCTCCTGGACCTCTCCGCGGCGTTCGACACGGTCTGCCACCGCACCCTAGTGCAGCGCCTCAACAACATCGGTATCCAGGAGAAGGCACTGGAATGGATCATCTCCTTCCTCGCCGGAAGAACACAGAGAGTCCGCCTACCACCGTTCAGATCCGAGGCCACCGAAGTCATCTGCGGCGTACCACAAGGATCATCACTCAGCCCCACCCTCTTCAACGTCTACATGAGCCCCCTCGCAGCCATCGCACGCCAACACAACCTCAACATCATCTCCTACGCTGACGACACCCAGCTGATCCTCTCCCTCACCAACGACCCCGCCACCGCCAGAACCAACCTACACGAAGGGATGAAAGACGTAGTTGAGTGGATGACGAACAGCCGCCTGAAATTGAACTCAGATAAGACGGAAGTCCTCATCCTGGGATCATCACCCTCCGCCTGGGACGACTCCTGGTGGCCCCCTGCCCTTGGCAGCGCACCCAAACCAACAGACCACGCACGCAACCTGGGCTTCGTCCTGGACTCCTCCCTCTCCATGACCAGACAAGTCAACGCCGTCTCCGCATCATGCTTCAACATCCTACGCATGCTACGTAAGATCTTCCGGTGGATCCCCACCGAAACCAGGAAGACGGTCACCCAGGCCCTCGTCACCAGCCGACTGGACTACGGCAACTCCCTCTACGCCGGAACCACAGCCAAACTCCAGAAACGACTCCAGCGCATCCAGAACGCCTCAGCACGCCTCATCCTGGACATTTCCCGACACAGCCACATCTCCGTACACCTGAGAAACCTGCACTGGCTCCCCGTCAGCAAGAGAATCACGTTCCGACTCCTCACCCACGCACACAAAGCTCTCCACAACCAAGGCCCAAGATACCTCAACGACCGCGTGACCTTCTACACTCCCACCCGCCAGCTTCGATCCACCAGCCACGCCCTCGCCGCCGTCCCCCGCATCCGAAGAGCCACAACAGGAGGAAGATCCTTCTCTTACCTGGCTGCCAAGATGTGGAACTCCATCCCCATCCACCTCCGCCTGACCCAAGACCACCTATCCTTCAGGAAGCAACTCAAGACCTGGCTGTTCGAACAGTAGCGGACCCCCCTCCCCCAATCGCCTTGAGACCCTCCGGGTGAGTAGCGCGCTATACAAATGCTTGATTGATTGATTGATTGATTGATTGATTGACCTGCTGCATGCACCCTGCGCTAGTGCAGCACTGGGCCCAAACACAGCTCGATATTTGCATCTTATTCATCACTTGCAGCCCTCCTGTGATGATACTTGAACACAAACCACTATTTGCTTGTAACACTCACTGTAGTTCTAGTATTGAGAAGCACATACTGCTCTGCTAGTGCACATCAGACTTGACCTGCAGCACTCACTGTCCTTCTAGTGCTCTCAGTGTCTTTGAGGTACTGAGATGCACATACTGCTTTGCCAATGCATCTCAGCACTGACCTGCAACACTCTCTGGCTTCCTGGTACTGAGACGCACGTACTGCTCTGCTAATGCACCTTTGTACTGACTTGTAACACACACTACCATTCTGGTACTGAGACTCATATACTGCCCTGTGATGGAGCAAGGTTTCGTATAAAAAGAAACTTGCTCGTATGCAATCCTCTCAAATAACCTGTAACATTTTAACCAACCTGTCCGTGAATACTAATTTTGCACCACAGTTTACGTATTGTATTTAGGGGAAGCTTCTCTATGTGCTTCACTAATGAATAATCGGAGTGTACTAAAATGGCCGCCAAAAACGCTGGTACTCTTCTGCACCTGCGTCCACCACATCTACGTGGTATGACGTTTTCTGTCGCTTGGGGGAAATCTTTGCAGCTGCGCAATAGCTTTTAATATGGCTGCTTGAAACTATCGCACTAATGCACATGCTGTGCTGAAACTAACCTATGCAAGTTTTACTAAGCTATTAATGCAAAAGAAATATTAAGTAAATGGGGTTAGAGTAGAAGTAAGTGGCATAGAGTGAATTCATTTAATTTTGTATTCTAACATGTTCTTTTCTGACTTTATTGATAGCTCGTATTTGGGCCTTGGAGGGTGACCGATGTCCCTATCCTTTGCGACCACTACGCATGAGCGCAATCTCCTTGTTCTGAAACTAATTATGTCATTGGGTGACTGCCAATCCAAGTGCCCAGCAAAGACATGGGAAGAACAACTCTTGACCCTATGAGAGGAAGAAGAGGCAACATTGTTTTACAGATTTATCGATCCACATATGAAATGCTTGTGGGAATAAAGCTTGTGGGTATTAAAATTAAGGGGCGAGGAGCTAGACAATACAAGTAAAGAAAAATGATTGCACTTAGTATGGTGTGATTTCTTCACCCCACTGCTTGGCCCAATCAAATTCCGGGTGTACATGGAATTGAAACATTTGGGGGTGGATCATACATTTGAATTGGTATAACAGAGGTAAATTCTAGATAGTTAGATACACTTGTCCTATGAGATGCTGATGCTATGCTGAGATGCTGCCCGATTTGCCGCAATCTGACTGAAGAATCCAACACTAGGGAAATTTGCAGAACAACCGAGGGGGTACATCTAGGAAGGGGTCCGGACGTGCCCGAGCCGGGGAGAGTAGCACCAGAGAGGGGTGTAACCCTGGCGTTACACTAGAGGAGGTCACCTTCCCTGTCCTGAATCCTTGACACTCTGATGTCGGGGTCCTCACACAATTCTAGGTAAATATAACTGTAGGGTTAATGTTTTGTGCCTGCTCTCTATTCTTTCTCTCCTCAGGTACTGTCATTACAAGAAATTGATAAATTGATTATGAACTAACTGTACTATTTTCCCTGATGGAGAATTCTGGTATATCTATGTGTATTTTGATTTGACTCACAAAATTATTAATTCAGATAAAATGTTAAAACTCCTTATGAGTCTGTGGTTCGTTGATTAAAAGATAAATGTATCATATTATTTCCTCCCTATTCTAATGTACTACTAGATCTTTTAAAGGTGCATTTACTCAGGAGACAGGAATGGTAAGAATACTGGTGTAAAGGTTTCCTAGGGTAAATAAAATTGATGACCAGCGGATATTTGCTAGCTCATTGAGTGTATGAATGTATATGGGCCCAAATGAGTGTTGTGTGTATGTATGTGCAGAGCTGGTAAACTCCGCTGCATCAGTTTTTCTTGGTAGCAGAGGCATGGTTAGTATAGTTAGTTAGGTGGGGAATGTATTTGAAACTTTGAATTGTTGATTTATGTATTAACCAAAACCCGTTATGTATTGTTTTATGTTGTCTGGAAATTCCCGGGAATATTGAATAGCGGGTGGTAAATGGAAGCCACACTGCAGTGAGGTTATTGGTCTGGATCGAGAAAGTGCTGAAAGTTACGCAGGACTGGAAGCACTAAGTTAGGGAATCATTTCTTGTATGTTAGTAAGAATAATTGGTAGCGAGGAGTTCGCTGGTGAAAGTTTGGTATTATATCACCTAGAAAGGGTAATACTAAAGGAGTAGCAGGTTCTCTGATGCTTGTGTGAAGAGTAAGCGGAAAAGTTTTACTCGTAGTGTGTGAAGAGTAAGCAGAAGGGTTTTACTCGCAGTAAAAGAAATTCTACTATTCTTTGAATTAGTGGGTCAGACACAATAGCAAATGTTTATACGTTGTTAATTTATGAAATTGTGTGAGATTTGTGAGAAAATAACTTTTCGCATTACCTTGTACAGGAGAGGTCAGTTGAGGGTGCTGCACTGAGGTCACTGAGAGCCGCGCTGGGATTGGTTGAAACAGCTGGCGTGTAGTTGATGCGAAATTATAAAGTAGGGGTCAGTAGTAAGGAGTGATTCTGACATCACAGAAAAGCCACGCAAGCATTGGCTGAGCGAGCGAGCAGAGTAGTAATTGATTGGTCTTCAGAATAGAAAACGCGCTGGTATTGAAGAAATATTAAAGATTAAAGGAAGCGTCTGATTGGTTGACAAAATAGAAATATCAAGAATAATAACAGATAGTGGAGATTGCATGTACGATCCAACATTAACAGGGACTCGACCAGATAGAAGGCTTATAGTGTTTGTTTACCAGCAGTACCTTAACAAGCACAAGCACGCCATGTACGGAGAAAAGAGAAAAATGTCTGTTAGAACCGGGGTCACCGATTCCAACACGATAGCTTGGCGTGAGGCAGGAAGGCACCCGAAGGCAATGTGTTAAGCAGTTGTGCAGTACACCCTCTCACTGACTCAGTAATGCGCACGCAATGAAGAGACACCACACCAGGCTGTTTTATAAAACAAGACTCTTTATCTAATTCAAGTCTGAGCAGTCGATAGGGCAGATAATCTCAGAGCAACAGTAAATTCACTTCACTTCAAAACATGAGTAAATTCCTTCAAGTACATCAGAACAGCAGAACTTCCTGCAGGTAAAAAGGCAGGTGTAACAACCTTCTCACTGCAAGTATCACTGTAGGTACATTCAATTCAACAAAGAGCTTCATGCAGGTTTGCAAACGACATGAGAACATTTCTTAAGGCACTTTCAATAGTGTACCATCCCTTGTGTGGGCATTCAACATCAAGAACACTTGGTATGCATGAACTCACTTTTGACAATACTTCCTGGGTAGGGCAGGTCACACAGCGCCCTCCGCTATGCAGCACAAAGATTACCTTTTAATGGGGATGCAATCGGTGATCAGGCCAGATCTCTACCGGCCTTCTACATTCAATCAGAGAGGGAGCAGTCAGGAGAAGCACACTTTAGGCATCTGCCCCCCCTCGGTCACACTCAGCGCGATGTTGAAAGGGGGCGCCGTCCCCTGGTTTCCCCACTCACCACTTGGTCTTTGCGGGGGAAATTGCAGCCACAAATATCGCTGGACGCCTCCTCCCCGGTCAGCCCGCTCCTCTCTGCACGTGGGGCTTCGGCCGGAGGAGGCGGATCGGCGCACTGCTAAAGCTGGCAAAGTTATGGGCTCCCTTGAAGAGGGGGCGGAAAGACACTCCTTGATCCACCCGGAGCCTCGCAGATCCTCGCAGGTGCGGCCGGCAGCAGGCCCCTGGACTCCGTAGGCCTCAAGACCCGGGAGCCAATCACAGCGCGGCCTGAGGCGGGGCGCGACCGATGACGCAGCTGGAGCCCTGGTTGCTGGGTAACGCCTCCTTTCCACGCAGCAGGCCTAGCGCGGCCTGGATTCAATCACTGCGGCTTTGATTTACGCGGCGGCTTGGCTGCAGCGGTGATTCAGGCCTCAGCTTCTCCTGGCTTAGCGGCGCCCGGGCTGCAGCGGTGATCGCGGCACAGCGCTTCTTTCTTCAGCGACCCCGAGGTCGCGGTGGTGAGTTTCGCACACAGCGCTTCTCAGTACAGGGCACAGAGGCCGCGGCGGTGATCCTGGGCAGAGCGCTTCGTTATCTCGTAGCACGGGGCCGCGGCGGTGATTTTTGGACACAGCCCTTACACACTTCCAAGTGCAGGGGCTGCGGCGGTGATTCCGGGACACAGCAGGAGCGCGCTGCACAGCGCTCAGCAGGGTAGGCAGTTCCTTCAGGCCAGCAGCCGCGTGGGCAGCCAATTCGGGTAGGGCAGCGCTTGGGGAGCACAGCGCTTGTAGCAGGACACAGGCTATGGAAGCCTGGCGCTTGGAAGCACGGCGCTTTACCTGGTGATCCCCCAGTAGCAGCAGCGCTCACAGGGTCCTCAGTGCTTCAGTCCCAGCGCAGGTGGTAGCGACATCTTGGTTGCGGTTTCTTTGGTTGCAGTATCTTGGGGGGAAGGGTAGGGGACTGAGTTGGCAGGCACAAGAGGCAGAATGGTTCCCTGCGGCACACTGGAGTTGGTCTCCTGGGTTTCCCCCTCACTGTGCAAGGTCAGCAGTCTAGCAGAGCCCCTCAGCTATCTTGGGTGCAGCAGGGCCTAAGCTCAGTCAGACTCAGTAGTGTAGGTTCCCCCCTAGGCCCAACAGCCTATACTCCGGCAGAGGTTCCCCCAGGTCCAGTGGTACCCCAACTGACTAGTTAGCTTTCCCTCCTTTCCTCTTATACCCCTAGGTTAGGTGACCCTCCTGAAAGGTGGCAAAGTCTAACTCCTCCCTGGGCTGGAAGGTTCCAGGGGCTTCTATCATATCTGTCTATGTGACAAAAAAGGCGGGACAGCAAGGATACAGTAACAGTATTTCCCAGCCTGATCCTAACTACTGGTGCGTGTCAATGGCCACTCCGCAGTAGCAGGGGCCTGTGGCAGCCATATTAATAGGGGAGAGCACCCGCACCTCAGCACTGTTTGGCAGTGGTAAGGCGCCCAGAGGCCTAGGTCCAACAAAAAGATGGTGGCAAAAATGAGGCGAAAAGGGGAAAAAACTCGGTAAGACCACCCTAGGGCTGACAGGTCAAGCAATGTCATTTATGCAAAAGGTTAAGAATAAATTTCAAAAAGGACAAACCCATTTAGAGTAGAGAGGGGATTCTCATTCCTCCTCCAAATATGCCTGCATCATTCATGATGGTGGAGAGAGGCTATCATAATTGTGTATGATTAGAAAATTGGGTAGAATACACAAAAGATGATGGAAGATTAGCATTTCCTGAATACGAAAGCTTTAATGGAAGAATATTGTACAACTTAAGAACACGAATGAATAAATTACAACCCAGACCTAGATTAACTCAATATGAGGCTTTAGAAGAATGGGAGATGGAAGCCTTTGAACGTGACAGACCCCGAAGTAACAGGACCTTAAGCAAATATTACCTGAAATTTCTCCGAGAAACTAGAGATAGTCAAATGAAAGAATGGAGACAGGCCATGGTGGCAGAAGGTTTATAACCTGTGTTGACATCAGAGGAACAGAAAGGAGGTAAATGTACAGAGAAAACCAAGCACTTAACCATGTTAGGTAGTGGAGAAACAGAAGAGGGATACCTAGAAGACCTATTGATGAAAAGTCCTCCACCTTATAATGATGAATTCAATAGAATGACCCCTAGTGCCCCAATGATAGGAACACCTTTGGTTCCCCAGATAGTACATGACACCACAGACAGGGTACTTCAAGAAAAGGAAAAGGAAGCAATAAATAAAAATAGAGATGAATTGATTCAGAGAATAGCTCAGATAAACGCACATCCTGAAGCATTGACCATACCAGTGACAATAGGTCCGGTAATTCCATTGTAGGGAGAAAAATAAAACACTCCTAAAGTTCCTGTAATGCCTACCCCAAGCATAGAACCTAGAAAAGAAAATATAATAATAGATGATCAAGCAAGTGAATGTGAATCAGTAATATCATTAATGGATTTGCCCATAAGAGAGCCGATGATGGAAACCCCGAAGATAAATTTGCCCAGTTGTTCAAAGGAAGTTAGACTAGAAACATCATCAGGAACTACAAGGGCCACAATAGTAACCCCAGAAGATATAGAGAGATGGACTCAAGAAATAGAGAAGCCAAAGTCCCAGCCAAAAATATTAGACATTTTCAAATTGAGAGTAGAATTGGAAGAAATGGTTGCTGGAAATGTGGGTCTAGACAGATTAAACACATACAGTGAGGAAGAATTACTGTTCATTTGTAGAAGCATTACACGAAACACGAAGGTATTCCATGAAAAACTAGCGAATTTGGTATCGGAAATGGGAATTGACAAAGGGAAATTAAAGGTGTTGCAGAAACAATATAGAGCAGAATTTTCTGATAAGAATTTGGAAAACATGAATGTATCTGGAACAAAATTGCAGATCAGGGAATTGTTATTTCTGTTGCAAAAGTGGGGAGATCTTGAAAGATGAAAAGTTAGATGGGCAAAGAAAAAGGAAGAAGCACAGGTGAATCGAATGACATCTGAATATGCCATGAGAGAAACAGAAAAAGCTGAGAGGTTGTATCCAATGAGAGAAGCACCCGGAGGGGGGTACGTACATGTGCCATGGAATAGACAGGATATTTTGTCATTTACGAATGATTTCCCAAAATTGAGAGAGAACCCAGTGGAGTGGTACAGACAAGTTGAGAGGTTTGTGAAAGTTTCAAAGGTTTTATTAAAGGATCTGGATAGTCTGTTTGACATCGTGATAACCGCAGATTTGTGGACAGAGTGCAAAATTACTATAGATTGGCCTAGTGAAGAATATCCAAGAGATGCAAAAACCAGAGCCCTGTCAGAAGATGTAATGAAAAAATATCATCAAGTAATCACCTTCCTAAAGAGTAAAATTCCCCCGAAAGAAACTGATTGGGTAAAAATATATAGAACAACCCAAGAACAGAATGAGTCTGTACATGCCTACTAAGAACTTCTTTTACAGGTGTTAAAACAGTATATTGAGTTTGGAAGTTTAGCACATAAGGACAGGACTCATTTCGTGTATCGATTTATAACTGGGCTGAGATTTGATATATCTCAAATGATTAAGCAGCACATGCTGTGTTGGCAATCAAAGCCCATTGATGAGATTTTAAAATATGCTAAATACTGTGGGGATGAAAATGATAACAAACGAAAAGCTTTAGAAGAAAAAGTAATGCGGCTCAAGTGAAATTAGCTGAACAACAAGAACTCCAATTAAATAAACAGTCAAAAAATCAAGGAAGAGCACAAGGTCAAGGTGACAATAATGGGGGAAAACCTCGGGGAAGGTTGAATCGGGAAGAGGCAAAGAAAAAGTTTCCCTGTCACAGGTGCGGGAAGTTGGGGCATTGGATGAACGAGTGTAAAGCCATACAAGTTAATAATACCCTGAATCAAAATTTAAATCCACAGATGCAGATTGAGGTGTTAATGAGTCATCAGCAACAGGGTATAGATCTACAGAGTCAATTGCCACCTGCCCGTAAATCAAATTTTGTGAGTCAAGCCAAGTACAGTGTGGACGCCGGATTTCCAGTAGGAAGTGGTAAGAAAAATTTTGTAACATCAGAGTTTCTTTTGCAGGACCCACTAATTGATTATGATCAGGAATGACGGTGCCTGAGGGGGGAGGAAGGGGAGTGCGTGCTTGGCTCATCCCTACCGGTAGATCAGTCAGGTCCATATGTAGAAGGTAAAGTGGAAAGAAATGATATCACTTTCTTGTTGGATACTGGTGCTACTAGGTCTACTGTGAGAACAGCAGACATTCCTAACCTGCCCCTCTCGGGTGAAGACATCCATGTTGTAGGTGTATCAAACAAATGGATTAGAACCCCAATCACAGAACCAATGGAGGTGCGAATTGGAAATTTTAAAGAAATACGTAAGTTTGTGGTGTGTGACTCAATTCCTGTAAATTTGTTTGGAAGGGACGTGTTGTGCAAAATGAATTGCACTATATTTGATATACGTGACAAAAGTGTAGAGATTGGAAAGTATATTAAAAATATTACACATTTAGAAGAAGAACTGAAATCACTGGAGGTTGACAGTGTATGGAAGAAAATAACCAATAGTTTTTCCACAATCAGTAATTGGTTTTCTAACATAGGTAAGAGTATCTTAGGTCAAATATTATTGCCAATCATGGGCATAACTTTATTAGTTTTGATGATAATATGTTGCCGCACATGTAGTGGAAAAAGAAAGAAGTATGAAGTGAATGAGAAGGGTAGGAAATGAAAATTAGAAGAAATACGACTTGAAGAAATGGAATATCTACAAAAGAATGAAGGGATCACAATTTAAGAAAGATAAAGGAAGGAATAAAAGATTTGAAGACATCGAAATGGTAGAATACTAAAGTTGGCATCTGATTCAATAGAAGTTAGTGATGGCATAAAATGCCATCAGAGAGGGGATTGATGGAGCAAGGTTTCGTATAAAAAGAAACTTGCTCGTATGCAATCCTCTCAAATAACCTGTAACATTTTAACCAACCTGTCCGTGAATACTAATTTTGCACCACAGTTTACATATTGTATCTAGGGGAAGTTTCTCTATGTGCTTCACTAATGAATAACCCGAGTGTCCTAAAATGGCTGCCAAAAACGCGGGAACTCTTCTGCGCATGCGTCTACCGCATCTGCGTCGTATGATGTTTTCTGTCGCTTGGGGGGAAATCTTTGCAGCTGCGCAATAGCTTTTAATATGGCTGCTTGAAACTATCGCACTAATGCACATGCTGTGCTGAAACTAACCTATGTAAGTTTTACTAAGCTATTAATACAAAAGAAATATTAAGTAAATGGGGTTAGAGTAGAAGTAAGTGGTATACAGTGAATTCATTTAATTTTGTATTCTAACATGTTCTTTTCTGACTTTATTAACAACTCGTATTTGGGCCTTGGAGGGTGACCGATGTCCCTATCCTTTGCAACCTCCTTGTTCTGAAACTAATGATGTCATTGGGTGACTGCCAATCCAAGTGCCCAGCAAGGACATGGGAAGAACAACTCTTGACCCTACGAGAGGAAGAAGAGGCAACGTTGTATTACAGATTTTTCGATCCACATATGAAATGCTTGTGGGAATAAAGCTTGTGGGTATTAAAATTAAGGGACGGGGAGCTAGACAATAGAAGTAAAGAAAAATTATTGCACTTAGTATGGTGTGATGTCCTCACCCCACTGCCTGGCCCAATCAAATTGCGGGTGTACATGGAATTGAAACATTTGGGGGTGGATCATACATTTGAATTGGTATAACAGAGGTACGTTCTAGCTAGTTACACACTTGACCTATGAGATGCTGATGCTATGCTGCCCGATTTGCCGCAATCTGACTGAAGAATCGAACATTAGGGAAATTCGTGGAACAACCGAGGAGGCACATCTAGGAAGGGGTCCGGACGAGCCCGAGACGGAGAAAGTAGCACCAGAGAGGGGTGTAACGCTGGCATTACACTAGAAGAGATCACCCTCCCTGTCCTGAATCATTGACACTCTGATGTCGGGGTCCTCTCACCATTCTAGGTAAATATAACTGTAGGGTTAATGTTTTGTGCCTGCTCTCTATTCTTTCTCCCCTCAGGTACTGTCATTAATAGAAACTGATGAAAATTGATTATGAAGTAACTGTAATATTTTCCCTGATGGAGAATTCTGGTATATCTATGTGTATTTTGATTTGACTCACAAAATTATTAATTCAGATAAAATTTTAAAACTCCTTCTGAGTCTTTGGTTCTTTGATTAAAAGATAAATATATCATATTATTTCCTCCCTATTCTAATCTACTACTAGATCTTTCGAAGGTGCATTTACTCAGGACACAGGAATGGTAAGAATACCGGTGTAAAGGTTTCCTAGGATCAATAAAATTGATGACCAGCGGATATTTGCTAGCTCATTGAGTGTATGAATGTATATGGGCCCAAATGAGTACTGTGTGTATGTATGTGCAGAGCTGGTAAACACCGCTGCATCACCTGCTAATACACTCAGTCCTGACCTTCTGCTGTTCCATTGGTTGCAATTAAGTGCTGTTTTTCCTCAAGTCTCTTTTTCAAACATGTTTATCATGAAGTTTCATGGGGCTCTGATGCAGGAAGCATACTCTGTGAAAAGTTAAGGGTTAAACAATAAGTCATCGTCAGACAGATCTGACCTGCTGAACATAGGGTGGGCCCATATCTTCTCCTGTAAGACTAAAACACTCTTGCCTTTCTGGGCCTTGCAAATGTCTCAAAGGCAGGACTTGAAGGGCCCCCTCAGCTCTATCATCATCCAGTATAGATTGCACTGGTGGTGATTACACTCTTGAAAGTGGGACTTCGCATACAAAATCGAGGTGCCATCTTTAATAACAGTGGATCTCACTTCACTGCCCAAAGGTGTGACATGTGCAAGGCCCTCCACACACAACAGGACTTTCACTGTGCCTATCACCCCCCACTCAACAGGGAAAGTCGAGAGAAATAATGGAGGCACAAACTTTCAAAGATCTGTGCAAAAACTGACCTCTAACAGCCTGATGCATTTCAAATTGCGCTTCTAAGCATGCAAGCTACTGCAAAGAGAAAAACAGACCTTAGCCCGCATGCAGTCCATTGTCCTTTATTATTGCTATTAATTGTTTAAAGGTTTTCCATTCACAGGCATCAATTTCAGTCAGCAGACTGGGTGCATGTAAGAGTACATCATAGAAAGACTGCATTACAGTCTCAGTTTAAGGATCCTTTCTTAATACTACACACAACCAATACATCAGTCAAGTATCAAGGCCTCCTATCATCGGATCATACTTCGAACCGTAAAAAGACATGTGCGTCAGCTGAAAGGTGGAGCAAGTATCGAGGTGCAAGTGCTGGAAACCTCTTCCCCGAAAAATAAGGAATTACCACTACCTGCCGAAGAGGACTTGCCGCTACATGCTGAAGAGGCTTTGCCACTACACGCCAAAGACTCTGTGCCACTACACCATAAGAGTGTTGTGGAGCCATACCTATACAACCTCTGACTGAGAAAACATTTGGGTGAGGTAGGGCCAGCATGAGGCCGGGTAGCCTGGCTGTTCTTTGCAAAAACAGGAATGGCCCTGCTCATGCTATGGAACCCCTCCTTCCCACCTTGTCCTGTAGCCAGAAGAACTGCATTTGCAAGTGTTATGGACAGCTGAAAATGAGAATGAGACTGAAATAATAGCTAACATTACTTTTCACCCTCTGAATCCTGGGGAATTTGTATTAAGTATCTTCAACCTTATCTAGAATCCAAATTCATATGTAGCATGGAATGTTTCTCTTACAATTGAAGGGTGCTGCATCGTAAATAGCTGGTTGAAGAAAAGTTGGCCAATATATGTATATGTGTGTGTATATATATATATATATATATATATATATATGTGTGCAATTAATAATACTGTTATTAATTGTTCTATCATTGTCTTACATTATATCAGATTCTCTATAATTAATGATTATGTAAGTAAGACTAAATTGAAAGTAGATGTGAAAGATGTGATAAATGCTGCAGTATCGGTACAGTGCATTCAATTCAAAAACACTTCTCACAGGGATCCTGTGTGGTAGTGAACAGAAGGTGCCCTGGTCACACAATTCCTGATCAATAACTCTCCCACCCTGGAGTGGTAAGGGAAAAGCAGTACTTGCCACTCTGCCAGCGAACCACCCTGCTTTGGCAACCTACCCATCTCCAAGACCTGCACAATGTTTTTTTTTTTTTGTTAAATCATTTTTATTGAAGATAAAGAACACAGAAATACAAACATAATATTTCATTCAGATGAAGATATGAGTAATAACATCTGTAAACAAGTGAATTAAAGATATGAGATCAAAAGATTGCATTAACTTGTACTAATACTCTTAAAAAATGACTAATAAAAAACACATAATAATTATAGGACTGGACTTGGTACTGAAATATAATGTACCTGTGAAAATATGGGAAGGTATACTATATTAGAAAATGTTATTATAAAAAAGAGAGAGGGGAGAAATATGAGAAAGAAAGGGATAGAAAAAGAAGAAGATACAGAGAAGGAAAGAAAAAGAAAAGGAAAAGAAAGAGAAAGTATTGAAAATAGAAGTTATGAAGAAGGTGAATTGGATGACAGATAAGTAGTGAACGGTAGCCATAGTAGATCAGATTTAATTTGTAGATGAATTGAAGCATGAGGTACCGAGGCAATTCTATGTTCATCACATATTAAATTCCACCAGAGTAAAAAGGATAATTTAGAATTGTCTTTCCAGCATGTTAATATAACCTTAAAAGCAACAGCAATAAATAAATCAAATAAAATTGATTTGGGGGTAATTTGATTAAAGTCAGGCGACAGGGTACCTAAGAATACATTGTGGATGTTAAATTGAATTCTATAAGAAAAAATCAATAGACATTTTGACCAAACAGCTTTCCAGAAAGCATGAACCTCAGGACAGTAGTAAAGTAAGTGTATTAAAGAACCTTCAGCAGTAATACATGACCAACAAGATGATGAAACTGATTGGTTGAACTTATGTAGAAGAAGGGGAGTAATAACAACTCTATTATAAATAAAATATAGGGATTGTGTGATAGTTGCAGCTTGGGATGTCTTGAAGAGTTTTTGCCATAGTTTGTCCCAGTGAGAAATAGACAATGTTTGAGATAGATCCTGTTCCCATTCTAGCTCAATATTAGATTTATTCTGTGTGCAATAAGCTGTAGATAAAGTTTTATATATGAACGAGGCACTTGGAATAATGTCAGAAGAAACTTGATACAAGGGTGTATCTGGTGTGAATGAAATTGGAACTGGTTGAGAAATGAAATTCTGCAAACAGCTCTGGAGTATTGGAACTAAAATGTTGTGTTGCTGAATACATGAATCAGGTAAATTAAAGGCCTCTTGCAATTGATGGAAAGGCAAAATCAAATTATTAGCAATCATCTGATTGACATAAAGGAGGCTCTTTTCTTTCCAATGTTGGAGGCCCTTTCTTTCCAATGTTTGTAATAAAATGATTTGTGACGAAATTTGATGTGTTTATTAAACCATAATGAGGAGGCGAGGAAAGATTGATATTTATTAAAATCCTTAAAGCAAAGTGTATGTAAAAGGTATTGAGAATATTTCAAAATTGGATATTTAGAAATAAAAGTACAATTAGTCATCAATACAACAACTTGTAATGAAAAATCGTTTAACAATGAACATTCAACAGTGACCCATGAAGCTTTAGGTAAATCTTGATAATCTTTGGACATAGCATAAAATTGACGGATCAAAAAATATAGCCTAAAATCGGGAAATAGGACACCCCCCTCGGTTTTGGGCCGAAGTAATTTGGATATGGCAATGTGTGCACGCTTATTATGCCAAAGAAACTTAGTACATATAGAATTAATCTGTGTAAAATAATAATTGGGGATTTTGAATGGTAACATTGACACTGTGAATAGTACCTGGGAACAATCATCATTTTAATTGTATCTAGTCTGCCCCACCAAGATAAAAATAAAGGAGACCAAGAGGTCAACAAATTGGTAATTTTAAGTTTTAGAGCAGTAAAGTTATGGGATAATGTATCACAAATATTAGAGGAGAACCATGTTCCTAAATATTAAATTTTTTGAGGGCACCATGTAAAGTTGGTAGAATCAGACATATGTCGGTAGCATGAAGAATTTAAAGGTAAAATCTCAGTCTTGGAGAAATTTAGTTTATAGCCTGAAACATTAGAGAATGATGAGATTTCATGTAAAAAGGGGGGTAGAAAAGAAACAGGATTGGACATATAAATAGGAATATCATCTGCATATGCAGAAAGTTTAATTTGGTGGGATTTCAGAGTAAAACCAGTAATAAGGGGATTATTTCTAATTCGTTCAAGGAAGGGTTCCAAGCATAACAAAAAAGTAATGGGGAAAGGGGGCACCCCTGACGTGTACCTCTTTGCAGAGAAAAATATGGGGAAAAAAGACCATTAACAAAAACACATGCTTTTGGATCTGTATTTAATAGTTTGACATATGAAATAAACTTTGGACCAAATCCAAACCATTCTAAAGTGTGAATCATGAATTCCCAATTTATTCGATCAAAAGTTTTTCTGCATCCAAAGATAATGCGGCTAAGGGAGAGGGATATTTTCCACTAAGAGTGAGAATATTGGAAAACATTCTGGCATTATCAGAGGCTAAACGTCCTTTGACAAAACCAGCTTGATCTGGTTTAATGAGAAAAGGAATAACTTTCTCCAAATGGGAAGCCAAAATTTTTGCAAAAAGTTTACAATCTCCCTTCTACAAAGTGGATGTCAGCTGACATAGAATGTGAGGATGACATAGAATGTGGGGCCGTTGCCTTTTCCGACCGACTCTGTGCAGCTATTAACACAGTGGCTCCGGAAAATAAAATAAAAATTTGTAATAAAGGCAAAGGTGCCCCGTGGTTTACGGAAGAACTCAGGACTTCCAAACGAGTTTTACGCCACCATGAACGACTTTGGCGAAAAAACTACAATCCTCAGGCCCTGGCAGATTACAAAAGAGAACTAGCCTCATATAAAAAAGCGCTGCTGCGTAGCAAGGCAGTCTTCTATGAAAACAGGATATTGTCTGCCCCCAATAAACAAAACGAAACGTTTAGAATCCTGAAGGAACTTAGTCAAAAACAACCACAGACCACCCCACCTAGCAAAGAACAATGTAATAACTTCCTCACATACTTTTCAAATAAAATTCAGGACATCCTGATGGAGATCGGCAACTCTCCCTGCACACCTTTTCCCAAAGCAGTGGATGACGCGCAGGTCACTACGGCCGATCCCCTTTCCTCTTTCTCACTCCTTGGAATGGATGCCCTTCGAGGCCTGGCCAAAAAGACAAAATCAGGCTCCCCAGCCGACCCCTGCCCGCCTAGTATCTTCAATCTTGCATTCCCTGAAATTGAGCACGACATCCTGGCTCTTCTCAACGCCTCCCTACGCTTAGGGAAGGTTCCTAGCTGCTTCAAGGAAGCTAGAATTACCCCCCTTCTTAAAAAACCTGGTGCGGATACAGCTAATATGAAGAATTACCGCCCCATCTCCCAACTTCCCTTTCTCGCAAAAATACTTGAACAGCATGTGCTGCAAAATCTTTCCAGGTTCTTTGAAGATCATCACCTCTTGGGGGACAGGCAAGCGGGCTTTCGGGCTCATCATAGCACCGAACTGGTGATGCTATCTGTCCTCGACGACATCAGACTGACTGCCGACAATAAGATGCCCTGTGTGCTGGTCCTTCTCGACCTATCGGCAGCGTTCGACACGGTCAACAACGCTATTCTCCTGAAAAGATTACGTTCATTAGGATTGGAGGGATCTGTCTTACAATGGGTCACCTCTTTCCTGACAGATCGCTCCCAAAGAATCCAGATGGGTGACTGGGTCTCAGAGAAAGGCCCTAATACCTGTGGAGTCCCGCAAGGATCCGCACTCTCACCTCTTCTGTTCAATATTTATCTCAGCCCTTTAATCAAGGCTTTGTCGGCTATGGACTGCCAGATTTTTAACTACGCAGATGACACTCAGCTCATTCTCCACATTGAGAACTCTCCCCAAGCACAATCCAGGGCAAAAGAGATTTTACGGTCAACTGGATGACGGCCAACTCACTTAAAATTAACCCTGACAAAACCGAAGTCCTGGCAATGTCAGATGACCACAATCCGTGGAACTCCCTGTACTGGCCCCAGGAGCTGGGTGATGCTCCTGTCCCGATCCCGGTGGTTAAAAGCCTGGGCATCAAAATAGATGACAAACTTACCCTGGCCAACCAAGTTTCCACGGTTTTTGGCACCTGTGTAGGACTTCTCCGACTGCTAAGGAGGCTCTCCCCCATTCTCTCATTTTCCACTATGAGAACTATTGTATCTGCCATTATCTTGGCCCGTCTCGACTACGCCAACTCCCTGTATATTGGACTTCCTGACTTCTTGGTTAGAAGACTTCAGATAGCAATGAATGACGCTGCCAGGCTTATTTTCAAACTACCAAGACACACTCGAGCCTCGACTCTTCTCCAACGTCTTCATTGGCTCCCAGTGAAACAAAGGGCTAAATTTAAGGGCCTATGCATCGCCCATAAAGCCATTTATGGTCAAGCTCCCTCATATATCAAACAACGGCTCACTAAATACGTGCCAGGGCGCGTACTTAGGTCCTCCACAGGGAGTCTGCTTTACTGTCCCAGTTTCAACTATGTTTCCAAAGGAGGGAGGGCCTTCTCCTCCGTCATTCCAACTCTTTGGAACAAGCTTCCCAGCCAACTTCGAGCTGAAAACCGCCTTCTTCCTTTCAGGAAACAATTAAAAACCATCCTGTTTACAGAAGCCTGGGCTTAACGATCAGTGCACTGCTAAGATTCTACACTACTCTTCTTCTACAGCGCTTAGAGACCTTTCTGGTATTAAGCGCTCAACAAATCCAAATTAACATAACATAACAATCATAATTGATTAGTGATATGGGACGAAAATGTTTGCAAAAGGAGGGGTCTTTGTCTGGTTTAGGGATGACAATAATAAGGGCTTCTAAAAAAGAGCAACAGGCCTTAAATTGGATAGGAATGAATTAAAAGGTTCTAATAATTTAGGGGAAAAAATTGAAGCAAAGGCTAAAAAAAATTCAACTGATAAGCCATCAGGGCCAGGAGCCTTATATTTGTTCAAGGATTTGAGAGCGTCAGATATTTCTTGAAGAGAGATATCCTCCTCTAGTGGTGAGATGACATCTGGGAGAGATTTAGGTTTAGGAATATCTTGGAAAAAAGATACAAAGTCTTCTTCAGAGGTATTAGTAGTTTCTGTGTATAAGAGATTGTAATATGATTGAAATGTACTAATAATATCGGAATCAGATGAGAGGAGTGTATTGTTTGTTTCTGAGTGGATAGGGCCAATGTTTTTACGTTCTGATTTAATTTTTAAATAATTCACTAACATTTTCCCTGCTTTGTTTTAGCCTCTGTGAAATTTCGATTTAACCTTAAGAAGGATGTTACAGGCGTCCACAGTGGCAATTTTGTTCAGGGTGGATTTAGCTTTAATTAATTCTTGTAGTGATGAGGAGGATTTGGATGAAAAATAGTTGTGTTCCAAAGTTTTGATTAGTGTTGGGGTTTCTTTATATTTAGCACTCATTAGCTTTTTTGTCTTGGAAGAATAAGCAATAGTGAAGGCTCTAAACGATGCTTTAAATGTATCCCAATTATTGTGGATTGAGGTATCTAAAGAATTGTTAAGTACAAAAAATTCATTAATAAAAGAGGTCGCTTCTGAAATAAAAGTGCGATCTGATAAAAGGTGATTTTTAAATCGCCAGTGACCTTGTTTGCATGTGGTGATGGATATATCACTGGAAGTAGAGACGGGAGCATGGTCAGAAATAAAAATAGAACCAATTTCAGATGAGTGAAGACAGGGTAATAGTGATTTGGAGATTAAAATATAGTCAAAACGAGACCTTGTATGGTGTACAGGAGAAAAAAAAGTAAATTCCGAGGCATCTGGATTACATGTTTTCCATGCATCAAATAAAGGACGAGATGAAATGGCAGATTGGAATGATTTGTGGGTTTTATCTGGTTTAAATTTGCATTTGGATTTTCTGTCTGAAAAAGGGTCCAGCCAGTTATTAAAATCACCACCACATTAGAATTAGATATTGATAGTAGTTTCATTTTTATAGACTGCCAAAATTCTGGATCTGGTTTAACAGGCCCATAAATATTGGAAAAAGTAAATTGCATTTTGTTGATGATAGCGTCAACCAGCACCCAACGACCTTTAGGATCACATTCTGATGATAATATTTGGGCGTACGTAGACTTATGAAACAATATAGCAACACCACCATGACGTTCAGTAGCAGGAGAAAAAACTATTTGATTGACCCATTGGCGTTTGAGTTTAAGAGACTGTACATCATTACAATGGGTTTCCTGTAAAAAAGCAACTTGGGTGTTAAGTTTAGCTAAATGAGACAATACCTTTTGACGTTTGACAGGATGACCTAGACCACGCACATTCCACGAGACCACATTAACCATTCCACGAAACTGCATAATCAACAAAGAAAAAGAAAGAAAGACATTGATTGTTATGTGATGATGAAAATGCATTGTTAGAAGTAAAACACTTACCATAAAACATGACTGAAAGTGAGAAGAAACGATAAGAGTGGAGAGGAAAAAAAGAGAAAAGAAAGGGAAGAAACAGAAGGATGAAGCAAGTAAACAGATCAAGGAATAACATTCAGATCTGTAATGAGAAGAGTGATCGAAAGGAGAGGAGCATAGTGACGCCGGAGGACACGGACCACAGTAATAGATACAAAGAAATGGAGGAAATGGGATCCTCATGAGTAAAAGGAAAACAAATAATCAGAAAACATTAAATAAGAAAACTTTTGGAAGCAAATTGACGATCCTGAATTATAAGAGAAGTCAAGTATTAGTATCCATGCCGTGAGAGGAACGATTACGAAGAAAAAGTTTAAGTTTATCCGGATCATCAAAGGAACGTGACCGACCATCATGTGTAATTTTACAAAGACATGGATGGAGAATTCCATATAGGATGTTAAGATGTCTCATCTGAGAACGTAGAGCAAGAAATTCTTTGCGTCGGGCGTTTGTTGCTTTGGAAAATCTTGAGATATGATGGCCCGACCAGATAAGACGACGTTTAAGTCTAACAGCCTTCAAAACGTGCATAAGCTCGGTGAGTTCCAAGAAAAGCATTGTGATTCCACGTAGTTTGTTAGCAGTAGGATGTAGACGACCCAGACAATGTGCTCTTTGTATATTGAGGGGATTTATTGATGACTGAAGATCCAGGAGATCTGGAAGGAATTTCTGTAGAAATGTTACCATGTCAAGACCTTCAATATTCTCCGGAAGACAATAAAGACGCAGACTATTTCTACCATTGCAATTTTCAAGATCCTCAGTGTGGATTTTTAACTTGTTAATTTCTTGTTCTAGTAGTGGAATCTTTGCAGAAACATCCTGTATGTCGCTAACTCGTTCAAGTTCCAGTACCTTTCCCTCCATAATAATCCATCTCACCTCAATCTGTTTTAGCTTTTCATTTGTAGTGAACATAAAGGGTTGAAGACCACGAACTTCATCTAATATAGAGTCCAGAACTGGATTCTGTGAGGAAAGAATGGGAGAAGGCGGGTTGTTTTTATGTACCAGATGAGGAAGATCTAGCAGTGTGGAGTTCGTTAGCCATTTTTAATTTACAAAGGAAATCACCTTGAGAGTTCTAACAAATGCCGTAAAAAACAAATTGTGGTGGATGAGGGAGGGAATAGAAATCAGGGTGATTAGGAAGGCTGGCCGAGGGAGAAATTCAGGGACGGGAAGGAGTTAGGAAAGTATGGCAAGTTGAACCTATGGTTGTTACACCAGCTCGAAGGAGTGATCAACTGCGCTTACAATTCGCCTTGCAAATAGCAGACACAATCGGAGGGAACATTAGAAGAACATTTAACACAATTACACGCCCAATAAGCTGTACTTTGGCCTTTCCAGCCTTTACTGTCTTGCAAAGAATACTCTGACTTTGCCAGTGGTCATGTGCCTTATGGCCTGGTCAAACGTGCACATTCTGATGTAATAAAAAGGTTATCAGGGCTTCAGGTATGCACTTGGCTTGATTAAGTCCTTTCACGCCCTGTCATTATCAATAGTACAACAAGATAATGTTCCAGTGGAAAGCAATTTAAGAAAGATAGATGTGTACAAGAGTTAATCCGTTGTATCTGAACAAAGTCAAGCACCACTATACAATCTAACAACCAAATGAATGTGATTTTGTTTCATCACGACATTGAAGTTAATCAGTTTATATACATTAGAATACAATTCATCAGTGGGTATTTTTCGAGCAAAATGGTGCACAGAAAAGTGGGGTGGTAAGTGCATGGGAGAGATTGTGATGACATTTCTCCTTTGTTTGTATTGTTAGACATATATGACAGAATTTATATCTGTAATTATGTCATGATTTGTCATTTAATGCATTTGGCAGGAAACTGTCTGGATAGTTGTTTATTAATTTATTGATGTATATATATATGCGCACTACTGTCCTTCATCACAATCCCTCCCATGCACTTACCACCTCACTTGACCATGGAGATTTGTACAAATACTGGTTGTGTTTTCAGTCTTCGGAAGAGTATGGTGACTGATGTTCTCCATTGGTCAACACACTACCATGGCGCGTCTAAACAAATGCACATTCTGGAATTACCTGAGAAAAGTGTTTTTTCCCCACAACAGAGGTCATAATACTCTTAAGATCAGCTAACTATTGTAATGAGGTAACCGCAGGCTCTAATTTTGCAAATCTAATGTCCCACTTCTTGAGGAACAGGCAAAGTGCAGGAATTTTTGTGGACAATATTTGTTTCATAAAATAAGTCTGCCAAGAAGGAGATCCACCATGACCCATGTATTGGCATGGTTGTGTTTCTTAGTGTTTTTGTTTGTTTATTGAGTATTAATTAAGCTCGTACATCTGTAAAACAAATGGCCTTGGTGATATTGGCGATACTATAGGTCACAGACACATGGTAACAGATAACAGTACACAGACCTACAAACATGTTCCTGCACAGGCACTTTGTGAGGTAATTTTACATCATTCATGGTGCACTACACTCCAAACGACTTGCATGGCAAAGGGTTGTCCAGGCAATCGCTCATAGACACAAGAGTCGGTGTTGCTTATAAAGAGAAGAGTTAGTTTATCATCACACACTCACAATAGTGACATAACTAACTTTAGATGGACAGATTATAGGGTGTTCTGTCTTGCACTTCACCTCTCAGTTCCAGCTCCTCCTTCTCCTGCATGCCCAGCTAAGATGTATGCGGACTCCAAATGTCTTTGTCATGAGAGGGTTGGCTTCAGCGTCCATTATTCTTTTTTTTAAAATTTTCATATATAAAACTTTTTATTTGGGACAAGGTGCATACACTTTAGTCAACATCTCCATTATTCTTTTAATTGTTCCTGGCCGTAGATTACATCCTCCAGCCATTTCTTGGCATGGAGGGGGAGGCCCTACACCCCAAAGGAACATCCTTAACATAACCCCATAAAGTCACAAGTGGAGCGCTCCCAACCTCAATGCCTGTTCCTATATCAATTTTATTGAATGCTGAGGACCAGTACCTGGCCACCTCTGGAGAAAGCCAGGCCAGGTGCAAAACAGGGCGCACAGTGGGAAGCACAAAGTAGGCTTATTATGTACAAGAGTACGGGGTTACAATATAGTTTGTGGAGATATTTAATGTGTTTTAAGCGTAGCTCATAATTGGGTGAAAGGGCCCCATCTGGGCACAGCAAAAGCGTCTTTGGTCATCCGTAAGTTCAGTGTCGCTATCGGCCTGGCAGTCGAGTGCAGCCCTGGGACGGTGGCAGGCGCCTCTTTCTGCATAGCGGAAGAAAGGCGGGTGATACGTTTGTTTGGTGAGGCAGAGGTCTAATGCACGCAAATGTAAGGGTGAGTGATGGAATGTGCGTAGACTCCTACATGTGTTGGTGAGTCAATGGTATAGTAGCATGCCACGTGGTGAGCTGTGTATAGACTACTGCAGCGCCTGAAGTGTGAAGAAGCTCGCCATGCTGGTATAGATTGGCCTGTCATCAGGTGCTGCACTTGGGTGTCAACTGCAAGTAATGTCATAGGGTTTCAGGTTATGAGTAGATCGTTGGCATATAGGCAGTTAAGTCATGCACAGCGATGCATCCAACACCAGACCCATATCATACAGCCCACGGTGTCAATCTCACCCTTCGGGTTTTTAGGGGTTATAACCCACAGTAGCTAGCACACAGGGGCTGGCATTATCAGTTTGTAAAATGACGTGAGTTAGTCCGGTGTGGTATAAAACCATTAACATGCGCCCTATGCGAAGTGCCAGAAGAGTGCTAAGTCAGGGGCGCTCGTATGGAAGGGTAAGTACCTCCCATGCTATGCTCGACTCTTTCCCCACCCATACGAGTCATATCATGAGGGATCTCACCTGATCTAAGAAAATTGTATTCAGTGGAATTCAGATGTTAACAAACAGGTATAGGAGTTGGGCAGGAGCACCATATTAGGAACTGCTACCTGTCCAGCTATGACCCAATTCAGCACTCGGTCCCCCAGACAGAAGATGGCTTGGCCATAGATATTGCACCATAACACCTCAATATACTTGCTGATCCATATCCCTATATATTCGGCTGCAGAGCCCTCCCATCTAAAGGGGAATTCGGACTCAAATTCTCGTGTTGCCTGAGTCAGAGGGAAAATAACAGATTTGGACCAGTTAATGGTTATACCAGTAATCCTTTAAGAAATGTACTTATTATTGGTGATATGGTTAGTTCTGGGTCTCTAATGTAAATTGCATTGTTGTCAGCGTACATAGAAACTACCAACCTCCTAGTTGTGTAGTTCAGGCCTTTCTCTGCGCGGTGTCTCCGCAGACGAGTGGCATTAGGCTCTAACGCATAGGCAAATAATAGTAGTGATAGAGGACATCTCCCTGCTTAGTGCCACGGGCAATAGGAAAGGGCAGCAAAACAACCCCATGAGCATGTACACGGGCTGCAGATTGTACGTATGGCAGCTTAGTCCACTAGATAAACAGTTGGCTAAATCCAAGGCGCTCTAACAAAAGGAACTAATAGGGCCTTCCAGCAAATCAATGGACTTAGTAGCATCTAGGTAGACGGTAGCGGCATGTAATTGTGGGTTTATCATGTGGAGCACCGCAAGAGAGTGCGCTAATTATGCGAGGTGGGGCATCCTGGGATGAACACTGATTGGTCAGCCCTGACTATGCTGGAAAGTAAAGGGAGTGTCCTGCTTGCAGTTGGCTTGGTCAGAATCTTGTTGTCAACATGGATGTTTGAGAGTGGCGTGTACGAATTACATCCATTTGGTGGCTTGTCAGGTTTCAAAATTGGGACAATTAGAGTCTTTTGCACTGATGAGGGGGAGGCAAATGGTGACTCGAGCCTCTTCATACACAGTGAATAGGTGAGACTCTCTTTCTACATAGCTGGCATTTTCATTGCCCATTGAATTCCAGTGTTCTCATCAAATCCGCTCATGCATCCCGAAGCAACCTGATGTATCTAGAATTAGCATTGCCTGCCTACTCTGGTGCAAGGGTGAGGTGCAAACCCCTATAAAAGCGGTCTCGAGAATTTGCTGATTGGCTCCTACCTGAAGCCCATCAGGTTGGCCACATGTCTGAGATTCTGCTGCCAGGTCATGTATTAAAGTTTTACATTGTGTGCATGGTCAGTGGTGGCTTACTATGGACCCGACCGAGTTTCGTGGCATCACCTGCACCTCTCATCAGAACAAAGCAGCATTGTAAAAATTTGACAGATGGCTACATCATACAGGATGGTCGCCCATCAAACTTTTACATGGTTTTTCAAAAATAAACTACCAAAGCAGGAGTTTATTTTTGAAAAATGATAAACGAATGACTCCCACACCATGGAAGTTTTCCCCAGTGGTGTGGGGGGAGGGGGGCAATATTATTTTTTGTTTTACTGCCCCTCACCACCAGGTTTTACCTTGCAGTAACAGAGAGCAAAAAAGCCACCCTATCACCCACTGTAAATTAGGCAGATGGTTGGATTGCCATTGAAGAAGCATGTCTGCGATGGAGGCAGAGTAGGTGCTGTCGTCAACTTACGGTCTGCCCACCTCTAAATCGGGCGGCAGGACTGAATTTGGTAGAGGGTACTCCGTCGCCACTGCAATAGAGTACCTTCTCCACCAAACTTTAAATCAGCCCCAAGGTTGTCAGGTCTTAAAAAAGAGATGCAACATATCTGGGATTCTCCTAAACTATGAGCAGCCTTTTTAAATAAGCTTTTCGTTAGAAGTGTCTGTGAAATACTGCTGCTTTGAGAACAGTCTGTGATGTAAACAAGACTAGGGTGAATTGTGTAACAAAGAAGGAATCATTGTTTGGATTACATTTAGGCGTTTATGGATTGTGTTTCCGACTGCTTATAAAAGTAATTTCTCCTGTCCTTCCAAGGAGGATGGTAACACTCATCATGTAACATACTAGTGCAATGACCTGGAATGACCTTATTTACCAGTAGCACAAATGAACAACAGGAAGCAACCTTGAATCATTTCTTTTTTCATAAAAGACACTCTAAGTTGAATCACCAGCTCTGACAAACACACTCGAGCGGATTAGATAATGCACGAATGACCTCTTACTTCAAAGGCATATCTGGGAAATTTGCAGCAATATGGTAAGGCTAGCAAGACCTGAATGATCTGCTTTCCTCAGAAGCCCCTGCCTCGCTGGGAGAGAGGACAGGACACAGAGCTAGACCACACACAACATTGCGCATGTGAACACAAGTCACAGCTCTTTAAATCTGCAAATACAGCAAGCAACAGGTTATCGCTGACCAGGTAAATTCTGAAGAGAGGAATGCCATGCATTGCACTCTTTGGCAGCTTGTTTAATGACTTTTGATCAGTTTGAGCTAAACATATTAACTGTTAAAATCTGCAACCTATAGAGTGAGATGGTAGATTATTTGACAGCTGATGCAAATCCCTGAGCATGCAGCAAATGTCGAGAATGCGGAATAATATAGTTCCAATGACCTCGGTGGAAGATATATGGTCCAGTGATCTGTAGCAAGGTTGTCTGTTGTATGTTACTCTCCAGACCACAATGAGTCTCAGGGCTTCTACTGTGCAGAGGATTGCAGGCTATGCAGATCTCTCTAAGCTGGCAACTGAACTAAGGCAGAAAACAGTGATCCTTCAAGGCTGAGAACTATGGCAGCAAGTTGTGAATTCAGCAGACTGCTCTTAGCGGGTATTCCAGAGTCTTAGTCTTAAGGGTTTTAAGCTCTCGGTCTGTGGCTGGCAACCAGAGTAGAGCTTTCAGACTCTCTGTCTGTGACTGGCAACCAGAGTTGAGCTTTCATATTCTCTGTCTGTGACTGGCAACCAGAGTAGAACTTTCAGACTCTGTCTGTGACTGGCAACCATGGCAGGGATTTCAAGATCTTGGTCCCTGGTAGCCAGTATAGGCTTTCAGGCTTTTGGTGTGTGACTAGCAGACAGTTTAAAGCTTTAAGGCTCCTAGTTTATGAGGGACCGTCAATAAAGGGGTTTTGAGCTCTCGGTCTGTGACTGGCCGCCAGTGCTGGAGTTTCTGCTCTCAGCATGCAACTTTATATAAGTGCACAAAGACTCTTGTTGTACTCTAGTCAGGTAATTAACCACTAATTAATGTATTTTGTGCACCAAAAGCCCCCATGGCTACCACACAAAACAAATTATGCCCAACTTCGAATAGGAGATCTTGGGCTGGAAGTTAGTAAGATTTAATTTCAATGTATGCTTATTTTAATTATACATAATTTCCTGTAAAATGGCAAAGTAATTCCCTCATTTGCATGGGCCCAAGTCCCCATACAAATGAGGGAACGCCCTCCGAAGATAGCTCTGGTACTATATGTACATGCGCTGTAAGTACTACAGAAGGTGCTGCACAAGTGTCCTTCTGGTATACCATAGTACCCCGGGGGCACAAAATCATGTACACGTTCATGTTGTGCCCATGGGACATTTTGTGCACTACGGCTCCTGGTCTTTGGGGTAAAGAGCGGGTATTTGAAAAATGTGCTGGAATAATGTGCAGAGGCAACAATGGGTGGCTGTCGTAAATCTCTACTAAAGTTGATTGGAAAAAATTATCAATTTTAAGGAGATTCAGATAAATGTCCATCAGTCCACCTAATGGCACGTCAACAGAACTGGCAGCAGCAGACTTAGAATATCTGTGTTTTAATTACTCCTGACTTAAGGAGTAGGGTAGTTTGGCAATCTTTAATTCTTTTCAAGACAAAGGTGCAATATAAAAAGTATATATCGAAATAATTTGATTGTAAACACTGGAGATTCCAACCTAAACCATGTTGCAGCAATTTTGGAAAGATATGAAATAGAAGTATTGCTTGAGAACTATAGAATATTCTATTTGCAAGCACAGGAGTATTAGTTCAGACTTTCCTCTGCAATCAGAATGAATAAATCCCTGGGTGCCGAATGGGTGAAAAGAGGGTGACATTGCAGCTCAATTTTCTAGGGCAGTTAGCGAGATTATACCCGATCAGATTATACCTCTGTAGAGAGTGAATTATTTAGCCAGATTTACAAAAAAAATCTTTGTTTGATCCAATATGAATCATGGAATTCAGCGCACACTACTAATACTGGTAGGGGAGATAAAATGCGAAACTGGTTGTTTGTTGAAATAGTCTTTTGGATCCCCCTCCTTTATATTTATCCTACTTCACGAGCACGTTCCTTTTTCACAGTCCCCTTGGAGCAACCTTTTTTTATTGGAATATTGAATACTGTGATCTGTGATGAGAGTAACTTAGAAATAAACAGTCACTATTGGAGCATTTTTGGGTGTCTTTGTGTCTTTTGAGGATATACATGCCTGCATATTGAAGAAATTGGTGGTACATTAATGATCCAATGTTAAGCCTATATGTACCTGATGCCTTTTGACTAATGAGTGCTTTTCATAGCTAAATTGTAGCTTTTGGAAGTCTAGGACCATTGTTTTCTATACCAATTGTTACACAGGTCTGTGGACAGTTGTGGGTTACCCCATTATACCATAATGGTAAAGCATTTAAACAGCAACAAAATAATTGAAGAAGAAATACACAAGACATACTCAAGAAATCCATCACTAATTTATAATAATAGATTGTATTTTGATGTGATTTTAGACACCACAATAAAAAAAAGTCCACTGAAGGGTTCCAGAGACAGAGAATTTACAAGGTATAGCAAATATTCAGTTTTCACTTAACTGCGAACAAGCACTGGCATATTCAACAGTTTTGACACTTAAAAATTTTTTGAGAAAAACTTTGGGCAAGTGTCAATGTGTTACTAAGAGTTATTTTAAGTGACTAACTCTCATAGGGAGCCAGTCAGGGGGCCAGTAAGGTCTACAGAAACAGTTACCTTGAAGGTAGAAGCAACCTTCAGTCAGTTCCAGGCACTTTTTTCCCTTTGCTATAGGTTCCTATGGAAGTTGTCCAGATGCAGGGGATATGGATGCTAAAGATGCTCAAGGATGCTGTAGTGGTGACACGGTCGATGGGGTCTTGTTGAGGCTGCTCCTCAAGCCACGTACTTGGTGAGGCAGTCCTGGCCATTGGGGTTGATTTCCCTCAAAGTCCTCTCGGTCCTGGTAAAAGTCCAGTTGCCACTGAGGTACCAGTCACCCAGTATTGTGGTTACAGCAAGATCCTTTCCTGGGCAATAACTTGTCTTCTGGGTCATCAGGCTGCACTCTGATGAGTGTCCCGGGTCCAGCAGACTCAGATGCAACTTTGAGCATTGGTCCTGGTCTCTGGTGCTGCATGGTGAGGAGAAACAGAGGCTTGAAGATATGGGCTACCAACTCACCCCTGCACGTTTCTTCAGCTGTTGTGGTCTTGTGCTGCAAACAGGAGGTCGGCCAACTGACCCTTGGAGTCGCTTGCTGTGGCTGGGCTCTGGAAATGGCTTCTCCACGAGCAGAACACAGCAGCTGCTGCCCCTTCTCCTTTGTTAGCCACCAGGTTCAGTAGGTGCAGTCTATGCCGGTGCACCCTCTTTATTCAGGCTCCTCGGTGCAGCAGGGCAGTCCTTTCTCATTCCTTCTTCCAATCTAGTCAAGATCTGAGTTCGAGGTGCCAGGGGTGTCCTTTTATGCTCACAAAATGCCTTCAGGGTGGCATGCTGCTGTTAGCCAATGGGCTACCAGGTTTCCTCCCCTCTCATGACCACTTCCTATGAAGTGTTGCATCTGGCTTTCCCACGATTCTGCCTATTTCCAACATGGGAGAACCCCGCTCTTGGCATTCAGAGGTCCCTAGCCCCCCCAGAGGTGTAGCTACTTGCCCCTAGAAAACCGCTTTGGCTACTGGTTTCTCCTTCCCTGCCCCTAGTACATTCCTGTCAACCTAGATTATAGAGCAGCTCCTCCCCAGGTGCTTCCCATATGCCCTTCAACGGCAGATTCTCCTTTAAAGCTCACCTTTTGGGCCAACACCTACGTGGCTTTCTGCATGAGGGATGTAACACCTCTCTCCAAAGCAGGCCTCCATTATCTCCTTTCCTGGGAATCATTAGCACATCTCCCTAGGAGGGCAGAAGGCTGTCTCAGCGACAGACTCCTTGGGCAACCGTTAAGGGCACAGGAGACTAAAGGCAACAAAATGGCAATTCTGTAAAAGTTGCACACCACAACATGTTACATAAATTTCATCTAGAGAATCCAGTCTGACTTAATATAATGAGTTGTTGGATACCTAGGAGTATCAATGTTGGTTGCAATATTCAAGAGTTAGTAGCACAGCTGAGGGGTCAGTGTGTAACCCTGCACTCGCCAAAGGGGTGACCATTTTGTTCCACAAATAACGTCAGTTCCACGTTCTTACTGTTCAGGCATGTAAAATACACATTCTGCCCATGAAATATGCAGCATCCTGCCGCAGGGCTCGGCAGGCCTGCCATAAGGGCGACTGGCACACATTGCAGGGGGAAGATTGGCTTTGCCATTGTTTTAAATGGCAATGACGATCTAGCAATTCAAAGCTGCTTTGTCAGTCTCCAGTGCCGGAATGGGAGACCTGTTTTACCTTTGTCACACCCAGGGTGGCACAACCAGTGCTGCAATCCTTGGGGTGGCTGCCTAAGATACATGCTGAGTAAACCCTGGGTGCGAAATACCAGGGACTTAAAGGTAAGTTAGCTTATGCCAGTTGGGTACAAGCCAATTCAACATGCACGTTTTAGGGAAGGGGCACTGGCACTGAGGTCTGGTTAGCAGCCCTCAGTGACCTCTCAGAGTCGAAAAACCAGCAGCAGTCCAACAACTTGGGAGGGATCACAAAAAAAGAGGCATTTCCTTACAGGAAGATACAACGAATGTAATTCCGTCATAATTCGTTTTCTCTAAGGAGTTCATTCAATCGATAATATCGGTTTCCTTCATTGTTTTTCCTGGAATGCATCAGATGCATTTGTGGGATGCAGCTCTATGCTGGTCCTGTCACCTGCTCACATTGTTGGATGAAAATAGCAAACTGGAGGCGGAATCCTCGGCTGCTTTTTTTGAAAGATGACAGTTGCTAGTGGGAGTAGCTATTTAAACGAGTACAGCACACAATAGGTTAAAACATGTTTGCGTACTGACACCTCTGCTGTTCATTCTATTTGTTTTAGGTATGGGAACAGGGCTGAAGTCCTGCCACTTTTCGCATAGGGCACACTTTGGGAAGCATAATGACAAATGTGGACGACTTCATCTTATGCGATTGTGCATAAGTAGGGTTGCTCGGACTTCCTTTTGCTGGTGGGTGATACTATATCCAACTATAGGACAGTCAATATTTCAATTACAAACTCATCTGTTTGGTATAAAGGTGACTGCTCTCAAAATGGCGAAAATTTGAGGGGTGAAAAAATATTGTTTGAGAGCCAACATTACATTCTCAATGATATACAAATACCGTGATCAGGTGATACTGAACACCTGGCCACGAGTACTGAACTACTGGAGAAATGTGATATGTTTTAAGAAGACTACTCCACAACCACATGTGCTTTTGAGGCAAAATCGCTCCTCATCTTTTATTTTATGCAGCTGCAGGGAGCTATAGGGGTAGTTTGGGCCATGTGGAGAGAATTGTTTTAAACAATCTATGGGGCATATGTACAAGTCCCTATTGCCACCGAGCGTCACTTTCTTTTATACTCCGGTGGCGTAATGCCATTCCCCACATTTACAAGGTGGCGCTAAGCCACCTAACGTGGCGTAACACCACCTTGTAAGTATGCCCCTTTTCACCACAGTCCTCTGCAGCAAAGGGGCGTGAAATGGGTGTTTTTGTGAGCGTTCCACCACAACACCCATGGCTTTTTGATGCTGCCACAGATTTACAAGGCTGGGGCAGCACCAATAACTAACGCCAGGGAATACCTGGTCTTAGAATGGCGATACGAAGAGAAATTATTTATTTCTCCTCATTTATTGCTCTTTCCATGTGTGCTGCATTTTGCAGCACAAATAGAAATACAAATCACCATTTTTAGGTCTCGCCTAACCCAGCGCATGCGCTGGTCTGGCGAGACATTTTGTGAGGGCTCCAAAAAGTGCTACCAGGCCAGCCTAGAGATACAGTGCATGTGCACGGGCGCGCGCGTCGCGCTTTCCCGCGGTTACTTTCACTTTCGCGGCCGCTTTGATGTTCTCCGTGAGGCTTCAGCAGCAGTTAAAACAAGCATTGGCATAGCCAATAGGTCTCGCTTTTGGGACCTTATAAGTGTTTAGTTATGCAACTGTTGCATGGTTAAACACTTATAAGGTCCCAAAGGCGAGACCTATTGGCTAATCCAATGCTTGTTGATTATTTATGTGCAGGAAGGTGTCCCTTCCTGCACATAAACAATCGCCCCTGAAGCGCAGGCACCCGTGCAACATTGCGGCAGGGTGCCTGCGCTGGAGCTAGGCAGCTTTTTTTGTGCCAGCGCTAGAGGAAACACAGGGGTGTGCCATATTCTTGTGAATACGGCACATCCCTGCGTTTAAAAAATGTTGTAGTGCGCTGTTGCCAAATTTGGCATAGCACCACGTTCCGATATTTTTGGGTAAATATGACCCTATGTTTGGTATTTTCCATAAGAAGCTTGACGTTCAGGCAGTAATCAGGCTGGAGGTTAGTTTCCTACCGTCAAACGTGTGACCAGAGTTATGTATTATTATGTATGCACATAGTTTGAGGAGTGCTGAAAGCACTCCATCCAAAGAGGGAGAAATGTTTGTAGAAATTTTAAATCGTTTAACCCATTGAGTGCTCATGACGAGCTCTGCTCGTCATGAGTCACAGTGGAGCTGTGCTCATGACGAGCTGAGCTCGTCATAACTGCCGTGGCCCGCCCACGCGCGATTAATTCCCCGCTTGTGCGGGAGAATTAATCAGTGGGCGGGGTCATGACGAGCTCAGCTCGTCATGAGCACAGCTCCACTGTGAGTCATGATGAGCTGAGCTCGTCACGAGCACAGCGGCTCCGCGGCCCTCACCCCCCTGCACCGCGAGGGAATTACCCCCGCAGGGAAGGGGTTAACAATAAATATTAATTTTATTCCAATATTTGTGCCTCATGAGCAAATATAATGTTGCATTTTAAAATGATTAGGGACGCTAACGAATATGAATTTTAAAACCATGTAAAATTCTCAAATAAGAATGATGTTAGTATAGAATGATTTGTAGATATTAAAGAATGCTCTTCATATGCAGGTTTGTTTACAAACTGTTTACAATGATTCCCTTATTGGTATTTTAGCGAGCGTCACCACCAGGTGTACAATGCACGTTCTTAAGAGTTAATTCTAATAAAATAATATTTTATAAGTAAGACATGGAACAAGACCAAGTTTTATCACTCTGCCTGCCTGGTATTGCAAGAAATGCTTACAATTTGGTGTAATCGTTTTTATTAACAGGTTTTACGCGTTGCGTACAATGCAGTTTTCATTCTTGGACAATTTCTTTAATAGGGCTTGACACTCAGTTTGTTTGGTATATTTATTTCTCACATTTGTTTGACAACTCAATTTTTTAAGTTCGTTTGTAACAAGCTCGCAAAAAATGTCAATACCATCTCTTGCTGACATGGGAATAAATCGTGAAGTGGGTCTGAAGCCAGTTGGTACTCCTTTCCCAATGGATAAACCCTCGCAGGCCGCAGATCACATTTCGCAAAGCAAAATCGTTCAAACAAACCCTGGTTAGGAATAATTTAAAAAAATCCAAACCAAAAACAACTTGGTTAACGAAGAAACAAGGATTTGTAAAATGCACCAAGTGCAAAGCATGCACATATGGTGTCAACACAGATAAATATGTACCAGGCTTAAATAAACAACTGCGGATGGTCAAAGGAAAATTCTCTTGTAAAACTGATTATGCTGTCTACGTGCTTCGATGCCCTTGTGGCTTGAGGTACGTGGGCAGCACAATCTTAGAAGTACATAAGAGAGTGCTTCAACACCTGAGAGCAATAAAGAACGGCGACAGATCATATCCTGTTGCACGACACTTCGAGAAATTCCACAATAAGCGACCTGATGGCCTAACATATTTTGTGATAGATGCAGTTGAAAAAAATCCTAGGGGAGGCAACAGGGAAAAACAACTAAGGAGATTGGAGTCACGTTACATAATTAAATTAAATTCCAAACAGCCAGATGGTTTGAATGTTGAAGAGGATATGTACACGCACCTTTAATAATTAGTTTTTGAATAATCTGTTCCTAACAAATTTTCCTTTATGAAAAGCTTTCACCGTACTAATTGACTTATCTTGTTTATAAATTCATGCATTGTATTGGCAATTCAGCCCACTGGGGTTTTAAAAAATTCTTATAAAAACATTGTTTGATAATAATATGGTTTGATAAAGAAAGCCCACTTGGGCACAATTTACAATTTATAATAGATAATCAAACAATGTCTATAATAGTGAAATCACTGCCGGTCACGATTTACTATTTTAGTTTAATGTTAACGACATAGGATTGTGATTTATGTTGCCAACAGCATACTATTGCATATGTATTCGAAAAACTACGAGTCTGTTTTCTTATACACTCATTTTGTAGTTGTATGGTCACGTGTAAAGCATAGCTAAAATGGCCGCAAAAAACTTCTCAGCGTCAGTGAACAAGGGTGCTACGCACTCGAAACGCGTTTGGCGAATGGCTGACTTAGGAATAAAGGATTTATTCAACCGCACAAGGCTTCGTTTTTCTTACGGATATACTGGGGAAGATCTTTCAGGCAATTGAGCAGAGACCGGCTTCCGTGAGGTCTATTGACAACGAAGCAACTCTCATTTAGGAGGAGGTATCTCATATACGGAAGACCTCAAGGCATATATATATATATATATATATACACACACATATATATATATATATATACACACACACAAACGCACGCGCGCACACACACACACAGCAGAAATAAAAAGCATCGGCATAGCCAATAGGTCTCGCCTTTGGGACCTTATAAGTGTTTAGCTATGCAACAGTTGCATAACTAAATACTTATAAGGTCCCAAAAGAGAGACCTATTGGCTATGCAAAGTGGCCGTGGGGCCGCGAAAGTGATCGCGATCAAACATCAAAGCGGCCGCGAAAGTGAAAGTAATCGCGGTCAAGCGCGGTGTGCGCGCCCACGCACATGCACTGTAGCTCTAGGCTGGCCTGGTAGCACTTTTTGGAGCCCACTCAATAAGTCTCGCCAGACCAGCGCATGCGCTGGGTCAGGCGAGACCTAAAAAGGGGTTGGGGAAAGTATTGAGAAATAAATAGGAAATTGGGATGTTCATGCGACTTAATGCAGCTAATCCCTTCTGCAGTCCTGAGTGACACTGGAAACAGCCCTGGGGGGAGGACCTGCTTCCGGAGGCAGGACTCTACACTTGATCAGATTTCTCTTAATAGCAATAATTGGAAATGTCCGGGTGTGTTTATTTCCATATAAAAAGAGGCGCCCTTCTGACGCCTGAGTTTATACTTTTTTATAACCCGTATATTTTGCTGTCTGACGTCTGACCTTGCAAGTATGCATGGGTAGAGGCATATCTGTCCAGAGCCTGCGTGACCTGGGGGTAGCTCTACCATCTGAGCATGTGCAATCAAGGTCACATGAATGGTTCTTCTTGACTGAACCTTTCAATTCTTTGCAAACTGAGCGATTGCTGTTTGAAGTGGGGGCCTGTATGCTCTGCGCAGTTGAATGTATAGATGAGAGCTCTGCTGTTGGTGGCAAAAGCCTGTCAGATCTGTCTCATTTGCTGGATGACTCTAAACTGCCGGCCTGCAAGAGGCCAGGGCTTCTCATGCCTTCTGTCTTATAAATGAACCACCTGTAACGCTATGGACTGCACTGATACTCACGTCTAAAAGATCTTGTCTTTGAATGTATTAATATGCAAATTAGTAATTTAGAAATCTGACAAATTCTACCTCTCTTTGGTCTCCGAATGTCGGCATTCCCAAACTCATAGCAGCTCAAGTTCATCCAATTTGTAAAAAGGCCAATGTACCTTCAGCAGAACTGTCAAATTATCACCCCATCTCACCTCTTCCGCTTATGACCAAACTTCTTGAAGGCCATATTAATATGGAGCACGTAGAATCCCAAGGCTGCCTTGACTTTTCTCAGTCTGGTTTTAGACCTAAATATTCTACTGAATCCACTCTTATAGGTGTCATGGATTTCATTAGACTTTCCTTGAATAACAACAAGGCAGTAGCACTAGTGCTGCTGGACTTGTCCGCAGCTTTCGATACAGTTTCCCACCATAAGCTACTTCAAAGACTTTATGAAATTGGAGTTGAGGGGCCTGTCCCACAATGGCTCTCATGCTTTTTAGAGCAGTGCACGCAGACAGTTAAATGGGTCCCTTCCGCTCCTGTGTTAGACCTCCCGCGAAGGGGGTGCCACAGGGCTCTTGTCTTAGCCTTACAATATCCAATGTGTACGTGGCCCCTCTTGCAAAAATCATCAGAGATCATGGGTTTACTCCCTTCTCGTATGCGGATGATACCCAACATCTCTTTTTATTTTATAACAGATCGGCCTCGACTAAAAATCGTTTTGCTGAAGGTATGCAAGCAATTTCCGACTGGCTGACGAAAAACTTCCTCCTGCTTAATGCCGATAAAACTAAAATCTTATTATTCGGCAATTCACAAATCCTGTGGTCCTCTGACTGGTGGCCCCCAGAGCTAGGCCTAGCCCCTACCCGCAGAACGACAGCCAAGAACCTGGGAGTCCATCTGAGACCACTCTCTATCTATGAGAGATCAAGTAGCAACTACTTCAGGAACTTGCTTCTATACGCTGAGTCTTCTACGGAGAGTTTTCCATCTCCTCCCTCTATCAGTATGTAAGACCCTGATTCAAGTCTTGGTAATCAGCCGCCTCGACTACTGTAATGCCCTTCTGGCGGCAGCAGACAAAGCATTGCTGAATAGGTTGCAAGTTGTTCAGAACACGGCAGCGCGTCTGGGACTCAATATCCCCCCTAGAACAGCCCCTCTCCCGTTGTTGAGATGTCTCTTTTGGCTCCCCATTCGTAAAAAAATTAAGTTCCAGATCTGCTGTTTGGTCCATAAAACACTTAATGACCGAGGTCCAACCTATCTTGTGGAAAAACATATTCGCTTCCTACTGAGTAGATCGCTCCGTTCTGGGGAGAAAGCCTTTCTTGTCATCCCCAAAATCAATAAACTCCACGCCAGTGGCAAAACGTTTTCTTAGCTTGCCCCACGATATTGGAACTTGTTTCCTGTCCACTTATGTAAGTGCTCGAATTTCCTTAAATTCAGGAAACTACTGAAAACAGAACTCTTTAATAACGGATTCCCTTTCCTAGCCAGTATGCCTCTGCCCATAGCGCAGAGATACCCCTTCGGGGGTGAGTCCAGCGCTCTACAAGTTCATTCATTCATAACCTCATGGGTGGACTATACAAAGGGCCTCTACCTTTGTGCTCCCTGCTTTCTTATATGAAAAGTGCAAAGTTTCCCAAAATATTGCCGCACGATTGCTATTGCACCTCCACTCAAGGCTGACACTTGACACACGTGCTCCAAGCATTACCCTAGCACCCAACAGCGTGACCCTCTACCTTCAAGGCACTCTGCATTGTTCACAGAAACATACAAGAAGGCCTGCGGTACCTACAAATGAAAATCCAGCTATATTCACAGAATAGGATATACTGTTCAAAATTAGCACCCCAATTAATCTTGTCTCCCAACAGCAAAACATCTATTGGTGAAAGATTATTCCCTGAGCAAGCTGAAAAACATTGGAACTCTCTGCAAGCCAGGACAAGAAATAGCCAAGATTATCTTAAATTTATGGAAGAAGTAAAAGCCTGGCTGTTCCCAAACTTAGGACCCAAAGCATCTGATATCAAACAAAATAACATTGAAGGTCAGAGCAATATACTCTGCCCAAGAGGGTAAAAATCACCAAAATGCCATTATCAAGTTGCTCATGCAATCGGCTCTTAGCAACACAGACTGGACATCTTTCACACAGGACTTATGTGGATTGAGAAAATAGGATAACAATTGGTTTTCTGTAATCACCGCATACATACGGTGGGGTGTGCTAATAATCATAGCCTCACTGTTTCAGTCTCTCATGCTTCCACCACCTACACACTGCTATACTCTGCAGGCCAAAAAAAAGATAAGAAATCTCTTGGGTCACTTAGACATGACACTAAAACAGTTATATGTCCAGATCAAATAGAACACCCTCCCATCCAAGCACTCTCCCCGTGGTTGAGCATGCTACCCTTCTCGATAATGTGCTTCGTCACCCAACAATGGAGTAAGAAGCACTATATAGATGCTGCTACTATACAGTTGACAAATGTCAATGTTCTCTTAGGAACATACTTCAGATTTCACTCCGTCTTGCAGTGTTTTATTTTAAATGCAAATTTGTGAAGCTTTTCTATTTGCATTTTCCCAACTTCTAAACAAATTTCAAAAATAGCAAAATAGTACTAACAATTTACAGAGTTGTGAAAGAGTTCGGAAAAGGCTGCAGAGAAGGAGACCATTCGGTAGCATGGGATATCCATAAATACAGTCTACACACTCTACTAAAAATTATATTTCACAACTTTGCCATTGACATGGCTCCAAACGTGATGGGTACTTCCAGGCAAAAAAATTCCAGCCTCTGATATTCATGCAAAAATATGTAATCTAATTCTAATGCCCTTTTCTCCATTGTATACATTTGACCTTGATTGTCTCTGCCAGATCACTACAGGCCTTCCAGAAACATCAGCAGGTTGGATGATCTCCTAATTTTCCTAGTGGTTATGTTATGTAGATTTGTAGAGTGCACTATCATCCGGGAGGGTTCCTGGCTCCGAGCAGGTGTGAGTGTAGCCAAACTTATGGCCTAGCAGGACTACTCGAAAAACAAAGTCTTCAGTTTCTTGCGGGATTTAAGAAGTGAGTCGGAGGCTCTCATGTGTAGCTGCACATTGTTCCACACTTTAGGGGCAATGTAGGAGAAGGCTCGACCACCGGATCTGGTTTTACGTATGTGTGGAATGTGTGCAAGTGGGAGTCTGGACGAGCAGAGGTGTCTGCAAGGTTTATGAAAGCAGATGCCATTGTTGAGGTATGCTGGGACAGTGTTATGTACCGTGAAAGTGAGGGTGAAAAGTTTAAATTGTGCTCGTTTGTGTATAGGGAGCCAGTGGAGCTCCTTCAGGTGTCTTGTGATGTGAGTGCGGCATGGGAGGTTGAGAGTGATTCTGGCCATCGAGTTTTACATAGTCTGCAGACGTCAAGTGAGTGTTTTGTTGATCTCGTCATACAGGGTGTCCCCAGAGTCAACTTTGCTTGTGATGAGCGTGTGCATGGCGGGTTTCTGGGTATTGATTAGGAGCCATTTGATAATCTTCCTCAGCACCTTCAGGGTATTGAAGCATGAGGTGGTGACGGTGTTGACTTGGGCAGTCATGTCGAGTTTGCTGTCGATAACGATCCTTAAGACCTTGGCGTGGGCGGTGGTGGTGGGTGTCCATCCTTTCTCTGTTGGCCACCATGTGGAATCCCATTGTAAAGAGCTCTTCCTGAAGAACACAATTTCGTGTCTTGTCGGTGTTCAGCTTCAGACAGTTGTTCTTCATCTAGTGGGTGATTTCAGTCATGCAGCCATTGAACTTGATCCAAGTACTGTGCGTGTCTTGTCTGTGTGTTGTCGGAGTAGGAGAGAACATTGATGTTGTGAGAGCGGATGATGCTGGCTGAAGGGATCATATTATGCGTTGAAGGAGGGTTGGGCTCAAGGAGTATCCTTGCGGAACTTCACCTATGAGGTCATGGACCCCCAAGGTGTACAGTGCAAGGGTAACTGACTGGGACCTTCCAGTCAAGAAGGAGAAGATCCATCGGAGTGGGTGTCCTTGGATTCCGAAGTCAAGGCATTGAGTTAGTATGGGGTGTGGAGATCATGTCAAATACTGGGGAGAGGTCCAGAAGGATTAGGGCCACTGTGTCTCCTCCATCCAGAGTCATGCAGATGTCATCCACAACGCGGATGAGGGCAGTTTCTTTGCTGTGGTTGGGTCTGTAACCAGACTGAATGGTGTTGAGGAGTTGGTGGTCATTGAGGCATTCAGTGAGACATCTGTAGATGATTTTCTCTAAAATCTTGGCCTGGAATGGTAGCTTTGAGATTAGTCTGCAGTTGGTGAGCACTGAAGAGTCTGTGGAGGGTTATTATTAAACTTTGTTTACTAATTTTTTCAATAAATGATAACGTACAAAGAAAACACATTGCACATAAGATATAAGTTATCGGCATGGTACATGGCATGTCATTTATGAGAATAAGCAACAACAAAAAAATACTTGCTGTATATAATTATAAGAATATCGCAAATGAGTCTCTCGGCATGATATGTTTGTGGGCAATAAAAACCCAGGAACTATGGTGGTAGTAGTGCGTGATATGTCCAAGGCCTGTTGTTCAATCTGGGTCATCTGGCTCCAGGGAAAGTAAGTAGTCTTGTAGAGGTTGCTAAATATCTTTGGGTCTGGAGTTGCAACTGTTCATAGTCCTTATTAATCTGATCACATAAAATCATGTTTTTTTAGCCAGGCACAGTATGTTGGACAGTGTCCACTCCCCCAGAGCAGTGCCAATTCTCGTTTAGCAAGGACAAGTGTGATTGAGGTGAATCTTTGGACAGATTTGGGGATATCCTGGGTGTGTCCCAGCAGCGCCACTAGGGGACGGGTGCGATCGAGACAGTGGATACTAGGGAGAAGATAGTGGTCCAGTATCACGCTATAAGCAGAGGTGTCCACGTTAAAAGTGCAAAGATAGCGTCCAAGGCATGGCATTTGGGATCAATGTGTGGGATCAAAGCGTGTGATGTCCGTAGGGGCAGTGTAAGCCCAATGTAGGAATTTAAATGCAGAAGTTTGTTTTTGTGATTGACAGATATAAGGTTCATTTGGGAAAAGCAATAAGACCAACCTTTGTCAGAAGGTGGGTGTCCCAGGTCAGCTGCCCAGGCCTCCCTAGGCTGCTTGTAGGAATCAGGCTTCATGGTTTAAAACCGGTGCGATATACCCTAGAGAATAGCGGCCCTCCATCAGTGTCGGATATGATAATGCGTTAATGTTGGAAATCATCCGGAACTAGGGGGTATGTGGGTAATTGGAAATGCAAAGTGCTGTGGAGCCGCCTTGGGACAAAGTGGTCCATGTAGGAGGCATTATGAAAATGAGTGTCATCAGCATGTTCAAGGACATGGACATCTGGCAAGACATCTTCTATGGTATGTAGATCATGGCGTTGTAGGGTGCATTGGATGAGTTTCTCACACATGAGAGGGAACCAGGGGTTGTCAACCAGGGGCAGGGTAGGTGAGTAGAGGATAGCTCTGCCAACCAGGGGAAGGGCAGGTGAGTAGAGGATAGCTCTGCCTAAACATGACAAAGTTTCCTCAATGCCCAGCATGTGGTAGATAGAGTTTGTAAATCGGAAGGGTCCATGGGGATGCCCTCCAGTAGTATAGACGAGAGTGATAGTTCTCCAAGCTGATACCTCTCTAGTTTGAGATAAGAGATCCGGATGGTACCAATGATATGCATAATGGCATTGTGCTGCGAGGTAGTACAAGTGGAGATCTGGGACTCCAAAGCCGCCACGTTCAAAAGGGAGGGTTGATTGGTTCTATCGGATAAGGGGCTTGCGCCCGGCCAATATGAATCTCAGTAGGAGACTGCAGAGAGTGATACAGAGGTGAGGTGTCAGTGGTATTGGAATATTAGGAAAAAGGTATAGAAATGGAGGAGAACGACCATTCTAATTATCGCCACTCATCTGGCCATGAAGAGTGGGAGTTTAATCTTGAGACAAGAATCTATCGATGGCAAGGATGTAGTAGGGCTGAAATAGCTGGTCTTTTTCTCTGTGTAGTTCAACACACTGTTTTAGTACAAAGTGCACAATTCATTGTGTAGTTAAGGCTACAATCCCACATGATTGACATCATCCCTAAAGGACTATTATCTTACAGATTGCCCCATACTACAATGGTACTACCATTCCAATCAATCATCGGGTATTCTGTCATTTATTCCACTGGCACTTTGTACTAAAAATTTGTGTTGATCTAGATGTATGTATGGTACATGTATATTATACTTTTTCTTCACAAATTCTATATAATTGTTGTGCTAGTGTGTGGGAGAGTATTTATTGGTGTCCTGAAGAAGACAGCTAAAACTGGGTAAGCCTACTAAAATGCGGTGACGTTCTTAATTTACCGAATCTGCTGCAATTGCTCGATATAATAGATGTGTATTTATGTAGTAGATCAAGCATCGAGTATAAGGGCCTAAGCAGATTCAGAGGTGCTTAATAGACAAGTGTTTGGTGTCTTTTTGTGTTTCTCTCTGTTTATAGTTTAAAATTTACTGTATGATTTATGTGTTATGCATCTTATTTTAATGTCATTGTGCAACAATGTTTTAACCTGTTAATGATGATCTGATCCTCAGATGGCCTTTTCATTCCGTACATTATTCGATTTATACAATTAATATCATAAAAGTACATAAAAAACAATTTCGTCAAACCCAATTAAATGGGCAGCAAAACATTTCCAAATTCATCCTCATTCAGGTCTCAAAACATCTTGAATGTCCCAAACTGGACAATATAAAATACATAAAATCATGTAAATTTTGGTTAAAATACAAATTAAATAAAAAGTATAAGTTAAACATCAAGGATCCAGATTCAGCTGCTTCCTCTTGCCCATGCACACCCACCAGTAGTGTGCCACTGCATAGCAAACTAAGTGATCGGGCAATGACTTTGAAAAATATAATGCTACTCAACACTGTCTCAGATTACACCGCTTTAAAATCGGGACAATATATTCCATTTGTTCTGTTTTTATAGCAATCACAGAAAAACATTAAATGAAGATCAGACTGAGGCGACTTCCCGTCACTAGGTCAGTGTAATAGATCAGTGTTTAAATCTTTTTGAGGAGAACCCAACATTAGTGGAAGGAGGTTCAGGCGCAAGTGAGTTAAAATAAACTTGTGTTGCGGGAACGGAATATCCACTAAATAGGAGTATCCACCCTCTATCAGGGGAGGGACTAATTGATTGGCAAGAACCAACTGTTTGGTATAGTTCCTCTCTGCTCTAAAATATTGGGCCCTCTTGATGAAAATATCCACATATTTTCCCCTGGATATTCTTTTACAAGATAGTGGGTCTTTAAATTATTCTACTTATCCCATATTTGTCAGTTCCCGCTCTACATAAGTTAGCCATCTAATTTTACCATGGTTCTCCAATTTTAGGCAGTCTCTAATAATGTTTTGAGTTAAGATCAGAGTGTTCCGCCTCCAAATGGAGTGCTAAAGGAGAATTGGGGCCAACTTAATCGAGTCGGTAATATGAGGTAGATCCAACTCAATGTGTAAAATATAATTTGAGTAGGATTGGTGTAGGCACACCAAGGACTTAAAGAACTTATTTTCCATAACTTGTAGGGAATCAATAGGGGCTGTCCCCCAAACCCCTGCCCCATAGATCGCCGCAGACTTCGCTTTGGCCTTGGAAATAATCTTGATGTGGTTTAGTGGCTTTGAACCCAGTTTCTGGGAAAAGGCCTTAATCACCTTTAAACTTTTCTCCAGTCCCAGCGCTCTTCCCTCCACCAATTGTTGCCACGTCTGATGTTTATCAAGAAGGACCCCCAAGTAAGAAAAGGAATCAACTATCCCACTTTTCTCTAAGTCCATGTGAAAACTATGTCTTTTGTCGCGTTTTCCTGCCCCTGCTGCAATTATAAAGGATTTAGTTTGATTGACTTGAAGTTCCAGTGAAGCCGTAAAGGGCACCTTAGTGTTTTAAATAACATGTGCGAGGTAGGAGCAAAGAATGTATTCTCTTTTAGGGCCGAGTTACACACTGAGGCAAAGCACACACATCTGGTAGTTGTCAGAAATTGAATTTGTGCTAAGATGAATTAGCGTAGCAACCATTGGTGCAGCAGGTACAGTTGCCCAGGGCCAGAAGACCCAAGGTGCCAATTGAGCCCTGGCTATTTCTGTATTTCACTGAACCAACAGCTGTCAAGGGGGCCATTTTACTTCCCTGAACCATGTCCCCTTGCATCCCTGCTACGCTTTTGCTAGGATGTTTATATGCCAAGTTTTAACAGGTTCTCTATGTCGGTAAATGATGTGAAGGCCTCTGATGTTTGTAAACGTTTAACAGGAAGAAGTGTGTGTGAACGGGAACTCTGCAAGTGTCGTATAATAATGGCACGTTGCCAGCTGGATGCACTGGCATGTGTAACTGAGAGAAGCCAAATACTCTAATAACTGACTATAACTTTTGTTCTGTTACTGTAAAGGTGGATAAAGAGCCCAGTAATATAAACCATTAAAGACCTCTGGTTTATTACAAAGCCAGAGTATATTGTGGACGTGTAGCTGAATGGTTTATCAATTGTATTTCCCTGCTATAAAAGGCAAATATATTTCCAGCTAGGGCAATAGGCTCTGAGTAGGTCATGAAAAGCTCAAAATAATCATATGAGTTGATATATACAGCGCGCACTAAAAATCTCACAGTCACATAACAATAAAGTCAAACAAAATTTGTTTGAATGATTTGGAAACAGATTGCAATTTCTTTTTTTTAAAAACTTTTTATTGATGACAAAATGCAGCGGTGCAAGGCATTATACAGTCATCTTCGGCAAGGCAACACAAGATCTCAACAGTGTTTCACAACATTTTCAGGATCAGGAATACATAAAGCCGCTATCTCCAGAGGTTGTCCCTTCCTCTATAGACAGATTGCAATTTTATAGCCGATAAATGAGATTTACTTTGGTGCATCGTGCACTTCCACCCATAATTGCGGGGAGTATGCTTGGCCGCCAAAAATGTGAAATCATGGCCAGTCCCCTGGGTCAGAGACGGCCTCAAGTTCAGAGGTAGGGTGTCAGTGGTAATATCCAGGGCTGGACACTACTGCCACTACTGCACAGTGGAGAGAGGCATTCATCATGTCTGTGGTGTCTTTTTTTTTTTAAATATATTTTTTATTGATTTTACACAACCATCTACTTAGGCAACATGACGTGGTACAATATCATAGTTACACATAGTAGAATGACATACAGTCTCAAACAGTATAGAAGAATACACAGCGACAGTGCCAATGCATTATGCGAATCCTCGCTAGACATTGTTAAATAATCTATCCTCTGTAATTGAATCTCCGATTGCAAACCAGTGCTTATGCTGCATGTCTGTAGTGTCTAATGCAGAATCTGCGAGGAATGAAGTAAAGCGAGGCTGAGCTGGGGCTCCATGTGTGAGATGGGCTGTTTTATCTTGTAGACCAGGCTGGGCATCTTGGCAGGCTCCAGACACTGCCAGGGGCATTGAGAGTTTGTGATAAATGTGGCACGCTGTGAGTTAGCAAAGTACTGGGATTAGTTTTAGAAATAGTTGGTCACAGATTTTATTCCAGGCATGAATTTAAAAAAAATAGGTCTTTTTTTGTGTGTGGATATTGCTGGTAATATTTGTGAAGGATTTTAATGAGAGCTGCATGCTGGGGAGGCTGCTTCATACTACTTCAAATAATATCACCAAACTGCGAATAGGAAGTCCTCAAAGTGGGAGAACACTATAACTCAAAACTTAAGAATCCCTGATCTCGTCAGCGCTCTATCATCAGAGCAAGTTGCATGTTTGTTGCCAACAGTGACTATTGCTTTTTATGTTATACGTTTTCCTGCAAATTTTAAAATAAAACATTTTTTTTTAAAAGCCCTGATTTCCAGACTCCTCAAGACCCTTGGTGCACTTATTGCTATCCATCATGCCTCAGAGAGTTCTGTCTGTGGCCAAAAAGCCATTTCATTGCAATTTTAGTAAACTAGTAAATAGGGTTACGCACTCCAAGGTATTCAAAAAGTATAAATGGTAGTTCAATTTGGAGCGTGTAGGAGGGTATACTCTCTCATCCTTGAGTGTAGAATCATTCAACTGAAATATGCGTTCCCCCGCTGGGGTTCGTCCCCTTCCGCACTGCCAGATTCACCTCTACACTGAGGTTCTTTAATCGTAAATAAATCCCAAAATCATCCAATCATTGTGAAATGTACTTTTAATTCATTGAATCTGTGTTTTTTTAGTGCAAAATACCACTTATGTTCAGAATCAATGATTCATCCTTTGTTCATCACAAATAACATTCAATCTTGTGTTATTTCATCCCGTCCCACTGCATTTCGGGCTATAAGAAGCCATTCATCAGGGGAAAACGTTCTGAAAATCAATTAAAAGTACATAAGGAAATAACAAAGACAATGATACAACATACGATAACATTCCGACTTAGAGCATTGCAGATTTAGGAGTTTTCATCAGCATTCCTTGTAGAATCATCTACCGTACTCAAATGCTAAGAGTCAAGAGAATTGTCTCAAATTCCGATTCACTGAACGAACAGATGAGTATGATGTTTAAAAATAGAGGTTACCCAATGAAGGTTCTAGATGAAGCCACAAAACGATGTGCCACTAAGACTAGACAAGAACTATTAAGTGCCATCAGGGAGAAGAAACATAATCACAAGAATGGTCCTGATCTCTAAATTTTCCACCATGAGTCCGCAATTCAAGAAATCAATCGTCAAACATTGGCCAATGCTTGTTACATAACCAGATTTTAAAGGTATTTTTGCTGATCAGCCCCTTTTTGCCTATGAAAAAGGGAGGAATGTAAAAGAATTACTTAGTTCCAAGATCACTCAAACCGAAAATCGATGTTTTGAAGGGACAGTGCCATGCCACAATTGCAACAACTGCAATAGCATTATCAAAGGATCATCCATTACACACCCTATGAAAGGCAACAAAATCAACCTGAAGATTACAGCTGATTGAGACTATGAACGTAATATACCTGTTGAATTGCCCGTGCGGGAAAGTTTATGTTGGAAAGACAGAAAGAAAAATGAAAACGAGATTCAATGAGCACAAAAGCAACATACGAACCAGGAACATGAAATCTGTTATCACCACTCATTTTGGGGAAAATGGTCATAACATTTGCCAGTAGAAATTAGTGATTTTGGAGAAAGTCGAGAAAAGGGAGGGAGAGACATACACAAGTTCTTAGTACAGAGAGAGAATTTTTGGATCAAAAGACTGGACACGGTCAACCCGAATGGGTTAAATGATAGAATGGAATTCAGCTGTTATTTATGATGCTTGAGTTGTTATTTGGGATACTTTAGTTGTGTATCTTCCACAGGCTATGCTGTTGATACATCTTGTGGAACATGTTCTTTGAGGATTGCCTATTTTGTTTTATTTTGTCTCTGAACTTCATAGAATCACAGTTTGTTACATAGGACTCTGGAGCTATTCTTCAGCACACTGAGAATTGTTACCTTTTACTTTCCCCTGCCTTTGGGTTCTCATGTTTTTTCTCATGGGGTTTACTTTGTCTAAGATGGTCACCGCAGATCCTTAAACTTGGGTACGTCCATGTTGGGACTGCGTGTATTTATCTGTACCTTACTGATTAGAGTGTCACGTTTCACATCTATATTTATGTATTGTTGATTTTTTTTCTTTCCATCTCTTCTCTTCCCTTCGCTCTACATTTTCATATATTTTGGTTAAAACACTATAAGATGGCCACCACTGATTGTTTCAGCAGACTAGCACCTGCATTCCAGAACTCTTGTTAACTTTATTTAAACTCGACATTTGTTTTTTTCCCAACTCTGTGGGCAGCACGTCCGTCTGCTCTTTTAGCAGTTACTGAAGTAAGTAGAGTGTATAAGCAGTGTTCCATTTTTTCGATTATGATGTTTGTGGGAGCGCGAACAACATTAAGAGTAGAGTGTGATTGTTTGCACTAAGTTTTTTTTAAGTCACGGTATTTAGACCTCATTATCGTACGACATCTCGATCAGTTTGTTGTGTAACGGTTACACTCTGGTTGAAACAAGACGGGCTACACTGTTTGCTTCGTTTGAATACCTGTTGCATGTTTTGAATGTGAGTCACTATAGAGACGGCGTTTGTTTCATTGGGGTTCAGCCAGTTCACTTGAAATATGGCATGGGGACACAGTGATATTTTGAACATCTTTTGACCATCTTTGCTATATAATTATCAATGTATGGTGTATCACAAGGGTGCTTATAATTGGCATGTTTTTGCACACAATCACGAGAGGAGACATCTGTAATGCTCTAAGTCAGAATGTTATCATATGTTGAATCATTGTCTTCGTTATTTCCTTAAGCACTTTTAATTGATTTTCAGAACGCTTTCCCCCGTGATGAAGGGCTTCTTATAGCCAGAAATGCATTGGAACAGGATGAAATAATATGAGATTGAATGTTATTTGTGATGAACAAAGAATGAATCCTACACTGAAACTGACAATGAATGGTTAAAAGTTGGAAAGATCAACATAAACCGACTCAATCCTGCATCATTTTGAGGTAGATAGACTGAATACCATTTGTTTACATAATAATACCGGTTATTTGGTGCAATCGTGAAATATCAGAGAGCGGAAATTGAGTTCCTTATTTAAATGTCAAAGAGCTAGAAAGGCGCAGCGGCGGTTCCTGCATTAGGGCATTAGGCCTTCTTGCTATCTCTAATTTGCTTCAAAATGCAGCATTTGCCCACTCTTTTTTCAAAATATTCTGGTGGTAGAACCCTCTGAACCCTCGATATGGGGGTCAGGCTCGCTTGCTATACTCGCATGCCACCAGGTACTCATCCAGAACTTTTACACCTCACCACCTTCATATGTCACTAGCCACCACTGCTTGCACTCTTCACTGAGTCCTGGCAGACAAGAGCTGCAAAATTTGGAACACGCGCCGGATTAAGTCAGGAGGCGCCACGCTCGTCGGGAACACCATGCACGTTCTGGGCTTTGAAAGAGATGCTGCTCTCAAAAGTCTCCTGACGCAGGAACGAAGAAAACAGCTGTGAAGCAAGGAGACACCTCTACAGCTCACAGCCAATAACAAGAGGCTTCACTGTTTGTTCAAACGGTGGTGTCAATTTGCTCATCTGATCACGGACATTGCACGCTGTGTTGGTACACTCTTGGCAGTATGGAGATGTGTAAAAAAACAAAATGGCTGCTTGTGGCGCAGTTAAACTAACTGTTTTGTGTTATTAAAGTCATGCCAAATATAGTTTGTATGGAATCAACTGAAATGTACATAGGGTGTATCGAGCAATTTGTATTTTGGTTCAGTATATTTGAGAAGTAATTATTAATCGTTCCATAATATATTGCACTTATAATGGCAGTTCATAAACAAGAAGGAGGCATAACTGATAAATTCACAATTTGTCTTTCCACACTGGCACATCTGAGAAGGTCACTTGAGCAAGCACTGTCAACCACTGTCAACATTACTGTTTAGGTCCGTCAGGGATACATCTGACATTGAATCAACTTTCAGGCAGCTATCAGGAAAGCCACTAGATCTGAGGCTGCTACGTTTTGCATTTGAGGAACAATATTATTTGGACATGTGCGTGTCCATGGGCTGCTCCTCCTTGTGTGCATACTTTGAGAAGTTCAGTCTTATTTAAGGTGGTATCAATTGTTCCATAACTTTCATTACTTAAACAGTTTCTTACACCATGGAGAGTGCTGAGTGACCAGTGCTCAAGCACTCGCAAGGCCTATCAGCTGGGCAAAATGGCTGCCGTTACCATTAGCGAGCAGTAATACATGTGGTCCTGTTACAGTGTTGCTGTTACTCGGCCTTGAAGTTGAGTCCGCAGCAGGCAACAGCAGATTGGCCGCCGCTCCGATTCAGGAATATAAGTGAACGTTAGAAAGTTCTCATAATCACACCTTTTGCGGTAACCATGAGGCTGGATTATAAATTAAAAAACACCATAAGTGGGCGTGCAGAGTCAGTCAAGAGCCAGCATACTACTAACCATAACTGCACTTATATCTCACACACCTTTTCATCCCATCTGTAGGAAGGTGGATATCTGACTATGGTTACCCCCAACTTTTTGCCTAGTGTCTGGCTGGTTTTTCGACTTAGTTGGCCTGAGATCCTGCCATTCAGGGTCTCAGGCTGTCTGCTCTCTCTTTAAAATGGACTCCATGTACACTAGGTACATAACCAATTGGTAAGGATCACCTTATTGGACCCTGTACAGTGTACCCTAGGTACCCAGGGCATAGGTGTACCCTAGGCCTCCCAGGGGCTGCAGCATGTATTATGCCACCCCTGGTCTGGCCTTCCAATCAGACACAACTGGCTGATCACTCAGCTGGGGCAAGGTCGTGTAATCACCCCTTGCTTAGATATAGTATGCCTATATCTACCCTTATATATAGACACATGTGTACCTATCAGTCACTCCTATGGCAGGCCTTAACAATCCTGGAGGCAGAGTGCTTGGTAACATGTGAGATGGTGCTCTAGCATGAGCTGAGCCAGTCTGCAGCTTTCGGAACCAAGTCCTTATAGCTGTTCTATGATATAGCCTACCATATACTCTTAAAGTGCCTTATAATCTTAAACGGTTATGGTAACTATGGTTTGGCTTTATCAAAACATGTCGTGTAAGGTGTCTAACACTTTGGAATAATACCCCCATACCATTTCTGGTGATGAGGATATTATTCCTCCCTTCTAGAGGGAGAGACATGTTAAAATCCTACTTTGCTGTTTAACTCTAACCAAAGCCTCAGCATCACAAAATGGATGCTGCTGCCACAGACACAAGTCTGACCTCCTGCTGCTGGGAGTGATCCCAGCCAGGGAGGCCTGGACAATAGGTTTCCTGCTTGGGGAGGTGCTAGCACCTCCCCAGACAGCCTTTAGTGTATTGGGGCAGGGTGGGCTGAAAGGAATGAGACATGCCTGGGGCACACAAGGTGTTCCTTGCAAAGTCCAGTTCAAACCGGCGCTGGGGCACTCCAGCCCCAGCTCTGGCGCGAAACTGGACAAAGGGAAGTGGGTGTAACCACCCCCTCCCAGGTCCCACCCATAAGGCGTGACCTAGCAGGTATCCCAGCCCCCCAGATTAGTATAAGAGTGGGAGTTGGGCCTCAAGACTTTAGATTATCCTGAACCTGCAAAACTGAACAGAAACTCTGGACCTTCGACATTCGACGAAAGAAGAAGACTGAAGAATCTCCCTTGTAGCCAAGGAGTGGCTACCCTGTGCAAACAGGCACCATCAAGAGACTACCCTTTGCTTTGCCCACGTTCTACGAGGAACCGACTGCAGAGCCCGACCAGAGCCTTGACTTCCAGACTTCTCCGACCCTGATCCACATCGACAGCAAAGCTGAGATCTGTGGAGGCGACGAGCGACGTGGGACCGGCTACCTGGAAAAAGTGGCTAGTAACTTAAAGCGCAGCTTCTGAGGTACCCTCGAAGTTGTGAACCGGGGATTGAGAAGCCCCAACCCCAAGCACCATCTGCACCGAAGATCAGCCCCCCACACTCCACGAGTCCTGCGTGGGGCCCTTCTGCATTTTCCTGCTTGCCGCGTCTGTCCGGTTGCTTGCCCGCTGGCTAGTGGCCTTTGTGACGACGCACCCTGAAATCTTCTGCGCTGGTTTGGCTCCTCCAGACTGGCTCCCGCTTCTCTGCAAAGAAGAAGCACCCCAGACCTTCCTGGTCTGCACCAGAAGCAAGTCCTCCGTTCTTCGTGGGTTCCGCTTGCCAAGGCTTGGTGAGTCCTAGTCCAACTTCGACGCCGCCGACAGCAAGAGCCTTTGTGGGACAGCTCGCCTCCTGGTCCTGGTCGTCCTCGACGCTTCCTGGTCCTCCTGGCTGCAGCGACAAGCTTCACCTTCACCTGCAATCTTCACGACATCGCCTGGTTCCTCCTGGTTCCACGTGGTCACTGGCTAGTGACCTGGACCCTGTCCCTTCTGCTTGCAGGTTTCTTCTCTTCTTGATCCCAGCCTTGGGATCCACCGGACACTCTTCACTGACTGCCTGTTAGCATCTTTCTTCAGGCATCCATAGGAGTCGACGACGAAAACGACGCATCTTCACCCCTATGCACCCGCAGCCTGTGGGCTAGGTAACTTGGGTACTCCGGTGCTCATCAGGATAGTGACTATCCTAGTGTCTAGTTTTCAAGTCTCAACTTCCTAGCTACTCCGGAAGTGTCCTAAATCTACCGTTTTCTAAACTGTACTATTGCTATTGACTTTTACGCATTACGCGTGAGTGTTTCCACTCTGCACACGAATCCCGTGGGCCTCCCACTTCCTAACTAACGCTAGTGTAGTGTAGCCCCAGCGATTCCCTAGGCCTAGGCCTATTCTATTTCCGTGACAGTGGTTCTTATACCACTTACTTAGTATATGGTTTGCGTGGCCCCTAGGGCCTAACTGTATTACTTACCTGTGTGACTTAATGTATGCTTAAATAAGACTGTGTTGTACTTACCTCTAATCTCATAAAGAGTGCTGAGGGTTTGACTAGAATAAATACACTTTATTTTATATATATTTCTGTTGTGGTGTCCTTTCATTTGGTATTCAAGGGATTATATATGGTATCACAGCTGGCTTCACATTGCATTCAGAGTTTAGCCTAAGACTACTCTTGTCCATGCTACCACTAGGATAGCTGGTCTATAAGGTTGACTTTACAACCAATCACCATAAGGGTATTTGGACTGATATAAGGTGTACACTAGAACTAGTGACATCATACATCAGGCCAACTTCTCACACCATCACACCAGCAAGTGCTGTATCCCATAATACGATAACAACACCTCGGTGGTAATCATGCACTACATGAAAACACTTCTCACATAGGATCAAAACAAGGACAACAACTTTCTAACCACGGCGTAACATCTTACTGGTGCCCATGCGCCCCACATTGGAGGAGTAATCACTCTATAAATATTACAACACAATTACATGCTTGCTAATTTGCTACAACATCGAGCTACCCGATCCACTACCCTTTGCCTGCAGGCTCTTACCACTCTAGGGCAGGGCCCTAGCCAGAAGAATATTTTTAGGGCGACATGGCCCCCAGCTATGACCAAACATTAAAGCTGTTCTCTTTAGGTGCATTCTTTCCCAAATACTGGTTGCACTACTAAATACGAACCCCCAGAATATTGGTATACAAGAACATCGTGGGTAGAATATTTAAAGGTAAGTGCTTATGGGGAATTATAGATTCACTACTCCTCACTCCACATACCTGGAAGGTATGCATATTACAAAGGTACATTTATGTGGAGTAAGGTATAGAAATGTTATACTTACCTGTCAAGATTTTGGATTCAATATTCTGGCCTTGATATTGTGTGCCATCTATACTCTGCTTTCTTTATTAGGGTGCACACCGTGTGATATCTACGTGAAGGAAGGTGTGGATTTTCTGAGGTACATATTAAATCACACGCAATCAACTTTTCACAATCCAACTTTATATCCCATCAATTCGATGAGATTTAAAGTGTAAGAATGTAAAGTTTAAGCTTCTTTCCTCTCCTATGCGCAGCTGTGACCATGGTTGGCTCTCTCCCAGCTCCACCGGCCTCCCAGACACACGAGCCCGGCCTAGGATCCCCGAAGTTTCCGGCACTGTGGCTTCCCTGGGAGTCTTAGTACAGTCGCCTTCCCATCATACTGTGCGCGGTGTCAAAGGAGTTCCGGGCAGGATGTGGTCTTAATTGGTTGTTGTGGCTAAGGCACGCTGGAATGAGAAGGCGCGTGTCCAAAGCCGCCAGGGAGCCCCGCTTCCTTAAACTTCCCACACCTGGTTGTGAGGACACAACAGTTGCCCAGTGTGGCTCAGCAAGGGTGGGAAGGGAAGCGTGGGGGTGATATCTCGTCACACATAGAACATACACACTGGAGGCTCAGGCACAAAAACGGAGTGGTGACAATGTGTTTGTTACATCATGCACAACGCAAGGGCAGCTGCTGAGTGACTCGCTTCCTGGGCAGAGTGGTTGGCGGCTCAGTTAAATCCATGTTTTCTTATCATGACTATATGTTTCAGCTTGAAACATGGGAAGAATCACAAAAAAACGGAAGAGTAAGAGGACGGGACGTTGAAAAGTCGGGTAGGAGTGAGCAAGTCTGGACGGCGCAGACCCACCCCCTCATCCTAAGTCCATGGAAATCCTATCCGCCATCTTCCCATGTGGTGCATCACTTGTCAGTGAGCATTTTGGTTGAATCTGAAAAGTGTTTACTATGAAAAGAAACAGAACAGTCTGTTAGTCACAGAACACACCGACAAGATATTTCCCCTGACCAGTGCTTAATTTGTGAAAAAGTAAGTGCCAGAGCTCCTGTAAGGAGCCCACTGCAGCTTGCACCCCCCATTGCCCCTGCCAGCGTTGCCAAAGAGAGTACCAACACAACTACTATCACAATCCTCCAAGTGTGACAATTCAGACTACTCCAGGCACCCATAGATATAAGAATGTCTTGAAAGGTAGGTGTTAGTCATGTTTAAAGTATATTGAATTAATAAATAACTGTTATTGTGCTGGTCTCTGAATTAGACAAACAGAGCCACCATGTGGGAGACTATTATAAGTATAAGCTCTGGTGCCGAGCACCTAAAACCACAGGCTCAAATTAAGCACTGCCCCTGACATCTGCAATGAAGTAAAGCTTCTGGAAAGAATGCAAGTTGCAAACAGATACACCATCACAGCCGTTCGTAGGAATGATTACATGACATAATTCACACTTGAATACAATCAGGTTAGTTGGTGGGATCATGAGACACGTAGATGGCCTTTAGAAAGTAACGACAGTTAGTACAGGTTCGGCTTAACAGGCTAAGTTTGAAAATTCTGGATCCCAGTGCTTAAGTTACTTAATGGGCTAGATGTATGACAGATTTTTGCATTTGCAAATGGGTTTTAGACCCGTTTGCGCATGCAAAAATCCTGTGGGTCATGTACTAACCCAATTTTGTGAGTCGCAAATATTTTGCAACTCGCAAAATAGTGTTTAGCGACTCGCTATTAGGAAGGGGCGTTCACTTCCTAATAACGACCCCAACAGCTATGTAAGAATGTTTTGCGACCGAAATTGCAGTCGCAAAACACTTGCCGCTTATCACCCTTCCCAGATTCCCAGAAGGCTGGTTACAGCACTCACAAACCGGAAGGGGTTCCCAGGGGATCTCTTCCCCTTTGGGATTGCATGCACAAACAATTTTTAAGGGCAAGCAGTAGTCCCAGGCCCACTGCCAGCCCTTAAAAAATTAAAATTAAAAGTTACATTTTTCTTTTTTAAATGCATTCGGTTTTCCTTTAAGGAAAACAGGCTGCATTAAAAAAAAAACACTGCTTTATTTCAAAGCAGTCCCAGACATGGAGGTCTGCTGACCCCAGCAGGCCACTATCCCTGGGAGTGCTAGCCATTCCCAATGGGGTCACAAATTGCGACAGTCAATGAGGCATGCAATTTGCGACCTCATTGGGAATCGCAAACAGTGTCTCAGACACTGTTGTACATAGCATTTTGCAACTCGTAAATTGCGACTCGCAATTTGTCGCGATTTGCGAGTCGCAAACTGCTATGGTCATACATCTGGCCCTATATCTCGACTTGGAAATAGGCTCATCCAGTGAGAAGATTAGCATGAGTAGAAAACGTGGCAGTTTGGTTATCTTTAGTCAAGCATTTTATCAAGTTCGTTAATTTCGCAGTTGGATAGGGAGGGACAGAATGTATTCATTTCTGGGAGAATCCAGGGCCTGGTCAGTCAATACCCCAATGCCCCATCCTATTTTATGAGAAGCTTGGCCTGGCCAATTTATTGAGTAAGGTCGCAGTACCAGATCAGTGAGGAAGATGAGGGGGCAAACATGTCCGGGTGTTCTTAAGATGGTAACATTTAGTTTTCCATACCTCCTAAAAAGGATGTCGACAAAGAGCAAAATGTGGCGGGCAGTGTGCAATGAGTAACATACCTAAACGGGCGAATTTCAGGTCTTTTGGGGTTTGCGTAACGTTAACCTTAATTTGTGTTTTTTGGTGAAGAAATATCTATGTAAAAAATATATATAGATTACATTGTATATACAGTATTATTTTCTTTTTTATTTAAATAGTATACTACCCTTGCCCCTATACATTCATTGAAACATTCTTATTTAATGAGAATTATTGGACGTGCCCATTTTCATGACACATTGTATTGTCTGTATATATCGCGTTTATACGAAATAGTCTCCACTCTGTTGAATGAGCATTTTAATTCATGCAATGGGAATGCATATCTATAACTACTCGTTCATAATTGTATGGTGAACTTACTACCCGATTCATTAAGGACATTCAGTTTTGATGAACTCTTCTATGTCTATGCAACTGGTTTGTAATGTAAGTCTGTAGGCGCTGTGGCACATTTATCTTGAGAAAGGCTCGCTGTTGAGCTAAATTGCATTGGTCTGTAACCGTTTGGTGGAATAAATCGCCTTTTATTTTCAAACCCTTGAATTGTCTGTCATTTTTTACAGCTTTGGAGTAACTAAGAACACTTTACAGCAGGACCGTCACGGCATGTTGGTGGAGACGGCTGCAGTAGCGCAAGCATGCTTCTCTATATACATATCCAAATAAAATAGCACTACTCCGGATGTAGACGATTCAAAATGCTTATTGCTATATTTTCATGCGTAGGTGCACCAGTGTCAAAAAAGTATCCAATGCATTTCATCTGCCATGGTCTTGATGACAGATACATGATCGCGCCCAAATTACCGTTAAAAAGTGCTTCAACATAGAAGACCTATGCCTTCAAAAACATAATCTAAAGCCTCAGGATAACTATAATCCAATATCATATGCATGGACATTCAAATTGTTGACATAAAGCAAAAACCTCTTTGAATTTCATTATTGTATCATTATGTTGAAACCTTCATTAAATGATCCCAAATTTTTTTCAAATCATGTCATGACATCAATTAACAAATATGAAAACGATTTCTTGCATTTAATCTCTTGCTAAGTTTTTAATAATCAAATTCCAATTCTATGTTCGTGCATCACCAGGAAAATCATCCACAGACTTTATAATAGTTTGTCAGTTCTTCAAGAAAATGTTCTCTCCCATCTTATATATATTTACACCAGAAAGAGTCTTTTGAGGACATTCATGATTCTCATAATTTGAAATAAAAAAATTACTCAGTGTGCTCAAAATCGTGGTCTGTAGATAGAAAGAAAGCATGTTGAAAAGCCAAGTCTATAAAGGAGGTACTGTGATTTAAAAACCAGAGATTAAAATAATACACTATGAAATATATTCTAATTTCATAAATGTATGATGTTTGAAACATGTTCAAATTTCTAGTGTTTGAGATGTACCTTCATCTCTTCTTCAATATTTAATCCAACTGGGATCCCAGTATCAAGACCTATGATAAATCGTGAGTCTAATTGTCTCAACATCAGATCTTGGTCCCCACATCTGGTGGTCGGTGCTATTCGGTCTACTCCAAAATGACTCAATAGTTTCTCATTACTGCTGTGTTTTTTCCTGATAGTGCCTTGCCACAGGATAATGTCTGTCCTGATTCCTAATGGAACTGTGATGTTGTAATATACTTTTTTTGCAGGATGTTTGTACTATCAACAAATCTTTTCCCATATGTGCATTCTAAAACATGAACTGCATCGTCCAAATTACAAGTCTCTTACACAAAGGGACCTGTAGGATTTTTTCCACGCAGAAGCTGTTAAGCCTGCACCAGCAGTGAAAGAAAAAAGAATATCAGGTACATGGAATTCGGACTGTGCAGTATATGTTTTAGAATGTCCATGTTTTTTGATCCTGCAGAACTCTTGGAAGACGAAGGGGGGGCTAGATCGCGGCAACCCCAATATACATAGTGCAGGGATGTTGGGTGCATACATCCATATATTGAGGCGGAGGAGCCCATGTGTTCGGGATAGAGGGGTCAGTTTTGGGAGTTAGAGAAGACTGGTATTTCACAGAAACAAATTAACTATTAAACACACAGTCAATCTCATCTTCTTCCTTTTTAAGGAGTATATTAATGCTAGAAGATTTGTTTCATGACAGCCATTTCGTACAGATGCATTCATGAAATGTGGGGAAAATTGTGTGTCATGCATTATGTACATGCATGGTGAAAGGTGAATCATTTATTGCATTAAAGGAGTACTTTGTCACTACTGCTAGAGCTACCTTTAGTGCCACCAGTAGCTCTGCTACTACTACCAATACTACTATTCCCACTATACCAAGCTGTAAAAGAAAACAGCCACTCTGAGTAGCACTTAGATGTTTAACACACTTGTAGTGCACAAATAGCCATCAATCATCAACATAAGCAAAACACTAACTACTATATTTATATATATATTTTTTGCAAACAGCTAGAGAGCAGAACATGTGATGAACTGAAACCACACATAGGCGTGAATGAGAAGTTACCAAGCACTTCTTGTGGGAAGAATCTGAGAAGACCTTGGGAGATAGGTACAATATTCTTGAGTAAAATGGCTGACCACTAATTTCTACAATCCTCGCTTCATTGTGCCAACTGAAGAACACGCTCATGCTTACTATGATGATTGATCTAAAATGTGTAATGTAAAATAAAGACTAACTAAAATGGCACTGCATTCAAAATATGTATAAACGTGCAGTAGTTCTGATGCTTTAGTGGACTATAAGCAGGCATTAAAACAAAATCGCAATTGTTAATAAAAACAGTGTGATATATATACATATATTAGACATCTACATTCTCATACCTTTTCCAGTAATATTACCATGTCCTTTAACTACTACTGCCATACTAGTAGTACTACTATTGGTACTACTACTTGTGAAACAACTACTAGTATTACTACTGGTTTAACTATTGTGAGTCTTATCACTAACAATAGTGCAGCAAGTACCACTGCTAGCATTGACAGTACTTTGTGAACTGCTACTTTGTGTACTTCAGCTGTTAATTCCAATGCTGGTTCCCCTGAAATTGGTTATAGCACCAGTACAAATATCAGAAAAAGGGCCATGACGCGGAACGATTCAGAGGCAGCATCGCACCTAACATACCAATGTAGACAGGGCTTGAGGCAGGAGTGAATGGAGGTGTTCTGAGTACCCCACTAAGTTGAGAGAGGGGTTTGCGTTCCCCTGAGCCCGAGAGGGCCACCTGTGGACACAGGGCAGGCAAAACATCATGTGGGCAGCGATCCCAGAGAGCAATCTCCGGACTTCTCCGAAGTAGCTGGATCTTGCATCTTCTTCTAACCCCTAAGGCAGGGATAAGGTCCATACGTCATTTTTAAATTGGGTCTCTGATGGCCTCTATTGCACAGTGATATTGGGAAAGCTTAACATTGGCTCATATGTACGCAAAGCAACCCAAAAGGTCATGGTTATTGGTGTTATGAAAATAGGCAGAGTACAATTGGTTGTTGCAGGGACTTCAAAAGGATGGATCCTTTATTACTGGAATGTCACTGCCCAGGCGTCATGGTAATATATCCTGGAGACTTACGTTACACGTGAGGAAGTGCAGACCGCCCAGCGGGTATCATTCTTTTTGGTTTGAGTGGGATGGGTGGCAGAATATCAGACCTACAGCCTCATCCAAATCTGGGCAGGGTGCTGGGATCAGCGTGACGGATAAACTCATAGTGGGGGCTCCCCTCGCTTGAGGACCCGAAGGCTAAAGATGGAATACTGAGTAAAGGGACTTGGGAGAACCACCACTCTGCCCCGGGCACCCCTTATTTTCCAGGGGACTTCGCTCAGGAATTCCTGTGATTTCCACCTAATGGCGGAGGTGCCAAGCTGTTGGTACACGTCGTCGGGACCCCACGTACTCGCTTGCAGTTCACACCTGTATGCCTGCGCGCTTTGCCCGGCTGGACGAAGACATCTCAGTTCAGTGCTCATTCATTTCACATTGGTGCAGCCGCCACCGCAGTGGGGCTGAGCTTAACAGATGGGACCGTTAAAAGGTGGGCAGGTGGAAGTCGTCATGTTTCAAACTCTACGTGTGGCCTCATCTGGCCTAGGCGGGAAATTCAGGCGTCAAGAGCCGGTAGCCCTAAGTGACACCTTGTTCTGTCTTTTCCATAGCTAGCGGGCATGTGTTGGTGTGGTCCACGTGTGTTGGTGTGGTCATTCCCTTACAACGTTTCTGGCTCCAGATTTGAGAGGGCCCAGCTAGATGTGGGGATTATTAATCTCTGGGTGGGCATTGAAGACCTTTTTGATCACCTCTAGAGGGAGGAGGCTTGCCTACCCCAGGCATCCATATCATCCATGCCAGGGGCAAGGATATGGGCCCACTGAGTAAGCATGGAGTGGGGGAAGCTTTATTTGCAACCATGTCAAGGGTAAGGAGCCATTGGCTGGCAACGATAATTTGCTTGTCCGAAGTGATTCCAAGGTCAGCCTGGACCAGAGGGGTGCCGGGAACTATTCTGTCCCAAAAATTATGACCAGTATTTACTATGGGCACAGTCCAGCACAATTTACTCCAGTTAACCAAGATGGATTGTTCCACCACGATGGCATTTGTTTGTCCTCCAGGGGTCGGGAGTTTTTTCATTCAGACTATTCTGGCAGCTCTTGTACACTTCAGCCACCTCCTTATGCACGCCTACAAAGCTCTCCAGGACGCCGGACCATCATACCTGAACCACTGCCTCTCATTCCACATACCCACACGACACATCCGCTCCACTCTACTGGCCCTTGCCACTATCCCTTGGACCCACAACTCCAGGACTGGAGGAAAATCCTTTTCCTGCCTCGCAGCCAAACCTGGAACACCATGTCTCTCCACCTCAGCTTTTCCCCGTCGCTGACCCAATTCAGGAAGGTCCTCAAGACATGGCTCTTCAACTGAACCTCAGTATCCTGTCAGATCTGCAGCCCCCCCCAGCGAGTTGAGACCCTCACGGGTGAGTAGTCGTGCTTAACAAATACTGATTGATTGAGTGATTGATTTTTGGGGGAAGGGCGAGAGCGCCAGTAAGCTCCTAACCCTGTGGCTGTGTCCTTGGCAAATAATAAAGGGGGATACACAAGAATTCTGATTCTGGGACTGGACTGACCCCTTGGCGGGCATGATTTTTGTAGACACCAGGCAGAAGGGAGAGAGGGCTGACCTGACAGTGGTCGAGTACTCTCCCGCTCTACCCCGCTGTGCCTGGTTTGGAACTTTGGGGATTATGCCTGTGTTCAGGTACCCCAGTGGGCCGATGCACTATGCAGTGCCCTAGTTTTAAGTTTGTGGTTCTCCTCTGGGGTTGGAGGAGATAGAGATGTGGTGAAGTTGTCCCAATGATATTCCGGTAAATTCCTTTAGGAATGGTGCATGGAGGCCCTGGATCAAACCTGGGGCGCCTGTTACAAGGTGGGGCCTGCCGGCATACAGCAGATCTCACGACAATGTGTGCTGCATATTCTTGGAATGTGAAATATGATATTTGACAGGTGTTTTCATATTCCATCTTACTTTAGATATCTGCGAATGAATGTTTTCTAGATGAATACCTGTCCTTTGACAGACTTCGGTTACGAGCAATTTTAAATGTTGATATGAATAAAAGGATATGGCATGAAAACCACAAAACTGGTACTAATCTCCGTTATTGAGCTCTGCAGCAAGAGAATGTTGGGCGAGTTGCACGTTTACACGTACTATAAGCAGGTGCCCCCTGCAACTAGAGATGGGGCGCCCTATGTCGCGCCACGGGCTGGAATCCTGGCTTGCATAGGAAGTGGAGACGTTGGAGGGTCCCCCAGCAACGTCATCAGAGGCGCAACAAAGCTTCGGGGGACTATTTATGCCAGCACGCCGCAGATAGCTTCCTCTTTTGTCTCTTTCATCATGCCTGGTGCGGAACGGGAGCAGCTGTCGCTCGTCAACCACTCAGCCACCCCTGAAGTTGCCTGTGTCCCTAGCAAATAATAAAGGGGGATACACAAGAATTCTGATTCTCGGACTGGACTGACTCCTTGGCGGGGTATGATTTGTGTAGGCACCAGGCAGGCGGGAGGGAGGGCTGACCTGGCGGTGATCCAGGACTCTCCCGCCCTACCCCGCGATGCCAGGTTTGGAACTTTGGGGATTACGCCTCTGTTCAAGTGCCCCGGTGGGCCGATGCGCTATGCAGTGCCCTAGTTTTAAGTTTGTGGTTCTCCTCCGCGGTTAGAGGAGATAGGGATGTGGTGAAGTTGCCCAAATTATTTTCCAGTAAATTCCTTTAGGAATGGTGCATGGAGGCCCTGAGTGGAATCTGGGGGGGCTGTGGCAAGGTGGGGCCTGTCAGCACACTGCGCACAGCGCATCTCACGACAATGTGTACTGGATGTTCTTGGAATGCGAAATATGGTATTTGACTGGTTTACTCATCTTCCATCTTGCTTTTGATATCTACGAAATGAATGTTTTCTAGACGGACTTCGCTTACAAGCAACTTTAAATGTTGATCTGAATAAAAAGGCTACGCCGTGAGAACCACAAAACTGGTACTAATCTCGGTTATTGAGCTTTGCAGCAAAAGTATGAGGGGTGAGTTGCATCTGTGCGCGTACTATGTGTTATTTGGCCTATACTTGGGTTCTCATCTTTCAAATTCTCTTTTTGTTTCTTTTGGTAATGTCAACAAAGACAAGAAGGTGTCTTCCTCTAAGCAAATAAATGGAATCGGCAGGCTATTTCCCCAGGCTGACAAATCAGTTGGGGAGCAACCTCCTATATATATTCAGGGCCCTTTTACCAGATCAGTCTCTGCTTCTTGGGGAGAGGTTGGTGGGGTTTCCAGGCCTGAGATCTGCAGAGCACCAACACTGCCTTCTCATCATAAGTTTATTAACCCTTATCGTCTTGATGTCTTGCATAATGATTCTGACAATTTTGGTGTCAATGTGGTCAAAATAGCTATGAACTAACTGTTATCTATAATCAGAATTGTTTTGTGAAGTGCAGAATTCTGTTTGCCTGTGAATTCTTCATCCAGTGATGACTGGAACGAAGAAGACCAATTTGGGGGTTATGAACCCATTACTTACCAGTAAACTTCACTACCCCTCGTCCCAGTCGGACCCCCTCCTGCCCAGTGAGGATTCATTCTGCACCTATCTTTTTGTAATCTTGGTACTCACAGGCTGTGTGGGTGGAGAAGGAGGTTTTAGTCCGCATGTTTGCATCGAAATAGAAAAGGGACTTGGGTATGTGTTACCTGTGGTGGGTGGAGCCGCCCTCATTCAGTGACCACTGGGAGGGAGGGGGGGGACCAACTCGGAGTAATGAAGTTTACAAGTAAATAAGGGGGTCATACATTTATATATATGCCACTTGGGAATGTTTGTATCCACACGTAGGAAAATACATTAAACAGAGAGGTTACATTTGGAAATACAAACGTTATTCCTTAAGTCGTCAGTCTTCATGGACACCCCAACAAGAAGTTAATATGATTTTCTCCGTAGCACAGCCTGAGCCCACCACCAGCTGAACCCTCTACGCGATCCTCCAAGTGACCCCTGGCAGAGACCTCACTCATTGAGGAACTTTTGCGAAAGAAAAAAGTGGTGAGAGGCAGGTCATGCCAAGGGCGCGGCCCCCCTCAATAGGGCGGCCGCCTTAATGCCACAGGAAGGCACTGGAGTCGTCCTTCTAGTTTCCCTGGGCCAGGATCCAGGGAGGACTTCCGGCCGACCCCACTTCCGGGGAGGGGGGAGGGGGGGGGGGACAGGGGTACTTAAGCTGTCCCCCGCCCAACGTGCAGCCTCTTGGTCCCTACCGTCTCGCCTTGTGGTTCCTGTCGCGCTGTCAGATGTGGACGTTGAGGGGCAGAATCCGGTGGGTCGCATGTCGCGAGGTGAGAGTAGAGTAAGAGGGGGCTACTGCCCCTGCCCTGTGCCCCTCAATGTCCACATCGATATTTAATTATTGAGGTTGCTCCTGCGGGAGGCCTCGCGTGCGCTCGGGTCGGGAGCGTTTGGTTCCGGGGTGTTTAATTCCCCCCCCCTCAGTGCCGTCTCCCCTGCAGATTACCATTGTTGTGCCCAGGCTCACTGTTTCTTGTCACCCGCCCCCGCCCCCCCCCCCCCCCCTGTGCATCTAAGGCCTCTCTGCTCAGTCCAGTGCAGCTGCAGCAGGGAGAGCGACCTGGAGTGTAGGTAGGTCCGGGTCTCGTAGGAGACCACAGGCCGCCTCAGGGGCAGTGCACAGGGTGGCTCCGGGGGCTTGGCTTCCACGTGAAGCGCGGCAGCCAGGGGATATATCACACTGTTTTGCAAATACCCTACATTTTCAGGGGGCGAGGTGAAACACAAAGGCAGCAAAAGCTGGGGGCCTTTGTAGGAGCGGGTAGCGTGAGGCCCCCCTCCCGGGACTACGTCTCCGGCCCTGGCGTATTTTAATTGCCCGGAGGGGTTTCCTGGGGCGGGCGGGGGGTGCCAAGGCTCTCTTCTGGGAGCTATTTCTAGCAGAGTCCACGCAGTCCGGTCTTGACTGCAGGGCACGGGTTCGAGCCTGGGGGTCGCGTCCACACCCTGTGATTTGGGCGAATCACTTATCTCCCCTGCCCGAATGTGTAATGTAAATACAGTGCTCCGGCACAGCGCTCCAATACCTTCGGGTTGAGTTCGCGTCCACGTGGCGGGCACCCAACAGCCCCGGGCATGTGAAGGCCTAAACTGCCGACTCGGGGCATGAAACCAGGGTTCGAGCCTGGGGGTCGCGTCCACATCCTGTGATTTGGGCGAATCACTTATCTCCCCTGCCCGAATGTGTAATGTAAATACGGTGCTCCGGTACAGCGCTCCAATACCGTTGGGTCGAGTCGCGCTATATATATGTTGGGAGATAAAATGCGATGAAAGCGCGAGGAAACAAAAGGTCACGATTCATGTTTAGGTAATGCCTGTATCACGGTATTTAATTTCAAGGCCCAAGCTGTGTAAAATGGATGCGTACTAGGATAAAGGGAGCACTTTCATAAGGAAGTCATGTATAACGTCACAGTATAAGTGCGCTTTTAAAAAGAAATCTAATGGCCTACGTCTCTTTCTCATGCTGCGTGTGTCAAGGATCCTGTCCTATCTTCATTGGGATTCTCAGTCGCTGCGGCCCTGGAACAAGTAGAGTTCCAGTCCGAGCCGCCAATTATACTGTAACTCATCTCCTGACGCAAGTACCAGCCATTCATCATGACGTGCAGTTAGTTGGTGAGGCCACTGAAGAGTTACTACATTTTGGGAAAGTAGGTAAAAGGAACCACATCACCTGGTTTACAGAAATAAGTTGTATTCGAAACAAACTAAAATAGTGAAAGGTTGAGTAAGGGTTTGTGTTCGGGGAAGAGGTTTGTAGGATCCACATGTTCATGCGTGCCTAGCTAACCTGCACTAGAAAAGGGCTATTGATTTGAAGGGGTCTGCTAGCCATGAGGGATAAGCTAAGATTTGTGATTGTTGGGCTATAATGATCATAGTGACATTCAGATTAATTAAAGTCATTATAAGAGCAGGAAGAAGTTCTCTGAAAGTAAATTCACACTTCAAATAGCATATAGCACAACAGGGTGTGCTACCTCACCATGCCGTGGCCAGCCGCCCTGTTGCTCGCGATCCTGGCCGAACTCGAAGCCAAGCAGGGTCGGGCCGGGTAGCACCTGGGGGGGGGGGGGGGGAGACTGCCTTGTCTTCAAGGTTGCAGGCTTGCACAATACACCATTATTCCTGTTAGATACGGTTGCCCCAGGGTCACACCTCTACCCCAGGCCTAGCGGCTTGCAGGTACAGCGACCTTGCACTGGATAGCCAGGGAGCTAGCCTCGAGGTCGCGTACACTCCTGGGCAAATCACTTAATATCCCCGTAACTGAAGATGAATGTAAATACGGTGCTCAGGTACAGCGCGCCTATCCTCGGGTTGAGTCCGCGCTATATACGCTGTGTTGATCGCTCCCTGTGATGGTGGAGTCATTGTAACAGTAATCTTTTCAGTAGGGATGCCGGGCGCCGAGAGGCCACATTGCTGTGGGCTGCGGTGCGGCGCTTACCTCGGCTGCCCAGGGTCGCCAGGCATCCCGGGGTGGAGTTGCATCGCACGGCAGTGGGGGGTGTGGAGCGCCTGGGTTGCGCAGTGCTCCGGGGCTCAAACTGCGGACTTTGGTGCAGGAAACCAGGGATCGAGCCTCGAGGTCACGTCCACATCCTGTGATTATGTGCAAGTCACTTAATATCCTCGTGACGGAATAGGTATTGTAAATTCGGTGCTCATGTACAGCGCTCCGCGCACGCCGGGTCCTCCGGTACCTTGCTAGATGCGTCAGGGCTCTCTGTCAAGTTTACCAACTTCAGAGTGGCACTATTGGGTATTATCGACAGGGTTCTAGATTTATGGCATTCCAGGATGCACGGTCATTGATGCCCCATGACCGTGAGCTGGCAGATGGAAGGAGGTCTAAGGAGTCTCAGGCAATCGCCAGGTCCAAGTTCAGATTGCACTTCACATAAGCGTACACATGAAAGCCTAACTGCAAAAAATGTGAGATCAATTATGGTCACAGTTTATATCCAAGTGAGATTGCACCTTGTTGCTGATAACACCTGTCGCCGGAGCGCGTGTGGTCTGAGGTACCGGTTTGTATGGGTGGCGGGTGCAATACGCTCCTGCCCTGCACCCTGGTTATGTTTAGTGGTTTTGGAATGAATTTAGGTGTGTTGTGTACCTTGGGTGGCCGCTTGCGTTTCTCTCCACAGTCGGCGGTTCACTCGACTATATTATATGGTGTTGATGTGATGTCTGTCATCTTGCTGCCAATCCCAGATCAATGCGATGGGGGTGCGTTTCTTAAATGTGCAGGGTGCCATTGCAGAGATTGTCAACCGTGTCCTCCGGGCAGCACAGCGGGACTAGTTTGGCTGTGCAGTCCTCACAGGTGAGGCGAGAGGGGTAATCTGCCTGGGTCAGCACCCGTCTTGGGGGAATTTTGACACAGTGCAGTGTCAGCAAAGATGTGGGCCCATCGTAAAATCCTGGCGACCATGTGCAACGCGCTATACCTGGACAGCATGTGCGCACCTCCACGTAGGGCAGCCTCAGGTGTTTTCAAGACAGTGTAGGAACAACAGAGACTTATATTATATTGGATCCACTATTGGGTAGTCAATACTCCAGGGGGGGGGGGACCCATACATATTTCTCCCCTGCCACATATAGCCACAGTGACACACCCTGGACACACTTGAACCGTGCAGTATGTCTATCTGTTTGAAAACACAGCGTGCAACCCCAGGTCTGCCCCTAGACTCCAGTAGTAACGGCAGGACAGTCATTTGTTCGACCCAAAAATGACAATAACTGATTGTGGGCACGCTGCCCAGTGCCAATCCAACAGCTTTGCATGAGTATACAGGAGGGGGGCTTTACTTTGAGTGCCCAGTATTTTATGAGTGTGGCAGTAGAACCGATACCACTAGGGCTATCACGACGGTCTTTTGTTGGCTCCTGGTGAAGGTAAGGGTACACATTTTCGCAGTACCTGTGTGCTTCCCTGTGGTAGAATTTGGTTCATCGGCTACAGGCATCTTCCCTCCTGCCCAAGCCATCCTTCTAGCCTTGGAGGGGGGCGGGGGACTGGATTGCCTCATTTGTCAAACTTGGAGTCAAGGGAAATAGAGGCGGGTCAGCTCTCTAAGTTCGATTGCCACGTTTGCTGCACTTCAATGACAAGATGTTGTATGTCTCCTGACAAGTGCTGCTTGCAAGTTTAGTTTACATTGGGCTGGTGAATACATTATCCTTTCACTTGCGGTCAGAGAAAGTAGTTATTGTGGTTGGATATGGCATGCGTGACCTGGGACACTTAGCGGCTAGCATTTAGCACATATATCGTTATCCGTTAGGGGGATGCAGTTGTCAGTTCAGTGTGGACAAATGCTCCGTTAGGAAGGGAACTCCCTGGGTTAAGGCGTGCACGGCTAGGAGCCGAGAGTAAACAGCTAAGGCTTGTGTCCAAGGTTTGTAAAGTGATCAGATGGGCCAAGCTGTGCTGCAAAGCACCATGCATATTCTATAGGTCGCAGTTTGAATCACGAGGTCCTAGGCACAGTTACTATTAGGTTCTGATTCCTATTCGCCAGCACACCTTCACGTATATTGTTCATTGTTCAAGTTCTGCGATGTAGTTTTGTACGGGTCAAGAGGGGCGATTTGTGGTGGCAACAAGATGCCTGCAGCAAGGAGCTGGAGAGTTATTGGGATTTGAAGGTCCCGCTGGGTGCCTGCCACCTGGCCACTGCAGGTTGTTGATGGTGATCACTAAGGGCTTAGTAGGGGTCATGACAAGATTCACCGGAGCTGATTCACAGGCGAGGTGGTGGTCCCTATCTCATTTCACATGATGCTCCCTGTCGGGTCTGTCTAACGTTCATCTAAAAGGGCATTAAAGTAACAGCCTTCCTTGTCTCAGCCATACTGTGTGCAGTATGCAAGCGGTCGGTGCATCAGTAGGTTGGGGTGAGCACATCCGTTCCCGGGGTTGTGGCTGTGATTCCTGTTGTAACTCTTGGAGTCCTAGTCCTGCTTGCTGTAGGTGGCTGATGAGTGTTGAGTACATAGCTGGATGCGATGGATGAGGAGGCAGAACCTTGCAGCACACTCTGCTAAGCAATGTTCCTTGCAAATTGTTTGACCCAAGGCCGAAGCGGGAGCCTCTAGTGCCGGGTCAGAATCTTTAGGCCAGGCAGCTGACAAGGTCTTTTAGGACTAGTAGAATGGTGCATGCTAAATAGGCCTGAAGGCCCAGCCCCCCCTTGCAAAGATTGCAAGCAGGGGTCACACGGGGAACGGAGCTATCAGCTGTCAATCTGTTGAGCTTTAACCAGCATGAAAGTCGGAGGGAGGCTGCTGATTTGCCCTAGCATGCTTTGTCTCGCTTCAGGGCCAGTTGGGGGTCACTGTTCAGGGTAAGGTTAGAATTCTTGGTTGCGTTTGGATACTGTGACAGGTCGCCCCTGCGCATACAACACGGCGATAAGTGGTAATTTTTGGGGGGGGTGAACTAGGTGTCCTTCAAGAAACTCATTAGAGCTTGCAGTCCCACCATTGCAGAACTTAGATTTGTCAACATTCTTCAAGGAAACCATTAATAGCAGGAAGGTTTTGAACCATGGAGAGCCAATGGGTGGGTTTGTGCACAACAATAGTAAGGGAATTACATTCTGTTTGAACAGGCTACGTGTACCATCAATAGCACCAGCAGCTGTAAAGCTACTATTTTCGCCCGGGTCTGGGGCTGGCAATGTCATCTTCTTGGCAGTCAGACACGGAAGAGGCAAAGACATACATGTGATGGTGCAAAGTGCACTCAGCAGTAGAGTCAGCTGAGTGTCATCAACCCCGGGTATACCGTTAGTGATAAACGTAGGTTTGGGGCGACACACGAGCAGGCACTTTCTGTCTGCTGGGGCAGGAGTGTGCCAGTGCCAAGAGGGTGCGCGTTGCCTGGTTAGGGCTGATATGGATGGGAGGGAGCACTAATACGGACAACCACAAGAGCACTTTTTGCAGTCATAGAAGGTTAAATTGATAATTTGATGGCATGGTGCCAGTTGCTTCATTATGCGCATTTTCCTTGGTAGTTGTCAGCGAACATTCAGAATGCAATGTTGGTGGTTAGCCTGTTGCCATGCCTTTCAGAGGTGTTTTAGCTCAGGCATGGCCAAGCTTCGGTTAGATGCCTGTGGTCTGCCCTGGGATTCATGTTAACAGGCAGGAGGAGCGGCAGAACTTAGAGGGGCTTGGGTCCGACCTCTGGTTCAGGTGCAGATCCTGGTAGGTTCACTTAGTATCCCTTCCTTGAGTTCGTTGAAACAGGCACCTTTGATTTGAGTAACGATAACGTGTAATTTCTCCCGCCCTTCAGCCTTGGCTGGCAGCTGGCAGGTTGTTGAAGTTGCCTTCCAACTAGGGCGACATGGTACATATGTTTGGGGGGAAACTCCTGGGTTAAACGCAATTGGGCTACAAAGTATTAGTAGCACCCTTGGCATTCCCAGAGAGGTCTTTATACTTTGGTTCCCCTCTGGTTCACCCTGTCCTGTCTGCTCCCTGGTATACTAGCAGAAGTTTGGGGGAGGGCAAGGCTTCTCATAGGGTGGTGACTGACGGAATGCGATGGACATACTCCGACTAGTGCTAGATTCAGATAACTGAGTGAAAGAGGAAGTAAGACGGGCTTGTCAACTCTTACCTCCACCCGCATGGGCATTTCCTGGCAGGAGTGGCTTGTCATAGGTATGGCTCTTCAGCCAGGCAATGTTAACATTGAACCAACACCTAATTATTGGTTTTAAGTCATATCAGTCAAAAATCCACGCGGAGTTTAGAAAGGATGGGGGCACCTGTCCAGAAGGGGCATGCTGGCCTCCGGTCCTGTATGTGCTAAGACTTGCGTGGCTGGACCTGGGAGAGGCCCGGTATCAGCATGTTGGAAGTAAAGAGGCCTACCTTGGTGGGGGGCCCTGGTAGTGATGGTGGCCACTCCCAGAGCTGTGGAGGAGTTACAGGGTGATCCAGAGTCTGCAGATACCAAGGGGTACTTCATGCAGCAGCACAGCTTGGTGCTAAGCCAGGATACCCAGGGATGTCTTAGCGTTGTCCCCTGGAAGAACTAGGGTGCCCCGTTAGTCCTACGGGCGGTTGTGGGTCTGAGCAACCGGGGGCTGCCAGGAACGCTCCGCCCACCTCTTTCGGGGGGGGGGGCGTGAGTAAGCGAGTGGACTGGTGGTCCACGAATGGGAGGGGTGGCCCCTCCCAAGATTTGGTATGCACCAATTGGCGACGGCCACAGTGTAATTTGGCTTATCAGACGGGCAGGCGGCATATGGGTTGGCCTGCCCTGGGTTCGCCCGTAAGATAACCCACCATGTTGGCATATTGGTTATGCTAATAAACCTGCAGCAAATTTCTCCACTAAACAAGGTGTTGTGTGGTTTATTGATGTATTGTGTTGTTGATATGTGACTACAGTTGCCGATATTGGCACTACGCCAAGGCTGCCCGGGGGGCCGCGCAGCGGCCCCTCAATAGGGCGGCCGCCTTAGTGCCACAGGAAGGCACTGGAGTCGTCCTTCTAGTTTCCCTGGGCCAGGATCCAGGGAAGACTTCCGGCCGACCCCACTTCCGGGGAGGGGGGGGGGGGGCGACAGGTGTACTTAAGCTGTCCCCCACCCAACGTGCAGCCTCTTGGTCCCTGCCGTCTCGCCTTGCCCGCCCCTCCGCTTACCCGGCGGATGGCCAATATAAGGTTTTTGGGGGGGGCATAATTTCTAACATATTGTTTTGTGTTGCAGGAGGAGTTACAGGGCGGTCCAGAGTCTGCAGATACCAAGGGGTACTTCATGCAGCAGCACAGCTTGGTGCTAAGCCAGGATACCCAGGGATGTCCTAGCGTTGTCCCCTGGAAGAACTACGGCGCCCCATTAGTCCTACGGGCGGTTGTGGGTCTGAGCAACCGGGGGCTGCCAGGAACGCTCCACCCACCTCTTTCGGGGGGGGCGTGAGTAAGCGGTGGACTGGTGGTCCACGGATGGGAGGGGTGGCCCCTCCCAAGATTTGGTATGCACCAATTGGCGACGGCCACGGTGTAATCTGGCTTATCAGACGGGCAGGCGGCATATGGGTTGGCCGGCCCTGGGATCGCCCGTAAGATAACCCACCATGTTGGCATATTGGTTATGCTAATAAACCTGCAGCAAATTTCTCCACTAAACAAGGTGTTGTGTGGTTTATTGATGTATTGTGTTGTTGATATTTGACTACAATTGCCGATATTGGCACTATGAGTTTGGACCGCGAATTTGATTCTGACGAAGCCAACGTAGCCTCTCCTCCTTAAAGGCAGGTAAATTGAGTACTATGAGTGGATAACAATAACATCTGTTACTTACAGTGCTTAGAAACGGCGGCATGAAGCGCTATATAAAAAAAACAGGCTATTACATTCCATCACTCAGCCAGAAACTCATACATATTTGCAATGCAAGGCATCCCAGCACCTCCGATGACTGCAGTTGTAATACTCAACTCAAAGGTCCGCTTTTTATCGACCTCCCATTGATAGACAATTGCTGAATCGGCCCAGCTTCGGTGAGAGCCTATAATCAATCAGCAAGTTGGACACATTTCAGGACTCAAACCTGTGGCCCACGGATAATGCACAGGTCATGACGGGAAGCGCCTTGAACTCACCACCACCTATCTTACCCCCTATGTGAAGGATGCTATGTGCGTCATCCATCCTCAAACACTGTAATCGGCATGGTGGAAGTCCCACATTAACACTTCTCGGATGTGTTTAGCACAAGAACAAGAGGCAACATCACAGAATGACACAGACAGACTGCTGATTAGTATAATTGGCAGGAAGTAGTTCCACATTGTTTCCTGTTGTGGAACTACTAACATTTCCACAGAAGACTTCCATGAGGGATCAGCAACGCGAAAAATGGTTTCTTGACGTTATGTGAGGCTAAAACGGGGGCCTTGGAGAGACAAAAAGACTAAAAGCAGACCCTTGAAGTGACAGAGGGACAAACATAGGCCCTTGAAGTAAACATAGGCCCTTGAAGTGACAGAGGGCTAAACATAGGCCCTTGAAGTGACAGAGGGCTATACATAGGTCCTTGCAGTGACAGAGGTATAAACATAGGCCCTTGAAGTGACAAAGGGCTAAACATAGGCCCTTGAATTCACGGAATTCATGGTTCGCTCTAAATCTGTCCCTATACTCAATAAAGACTAAACACGGATCATTTATATGCACACCAAAGTTTCCTGGCGCTGTAGATTAGAAGCAGCTAAAACAAAACAGGCCGACGGAGGAATCAATAAGAACTAGAGAGAAAAGCCAGGTTTCCAAAGTTTGACACATTTCGGCGGTGCTAATTCTCTTCTCAGTGACAGGCTAACGTGATGCAAAATGTCGGTGCCGCAACCTAAAAAGCTCTGCTCTGGGCTATTGACAGAGGAGGTTGGACTCACAAAAGGCTGAACAAGAAAAGGAAATAAATTCACAAGAGTAGTACAAATGTGTCTTTAGAGTCTTGGGTGACCATAGCTCATCGAAGTCTGAGAAGGCTAAATAAAGACCACTGGAGTGACAGAGTAGTACTCACAGGTCCATGAATTCACGTTTGGGCCTTTGTGTCACGTGAGGCTACAATGGGCCCTGAAGGCTAGACACGGGCCCCTGAAGTCAATAAATGTTTTATAAATTGGCCCTGTGAGTAGGGGCTTGATAGAAGACGGTTTAGTCGCTGAAACCTTAAAAGTTTCATTTCAGCACGGAAGGCTATTCTCGGGCCTTTCCAGTCACAGAAGCCATAAGATATTCAATGAGTCACAAAAGGCTAAACATGCCTCTTTGAATGTATGTGTGTTTCTGTTGGGGTTGTAGGGTGCACACTTAGCTGGAATTAAATTAACACTAAACACGGGCCATGACCCCTTGAAAATTAAACTCACTGAAGGAAGGTCTAATGTAGGCTGTCAGATCAGGGCTAGTACTCATTGAGATGGGTATATCCAGCCTCTTTTCTGTGTGAGAGTTGGTGCTGGTTTGATGTTGGTGGAGAGATACAGGGGCAGATTTAAAAGCCCCTTGCGCTACCAGTGCGTCACTTTTTGTGACGCACCTGCAGCGCATGTCACTGCCCCATATTTACAAGGACATGAAAAGCCACCCTGCGTGACTTTTCCTATAAGTGTAAATATGACCCCTTTACACGCAACCCTTTGAGTGAAAGGGGCGTTCCATGAGTGTTGCTGTGGGTGTTCCCATGCAACACCCATGGAACCAGACACATTTCCAGATTTACGAGGAATCGTAAACCTGGAAATGCGTCAGAATGCTACCCCACCCTAGGGGTGAAGTAGCAAGGCGTAACGAGGAGAAATGTTTTCATTTCTCCTCGTTTATTTCCTCTTTCAATGCGTGCTGCATTGTACAGCACGCATTGAAAGAGGAAATTGCCTGTAGTGATTGTTTTTGTGCAGGAACGTGCACCTTCCTGCACAAAAACAATATCCCCATGACGCAGGCATCCTTGCACCATGGTGCAAGGGTGCCTGCCCCGTCGCATGGCAGCTGTTTGTGCGCCAGTGCAGGGGAGAGCACAGGAATGCGACATATTATTGTAAATATGTCACATTCCTGTGCTTTGAAAGTGCTGCAGCGTGGCGCATCCAAAGGGCCTGCGTTGCCGCGCTGCGGCACTTTCTTGTAAATGTGCCCCACTGTTCGGGATTCCTGGGAGCATGAACACTGAAGGCGTGACTTTTGTTTTTTTGCCTGCTTCCGTTGTTTTGCCTCCAGTGTGGTAATATCCAGGCTCCTGGTCCTGCATTGTCCGCCAGGTTATTTGTCGGGAAAGGTGGGGTCTAGTTGTTGGGTAGCTGAAGCCTGAAAATGGGCCTTGGAGTGATACAAGGTTGAAAATGTGCTGCTGCAGCCACAGAAGTCTAACCTCAGGACGTTGGCTTCACAGAAGACTATTCATCGGAGTACAGTGAACAGGCCCTTGACATCACGAAATGATAACCACTGCTCCTGCTCTCAAAGTCTCTCAAGATAACCATAGACCCTTGGAGTCATTGATGGCTAGACGCAGATTCCAGGAGCCACAAAATCATGAGCATTGGCCATTCCATTTACAAGAGGGTTATAAATAGGCCCTTAAAGTTGCAGAGGCTGAAATGGCCCCTTCACTCCTCCGAAGGTTAGAGTGGGCCAGGGCAGTTACAGCAACCTAAGAACGCGTCTTTGAAGTAGCAGAAAGCGAAACAAGGACCAACCAAGTGTGACAATGGGTCTTTCATACACCAGAAGCCTTAAAACAGACCGTTAAACCACAGAAAGCTAAACTTGAACCCAAAAAGTCACAAAAGGCTAGACACAGGGCCCTGGTCACAGAGGGCTAAACACATATCCCAGGTCACAGAAGGCTAGACACAGATCCCTGGTCACAGAAGGCTAGACAGAGATCCCTGAAGTCACAGATGGCTAGACACAGATCCTCGGTCACAGAAGGCTAGACACAGATCACTGTTCACAGAAGGCTAGACAGAGATCCCTGAAGTCACAGATGGCTAGACACAGATCCTCGGTCACAGAAGGCTAGACACAGATCCCGGAAGTCAGAGAAGGGTACACAAAGATCCCCTATCACAGAAGGCTAGACACAGGTCCCGGAAGTCACAGAAGGCTAGACACAGATCCCTGAAGTCACAGAAGGCTAGAGACAGATCTTGTGAGTCACAGAAGGCTAGACACAGATCCCCGGTAACAGAAGACTAGACACAGATCCGTGAAGTCACAGAAGGCTGGACCCAGATCCTTAAGGTCACTGAAGGCTAGAAATAGATTGCTGGCCACAGAAGGCTAGACACAGATCCCATAAGTCACAGAAGGCTAGACAAAGATCCCTGAAGTCACTGAAGGCTAGACACAGATCCCTAAAGTCACTGAAGACTAGAGACAGATCCCTGGTCACAGATGGCTAGAGACAGATCCCTGAAGTCACAGAAGGCTAGAGACAGATCCCATAAGTCACAGAAGGCTAGAGACAGATCCCTGAAGTCACTGAAGGCTAGAGACAGATCCCTTATCACAGAAGGCTTCACACAGATCCCTGGTCACAGAAGTCTAGACACAGATTCCTGGTCACAGAAGGCTAGACACAGATCACTGGTCACAAAAGGCTAGACATAGATCCCTGAAGTCATAGAAGTCTAGACACAGATCCCTGGTCACAGAAGGCTAAACACAGATCACCGGTCACAGACGGCTAGACACAGATCACTGGTCATAAAAGGCTAGACATAGATCCATGAAGTCAAAGAAGGCTAGACACAGATCCCTGGAGTCACAGAAGGCTAGACACAGATCCCTGAAGCCACAGAAGGCTAGACACAGATCCCTGGTCACAGAAGGCTAGAGACAGATCCCTGAAGTTACAGAAGGCTAGAGACAGATCCCTGAAGTCACTGAAGGCTAGACACAGATCCCTGGTCACAGAAGGCTAGACACAGATCCTTTGTCACAGAAGGCTAGACACAGATCCCCGGTCACAGAAGTCTAGACACAGATCACTGGTCAAAAATGGCAAGACATTGATCCCTGAAGTCACAGAAGGATAGACACAGATCCCTAGAGTCACAGAAGGCTAGACACAGATCCCTGAAGTCACAGAAGGCTCGACACAGATCCTGAAGTCACTGAAGGCTAGACGCAGATCCACAGTCACAGAAGGCTAGACACAGATCCCTAGTCACAGAAGGCTAGACACAGATCTTGAAGTCACAGAAGGTTAGCCACAGATCCCGGTCAGAGAAGGCTGGACACAGATCCCTGGTCACAGAAGGCTAGACACAGACTCCTGTTCACAAAAGGCAAGCCAGAGATCCCTGAAGTCACTGAAGGCTAGACAGAGATCCCTGACATCACTGAAGGCTAGTTACAGATCCCTGAAGTCACAGAAGGCTAGACAAAGATACCTGGTTGCAGAAGACTAGACACTGATCCCATAAGTCACAGAAGGCTAGACACAGATCCCCAAAGTCACAGAAGGCTAGACACAGATCCCTGGTCACTGAAGGCTAGAGACAGATCCCTGAAGTCACAGAAGGCTAGAGATAGATCCCATAAGCCACAGAAGGCTAGACCTAGATCCCTTAAGTCACAGAAGGCTAGAGACATATCCCCGAAGTCACTGAAGGCTAGACACAGATCCTGTAAGCCACAGAGGGCCAGCCGCATATCCCTTAAGTTACAGAAGGCTAGAGACAGATCCCCGAAGTCACTGAAGGCTAGACACAGATCCCCAATCACAGAAGGCTAGACATAGATCCCGTTCACAGAAGACTAGAGACAGATCCCTGAAGTCACAGAGGGCTAGAGACAGATCCCATAAGTCACAGAAGGCTAGAGACAGATCCCTGGTCACAGAAGGCTAGACACAGATCCCAGAAGTCACAGAAGGCTAGACACAGATCCCTGAAGTCACTGAAGGCTAGACACAGATCCCTGAAGTCACTGAAGGCTAGACACAGATCCCTGAAGTCACAGAAGGCTAGACACAGATCTTGAAGTCACAGAAGGCTAGACACAGATCCCGGTCAGAGAAGGCTGGACACAGATCCCTGGTCACAGAAGGCTAGACACAGACTCCTGTTCACAAAAGGCAAGCCACAGATCCCTGAAGTCACTGAAGGCTAGACAGAGATCCCTGACATCACTGAAGGCTAGATACAGATCCCTGAAGTCACAGAAGGCTAGACAAAGATCCCTGGTTGCAGAAGACTAGACACTGATCCCATAAGTCACAGAAGGCTAGACACAGATCCCCGAAGTCACAGAAGGCTAGACACAGATCACTGGTCACTGAAGGCTAGAGACAGATCCCTGAAGTCACAGAAGGCTAGAGATAGATCCCATAAGCCACAGAAGGCTAGACCTAGATCCCTTAAGTCACAGAAGGCTAGAGACAGATCCTGTAAGCCACGGAGGGCTAGCCGCAGATCCCTTAAGTTACAGAAGGCTAGAGACAGATCCCCGAAGTCACTGAAGGCTAGACACAGATCCCCAATCACAGAAGGCTAGACATAGATCCCCGGTCACAGAAGACTAGAGACAGATCCCTGAAGTCACAGAGGGCTAGAGACAGATCTCATAAGTCACAGAAGGCCAGAGACAGATCCCTGGTCACAGAAGGCTAGACACAGATCCCAGAAGTCACAGAAGGCTAGACACAGATCCCTGAAGTCACTGAAGGCTAGACACAGATCCCCGGTCTCAGAAGGCTAGACACAGATCCCCAGTCACAGAAGGCTAGACACAGATCCCTGAAGCCACAGAAGGCTAGACACAGATCTCTGAAGCCACAGAAGGCTAGACACAGATCCCTAAGTCACAGAAGGATAGGCACAGATCCCTAAGTCACAGAAGGCTAGAGACAGATCCCTGAAGTTACAGAAGGCTAGAGAGATCCCTGAAGTCACTGAAGGCTAGACACAGATCCCTGGTCACAGAAGGCTAGAGACAGATCCCTAGTCACAGAAGTCTAGACACAGATCCCTGAAGTCACAGAAGGCTGGACACAGATCCCTGAAGTCACTGAAGGCTAGACACAGATCCACAGTCACAGAAGGCTAGGCACATATCCCTAGTCACAGATGGCAAGACACAGATCCTTGAAGTCACAGAAGGCTATACACAGATCCCGGTCACAGAAGGCTGGACACAGATCCCTGGTCACAGAAGGCTAGACACAGACTCCTGGTCACAAACGGCAAGACAGAGATCCCTGAAGTCACTAAAGGCTAGATAAAGATCCGTAAAGTCACAGAAGGCTAGACACAGATCCCTGGTCACTGAAGGCTAGACACAGATCCCTGAAGTCACAGAAGGCTAGAGACAGATCCCATACGCCACAGAAGGCTAGACCTAGATCCCTTAAGTCACAGAAGGCTAGAGACAGATCTCCAAAGTCACTGAAGGCTAGACACAGATCCTGTAAGCCACAGAGGGCTAGCCACAGATCCCTTAAGTTACAGAAGGCTAGAGACAGATCCCCGAAGTCACTGAAGGCTAGACACAGGTCACTGTTCACAGAAGGCTAGACACAGATCCCTGAAGTCAGAGAAGGGTACACAAAGATCCCCTATCACAGAAGGCTAGACACAGGTCCCGGAAGTCACAGAAGGCTAGACACAGATCCCTGAAGTCACAGAAGGCTAGAGACAGATCTTGTGAGTCACAGAAGGCTAGACACAGATCCCCGGTAACAGAAGACTAGACACAGATCCGTGAAGTCACAGAAGGCTGGACACAGATCCCTGAGGTCACTGAAGACTAGAAAGAGATTGCTGGCCACAGAAGGCTAGACACAGATCCCATAAGTCACAGAAGGCTAGACAAAGATCCCTGAAGTCACTGAAGGCTAGGCACAGATCCCTAAAGTCACTGAAGGCTAGGCACAGATCCCTAAAGTCACTGAAGGCTAGACACAGATCCCTGGTCACAGATGGCTAGAGACAGATCCCATAAGTCACAGAAGGCTAGAGACAGATCCCATAAGTCACAGAAGGCTAGAGACAGATCCCATAAGTCACAGAAGGCTAGAGATAGATCCCTGAAGTCATTGAAGGCTAGACACAGATCCCTTATCACAGAAGGCTAGACATAGACCCCTGAAGTCATAGAAGTCTAGACACAGATCCCTGGTCACAGAAGGCTAAACACAGATCCCCGGTCACAGACGGACAGACACAGATCACTGGTCATAAAAGGCTAGACATAGATCCATGAAGTCATAGAAGGCTAGACACAGATCCCTGGAGTCACAGAAGGCTAGACACAGATCCCTGGAGTCACTGAAGGCTAGACACAGATCCCTGGAGTCACTGAAGGCTAGACACAGATCCCTGGAGTCACTGAAGGCTAGACACAGATCCCTGGAGTCACTGAAGGCTAGACACAGATCCCTGGAGTCACTGAAGGCTAGACACAGATCCCTGGAGTCACTGAAGGCTAGACACAGATCCCTGGAGTCACTGAAGGCTAGACACAGATCCCTGGAGTCACTGAAGGCTAGACACAGATCCCTGGAGTCACTGAAGGCTAGACACAGATCCCTGAAGCCGCAGAAGGCTAGACACAGATCCCTGAAGCCACAGAAGGCTAGACACAGATCCCTGGTCACAGAAGGCTAGAGACAGATCCCTGAATATACAGAAGGCTAGAGACAGATCCCTGAAGTCACTGAAGGCTAGACACAGATCCCTGGTCACAGAAGGCTAGACACAGATCCCTTGTCACAGAAGGCTAGACACAAATCCCCGGTCACAGAAGTCTAGACACAGATCACTGGTCAAAAATGGCTAGACATTGATCCCTGAAGTCACAGAAGGATAGACACAGATCCCTAGAGTCACAGAAGGCTAGACACAGACTCCTGTTCACAAAAGGCAAGCCACAGATCCCTGAAGTCACTGAAGGCTAGACAGAGATCCCTGACATCACTGAAGGCTAGATACAGATCCCCGAAGTCACAGAAGGCTAGACAAAGATCCCCGAAGTCACAGAAGGCTAGACAAAGATCCCCAAAGTCACAGAAGGCTAGACAAAGATCCCCGAAGTCACAGAAGGCTAGACACAGATCACTGGTCACTGAAGGCTAGAGACAGATCCCTGAAGTCACAGAAGGCTAGACACAGATCACTGGTCACTGAAGGCTAGAGACAGATCCCTGAAGTCACAGAAGGCTAGCGATAGATCCCATAAGCCACAGAAGGCTAGACCTAGATCCCTTAAGTCACAGAAGGCTAGAGACATATCCCCGAAGTCACTGAAGGCTAGACACAGATCCCCAATCACAGAAGGCTAGACATAGATCCCCGGTCACTGAAGACTAGAGACAGATCCCTGAAGTCACAGAGGGCTAGAGACAGATCCCATAAGTCACAGAAGGCTAGACACAGATCCCCGGTCTCAGAAAGCTAGACACAGATCCCCAGTCACAGAAGGCTAGACACAGATTCCTGAAGCCACAGAAGGCTAGACACAGATCTCTGAAGCCACAGAAGGCTAGACACAGATCCCTAAGTCACAGAAGGATAGGCACAGATCCCTAAGTCACAGAAGGCTAGAGACAGATCCCTGAAGTTACAGAAGGCTAGAGAGATCCCTGAAGTCACTGAAGGCTAGACACAGATCCCTGGTCACAGAAGGCTAGAGACAGATCCCTAGTCACAGAAGGCTAGAGACAGATCCCTGAAGTCACAGAAGGCTGGACACAGATCCCTGAAGTCACTGAAGGCTAGACACAGATCCACAGTCACAGAAGGCTAGGCACATATCCCTAGTCACAGAAGGCAAGACACAGATCCTTGAAGTCACAGAAGGCTAGACACAGATCCCGGTCACAGAAGGCTGGACACAGATCCCTGGTCACAGAAGGCTAGACACAGACTCCTGGTCACAAAAGGCAAGACAGAGATCCCTGAAGTCACTAAAGGCTAGATACAGATCCCTGAAGTCACTGAAGGCTAGATACAGATCCCTGAAGTCACAGAAGGCTAGAGACAGATCCCTGAAGTCACAGAAGGCTAGAGACAGATCCCTGAAGTCACAGAAGGCTAGAGACAGATCCCATACGCCACAGAAGGCTAGACCTAGATCCCTTAAGTCACAGAAGGCTAGAGAAAGATCCCCAAAGTCACTGAAGGCTAGACACAGATCCTGTAAGCCACAGAGGGCTAGCCACAGATCCCTTAAGTTACAGAAGGCTAGAAACAGATCCCCGAAGTCACTGAAGGCTAGACACAGATCACTGTTCACAGAAGGCTAGACACAGATCCCTGAAGTCAGAGAAGGGTACACAAAGATCCCCTATCACAGAAGGCTAGACACAGGTCCCAGAAGTCACAGAAGGCTAGACACAGATCCCTGAAGTCACAGAAGGCTAGAGACAGATCTTGTGAGTCACAGAAGGCTAGACACAGATCCCCGGTAACAGACGACTAGACACAGATCCGTGAAGTCACAGAAGGCTGGACACAGATCCCTGAGGTCACTGAAGGCTAGAAATAGATTGCTGGCCACAGAAGGCTAGACACAGATCCCGTAAGTCACAGAAGGCTAGACAAAGATCCCTGAAGTCACTGAAGGCTAGACACAGATCCCTAAAGTCACTGAAGGCTAGACACAGATCCCTGGTCACAGATGGCTAGAGACAGATCCCTGAAGTCACAGAAGGCTAGAGACAGATGCCTGAAGTCACAGAAGGCTAGAGACAGATGCCTGAAGTCACAGAAGGCTAGAGACAGATGCCTGAAGTCACAGAAGGCTAGAGACAGATCCCTGAAGTCACTGAAGGCTAGACACAGATCCCTAAAGTCACTGAAGGCTAGACACAGATCCCTGGTCACAGATGGCTAGAGACAGATCCCTGAAGTCACAGAAGGCTAGAGACAGATCCCTGAAGTCACTGAAGGCTAGACACAGATCCCTTATCACAGAAGGCTTCACACAGAACCCTGGTCACAGAAGTCTAGACACAGATCCCTGGTCACAGAAGGCTAGACACAGATCACTGGTCACAAAAGGCTAGACATAGATCCCTGAAGTCATAGAAGGCTAGACACAGATCCCTGAAGTCACTGAAGGCTAGACACAGATCCCTGAAGTCACTGAAGGCTAGACACAGATCCCTGAAGTCACTGAAGGCTAGACACAGATCCCTGAAGTCACAGAAGGCTAGACCCCTGGTCACAGAAGGCTAGAGACAGATCCCTGAAGTTACAGAAGGCTAGAGACAGATCCCTGAAGTCACAGAAGGCTAGACACAGATCCCTGGTCACAGAAGGCTAGACACAGATCCCTGGTCACAGATGGCTAGACACAGATCCCCGGTCACAGAAGTCTAGACACAGATCACTGGTCAAAAATGGCTAGACATTGATCCCTGAAGTCACAGAAGGATAGACACAGATCCCTAGAGTCACAGAAGGCTAGACACAGATCCCTGAAGTCACAGAAGGCTAGACACAGATCCCTGAAGTCACAGAAGGCTAGACACAGATCCACAGTCACAGAAGGCTAGACACAGATCCCTAGTCACAGAAGGCTAGACACAGATCTTGAAGTCACAGAAGGCTAGACACAGATCCCGGTCAGAGAAGGCTAGACACAGATCCCTGGTCACAGAAGGCTAGACACAGACTCCTGTTCACAAAAGGCAAGCCACAGATCCCTGAAGTCACTGAAGGCTAGACAGAGATCCCTGACATCACTGAAGGCTAGATACAGATCCCTGAAGTCACAGAAGGCTAGACAAAGATCCCTGGTTGCAGAAGACTAGACACTGATCCCATAAGTAACAGAAGGCTAGACACAGATCCCCGAAGTCACAGAAGGCTAGACACAGATCACTGGTCACTGAAGGCTAGAGACAGATCCCTGAAGTCACAGAAGGCTAGAGATAGATCCCATAAGCCCCAGAAGGCTAGACCTAGATCCCTTAAGTCACAGAAGGCTAGAGACATATCCCTGAAGTCACTGAAGGCTAGACACAGATCCTGTAAGCCACAGAGGGCTAGCCGCAGATCCCTTAAGTTACAGAAGGCTAGAGACAGATCCCCGAAGTCACTGAAGGCTAGACACAAATCCCCAATCACAGAAGGCTAGACACAAATCCCCAATCACAGAAGACTAGAGACAGAACCCTGAAGTCACAGAGGGCTAGAGACAGATCCCATAAGTAACAGAAGGCTAGAGATAGATCCCTGGTCACAGAAGGCTAGACACAGATCCCAGAAGGCTAGACACAGATCCCTGAAGTCACTGAAGGCTAGACACAGATCCCCGGTCTCAGAAGGCTAGACACAGATCCCCAGTCACAGAAGGCTAGACACAGATCTCTGAAGCCAGAGAAGGCTAGACACAGATCCCTAAGTCACAGAAGGATAGACACAGATCCCTAAGTCACAGAAGGCTAGAGACAGATCCCTAAGTCACAGAAGGCTAGAGACAGATCCCTGAAGTCACTGAAGGCTAGACACAGATCCCTGGTCACAGAAGGCTAGAGACAGATCCCTAGTCACAGAAGGCTAGAGACAGATCCCTGAAGTCACTGAAGGCTAGACACAGATCCACAGTCACAGAAGGCTAGGCATATATCCCTAGTCACAGAAGGCTAGACACAGATCCCGGTCAGAGAAAGCTGGACACAGATCCCTGGTCACAGAAGGCTAGACACAGACTCCTGGTCACAAAAGGCAAGACAGAGATCCCTGAAGTCACTAAAGGCTAGATACAGATCCCTGAAGTCACAGAAGGCTAGACACAGATCCCTGGTCACTGAAGGCTAGAGACAGATCCCTGAAGTCACAGAAGGCTAGAGACAGATCCCGTAAGCCACAGAAGGCTAGACCTAGATCCCTTAAGTCACAGAAGGCTAGAGACATATCCCCGAAGTTCACAGAAGGCTAGACACAGATTCTGTAAGCCACAGAGGGCTAGCCACAGATCCCTTAAGTTACAGAAGGCTAGAGACAGATCCCCGAAGTCACTGAAGGCTAGACACAGATCCCCAGACACAGAAGGCTAGACATAGATCCCCGGTCACAGAAGGCTAGAGACAGATCCCTGGTCACAGAGGGCTAGAAACAGATCCCATAAGTCACAGAAGGTTAGAGACAGATCCCTGGTCACAGAAGGCTAGACACAGATCCCAGAAGTCCCAGAAGGCTAGACACAGATCCCTGGTCGTAGAAGGCTAGACACAGGTCCTTGAAGTCCCAGAAGGCTAGACAGAGATCCATGACGTCCCAGAATGCTAGACACAGATCCCTGGTCTCAGAAGGCTAGACACAGATCCCTGAAGTCACTGAAGGCTAGAGACATATCCCTGAAGTCACAGAAGGCTGGACACAGATCCCTGAAGTCACTGAAGGCTAGAGACATATCCCTGAAGTCACAGAAGGCTAGAGACAGATCCTGTAAGTCACAGAAGGCTAGACACAGATCATTTAAGCTACAAAAGGCTAGAGGCCTGTCCCTGAATTCACTGAAGGCTAGACACAGAGCCGTGGTCACAGAAGGCTAGACACAGACGCCTGGTCACAGAAGGCTGGATACAGATCCTTGAAGTCACTGAAGGCTAGACACAGATCCCTGAAGTCACTGGAGGCTAGATACAGATCCCTGAAGTCATGGAAGGCTAGACACAGATCCCTGGTTACAGAAGTCTAGACACTGATCCCTGAAGTCACAGAAGGGTAGAGACAGATCCCCAGTCACAGAAGGCTAGACATAGATCTCAGGTCAGAGAAGGCTAGAGACAGACCCCTGAAGTCACTCAAGGCTAGAGACAGATCCCATAAGTCACAGAAGGTTAGACACAGATCCCTGGTCACAGAAGGCTAGACACAGATCCCAGAAGTCCCAGAAGGCTAGACACAGATCCCTGGTCGTAGAAGGCTAGACACAGGTCCTTGAAGTCCCAGAAGGCTAGACAGAGATCCATGACGTCCCAGAATGCTAGACACAGATCCCTGGTCTCAGAAGGCTAGACACAGATCCCTGAAGTCACTGAAGGCTAGAGACATATCCCTGAAGTCACAGAAGGCTGGACACAGATCCCTGAAGTCACTGAAGGCTAGAGACATATCCCTGAAGTCACAGAAGGCTAGAGACAGATCCTGTAAGTCACAGAAGGCTAGACACAGATCATTTAAGCTACAAAAGGCTAGAGGCCTGTCCCTGAATTCACTGAAGGCTAGACACAGAGCCGTGGTCACAGAAGGCTAGACACAGACGCCTGGTCACAGAAGGCTGGATACAGATCCTTGAAGTCACTGAAGGCTAGACACAGATCCCTGAAGTCACTGGAGGCTAGATACAGATCCCTGAAGTCATGGAAGGCTAGACACAGATCCCTGGTTACAGAAGTCTAGACACTGATCCCTGAAGTCACAGAAGGGTAGAGACAGATCCCCAGTCACAGAAGGCTAGACATAGATCTCAGGTCAGAGAAGGCTAGAGACAGACCCCTGAAGTCACTCAAGGCTAGAGACAGATCCCATAAGTCACAGAAGGCTAGACACAGATCACTGAAGTCACTGAAGGCTAGACACAGATCCCTGGTCACAAAAGGCTAGCGACAGATCCTTGAAGTCACAGAAGGTTAGAGACAGATCCCTGGTCACAGAAGGCTAGACACAGATCCCAGAAGTCCCAGAAGGCTAGACACAGATCCCTGGTCGTAGAAGGCTAGACACAGGTCCTTGAAGTCCCAGAAGGCTAGACAGAGATCCATGACGTCCCAGAATGCTAGACACAGATCCCTGGTCTCAGAAGGCTAGACACAGATCCCTGAAGTCACTGAAGGCTAGAGACATATCCCTGAAGTCACAGAAGGCTGGACACAGATCCCTGAAGTCACTGAAGGCTAGAGACATATCCCTGAAGTCACAGAAGGCTAGAGACAGATCCTGTAAGTCACAGAAGGCTAGACACAGATCATTTAAGCTACAAAAGGCTAGAGGCCTGTCCCTGAATTCACTGAAGGCTAGACACAGAGCCGTGGTCACAGAAGGCTAGACACAGACGCCTGGTCACAGAAGGCTGGATACAGATCCTTGAAGTCACTGAAGGCTAGACACAGATCCCTGAAGTCACTGGAGGCTAGATACAGATCCCTGAAGTCATGGAAGGCTAGACACAGATCCCTGGTTACAGAAGTCTAGACACTGATCCCTGAAGTCACAGAAGGGTAGAGACAGATCCCCAGTCACAGAAGGCTAGACATAGATCTCAGGTCAGAGAAGGCTAGAGACAGACCCCTGAAGTCACTCAAGGCTAGAGACAGATCCCATAAGTCACAGAAGGTTAGACACAGATCCCTGGTCACAGAAGGCTAGACACAGATCCCAGAAGTCCCAGAAGGCTAGACACAGATCCCTGGTCGTAGAAGGCTAGACACAGGTCCTTGAAGTCCCAGAAGGCTAGACAGAGATCCATGACGTCCCAGAATGCTAGACACAGATCCCTGGTCTCAGAAGGCTAGACACAGATCCCTGAAGTCACTGAAGGCTAGAGACATATCCCTGAAGTCACAGAAGGCTGGACACAGATCCCTGAAGTCACTGAAGGCTAGAGACATATCCCTGAAGTCACAGAAGGCTAGAGACAGATCCTGTAAGTCACAGAAGGCTAGACACAGATCATTTAAGCTACAAAAGGCTAGAGGCCTGTCCCTGAATTCACTGAAGGCTAGACACAGAGCCGTGGTCACAGAAGGCTAGACACAGACGCCTGGTCACAGAAGGCTGGATACAGATCCTTGAAGTCACTGAAGGCTAGACACAGATCCCTGAAGTCACTGGAGGCTAGATACAGATCCCTGAAGTCATGGAAGGCTAGACACAGATCCCTGGTTACAGAAGTCTAGACACTGATCCCTGAAGTCACAGAAGGGTAGAGACAGATCCCCAGTCACAGAAGGCTAGACATAGATCTCAGGTCAGAGAAGGCTAGAGACAGACCCCTGAAGTCACTCAAGGCTAGAGACAGATCCCATAAGTCACAGAAGGCTAGACACAGATCACTGAAGTCACTGAAGGCTAGACACAGATCCCTGGTCACAAAAGGCTAGCGACAGATCCTTGAAGTCACAGAAGGCTAGAGACAGATCCCGTAAGTCACAGAAGGCTAGAGACAGATCCCTTAAGTTACACAAGGCTAGAGACAGATCCCTGAAGTCACTGAAGGCTAGACACAGATCCCCGGTCACAGAAGTCTAGACACAGATCTCTGAAGTCACAGAAGGCTGGACACAGATTCCTGAAGTCACTGAAGGCTAGAGACAAATCCCTGGTCAAAGAAGGCTAGAGACAGATCCCTGAAGTCACAGAAGGCTAGACACAGATCCCCGGTCACTGAAGGTTAGGCACAGATTCCTGGGCACAGAAGGCTAGACAGAGATCCCTGAAGTCACAGAAGACTAGACACAGATCCCTGGTCACAGAAGGCTAGACACATATCCCTGAAGTCACAGAAGGCTAGACACATCCTTGAAGTCACAGAAGGCTGGACACATCCCTGAAGTCACAGAAGGCTAGACACAGATCCCTTAAGTTACAGAAGGCTAGACACAGATCCCTTAAGTTACAGAAAGCTAGAGACAGATCCCTGGTCACAGAAGGCTAGACACAGATCCCCGGTCACAGAAGGCTAGACACAGATCCCTGAAGTCACAGAAGGCTAGACACAGATCCCTAAAGTCACAGAAGGTTAGACAAAGATCCCTGGTCACAGAAGGCTAGACACAGATCCCTTAACTCACAGAAGGCTAGACACAGATCTCTGGTTACAGAAGGCTAGACAAAGATCCCTGAAGTCACAGAACGCTAGACACAAATCCCTGAAGTCACAGAAGGCTAGACACAGATCCCTGGTCACATAAGGATAGACACAGATCCCTGAAGTCACAGAAGACTCGACACAGATCCCCGGTCACAGAAGGATAGACACACATCCCTGAAGTCACAGAAGGCTACGATGGGCGTCGATGTCAAGTGACAGAGGCTTGAACTGTGTTCTTACAGTCACAAAATGATAAACCTGACTTTCCCCTGAATTCGGGGGAAGGAATAGGGAGGGGATATGCAGCACAGTGATGCCCTCGGGTCTGGACTGAATCCACTCTGTCTACAGGTTCTGCCATCTGGGTTTCATTTCCCTCCACAGTGTAAACGTCTCACTCTTTAACGAGCATTCCTCCCCCAATGGAAACAGCCCCGGGGGTCGCTGATCTTCGTTTTATGGAAATGCCTTTGATTTTATGACATTGTTCTTCCATCGAAATGGGCGCTCTAGCCTTTTTCTGTGGGTGAAGTGATTTTGAGGTAAAATCTGCGGATTAGGGGTTACTTGGCAGTTTTTCTAATGGTGCCAATCTTTTTTCAACCTCATTACAACAGAATGTAGGTTCTATTTTGTTCTCATCATGCAAATTTGACGTTGTTTGTCTTTGAAAGAAATTAAGTCAGGGGACTAAAACACTGTTGCTGGGTTGTGCTATCCCCCCAATACCTGCAGGACTCAGCTCACCCTCACACTGACTCGATGACTCCTTCTTACCCCAGTCCCCCAGATGCACCTCTCTAATGGACAGCATCACCAATTTCCCTTCCAAATATGTCAGTTGCCCTTGTGGCTCTGCCGGAGCACCTCTGCCTTACTCTGACTGCGGTCAGGCTAGTGTAACACAGGCCCCTCCTCAAGCTTCATCTAGAGAGCAGCCCCTATTATTCTAAGCGTGCCCAGAGTCCCCTGTCTGTGCATCATCCTGTCTCAGGGCACACCATGGGGCATATTTTCTAAAAAATGATCCAGCGTGGTGCTGCAAGACATCGATCTGCGTCATTAGGAAAGTGCAAGGATGCGTTGGATTTATAGCAATATGACGCATCCCTGTGCTTTCCGCTGCGCTGGTGCTGAATTAGCTGCCTAACGCCAGCGCAGGCACCCTTGTACCATGGTGCAAGGGTGCCTGCATTGCAGGGATTATTGTTTTTGTGCAGGAAGGGGCACCTTCCTGCACAAAAACAATTATTGATGGTATTTTCCTCTGTCTATGTGTGCTGCGTGCAGCGCACATAGAAAGAGCAAAAAACGAGGAGAAATAAAGGTATTTCTCCTTGTTGCACCACTTTAATGCCCCCCCCCCCGAGGAGGTGTTAGAATCTGATGCATTCACAGGTTAACAAAACCTTGTAAATCAGGGAATGCATCAAAATCCATGGGTGTTGCGTGGGAACACCCACAGCAACACCATGGAATGTCTCTTTCACGCAGAGTAGTGCGTGAAAGGGGGGCATATTTACAAGGCCATGAAAAGCCACGCAGGGTGGCTTTGCATGGCCTTTTAAATATGGTGCAGCATTGTGCGCCACCAGAGCATAAAACAAAGTGACACTCCAGTGGTGCAGGGGCCTTGTAAATATGCCCCCATGATACTCTTGCACTGCCAGCCACATCCAAGAACGCCACTCTTATCCCACTCCTCCTGAACCCACCCACAGCTCTACCGATGCACCTCAGTTCTTGTGGCACACATTGCTGTTCTGTTACTTTGATCCAAACACTGCTCTCCCAATGCATCTTGGTACTGATGCACAGACCCCTGAATCCTGCAGCACTGAAACCTACACACGGCCCGCCAATGACTGCTATATTGAGGTTCAGTGGTCCCCTTGTTCGGTTTAAAGCAAGGACATAACACAAGCTCCTGAAGCCTGGACTACCCACCCCTTTAGGGGCCTCCCACCCCTTCAGAGGGCCCCCCAATCAGGCCAAGATCAATGAATATCTGTGAGATATGAGAGACCCAGGGGCCCCTCTTTACATTCTGCAGAGGGCTCTATCATTTACTGTTACACCACTGTAGACAGAGGTGGGCGAGCCACTGGAAGCTCAGGCTGGGCTTGAGTCTGAAGCCTGCCTCTGGCTCAGCTCGAGGTCCTTTTGGAATCTTGAGCCCATAGGGGGCCGAGCCTTCCCATGGCCTCTGCCTGCTGCCTCCCTCCCGCATCCTGGATATGGTGTTTGGGCCAAACCTGTCACTTTGGATGTGGGGTACCTGGTTTGAGTCTGCGTCAACTCCACATCCTGTGATTCTGGGCAAATCACTTTATTTCCCCATCCTTATAAACAATGAATGGTGACCTTTTGTAATGTAACACGTGCTCTTGTAAAGTGCTCAAACACCTTCATGTCATGTTCACTCTATAACAAAACAGTGGAAAGGTGTACAAAGAGGTAAAAACAAAGCCTTAACACAAGGAAGGCTGCTCTCCAATCTGGTCCAGTACAGGATTTACATGACAACTGTATTGCCTCTTAGTTCACTAAAGGTTCATGTTTAAAAAGTATCACTTTTAATAAAGTAGCTCTCAATGCAGTGCTATAATGTGGCATATTAGTGTCAAAGCTTCCACATGCGAAAGAAATAAACGTTTTGAATTTTGAATAGATTTTATCATAATTTATGTAATGTTTCTTGTATGATTTGCATAGCAAACATTTTGAGGGCTCGGCTCATGCACTGGCTCTAACCAGCTGCGGCCCTTGCAGGCAAGGGCGGTGGGGCAGGGTGGGGGGGATTTTGACAGACGAGGGAAAATTAAATAAATAAATAATTTTCCCTCGTCGTCATTTGTCAAAATCCCCCCCACCTGGCCCTACCACTCTCACCTGCGTCTGGCTCGAAGATCCGAGCCCGCACCCTGGCTCGGTTCTGGTTCAGCTCTCCCTGTTAATGTATTGGCTTTGCCACCTCTGGTTTAAGGTGCCCATTATGAGGCTGTTGGGAACTGGAGGGGTAAGTACGAGATCTGGCGTTACCCATTGCAGCCAGTATCTCCACTTCAGTTACCAGCCATCAGGAGTTTCCGGAAAGGGGAATAATGTACGTTAACTGGAATCTCGAGGTCTAGTAGCGCATGAAAGTCCAGATTCTAGACCCTTTCCAGGCACACTTAAAACTTGGGTGCGGAAAAGCATTAGACTTTACCAGATGTATTCATGCACCAGTGTTGGATCTATTGTTGAATAATACTGGTATAGAAAGAAGGACTGATAGGTCCATGTGACTCCACGTGCTCTTTTTTCACATTTTCGTCAGGTCTTTTCTCCATGTTTAACTTTCTCTCATATTTATTAATTGTTCTTTGCTCCTCCCTCCCTTCCCTTCTCTTTTGATATCGCCTTCTGTTGGCTTTATTTTGCCAGTTAACATGTAATAGGCCCTCCTCAGCTGTAAAATCCATCTACCAAGGCCGACAGATTCCAGTGCAGCCCTCACGCCCCCAATGTTGTCTCCTCTCGCAATATATGTCTGTGTTGGTGGAGGGAGATCCTGGCACCCACCTCATCCTTCCACCTCTATGTGCTATCCTTATGGCACTGACAGCCTCCCAAATCACTGACTGCACAAATACACACACGTGCCAAATATACAAAAGGATTTAAGAATACAAATCAAGCCCTAGACCTTCCTAATGACATTTCCTGTGCTGATTGATGTAACCTATTGCCAACCTGTGATCCCTCTATTACTCCCCTGTAATGTGATTGATATGCTGGTGCTGGCTAATAAAATGTTTATAAAATAAAATAAAAAGAATACAAATCAAAAACACTCTACAAATTGATACATTACAGCCTATACGAGTAGGTTTATATTGAGCAGGGAACAGGAGGGTGATGGCGGAGTGATGGGGGAGTAGATGTACTCTCTTCACTATTATTCTCGAGTCCTAACTTCAATTATAACTGTACAAAGTGTACTTTCACAATGAACATTTGCGAAGTTCCCTTTTTCTGTTCCTTTGGAAAGTTTCTCACTTTCTCTCTGTGAGGATTGTGGTGTATTATGTGGAACAGTTTAGCGATCTTACTTGTAAAACACTTTCAAAACAGTTGTGGGCCCAGTCAGGCTCGTTTGTAAAACCTTCAGCTTCACCCTGGGTATATGTGGCTTTGAGCAGTAAGGCTTAAACAAAGGAACAAGCATAAATCATTTAGATGCACCAAACAATGAAATAGGAAAGTCACGCAACACAAAAGTAGTCTGTAAAAATAGATTATATTTTTATGAATTTTTAGACATCAAGAGGAGCAGAATCCACCAGAGGGTTCCGGAGATATAGATTTTTAAAGAAAACATAAATCTCAGCTTTTTAGTCCAAAGTGCAAACAAGCATTTAAAACCCTAAAGTTTGAAAACATTTGAAAAATTTGAAAGAATTGTGTTTGGCTACTCCGGCCTTAGTGGGGAAACCAATTCTGAAAGGGAGAAGGTCAGGAGGGACACTAAGGAATATTTGGACAGTAATTTGGCTACCAAAGCAGTCTCAAGTCCAGTTCTACACTTTACATTCAATGGAGTGGTCCTGATGCTGGGGATGCTGGGGATGCAGGATGCTGAAGGATGCTCTGGACACTGTGCATTTGACAGGGGTGTCTTTATGGTTGTTCCTTGGTTCGTGGGTAAGGTGGGGGATGAATTTGGCCACAGGATTTGCTGTCCCTCAAAGTCCAGCGTTCCATACACAGCGGCTCCAGCGGTTTCCTTTGTTGAAGGCTGGCAACAAATCTGGACTCAGATGACACTCCCAGGTCCAGCAGACTTGCGCGCAACTTTTGGCCATCAGTAATCGGTCACTTTGGTTGTCCATTGGTGGTCAGCGGTGATTCGACAAATGTGGCTACTAACTTGTAGAAATGGGCTATTTTAGCTTTGATGGCCCTGGTGCTGGTTCCAGGGGGGTCAGCTGAGTGACCCTTGGATTCACTTCTTTGGTCTGGCGCTTGGTAGTGACTTTTCCATGAGTCAGCAGTTACAGGCACAGTTCTCTTTTTGCTAGCCCCAGGTGCGGTCCAGCAGATGTGGCAGCCTCTCATGCCAGGTTCAGGGGTCACCAGGGCAGTCCTTCTTCAGTCCTTTCTCCAGCTTTGTGATTTGAGGTTCAGGGTGCCAGGGGTGCCATATTTATGGCCAGAAAGTGCCCTGGGTAGATGATGTCATTAGCCAATGGGCTATCAGGATCCCTCCTGCCCGTTGCGACTTCCGGCTATGTGTAGCATCTATCAGTCGGAGGGTGCACTACTGTGCCCACTCCCAAGATTTCTAAACCCTTCCTTGGATGTTAGGAGCTTGGTAGCCCACCCTAGAGGTGTGACTGCCTGTGGGCTACACGCCCATGGGAAACCAGTTTCTGAAGTGGTGTCTCCTCTCTGTTCCCACCATCAGCCTGTCTTCCTGAACTAAGGGGCAGCCCTCCACAAGGGTAACTCTGCATTAGCCAACAGGGCTATTACCTTTTCCAAAGGAAAAAACTAACAAGCTGGAAATGTTGTTGTTAGGACATATTAAACGTATTTGTCCTACTTAATAATATACAGTTCCCTGCCTTAGGGCTCCATAGGCCTTCCTTAGGGGAGACATATATATTGTGATGGGAAGTGGGGTTTTTGCCATTGGTTGGTATGGCAAAGTCAAACTAGCAGTGTACTACTACCTTTCCAGTCTAAGGTGGCAGGCTGGGAGCCATTTTGTCCTTTGTCACACGGGGTGGCACAACCAGTGCTGCAGCCATTGGTGGACACTGAGTTACATGCCCTCGGTACCCTTGGTACCATATACTAGGGATGTATAAGTATGTTAGCCTATGCCAATTGGGTGTAGCCAATTCAACATAAATGTTTTAATGGATTTACATAAAACAAAAGAGCCACCAACGACAGACAATGGTTAAGCACTTGAATTCCCAGGTACAATTCTATCTGAAAAGGTGCATCCACTTCCAGCATCCGTCGTTGAAAGATGCTCTAATGGTTCCAAAAGTTCACAAACAAAAGGAAGGTGCACTCAATATAAAAGTCATTCAGATTCACAAGTTTTATCCGTTGTGATTTCAAATTTATTCCAAATGTAATCGGCAAACAGCCAACGCGTTTCGTCCCTTTTGCCAGGGGACTTCTTCAGGGCTAAAAGTCAGATGAGATAAGGCTACTTATCGCCATTTCAGCTCAATAGATAACCAGAAAGAGTCCGAGAACCGCGCAATGTTCATCATATATGTATCCCAATATATTCATCCAGGGTATGTAGCAGCACAGTGAATATGGTCTTTGGTAAGTTCTAGATCAGAAGGAGCTTCATAATTATTGCACTCCCACTTTGTCAGTAGGAGTGGAGCAGCAGCATGATAACATTAATGTTTTAATGGATTAGAACACTGGCACTGAGGTCTGGTTAGCAGGCCTGAGTGCACTCTCAAAGTCGAAAAACCATCATCAGCCCAAACCTTTGGGGGTGAGCATGCAAAAAAAGGCATTTCCTAACACCCTCCACTCTTGGAAATCTTATGGTGGTCTGGTCCGACAGTGTTGCTCTCACCCGTGAAAGACCTTTCAGGAGTACCATTGAGAGGGACTATGTTCTCTGAATTTGGTTCAGAGTTTCCAACCAATCTCACTTTACATGCTGGGACTTATAGTTTCACTTCTCCCATTACTAGTATGGGTCTGTGCATTCCTGAATTGATACCGCCCTTAGCTAAAGGGGTGAGAGTGACGGGGGCGAGTGCAAGGCAGAGAGGGCTAGAAAGTTGAAGAAAGAAGGTGAGATGGATTGGGGAGAGGGACAGTACTTTAAATGGGCCGGTACTGAGTACTGCAAAAACAACAATTGATGGACAGAATGCAGAACAATGTCATACATTCACCCCAGTACAGAGATCTGGGCCTAAATCCACCGTTTTTTTGCTCACCATGCCGTTCCAGTTTGAACTAAGCCATATGCAAATCAGTCTTGACCCTGTGCCTCATGGGAACAGTCCATCCCGAACTGCCAAGCCAGATTCTCCCTGGACTGGAAACAAGCATCCTAGGACCGGTTTCGGGGTTTCACCCCTCTTCAGCCCGGATAGCTTGATTCCAGTGGCATGGAGAGCGCGGGACTCGCGTCTGAGCATACCCGTCCCACTCGGGGTGACAAATGCAAAAACAACAGTTGATGGACAGAATGCAGAACAATGTCATACATTCACCCCAGTACAGAGATCTGGGCCTAAATCCACCGTTTTTTTGCTCACCATGCCGTTCCAGTTTGAACCCAGCCATATGCAAATCAGTCTTGACCCTGTGCCTCATGGGAACAGTCCAGCCCGAACTGCCAAGCCAGGTTCTCCCTGGACTGGAAACAAGCATCCTAGGACCGGTTTCGGGGTTTCACCCCTCTTCAGCCAGGATAGCTTGATTCCAGTGGCATGGAGAGCAAGGGACCCACGTCTGGGCATACCCTTCCCACTCGGGGTGACAAATGCATTCCATCCATCATTTGTTTGTTGTAACGCTTTTCGCCCTAAGTGGGATGGGTATTCCCAGACGTGGGACCCGTGCTCATGTCTAAACTGGGGTGGCGTAGTGGGCAAAAGAACGATGGATTTAACCCAGATCTCTTGACTGGGGGAGAATGTCTGCATTGTCAGCATTCCGTCCATCATTTGTTTGTTGTAACGGTACTGAGTACTAGCACCTTTTTATTTCGAGGGGGAGAGTACCTACACTTTGCAAGAGAGATGTGAGACTATTAAGTGTAGAGTACCTGCACTTCTCAGAAACAACCCGGTACTCTAATGCAGAGTACCTGCACTTCGATTTTTCCATTTCAAGCACTAGAGAGGATCAGAGACAGAAAGGGATGGCGAGCATAAAGCAGTGAGCAAGAATAGGAGATTGAAGGAGACAACGAGAAAGCTAGGGATGTAAACCGGCCAGAGACAGGAGAAAGAAAGAGGACACGATGGGAAGACGGAGAGAGGGTGAGACAGCTTTCAGGCTGTATTACTGTAAAACAATAGACCCAGACCTCCTAATGACAGGCCCAGGAGGCGCAGCTCACAGCAGCCTCATTAAGCGATTCCCTAAAGCCATGGGATGCAGGGTTCATGGATGGACAGTATGTTCAGAATCAGAGGGCGGGGAGGGGCCTGCGGGTAGGCTAGACGGTCTACTCTGTGCTGACATGCATTAACTGCACTCCTATTCCACTTCCTCAGTTTCAGCTGCCACGTGGCCTCGTGCCATGTGCGGCACCATAAGCCAGGCCAGGCTTTGTAGCCAACAGCACTTTTAAAGCCCGGATTTGAAGGCCAGGCTAGAAAAGGGAAAATAAAAACGACTGGTGCCAAAATGCAGAATGCAATTTGCAAAAGTACCAGGGCTTACAGGAAATGGCACACATGCCAAGGGACCGTTTATAAATTGTGCCAAGCACCACAACAGTCACACAACTCTCCCCACATCCTGAAGAGGCTAGATGAAGCATTCCTTTTGCAGTGCCGTGCACACAAACCACCACCTACGTCATGATATCGCTTGACAATCAGCGATGAAGTATAGCGCGAGGCTCACCACGCGCAAGGCACCAGCCCTCGCCACTGGCGGCCCTCAACATTTTGAACACTTTCAGCGCAGAGACTGGGATTGCTCAGAGCTGATGAGAACACATTCAAAAACTTTTAAGAATTTGGCACCTAAGTGACAGCAGCAGGATTTTCACTCATAATGAACTCTCTACACCACTGCGGTCGAGCACACCCACCTCACTCGTAAGCACACTGTGCTCGATTGTCTTCACCTTACTTCACCCTCGCTCCCAACTTTCTAATTGAGCCATACTAGAGTGTATATCTGGCTCTGACTCTTCTGTGATCTTCCGCACTCAAGTCCCGGACCTTCTTCACAAAGAGGGAAAGTTGCATGCACTGTGCACATCCCTCCCGTCCTCGTATTCCCTCAGTTGACATTAGTTTCTTACAAGATGTGCTGTCTGCATCCATAGCTGTGGAAGCTGGAGAATGTGCGCCTATCCCCGGCTTCCCCACATGAACAATGGGTGATCTGGGGCAAAACGCTATCTGCTTGCCTCTCGTTACTCTTATCTACCGAAGCTTGCATACTTTTAATCTTGCTCATAGGCTCGCATTAGACTCTATTTAATTTAATTGCACAACATGTTTACATAGCTCAAGTGTTCTATGCACCTTTACATCTCTGCTCAAACGACTCATCAATCATTTGAAACAATAGTGTGCACAATTACCCTCGTCTCGGCCCCATGTGTACATCTTATGCATACATGCCGTACAGCTTCACTACTATTTATATCTCTCTCGACATTCTCCACTGGGTGCCCCCTGCGTACTCTTCCCAGAGTCATTGTATATACATTGTTGTATGTTTGTTGTTTTTTCACCAACTTATTTTTGAAGAAATATGTGAGTCAGAGACTGGTCCAATGTGTGTTAAATTAAATTGAGCATTGGTCCATGTAAAATTATACAGTAACATCAGGGTAATTAATTGTGCCCTCACTGGAAATAAATTGGATCTGTATTCCTCCGTACTCCCTTATTATTCATCAATTTGTTGTACCCCGTTTGTGCCAGCACAGTGACACAGCTTATTTAAACTCGCGCAGGTCCAGCGGCACAACTATGTCTTTTTTCTTCAGTATCCTTGTATTTAGTATAAGTCTCTGCTCTCTAGTAAACCGTAAATCTAGCCGGAAATTGTATTCACCCGGCATATGGTGACTTATATAACGACTTAGCCTTTGCTCTAGACAGACATATAAGCTTCCATCTCTCGCGTGCCCTCGCTTTTCACTGCTTATTCTCCAGCAAACATATGAACCTGTGGGGGATTTTCTCAGCTTCTCTTAGCTTGTCGCCGTTTGGTAGCTGCATTGAGGATGCAGTACCTTATGTGGCTAATAGAGGCCCCTTTAGAACTCCAGAGGGACACCTAGTAACAGCCAGGGGTACTGCACCCTTTCCTTGCTTCATTGATTTTCTTTTATTGTTTATGCTATTGTTCTGTCTTTCCTCTTTCTTTTAAAGCACTCCTCCGACCACCCCCACTTTCTACTGTTTCCTCTCCATTCTCTTTCCTTCCTATCTCTTTAAACAGGTCAAATAACCACTCCACTGCCAACAAAAAAAACATACCTATGTGACATTGTCATTTCCAATGGCAATGGCTCTTTCACTAATGCCAGACAGATTGCATTGAAAATGCTTGTTTTATGTTGCTCGCCAACGTGTTTCTCAGGGTTTACCAGCCCGTTTCTGCAGAAGGGACCGGTGAGTTTTTTGTTCCATCTTTATGGATTGGCCCTCTCGGCCTTGACATATCTGTTCTGTTGTGAAAAGCCCCACTTCCTTCCCTCCCAGAGGTCCATAACGGTGCCAGATGGATTCATGGCTGCCAGTGCCTTGATGGATTCCATATGACCCGAGGACTCGCACTGACTCCTCCCGACAGGCTCTGCGCCGAACTGAAGGCCAAGAAAGGCGGGGCGTAGGGGTTGTTAAATGAAAGAGTGCGGGAGACAGACCCGCCTGCCCAGTTAGTGTCAGACTCATCGTGGAAGAGTCAATTACACGTCATGCGGACTTACCCACCCGGGATTCGATCACCTGACTTGTACGTCACAGCAGACATCAGCGGCGAGCAATTCATTCGTCAGCATCCTGCCAAATGCAGAGGCGGCATCTGCGGAATTTGTGATCAGTCAGGGAGACTGCAGCTGAGGAAGGCTTCAGGCTGCGTGCACTTAACACTGAGCTGCTCCAGGGACAGGGCATTCTGGGTTGTGAATTCTCACCTGGAAATAATCTAATGGAGTTTTTATTCCCATTTCTCCCGCTGAAAACTTGGCACTGAGACCAGACCACTGCTGTCATCAGGGGAGGGGCATTCATAGCCATCTGTAAATGATAAAAATGGTCGTCCAGCTAGTAATTAAAGAAGAAAACAGGGGGGGGGGGGTCGACCACTACTGTGATCGTTGAAGGTTTTTGAGAGATACGTGTTTTGGGTTGGCAAACTCAAGCTTAACGTCAGTGTCCAGATCAGTTCCAGGAGGGTAATAAATATCCATCCCAGATTTTCACGATAACCAAGGAGTTTATAAATGTTATTCATTGAGATCCAGACCGAGTCTCCCGGGCCGTAGGAGCTGGCGTGAGTAGTACAAGAAACCCTCCCCTCCCGCGCCGTCTGAGGTCACGCCCTATCCCTCAATCTGACCCTCACAGAGGCCCTCACCATGCACGGCTCTTACACTGTGCACCTGAAACTGACAGCACCAACCAAACGTGCCTACAGCAGCTTTCTCCGCACACCCTCCAGATCTGCAGACCAACCAGCCTGACGAAAGCATGACGTACTGGAAACTCTAAATAACACCCGGAGACACACGACACCCCTCAAACAATCACACAGCTGCGGATCTGCCAACGCAACGCACCTCAGTCACTCATTCTGAACACGTTTTGGACTGGCTATCCTCACCGAATGCTTGCTGAACAACTACTTGCAACGCATCTTGGTCTTTGAAACTCCGATGGCTGATCGATGATCGATAATCCCAAGTGAACGAGATAAACACGCAGGAGGCAGCATGCAAGAAACTAGTCTCAGCTCTCTCTCTCTTTATCTTTCTCTTTCTCTGTCACTCTTTCTCTCTCTCTCTCTCTTTCTCCATCATGGACAAAAGTAAAAATTCGCACCTTCTGTTCATTTGACACATTCAAAGTGCCTGAAATTCACCAGGTAAGGAGACACCTGTCTTTCATAGGATCGACCACCAGCCAAATAAAAGACTCCTTTGGTAAAGTCACAGAATAAGTGACTGAAGTGCACATTCTATGTGACACAAAATATATAGCTAGGAGGTTTCAACATAAATTGGGGGCGAAAGATACAGCATACTGCTCACTCCAAGATCTTTCGGAAACCCACACTCAGCAACACCTCCTCAAGCTACCCATGCATACCAAAGGCAGGACAAGAGACCAAGCAATGACAGCCATTAATACAAAGTTGACTTCCCTATCACTCAAAGTTCAGTGGTTTAACCACACTAACATCCTCCTGACCTTTGTCTTTCTTTATATCATTGAGCATAATTGTCTGCTTCAGATTCTGGAGACCCTTATGTGCTTTTTTGTGGGGGGGCGGGAGGGGCTTGAGCTAGTTCACCTCCTTTCTCTCTACCCGAAAACAACTGGTCAAAAAGGAAACAACCTCTAACCAAGAAGCTGGCGCCTGTTGTGTCTCATGGGTTCGGTATTTGTTCCTATGCTTTCAGCTTGAACGTGGAATTTGTGGTTGGAGAGAGGCGGTAAGATTCACCCTTGTGGCAATGACCCTGAGACGTACCTGGAAACAAATTCCTCAAAGACATTTTTACCCTAAGGATATGCCTAACAAATTTACAAGTTTCAATGGAAACAAAGTTCCTCAGACTGAACCAGGAGAAGACTGAATGAATTCTTCGTTAGAGGCATAATAATATAATCATTTAATAATGAATGGCTGAATGATCTCCGGTCCATCGGCTTCACCCAACTCTTTTGAACGGAGTAGAATGCATTGGTTTCTGGCTAGCTCATGCCCTCTAAATTACCTCAAAGACTGACCATCTTGCAAAATCGACTAGAGCTATTTTACTCTCCTTCAAAAAACACAAAAATATTTCCTGCCATCAAAAGAGCATCGTATCAAAGGGACCCCTTTCACAAAAGAGAGGGGTGTGGGGGGCAAGGAGCTAGATAATGAGATCCAGAGCCCAGCGTGCTCCTATGGTTAATCAAAGACTCAACAAAATTGGCTAATGTTCCTGAGAAAAGGGGTCAGGGTCTCTCAAAAGGTAGAGCATGTGCAGACCTGGATCATGGATAGAGGCAGTCAACAGGACTGTTTCATGTTGCCCTCACACATCCCCTCAAAGATGTCATGCTTCATCATAGGGCCGTGCTCCTCATCGGGCCGGCTCTGCAATGCCCTACAGGTCCCCTGAAGGGTCACTGTCACGGAGATCTTTTAAAGAGGTTGCCGTATGATGAGTGCAAGTGAGGTGATCCATGATGTGGAGTAGTGAGGTGTGATTAGAAGTTAAAACTGGTAAGGGGGATCCCGCACTATACTTTAATGAGGGGATCACCCTTCCAGGGATAAAAAACCTAGAACAGGTGAGTGCTACTTTGGGGTTTAAAAAGAACCCTGGTAGTCAGTATAATGAGACTAGATTGGGGAAGTATCCTATAGTCATGGGAGGGGGAACCCATCTCAGGTAACTCCCTCAATGGTGTGTCAACATGTTCAGCGCTTGGTGTGGTCATAAGGATCCGTGGTGCCACGTCAGGACAACAAACATATAGTGAACGAACTACCCCACACTGAGTTGGTGCCTCTAGGTGCTACCTACTGTGTGTGTTGATCCAGGTCCGACCTGTATGAAAGAGAAAACATCAGACGAGAGAGTAAGGTGATTTAAACCCCGTTTGAGCAGACCGTCATCCACCAGGGGAGTCCAAGAGTCATGGACCCCAAATACTCTTGGTACCCCAACCATACAGTTTGAGAACGTGACAAAGAGCATGTAAATATGCGAATATTCGTAAAAACAAGAAAGACACAAACAAAGACCACAGTGGGGGTGCCCCAAGGTCGAGCTGCCACAGTGATATCCGCAGGGAACGTTGTCACTGCGACGCCTGTACACCTGGTCTAGTGAGTGAACAGCAGGATGTATCAGGGGAATCTATCTAAGGCATTGCCTTAAAAATGCAAGTAGTCAAAAAAAGGAGAGGTTCTTTAATGACTTTGCAAATCCTAGCTGAAGCGAAGCTCTGGTATAATATATCACATATATATTTCAGAATAAAACATTTTGCTGACAGTATTGTGCTTACACAGAACATGATCCCAAATCTGGGAACTGCAGAAGGAAATGACCAGCTATTTTCATAATAATTTCAGAAACCTATATCGTAAATATACATAGTACATACGAATAGAGAAAATAAATGACTCTGCCCATGCTTACTAGTGTCTGAATGTGCTCATGGCGGCTTGCTCGTAAGATTATGATCAGCGAATTGACAGTAAACACATGTGCAGTACTCCAATGACACTGTGCTCTTAAAGTAGTTGTGGGGTGAAATCTAGAGGTTTTTCTGGGTCATGAGGGTCTTGTTTATATAAATAAAAGAAGTCATAGGGGCGTAATGGAGGGTGCTTACCTAGATGCAAGAGGATTTGAGGCCACGTCAGGTGACCCGGAGTTGCCGCGCTGAAGCGTGCCACACTGAAATGAATATGCACATGTAACAGGTATAGAGGCAGAAAAGGCACAACAGGGCACGGGATTTGAAGAATGTCGGCTGACCACAGGAGCGGCAACAATACTCACAGTTAAAACATGCAGGCCGCGTGTCTGCACCTACCCTGCCCGTCTCCGTGTCTCCGGGATAGTACTCCCGATGAGGAAGGCGGCACGTTATGACTTGTTTGAGGGGATAAAGACTAAAGTGCAGACTCACCAATGAGGTGGTACTGCGCATGTCTGGCGGCCATCTTCGAGTGGCTAGACGTACTATGGGCATGTTGATTGTTATGCTAAGGGTAACCTAGCAGGGAGACCCCAGAGATGTAACATGTCATTTTAGTGATGTCCAGGTCCCCACAGAGATAGTGTGTGATTATAGTCATGTTCAAGTCACCTCGGAGATAATGTGTGATGATAATCATGTTGAAGTCGCTGCAGAGATATTAGGTGAATATACTGATGCCCAGACCCCCACAGAGATAGTGTGTGATTATAGTAATGCCCAAGCCCCCATAGAGATAGTGTGTGATTATAGCATGCTCGGGTCCTCACAGAGATAGTTTGCGATTATAGTTGTGTTCAAGTCCCCTCAGAGATAGTGTGTGATGTTAATCATATTCAAATTCCTTCAGATATAGCATTTTATGATAGTCATGCTTAAGTCCCTGCAGAGATAGTGTATGATTATTGTCATATTCGGGAGCTTCTGTTAAACCCTGCACTACGTGGCAGGCACCTGACAGTGCCTCCCATATTGTACAGGGATTAACAGGGGGGCCCCATAGGTGCCCCATTGGACTCCAACCGGAGGCCTGCAGGGAGAATGGAGCCCTGCTAGCAGCCCCCAAGGTCACTTTCTGCCAAACTTTCCATGTCAGAAACCCCGACATGGAAAGCCTGTGGGAAACCAACATCGTAATCCCGACGGCGAGGGTGTGAGGGCAGTGCTGCAGGCTGTGGAGTGACTGCACTCTCCCCCCTGGCTTGTTGGAGGGGGTCAGAGGGTGGGCTGCAATCGGCTGCGCTTGTGCTCACAACCTCTGTCCTACCTGCGCTCACTTGTACTGGCCGCCATTTCCAGCTCATAAAAACAAGAGGCACGTTATTCGGAATGTTCGAAATTAGGTTGTTTTTATGAGGTGGAACAACTTGTTCCACTGGGGCACTTGGGAACGGGCAGAGCTGTATCCTGTCAAGTAGGGGGCTCCATTTCACCCTAGGCCAATGAAAATCTAATCCGTGAGATATGGGAGTCTCTGAGGCCCCTCTTCAACATTCTGCGGGGGGGCAATTATTTTACATCACGCCACTGCATCCAAAGATACTGCTCTGCAGGAGCCAGGCCATGTGGGTTAATCTTTCTGCTGCAGTAACCACGTAAACTACATTTTCAGGGGCAGATTTACAAGGAGTTAACGCCACCAGAAGTGGCAGTAAGTCCTTCCCCTTATTCACGCAGCACTTACTGTGAAAGGGGCGTGCAATTGGTGTTGCAGTGGGGGTTTCTTTGCAACCCTATTGCTTTTTGAAGCTGCCTCATATGTACAAGGTATGAGGCAGCACCAAAAATAAGATCAGGAAATGCCTGGTCTTAAACGGGCAATATGAGGAGAAATATTTGATTTCTTCTTGATTTTGCTCTTTCCATGTGTGCTTTCATGTGTGCTGCAGCACACAAGGATAGAGCAAATTGTTTGTTAAGATTGTATATAAGCAATTGCCCCTGCAGCACAGGCACCCTTGCAACATGGTGCAAGGGTGCCTGTGTTGGTGCTAGGCAGCTTTTTGTGCGCTAGAGCTAGGTAAACCGCAGGGGTGTGCCGTATTTTTGTAAATACGGCACATCCCTGCATTTTAAAACTGTCAGAGCGCGGCATAACCAATTTTGGAGTAACATCTTGCTCCACTGTTTATTCTAAATATGCCCTCCAAATTGCTTATTTCAAACACTTTTTTTCAGTACAAAAAACCCATAGAATTCTTGTTTCTCTTGCCTCCAAGGTTGACGGTGTAATAAAAACATTTTGCTCGATCCATCAGTAATGGTTTCTCTCACATGCAATCTCTGACATTTCCGTTCCTGTAAATTATAGTTTCATTCCGCAGTCTCACATTGCTTTAATCTCTGTTATGCCATAAAGTCAGTTTTGCTCACAATGTCAATGTACATTTACTGATGTAAAAAAATATGGAAGGACTCAGAAATTGTAAGTTCTCTTTCCATCGTTTATTTGCCTACATAATGATGTTGAACCACATTGGCTTTGATTACATTACTGCAGTTACCACAATTTAGACAAGGATATGTTCACTTTATTCTGTGTGATTTTAAAAATCCAACCATAGTGCTGCTTGTTCATCTCTTGGGCTGACCTAGACCTCCCAGGAGGATCTGCTAAGAGAGTGAGTGACTGCAATACAAGTATTACTCCAACCAAGGCTCTGTAGTCTCTGAACCAATAGGTTCACTTATTTTTTAAATAACTCATTTATTTTCATTGATTTTTTACCTACAACCATCTTTCCTGTTGGTAGACAAGGTATATTTTTATTATTTATTATTCATTTTTAGTTTGTCCTGTTGCTTGTAATTAAATGTTGCTTCAATTTATAACATAGGTGGTGTCAGAAGCCAATGTATTTCAGACATTTGTTCTCATTCCTCAAGGATCATTTAAACATGTCATTTTATAATATCAAAATGTTATGTATTCCACTCCCAGGAAACAAACTGTTGTTAATTCAATACATATAACAAAATAATCAATACAACCCTTCATATATAACATATTCAATACTTTTGTACTGTCATAAGTAATCTTTAAAACATACCTGAACTTTCAGTAACCGACATTCATCTATTCATTGCCCATGCATGCTTCCAATGCCACCTCTCGCCATTCGCCAGGTTAATCATGGTGCTCACAAACAATGGCAAATATTTGAAAATAAAATCCTATTGTGTGACGGTGTCTGATAGTGTGAGAGTAGTTATCTGATGGTGTGTTAGGGACGTCAGATGGTGGGTTTTGAATTTCCTCGCTTTTTCATTTATATGGCAACTTTCAATATATCAGTGATCCTTAAATCTCTTTCAACTTTAGTTTACTAGAGAATAGCATACACGCCTCATAGCATATATAATGTGGGACAAATCACAAAATCTGGCTAGATAGTTCCAGCCACATTTCTTGACTCTAGAGAGTTGTGATGCGCTAACACTAGTGACAATTTTGAACACCATCAAAGGCTCAAGGTATTACAGTCAGCCAGTTGTATTTCTGGAGCATGAAATGATCTGCCACATCTACGCCTGTTACAATAGAATTTACCAGGAAACCGAAGATAGGTTTCAATAAGTTTAATCTTGAATATAACGAGGAACCCACTGAAAGGCATCCGTCCGCATGAGAAGCCGTTGCCCGGAGCGCCTCATGCACGAGCGTTCCAGAGTGCCCAAATAAAGCCATTCTATGGCGATGACAATACAGGTAAAGTACAGTAATCATAACAAATATATAACAATGCCAATGGCTTTCTAGGTATTGAGGGATGTCACTGATCAGAATCAGTAGCATCTCTTGTTCTAAGGAGGTCTACCCCATGCGGATAGGACCTCACTGTGGTCTGACCGTGAAAACAATGCATAGTTTTGGACCAGAGCTAGGGTCTGACACATCAGAAGCAGCAATATTCTTGGGCTGCGGAGGTTCAGAATCAGCACCATGAACAGTCTGCCAATTCAGACCTACTGACCATCTTGGACCACAGGGAAGTTAATCTTACAGAATTAATGGCATTCTTCTGTCACAGGGAGGTTCAACCCTAGAGGACAAGTTACATTCCTGGGCCGCAGAGACATCTGTGGCATAAGAACAAGCAATGTTCCTCCACCAAAGGGCTGTTGCACTTCCAAGGATCCGAGGCTTCCCTTGACATCAGAGAGATTCACCTTATTGGAACAAGTCACGTTCCTGGTTCCAAGAGAAGTGTGACCAATCAGAACAAGAGCCTTCCTTGGCCCACAGCTGGATGCTCATTCTGTCAAAGCCAATGATATTCGGTCAATACAAAGATGTCTTCTGTGTCAGAACGACTGACATTCCCAGACCCAGGAAGTTCTGACTTTTCAGAACCAAGGAGGTTATTTACCTAGGCTTTACACGGGTGTCTACATGGTGCAAAGTGATCACAAAGTATTGCATTGATTTACTTACATTTACTCATCAACGTCTCTAGGGTTCACAACCAGAAATAGCCTTACCCAGGTAAACAACATTCTTGAATTAAAAGAAGATCTGACCAATCAGAAACAACTACACTTCTGGGTCAGACCAGGGGTTAGTTCAATCTATCAGAACAAGATTTCTTGACTCAAGGGAGGAGGGACTCATCGGAATCAGTTTTTTTCTAAGACCCAAGACATCAACACCCAGCAACATTCCTACACCAAAGGAGGGTCTCAGGCACCTGAACAAGCAAAATTATCAGCCCAAGAAAGAGCCAACTGACCAGAAATAGGAACATCATAAGACACCACGGCTGAATGACCCATCAGAACACACATTTCTGGATCCCAAAAAGGTCCGCGGCACCACAGTCGTCAACATTCCTTTCCCAAGACTAGTCTAGCCTATCAATATCAGCAACATTGCTTTATTGAAACGAGGTCTGATCCATCAGAACAGCAATATTTCCCAACAACAGAGTGGTGTGACCCTTCAGAACCAACAACATATCCGGAAGACTTGAAGGACTGGCCCATTAGATCCAGGGGCATCGATGGACTTTGAGAGATGTGTAATCTGTCAGAACCAGTGACAGTTCTGCACCCAAAGAAACCTGATCAGTCATTTTCAGGGACAGTATTGAACCCCAAGGAAATCTGACTAATCAACATCTGTGATTTTACTCGGCAGCGTGAGTTTCAACGTATCAGAAATACTGACATTTCTGGAGCATTATGAGGTTTGACCAATTCTAAATGAATGCCATTCCTCTATCCCAGGGTAGTATGACCCCGAAACGCCTGTGTCATTCCAGGACAAAAGAGAACTGTGACCCATCATAGCCAATCATAGCCAATCATAGTCCTTTTCTCCCCATAGAGGACACCATGAGACTCAGTGGTATTCCTGGTTCCCAGCGATATATGACCAATTCAAACCACTGTCATTCCTGATCCTCAGAGAGGTTTGAGCCATCAGAACCAGGGATGTTCCTGGACCACCGGGATGTTGGTACACGACAGCAAACACAATTGTTGGACGACAGTGAGGTCTGACCATCAGAACCAGCAACATTTTTGGTCCACAGATAGGGTCTGACTCTTCAAAACCAGCAACGTTTCCGAGCCATAAGGTGGTCTTAAATACATTACTGGTCCCCAGGGGAGGTTTAATTATACAGAATTTGAAACATTCTTGGACCACAGCGAGGTTCTCACCAACAGAAACAGCAGCATCATTGATCCGCAAGAGGTTGCAGATTACATTTCTCGACCACAATCAGGTTAACCTATCTGTACAAGACGAATCTTAGACAAGATCAGAACCATTATAACAAGGGAAATCATTAAACTAGGGTTGAGTCATCAGAACTAGCCATACTCCTAGACATCATGAAGTTCCCAGGGAGTAAAATCACCTACATTCCAGGACTGAGGGGCACAGCTGACCCATATCAGTGACACTATTAGAACACATGACGGTGCACGCCATCAGAGCCGACATAATTTATCGACTCCACTGACTCAAAGGGATCAGTGAAACTCTTTGATGACAGAATAACATGAACCAGCAATATTCTTGGAGCCTGAGTTAATTATGTACCATCAGGATTGGCAATATTAGTGAATTGAGAGGTTTGATCCATAATGATCCGCAACATTCCCGTGCTACAGGCAAGGTCCGAACCTTAAGAACCAGTATCATTCCTGGGTGGCATGGAGGTCTGACCAGAGCCATCTTTGGACCCCAGAGATGTCAATCTGCCAGCATCAGTGCAATTTCTGATCCCAGAGGGGTCTCACCAAACGGCACCAGTGACTTTCCTGGACCACAGATATGTCTTACTAATCACAATTAGTGACATTCTTGTATTATACAAAAAACATCAGTAAAAGGGATAATCCTGTACAGGAGGCCGAGTTCAGGGTTGTAACTTGACTCCCTCAAGAGACAAGCCATCAGAAACAAGAATGATCCTGGGCCTTAGTGTCAAGGTCTACTCTAGACTCACTGAAGGTCTCTCAAGGATCCTTCTTGACTGTCCGAGAAAAGAGCGACCCCTTCTAGTAGCCACGGTGCCACCCTGCACTTAATATACACATAAAAGGTGTTAGGTGTCTGCTCACGAGGGTCCCAACAAGGAGGAAAAACCCACAACAGCAAATATCGACCTTGGCAATCTTGGTGATTCTTGATTGTAGATGAAACAAGAGTTGGTAAGCAAGGCCCCAAAACTACCCTGAACAAAGGTGGAGAAACAGCCCAGCATATGGTCTCTGAACTAGAGAATTCCAGCCCCAGAAAAATAGCGCAAAAACTCATGGACAAAAAGGCTTCAAAGTGGTCAGTGAGCACATTGAAAAATAGAGGAATTTTTAAGTTGTGACGTGGCCACATGAAGGGAAAGTCTCCTTTTATGTCATCCAGACAGAATAGGACATTGCATTTAAAAAGGTTAGCGCCCTCTTAGATTGTGAACTCCAAACAATAAGCCCCTGGGAAGGTGACCATGTTAGAAAATGATGTAAGGTTAGCCAAGCAAGAACTACTGACATTCTGAGACCACAGATTAAGGCTGACACTTCAGAACCAGCAACATTTCTGGTTGACATGGAGGACTGACACTTTAAACTAAAGAGGTCCTTGGACTTCAGTAAGGTTCAATCCGTCTGCCACAGCCACATTCCTTCAACCCAGGGAAGTTGGACTCATCTGTTTCTGATATTATTGGCCCATGTGTAAGACTACTCCGTCAGAACCAGAGACGTTCCTAGATCGCATGGACCTTCAGAGCCATTAACATTACTGGATCAAAGAGCATCTGACCCAATTAGAACCAGAGACATTCCTGGGTAACAAGGAGGCCTGACCCACCAGGCTCACGATCAGCCCTCGATAACAGGGAGGTCCAGCCATTGGAGCTGAAACCTTCTTGTTCCACTGTGCGCTCTGACTTATCGGAATCAACATCATTCCTGGACCCAGTGAGGTCTGGCAGTGAGAATCAGCAGTAGTCTTGGCCTCTACGGAGGTTCAACTTGTCAGAACCAGCAACATTTTTGGATCATACCTAGGGTTGTCCAAGTGATGACTGTTACAGTCCGAGGCACAGAAATGTCTGATCCATCGGATCAAATGTCAGTCATGGGTGCCTATAAGTCTGAGCTCAACAGGGACTTTCCTAGATCTCCGAGATGGCAGACCTACGAGAACCAACACCATTCCCTGCCCCATGGAAATCTGACTAGAGGAGTCTGACACCTCACAGGCAGTGGGCACGTCTGGCCCAACAGAACCACAGCTGATTCTGGATCACTAGTGCAGTTATTCAGAAGCAATCACACTGAGAGAAGTGCCAATAAAAGCGGACACATTTTCTGGATCCCAGGAAGGTCTGACCCTTCAGAATCAGCAGCATTCCCCAGCCCCGCGGTGTGTCCATCTAACAGAACCAGCAACACACCTCGATTTTAGGGAGTTTAGCCTATATGATGCTATAATTGACATTCGAGACACGAGGACAAGCTAGGGTCATTGCTGCAGAAGATAAGTTGTTACCCATCAGAACCAGTGTCATTCATTCAATCATAGTGATTTCTGACCTCTTTGCTCCACCAATATTCTTGGTGCATGGGGTAGTATGATCATCAGAAATAGTACCATTCTAGATCACAGTGAGGCCTGAGGCATCAATAGCAGCCACAGTTCTTCAAGAGGGGATTTCTAAACCACCTGACACAGCGAAAACCCTAGATGTCTGAGATCCAAGGAGAATGAGATGTGTGACTGCTCAGAAAAGTCACATTCATGGGCGTGGAGTGGTCAGATCAAATGGAGATACCTTTTTATCTCGATTATAGAGAGCTATGGCCATTCCTGTATTGGGGGATGTCTGACCCACCAGACCCAGCGAAACTCCCCAGGAATATAGAGGTGTCTGTTCCTACAGAGGCACTGATATTCCATATTAGCTGGGACTGTCTCTTCAGAACCATGGAGATTTTCGTCCCACAGGGAGGTGCAACCCAATGGAACTGGGGCCATCCCTGGACGACAGATTGACTCTACACCATACTGGGAACTCGCAGACCCAAGTTATAAAACTAAGGGTCATATGTAGCAAAAAAGAGTTTTGCGATTCTCAAATTGCGATTTGTAGTGAATCGCAATTAGAGAATCGCAAAATGCAATGTATGTAGGATTTGCTAAAAATGTTGCGAATCCTACATATTCCTTATTTGCGAATCGCAAATTGTGATTCGCAAATAAGGAATACCTTCCCATTCATTCCTATGGGCTAGGAGGCCCATAGGAATGAATGGGAAGACATTCTCAATTTGCGATTACCAATTAGAAAATCGCAAATTGAGAATGCAATTTCAAGGTTGCCAAAAGGACACCCTGTTGCACCACTGAAATATGCATGTGTGCACATTTTGCACACATACATGCTCTGAGGGCATGTATGTGCGACATATCGCACTTTTAAAAAATCAAAAAAGTGCTTTTTTAAAGAAAATCGCAAATTACCACCAACTTGAAGTTGGTGGTAATTTGCAATTCCTTAAGGCCAAATAGCAAATTTCTGGTGCTTCCAGAATTGCATTCAAGGAATCGCAATTTGCAATTCCTTAATTGCATTCGAAAAATAGAGAATCGCAAATTTTGCAATTCTCTATTTTGCGATGGCCTTTTGTGATGATAAATCCCAAAAGGCTTTTTCCAATTTGCAAATGGGCCAATTCTGAGAATCTGCCCGTTTGCAAACGGGAAAAAGGCTTGATACATATGGCCCTAAGTCCTCAGTCGCACCAGAGCCAGCTGTGTGACGTAGTTGCTCTTCTTGGGTCCATAGCCCGAGCCGCTCCAACTCCGCCATAGAACTGTGGAGTCCATACATAGGGCAGCCATTAAGAATGATACATCTTCACATTTTTCCTGAAGGTTACTCACTGTCGTGGGCACAGCCCCCCAGCTCCTGGCAGCAGCACGCGCAGAGTGGAAAACAGCTTGTTCTCGTTAGCGCACCAGCTCAGCACGCGGAGGCCTGCTGCTCCAAGTCCAAAGCTCGTATTTCCAAAGTTTATTTCATTAAGGATCAGCCAGAGACCCGGAGCCAAGGAGAGAAGTGTAGCAATGGAATGTGTGATCCCAAGGCCAAAACATGGCCGCCTCTTAATGAGGACCAGGAGCCGGTACTCAGCGGGGAGGGAGAGGCGTTGAACCCGCTGCCCAACTATTGGTAATGAGGGCCAGGAGCTCTTATTTGGATGATTAATCAGGAAGGGAAGGGACAGAAAGGAAGAGAGGAGGTGGGGATAACACAGGAAGCCTTATGTGAGGGAAGTGCTGGGAGACGGAGCGATGACAGGATGACCTAGTGGGAGTGACGGACTCCTTGAGATTCTGCACTTGACTGGAATTAAGTTGGGGTTTAGGGGTGTATCGGCTGAGGTGGAACTTAAGATTGCCATTGCGACTGTCAGAACCCCTTTCAGAGGACCACATGGCAAGCAGAAGCTGCTGGGCTGAACCGTGAGGGTTGCAGCCTTTTACTACTGATGTTCTGAGCCCAACTTCCTATGAGTCCTGAGCACCTGTGCCAAGTGCCCCTTCAGCACTTGACTCGCAGTAGTGTGGGTCGAGCAGTCAAAGGCTTCTTAGTGGCGGGGGAGGTAGATGCAGTGGGTGAACACAGGCTCACAACTCAAAATATGTTCAATGGCAGCAATAAATGATTGTCCAGTGAAATACTTGCTTTTATGAAAAAAGGAGTATTTACACACAAACATAAAGTAAAATACAGCATACATGACTAAAACAGACAGTTCCCCGAGGTCAGTACTCTAGTGTTACATAGGCAGGTATCTGAGTACCACTTCCTTCTCTCCAGTGGTAGTCGTTATTTCCACGTTATTCTCACAATACGTGACATTCAGGTTAGGCCCCACTAGAGGTCCAAGTCTTAGGAGTCCCACTCCGACTCTTTCAGTCAAAAGTGTTCCCGTGCCCACAGCGCTACGAGGCAGAACAAGTTTCCCTGTGCACTTTGGCCCTGTGATCAGCCTTACCTTCCACTGCTGAGGTTGCTCTACTGGAGTCCTGGAGCGTTCCACTCCCGGATGTCGTGGAGGTCTGTAGCAGCTGCTGGCGGTGAGTAGCACTGTCCGCTTTGGAGAGGCAGCACCTGATCCTCCGTGGCACTCCCTCCATTGATGCCATAAATTACTAGGATTCCTCTCACAAGTAAGGGAGGGGGACAATCATTTGGGTTCTGATGCTTGAGTCGGGGCTCAGGCACTTACAGTTCACACTGGCGGCCTTCCCTCTAGGCATACATAAACCAGGTGATGACCCTTGCTCTTCACAGAGGCCTTCCTTCTTTCATACAGGATTGCTGACTTACTCTACACATGAGCTACGGCCTGATCGACACAACAGTAATGCACTCTTCACTCGCAGCACCCTTTGGCATTCAGGGTCGCCGACTTGACTCTGCATACAGGCTAAGGCCTGATCTGAACAGCAGTAATGCACTCTTAATGAAGCCCCCTCCCCTCAGGCATACGAGGTCACTTTAACATGCACATGGGCAGCTACTCGATTGGTGCAGCGATGGGCAACTTCATGGCGGCCCTGTCTGATATCTGGGAATGCTGACTTGAATCTGCACATGAGCAATGGCCCGGTCGGTGCAGCTGCTGCTTCCTCATACCTCGTTACAGGAATCCACTCACCAGTATCCCCTAAAGGACCTTGCTCCTTCCAAGCACTAACCTCTTCCTCACAGCGTACACTGGTCTTGGCAAGCAGCAGGCACTGGTTCTCCAGAACATGTTGTCTTGGCTTTGTCAAGGTGATGTTCCCTCACCCTGCTGGGAGACTGGCAGACCTTAGCCCACAATCCTGGTCACAAGTAGAAGTCTTGCGGGGTTTCTCCTTCTCAACCTACAGCCCAACTGACTGCTTGGCAGTTGACAATTTTGGGCGCCTTGAGCTCCCCTTCCCTTCTTATAGTCTATTTACAGTCAAAAAATGTGATTTAGTGTCTGAGTCTTTGAAGTTGGGGGTCTGCTTACTTTTGAAGAGCCCAGTCCTCTGTCCTGCCTTTCTTGCAGAAAGCATTCTGTGAAAGCAGGAGCGACTCCAAAGCTGATAGCCCCACAACCAGGGCCAGACTGGTGATGCCGGGCACTGGGCAATCCCCTGGGAAGCCGGAACGGGTGGGGTCCGGTTTTTCCTCAGGGGGTTGCTTTTGTAGGGGGTTGCTTTTGTTACTGGGGGGCGATTTTAAAAAAATCGGAACCCAGCAACAAAATTAGAATGCCATCTGACTCTTCTCCGAGTCCAATATTCGTGACATAATCAGTCTCTCTATTCTGCACAGTCAGGGCACTCTGACCTCTGTGTCTGTGTGAGTAAAAAATGCAAAAAGAACCATCGATGAACAGAATGCAGAACAATGTCATACATTCACCCCAGTACAGAGATCTGGGCCTAAATCCATCATTTTTTTGCTCACCATGCCTTTCCAGTTTGGACCCAGCCATATGCAAATCAGTCTTGACCCTGTGCCCATTGGGAACAGTCCAGCCCAACCTGCCAGGCCAGGTCCTCTCTGGACTGGAAACAAGCATCCTAGGAGCGGTTTCGGGGTTTCACCCCTCTTCAGCCAGGATAGCTTGATTTCAGTGGCATGGAGAGCACGGGACTCACGTCTGAGCATACCCGTCCCACTCGGGGTGACAAATGCAAAAATAACTATTGATGGACAGAATGCAGAACAATGTCATACATTCACCCCAGTACAGAGATCTGGGCCTAAATCCATCGTTCTTTTGCTCACCATGCCATTCCAGTTTGGATCCAGCCATATGCAGATCAGTCTTGACCCTGTGCCCAATGGGAGCAGTACAGCCCGAACTGCCAGGCCAGGCCCTCCCTGGACTGGAAACAAGCCTCCTAGGACCGGTTTCGGGGTTTCACCCCTCTTTACATATGGCAAGGTCTAAACTGGAGTGGCATGGTGAGCAAAATAATGATGGATTTTACCCAGATCTCTTGACTGGGGGTGAATGTTTTGATTTGTTCTGCATTCCGTCCATCAATTGTGTTTCTTTTGCTTTCTCGCCCTAAGTGCGCCAGGTATGCCAAGACATGGGTCCTGGGCTCACTGTGCCACTGGGATCAAGCTATCCCGGCTGAAGAGGGGTTAAACCCCGAAGCCGGTCCTAGGATGCTTGTTTCTGGTCCAGGGAGGACCTGGTTTGGCAGTTCGGGCTGGACTGTTTCCATGAGGCACAGGGTCAATACTGATTTGCATATCGCCAGGTCTAAACTGGGGTGGCATGGTCTGCAAAAGCATGATGGATTTAACCCAGATCTCTTGACTGGCGGTGAACGTTTTGATTTGTTCTGCATTCTGTCCATCAATTGTGTGTCTTTTGCTATCTCGCCATAAGTGCGCCAGGTATGCCCAGACATGGGTCCTGGGCTCACTGTACTACTAGCATCAAGCTATCCTGGCTGAAGAGGGGTGAGACCCCGAAACCAGTCCTAGGATGCTTGTTTCCGGTCCAGGGAGGACCTGGCTTGGCAGTTCAGGCTGGACTGTTCCCATGAGTCTCAGGGTCAAGACTGATTTGCATATGGCCAGGTCTAAACTGGGGTGGCATGGTGAACAAAAGAATGATGGATTTAACCCAGATCTCTTGACTGTGGGGGAATGTTTTGATTTGTTATGCATTCCGTCCATCAATTGTGTTTCTTTTGCTGTGGGGGTAAAAAAGCACAACTGTCATTGGTGAGGTGACCTCATCTCACCAATTGCAGTGGTGCTATTTATCTGTAAAGATAGATATCAGATTGCAGTAGTTGGGTTGAATTTAGTAGTGTGTGTGCGTTGCACACACACTACTAAATTCAACCCAAGTTAACCAACTACTACACTGTGCCTGCGTGCACACTGCGCAGGGTACGCTCAGGCCGCTGAGCTTACACTTTCGGCACCACGGCCCACGCCGCTACTACCACTCGTGACCAGGCACTGGGGCACCTGACCTGACCCGCCTTATGTAGGCAGGGGCAGGACACGCGTCTGACCAATGATCAGCGCCCCCTCCCCAAGTTTGCCAGCCAGTGCCGAAGCCTGCTGAGAGCAGAGAGAGAAGTTAGTGCCCCGGCCCCCGGTTGGTTCACATTGCACACAACTGCCCTGCTTAAGGAAGGTAAGCAGGTAAAAAAGCAATACATTTTTGGAGACCACTCAGACCGGTGTTAAAAACGTTAAGTACACTGTCAGTCAGGGCTTTAAGTGGGATGAAAAACTGGGGCGTGGCCAATTTACTTAAGGGCATGGCTTAAAAACACGTAAGCTAAAAATCTGTGCTTAGCATTGTGTGCCCCCGACTTGTATTTTGCTGTTTCTGTCATTGCATCTGGATATATAATACAAGTAACATCATACTACTAGTCCGGACTATTGCTTTTGTCAATGGTTGTTAGTTGCATAATATAAATAGGTAGCAACTATTGCTTGTATATAATACTGAAAAAGCTTCTACGTAAAGCCCTGGTGACACCACAACAATGTTGCTTCTCCTGAGTTTCAAAAAGAGAAGTGAAATCCATAGAGAAAATGACTCTCTTTATGGATTTTCCTTCCCCTACACCGCTCACCTGGCATGACGTCATGCCGTAACTTCTCCACTCGTGAGAAGTGAGCAGTGTGAGCACATGCACATCAATGTGTCTGTTGTCACTGCAGTCCGGAAAACAACGGACAGCCTGTGCCAGGGCACAAAACAGAGCCCGATAGAGACCCGTTTCAAGGCCTCTTTTAAAAAACTGCCCAGCACCGATGACCCCGTCACACTTAAAGCCCTGCTGCCAGCGTTTTTTACACAAGTGAGTTAGTAAATTTCTCACATGACCACTGTGCAGGCAGCTGCCATCTCCAATTTTCACCAGCAGCATAGCTGCCAAGATTTCAGTTTGCCATGTGTGGCATTTTCATAATTTCAGCGTAAATTTGAGTGTCATTTCAAATATGTGACATGTATTCAGAGGCCAAAACATGCCACAGGTGTTCTCAGATTTCCAGGCTTGCCTAAAAGAGATTGAACATTTCTGCTATGGAAAGGCCCCTACACACATGTAACCATTCCACATCCTATCTTCTACATTTGTTTGTCTCTGGTCCCACTCCGACCCCTGTACTCCTTCGCACTAGGGCTTTTTAGATACCTGTTTCCAATCTTACACTCTGACTCCTGGAGTCCTACTCTCAAGATGCTGAGGCTACTCAAGCAACTTTGGTTACTGTTTGGTGTCTGTCACCAAAATTTTCTTTGGGGGAGAATCCCCCAAACTCCCCCTAGTAGTGGTCTCTCACTGTGCTTGCTCGCTACACATCGTATGGGGGCTGGTCTCACTTATACTTTGTGCTCTCTGATTCACTACTCTTGTGCCTATTTTTGCTGCTCTCTGTAAGAATGGCTATGGGTATATATGACTGGGTAACCTTTTGCTCTTTAAGGTCATCATCTACTATTTACTGTGCTTTGAAAGTTAATACAATTAAATATGTAATGAAAAATGTGCTGTAAAATGCACCATTTTGGTCTGCCTTTTTCCAAAAATTTCTTGAGAGGAGAACCCCCCCAAACACCCCTTGTACTGGCCAGCTCGCACGCTGCACTCGCTCGCTACGCTCCGGACAGGGGCTGGTCTGGCAAAATTGGCCATGGCTGCTTTCAGTTCCCAGTCTGGCCCTGATCCCTCGGAGCCGAGCCCCGTGGTCTTTTTAACTTTAACCCTCAGTAATATCTCATTCTCACTGCTCTGCAGTCGATACCTCAGATTGTTCCGAGTAGTCTATAAAGCTCCGGGTCACTTCACCCCTCATGTCTGTGACAGGGCGTCTGTGTATCCCCAGGCCTCATCTCGGAGCAATGCCTCCTCCTCCACCCTTGATTATTGTTCCACTATTGCCTGTCACCTAGAATATGAAGGGCCCGCCCTCTCCTTACAGTGTCTGGTGATCAGTTTCATGGCCAAGGCTAGGGCAAGGTCTAGTAGTGTGTGTTCCTACTTATTTACATGCAGGTCGGGAGAAGCTGCTCAGAAGGTTGACCTCGGGGGTCAGTTCAAGTTGATGCCCCATTTTGTGACACCCTGTTGGCGAACTATTTGTGCCCAGTAAGTTTGTACCACTGGGTAGGCCCAGACCATGTGGAAAAAAGTCACAGTGAATGACCCACATCTCGGGCAGGGTCTCAGATCAACTCCATTAATATCTGTTTTTCTCCTAGAGGATAAATATGTTTGGTGCAAAATGTTAATTGTGTAAACTTTAGTCTGGTGTCCCATGACATCTTTTGAGTGTAGATCAGCATCCTTTCCAATTTTTTATTTGCAATCTTGTGTTCGAGATCTGTCCTCCACCAACTTTAGGGTTTGTCTTGTGCATAGTTGAAGTAAGGTCAAAGGCCCAAATTAATTCAGACAGAGGCCTCAGTTATATGGTGAAAAGAAGGGTGGGAGATGGTTGATCCCTGAGTGATGCCAGTATCCAGGCAGTAGAATGTAGAGCTCCTACGGTGGTATAGAGAATATGTGGTCCAGTCTCTAAAATGTGAAAAGTGCAGGGTCTCAATCTATTTCTTAGTAATCCACCACTGGTGCTTCAAAACAGGGTGGTGGCAGCACACTAGTGTAGAGCACTTCGGAGGAGAGATGCAGCCCCCCCCGTTCAAGTGCCCTGAGAAACCCAAGCTACAAAAGCCAGAGAACTCGATGACTTGAAACCCTGGCACTTACAGTGGTGTTTTTAAGTTTTTACTGTTGCTCGTTCGTTCTGTGTGCAAGCAGCTGTTCCTGATGCCATTGATACTGCAGGGCAGGCTGTTTCTGGGTTGTTGCTTGATCGATGGCCCCCGTGTCCTGTCCCTGGGTGTCCTGACTGTACTTGATGTCATGTGAGGTCTGGTGTGTAGATTGTCCCATGGAACCAGTCAATCAATCAGGATTTATAGAGCGCGGCTAATCACCCGATAGGGTATCCAGGTGCACCTATTCCCCTCTGCATTTCAGCCCTCTGCTTTTCTGTCTCAGCTTTTGCTTTTGTTGAGGTTTTGTCATCTGCTGGGTCTTGGCCATCAGGCTCCTTGTGACGGCGGGCCGAGGAAGGCATAACCCTGAGGAGCAAGTCTTTGATTGAGACGCTTCCTGTTAGTGGACTAACATTAAGGATGGTACTTAGCCATGTTTCCTCCATTTAGGTGCGGGGTTGCAGGGGTGGTGTTCGCTGTGTCACTTGATTTTAAGGGCATAAGATGTCTGCAGTGTCAGATATTTGCAGTAGAGTCGCAATGCAGAAGAAGCTCAGTCTGGTCATGGAGACGTTCAGGTGAGCTGATTGCCAAAGATGATCCGTCCTTTTCAACCAGTGGGTAACCCAAGCACTGCCTTGTGGTTTGAGTGTGGTATAAATACCATTCCCAAATCCTGATGAGTAGGCCCACAAATATCCCCATAGTCATGTGCCTATGAGTCATCCCAAATATCCCCATGGTCATAAGCCTATAAGTCATCCCAAATATCACCATTGTAGACTCAACCCAAATATCACCATAGACATGATGAGTCAGCCTGAAGGCCCTTGGGGATGTTACTGTTTGTACTTTGGTGTTTCATGACTCAGTGGCCTAGGGCACTGGGGGATAATTACCATGCCAAGAACGTTGCCAAGCCTACGGGGCGATGAGTTCTATGAACAGCCAGGGAAGCACTGAGATGTGTGCTCTATTCCGCAAGCAAACCACACACAAGGTACAGGAGGAGTGAGAACACAAGGAGGTCAGGGTCATGATTCCTTCCCCTTATCAATAGGGCCCCAAGATGGTGATTGCCATACGTGTCTTCGAGGAGTGACCTTTCCTAGTTCCCTCTCTCACCCAACCAATGTATTGTATGCTATAAACGTGCCGCCAGATAGTAGAGCTCTAGGTCCAGTACCTCCACACCACCCCTCTCCCATTCCATCTTAAGGATGCCTAGTCTTCTCCTACATCTTTTTCCAGCCCACAAGCAAACCACCACCAGCTTATCCAATTCTGGAAACACATGTTGAGGAATCTCTTACATGGCCCCTTGGCGGCTGCAGAGACATCTAGGCAGCACTTCCATTTTGATGCGTGCCAATATCAACGTGTTCCAGAAGATGACTGAGGGACGTAGATTATGGAGCACCCTTTCTAGATTTAGGTTGTAATTTTGTTGTACACCGTTGTACACCATGCGTGACGCGCATCCCTGGGTATTTGACACTATCCACCTTCCAGGGCAACCCAGACTCCAGCAGAAGGGCAATTGGTATCCCCTTCTGCTGCCCCAATGGGAACAAGGCCAACTTAGTATGTTTAACGCAGAGTCCGGATAGGTCCCCAAAGTCCCTCATGACCTTCCGTAGGATCATGACAGACAAGGCAGGTTGACGCAAATATATCATTGTGTCATCCGCGTAAAGCAACACGATAAGCACTGTGTGACCCACCGTTATTCCCCATCCCTGCAGTATTTGCCGGAGGTGACACGCCAGGGGCTCCATCCCCTGGGCGAAGATCAGGGGGGATAGTGGGCATCCCGCTGCAGTAATATCTCAGTCAAGACGTATCTCCCAGTCCGCACTCGTATTCCCAGCACACAGAGTCAAATGCCTGTTCTATGTCTAGGAAGGTCAGAGCATAGGGGCCATGCTCTAAGTTAGGGGCGTGTAGGACATTTGTCAAGCGACGCAGAATGCACAATGTATTCCAACATGAGATAAATCCTGACTGGTCCTCGTGTACCAGTTGTGGGAGATGAACCAGCCGACATGCAGTCAGGGGATGACTGAGAATCTACTGATCTATATTCAACATGGATATAGGACAGTATGGACAGTAGGAGACTACCTCCATTGGGTCCTGTCCTCGCTTCGGTACCAGTACAATAAGGGCCTCCCTCATGGAGTCTGGGAGTACCCCTTTGTACAGAGCTTCGTCATAAACCAGCAACAATTTGCCCACTAAGGTCTCGGAGAAAGCTTTATAGAATTGAGCTGGAAGCCCACCTCCTCCCGGTGCCTTGTCAGTCTTCGATGAATCCACCGCGCTGAGAAGTTCCTGTTTGGTCAATGAGGCCCAAGTTCCTCCCGCTTCTCAGCAGAGAGCCGAGGCAGTGGTAGGTCTGCCTGGTATTCAGGGATTAGGTGTGCGGTGATTTGTCAGGGTGTAGTGTACACCCCCTGTAGATCTTTGGCGAAAACCAAATTTATCGCCTGTTGGGTATAAACCTCATGAGTCAGATGGTCCTTTACTGTCAGTATGGGCTGCGTGCAAGTCTCAGTTTTAATCAGCCATGACAGTAAGCATCCCGCCCTGTCTCCTTCCAAGTACAATGTACATGTGTTCCATGTACATTCGCCTCCGACAGGAGAGACTCACATGTTAGGTGGACAACAATTTACTTGACCACCCAGATGAAGGATGGAGGAGCAAGCATTTGGCTGCTTTATAAATAAAATAAAATCAACATGCCTTGATGTGAGGAACCACCAGTATGGTACCTTGAAGCAAGGATGCCACCAATTTTGTGAAAAGAAGTAGCATTTATGTTTCAATATTTCAAGATTTCAATGTTTCAATATATTCAATTTATGTTTCAATATTCCACTAGGCCCAGGTGTTGATATTCTGACCAAAAGATGTTGCCTTATAATTATGTCCAGCTGGTCCACACTGCCCAATAGCACTTTTAAAGTCTTGGACCCCCGCACACGTGAGTTTATCTTTAAAAACCCTCGACCCCAAGAATAAGCCATGATCTCGACGTCAAGCATTGTTCCAAATTACATTAAGCAGATACTTTAGATTATAAAACTCAACTCAGTAAGGATACCTACGATTTACATTAGTTGACAGGGTGCGACGCTGTATCATTCTAATACAGCTGGGGATTTTATCATTAAAAGCTTTTACGAAAAACTGGAACAATTCTGAAAATACTACAGATTCATGTGATCTATGTAATGGAGGTGTGCAAGATATACCACATGTATTGTTTGTTTGCTCAAATATAACCTTGAAAGAGGCCAGACATCATTACTTAAAACCCATCTGTCTCAGATACAATATATCTACTGTACAAGGCCTAATAATGTTTTTTAAATCACTGCCTAATGAATATGTCTGCCATAATTTGTTTACATTTTTAAAGGGTTTCTCTAAAATATTTCTAAGAAGATACATCATAACTGGTTTTTATAAAGGAAATTTAAAATGTATTTTTACCTGTTGTTGACCTCAGTAGAGGTCTAAATCAAATGCAATCTTGAATCTTAGGTCCACAGAGTGGTTTTGACTCTTAACTTGGCCCACTTGTAGTTATCATTTTCGAAAATCCTTAAGGAATGGAAAAATAGTGCTCTTCACAATTTTCTCATCATCTTTCAGAGAAAAGTATCAGCAGCAATGTAATTCTTGCCCCAAAATTGATGCGTGACACATAGTTCTTACACTGTGCAGGCATGCCCTTTTAATGCTTCCACACGTGTTCATTCACCAATGTAAAGAACAGGAAGGGGTCTATGGGAAGGCAATGCTTGGTAAATGCAAATATCCCTACTGGCAAAGAGAATTATTAAAAAGAGACTAACTGGATACTGTGATCCAGATGGAGTTACCAGTCTAGGATATCAATAAAAATTCGAATTTTAATTGTAGTAAATTCAGAAAGTGCAAATTACCGGAAATTATTTTATGAAATCCTGTAACATGCCTTACTCTAGATATTTAAGGGTAGAGTATGGTAACAGAAACAAAAACATAACTGGAATGCTTGGAAGATTCATCATTAAATTGCAGCTCACAAATTATGAAACTCCCTTGGGACTGCTTTGGCAAAATCAACATATTGGTTCTCCAAACCACAACTACAAATATAAATATTGAAAACTTCCAGGGCTGTACATCTTTTTAAGTTTGCGCAGCAGTAGCCTGTGATCATCACCCTTTCCTTTGTATCATGAACATTTTAGTTAGACCAAGACACAGTTTTGAATTGACAAAGATAGATTGTTAAGATTAGCATTGGCGGTAGGCTATTGTGCACAACAAAACACTTTAGAAACCTTTATATTTTAAAAATCGAAACCCAAAGATCCAAAACACTGTAAACTGGCCTTCACCTGCTGAGCACCGAGAATATGAAACCAATCACCTGAAGAACTCAGACTCCACCCTAACCTTCTGACATTTCAATGAGAGCTAAAACCCCACAATTTTAGAACGTACTTAGACATTTAAGATGGCTATTCCTCTGCTCTCCATACACTCTCAAATATTCTATTCTTTTGTTGTATTTACTTATTTCCTTATTCCATTTGAAGTGCTCCACTGCCCATGTGACTAGCTTTCCCTATATACTACGATATACTAGGAAGATTGGGAGAGGGGACTGTGTGGTTGCAAATTTTAATAACGAGCAGGTTGTGAGATTTTTGTTAGAATATATAGGGAATACTAACTTAGAGTATCATTCCAGTAAAATCTCCCTTCTGCCATTAGGGTTTTTTTATAGTCTCTGTCATTTAACTTGGAAAGGGTGGTCAACTCCCTCTGAAATAATTCACCAGAGAGTATTATATGGAACCACACAGAGACCACCCCATTTAAGCCTAGCTAACAGATTTGCACCTCTGTCCGGCCTCGATGGCTGTGATTGACTACAGTGTGGTGGCCCGTCACTGTCAGAAAGTAGTTCTGTTTGGCCCCCTGTATTACCCGCGAGTAACATGGCCACCCGGCTGGATACTCTGCATCATGTAAGGAGGAGTTTGAACCAGAGAATTACTGCTAGCGAGGAGAGTAATGTTGGAGGCAGTATAGGGCTCATCGCGAGAGCTGAGTCGAACCCTGCAAATGATCTACAGCAGGAGCACCTACAGATAATGACTTGGAATGTTGCTGGGGTAAGGAATAAATTGCAGGATGTAAACTGGCTCAAAAGTATCCAACAATGTGATGTGGTCCTAATACAGGAGACTTGGCTTATAGATAATTTTTTCGTGAACGGATTTAAAACTATTTTAACAAATGCTATCCCCTCAAAGGCAGGTAGGGCCAATGGGGCCCTAGCAGCGTTAATATCCTTGTCTTCTACGCTGACACTTAAAAAATTCTATATTAAGGCACCAAATTTACAGTTTTTATTTTTTTCGGCAAAAGGACTACAGGACATAATAGTGATACATTTTTATAATAATATTTTTAATGCTTCGAGACATGAGGTTATCTCATCCTAAGACGAAGAATTGACGGACTTTATGAAGAGCACAGGCCCGGATTGCTCTTTAATTTGGGCAGGGGGTTTTAATATTGAACTCTGTAATCTTATATCGGGTATTCAATGCGGTTATGAAGAGGAACTAGGAAGTGCCTTTGCACACTTTCCACATAATAATTATGGGGAAAGTATAAATCTTGTCATGTTTAAGCACAATCTAGAAATTACAGAGAAAGACAAAAAGGGGAGTGGATGTGAGGCTAGGGGTTCTATTTATACTTATGAAGGAGCACGATCATCCTCATGTATTGATCACTTTATAACTTCAATAAATCTCAGGTTTTTGATATTCGAATGTACAGTTTCTCCAAGTTTACTGAGTGATCATCACCCCCTGTTATTAGCCCTAAACTCTCCCTCTTTTAAAAAATCTGTATCAAGCACTCATGCTGTGGATATAAAAACGTAGGGGGAAATGGGATTTCAATTAAATGGGCAGGTGTTGATCCAGAAGTTTTTATAAATAGGATTTTGCCAAAAGTTAATCATCATATTATAACCTGCCTTGATGAATCCTCAAACAGTACCGATATAGTGATGGCCTTCCAAAATATTTCTAATGTAATTTTTGAGAATTTACGAAGGAAATCTAAGACTAGTGTATCGCATTTCCCTAGATGGTTTGATAACCAATGTTCCAGATTAAATAGAGATTTAAAGTCTGCCCTAAAAATTGTTCAGCGTGATAGGGATGAGATTAACTCCCTTCGGAAATCATATAAAGAAGCCCTGACTGAAAGAAAATTGGAGATCAGGGAAAATGCCTGGGAGAACCTAATTAAAGCTGCGGAGACTAAAAATTCGATTCTTTTTTGGAAAACTTTGGACCAACCTTTTTTTAAAGATGTCCAATCAGCAAGAATTGATACGGTAGTCACTCCAGCAGATTGGTTGACCCATTTTGAAGCAATTTTTTATGAAACACATCAGGACATTACAAATAATGAGGATAAAACTGCCATAATTTTAAAAAACACCAAAATAGAAAGCATAAGTAAAGAGGAAATAAGAACAGCCCTCAAGAATAGCGCTAGTAAAGCGGCTGGCCCGATGGGGTGCCAATAGACATATTTAAATGTAATATGGATTTTTGGTTGCCCGTTTTGCATACATTTTTTAATGCCACAATTGACGGGGTGATACCTGCCACCTGGGCGGAATGTTTGATAGTCCCCATCTTCAAAAATGGAAATAGGAGTAGTGCTAGTTGTTATCGCCCTATATCTTTGCTCGATTCAACATCTAAAGTTATGGGCAGAATGTTGTTGGCCAGGCTGGAACAATGGGTAGAAGCAAAAAAGATCCTATCTGTAGCTCAGTAAGGCTTTAGACGAGGTGTTGGAACAATTGAACAATGTTTGAATTTAGAACTAATAATAGGAAAATATACATCCACAAGGGAGGTCTGCCTTCACCTCTGCTTTGTTGATTTGTCAAGTGCTTTTGACTTGGTAAATCATTCAAAGCTATGGAAGACGCTGGGAGGGATGGGTGCCCCCGAGGATATTATTGATTTCTTATCTCAAATCTATGCTCGTCTTTCCGCCAAGATACATTACGGAATACACGGAGAATGCACAAAGCACTTTAACATTACACGTGGGATTAGACAGGGCTGTACCCTCGCGCCTCTTTTGTTTTCACTCTATATAAATGGTGTTGATGTTTTATTACAGAACTTGGGGGCAGACGTCCCCAAGATTGGTAATCGGCCTACGCCCCTTTTGTTGTACGCCGAAGATGCAGTCCTAATTTCAAGGACAGCGAATGGCCTACAAATTTTAATGGACAATTTTACTAGTTTTATGACAGAAAAATCCTTAAAAATCAATCTGAGCAAGACTTTGGTCATGTCCTGTGGTAAAAAGAATATTAAAATTAAAACTCACTATATTAACGGGATACGGATTGAGAGAACATCTACCTTCTCTTATTTAGGTATCCTTTTTAACAGTAAGGGCACTTGGGACACACATATAACTTTATGCAAGATGAAATTTGTGAAATTAGTTGAAGCTATCTTCAGATTCTCCCATAAAATTGGCAATAAACCTGTACGGGAGATCCTGAAGTTATATGAAGCAAAATGTATTACAGGGAGTTGCTATGGGGGAGCCTTATGGGGTCAGGCAGATACGACGCCGATACACACCCTTGAAAACAAATTTCTAAGACGTTTGTTAGCCGTACCTGCCTCCACCCCTTCGATTATTTTGCATACAGAAACTGGGACATCATATATATATGATCTGATTAGTTTGGCTACTCTAAAGTTGTGGCACCGTGTCTGGAGTAGGGAAGAAACTCACTTTACGAGGGATATTATATTAGACTGTCTATCCCAAAATCGATGTAAGAAAATACCCTGGTTAAGTTATATTAGTAGCCTACTAGAAGAATGCAACTTGGTATTGAATTGGAATCAATCCGAAGATATTAAAAAAATCAGTAGGGTCGAATTAAAAAGGAGCCTCTTGAACGCTAGGATTGCGTCAAGAGATGTGGTTTCAAGTACTAAGATAACCATTGTCTCCTATCTTGAGGGGCCAATTGTAAAGGGTATACAGCCATACCTCGTTTCTATAACAAATGTTCAGCATAGATTCTACCTAACCAGACTACGGATGAACACATTACATTTTTTTTTTGCCTTTCCAAAAAGGGCTAAGTGGGGTGCCAATCTCCCAAATTGTCCATGTGATGGTAGGGCCAAACAAAGTACCCTTCACTTTTTACTTTTTTGCAAATTTTATATAGAAATTAGAAAACAATTTTTACGTCCAATTTTTAAAGAAAATTCCCTGTATTCCTATAAAGCCGCTTTTAACTGTTTACGAAATTTGGAAAATGTATTTGGCTGTAATGCAGTAAACTGCTATATAATGTCGGCAATTAAACAAAGGAATGAACTCGTTCACTTAGAAATGTTGAACTATGAAACAATATAAAGTGTATTTTCGTTATGATATGTATAATTGTATAATGACTATGTGCATTTTAAATATGTAATAATGCTGCTTCTTTCTGGTTATAAATGAATTTGTATTGTATTTTATAGTATGCTTTTATGGACATTTTGTATGATCCGATTAAAGCTTGTTATTGATTGACTAGCTTTCCCCTGCACACAATATAACACCAGCACCAGAGAAATGTAAGCCAAGAATAGAACATTTTGACAACATAAAGCCATAAACTGTCAAGGGTCAATAAAAGAGGCTAGTGCACTGACTGGTGAATGAAAATATTTAGAAACGTTTCTTAAGAGAAATAAACAGAAACAGCGCAAGCAATGGATAAAAGGGACACGATTTAACGCAGAAAGTACAAGAGAAGCTTTCGGATATAGATAACATTTGAGTGTTGTGATGTGAGCAGAGTTAGGGAGGTGTCAGTTTCAAAGTTGGAAAGGGGAGAGTATTTGAGCTCTTCCGATGCAGAAAATATGGAATAAGAAATGAATACAATTCATTTTCCGAGGCATCAGACAAATCTGGCCATTGAGAGGAAAAATGAGTTCCCAGATGTCATTTAAAGATTAAGGGGGCCCTTGGAGTTTGGTGCATAAGTGAACCAGAATTAATCGTCAGTTCTTCAACTTGCCAAAGTCACAGCCCTTTTAGTATTTGAAAATGTGTACAGTTATGGAGATATTTTTGCACATTATAAATATAGTACGAATAGTTCTCAAGCTGATGAATATACAGATAACCATATGCTTCGTATGCTTATGGTTTTGTCCACCAGTGGTTGTTGATTACTGGGGAGTTCCTGTGACTGGTTGAGGCGTTTGTTGCGACAGACTGGTAGATTTCTCTTTGGAAAGGCCTATATTGAAACCTTTTCGAATTGGGGAACCGTAGGGGTTCCACTGACTGTCGTCTGCCAGGGGAAACCCTGGACCTGAAGGCGCGGGCGCCACAAGGCCCAGAGGTCATAGTGATGGTCGCTTCTCTGTGTGTAGGGTGGGACAATGAACACTAGATTCCCATTACAGGACTGCCTTGAAGGTATGGTGGAAATCAATCTATATCCCTGACACGCAGGGAGAATTCGCCCTGCATGTCGAGGCTGTTGCTTTTTTATTTTCTAAAACAAACTCCAGCAGTTTGTATTTGAAAAACGAAAAACTTCGCCATGCAGGTCCAAAACAAAATGCCACCCCTTCAGCAAAATGCAGTGGCTTCACTGTAGCTGACACCCTTGTCTCTAAGCGTGGTCCTAATAAGATGTCTTATTCTTTCATGCAAAGATTGCTAGAAAGATGGACTGCACTGTTGTGGCTGGTATTAAATATTGTTTAGAAAATAGTGTTTCTCTATTTATAACAACCAATGTCAAACTCAGTAGGTCTGGCTTTTATTTCAGTGAAAATGCTGCGCTATTCTTCATAAATGGGTGAGCTTGTGTGTCGAAGAGCATATAGGAGACAGTGAGATCTATCTATCTCTCTGTCTATCTCTTAGTCAATCACTCCAATCAATCAATCATTCAATCAATCTGCTTAACTGTCTCTCTGTCTATCTATCTATCTATCGGACGTCAATCTATTTACATGTCTGCTTGTCTAACTATCCATCATAAGTCAATCTGTTTATATGTCTATCTATCTACGTGCCTATTTACCTGCTCGCCGAGTGCTGCTCATAGTTGTAGCTTAGCTGCACTTAATAAAATTCCTATTTACTCCTATGTAGGTGGGCGGAGTGGAGGGCCATCACATTCTAATGCTCTCCTTGAATCCAGCATTCTCAGTCCACAGACCCAAGCCAATGCAATCCCTTCTAAATGGCTTGAGTTGGTTTACTTCATGGTTATTAAGTCCCTGGGCGTGAGGTTCCTTCAGCATTGTAAGTTATTATACGCACCCATTGAGTACCGGTTCTCTGTGTTTATAGGCCTCATGCATTCAGCTAGGTCTGAATGCCGTGGTGCACAAGCAGCCCAAGTCCAACTCTGAGCATATTTAAACATCAGATCCTCAGGAGATGGGAGGTGGCATCTGTCCATAGTTCCAGACAACCCTGTCCTTGTGGATTCAGAGACACAGCCTGCTTTCAGTGTGTCTGTTCTTGAGACCAATTCCTCAAGTTCCCATCTCCACCAATGCCTCATAGCATGATTGGGACGCTCACTGTGACCATCGTCGAACTCATTTACTTTGGGCAGTGGTGGGCAGACAGGTATACATAAACTTGCTGCACGTGTAAAATACCTATGTTTTAACTCAAAATCTTGCTGCATGAACCAAACACCATTCATTTCCATAGCACAAACACAACCACAAAATGAGATGAAATGGAACATTTGAAAACTGCGTCAATCACCCCAGAAATGTGACATCTCGGCATTAAATCCCAGAACAGAATGGGCACATCTCACTTTCTCCAGTAAACGGCACACAGAGGGGCATATCATCAAGACAATTACCACAGCTTTAGCAGCCGTTTTCGGCCGGAAAGCGGCGATAATTCTAACGCGGTATTCACCCGTTTCACTAATGCCTTGCATCTCATCGCTAACGAGATGCAAGGTAGGCGTTCCTCACATACACTACATGGCAAAACATCGATAACGCAGCTTCGCGCTATCAACATGGATGCCCCATACCTGCGTTGCGACTATGAAAGTCGCGCAAAGACCAAATTAATGCTGGTTTCTAACGCCAGGTTAATTTCTGACTTAGCCATATTGCCCTATGGGGGGTGGATTGTCATGCTAAATCCACCATGGCATATTAGCAAGGGATTCCCTATCGCTGACATTTTATCGCTGGATTACCAGCGATATTGCAGCATTTCGCCGCTATCGCTGGATATTTTCTCGCTTTGTAGATAGCCGTTGATGATAACGCGCTATCTCAGCGATAAAATCCAGCGATAGCCGGCGATAACTTTAATCGCGCTAAGCGTGCCTAGCGATATTTATCGCTGTCAGTTGCTAATATGCCCCAGAGTGTGGGAGAAAAAGAAGTTTAAAGAGACTTTCTAAAAACAAGCATTTGCAATGCAATAGGTCTCACATTTACACGAGTTTAAGCCATTGGCATTGTAAATGACAATGCCTTTTATTTACATTTCAAAAACCAAAACATAAATAAAAGTTATTGTCATTTACAATGCCAATAGCTAAAACTCACGTTGATGCGAGACCTATTGCATTGCAAATGCTTGTTCTCGGTGGGAGCAGGGAGCGCCCCACAGCCAGGAGATGGAGGCCAAAGAAGTGTATGGGTGGAGAGAGGTGGCAGGGGAGGATGTGCGCGCATGTGTTTGTTTTGTTAAGGCTAGAAAAATGCAACAGCTGGTCCCTTTATAATGCACCACAGGTGGAGGCTGGAGGAGAAATAGGAGAGAGAAAGAAAGAAACGGAGGAAGTAAGGATGGAGAAAGGAAGTTCGGGGTTTGAAGAGACAAGTTCTAGACTTGGTCAAAGTGAAAAGAAAAACAAGTGAAAAATGGAAAGGCGTAAAGCCATAGAACAAGCAACGCTACTTAGGGGGCGGAGAGGGTGGGGGGGTTAAAAGGCCAATAAAGGTGGTAACGGGCGGGAGGGGAAATGTGCTGGAAGGGGTGAAAGAGACGGAGGAGAAAGGAGGACACGAGGAGTCTAACATGAGGGGGAAGCAGACAAAGAGGAGGTGTAAGAGGACTGAATAAGCACATGGACTGGAAAACACTAGCACACAGATGTAGTCCGCGCTCTGATCTTGCTGCTGCGCCCCTGTTTGGCGGAGTCCGTGCAGGAGCTGGAGGACGCCCAACAGGAGGAGGTTGGTGGCTGCATGGCTGTGGCGGGAGCTGCCCTGCTGCAGCCGGCCTGCCATGCTGCTTCTTTCCCCTCTGCCTTCCTCTAAGACTTCTTCTCAGCGCCACCGCGTTTTCAGCTTCTTCAGCTGGCCTCCTCACTCCCCGCGGGCAGCTGCTCGTATGCTGGCTGACTATATTACATGATAAACAAGCCATTTAGCTGGCGCAAATAAATGAGCGCGGTGACCCTGAAGCGGGCGCCGCACTGAGTCTTAAAGTTGCAAAAAATAAATAAATAAATGCACGTGGTGTCTCTGAAGCATGCGCTGCGCTCAGTGTTCAAGTTAAAATCAATAAATAAATAAACCGAGCATGGTGTCCCTGAAGCGGGAGCCGCACTCAGCATGAACATACAACTAATAACAAGCTGTCGCCATTGCCCGAATGAGAAAAAAGGTGCCCTCCGACTAATTCAAGGAGACCGTGTAACGCCGCAAGGAAACTGTCGAGTCCGGATGGACGGGGCCAAAAGGAGACAGGGCGTTAACCAAGAAGCCTCATTTTCAATCGGAGGCCAGCGTTTAGCATGAATGATGATGCCAGCCAATCAAAATGATGGGCGGCGCTTCAAGTCCCCTGCAGAAATCTTATCGATTACAAGACGCCACGCAGAGCAAGCAGCGCCTGCGCGCTCCAACGCTAGGCGAGACCTAATGACAACATTTTCCACTTGTCTCAAAGAAAGGGGAAGCTGATTCCAGGCCTCTGCCCAAGTACAGAGAAGGATCTTCCTCCTCTGGCCTGTACCCCAAAACTAGGAATTTGCAATAAGGCACAAAGTGATCAGAGAGAAAATTGGGGCCATTTAGATAGAACCCCCTACAGACTATGGTCAGAGATGTAAACAAAATCCGCTTTTCCACAATAAAGTTCTCTTAATCCTTTTGAAGTAGAACATCACAGGACACTTTGAGATAGGTCTGACTGCAACATTCTGGACAGCCTGCATTTTTTAAATCAGATATTTAGGAATGCCCAGATAGAGACTGTTGCAATACTCAAGCTGTGACGTGATTAGGGCATGAACTACAGTCTTTCTAGCCAATGGGAAGGAACTGAAAAAACTTCTAAAATATTTAATCAAAGAGAAACATGTCACTGAAACTGTACTGACCAGGTGACGGAAAGAAAGATCATTGGCAAACTTTACTTCAAGGTTCCTCACTACGTCTGTAGGAAGAGGAGGCTTGGAAAGGTCATCTGACCACCAAATCAGAGAATTGATTATTTCCAAATGGGAAATTTCTGTTTTGTCTGTGTTACACTTTAAGTGATTTCAATGTATCCACCCAATAACTTTTTTCAAACTTTTCTTCAGAACTTGAAGAGTTCTTGTCAAGTGACAAAATCCATTGAGTATCGTCAGCATATGACATGGTAGAGATACCAAAAGATTTCACAAGCACAATAAGGGGGAACACATTAAACAAATATCCTCTATTTGTTTTAGCACAAACTTTATTGCTTTTTCAAAAGATATGATGCATCCAATATACTGTGGCCATACAGTGACAAGTATAGCAAAAATGTCTATACAGTGTACTTATGAAACATCATCGAAGAACATGAACAGGTCTCGGCATAGAAAGAAATCGTCAAAATTATGCAATCAGAACTCCCACTACCCTCCCCCTAAACTCATGAGACTATGTCACCAATCTGTGAATGTATGCACAAAAGGCATCATACATGGAAGTATGTGTCGGGCCCTCTCAGCATCTGCATGATAGTGGATAAGTATAAGGCGTAACCTTCCAACCGGGGTGGGGGGTGTCCCTCAGTGAGTGAAGGAAAGGAGGGGGGGCAATATTGTGGCCGAATTTCACTAATGTCTGTTGTAGAACACCATCCTCGGATATTTCATCTTCCGCCCCAAATCCTTCCATTCAAGCAAAATGGGCTTCTTACGTAAACCTCTATACTGTTGCCGCCGAAGTGCCTCGCTTTCCAGTAGTCCCAGCGCACAACCTCCTCCTGCCACTGAGTTACCTCTGGAGCCCTTGGAGACTTCCAGCGCCTGGTGATCAACCACTTTGCTAGTAGCAGGGCCAAATCAATAAAATGTGTTGCCACTTTGGTGCTATTCGGTCTAGGATGAAGTCCCAAGAGAAAATGTGCTGGTGTACCCTAGTGAGCAATGCCAGTCTGTTCAGTTAATGTGGTTGCAGTCTCTGCTCAATTTGAAGACAACAAGGGCAACATCCAGAGGATGTGCATGAGGTCAGCATCCCCTGAGGGGCATCGAGGGCACGCCAGAGAGGCCACTGGAAACATAGAGCTAAGTCTGTGCAGAGTTAAATATGCTCTGTACAGTATGGAGAATTGAATGAATTTAAATCTTGAGTTACGTGAGACTTTCTTGGGATTCCAACAGCTTCGCCCACTCCCTGTCTGACAGCTCCCGAGAAAGACCAACTTACCATTTAGTTCTCAAAGATATGAGTAGTGTCCCTATATGGGCCTGGAGCCCACGGTGGAGCCAGAGCACCAGGTGTCTGCTATGTCTCATAGTACATAATGGTTGAAGCAACTCATATGTCTCAGATTCCCTCTGATTGGGTGCCCAGTGCCACTGAAAATAGCGGAGAATACTGGCATGCGTGGGAAAGAGAGTTTCTGGTAGCCCATACTTAGTGTAAAATCAGCATAGGATATCAGCACTCCATCCTAGTACACGGATCCCACTGTCAGTACCCCCTCCCGCCACCAGGGGCCAAGCCCGGGTGCCGTCAGTGTGCCTGAAGTGGTATGTTCGGTGCCTAGCGCACCACTAAGTCAGTATATTTCCGAGCCATCTTCCGATATGACAGGGCTACACGTTATAATAGGGAGCCCAAGTGGGGTATGGCCACACCTGGACTTACTAAATGATGGAGGTGGCCCTGGTCAATTTGTGCTGCCGTGTAGTCTATCTCCAGTATGGTATGTCCTGCCAACCAACAGGACAACCATTGCAACTGCCCAGCAAGACAATATGCCTTAAAATCAGGGGCTCCCAGGCCATCCCTGTCCATTGGTAGCTGTAGCTTAGCAAAGCTTACTCTACAATGGCCCCATCCCCAGGCGAGACCCACTAGCATGGTGTTCAATAATCGGGACACATAGGCCGGTACTACAATCGACAAGTTCACAAAATGATACAGCAGAAGCAGCAGAATGACCATTTTTGCCAGGGCCAGGTGTCCCGCCACAGATAGAGGCAATGTGATCTAAAAACCGATATGGGATCGCAGGGAGTTCGTTGTACAAACTAGGTTACCCTCCAGGAGGTCTTCTGTCAGTGGATAAATGTGGATACCTTAGTAGTGAAATGTGTGTGGTGCTTCTGGTATAGCCATCATCCCTAACGGCAGCATGGAGTCTGTATTTCTGGCTGCAAAAGAGAATGTCCATGATTTATCCACTTTACATGGAGCCCCAACAATTCACCAAACTCTGTCAACAGCTGAGCTATACTATCAAGCCTTCTATGGAGTTTTTTAAGATATAGGATAATGCCATTGGCGTATAAGGATACAGAATGTATCATACGGCCTATGGGGATTCCGCACTCCCCATCCTCTCATTGCAGTCGCTGGGCAATAGGTTCAACAGCCAGCACAAACAGGAGTGGTGATAGGGGACAACCCTGACGCATCCCCTGTAATATCTGGTAAGAGGCAGAGATGTACGCATCCCTAGGCCCTGGCCGTAGTCTCCCAGTATAATAATTGCACCCATTGAATATATGCCGGAGGCATTCCGTACCTGGAAGGTGCCGCTGGCATGAAATCTCATCCCTGTGTGTCAAAAGCCTGACGGATCTCCAAGGAAATACAGCCAGGAAACGGGCACCACCTCTGGACAGCATCCATTATGTAAAATAATAGTTGGATATTTAAGGAGGTACTACCTTGAGAAACGAAGCTGCATTGATCGGTATGCAACAACTCTAGGAGTAGCGGGAGCAGCTGACACAAAAAGATTTTACTTAATATTTTATACTCAGTATTTAATAATAACAGAGGTCTATACCAGGTGAGCTCTATGGGTGTTTTACTGGGATTCAGCAACAAAGTCACTAGTGCTTCCCTAGTAGGGGGGAGTAAGCCATTCTCGATTGAAGAATTATAACGTTTTTCGAGCTGAGGTATGAGGCGCACTGCATACGCGGAATAAAATTCGACGGGGATCCTGTCTGACCCTGGAGTTTTATGCGGCCGAGGTCTTTGCTGGCCCATGTATCTAACCTGCGGACATAGGGGTACCAAGGGCCTTTCAATCATCAGTTGGTACTCTGGGCAACGTTGCTTGGAGTGAAAAGGAGGTGGTAGCTGCCGTGTCCGAGGGTGTTAGGGCAGTGTACAGCCGCATATAAAAGTCCCATAAGGCCGGGTTAATATCTAACTGTGTCTTATCCAAGCCCTGGGTCAGTGTGTTTATTGACAGAAATGGCAGATCAGATGGGCCAGGAGTGCACCTGATTTGCCAGTATCTGTATGTGTTCTCCGACTGTAGGCTTTGTAGTCTATAATGCGGAGGTCTTATAGAAGTTGTGCATAAGTTAGCCTAGCCTCTCGTAGCCTCTGTGCCACCTCATCCTCCTTGGTCGCCGCCGTTCCATCTGGCCCAGCCTGCACTCCAGTTGTGTGAGCTCACGCATGACCTCCCTTCTGGCCCGCCCACTGCACTTTTGGCTGTACCTCTAACCACTGCCTTGAAGGCCTTGAAGGCTTTCTACTCCCCTAGAGGTGAGGGGGCGTACCCGAGTTCTCGGAGAAGTATGTGTCAGTGCAAGTGACAAGTTTGTCTCTGAGCACCGCATCTTCAAGCAATGCGGACTGTAAGCGATATGTTGGGATTAGAGCAGGAACGTGGCCCCGAGACAGTGCTATTTCAAGGGGGTTATGACCAGATATTGTTTTCACTAAATAGGTAGTGCGGGGAATGTTAAGTTGAAGGTGTGAGGAGCATAGAAACCAATCAAAGTGGGAATGTAATGTGTGAGGAGGAGAATAAAACGAGTACTCTCTCATGCCCAGATTGTGATTACGTCATACTGCAAGGCACCAACCCTCCAGCCACTGTCTTGGTATTTTCACTTGCTGCATGGGGGCCGTACCTGGCAGGGGGGATGTGAGCGATCGAGAGTTCTGTCCAAAACTGCATTAAAATCCCCACCCAGTACCCACGGGTAAGGTGTCCAGTCCGCCTACATCACCGACAAATGAGCCAAGAACACTTCCCGCTCTGTAATAGGCACGTAGATGCAGCCAAGTACAACTGGAGTCCCATTTAACTATGATATCATTGCTCTCTCCATTTTTTACATACTTTCTGAGGCTCCGGGATGGTGAGATGGGTCTCCTGTAAGAATGTAATTTTCATGCAGCGTCTATGCAATTGGGCTAAATCCCTATGCCGTTTGTACACAGAGCTCATAACCCGCACATCCCAAGTGAGTATGTTATAGGTGTTTAACTCAGTAGGCATCATAAGTAGATTCTGGGGAAATCACGTAATCTCCCCGTGCCTAACAAAAAAGAATGCCAACTGGTGCTATGTAAAGCGCTCTGATACTTGATAGGTGTCAAGTCCGCGCTAAATAATACTCCGTAAAAAAAAAATAACAAAATAAACAAGTATTGAAATGTTGCCCCACCCCACAGCAGAAATAACAGCTATTGCGATAGACCTCACTTTACCTCCATTGGATATGATAGGTGACTGAGTCCAACAATAAAATACATTTCCCCAATACACGGTCCAACGATACAACGTTGTTCGACCATACAAGAAAGCACACAGTAACACATGAAAACCTTTTGTGAAATCGCCCTTGGGGTCCATGGTGCACAGTCTATAGGGGCTTCTCAGTTCGTATATACAGTCCAATTGGGAACTGCCAGTGTCCCGGGCCCAGAGCCCGATAATAGGTAAAAAAAATCAGCACACACTACACCAGGGGCATCCCCCTGAAAAAAGGGAATAGACTTACATGATAGTGCACGGGATTCAACACATTGTAGGAGTAAACATATCCTCCTCAACAGGTCCAGCCACAGCAAATGAAAGGGCCATTAGAAAGAACAGCCCGACCCCACCAAAGACCTCCCATAAGATGTAAATTGGGAACGCAGAGCATGTGTGGGCCGCAGGGAAGGTCGGCCATAGTATGAAACTAAACAGTAGCCCAGTTATCAGAGAAGGGAAGGAGACATCCTAGCAATATCACAACTACGTAGTGTAGTTATTGTGGGGAACCATTGTGTCATACATGACGTCTAGGGTTTCCCCAATGCAACATGGTACTCAAGTAACAGTAAACCCAAGAGCTTGCTAGCTGTCTGTGGAGTGAACAACGGAAACAGGGCAGAGCTACCCACGAGTCTGAGGGGCATATTATCAAGGACGGCGTTAAAATTATCGCCTCTTTAGCGGCAGAAAACTGCCGTTAAACCGGCGATAATGGGCTTGATAATATGCTCTAGAGAATTCTCATAGAAGCCCATGTTGACACCAGAACATGGGCTTCTATGGGAATTCCATAGAGCATATTATCAAGCTCATTATCGCCGGTTTAGCGGCAGTTTTCTGCCGCTAAACCGGCGATAATGTTTAACGCCGTCCTTGATAATATGCCCCTGAGTTCGATGCACTGTCTGACGTGGGGCTGGGGCTAAGAATGGGATGGTTCTCCCGGAGGGAAGAGGCAGACAGAAGAGCTGCCTTTTGACCCTGCAGTGCTTATTGTGGAGACGGAGCCATGTCTTTCTGGGAACTGTCGGGTGTCCTCCGTCGCGCGGTGGTCGCTGCAAATGGGCTTTATGGACTGAGATGCTCTGGGATTTTGGTAATCGTGAAAGTGTTGCTCGATCCAGTCCCACGCCAGTTCAGGGGCCTTGAAAACGTGGGTCTTCTGCTCGTGGATCACCTTGAGCCTGGCTGAGAATAATAATGCAAATTTAATGACCGCACTGCGCAACTGTTGTTTCACTGCGTGAAAGGACGATATTTTACATTGGACTGCTAGGGGCAGATTTACAAGCCCCTTGCGCCACTTTTGCGTCACTTTTAACATGGAGAAAGTGACGCAAAAGTGGCGCAAGGGGCTTGTAAATCTGCCCCCTAGTGTATAATCAGGAAACACAGCTATTCGGGCATTGTCCATGAGAATTGGCGCATGTTCCCTCGCAATTCGGAGAAGTACGTCCCTGTCCTTGTAATTGAGGATGCTGACCACAAAGGGTCTTGGTAGCGCACCGGAGCTGGCTTCAGCGCAGGCACTCTGTGAGCCCTCTCCACCATGAACGGTTCGGACAGACCCGTTGGTGCCACTCGACCAAACGATCAGTTCTCGATATACTGAGTGCCATCAGGGCCCTCTATTCCCTCCGGTATGCCAGATATCTGGACATCATTACAGAGTTCTGTGTCTTCTGCATGTTCCCACAAGGATTCAACTTGGCGTTGTAAGAGCGCTATTCCCATAGATTGTTCCTTTTGCCATGGGGTCAGTGAGGTGAGGGCTAACTCGTTTGACTTGACTCTGTCACTCAATTTTCTTTGATCATCCTTGAGAAGAATAATGTTTGTGGTGAGGGTGCCCTGTCTTTGTTCTATAGCTATCCGAGAGTCTCTGATCTCATATAGGATGACATCCAATTTATCCATTGTGGGGCCTGGCCCCTTAGGTGGGATGTACTCCTCTGGAGGCAGCATGGGGGAGCAGCCAGATGTTGTAGAGCGGGCTTGTGAGTGTTCCTGGGGATCCGCCATTTTGGCCCTGGTGCAACTCATCAACTCGAAAGACCAGAGAGCCAAAAGCAACTGCAATTGAGATTCTAACACTGATCCCTGGGAGCCAAGGCATGCACTCGCTGAAGTGAAGAGAGTGAACCCTATGCAGCAGAAGGCGCATTAAAGCGTTGCATGGGGCACGCTCAGTCGAGGCCAAAAGACCACAATCCTTTAGCGCAACGTGACATTAGGGGCCTGGAATGGCAGGTACAATAGTCGCTGAAGCACTCAGTACCTGTGTCTGTGTCCCCGGTACACATGGCGTTGTGGGTTTTTAGTTCTGTGAGGGCAGCGCTGTGTGATGGTGTAGCCACCCACCGAGAGAGGGCACAGTTTTGGTGGTGCCACCCCCGAGGCGAGCAGGCATGGGATCCTGGGGCCGGTTCAGTGCTATAGAGTGCGGCCCATCAAGGAGAAGCCCGCCATCTCCCAATGCAAGACAGGAAAAGCGCGTCTCTCTATTGTAGTTCCCAGTAGTTTCTGGAGAGGGCCTTGTGACAATGTTGAGAGCAGGCCACACCTGCTGGCCCAGTGCCGCCCCCTGGGAAAATTGTGCTCTATGCATTAAGTAGACTGGGTTGCAGAGTGGCGTGCCAAGGTGATGTGTTCGTTTCAATGTCCGTCGCAAGCACCACGGAGGCATTGACCTCTTCAGGGCTGCAGGGAAGCGGTGCACACCATGGCTCAGGCCTCCTGCAGCCAATGATGGCAGGCAGACTAGATTCTGCCAAGGGGCACTGTCTCTCCCCTGTTTGCTATGTCCAGAGTGTGTTAGGGCAAAGTCAGAGAAGTGGGGAATGGGCTCCTGTGGGAAGACCAGAGAGTCTTGCTTGGTGCAGGCCTGCAGCGCCACGTGAGTGCACCCGAAACACTGGCCTAGGCCCAGTCACTCTATCCATGGCAGCAGTGGGGCCCTGATAGGTGTAAGAGAGCACCAATGGATCAGAAGGTGTTTATGTTTGGGGCCAGTAACTAGAAGGCCAGCATTCGCTGTGTCTGTGCTGCCAGGCCACTCCCTGCACTCCAGCAGGTGATGTCAGGCAAAAAGAGGTAGGTAGAATTGCAGGCAATGAGGCCGCTGGGCCCACAGCATCGGGAGGCCTCACCTCCTGTCTGCCGTAGATCAGCATATGGGCCGTGGCAGACTCCACTCAGGTCACAGCACACGTCCTCCGGTCCCACTACCATGGGATACACGCCTGCTGCCTTCACTGCTGCTGGGTCGGCTCAGCTTTTCGTACTGCTGTAGGACTTATGGTGCCAGACGGGTCCATGAGTTCCCAGCCCTGCCCACCACTCTGTATGCCACACCTCTGACATTTCATCCATGAGTCCGCGCTGCCTCCCGTCTCAGTCAGGCATGTCCCGGATTCCGTCCAGTAAGCGAGCCAACACCAGTGGGTCTCCAGTCGGGGCCTGCAGCGACGACGGTCTGTCATTGGCCAGACTCTCTGTCGCAGCCCAGGTCTCTGCACGACAGGCCCGGTTCTAGCAGGGGGGCCGGTTGGGCCAGGCCCACCCAAACATGACCTTTGGCCCACCCAGTCACTGCAGAAGAGGCCATGGAGAAGGCAACCCTTAAGTGCTTCCTCAATTTCAATGGCGGAAAGTCGAAATGTTTTTTTCACTGTCTTTAAAACTGAAATTGAGTGGTGTGTTTTGGGGGTAGAGGTGGGCGAGAAAACAAATTAGCAGGCGTAGCCAAGCTAAGGCTCTGTCTTGGTCCTCACAGCCCATGCACAACTGAGCCCTGAAAGTGTTTGCTATGTGAAACATACAACAAACATCATTTCACATATTATACAGTCCCTTCAAAAAAATTTTTTTTTTAAATTTAGTCAACAAATGGAAGCTTTGACATTAATGTCACAATATAGCGCTGCGCTGAGAAGTACTATTAAAAGTGAGCTTACAGTCATTCCTACCCTGTCCTCACCCTGGTAACAGTGCCATTAGTGAACCAAGAGGGAAGATAGTTGTCATGTTGACCTTGTAGGTGGCCCAGGTTATTCAGATTATTATAGAGCAACATTGGCCTTAGTTACTAGAGATTTGCCCAGAATCACAAGATGTTGAGCCAACAGAGACGCAAACCTAGCTTGTTCAATTCCAAACTTGGAGCTCTTGCCGTAATGCCACATCCTGGGTAGATTGAGGGTGGCAGGCAGAAGGTACATGAAAGCTTGGCTCATTATGGGCTCGAAGTTCCAACAGGACCTAAAGCTGACCCAGAGCTCGGCTTCATGCTCAAACCTGGGTCAAGCTTTAAGTGTCAGTCTTCCTAAAGCAAAATGTCATGGCTTATGTGTTGTAACAGGGACCTCCTAAACCTCGAACTACCATTACACTCTGCTTAGAGTCCTGGTGCTGGTGCTAAAGCCTGGCCTGCTGGAAATTATAAGTTGGGCTGCTGAGTATAGACATCAGCTCTTACTCTCAAATAACTCTCTAGACGCACTGTATGTCTGTTTAAAAGAAGACATAATGAAAATCTTGGGTTTGTAGGCTTCCTACAGAATTGATAAAAATTGGGCCTGCAGTGGCCCACCCAGAGAAACCCATGGCCCATCCAGATAAAAATTCCTAGAACCAGGCCTGCTGCATGAACAGGCGCAATGGCACAGAGGTCTCCCAGCTGCTCTTCGGTGTCTCCCGGGCCCCAGGGTTGTTACCTCTAGACTCAGGGGTCAGCTAGAGTGCATCGTGACAGGTAGATGCGCTGGTGCAGTGCTGTATAGTGGCGGATGGCTGGGCCTGACCCGGAAGATCAGCAATTATGCTACCGCCATCTGCGGCTGCTAGCCACGCCCCCCCTTACACAAAGACACTCTAAAGGAGCATATGAACCACACTGCTGATGATTCTATCCAAACAACCAGACATCAGACTCCAGTGTGTGACATAATACATGAGGGAAAAGCATAAATAGCACCTTAACTGTGGCAGTGCTGTGAGGCCATACAATTATAAAACATGGGCAACACAAACCTCACTAACATATTGCTGCTCTGGGAGTGGGCTATCAAGCTAAGCATGTCCTTAATCCTGGTGCACTATTAGGGAGTTATAACTGAGGATAAGGACAAACTCCGCAGACTGCTCCACTCTCGATGAATCTTAACTCAAATGCCAGGTTCCCCATACATTATCCAATAGTTAGGCCAGTGGCAGCTCCCTTGCAAAGGCGGAGGCGTGTTGCCCCACTGCCTCGAAGCAGCAAAAGAAAGGAAAAAATAAAATTATAATAACATAATGTTATTATCATTTTATTTTGTCTTCCTGTTACGGTAGCTTGCATGAGGAGGTGAGTCGGGGCTGCAGAGAAGAGGAGTGGTAGAACGCTCCTAAGTGCGCAATGATAGTTTGGCTGACCCTCTCGGCCCACCCAAACCAGTCAGACACAGTTTCCCTGTTCTCGATGCAGGCTGCATTACAGCCAGCGTGGAGAACATGCCCACCCCTCGAGCCCTTGGCTGAGCGCAGTGTGACGGCACTCAGACCAATCACAACGCTGCATTGCAGCATTGTGATTGGCTGCGGGGAGTGTGGGAGCCATGGAGCTTCCTGCTTCCTGTTTCTCCCAAGAACCTAGGAAGATGGCGGGACGCAGGAGAGCCGGCGGCGGCTGGCGAGCCGGCCGTCCTGGAGGTAAGTGATTTGTTTTAACCTGATTACCCCCCGCCCTTTCGCCCCCAGCTGCCCCACTGCAGCTTCCAGGTAGTAGCCACGACAGCAGCAGCATAAGTGACCACATGATGTGCGTCCCCCGTGATTCTCCTTGAAAGCCCCACTGATGGGTCGCTGCCCTTTTCATTCCTCCACGATAACAAAGTCATTTGATGGCTACCAGAATCTAAATTCGTACCACAGCAGAAGAGGCTAGTTCTCCAAGTCTCCCTCCCACTGCCCCAGCTGAGAGAGTGGCCCATGAAATATCCGTGGCTGGCTGAACATCCTGAGCACAGCCTTGATGTACCACCAGGAACAGTGCAAAAGGAAACAGACTTACTACAGCTCCTTAGACATCCACTAGATAAATACTGCAGTCTCAATCCTTGGCATCACCATTACTTGTAGGCAGTGCTTAATTTGTAATAAAATATTTGCCAGGGCCCTCGCCAGTAGGCCACTGCAGCTTTTATCACCCATTACCTTGCCAGTACTGCCAACAACAATACCTATGCAACTACCAACCATACAACTCCTACAGATGTGATATTCAGACAATTCCAGACCCCCAAAGCTATAAGAATGGCTTGGGCGTCAGGGATGAATCGTTTTTTTTTTTTAAAAAACCTTTATTCAGTAAATCCGGAACACAGCTATTCAGCCGACAACCCGGAGGTTCGGCAGCTTAAGTTGAGCAACACAGAAAAGCGTTCGCACTGCACCGAAAGGAGAATCAAAAAAGGTTCAGTTTTAAATAAACACAAACACGAACCAAACACTTGCAAGGCGATAAGCTTCGAATGCACAAGAGGGGTGCCCATCAGGGGGAGCTAGTCCCATTTCGTCCACCAGAGACAACACTATAATGAGAGGAGGGAGGGGGAAAGCAGAGACCCATAAAAGGCAATCAGACATCAACAATAAATACATAGCCGGAAAGAATGTCAAGGGGAAAGTTGCTCCTCAGGCGGATCCGGATCAGGGGGCAGACATATGTCCCCCCTGTAGTGGTTCCATCGCCCCCATACTGCATGCCATTTCCGCGGGCGCCCTCTAGCACAATACACTGTCTTTTCCCTGAGCATGCTCCAATCCATATTTTCCTTCCACGCTGCCAGCGTAGGAGGCCCAGCCGAGCCCCACAGGCGCGCGATGTCCCGCTTAGCCACCATGTTCCCCAGGGTCACCCACTGAGTCTGTGCATCATCAAGATCGGTAGGACCCCAGACGGTCAAGAGGCAACACTGCGCCTCCGGCTGCATGACAATGCCCGTCACCTCCCCATCACTGCATGGACTCGCCTCCAAAACTCCACGATCACGCCGCATTCCCAGATGATATGTAAGAAGGTACCCACCATGCCGCAGCCTCGCTTACATAAACCCTCCTCAGAGAAACCCATACGGACCAACCTAGGACCTGTCACGTAGACTCGATGGAGTATTTTGAGCTGCACCAGCCGCAGACGCGACGGAATCGCAACCTCCCTAGGAGAAGAAACCGCATATTGCCAGTCTTCGTCGTCCAGTTCGAGGCCATCCCTAGTCCATTGATCCCGCAACCCACGAAGAAGGTCAGCCCGGACATTAATCAGCTTCTTATAGATGAGAGAGATCGCGCTCTCCGGCATATGGCCATCCAGAATTCGGTCCTCCAACGGAGAGGATGCAGGCACCTTCTCACCTTCTACAAGGACCGACCGCAAGGCGTGACGCACCTGGGCATAGCGGAAAAACTCAGTGCTCCCCAGCTCATACTCCTTCTGCAGCTCCTCAAAGGACTTCACCCTGCCCTGAGCCAGCAAGTCTCCGACCCTGGAGATACCGATCAAATCCCATTTCTCGAACCCTTTTGTATGCCAAAGCTTCCCCAGGATATCAGAATCAAACAACGGGGTAGCGAGGGTAAGCCTGCCCCCCCAACCCAGAGAATCCGTCGCCAACTTCCACACCCGCACCGCCACCCCGGTGAGCCCCGTAAGGGACGAGTCCAACGACTTCGAGTACAAGGCTCTGTGGTAATTACTGCCACGCAGTAACCACCGATCCATGGCATAGCCGGGGCTCAACGCCGAGCCATAGACGCCATGATTAATCGCACACAACTGGGTGGCCCAGTAGTACCTTCGAATGTCCGGAAGCGCAATACCACCATCGTACCACGGGAGCGTCAACTTAGCGACCGCTATGCGCGGTCACCCGTCCCACAATAGCGACCGCTGGAGGCTCTCGACCTCTCGAAAATAACTAGTCGGGACCCATTCAAGGGTATTCTGCAAGGTATAGAGGAAACGGGGAAGGGACAGCATTTTAAACAACGCGGCGCGCCCGAGGAGGGAGAGCGGCAACCGCCGCCAGCCCGCCGCATCCCGCCGCAGACGCGCCAGGGGGGGGAGCAGATTCTCCTCATATCGCAGGATGGAGTCAGTGGAGATGTAAATCCCTAGATACCGGAAGCCCTGCTGGGCGATCTGGATCGAACAGTTTCGGGGGACAGGCGGAACATCGCCACACAAAACATACAGATATGACTTTCCCCAATTGATAACAAGGCCCGAGTTCCTACCAAAAGAAGTCAAGACGTCGCAAACCACCATGAGAGACTTCTGGGGCGAGGCGAGATATAATAGGATATCGTCGGCGTAAAGTGAGATACGGTCCTCGTGGTCGGGCGACCATCGAAGGCCACGTATACTCGGATGCCATCGTATCCACGCTGCCAGCGGTTCAAGAGCAAGGGCGAACAACAAAGGCGACAGGGGGCAACCCTGCCGGGTGCCCCTCCCAAGCTTGAACGGCTTGGACGCCCTCCCGTTTACCACAACACTAGGGATGAATCGTTTTTAATGTATATTGAAATAATAAACAGCTGTCTGCTCATCTCTAAATTACACGGACAGCGCCACTGTGTGGCACACTGTTATAGTGTCGGTGCTGAGCACTGGAAACCACCGGGTCAAATTAAGCACTGCATGTAGGTTTGGAAATCGTGGTGCATACTTAAATTTCTCTGTCTTTCCTAATGCAGCTATTCCAAACATGCCTGTAACATTTTTCTTTAAAAAATAAAAAAATAAAAAATAAAACAGTTATAATCCACTCTGATCAACTGCTCTCATATCCCATTAAAATCAAACCTTTGCCTCAGCAGGATTTAAATTTCGATTTGGATGGCATCATGCAATAATTCTTTTGAGACAATGGAAAGGAGCATTTTCAGACCCTGCAGGATTTTGTAGCTTCAGTTGGCAAATATTGTGGCCAAAAAACGCAACATGTGCAGCCTGAAACCTTCAAATTTGCAGCATTTTTGCAGTAGGCAGGGGATGTGCCTGGCACTGAATTACCGCATGTCACATGCTCTGTCACTGCTGGAGACTGTGCAATGCCACAATCTGTGACATGAGAGGGTCTCCAGCAGCACAGCGCCTGGTGTTGGAGGATGTCTAGTGCCACACAGTGTAGACTGCAATATGAAACTGGAGTAATGTAATTTTGGCTCCACCCTTACACGTCACAAATACGCAATACATATGTGCACTTAGCACTTCATATTCAGTGTGTCCTAATGTTATTAATGTAGAGTGTTGCACTTGGCCTCACTATTGAAGTGCATTCACTATAGCATTAGAGACTCATATAGACTGCGTGCCTTAACTATTAAACAGAATTTATTGTTTAGGTGATAGCGTAAACTCATCCTCACACTATTAAAATGTATTTACTTTTGAAACAAAAAGGGTTTATGTGATGCGTGCACTAATGTTTCATATGTGAATTTATAATGTAGTTCTTAGTCACATTTAGAGATGTGTGCTCAAAGTTATTATACCTTTATGAAACGTAATATGAGTCTAATGTACTGACAGTTTTATTCATTTATGATTGAATGTGCACACGCATATTAAATGTGCACCATTGATTTAATATGTTAATTACTAGGCCTGTACTTCTTTCTGCATAATATAGTGTTTTCCATTTTTTGCTTGAATGTCTTTTCCTTGCAGGTACATTCACATGGTTTGTTAGCTTGAGAATAGATAAAACACTGTACTAGAGAGAGAGCCTGAAAAGAATACCTTGACAAGGAACGTGGAGAGCCAAAGTGTCCATTCAGCACTGTTGCAAAGGGTCACCGGTGACCAAGAACAATACTGTTCCCATGTCTGGCTTGGGAGAAATCGTTAATGTTTCAGCTCACAACGTGAGAATGGATAGGACAATGGAGCCCCTGATGATGCGAATATAGGGGTGTTACTTTGGAGATTCTGTGGGAAATAACTGGTGTCCTCTACGTCTGAGGTTACGCCACTTTCCTTTGGACTTTGAGCGGTTAAGACCTCTATGCTTATTCACTTTGAGTCTTTACTGAGAATGACTTAGGCTTTCACTTATTTCTCGGTCCCAAGAAGACTCTTGACCGAGCTTTCTGAAAAGCTGACACCTTCCCACACTTCCCCACCTTTTGCTATTTTTTTGCACTTCTAGGATTTTTTGGATCCTTTTCGGGTTTTAAACCATCCTCCTTAGTTTGGATTTTAATTTAGATGATCTCAGACTTTACTCGGGTATAGAAGAGAGAATCAAAAACTCTCCTCTGAGCATCAAATTCTGCTATTGATCTTTTGTATTGCTGTGACGGAACTTCTTGCCTGCCTTATCCAGGTACGCCTGAACTTCTTTAGGAGGTTGGGTTATCCAGTTGTTATTCTGTATCTTTACAGCATGATATTAACATTTGCTTATCTTAGCCTGACTGATAACTTGTAATAAACCTTCTTAACGATAGTCACTGATTCCTGGTCCATATTGTATAGCCAAATGGGTTGTACTGTTAATTGAATTGATTGAACAAATGCTAACTCCCTTTACCAATCGAAAAAGGTTCACCAGATAACAACGGGAAGAGGTTGGCCCACCGCTGCATCAAAACCGCTGCTCTCTCTGACATCAGACGACCTGCATTCATGGCAGTACACAAAGCAGCGGATGTTGTTGGGGGGAGGAGGTTGCATAGGAGCTAGGGTAGGGGCAGAAGAGTCGGGGGGTTGGTGAGAGGGCCAGGTGAGTCATTATAAGAGAGTTTCACAGGGGGTGCAAAAGAAGAGCCACAGGGCAGCAGGGACTTGGGGGTGACCGAGGAGAAATGGGGGAGGTGAAGACTGACAGGATGGGGAGGATTCTCAGGGGTGGGAGAGGATTACAAAGTGCAGTGGCGGGCAGGAGTGAGGTCAAGGGCCTGCAGAGTCCACAGGGGGCTCACTAAAATGTGTGGATTTGGTACTCGCGGCATATAAATCATCCAATGACTATTATATATCAAATTGAAATTGGGAAAAACATACTGGAATGAATTTTGATTGCTCGCTTTACATCTCTCAAGCTGATATCATCAAACTAATTATAAAGAGCTGGTCCTTGTGAGCTGCAGGTCCAAATGCAATTCCAATCGCATAGAAGAAACATAATCCAATCTTATGGAGTACTCTTTTAAGATGCTTGTTTAAAAAATGTGTTAAAAACTCGGGAGAGTCCGCCATCATTGAAAGGCTCACTTATACAACAGATCCACAAAAAGGGAGTGAAAATTACTCCCAAACATTACTCATAGCCCTTCTTGATAATAAAAGGCAAATTACTTGCCAAAATCTTACTGAATTAACCATTTATTTAGGCCAATGAATACAGATTGGTGAAATTGTATCAAACAGGGCTTCAGACCGGATGCTCCACTATTGATATTATTGTAGCTTTAATTATTGTTATATTATTGTTGCTCTCAATTTATTAATAAAGAAGACTAACAGAACAAAGATTAACAATCTCTGCACGTTATATAGACCATACTACGTTTTTCGATAAAGTCCATCAGTGCATTTTGTGTCAAACACGATTACATTGGCGCATTGATACCCCACTACACTTCTTGATTTAATTACACCAAGATATATGGATAAAATAAAACTTTTAAGCAAAAAACAGTCTGTCTTCTAAAATGAACATGTATAAAGGATTAAGGCAGAGATGTAGCCTTTCCTCACTTTTATATTCATTATACATTACTGAGAAGTCAGAACACTTAAACGCACTGGATGGTTTATGTCCTAAACTAGCAGATCAGGCTATTACTCTTATGGCTTATGATTTGGGTATTTTCTCCATAAGACCACGTGGCTTACAGTGGCAACTGTCTCGCCTGAACAAATTTAATCCTGCAAATGGGCTAAAAGTAAATTCAACAAAGTCCAAAATCATGACATTCGGCAGAGGTAACAACCATCTATCTTGGAAATTACGTGCAGCAAAGATGGAGCCAGTAAAGAAGTATAACTGCCTTGGAATCACTATTGATAAAAAATGAAATGAAATGAAATACCAGTATTTGTAAAGCGCACAGCTACCTCCAAAGTGGTGTCCCGGCGCTGGGGGCCCTTGGGAAGATTAAGCAAGCTATTGCCCAGAGTCACCTGGTGCTGGGCTAATCTGCCGCCGGCACCGGGGATCGAACCGTGAACCCCGTAGTCCGGAGTCAGGCACCCTGGGTTATGTTTTCTCAAGAAGGCAGAAATCTAACTTAATAACAAAACCTGTGGAGCGCTTTGCAAACATCTACAGAGGAAGAGCCATTGAACCTTCAATTATAGCTATTAGCTCTAAGGGCCGAATTACAACTTTGGCGGTGTGGGGTCGGAATGCCACACCAGTGCCCCACACCACCAAAGCCGCACTGACACTGCCCATCAGAATCCGAGTTTCCTTGTGTCTTGCGGGCAGTGTATTGACGGTCCCACTGAGGTGCCCATTAAAAAGGCACCGCAGGGGAAGCGCCAAAGGCCATTTCTGCACGACGTAGATTGTGTAGTCCATGCCATGCAGGAAAGGGGGTGAATGCACACAGGGGAGGGGGCATACCATGTGCCCCCCTGAAGGCACCCCATGGCCCTGAGGAAACAGGGAGTCCTGTTGGGCCCCCTATGTTTTCTCATCGCCACAGTTTTCATGGCATCCTCACTGCCATGAAAACTGTGGCAGTGAGGAATCTCAGAATGTGCTTGGCGGTGCTGCAGTAGCACTGCCAGCATATTGATGGGCCACACCACCACCCACGCCGAGGGATCGTGGATCGCCAGCGGTTGCGGCGGTCTTGTGGCAATGGGACCATCGCACTCATAATGCGGCGGTTGGACCACGTGTGTGTTGTTTTCCCCCACGCCACCACGAGTACGGCAGTACTGTGGACGTCGTACTCATAATCAGGTCCTAAGCTCTTTCTGTCTCTCTTATATGCTCTCTTATATGCATCTTTCATCACTTGCATTTAAAGAATGCTAGTCTTGGACAATTCATATGCAAAACACAAGATCTTTGTTAAACCTTCATACTTCTACGCCACACCATAAAAGTAGGATTCAGTTAAATCTAAAATCAGCAGCTACATCACTGCAACAATCGATTGTTTTTGCAGATGTGAATTAAACATAGCCAAGATCAAATAAATTGTTCAAAAACATCAATTTCCGCCACAGGATTTGTTAATTGGAATGAATTGACTAGAGCTCAAACAAATTGTAAGTATGTGCAAGATAAAGAATTTTAGAAAGCTCTACTAGCAAACTTGTTATACAAACATTCAAAACTGACATTAGACTCGTATTTGGTAACAGACAAAAATATACTCAAAAGAGGAGTTTAAGAGGGAAAATCACCCAGGCCACCCTCCACTCAATCAATAATAGACACTACAAGACCTGGAGATATCAAGCACTATATCACAATACATGGGATTGGGAGAGGGGCAATATAAACAATTATTATACCCTCAGAGGTAGTTCATGTCATGAACTATCAATACCAACCCAAGTGCTTCCAAATTTAACATTTAAAACAACCCGTCATGTGCAGAACAATCCAACAAAAGCATAAGTCAGAAAAAATGTGTGAAGAATGAGAAAGCATCTCACGTGCGCAACACCAGAGGAGCTGCTGGCTGGTACTCGCCAGTGTGCTCACGAGTTTCTCATCATCGATGACTTTCTCATGAAAAGAGTGTAAGAGGAATTGTGTAAAAGAATTTATACACCAAGGGAGGTATATTAGGCAGCCCAAAAAACCAAAAGAAAAATTCTCGGAAAAAGAAAGACCCGTGTGGTCTTACAAATAAGATTAGGTGTGACCCACGTCTGTATTCTGACCCGTTTTATTCCACTCTGTGAGTCACCCCAAGGTTAAAAACACGGTCATGTTCAAAAACCACATTTATGAATGGCCAACATGTTTCATTGCCTACTTAACTTGGCGGCAAATTCATCAGGGCGTCAAGGGACTGCAATCACCTCCCTGGAATAAATCTGTTGACAAACAGAAATCGCTGCGTGTATGCAGAGAACATAAAAAGCACATGTCAGATTGACAACAACATGAAGGAACCACAATGTACCCCCCTACAAACCGACATGACACATCATTTCACAGGGAACATTACCTCGTGAAAGCCAAGGGCCCATATACCAGCTCTCACGGAGTCAGTATATTAAATGAGCACTGTCTGTTGCTCTATTGGTCCTAATGCCCACACACATCCGTTATTTTGTGGTGCTTAGACCGTCATCTGTCGAGACAAATCAAATGCTTTAGGCGATGCCCCTATCTCAACGCTCATGCAAACTTGTTAATGACACTGAGTTTTGTCTTTGATTAGAACCTATCACTACCCAGTACTATGTTCATAAAAGATGATTGTCAAGCATCTAATTCACCCCACCATCCTTGATATTCCAGTTAGCCCATAACTAATAATACTTTATCAAAATGATGGTTCGCAAACTCTCTGACACAAACTTCCCAATGTGCCTCCGCTTGTAAAAAGATGTTTGCCAAGGATCACCGTGTGGTTGGGAGACTCTCTTTACCTAAGTTCACCCATATTGTCCCAATTAACTAAACACACCACTGCTCTATTGCTTTCGCTGCGCGTTCTCGTCCCGCCAACGATATTAATGCTGGCCAACCCCCACTCACCGTACGGTAGAAGAGCTCACTCGGTAACTCATTCCCGGAACAATCCGGGGCTTGTGCGGCCGCTATTTAAGCCGGCGGCTCAACATTAATACTTCCGGGTTCGGGCTGGTGACCCGGATCATTACGTATAAGCGTCCATCACGGCGGCCATCTTATAGTGGCCAGAATTCACATTCAATGCAACAGCAGTGCATTAGTATTTACCCTAGCAAAAGTATGTTTACAATAGGAGGCCTTCAAAAATAGAATCATTTTTAAATTCTTTATTAAGAAACTTTTATCGAGGAGTTGGAGGTGGAAAAATAGAAAATTTCCTATTTGTTTTGCCAAACAATACTCATTGGTGAATATCATGATCCCAAAAGCTGTGTCAAGAATCTGTCAAGACACATGGGGGACGGATGTTTTTACCAAGAACTGGCACACAGTACATACCACGAGTATATCCACCAAATTACAGGACCTACAACAATAACCCCGGTTTTCATCGTCTAGAAATCTTGTTCCACTCTATTTGATCATTCAGGCCAACTTGATCAACCTTTTCGGAATAAATCCAGCGAGCTTCCTTCACTGCAAGCGTATTCTCAATTTGATTAACCTGGCCCATCACTCTTTCTAACACCACCCATTTAACAGCCTTATAGTTGTGCTGGTGGTTTTTATAATGTTGAACCAGTTTTGTGGTTAATTTGCCGTTCTTGATGGTACTGAGGTGCTCTTGTATCCTCACCTTGATTTTTCTTGTGGTGAGGCCAATATAGTGAAGCCCACATGGGCAAGTAAGCCTGTAAATCGTGTTTGATGAATTGCAGTTACTGAACTTATTTAAGTGCCAAGTCCGTCCATCCTGCAGCTGAACACTAGTTGTTTTTTCAGTTAGTTCACAGACAGAACAGCCTCCACACGGGTAGTGTCCCGGGGGAATGGATGTATTGGTCACTTGTGATTGGGGCCTAGTGTGGACAAGCCTGTCTTTAAAGTTCTGGGCTCTTCTGAAGGCAAACCGAGGTGCTGGCATTTTATAGTCACTGGTGGATAATAAGGACCAATGCTTTCTAATGGCCTGACGAATTTTAGTCGCAAGGGGATCAAAGGTGAGCACTATGGGTAGACAATCAGAGCTCTCCCTCGAGTTTCTTTCCAAAAGTGCTTCACGTGGGGTGTTATGTGCCCTCTTGCGAGCTCTGTTGACAATTTTTCTAGGGTATGCCCTCTGTACCAGCTTCTCAGTGAGGGCTTCAGACTGTTTCAAAAAGTCAACAGTCGAGGAACAGTTTCTGCGGTAACGCAGAAACTGTCCCACTGGCAGATTATCCCTCAACGCTCTAGGATGGAAGGATTGATAGTGCAAGAGGGAATTTTTATTGGTAGGTTTCTGATGAACAGTAGAGGTTAACCTATCGCCAGTCACAGTGATGTCCAAGTCTAGGTATGTAACCTTCTCGGTGCTGATGTTCCATGTGAACTTCAAACATCTGTCCCGATTGTTGAGCCATTCCAAAAACTCACCAAGATAGATACGTGTACCAGTCCATATGCAAAGAACATCATCAATATACCGCTTCCAGAGGCTGATGTGCCCCTGGAAGGGATTAGATGGATGATATAGATGATGTTCCTCGAACTGGCCCACGTAGATGCAGGCCAGACTCGGTGCGAAGGTAGCACCCATAGAAGTCCCAGATATTTGTAGGAACATATCATCCTTATAGGCAAAGTAATTCCGAGTGAGTGCTACCTCTATGCATTGCATAACAAAGGTTTGGGGGGTGTCATAAAACCACTCCTGACTTTCAAGGGCACGTGCTGCTGCCACAAGCGTTGCGTCTTGAGGGATACTTGTATATAACGATTCAATATCGATAGTAACAAGTATCTGTTGCAATTCATCAAACCTTAAATCTTGGATGGTATTCAAGATGTCGGTGGTATCCTGGACATATGACAGTTGTTTAACCACCGACTCCCTGAGGAAGAAGTCGGCAAATTGAGACAATGGTTCCAGTACAGAGGAAATCCCCGACACTATCGGGCGTCCTGGAGGGGGCCGTTGTGCCTTATGGATTTTCGGCAAGATGTAAAATGCCGGAATCCTGGGCTTGCTGTTAACTAGGAAGTCAGCTTCCTTGGTGGTAATCCAATTTCTTTCTCTCGCATGTCCCACCATAGTGGTGATGGTATTCAACAATTCAGCGGTGGGATCTCTGATCAACGGTTGATAGTTCTTTCTATCATCCAAAAGCCTTCGGACCTCTCTCTCATAGTCAGCAGTATTCATTAGGACGATAGCCCCACCCTTATCGGCCGATTTAATCGTAAGGGCTGAATTCTTTTGCAACGATGTCAATGCATGCCAATCGTTCTTGGTCATGTTGCTGAATACATTTCTTTGTTCTGTCTCCTCAAGCAACCTAATCTCATCAAGAACCTTTCTTTCGAAGGCAAGAACTTCAGGGCCTACTGTGTGACTCGGGGGGCAAAAATGAGAGGGACGGTGTAGATTAGTGGTAAACAGTGATGGAGGTTCTGAGTCCTTCAGTGCGAAAAACTTTTTTAATTTGATCTTCCTCATTGCCTCATGTACTTCCATTCTACATTTGAAAGGGTCATGTCTGGGAGTTGGAACATACCCCAAGCCTTTATTGAGCACTCTCAGTTCATCATTTGAAAGTTGGTAATCGGACAAATTAACCACAATACTGTTTACGTGGGCATTCTGCCCCTGCTCCTGGTTACGCGGGGGGAGAATGACTGCCATGTCTGGGACTGATTCTGACGTCCTCGACCTCGACCTCTCGACCCGCCCCCTCTGTTTCCTCTCTGGCTCTGGACTAAAAAAGAGCGTAAAAGGCCACCCAGGTCCTGATTGGATTGAACCTGTGGGTTGAATCTCACTCCCCTTTGTTCCGGACCAGATGTCCCCTCTTCTTCCTCACTCGAGGTATTGTCGAATGTCCAGTTCTGGGGAGTGCGCCTAGCTTGTACTCGGCCTCCCCTCTGGGGCCTGTTCTGTGGTGCCTGATCACTATCCTGTTGATAGTACTTATCCTCTGTGTACGGGAATGCCCACTCGTGTGAATATCGTTCTAGATTTCTCTTCAACCCCTTTATCTTCTGGTTGATCATATAGTTTCTATATTCACTAAGATCCTCTTGAATTCTCTGCAGCTGTTCCTTTGAGTCTGTAATACTAGAGTCTGATTTTATACTCTCCTCTAGTTCTAGGATCTCTTTTAGGAGTTCCTCGCTCAATCGTTTAGCTGTCTGAATAATCAGAATCAGCCAGTCTCTAGTGCATTTATTTGCGATGAAACTCCAATCAATTCTGAATTGTTTATCCTCTAAAAAGATCCTGGGTTCAATCCTCACCAACAGACTGGAAGGGGCTGCGCCAGCTCGATAATATTCAGTCATCAATGCCCCATGTAACGCAACTCTCACTTGCTTCTTTTTAGTAAAACTCAATTTCTCCCATTCTTCACGTATAGAGCCCGTATTTGAAAGACCGGAGTCGGGAAGGAGTGAGGGGCCTGAAAGGATCGCAGCGATTTGGTCATCCGTAAAGGCTAGGCAATTCTTGTCCATCTCAAAGAGGAAAACAAAACAAAGGGGGGCCTGATAGTTTGTCTCAACAGATGCAAAGTCGAGCGCACTGGAAGTGTCTATCGTAATGTAGGCACGGAATACTAGTGGAACCTTCAGATGTCTGAGATAGATCAGTGTAGTTAAAAACTCTCACGGCTGATCCGCCGTACTATGTATATACTCAAAAGAGGAGTTTAAGAGGGAAAATCACCCAGGCCACCCTCCACTCAATCAATAATAGACACTACAAGACCTGGAGATATCAAGCACTATATCACAATACATGGGATTGGGAGAGGGGCAATATAAACAATTATTATACCCTCAGAGGTAGTTCATGTCATGAACTATCAATACCAACCCAAGTGCTTCCAAATTTAACATTTAAAACAACCCGTCATGTGCAGAACAATCCAACAAAAGCATAAGTCAGAAAAAATGTGTGAAGAATGAGAAAGCATCTCACGTGCGCAACACCAGAGGAGCTGCTGGCTGGTACTCGCCAGTGTGCTCACGAGTTTCTCATCATCGATGACTTTCTCATGAAAAGAGTGTAAGAGGAATTGTGTAAAAGAATTTATACACCAAGGGAGGTATATTAGGCAGCCCAAAAAACCAAAAGAAAAATTCTCGGAAAAAGAAAGACCCGTGTGGTCTTACAAATAAGATTAGGTGTGACCCACGTCTGTATTCTGACCCGTTTTATTCCACTCTGTGAGTCACCCCAAGGTTAAAAACACGGTCATGTTCAAAAACCACATTTATGAATGGCCAACATGTTTCATTGCCTACTTAACTTGGCGGCAAATTCATCAGGGCGTCAAGGGACTGCAATCACCTCCCTGGAATAAATCTGTTGACAAACAGAAATCGCTGCGTGTATGCAGAGAACATAAAAAGCACATGTCAGATTGACAACAACATGAAGGAACCACAATGTACCCCCCTACAAACCGACATGACACATCATTTCACAGGGAACATTACCTCGTGAAAGCCAAGGGCCCATATACCAGCTCTCACGGAGTCAGTATATTAAATGAGCACTGTCTGTTGCTCTATTGGTCCTAATGCCCACACACATCCGTTATTTTGTGGTGCTTAGACCGTCATCTGTCGAGACAAATCAAATGCTTTAGGCGATGCCCCTATCTCAACGCTCATGCAAACTTGTTAATGACACTGAGTTTTGTCTTTGATTAGAACCTATCACTACCCAGTACTATGTTCATAAAAGATGATTGTCAAGCATCTAATTCACCCCACCATCCTTGATATTCCAGTTAGCCCATAACTAATAATACTTTATCAAAATGATGGTTCGCAAACTCTCTGACACAAACTTCCCAATGTGCCTCCGCTTGTAAAAAGATGTTTGCCAAGGATCACCGTGTGGTTGGGAGACTCTCTTTACCTAAGTTCACCCATATTGTCCCAATTAACTAAACACACCACTGCTCTATTGCTTTCGCTGCGCGTTCTCGTCCCGCCAACGATATTAATGCTGGCCAACCCCCACTCACCGTACGGTAGAAGAGCTCACTCGGTAACTCATTCCCGGAACAATCCGGGGCTTGTGCGGCCGCTATTTAAGCCGGCGGCTCAACATTAATACTTCCGGGTTCGGGCTGGTGACCCGGATCATTACGTATAAGCGTCCATCACGGCGGCCATCTTATAGTGGCCAGAATTCACATTCAATGCAACAGCAGTGCATTAGTATTTACCCTAGCAAAAGTATGTTTACAATAGGAGGCCTTCAAAAATAGAATCATTTTTAAATTCTTTATTAAGAAACTTTTATCGAGGAGTTGGAGGTGGAAAAATAGAAAATTTCCTATTTGTTTTGCCAAACAATACTCATTGGTGAATATCATGATCCCAAAAGCTGTGTCAAGAATCTGTCAAGACACATGGGGGACGGATGTTTTTACCAAGAACTGGCACACAGTACATACCACGAGTATATCCACCAAATTACAGGACCTACAACAATAACCCCGGTTTTCATCGTCTAGAAATCTTGTTCCACTCTATTTGATCATTCAGGCCAACTTGATCAACCTTTTCGGAATAAATCCAGCGAGCTTCCTTCACTGCAAGCGTATTCTCAATTTGATTAACCTGGCCCATCACTCTTTCTAACACCACCCATTTAACAGCCTTATAGTTGTGCTGGTGGTTTTTATAATGTTGAACCAGTTTTGTGGTTAATTTGCCGTTCTTGATGGTACTGAGGTGCTCTTGTATCCTCACCTTGATTTTTCTTGTGGTGAGGCCAATATAGTGAAGCCCACATGGGCAAGTAAGCCTGTAAATCGTGTTTGATGAATTGCAGTTACTGAACTTATTTAAGTGCCAAGTCCGTCCATCCTGCAGCTGAACACTAGTTGTTTTTTCAGTTAGTTCACAGACAGAACAGCCTCCACACGGGTAGTGTCCCGGGGGAATGGATGTATTGGTCACTTGTGATTGGGGCCTAGTGTGGACAAGCCTGTCTTTAAAGTTCTGGGCTCTTCTGAAGGCAAACCGAGGTGCTGGCATTTTATAGTCACTGGTGGATAATAAGGACCAATGCTTTCTAATGGCCTGACGAATTTTAGTCGCAAGGGGATCAAAGGTGAGCACTATGGGTAGACAATCAGAGCTCTCCCTCGAGTTTCTTTCCAAAAGTGCTTCACGTGGGGTGTTATGTGCCCTCTTGCGAGCTCTGTTGACAATTTTTCTAGGGTATGCCCTCTGTACCAGCTTCTCAGTGAGGGCTTCAGACTGTTTCAAAAAGTCAACAGTCGAGGAACAGTTTCTGCGGTAACGCAGAAACTGTCCCACTGGCAGATTATCCCTCAACGCTCTAGGATGGAAGGATTGATAGTGCAAGAGGGAATTTTTATTGGTAGGTTTCTGATGAACAGTAGAGGTTAACCTATCGCCAGTCACAGTGATGTCCAAGTCTAGGTATGTAACCTTCTCGGTGCTGATGTTCCATGTGAACTTCAAACATCTGTCCCGATTGTTGAGCCATTCCAAAAACTCACCAAGATAGATACGTGTACCAGTCCATATGCAAAGAACATCATCAATATACCGCTTCCAGAGGCTGATGTGCCCCTGGAAGGGATTAGATGGATGATATAGATGATGTTCCTCGAACTGGCCCACGTAGATGCAGGCCAGACTCGGTGCGAAGGTAGCACCCATAGAAGTCCCAGATATTTGTAGGAACATATCATCCTTATAGGCAAAGTAATTCCGAGTGAGTGCTACCTCTATGCATTGCATAACAAAGGTTTGGGGGGTGTCATAAAACCACTCCTGACTTTCAAGGGCACGTGCTGCTGCCACAAGCGTTGCGTCTTGAGGGATACTTGTATATAACGAAATCTAGAACGATATTCACACGAGTGGGCATTCCCGTACACAGAGGCACATCAGCCTCTGGAAGCGGTATATTGATGATGTTCTTTGCATATGGACTGGTACACGTATCTATCTTGGTGAGTTTTTGGAATGGCTCAACAATCGGGACAGATGTTTGAAGTTCACATGGAACATCAGCACCGAGAAGGTTACATACCTAGACTTGGACATCACTGTGACTGGCGATAGGTTAACCTCTACTGTTCATCAGAAACCTACCAATAAAAATTCCCTCTTGCACTATCAATCCTTCCATCCTAGAGCGTTGAGGGATAATCTGCCAGTGGGACAGTTTCTGCGTTACCGCAGAAACTGTTCCTCGACTGTTGACTTTTTGAAACAGTCTGAAGCCCTCACTGAGAAGCTGGTACAGAGGGCATACCCTAGAAAAATTGTCAACAGAGCTCGCAAGAGGGCACATAACACCCCACGTGAAGCACTTTTGGAAAGAAACTCGAGGGAGAGCTCTGATTATCTACCCATAGTGCTCACCTTTGATCCCCTTGCGACTAAAATTCGTCAGGCCATTAGAAAGCATTGGTCCTTATTATCCACCAGTGACTATAAAATGCCAGCACCTCGGTTTGCCTTCAGAAGAGCCCAGAACTTTAAAGACAGGCTTGTCCACACTAGGCCCCAATCACAAGTGACCAATACATCCATTCCCCCGGGACACTACCCGTGTGGAGGCTGTTCTGTCTGTGAACTAACTGAAAAAACAACTAGTGTTCAGCTGCAGGATGGACGGACTTGGCACTTAAATAAGTTCAGTAACTGCAATTCATCAAACACGATTTACAGGCTTACTTGCCCATGTGGGCTTCACTATATTGGCCTCACCACAAGAAAAATCAAGGTGAGGATACAAGAGCACCTCAGTACCATCAAGAACGGCAAATTAACCACAAAACTGGTTCAACATTATAAAAACCACCAGCACAACTATAAGGCTGTTAAATGGGTGGTGTTAGAAAGAGTGATGGGCCAGGTTAATCAAATTGAGAATACGCTTGCAGTGAAGGAAGCTCGCTGGATTTATTCCGAAAAGGTTGATCAAGTTGGCCTGAATGATCAAATAGAGTGGAACAAGATTTCTAGACGATGAAAACCGGGGTTATTGTTGTAGGTCCTGTAATTTGGTGGATATACTCGTGGTATGTACTGTGTGCCAGTTCTTGGTAAAAACATCCGTCCCCCATGTGTCTTGACAGATTCTTGACACAGCTTTTGGGATCATGATATTCACCAATGAGTATTGTTTGGCAAAACAAATAGGAAATTTTCTATTTTTCCACCTCCAACTCCTCGATAAAAGTTTCTTAATAAAGAATTTAAAAATGATTCTATTTTTGAAGGCCTCCTATTGTAAACATACTTTTGCTAGGGTAAATACTAATGCACTGCTGTTGCATTGAATGTGAATTCTGGCCACTATAAGATGGCCGCCGTGATGGACGCTTATACGTAATGATCCGGGTCACCAGCCCGAACCCGGAAGTATTAATGTTGAGCCGCCGGCTTAAATAGCGGCCGCACAAGCCCCGGATTGTTCCGGGAATGAGTTACCGAGTGAGCTCTTCTACCGTACGGTGAGTGGGGGTTGGCCAGCATTAATATCGTTGGCGGGACGAGAACGCGCAGCGAAAGCAATAGAGCAGTGGTGTGTTTAGTTAATTGGGACAATATGGGTGAACTTAGGTAAAGAGAGTCTCCCAACCACACGGTGATCCTTGGCAAACATCTTTTTACAAGCGGAGGCACATTGGGAAGTTTGTGTCAGAGAGTTTGCGAACCATCATTTTGATAAAGTATTATTAGTTATGGGCTAACTGGAATATCAAGGATGGTGGGGTGAATTAGATGCTTGACAATCATCTTTTATGAACATAGTACTGGGTAGTGATAGGTTCTAATCAAAGACAAAACTCAGTGTCATTAACAAGTTTGCATGAGCGTTGAGATAGGGGCATCGCCTAAAGCATTTGATTTGTCTCGACAGATGACGGTCTAAGCACCACAAAATAACGGATGTGTGTGGGCATTAGGACCAATAGAGCAACAGACAGTGCTCATTTAATATACTGACTCCGTGAGAGCTGGTATATGGGCCCTTGGCTTTCACGAGGTAATGTTCCCTGTGAAATGATGTGTCATGTCGGTTTGTAGGGGGGTACATTGTGGTTCCTTCATGTTGTTGTCAATCTGACATGTGCTTTTTATGTTCTCTGCATACACGCAGCGATTTCTGTTTGTCAACAGATTTATTCCAGGGAGGTGATTGCAGTCCCTTGACGCCCTGATGAATTTGCCGCCAAGTTAAGTAGGCAATGAAACATGTTGGCCATTCATAAATGTGGTTTTTGAACATGACCGTGTTTTTAACCTTGGGGTGACTCACAGAGTGGAATAAAACGGGTCAGAATACAGACGTGGGTCACACCTAATCTTATTTGTAAGACCACACGGGTCTTTCTTTTTCCGAGAATTTTTCTTTTGGTTTTTTGGGCTGCCTAATATACCTCCCTTGGTGTATAAATTCTTTTACACAATTCCTCTTACACTCTTTTCATGAGAAAGTCATCGATGATGAGAAACTCGTGAGCACACTGGCGAGTACCAGCCAGCAGCTCCTCTGGTGTTGCGCACGTGAGATGCTTTCTCATTCTTCACACATTTTTTCTGACTTATGCTTTTGTTGGATTGTTCTGCACATGACGGGTTGTTTTAAATGTTAAATTTGGAAGCACTTGGGTTGGTATTGATAGTTCATGACATGAACTACCTCTGAGGGTATAATAATTGTTTATATTGCCCCTCTCCCAATCCCATGTATTGTGATATAGTGCTTGATATCTCCAGGTCTTGTAGTGTCTATTATTGATTGAGTGGAGGGTGGCCTGGGTGATTTTCCCTCTTAAACTCCTCTTTTGAGTATATACATAGTACGGCGGATCAGCCGTGAGAGTTTTTAACTACACTGATCTATCTCAGACATCTGAAGGTTCCACTAGTATTCCGTGCCTACATTACGATAGACACTTCCAGTGCGCTCGACTTTGCATCTGTTGAGACAAACTATCAGGCCCCCCTTTGTTTTGTTTTCCTCTTTGAGATGGACAAGAATTGCCTAGCCTTTACGGATGACCAAATCGCTGCGATCCTTTCAGGCCCCTCACTCCTTCCAGACTCCGGTCTTTCAAATACGGGCTCTATACGTGAAGAATGGGAGAAATTGAGTTTTACTAAAAAGAAGCAAGTGAGAGTTGCGTTACATGGGGCATTGATGACTGAATATTATCGAGCTGGCGCAGCCCCTTCCAGTCTGTTGGTGAGGATTGAACCCAGGATCTTTTTAGAGGATAAACAATTCAGAATTGATTGGAGTTTCATCGCAAATAAATGCACTAGAGACTGGCTGATTCTGATTATTCAGACAGCTAAACGATTGAGCGAGGAACTCCTAAAAGAGATCCTAGAACTAGAGGAGAGTATAAAATCAGACTCTAGTATTACAGACTCAAAGGAACAGCTGCAGAGAATTCAAGAGGATCTTAGTGAATATAGAAACTATATGATCAACCAGAAGATAAAGGGGTTGAAGAGAAATCTAGAACGATATTCACACGAGTGGGCATTCCCGTACACAGAGGATAAGTACTATCAACAGGATAGTGATCAGGCACCACAGAACAGGCCCCAGAGGGGAGGCCGAGTACAAGCTAGGCGCACTCCCCAGAACTGGACATTCGACAATACCTCGAGTGAGGAAGAAGAGGGGACATCTGGTCCGGAACAAAGGGGAGTGAGATTCAACCCACAGGTTCAATCCAATCAGGACCTGGGTGGCCTTTTACGCTCTTTTTTAGTCCAGAGCCAGAGAGGAAACAGAGGGGGCGGGTCGAGAGGTCGAGGTCGAGGACGTCAGAATCAGTCCCAGACATGGCAGTCATTCTCCCCCCGCGTAACCAGGAGCAGGGGCAGAATGCCCACGTAAACAGTATTGTGGTTAATTTGTCCGATTACCAACTTTCAAATGATGAACTGAGAGTGCTCAATAAAGGCTTGGGGTATGTTCCAACTCCCAGACATGACCCTTTCAAATGTAGAATGGAAGTACATGAGGCAATGAGGAAGATCAAATTAAAAAAGTTTTTCGCACTGAAGGACTCAGAACCTCCATCACTGTTTACCACTAATCTACACCGTCCCTCTCATTTTTGCCCCCCGAGTCACACAGTAGGCCCTGAAGTTCTTGCCTTCGAAAGAAAGGTTCTTGATGAGATTAGGTTGCTTGAGGAGACAGAACAAAGAAATGTATTCAGCAACATGACCAAGAACGATTGGCATGCATTGACATCGTTGCAAAAGAATTCAGCCCTTACGATTAAATCGGCCGATAAGGGTGGGGCTATCGTCCTAATGAATACTGCTGACTATGAGAGAGAGGTCCGAAGGCTTTTGGATGATAGAAAGAACTATCAACCGTTGATCAGAGATCCCACCGCTGAATTGTTGAATACCATCACCACTATGGTGGGACATGCGAGAGAAAGAAATTGGATTACCACCAAGGAAGCTGACTTCCTAGTTAACAGCAAGCCCAGGATTCCGGCATTTTACATCTTGCCGAAAATCCATAAGGCACAACGGCCCCCTCCAGGACGCCCGATAGTGTCGGGGATTTCCTCTGTACTGGAACCATTGTCTCAATTTGCCGACTTCTTCCTCAGGGAGTCGGTGGTTAAACAACTGTCATATGTCCAGGATACCACCGACATCTTGAATACCATCCAAGATTTAAGGTTTGATGAATTGCAACAGATACTTGTTACTATCGATATTGAATCGTTATATACAAGTATCCCTCAAGACGCAACGCTTGTGGCAGCAGCACGTGCCCTTGAAAGTCAGGAGTGGTTTTATGACACCCCCCAAACCTTTGTTATGCAATGCATAGAGGTAGCACTCACTCGGAATTACTTTGCCTATAAGGATGATATGTTCCTACAAATATCTGGGACTTCTATGGGTGCTACCTTCGCACCGAGTCTGGCCTGCATCTACGTGGGCCAGTTCGAGGAACATCATCTATATCATCCATCTAATCCCTTCCAGGGGCACATCAGCCTCTGGAAGCGGTATATTGATGATGTTCTTTGCATATGGACTGGTACACGTATCTATCTTGGTGAGTTTTTGGAATGGCTCAACAATCGGGACAGATGTTTGAAGTTCACATGGAACATCAGCACCGAGAAGGTTACATACCTAGACTTGGACATCACTGTGACTGGCGATAGGTTAACCTCTACTGTTCATCAGAAACCTACCAATAAAAATTCCCTCTTGCACTATCAATCCTTCCATCCTAGAGCGTTGAGGGATAATCTGCCAGTGGGACAGTTTCTGCGTTACCGCAGAAACTGTTCCTCGACTGTTGACTTTTTGAAACAGTCTGAAGCCCTCACTGAGAAGCTGGTACAGAGGGCATACCCTAGAAAAATTGTCAACAGAGCTCGCAAGAGGGCACATAACACCCCACGTGAAGCACTTTTGGAAAGAAACTCGAGGGAGAGCTCTGATTGTCTACCCATAGTGCTCACCTTTGATCCCCTTGCGACTAAAATTCGTCAGGCCATTAGAAAGCATTGGTCCTTATTATCCACCAGTGACTATAAAATGCCAGCACCTCGGTTTGCCTTCAGAAGAGCCCAGAACTTTAAAGACAGGCTTGTCCACACTAGGCCCCAATCACAAGTGACCAATACATCCATTCCCCCGGGACACTACCCGTGTGGAGGCTGTTCTGTCTGTGAACTAACTGAAAAAACAACTAGTGTTCAGCTGCAGGATGGACGGACTTGGCACTTAAATAAGTTCAGTAACTGCAATTCATCAAACACGATTTACAGGCTTACTTGCCCATGTGGGCTTCACTATATTGGCCTCACCACAAGAAAAATCAAGGTGAGGATACAAGAGCACCTCAGTACCATCAAGAACGGCAAATTAACCACAAAACTGGTTCAACATTATAAAAACCACCAGCACAACTATAAGGCTGTTAAATGGGTGGTGTTAGAAAGAGTGATGGGCCAGGTTAATCAAATTGAGAATACGCTTGCAGTGAAGGAAGCTCGCTGGATTTATTCCGAAAAGGTTGATCAAGTTGGCCTGAATGATCAAATAGAGTGGAACAAGATTTCTAGACGATGAAAACCGGGGTTATTGTTGTAGGTCCTGTAATTTGGTGGATATACTCGTGGTATGTACTGTGTGCCAGTTCTTGGTAAAAACATCCGTCCCCCATGTGTCTTGACAGATTCTTGACACAGCTTTTGGGATCATGATATTCACCAATGAGTATTGTTTGGCAAAACAAATAGGAAATTTTCTATTTTTCCACCTCCAACTCCTCGATAAAAGTTTCTTAATAAAGAATTTAAAAATGATTCTATTTTTGAAGGCCTCCTATTGTAAACATACTTTTGCTAGGGTAAATACTAATGCACTGCTGTTGCATTGAATGTGAATTCTGGCCACTATAAGATGGCCGCCGTGATGGACGCTTATACGTAATGATCCGGGTCACCAGCCCGAACCCGGAAGTATTAATGTTGAGCCGCCGGCTTAAATAGCGGCCGCACAAGCCCCGGATTGTTCCGGGAATGAGTTACCGAGTGAGCTCTTCTACCGTACGGTGAGTGGGGGTTGGCCAGCATTAATATCGTTGGCGGGACGAGAACGCGCAGCGAAAGCAATAGAGCAGTGGTGTGTTTAGTTAATTGGGACAATATGGGTGAACTTAGGTAAAGAGAGTCTCCCAACCACACGGTGATCCTTGGCAAACATCTTTTTACAAGCGGAGGCACATTGGGAAGTTTGTGTCAGAGAGTTTGCGAACCATCATTTTGATAAAGTATTATTAGTTATGGGCTAACTGGAATATCAAGGATGGTGGGGTGAATTAGATGCTTGACAATCATCTTTTATGAACATAGTACTGGGTAGTGATAGGTTCTAATCAAAGACAAAACTCAGTGTCATTAACAAGTTTGCATGAGCGTTGAGATAGGGGCATCGCCTAAAGCATTTGATTTGTCTCGACAGATGACGGTCTAAGCACCACAAAATAACGGATGTGTGTGGGCATTAGGACCAATAGAGCAACAGACAGTGCTCATTTAATATACTGACTCCGTGAGAGCTGGTATATGGGCCCTTGGCTTTCACGAGGTAATGTTCCCTGTGAAATGATGTGTCATGTCGGTTTGTAGGGGGGTACATTGTGGTTCCTTCATGTTGTTGTCAATCTGACATGTGCTTTTTATGTTCTCTGCATACACGCAGCGATTTCTGTTTGTCAACAGATTTATTCCAGGGAGGTGATTGCAGTCCCTTGACGCCCTGATGAATTTGCCGCCAAGTTAAGTAGGCAATGAAACATGTTGGCCATTCATAAATGTGGTTTTTGAACATGACCGTGTTTTTAACCTTGGGGTGACTCACAGAGTGGAATAAAACGGGTCAGAATACAGACGTGGGTCACACCTAATCTTATTTGTAAGACCACACGGGTCTTTCTTTTTCCGAGAATTTTTCTTTTGGTTTTTTGGGCTGCCTAATATACCTCCCTTGGTGTATAAATTCTTTTACACAATTCCTCTTACACTCTTTTCATGAGAAAGTCATCGATGATGAGAAACTCGTGAGCACACTGGCGAGTACCAGCCAGCAGCTCCTCTGGTGTTGCGCACGTGAGATGCTTTCTCATTCTTCACACATTTTTTCTGACTTATGCTTTTGTTGGATTGTTCTGCACATGACGGGTTGTTTTAAATGTTAAATTTGGAAGCACTTGGGTTGGTATTGATAGTTCATGACATGAACTACCTCTGAGGGTATAATAATTGTTTATATTGCCCCTCTCCCAATCCCATGTATTGTGATATAGTGCTTGATATCTCCAGGTCTTGTAGTGTCTATTAACAGACAAAAATAGCCAGATTCAGATTTGGAGGCACGAACAATAGAATAAATACATGATATTCACGATACTATACAACCCGTAACAAATAGAACGATCATGAAAGAACCTGTCGCTCAAGGGGGGGAGGATGTGGGTTATGCGGCTATAAAAAATAGACTGTGGAACACATCACATGCTTACTCCGAAACTACAAGATCAATGCAAGAAATGTTTGCGTGTCTCATTCAATGAAGCACAAGCATTTGCAATGCAATAGGTCTCGCATTATAAAAGTGTGAGCAGTTGGCATTGCTAATAATAATGCAACACTAGCTATTGGCTTTGTAAATGATAATGGCATTTATTTATGTTTGTTTTATAAAATAGATTAAAAAAGGCATTGTCTTGAACAATGCCAATAGCTTAAACTTTTGCAAATGCGAGACCTATTGCATTGCAAATGCTTGTTTCAGTACTGCAGGCTTTTTTTAAAGTTTTAGTCACTACTCAAAATTAAATCCATTTTATCAGCGTTGCCAGTGCTCCTTTATGTTTAATGCCATAAATGAAACACAATGTTCCAAGCAGATTGCTAAATAGCATCTCCAGCCCTGATCACAATGTCTCACTTCATGCTGGACAGTGGGCACCCTGTTTTCATGCAGCACCAAGACGGGGTGAACTAATGCACAGACTGAGGTCTGTCAGCCTCAAAGGCTCAAAGCATTCCTTGCAACAGTCCGCTGTGTCAAGGTATTGCCATGTGTACAGCACACACTCTGCAACAGCAAGTGGTTTCAAAGTTGGGGGTGACTTCCCAAACTTTCCCGAGGTGTTCATAGTGTTTGGTGACAGCGTATTTATGCTGTCAGCCCAAAAAACAGTTTGTGGTTGTGTGTGGGTGTTGTGTGTGGTTGTGTGTGTATGGTTGTGCGTGTGTGTGGTTGTGCGTGTGTGTGGTTGTGTGTGTGTGTGGTTGTGCACGTGTGGTTGTGTGCATGTGGTTGTGTGTGTGTGTGGTTGTGTGTATGTGGTTGTTTGTATGTGGTTGTGTGTATGTGGTTGTGTGTATGTGGTTGTGTGTATGTGGTTGTGTGCATGGTGTGTGGTTGTGTGCGTGTGTGTGTGGTTGTGGTTGTGGTTGTGTGTGTGTGTGTGTGTGGTTGTGTGTGTGGTTGTGTGTATGTGTTTGTTTGTATATGTGTGGTTGTGAGTGTGTTTGTGGTTGTTTGTGTGGTTGTGGTTGTGTGTTTGGTTGTGGTTGTGTGTGTGGTTGTGTGTGTGGTTGTGTGTGTGTGGTTGTGTGTGTGTGTGGTTGTGTGTGTGTGTGGTTATGTGTGTGTGTGGTTGTGTTTATGTGTGTGTGGTTGTGTGTGTGTGTGTGTGGTTGTGTGTGTGGTTGTGTGTATGGTTGTGTGAGTGTGTGTGGTTGTGTGTGTGGTTGTGTGGGTGTGTGTGTGGTTGTGTGTGTGTGGTTGTGTGATTGTGTGTGTGGTTGTGGTTGTGGGGGTGTGTTGGGGTGGGTGTGGGTGTGCTTGTGGTTGTGTGTGGTTGTGGGTGTGGTTGTGGGAGTGGGTGGGTGTGGTTGTGTGTGTGGTTGTGTGTGGTTGTATGTGTGTGGTTGTGTGTGCTTGTGGTTGTGTGTGCTTGTGGTTGTGTGTGCTTGTGGTTGTGTGCTTGTGGTTGTGTGTGTGTGTGTGTGTGGTTGTGTGTGTGAGGTTGTGTGTGCTTGTGGTTGTGTGTGCTTGTGGTTGAGTGTGTGTGTGTGGTTGTGTGTGTGGTTGTGTGTGTGGGGTTGTGTGTGTGGTTGTGTGTGTGGCTGTGTGTGTGTGGGAGTGTGTGTGTGGTTGTGTATGTGTGGTTGTGTGTGTGGTTGTGTGTGTGGTTGTGTGTGTGGTTGTGTGTGGCATGTGGCTTCTGTGTCATAGTAGCATGTGGCTACCATGGCACAATAGCATGTCACTACTGTGGCAAGTGGCTTCTGTGGCACAATAGCATGTGGCTTCCGTGGCACAATAGCATGCGGCTACTGTGGCATGTTGCTTCTGTGGCACAATAGCATGCCGCTACTGTGGCATGTAGCTTCCGTGGCACAATAATATGTATCTACCATGGCACAAGCCCTACGTGTTTTATGTATTCAAACGTATTATCATAATATGTGTGAATACATAAAATACTAAGGGCTTGTGCCATGGTAGCCACGTGCTATTGTGCCACGGTAGACGCATGCTATTGTGCCACAGTAGCCACGTGCTATTGTGCCACAGTAGACACGTGCTATTGTGCCACGGTAGCACGGTAGCCATGTGCTATTGTGCCACGGCAGCCACGTGCTATTGTGCCACTGTAGCCACATGCTATTGTGCCACAGTTGACGCATGCTATTGTGCCACAGTAGCCACGTGCTATTGTGCCACAGTAGACACGTGCTATTGTGCCACGGTAGCATGGTAGCCATGTGCTATTGTGCCACGGCAGCCACGTGCTATTGTGCCACTGTAGCCAAGTGCTATTGTGCCACAGTAGACACATGCTATTGTGACACAGTAGCCACATGCCATTGTGCCGATGCACAATTTTACTGGTTAGATAGAACATGTTGTACAGTAATGCATAATACTATTATGCATTATTGTACAGTATTTTCAATCTAACCAGTAAAACTGTGCTGCGTCCGTCCCCTTGCAAGTTATTACATGACCACACAGGGTTCTCATAACTCACAAGTATGTAGTATGCACGCACAACAAAACGTATAAGTAAAAGATACATTTTCCGCTTTTATTCCACAGTTTGTTTGCTTCATTTTGGCTCTGCCACCTAAATCTGTGAAGCCCACGTTTATTCCACTCCCTTTCACAGCAGCAGCGTGGCTGTGAAGAGCGTGAGCCGCCCACTGCTTGCACCAGTGCACAGTGCGTGTGGAAACACTACACTTGTAAACACGGATCTCTGCTTCCTGCAGAGTGGTGGGTGTGCTAGAAAGGGGGGGGGAGTATTACATGGTTAGAACGAGGGGGGGGGGGCAGGGGCCGCCTGCATCCCTAGACAAGAGATACAAGTATCTGACTCGGAAGCACCTCCCAAGCGCCTGGTGAAAGTCAGATCCAGCCGAGCCGCTGTCTAAAGTCAAGGGGGGAGAAAGAGATCCGGGGTGGTCGGACGTGGTTATGGATGCTAGAAGTGTACGGCACCTTCATGTCCCTGGCAAGGTTCATGTTATATAAATATCCACATATATACATATGTACATACATATATACATACATACATGCAAACATACATACATATATACACACCTGCATACATAGACACACACATACGTTCATACGTATGTACTTACATACGTACATATTTACTTACACACATGTTCATACATCCACACGTATATTGATACGTACATACATACATTCACACATATGTATATAGATACATACGTAGATGCATACAGCTGTACATTATACATACATACGTGCATACAAGCGTAGACTGCTGCTAACCTCGCATTTTCACCTCTGGCTCAGACCTCACGTGCACCCATACCATGCCTGGCCAAGCCAGGTCTAAAGCTGCGCAAACACCCAACAATTCATGGCGCTGTGGCATTACCCATGCTCTGACCCTCGCCCTCAGGCCCGTGATGAGGCTGTGATAATACACACATGCATTGAGTATATACATCACAGCAGCGGCACGTGCGATGTTCCTTCCCATGGGTTCAGGCGTCCAAAGGCTGTGGTAACACCCGGTGCATTGTTTCTATGCCACCGCTAGCCGGAGCTGTGCTGTGAGTTATGTAGGGCACTCCTGCTTGTGGAATGACGGGGACTGATAATGTTTACAGAGAGAGCTCTAATTTATAGGCAGACTAGTTTTATTACCATCCTTTTGTTGTTGATAATAGCAATACATTTTAAACAAGGAAGAAAAAAGTAGTGTGTGTGTTCCCGTGGGCTCGAGCTCCCCGTGCGCTGCTGTACGTCAGTCTCGCGCCTAGATTGAAGTGTCACTTTAATCTCGCTAAACGCGGGCTTTGAAGCGGCAAGGGGCGGGGGAGCGCATTCCAGGCGGGGGAGCGGACCCTTTGAAGTAGGTGCACGCGCCAGTGGGCTGAAGCGCTTCCCAAAAGTGGATTGCATGGCGGCACGATGCACGTGATTGTGCGCGTGCTCGCCATGCAATCCACTTTTGGGAGCACTTTGAAATGCCCCTCTTACTAGAGTCTCGCATAGCAATTGCGTAAACGCAATAGCTAGGCGAGACCTAAAAAATAAGGACTGTGAAAGAAATTAGGGGCATATTATCAAGACAGACAATAAAATTATCGCCACTTTAGCGGCAGAAAACTGCCGCTAAAATGGCGATAATGGGCTTGATAATATGCTCTATGAATTCCAATTGAAGCCCATGTTAGATGTTCTTCACATCTAACATGGGCTTCAATTGGAATTCCATAGAGCATATTTTCAAGCCCATTATCGCCGTTTTTACGGCAGTTTTCTGCCACTAAAGCAGCGATAATTTTATCGCCTGTCTTGATAATATGACCCTTACTTGGTTTTGTTTTACATCACAAACCAATATCTTTATTAGCCTACTCAGCAAATTTCTCTATAATACGTGTCACTTGTCAACTAAGGACTGAGCAACTCAGGACCGACTTCACACTAGTTGTGAGCTCACCAGCTGGGTACAGCTTGGTTCCAGTGACCAGTCCTAGGTTGCTTGTGTTCCGGTTCAGGGAGGCCTGGCAGGTTGGGATGGACTGTTCTTGTGAGGAGCAGGGTCAAGAATGATTTGTATATGGCTGTGTCCAAACTGAGGTGGCATGATGGGCAAGAAAAATAATGGATTGGTATTGGGACTGAGTGATTGCCAGTGGCTGAGATTAATTCAAGCATTCCATCCATCACCATTTTGTTTTTTCCTTCTTTATGTTTGCGGCTTCTTCAGTCCAGAACTGGTACATGAGCTCCAGGGAGATTTAAGTCCCAATGTGACATCTGTTTCCAGAAGAATCCATAGGTTGCTGCTGCTGGCAATGTATTGGAGATGCATTTTTACAGATCTTGGAGTTGCTTTTTACAGGGATTGCCCGGAAGCATAAAAAGCCCTTACATCAGGCAGTGAGTGCAAGAGACAGAGCCTCAGGTGCTGCTCTCCCTGGGGTACCTCCACACAGACATTTTACTCTCAGATATTTTTGGAACAGAGCCTTCCGTGAGAGATAAAGAGTTTTTGAGCTGGAAAAATGTAAGCTGCATGAAGGAAGGCAATCAAATGCTCAGACAGAGGGTTTGTCATGTTTGCATGATTTTACACTATTTGTGGTCTAGGTTTGTTAGACATGCTCTTTAGGGTTGAGCTGGGATAAACAACACACTGCTGCAAGCCGAGTTTCAAAATTCATAGGAAATGTTTGTGTCTTTGGCAATAATAATTATAAAAAATGATGAGTTATTTTACTCTAGGGGACATATGTATCAAAGGATACATTTGCGATTCTCAAATAGCGATTTTTTGAGAATCGCTATTTGAGAATCGCAAAATGCTATTTATGTAGGATTTGCAAATAATTTTGCGAATCCTACATATTCCTTAATTGAGAATCTCAATTTTGCGATTCACAATTAAGGTATACCTCCCCATTCATTCCTATGGGCCTAGAGGCCCATAGAAATGAACGGGATGACATTCTCAATTTGTGATTCTCAGTGAGAGAATCGCAAATTGAGAATGCAATTTCAAGGGTGCCAGGTTGTCAAAAGGACACCCTGTTGCACCCCTGAAATGTGCATGTGTGCACATGTGGCGCACATAAATGCCCTAAGGGCATGTATGTGCGCCACATGGCACTTTGAAAAATGCAAAAAAGTGAATTTTTCAAAGAAATCGTAAATTATCACCAACTTGAAGTTGGTGGTAATTTGCGATTTCTTAAGGAGAAATCGCACAATTTGGTTGCTTTTTACATTGCATTTAAGGAATCGCAATTTGCAATTCCTCAAATGCTTTCGCAAAATAAGGAATCACAAATTTTGCGATTCCCTATTTTGCGAGGGCCTTTTGGGATGATACAGCCCAAAAGGCTTTTTCCCGTTCGCAAACGGGCCGATTCTGAGAATCGGCCCGTTTGCGAACGGGAAATGGGCTTCATACATATGCCCCTTAGTCACTTATTTGATTACCAAGTGTGGATTGGTGACCCGTTGATTTTTTCATCCAATTTTCACCAATTTTTGTATATTGCATACCATAGTGCAGCCCAGAATGATCACAGGTTGGACTAATCCTCTTAACAATACATCTGCAGTGGTGCCACCACAAGCTCCATATTATGGTAGCATGGAATAAACCGCATGATAGTGCATCTGCAGTGGTGCTACTGCAAGCCCCCTATAATCACAGCATGAAATAATCCAAACCATGTATGATCAGAGCATGGAATAATCCAAACCCTGTATGATCAGAGCATGGAATAATCCAAGCCCCCTATGATCACAGCATGGAATAATCGAAGTCCCCTATGGTCGCAGCATGGAGTAATCCTCTCAACAGTGCATCAGCAGTGGTACTACAGCTAGCCCCCTATGATTGCAACATGGAATAATCGTCTCAACAGTGCATCTGTAGTGGTGCTATCGTAGGCCCCCAATGGTCACAGCGTGGAATAATCCAAGCCCCCTATAATCACAGCATGGAATCCAGGGTTGGATTGGGATTCAAAATCGGCCCGGGCACACTAAAAAAAGTTTGCATATTGCCTTTCCTCAAAACAACACACCTGAAAAAAAGTGAGGCCACTTCTGCTCAGGCCCCTGCCCCCGTAGGCATGCATACATTAATAGGCCGGCCCTGTGAGAGAAAGGAAGTGACTGTTGCTAAACGTGTGGTAAGGAGCGCCCATCTGCCTTCAGAAAGGCCACTCAGACACCCACTGGGCCGCTGGCTGTAACTGAACAACAGCGACACCGCCCAAATCTGTCCCTCAGACTGCCACAAAAAGCAGCCCACAGCTGAAACTCGGCATCGGCCCCCCGGGCATTGCCCGAGTGCCCGCATTACCAATCCGACGCTGGAATAATCCTCTCAACAGCACATCTGCAGTGGTACTACCGCAAGTCCCCCACTGCCAGCCTGCTGTCCCTCGACTCATTTAGAGCCAGTGTGATTATTCATTACTGAGTGCAACTATCCCACACATTATCTGCTGGCATGGGCCTCCTCACACTAAAATATGTGTTACAACTACCAGAGACCCCTAGTGCTGAGGTTAGCTGTTGTCGCAGTTTTAATGGCCAGACCTGCTAATGAACTAGTTAGGCTAACAGAAGGCCACGAGTCCTTAATGAATCACCTACACCAAAAAAAGAATTCCTCCAAGACACATATTATGAGCTTGGGCCTCAAGTCAACTAAATCCAGAATTTATGCTAGTAATCAACTAAGCTAAAGAATGTCTTCAGAAGGTCTCCTATTTGGGAGTACGTTTTCATTGCTCTGGAATTATGCAATTAGAAGGATTCAACTTTTAAAGAATCAGGGAGTGGTATACAGCTTTGCTAGTAAACTGGGTTCCAGACTGCCGAACAATGGAATTACCATTTACCAAAGCAAATGTGTTTGGGCTGGGGTCACTCTGAGGTTTCCATTCTTCAGGCAGTAGAGAACATGTTATGCAGACGTCAATTAGGGGTTTCTCATAGTACTCCAAGTTTTATAAGTCATGAGGAGTTAAGTTGGATGGGAGATAGCTGGAGGACCATAAGATTGCACCTTCACTATTCGGATAGCAATTTGGACTAATTCAGCTGCTGAGCTGAATCATAAGATTGTAGGCAGCTGAGTGGTTGCATTAAAATACCAAGGCTAAGCTACATTCGCAGATGGTGGCCAGGTATGGGGAGGCCAGATATTTTCACCTAGAGGATGACTTCCCAAGATCTCACCCAAGCTAGGGTGGCTTTGGCGCAGCTAATACATTTGAAAAGGGAGCATCATGGAATAAAATCCCATCTTTACAAAAAGCGTAAACACTTGGGGCCATATTTTATATACTTTATGAATACTTCCGGTTGTTATTCACTGACTCAGCTTCGCCGAGAGAACATTCTGTACAAGGTACATTTTCCTGAAGGGTTGTCTTTATTTGATCACACTCATCTGTGTCCTTGTGACCATGAATCAACTCAAATAAACATGCACTTTTCAATTTTCTGCAGTTTTATGTAAAGGCCCGAAAGAAGCATTTAGGGCTAATACTCCGAGCCGCTGCTTTTACAGGCTGTAGGCCAGCGATCATGTTTTCACAAATGATGGAGTCTGCCTATACTTGTTATTAGAACATTGGAACGTTGGCAGCTCCATTGAAGACAATGGAGCGCTCCGGGCTAATACTGGCTGGTATAAGCCCGGAGCTCCAACATTCCAATGATTGTCTTTGTTCACAGCTCTGGCTGTGAACTAAGACTTCAGGGAGCCGGAGGGGATTTGAATCCCCTCGCGCTCCCTGAAGGGCTTCGTTTTGTTAGAACATTCTGCCCTCTAGTGGCAGAATGTTCTAATAGCCTTATAGCCCTTCGTAGCAGGGCTATACCGCTGTTAATGTCCCGCTGCTGTTGTTAAAGTCCCTCGCCTTCGGCTCGGGCCTTTAATGCTGCAGCGGGCCATTAACAGCCGGTATAGCCCGCTACGGCGGGCTATAAGGCTATATTAAATCAGTCTGGTTTTAACTGCTGCTTTTAAAATCAGGGACTTTCAACGACTGTTGATGCGTTGATTTTATATGATTATATTTTTGTTTATCTAGGGTTTTATTGATTTGACATTTTGTTTTTTATTATTGTGCTTTATGCATGTTTTTATGGTTACTCTAACAGAAATGCATTAGGTTTGACCGACTTTTAACAGTGTATCTCCAGTGGCACGACTGAGCCCCCAGTCTGTAAGATTATTAATTACTGGGTCCATTTAAACCCCACAGAAATGGCCATCATAGGCCTGCTCATACTAAAAGATATTGGCGCAGATTTACAAGCCTTTTGCACCGCCGGTGCCTCACTTTTTGTGACTCACTGGCAGCGCATTTTTCTGCCCCATATTTACAAGGACAGGAAAAGCCACCCTGCGTGACTCTTCCTGTCCTTGTGAATACGGCCCCTTTACACGCAGCACTTTGCGTGAAAGGGGCGTTCCATGGGTGTTGATGTGGGTGTTCCCACGCAACACCCATGGAACCAGAGACATTTTCAGATTTACGAGGAATTGTAAATCTGGAAATGCATGTGAATGCTACGCCACCCCAGGGGAGGCGTAGGTAGGCGCAACAAGGAGAAATGTATTAATTTCTCTTTGTTGTTTTCCTCTTTCTATGCGTGCTGAATTCTGCCGCACACGTAGAACGAGGAAATAACCTCTAATTATTGTTCATGTACAGGAAGGTGTCTCTTCCTGCACATAAACAATCCTTTAAATAAATGACGTTTTAAAAGTTCTATGTGTGCTAATGCAGCAAACATAGAAGTTGGAAAACGCCATTTCTGAATGTTTATGTGCAGGAAGGGAACCCTTCCTGTACAGAAACATTCATGCCCGTGACGCAGGCATCCATGCACCGTGGTGCAAGGGTGCCTGCGTTGGTGCATGGCAGCAGTTTGTGCGCCAGCGCAGGGGGAAGCACAGAGATGCAACAAATTGTAAATATGTCGCATCCCTGTGCTTCCAAACGAAAGCAGCGTGGCGCAGCGAAATGACTTGCTGCACCGAGCTGTGTTAGTTTATTGTAAATCTGCCCCTGAGTGTCAAGATGTGCTTAACCAAGTATATAACAAAGTAAAACAAGAGCGTAATCACGAAACTGATGAAAAGACAACCCAGGAAAAATCAATTTATTTAAAATAAAAAAAGACATCTCCCTGGCAAAATTAAATTACCACAAAGGCCTACCAAGCAGTGAACATGCTGAAAGATTTTGGGGCAAATTTACAAGGAACTGACTCATCTGCATAGATGCGTGGGTTTCCTTGCGCCACCATGGATGCGCTGTCTTTACAATACAGTGCTCCATGGCGCAAAGATTAACAGATGCGTCAGAAATTCTGACGCAGCTGTTGGCCCAAAAGTGATGCATTGCTGGAGTTACTCATGAAGGTGACGCAACTCTATCAACGTGCCACAACAGATAGGTGAGTCCCATACAAAAAGCCCTGTGTCATTCCCTGCGCCTGGTCTGAGCAGGCGAAGGGATTTTGACAGAGTGAAGCCATAGAGTGATGCAGTGAAATGTAAATTTCACTGCGTCAGTTCTACATGACTTTTTACATGCAAACGCCCACCCTGCATACATTATACCTGATGCAGGTACAATGTGACGCAGAGCTGTACAACGTGATGCATCTCCCTAGGTGCGTCATGTTGCAAATTGGCGGCATTGTTTGCCCCGCCGTTGCGTCAAAAAACGTGATGCAATGGCAGCGCAAGGGGCTTGTAAATCTGCCCCTTTGTGTGAAGTGGTCTGCGAAATCGTTGTTCCTGGGATAAATTACAGTTTCAAGCTTACCTCCTGGTAGGGGCTAAGAAGCCCTGTATACATGCCACGTATACCGTGGCACCAGCAGCATCTGTGGATTGTCCTGGAAACAGTCAAAAGTCTCATTGGGACTACAATCTCTCAGGAGCGAATGTGCCTACAGAGGACCCAAGAGTCACAAACATACACAAGGCACAAAGCTCCAGCTCCCCAAAACAGGAATGTATGGATGAATGGCTGAATGCAGGAATCAGCAAGTGTGATTGTCAGGGTATAAATGGGAGTGTGCAGTAATGTTTCAGCATAACCATGGAGGTTTCAGCTTGGGTTACCATGGGGCAGTCCAGACCAGAGCCTTCCTAAGAGAGAATTTCCTTTAGGATTTAGGGTAGACTTTGGAATCCCCAGATTCCAGCTAACAGGATTCTGAGTCCGACTTCCGGCGAGGCAGACACTGCTTGTCTACTCTCGCTCTTTGTTCATGGAAGACTCAAGGCCCCTTACTAGTGACCTCTAGGGGCAGGGATGAAGACATTATGGGGCATATGTACAAGCCCCTATCGTCACCACAACGTCACTTTTACAGACGTTGTGGTGGCGATAGGGGCTGCGCCTTATGTACAAGACAGCGTTAAGCCACTTAACGTGGCTTAACGCTGCCTTGTACATAAGGCACCCTTTCACGCTATGGTTAGCGTGAAAGGGGCGTGTAGTGGGTGTTGTGGTGGGCGTTCCACCGCAACACCCATTGTATTTGATGCTGCCCCCTAAGTACAAGGGTGATGTACATAGGAGGCAACGCCAAAATTAAGACTAGGAAAATCCTTGTCTTAAAATGGCAAAACGAGGAGACATGCATTATTTATCCTCGTTTTTGGATTGTTTATGTGCAGGAAGGGACACCTTCCTACACATAAGCAATCCTCCCCTGCACACAGACACCCTTGCACTCTGGTGCAAGGGTGCCTGCGTTGGCGCTAAGTTGTTAAACTTAGCGCCATTGCAGGGGGAAGCGCAAGCCTGCACCACATTCTTGTAAATATGGTGCAGCCTTGCGTTTCAGAAGTGGCGGAGCGTGTTGTTAAGCCAAGGAGGCTAACGACACGCTCCCCCACTTCCTAGTACATATCCCCCTGTGTGAGTGGGAGTCATTTATTTGGATCATGGTGATTGATTGTGTCTTAGACGTGGCCCCGCCTGCCAGGGGCATCGTCAACCACTCGCTTTAGCAGCTACAGTGGGTGTGGAGTTCTGGATGAGCCTCTTCTGTCTGCAAACTCGACAGACGAAAACTCATAAACATGAAATGGTTGATTAAGTGACAGGACGGATGGAGGGGTGTGTGAGTGAAAGGGTGGATGTGTAGATGGATGGCCGGATAGATGTAAGGGTGGATGAGTGCAAAAATTGATAGATTAGTGAAAGGGAGGGTGGAAGAATAGATGAAAGGTTGGATGGATAAGTGAAAGAATAGATGGATGAACCAAAGGGAGAGTGGATTCATGGATCAAAATGTGAATGGATGTGTGAGTGAAAGGGTGGATGGATGATGAAGTTGGATGATGAGTGAAAGGATGGATGGATGGATAGATGGTTGGAGTGAAAGTGTGGATGGATTGACAGAAAAAAAGGGTGGGTGGATGGATGAGCAAAAGGATGGATGGATGAGTGGAAGGATGGAGCTGGGTTGTCATGAACCCTCAACTGTAGCAGTTATAGCGGGGGTAGAGTTCTTGATGGGCCTCATCTGTCTGTAACTTGGCAGACAAACTTAAATGAGTGTGTGAAAAAAGTGATGGTTGTATGTGTGAGTGAAAGTGTGGATGGATGTCTGAGTGAAAGGATGGATGGATGAGTGAAAGAATGGATCGATAAGTGAAATGGATGATGGGTAGATGAAAGGATGGATGGATGAGTGAAAGAATGGATGAATGAGTGAAAGAGATGGTGAAAGGATTGAATAAAGGATGAATGAGTGAAAAGGTGGATGGATGATGAGAGAATGAATAGATGGATAAGCAGGTGAAAGAGTGGATGGCTGAGTGAAAGGGAAGGTAATGGATGGCAGAATTCATTATTTGGGATGAGGATTAGGACAAGGACAGCGGAATTTCATGAGAAACTCCAAAGTTTCGAGTGGCCCTTATAGCCTCAACACAAGCCCTACTCCCACCCACTACCTTATTGGCTACTTGACCATGCGTGCCAGGGAGGGTCAGCATAAGCATTGCTCCCATGAAGTCTTATGTGGAAGAAAACTTGGCTGCACCAAACTGTCCTGAGGTGCCCTGTTGAGCTGAAGACCACTAATGGAAGGAACAGCATGTGACCAGTCAGGCAACGGACTGGTGTCCCAGAAAGCCATCTCCCAGACTATCTGTACTGCAGCCTGGCGCTCCAGGCTACATAGACCTTGTGGACCCAGAACAGCAGTACTGTCATCACCTCAGCCAAAGTCTCCCAGGGTGGTACACATGGGTCCCCTGGCCCACTCACTGTAAAACAAGAATAAGCAGGAATGACTGGCATCCACAGCCTGCACATATCCCACACCAACTGCTCTTGTCCAGATGATCATCTTAAATTAGGTCAATCATAGGCAGGAACAGGACATCTGCCACTGGGACAGGGATATGAGTCCCTAAAAGCCAGAGCACCCAGGTGTCCACATGTATTTTATACTGCTGGAAGGGAGCACTGCTAACGACCCTGCAGAGAAAAGCACCCAGCCCCTCTGGCCTGTTCACTAGAACAAGCAGAAGTAGGTAGACATCCTCTCTACCTCCCTCACCCAGCTGGCAGCCCAGACCATATCCCCATTTTGTGTTACCCATCTTGAAATGGGGAATATCCCAAATAGTCCTTGTGTATTTCAGAGTTTTGAGCAACCAGGGTTTGAGGTTTGAACATCCAGGCCCCATACGTCCCCTAGCACATGAATGAGGAATAGGAAGACATACCAGCATCCACCTCAAATAATCAGGCAGTTTAGGACAGGCCTATACTCTGGGCAGCCATCTTGAATTAGAAGGAACAGGACAGAGGCCTTCCCAGAAAGGGCTTGGAATCCATGCACGCCTTTCCCTCCCACAGTGCCCTCCTCTCACCCTCCCATTGCACTCACCTAACAGAGAACCCGCGTGCCGCAGAGCAGCAGCAATGTCACACTTTGGCATCTAGTTTGCAGCTATTTGTGAAACATATACAGTTTATTTGAGGTAATATGAACGGATATAGTGGGAATGTGCTTTCAGCAATTTCAAGTAACAAATACAGGAAGTTCACTACCATCAAACATTTTGTGGGAATGTTTGCAGACATTTTTCAGTCATGAATGTCATTCTGTGGGAAATACAGGCCCCTCCCTGGCGTCACATTCACAGCTATTCTTGAGTCCTAGTTAAAGTTCCTTTTGAGAAATATTTCCAGATATTTGCAGTCGTATTTACAAACGCTTGGTAACATTTTTACAAGTTTGAGGTAAAATTTACAGTCCATCAAACTTGAACTGGTGCCACCTTCGTGGCCCTCATTATTCTTTATAATTTCAACTATGTGTGGCTTTTTTTACAGAGACTGTGAAGTAGGACAGAATGGTACTTTGGATCACGCATGGTCCCTCATTCTAAATTGAGATGAATTCCCAGTTCGAAAGCTACCAGGAGTTACTTGTGGAATTTATAATCCTGAGATGCTCTTCGAATATTGGGGTCCGGTGTATCCCGTTTTTTAGTTCTCGCCTGACCCAGCGCATGTGCTGGTCTGGCGAGACATTTAGTATGTGGGTTTGGAAAGTGCTACCCACATTTTTGTGCTGGCTACAAGCGTCAGTGCACGATGGCGCACATCCCATCGTGATCGCGATCACTATCGCTTTCCGAGTGATCGCGATGACTTTCGCTTTACGGTGATCATGTGTGACTACTTTTCAGGCGCATCAGTGTAATGAGAATGGCTATCATTTAGTTAAGTGGCATCTATCCATTCGTATTATTTGTGAGTGGGTAGTTTGTATCCAAAAACATTATTCGGGTCATTTATCAATGTCCCTCTCTCCTGTTTGTCACCGTTCATCATTTCTTGGCGGCGCGAAGCTTCGGCTGTGTTGCGTTCAACCTAGGAGTAGCGCGGTCCCTTGTACTGGCCTCCGATCTGAATGTCAGGGAAAGCGGGCGCATGCGCAATGGCCGGTGTGTTTAAATAAGAAAATACAGAACTCACCTTCCATGGTTGCCGTCATCATCAGGAGTGCAGCTAACATTTGTGTAGCAGGTGCAGTGGCACCGTGAACCATTGAACCTTGAACATTGCTACATGTTACTACCCCAACAGCAATAAAAGGGGCCTGTTATTTGTTGGCTGGCACCAGGGCCCACTGAACTCTTGCTACGCAAGTGGTCAATACATCAGATTCAGTCGAGTTTAAAGAATGCTTACACTGCATGAATATTGTTTGAAATTATTGACGCGAATTTCCCACTAGAGTCAGAAATCTCGAAAAGCTTCTTTAAGCACTGGGAAAGCGCACTGAGCCCAAATCACGGCGCTTTTTTCCATGAGTAGGTGTGTCTCGCTCCTGAACATAAAGGCGCTGTGCTTTGTGCAGACCATGCTCTAACCTGTACTGCTGCTGAGTTAGAACATGTTCGCACTATACAAAAGCAGGATTCCATTACAAACAAGCAAACTGATCATTTGTGTGCCTATGTGGAGGTACAGTATATATTCAGCAATGACCCCCCTAGTCTCTCTATGCCAGACAGACACTGCTGTGTCGAATCCTCTGATTTCCACATTCCACTGAACTACCGTGGTATATTTCCTAAAGCACTGGGCATTCTAGAATTCTGGTACTACCAGCAGGGCAAGTGCGAAAGTATTTTTCTAGTTCCGAGGGCTGTGATAGGACCAACAAATAAACACTGGCCCTTTAAAGCTGGGCCATCTGCCAGTGCCAGAGTGCCCAACAAGTCAGTGCGATACTGATTTTTCATAGCCAAGCGAGTGATGTTGAAATAGCCAGTAAACGAAAAGAAATTATAGCACCTCACTTAGTGGCTTACTCCAGTATGGACAATAATTAAATTCCAAATATGTTGTATGATGTACGTTTGGATATTAGGTCTTTTTAAGTACCCCGGATTATAAGGCACACTTCTCCACTTTACTAGTAAATATGCCCTTTGGTGTCCAAGGCTATTCAAATTCAGCCTCTATCTGTTCGTCATCGGCTGCATCCTCAGGGTCATATTGCAGCTTCTGTCTTTACAGTCCCTTAGGCCAGATTCCATCTTCTTCCTCTTTGGAGCCACCTTCATGCATTTATGGGTTCTTTCTTCAGGGGACTATGACATGATTTTCCCTCTGTCTCCTGAGATTAAGGAATATCTGTCTTGGTGGCTTCTGCTGGAGTCATTGTTTAGGGGGATAGAGCCACAACCAGACCTCCCTACGATTCTGATGATGGACAGCAGCTCTTTTGGATGAGGTGCAACTCTGGAGATGTCCTCCACACAATCTCGGTCTCTGGAGGAGAGCCGGCAGTCTTCCAACTGGAGGGATTTGATGGCAGTCAAGCGAGCTCTGTTGCATTTTCAGGATGTCCTGTTGGGGTGTTATGTGATGGTCAGGACAGACAATACGGTGACACTAGCTAACGTAACAAGCATTGGCATAGCCAAAAGGTCTCGCCTTTGGGACCTTATAAGTGTTTAGCCACGCAACAGTTGTTGTGGTTGCACCAAGGATATTGTGCTGCATAACTAAATGCTTAGAAGGTCCCAAAAGCGAGACCTATTGGCTATGCCAATGCTTGTTACTGTTAATGTGGAGACTAAGGCTGCGGGTAGTACAGGACAGGACAATCCCTGTTCCCGGTATGTAGGTAATTTTGATCTTATGCTGATGTTATTTATAAGTCTTAAATATATATATACCAGGGGGCATATTTACAATAAAGTGGCAAAACGTGTCGTTAAGCCAAAAAGGCTAACAACACTCTCTGTCATTTTAGAAACGCAGGGCTGCACCATATTTACTAGAATATGGTGAAGCTGTGCGTTTACCACTGCACTGGCGCTAACTTTAGCTGTCTAGCGCCAACGCAGGCATTTTTGCACCATAGTGCAAGGATGTCTGTGTTGAGGGGAAGATTGTTTTATGTGCAGGAAATTCCCTCTTCCTGCACATAAACAATCTTTAAATGTGTTTTGTAACTTCTATGTGTGCAGCTTAATGCAGCACACATAGAAGCTGCAAAACAGCATTTTTTCAAACGATTTTTTATGTGCAGGAAGGGGGTCCTTTCTGCACATAAACAATCATAGGCAATTTGCACAAGGCAGCACACATGGAAACAGCAAAAGCAAGGAGAAATAAAGCATTTCTCCTAGTTTTGCCTGTTTAATACCAGGTTTTCCCTGATCTTAATTTTGGTGCTGCCTCCAATTTACGCCGCCCTTGTAAATAGGGGGTAGCTTCAAAATCAATGGGTGTTGCCCTCCCCTTTCACTCTAAACACAGCGTGAAAGGGGGCCTTATTTACAACGCAGCATTAGCTGCCTTATAAGGCAAGGCACCTATCTGTGGTGGTGATAGGGGCTTGTGAATATGTTCCACTGTAGATGGCCAAATGATTTAATCTATCTGATTTTAAATGAATTGGTTTTTTATGTCTATTTTAATGATGACATTGAATTTTTGTGTGTAATTATGTATATTATTTTATATTCGTTTTACCATGTACTTTTATGGCATTTTTTTTGCCGAATAAAGTTATTCAAAATAGGATAATCCTGAGTGATGGGGTAAAAATGCATGTGGTATTACCACATGCAGTAATACCTCAGTGTTTACAGAGGAAAGAGTTGCCAGGTCGCAGCTTTGCAAATTTGTCACTGGAAAACGGTCTGTAATATAAAATCACAGTCACACATGGAGATCGGTGGGGTTACATAGATTTCCACAGCTATTCCTCGTTGCATGGGGAATAACTCAGATATTCTAAAATAATTTTGCATCCTGAAATTACTGTACCTGCTGCATCGGTAATTGTGGGTGAGAAATTATTGTACCTGGAATTCCAGTGCAAATGTACTGAGGGCCTTTTTGGAAAGCCCATGATATCTGAATCTTCAAAATGTCTTCAGGGTGTATTTTAATCCAGTGGGCTGCTGCTTGGAGACCTCCAGATCATTCACTGGGTTTGTATTTATATCAGGCGTTCTGCAAAAAGTGACATTTGAAAGTTGTCATCTACGTTCTAAATGACAATGCTATTGATACTACCGTCATTTAGAAATTATTTTCGACATTTTCTGCATTTAAAATGCACTACAAAAATGTTAGAAATTGGATAGAAGTCTTGAATCCTAGCAATTACGACTTAATGCATCAGTCCTAAACCAGAAATACTAGGCTTTTCTGTAAGATTTCATAACACATCATAACTAGTGATGGAGGGAAGAGATAAACAATGCTTGATTTGATCCGGTGGTTGTAGGTGGGGCCCATCGGCACGCATTGTTGGGGACCCGTACACATTTTTCCTCAACATACTTTGAGCCAGAGCAAGAGGGACTTTAACACAAAGGAGAGAAAGAACCAGGAAGAGAAAGATTGGAAAACAGTGGCAAAGGGAGAAAGTGGGGTGAAAAAAAAACCCAGCAAAGAGTGAGATAAAGGGGCGGGGTGTGTCCGGTGGTGGATTAAAGAGGCGTGAGGTGAAATAAGGACTATGCAGCCTTGGTATGCAACACTCCGCCCTTCCATAGCGCTGACCCCAGGCTTCTGAGCTAAACGTTTGGTCCCATCACTTATTCTTTTATGTTTCAGGTGCATTTCAGTACCTTTTTAGATTGGGTGTTCACACAGGTCTCTGGATCCATTCCTCTATGATTTCTTATTTTTCAGTGGGGCTGTGGTCTGGCTGGCACCTTTGCATTCTGGGTAGGATTTCGGCCTATTCAGTGATGCTGGTAGTGTGGGTTTCGATGCCATATTAGGCTGTAATGGGTGTGCTCAAGTCTGGTCACAGCATTGTGTTGACTGTGGCTTGGTACGAAATGTGACCTTCTTGGAGCTCTTCACCATAGGGGTTGCCTAACACTTATGAACGGATCCGTTTCACAACCAATCAGTAGCGTTCTGGTCTTATATAAAGGAGTCATAGGTCTATTGAGGCAATTTCTACTGATCTCTTTAAAGAATTGCATTTTATTCAGAGCTCAACATGATCCTGGTACCTTCAATAACACAGCCTTGAATCATGCTGGACTTTCGGTGTTTCCATCGGAAGGCAGAAGCAGAGCTCCTTTATTTCTCAGCATCTCTATGGACTCCTGGTGCCCTAGCTTACCACAGCTAATTACTACCAGTCTCAGCTCAAAAACTAGGAGATCCTATGAGCTGGCCTTCCAGTCCTTACTTTCATGCACTACAGTACACACGCAAGCAGAGCGTTTTTCCCTGAGTAGCTGGTTGGACTTTATTGAGCACATGAGGGTGGAGGGCAGGTCTGCAGCATTCGCCAGGGCGACATATATCACCAGTAGCCTTTGTCGCCAACATCACAAGGCACAGATCATTGGTAGTCTTTCTTAGTTAAGGAGGCTTTGAGGGGTTGGGAGAGACTAGAACAAACATCCCATAGACATTGACAAACTGGGAAAAATTTTGAGAGTTGTGTAGGTGGTCTGCTCCTCAAATTACAAGACCACACTGTATCTGGCAGCTTTAAGTCTAGCCTTTTCTGGCACATTCAGGGTGTCGGAGCTTGTAGATGCTTCCAAGAAGAACATTCATGGAGGGCTTTTGCCCAGTCGCATCTCCTGGCAGGAGGGGGACCATATTGTCACAGTGCATCGCTCAAAAACTACACAGAAGGGAAAGGATGAGCAAGTGATTTTGAGGGAGTCTTAGGGTGCCCAGTGACCTCCGTGTCTGCTTTTCTGCTCATCCGCCCTAGCCAAATTCTACATCTTTGTTAGTCCATGAGACATGCATACCGCTCATGAAATATCAGTTTAACTACATGATACGGGCAGCACTGCATGAGGCAGGCATAGGTGACATCAACTACAGCTCCCAATCATTTAGAATAGTGGCAGCAACATCAGCGGTGGGGGCAGGTCTCAACGCAGAGATGGTCAAGAGAACAGGTAGGTGGGGGGTCTAATTGCTACAAGCGCTATGGTTCACTGAAAGTGATTGATAAATTGCATTGTCTTTCCTGTCTGTGTATTAGTTCACATGGCTACCGCCAGTGTGTGGATTCTAGGCCATTTTCTGTGTGGCAAGCTGGAGAAGTCTTTGAATGGCGTTGGTTTAGCAGACAAGCAGCGGATGCATGTCTGGATTTTTTTTGGGTTGGAAAAAGGGATCTTCAGCATGACGGACTGCAATGATTGGTGGAGGAGGTCGAGGACAGGAGGCTGCAGCCACCTGCACTTTTCATACTACACATACTTGAAACTGATCTTCTGCTTTTAGGGAGGAGAGCCTTATTTGGGTAGTTGTTGGTGGGAATATCACAGCGAGCAAAACGGTTCCCGGGATGGGTGGTTGCTTGGTATCATATTATTCCTTGTTTTGTATGGTGTGTGGGTCTTCCCTCCACAGGACTGCCCGTGTCAGTACGAATCTGAACAGTCGAGAATAGCGCCTGCTGATTATAGCCATATTAAAGATATTTCCTCATGGTTGCTCTAAAGGCGACACTCTTTTTCACAAATATGGTATACTCCTATCTGCCCAGGGCATCAAAATGTTTGTGGACTCATTGTTGGCCTTTGCAGTACAACAAGGAGCTGTTTGGGGAGGCCCGGCCGGTCAGTTATCCAACCCAGCCAGTGGCAGGGACAGACTGCGATGCGGCCACAAAGCTAGTGGACACCTTGGCATCTCAAAGAGAAGGCAGACAAATGCATGGGGCATTTGGCTTTATGTCTTTGATCAAGTTAGGGCAGAAGTACTATGGTTTGCTAGGCAGGGCCAGGGGTATTGTAGTGCTAGAGGCACTCTTGTGGTCTGACACTCTGTGATAACCTTTGACTACCATTCTTTTAACTGACTTTGGTGTGTTATTTTACTCTAGCCTGAATGTACGATGTCCTGCATATGCCTGGCTTCTCTTAAACGTTTCTTTCTTGTAATCTTGCAGTCTTTCAGTGGGAGCTGTCACGGAATAGAACAGCCTTTCCAAGAACAGAACGTGTGGGATGTGCATTTGAAAGCATGAAAGGGAGAGAGAGATGTGGAATGTACTTTTTGGTCTCGAATTGCAGTGCTGTGAGCAGTGATGCACAAATGTGCTTGGTGGTGTACATTGAGAGATGACGCATGTGATGCTATAGGACATTGAGAGATGATGTATGTGAATCTATAAGCAGTAGTGCACAAATGTGCATTGTGTTGTACATTGATGAGTATTATAAAGTTCTTACTATTGGCTTTTGACATGGCCTCATGTCATCCTGTTTTCTGAGTCTGCTTTGCTTCAGCTTTTCTGCATGCACAGCAGCGCTTGCAAGTTGTTTGGGTTAATCACGTTCAAGTATTGTTTTGTGAGAGATTGTTTAATGTACTCTGAAAGGCTTTCGTGAGCTTCCTCAAGATAAAGGCTGGAACATGCGAGATTGGAGAGAGAACATGGGAACTCCTTCCTGCCATTGGATGGCTTGCTTGGAAGCTGGCCAATTCTGGTAAGATTCCTATGGCCCGGGGGGGGAAGTTTTCTTGAACCTTCTATTGCAAGTTTTGAGACTATAAAGCTGGTGTTTGTTGACAGTTGAACTGGGCACTCACTTACAGAATAGACATATTGCTGTAAGACAAATGGAACTTGAGTCCCAGTCGAGAGTCCAAGCCAACTGTGAACGGGCCCCCCAGCGAGAATTGGCAAGGATGTCGAGTGAACGATCGGGTGAGGTGATTTGTTTCTGACTAGTGCCATTGTGATGCGTGGTTCCAGTGGCTATGGTCATTTGAGGTGCTTGTGCATTGATTATTGCCATTGTGATGTTTGGACAGTGGCTCTGATCATTTGAGGTGTTTTCTTTGTGATGTGTCAGTGAGTTGAGGTGCACATCCAAAGTAATCATTTGATGCATCTAGTGTGCAGATATCTTTCTGATCTCTTGCAGGATGTCCAGCATATTATATTTTCTTCAGTGTTATCTCATATTATTTGCTGGTTGTTTATTCATGGTATTATGCATGCATTTAACTGTTACATTTAGCAAGTGTGTTATTATTGCTTGCATATAAACATATATATATCTCTTTGTGTATTTTAATGTTCTGCATTTGGCATCTGGGAAAGCCTTTTCTGTTAGAGAGCATTGTGTAAAATAAAACCCCAAGCCTTATTCTAGAAAGAGAGTCTTTGCATTTTATAAAATAAAACCCTTTTCTAAAGGTGTTAGTTGTGTTAAATGTCTCTTGCTTCATTGGGTTGAGCCACCGTGTGGCAGGTTCTGTATTATCTGATAAGCGAAGCAAAACAGGTATGCGCTACATCTATTGTCCTTGACCCCTGGGGTACTTTATGGCACTGTCCTGGGATTATTGGGAGTTCGGAGCTTGTGCTCACAAAGGGTGCCGGGGGAGGAGGGGGAGATCCCTCTTGGGTTACTGTGGCATGGGTTCTTAAGGGCTCAGCTGGCTTGCTGGCCTTGGCAACTCTCGTTGTGAGGAAGCAGGGGAGTTTGCCTTGTAAAGATTGTATCGAGGTGGGGTGGTGGCTTGCAGTCAGGCTCCCAAGTCAATTAGCCGATGCTCTAAGTGTCAGCGTGGTGGCCAAACACATTGGTTTTCAACTTGTTTCATGTTAAATATACACAATGTGTGATGGTAATCAACATATGTTTTAAAGAATACTGTTGAACAATTTGTTTTAATGAAATTTGTTTGAACAATAAATACGACCTGAGCATTATTTTCTCAAATGCAATATAGAGTTCCCACAGGCCAATCCTTTGTCTTTATCTATTGATGATGGCTCAAACTGGGCTTTGCGGGGTCTTCTGCTACTACCATAAGCATCAACATGGTCCCCTACCTGTGGATAGAGGGCCAACGCCATAATGATGGGCCCCAGCCACAGGTGGGGCCGATACCTGACCTGGGGAAGGGGATACCAATGGCATTTTCTTGTTGGTTGTTTACATTTGTATTTCACACGCTTTCCTAGGATACCTAGGAAACTGTGGCCCACACCTATTGGTTGCCAAGGGTCAGTGGGGTCACCTGGGCGGTGGGCAGGAGCACGGGAAGGGAAATTTAATCCCGGGATGTTGGAATACTATTATCACTTCCTTGTTTATGGTGCCCCTGCAGATCATTAATGCGCCCTGCTGCCCCTGGCAACGATTTGTCACATTTATTGCAGGGACGGACTAAGGTTAGGCTACAAAACTAGTAGACACCTTGGCATCTCAAAAGAGAAGACAGACGAATTGTGGATATATTTGGCTTTAAATCTGTGATCAAATCGGGGCAGAAGTACTATGGTCTGTAAGGCAGGGCCAGAAGTGTGCATTACAGCAATTGTCCTTGGCCCGCTGAGTACTTTATGGCACTGCTCTGGGATTGTTGGGAGTTGGAGCTTGCGCTTACAAAGAGTGATGGGAGCATACCATTTGTTTTTCTGTGGCATGGGTGAATAAGGTGTCAGCTGGCTTGCTGGCCTTGGCTTCTTTCCTTGTGAGGAAGCAGGGGAGTTTGGCTTGTAAAAAATATATAAGGGGGCTTGGTGGCTTGAACTCGGGCTCCCAAGCCGATTAGCCAGTGTTCTAACTGCCAGCGGGGTGGTCAATCATGAATCCAACAAGGTGGGTTAGCCGATTACAATTGTATATCAGTTTTCAACTCGTTTCATGTTAAATATGTACAATGTGTAATGGTAATCAATATATGTTTTAATGAATTTTGTTGAACAATTTGTTTTAATGAAATGAGTTTAACAATAAACACCACCTTAGAATTGTTTTCTCAAACGCAAAATAGAGTTGTCTTAAGACAATCCTTTGTCTTCGTCAATTATGGCCCGAACTGGGCTTTGGGGGCATTTGCTACTACCACTGCCATCGGTGTGGTCCCCTACCTGTAAGACTATGTAGCAAGAAAGTTCAAGGGATATTTGGGTCCAGTTGGTGCCTTGCCTTTTTAATTATGAATCAGCTTCCAGTTGCTCTACGAAATGGGAAGAACCCCTGACCCACTTATCTTTAAACGTTTATAAGAGTTGTCCTGAGCAACAGGTAATATCATGTAGGCTACTTAGTAAATTCGGTTCTTGATTGTAAAATCATCCAAAAGATATTGTGCAAGTTTGACACGGTTTAGTGCCTTTCATATATGTTTAATTAAATATATGATAGTAGAGAGCTACTTCACAACAGGTCAGCTAACATGTATTTCGCCCCATGTGGCCGGCAAGCCGGGACTTTCTCAAGGCTGAATTATTAAAAGTATTATTTCAAAATTGGTAAATAACCCAGTAGCGAAATGTGAATACCAAAATGAACCAATATACACCGGTGTCAAGGAAAAGCATTGATAAACGAAAACAAAGAGAAAACGTGTGAGAAGGACAGTCATGAAGAATACAGAAACTGATAAAGAAGAAACATATGTAACCATAACAGACAATCACATACATTTGAGAGAAGGAGTCAGAAAACAGGACCCAAGAAAAGTATGGAAAACGATGAACAAGAAACATATGTAGCCATAGCATACAGTAACATACAGATATGCGTTTTGTGCACATTAATCATCAAAATGTGCACATGCAGGCGTTGGTCCACACTGACCAAAATGGTTTTATCCCCTCATGCTCCAGGTCTAATAATTTGAGGAGACTATATCATGTCCTGTTCCACAGGGATCTGGGTAATTACCCTGACGCAGTTGTAATGGCGATAGACCTAGAGAAGGCTTTCGACTCCCTGCACTGGGACTTCTTACTGATAGCGATGGAGAGGATGCAGATGGGAGCTGGGTGGTTAAACTGGGTCCGCCTCCTGTATGAGGATCCCAGAGCACGGGTGCATACAGGTAATACAGTGTCTGCACCTTATACCATTTATAGGAGGAGCCAACAGGGTTGTCCCCTAGCGCCACTGCGTTTTGCTCTAGTGATGGAGCCTTTGGCAGCACGAATCCGACAAGAAGGCTAGAGATTGGGGGTGACACTTGATGGGTTCCGTCATATAATATTATTATATGCTAATGATGTACTTTTATATTTACGAGATGGGTCTAGCGGGATCCAAGTAGTGCTACGTATACTAGAAGAATTTGCTGATCTCTCGGGCTTGCTACTTATTAAGAGGAAGACCCATGTGTTCCCGTGCACCCCACCCTACCGCCGGACCTGGTATGGGCACCGATCTCCTTTAGGTACTTGGGAATTCGGATTTACCACACTCAGGGAGATCTGTTGGAAGGGAACCTCGGAGGCGCACTAAGGGTAATTCTGACGAATGTGGCCTTTTGGCGTACACTTAAATTACAAGTCATGGCTAGAGTGGCACTATCCAAGATGGTAATATTACCCCGTCTCCTCTATTATTTTGTCAACTTACCAGAGATAATACCTAAGAGCTGGTTCAAGACACTGGACGCGATTTTGAGGGACTTGGTGTGGGATGGCGGACGAAACAGAGTGTCTTTACAGACCTTGAGGCTCCCGTTTGCAAGCGGTGTATTGGGGACACCTGATTTTGAGGCTTATTATTTGGCAGCCCACCTGCAATGGCTTTACCGGTGGCTGGATGGGAGGGGACTAGATGCACTATCCCTGATCACTGGTGCACCACAGGCGGTTTTGCTTCCTAGGATGTTTAATCTTCGTCAGAAGATCAATCATATGGGAGTGTTTCTCTCCGTTGCAATGACATGCTGGGATAGATGCACGCCACGATCCAAAGATGCACCGCTTTATGCACCTAGCATTCCCCTTGTAGGACTCCCCCAGACAGGAAGGGGCCCTGCTCTCACGGGACGGCAACTACAGGGTTGGGAAGATGCAGGAGTACAGATGGTTGGGGACTGTTATAGAGATGGTGAACTGCTTCCACTGGAAGACTTCCTAGAATACCATGAGCTGCCACGGGGACAATTTTTGAAATACCATAAAATACGGAGGGCACTGACTGACCTATGGGGGAAGGAAGTGAAAGAACCACACACACATGCGAGCCTACAGGCAATGGTGACTCTGGGCTCGGCCAGACATTTAGAAAAGTGGCTCTACCTGGCGATCATGGAATTGACGTCCTATCCGTTACGTCACCTACAGGAGAGATGGAAAGGTACGCTGAATAAGCAGTTGACAGAAAAGGACTGGAAGAAGCTTCTGGGCGGCCCAAAAAAGGTGTCCAGAAACGCGGGTTTTAAATTTCTACAGTTTAATATGCTCCACAGATCTTATCCCACCCCACATTGGCTGAACGTAGTGTATAGGGGGGATGATCAGGCCTGTGCCAGATGCTCACAAAGAGATGCAGATTTTGACCATATGGTTTGGTTCTGCCCGGGGCTTAATGATTATTGGAATAAGGTTGTAGACATGATCAATAGGGTAATGTCCCAGAACCTGGCATGCATTCCGGAGACTTGTCTCCTAGGTTTATTCCCAAGACCCAATCCAAACGACTGGGGCTTAAATTCGTGGATCTAGCTTTGCTCCTGGCTAGGAGGAGAATAGCTCTTAAATGGAAGGCACAGCAGGCTCCTTTAGTAACACAATGGGAAGACGATGTATCTTGATGGGCGAGAGTGAGGAAAGGGCTTTAATTAAGGAGGACAAAATCACGAAAAGGCGTAAACCACTAGCAGAGCCCTGGGCTGACATTGTGAAGGCATGGGAAACTCGACATTCACCTGCACAGTCCTCAGATACGAACTCGAATGACTCTGATGACTCGGGGAACGCACACAACGGCGGGAACTGAAAACGCGGTAGAAGGAGAGGGCACGGGGTGACATGGGGATAGGAGCCGGGTAATAGTAGAGGCACAAAGTAGGCATACACCTATACGTCAAGACACATTGAGATTGGAAACTGTTGGGGGAGCACACTGGGGGGAGGGATGGGGGTAGTAGTTTGGTTGGTGGGGAAAGTTGAGGGTAATAGATATCAGAATGTGGAGACTGTTAGCAGTCAGTGAGAGACAGGGCACAGGAACTCGGATAATAACGTACACTCTTATGGATATGTCGCATAATAATATTGTATGTGAACTAAGAAGAGCAATGTGTTACTGTGAATTGCATGTACCAAATGTGGAGAGGCTGAAGTTATGAAGGAATTTGAAAATAATAAAAAAAATTGTTAAAAAAAAAAAAAAAAGATGACTCGGGGGACGCACACACTCCTACAAGTTAACAGATGAGGGATGGATGAAGACTGACTGCGTAGCTTGTGGCCCCTGAGGGGTGGAAGGGGAGATGATTAGTTCCTTGGTGGAGCACCACAATTGGAATGAACGTTAATGCCCCTCCCCCCTTCCTGGATCACCCCGGTCCCGCCATCCCAAAACTACATGGGCCCATAACTTATGGAAGATTGCACAGACTAAAGACCCCTGGGAGTTTGTTACAAGTTATAGTAGTATGTTTAATTTTATAGTAACACGGAGTGAGTTTTCTTGTGTTGTTTTCTTTTACTTTCTTATATGGCTCTTATTTTCCTCTACAGCACGCCCGGCTAGTCTAATAGGTGGTAAAATTGTATTTTTGGGACTATGTACAGCTACAGTGGGCAATGTGGATAACCAACCCGAATACTCCCTATAGATGACCATACCATGGAGAGGGAACTCCCCCAACTTATTATTATTGTTGATGTACAAATCTGGAAGGTGACTTTATTTTGGAGATATTGGCTATGATCAGGAGTTGGAATGAATATAGGAGAATAATATCCCACATTTCTGATTATTGTAACAGGATGCCTACCATATGTGATTAATGCGCATGGTGCTCCTCCTCACATGGAAGTGTAAATGTGTTGAGTATATTCTTGATTTGAAATATAAATGCCAATAAAAAAGATATTTAAAAAAAATTGATCATTAAAAGGTGTTATTTTCATAAGTCCAATCGTTTTTTTACCAAAAAATCATCATAGATTCAGCAATAACGTTAGATTTATACATAAATGTGTAGATCATATGCCAAATGGTTGAGGAAATCGGTTAGCCATATAACGGAATAGACAAGAGAGATATAGCATAAGAACAATTTAATCTGAGATTTTTGGAAGTTAATTAGTAGAGATTTTTTTTTTTCCTACCTAGACTAATACGATAACAGACCACTACGCGGTGAGTAGAACCGACCAGGGATCGCTTAGCATATTTCCTTGAGTGCCTAAATTCGGCAGGTTGTCGTTACTGATTCCGTTGCTTTAAAACCCTCTTTAATTCTAGATCACAAGAGGACTTAACGGAAGACAGACGGATGGTAATATATTCTAGCACTGAGAGGTAGAAAGACAATAATACCGAATCCGTGGGGAATAATAGACTCACTTTAAGGGGACAGTAATTAAAAGGCACAATATACGCTTCGTAACCATAACCACTGCCTAAATGCTTTAATAATTATAGCACTACGAAAGGACTACCTTCTCACTGGAAGTACAGGTAACTAGGAATAAAAAGAAAGTTTTTTACCCTTTAAGGTAAGACATATATTAGTATACTCACGGTAATAGGACAAACTATTCACAAGTTTACTGTTAGAAGGATGAGCAGCTCACATGGTGCAATAGCGACTAGAAAAGCGCCATATTTTGACTAAATTAAAGCTTCATGTGAACCAACACATTTCATCGGCTAAGATACCCACAAGCAGACACTAAATGAAATACTGCAAAGGTTATTTTTTCAAGAGTCTATTAGATAAAATCACCTAACCAGCATAGAATAACTGACATATCCAGAATAAGCTACTTATATCACAAATGCACTTGCACTTAAAAGGAGATGGTTGATGTAGGGTTGAAATAAAAAAAAAACTCTACTAATTAACTTCCAAAAATCTCAGATTAAATTGTGCTTATGTTATATCTGTCTTTTCTACTCTGTTATATGGCTAACTGATTTCCTCAACAATTTGGCATATGATCTACACACTTATGTATAAATCTAACGTTACTGCTGAATCTATGATGATTTTTTTGTAAAAAAACGATTGGACTTATGAAAATGACACGTTTTGATGATCAATGTGCACAAAAAGCATATCTGAATGTCACTGTATGTTATGGATACATATGTTTCTTGCTCATCGTTTTCCGTACTTTTACTGGCTCCTATTTTCTGACTCCTTTTCTCAAATGTATGTTATTGTATGTTATGTTTACATATGTTTCTTCTTTGTCGGTTTTTGTATTCCTCATGACTTCCCTCCTCACACGTTTTCTCTTTGTTTTTCGTTTATCAATGCTTTTCCTTGACACCGGTGTATATTGGTTAATTTTGGTATTCACATTTCACCACTCGGTTATTTGGCTTTTTTGAAATGATACTTTTAATAATTCAGCCCTGAGAAAGCCCCGGCTTGCAGGCCAGAAGGGGCGAAACACGTATTGGCTGACCTGTTTATGAAGCAGCTCTCTGCTATCATATATTTAATTAAATATATATCAAAAGCACTAAATGGTGTCAAACTTGCACAATATATTTTGGATGATTTTACAATCAGGACCCGAATTTACTAAGTGCCCTACATGATATTACCTGTTGCTCAGGACAACTCTTATAAACTGTAAGGCTACGTAGCCTTGATATTCCGCATCCCAACCTTACATAGCACCCTGGACGCAGGCTTCTGAGCCCAACTTTGGGCCCACGTATTTAGGGACGTATTTATGAAAAAGTAACACAGCAAGTCACCTTGCTGCACTGCGTTGTGTTACAGTGACGGCAGGAATGCAACTAATTTAACACAATATGGCACATTCATGTCTTTTTTTCTGCGCTGGCACACAATGGGCTGCCTAGCACCCTTGCAGGCACCCTTGCACCATGGTGTAAGGGTGACTGTGTTGTATGCAGGATTGTTTTTGTGCAGGAAGGGGCACCTTCCTGCACAAAAACAACACGCTGAGGCATATTCCTCTTTCTATGCATCCTGCAGAATGCAGCGCACCTAGAAAGAGGAAGTAACGAGGCAAAATAAAGATATTTCTCCTTGTCATGCTTCCCTTTGGCGGTGCAGAATTTTCGTGCATTCTCAGGTCTACCAGCAATGGTAAATCTGGGAATGCATCAAAATCCATGGGAATTGCGTGGGAACACCCACACAACGCCCAGGGAATACCTCCCTGGAGCAGAGTAACAACACTGTGATTTACGCTGCCTTGCGTTATTCCTGATTTATCAAGCCATTTAGGGCCATAAAAAGTGGCCTTGCTTGGCTTGATAAATCGCATGCTAGGGTTCGCATCGTGCATGCACCCACGTTGCGTGGTGTAAACACGACACAAACCCTTGATAAATATGCCCCTTATTCTTTTAAAAACTAAGCAATGCCTTGAGCAGGAATGAAAGGACACGCTCTGCTCTACTCTGTGATTAAATGTATTAGCTGGTACTTGCGGTCATAAAACTGTCCAGCAGTGATGTATCACTTCCTCCTTAGAGGCTGACTCACTAACAGCAATTAAACCACTGTACGCGAAGGGCCAAGGGAGATGGGAGCTCATCTCTGCCGCGTTTCACACCTTGGGACCGACTACCAAGTCCGTCAACAATTGCTAAGGCAACAGACAGAGTAGACAGACTTTCGGTATGGCATTTAAGTGAATTACATGCCTTGAAATACTGCACATTTAGAACATTACAGTTAACGTTTGTGCAGGTAAGAAATGCACGTTTAGTGCTACCAGAGCCAGGCTAAACTAAATACTCGTCCAGCTTATTGCAAAATTCAGAGCCCTATGAATTTATTAGTCTTGGATAGCTAAATAACTGGATATGCAGAGAGAAACAGTATATGTGCGTAAGTGCGTATGGTATGCTATTTACTGCTGAATGTGGCGAGGGATCCTATAGCTCGTGCCCATCGGCCAGCGCGGCCTACCTTCAAGGTGGAGAACCAGGTTCGAGCCTGGCCAGAGGCCTAAACATCCTGTGATTCTGGGCAAATTACTCAATCTCACCGTGCCTAAAAATGAATGTGTCCTTCTGTAATGGAACTGGTGCTCATGTGAAGCGCTTTGATACCTTCGGGTTGAGTTCGCGTTATATAAAACTGCAAAAAAAGAAAAGATTCCCTTCCCTCAGCAATGGCAGTGAATAGCATTTTTCACATATATAATTTATGCCTCAGTGTTTTAAAAAAATGTATTTATTGAAAAAAACATTTAACCAAACGGGCCGCCTTCACTGAGCTAAAATAGCGTAAAGCTGCCAGGTGAACTATTAGCAGACTTATTGGCCCAGAAAAGTTAATGTAACATGCAGTTTGTAGGCCAGTAAACAGTGCTTTTGTCATGTATTTTTTGCTCCACTATGGTAGTAATATTAAATTCCGCATTTAAATTGCAGCAATTAATTCACGACTCTACGTTTATTAGTATAGTTGCTTAAAATAAAATCTTATCGGGTAGTTTTATTTTCCATAGCATAGGATATATTGTGAATACAGAGTGTGATATGCATTTATTGCAATTATTGAGTTTAGGCAAAGGCCATGACTCATGAGATGTCCCCCCTCAATAATGGCAAAAAATAGAATATTGTACTCTGAGCATCTGCAGGTATGGTTTATGCTATGGTGTTTTTGATTAGGTCTGACACTAAGCAAGACCATTTGATTTTACTAAAATAATAAATATATTTAATATAAAACTGTTATAGGAGCTTTAAGCCACACACCTTCATCCATCGGTCTGTTGTTGTGTCATTCATATTTAGTTCCCACCCACTACAGCATACAGTGTTAGACAATGGTCAGCCAACTTCAGTCATTAGCTAACTTTACTGTGAGTGACAGCATTCTTCCCTTTCACAAAGCACATCGTGACACAAGGTAGTTCCCTTCATTGCCAGGCACTTCTATGGCAATATGTGCTTTTAGAGAACAGCAAAAATGTAGCTTTTTAGTCATTTATGTTTATGTTTGTGAGAGCCTGCCAGTACCTTCAGTAATAAAGTTTTACAAAAACCATGACAAAACGAAACAAGCATTGACAATGCTAAAATGCTTTCAGCTAACACTAGACCCACTAGCACTGTCAGAGGTTTTTCATATTTGTTTGTTTAAAAAGGAATCTAACCAAAACCGGAATGCATAGGGTTCAATTTGTGCATTGAGGCAAAATCGCACTGAAGCTGTCTGGTGAGAACTGGAAAGGCTTATTCCCTGTAAAATTCATTGTAACATGCAAACTCTGATGTAGTAAACAGTGCTATTCTCACATCAACCTCACTGCACTGTGCAAATATATATTTGAATGTGTGTTTATTGGAACAGTTCTAAGTAAAAAATAAATTGGGCCACAGGTAATTTAAGTAAGTGTGTGTGTGTGTCGGTAACCAACGTATCCATAAACATATTACCAAAATAACTTGATATGCTCACATGTATCCCAGAATAGAATCATTGCACCAACAATAGCAGTACATAGTATGAACTGGGGTCACCTGACCAGTGGGGGGTAGTGGCACACCTATCTGTTATTTAGCTATCAATGTCATATGCGTAATAGAGGGCAAAGCAGTGGAAAAGCTGGGTGTCTTTCATCACTTTACATCTCATGCACGCCCTGAGCACAGGCTCCTCTCAAGGCAGCTCAGAGCCATATATCCAGCTATATTGCAGCCATACTATAGCTAAGTCGCTGATATTTTATCAGCACATTTGTGGTGAACTTCACAAATGTTTTACGATTACTCAGCTGTATTTTTTTGAGCTAATGGTCAATCACAGCAATTCTGAGGTAAATATCTAACAGCTAATTGGGAAATTTAGCTACAGCTATTTTAGAGAAATAGTGACAAAGTTCTTGGGTCATTTTACTCTTCCTGGGGACTAATATCTATGGCTGCCTTGAGGTGTTTTCAGCTCTCATTCAGTCAATTTTGCCATCATCCTCTAAAACATTGTAATTTTGTGCTATAATTGCAACTGTTTGGTGCCCCATAATTGAAGCCAATGTGTACGGGTCTTTTGGAAATATTTCAACTATTGGCGGTGGGGGGGTCTGTATCAGTTCCGAGGCACAGCTAGGCCCTACAGCCAACCCACTGATGTGCACGGCTAAAGGTCGTGCCCAGCGGGGAGGTTGGATGCAGGCTACCCCTGAGGGTTGGATGTATGCTGAACTTTGTATATGATCACAAAAACACTGAAATTCACTAAAAACAACAAATGTAATTAGGTATTGTAATAAGATCATAAATTAGGCTAAAAAAACACAAATTCACTGAAATAACAGTTAAAGCAGTTATGGTTGACACAATGAACAGGTGGTGGGGCGGGCGGGAGCGTGAGGGGAGGTCTGCGGGGGATGTTAATAATTAAAATAAAACACGTTCCTGAAGCTGCAGGCAGCATCACTCCTTGCTCCAATATAAACATTCAACAAGGGCTCTGTAGTCAATAGTAAGACATATATAGAGCTTCCACAGAGACTATAACCTAGATACTTAACTGTATACAATGATACCATCCACACTATTAAGATTACTAAAGAGGACCCCGGAATTCTGATATTGCTGAAAACTCTCAGCCTCCTTCAATTCTTCAACCATCCCTTCCTCATCCTCGCCCCGAAGTCTTAAATGGGATTTAATGGCCTCTTTCTGGGCTGGATCTCCTCTACCTATGCCAACAACACCGGTTTATTGTCCTGGGTCCTTCTGAGACCCTAGAGCGGTCTATCACCTGTGAAGTCCTCCAGGATACAACTTATCTCCCATTGTCCTCAACCTTTACATAGAGCGGCTTGGGACTCTAATCAGCAATAACAGAATCACAATCCACCAATAAGCCGGCATAACTCTACTAGAAAGTCTCCTCTGCTGCAGACATTAAATGCCTCAAACACTGTGTGCACTTCATTCAGACTTGGGTGTCCATCACCTACCTCACGCAGAACACTATCAAAACAGGATTCCTTCCTAGAACAGCAATCAACAACTAGTTCAAACCTTGCTCATTGACAGGAAACCGGACATATTTGACATTTGATCCAATGCCAGATCAATCGTGTTAATTCTTGAGACCCCAAGGAGTATATTCTAAAAAACATATAGCTCTCGTACCAGCTGTTTCTGCTAAAGTCATACCATTCTCCCTAGAAAGCATCTTCAGAACTGGCGTTCAAGCTCGTATGGATGCAGATAATGTCCTGCTCTACGGCAATTCAGACTCCACACAGTCCCCTTAAGGGCATTCTACATGCTGAGCATACTTCACCAAGGAATAAATATGGCAACATCACCCACCGTCCCCCAAAGAAATTCCAATGGCTCCCCTCGCAAGCCCGCACCAACTTCAAAACCAGTTGGGTCATCTACAAGTCATCCTTACTGACATGCCTGTCTGTCTTTATGTCTGTCAGACAAGCTCATCATCTCCTGTGGCTCTAGGCAAAACTCCAGTCATCACACTGTACCTTTGCTTTGAAACATGTACAGTGATCTGCAGTCCGCTCTATACAAATACCACATACATACAAACATACATGTTAGACCCTGACGATATGTCTTCAGAAAACATACTTCCTGTCGCCCTAAACAGAGAGCCCTGACTTTTTACTTGTGATCTGGCTGCTCAAACCCCCTCACACTAGACAAAGAAATGTTTAATAAAAGCTACTATATTAGATGCCATTATTCACCATAATTGCTGACAACAAGGCACTGAGGTGTAGTTACGATAATAGAGCTTAGAAACCTTCAAAAAATCTTCATGAGTGAAGGAAATATGTCTTATCTTAAGTGTTATACAACAACGAATAGGACGATTAAACAAAAAACATATTGAAAATGATAAAAATGGGTTGTCCATTACATGTGTCTTCATGCTCACTTTGTCCCCCATAACAAGTGAGCTGGTATTCTCGATTTCAGTAATAATGAGATTACAAGTGTCTTAGTATCTCTGCACATATATCCACCTGATAAAAGTGGATACAATACAGTCTGTGATTAGGAAAGGGCACATTAATCCGGACAAACATGCCGGTAAAGATGAGGTATTTCTGTTACTGCCCAGTCATAGCCCAAAATCTCTAAAAGGCATATTAATTGTGTGGCAATTCTGCCCGGTAATGTTTGTTTGACCTCAAACACTGTATCCCCTTATAAACATTAGAGGTATATCTCACAAGTGCACCAAATAGGCCCTCCTCACAAGTTAAAAGAACAATTGATGGACGGAATGCTGACCAATGGCAAACATTCACCCCCAGTACAGAGATCTGGGTCTAAATTAATCGTTTTAATGCACGCCATGTCATCCCAGTATGGGCCCGGCCATATCCAAATCAGTCTTGACACTGATCCCCATGGGAACAGTCCAGCCCAAACTGCCAAGCCAGATGGACTAAGGAAGAAGAAACCCCCACCCATGCTGGGTTACAAATGATACTTACCATAGGAGATGGACAGCACTTGATCACCTGGCTACACAAAGCAATCACTACTCACCCTGGTATCTCATTGAGCCCACTCCTTGCCAAATGGTAGGGCGACATTGAAAGGGTGTTTCATGGAAAGGAATGGGCTCAGGCTCCGTCCTTCCCACGCAGTGTCTCGTGGGGGGAACAACCTTTACAACGCAACTTTTACAACGCACTACCATTACAACGCATTTTTTACAACGCATAATCCATTACAACGCATGACATTACAACGCATGACACTACAACGCATTTTTAAAAACTACCTTTACAACGCATTCCATTACAACGCATACTACCATTACAACGCATACCATTACAACGCATAATATTACACTATACTATCCAACACTTACCCTACTGATGCACCCCCTGGAGTTAGAATAGTAATTTTTACCCCTACACTATCCAACACTTACCCTACTGTTGCACCCCCTGGAGTTAGAATAGTAATTTTTACCCCTACACTACCCAACACTTACCCTACTGTTGCACCCCCTGGAGTTAGAATAGTAATTTTTACCCCTACACTATCCAACACTTACCCTACTGTTGCACCCCCCTACTGTTGCACCCCCTGGAGTTAGAATAGTAATTTTTACCCCTACACTATCCAACACTTACCCTACTGTTGCACCCCCTGGAGTTAGAATAGTAATTTTTACCCCTACACTATCCAACACTTACCCTACTGTTGCACCCCCTGGAGTTAGAATAGTAATTTTTACCCCTATACTATCCAACACTTACCCTACTGATGCACCCCCTGGAGTTAGAATAGTAATTTTTACCCCTATACTATCCAACACTTACCCTACTGATGCACCCCCTGGAGTTAGAATAGTAATTTTTACCCCTATACTATCCAACACTTACCCTACTGATGCACCCCCTGGAGTTAGAATAGTAATTTTTACCCCTACACTATCCAACACTTACCCTACTGTTGCACCCCCTGGAGTTAGAATAGTAATTTTTACCCCTACACTATCCAACACTTACCCTACTGTTGCACCCCCTGGAGTTAGAATAGTAATTTTTACCCCTACACTATCCAACACTTACCCTACTGTTGCACCCCCTGGAGTTAGAATAGTAATTTTTACCCCTATACTATCTAATACTTACCTTAAATGTAATTTAATATTATGCGTTGTAATGGTATGCGTTGTAAAGGTAGTATGCGTTGTAATGGTAATGCGTTGTAAAGGTATTTTTTAAAAATGCGTTGTAGTGTCCTGCGTTGTAATATCATGCGTTGTAATGGATTATGCGTTGTAAAAAATGCGTTGTAAGTGCATGCGTTGTAAAAGTGTGCGTTGTAACGTCATACATCCGTCTCGTGGAACACGAGACTCAAGAGTATACAGTTTCACATGTTACACGTGTGTACGTAACCCCTGCGGAACTCAACAGGCATTTCCCTGCAGCAAATCTAAGTTGTCCCCACTGTCGGTCGGAGGATGGTGATCTCCGGCTCATTCTATGGTCTTGTCCCGCTCTCCACACCTTTTGGCTGGCTACACATTCCACACTGCCCGAAGTCACTGGACTCACTGACCTTCACACCTGGGAGGCTTGCATCTTCTGTATATTTAAACATAGGAAACGTCACATTGTCCGCACACGCACCGCTAGCCTAGCTCTCCTACTAGCCAAAAGAATGCTCACACTACATTGGAAGGCAACCATCGCACCTCCTTTGGAGGAATGGTGCACTGCAGAAATGGGAAACCGCGGAGGGTACCGCTCTCTAACACGAAGCGTGCCGTATTCACAGACATCCCATCTCTCCTGAATGGGACACACCCCTATCGCCTATCACAGTTCATACACCTCACCACCCCAGAGGACCCCCCAACCCGGACTCCACCTTACTGACTCCCTCTATTTGAGATATTATTGCACACTCTCCTCTCCCCCTTACACGATTCCACATAAGTAACATCCCATGTCTCCCTTTTCCATGCAAAACATTAGCTTACTACGCGATGGCTCTGACTCTACCTGCAAATTCCTAATTCCCATACCCTGCCCCACCCTACTGCCTCCACCGCTCATAACTGTCCGCATCACATGATGTATTTCCCTTTGACCTCATTTATGAGCAAATTATGTGGTACTGTTTTCAGGTCTCGCTGAGTCAGCGCGCATGCGCTGCTCGGAGAGACATTTTGTAGGTGAGTTTTCTAAGTGCTGCTGGCTGGCCTAGCGCTTGCGTTCACGCGAGCGTGCACGCGTGCATCCGCCAGCTTTCAGCCCCGCACCGCATCGCACACCACTCGCCAGCCTACTTTTGCCATTGCATGCATGCGCGTACTACTCGCGCGGCGCGCGCGCTTGTTAAACCAGCCTACTCGTCGCGCGCGCGCCCCACTCGCTCGGCGCGCGCTTGTTTACTTTCGCTCTCTACTGTCCTAACTTCTTTTCTCAGTTCCTTTCTTCCTCCCACTGCTCATTCATTCTGCATTTCCTTCCTTCCTGACTTATTTCTGATGCCTATATTGCCTACATTTCTTTGTCTTCGTCTCTTTCCTCCCCCCTTCTTTTTATTCTGTCCTTCGTTCCTTCCTTCTATCCATCTTTCACTAACTTCCATAACACTCTCCTCCTGCCCTGGATTTCCTTCCCTTTGCCCAAGGCTTCTTCCACTTGTTTGCTGTTTGCTCCATTTCTCCATCTTTGACTCCGTTGTATATTGCTATTCCAGACCTGTTCCCAGGCACGGCTGTCTTTCTTTCTGCCCTCCATCTCCTCTAATCACCCAGCTCTTCCCGTGACGTCTGCTCCTTTCAATCACGGATAAAACCCGCATTACCATAACAACCTAATGCGATCACTGAGAAACAGACGGCCTCCTCTGCAGTCGCCCTGCAGTCGCCGTCAGTTGCAGCGGCCGCCTGGGACCTTGAGCTATCTGTTATTGGCAGTTTACCTCACCAATCACGATGCTCCTCTTTACAAGTGGCCGGGTAACCGAACTTACCGGGTGCCATACATATTTCCTACTGCTCCAGGGGATGTGTGATCACTACCTTCGAGTCCCACTTACAACTGGCCAGATGTCTGACTCTTCATCTCTGCTTGGTGTTTCTCCTTTCCCTCGGGTAACATGTTTCACAATGAGTAGTCATCTGCCCTCTTTTTTGGTGCAGCTTGTTTGCGTGAGTCTGTTGTGTTCAGAGATTTGCACTGCTGGCACAAAACTTCAAGATCCACACAAAACCTTGTAATTCCATAAAGACTGTCTTGGGTAGTGCAGAAATTGTAATTCACGGACCACACAATTTCCTAATTATACTAATTACAGGGCAGATTCTTCTTATAATTGTATTCCAGTCCTCATTAGCGTGCCTTTGAAAGCGCCGACGCTCGGCCAGACATGCAACATTCAAACTCTGTTAATTTGATGGGAGTGAGTTGGGCCTGCCCTAGTGCAAGCTGTGTGTGCCACAGTTGTGTGTGTTTGAGTCTCGCGTTAATAATCCAGCCTCTCCCAGCTCCAGGATGTCTTGCTGGCTTGCAGTTTCAACAATTCAGCAGCTCTTTAATCAATTGTAACAGTAACCCAAGGGCGACCCATGTTGCCAGAGCTCCCAAGCAGATTTCATGGTTTTATCACAACATTAACTTCCAAGATAAAACGCCGTTGTGCCTCCTTGACCTCAGTTTATCAGCAATATGCCGGGAAGCTGGAATGTGCAACAAGAACAAAATGGCGGCCTTCGCCGTGTGTCCTTCGTTTCATAGCTCACTGTTTTTATTTGTTTAGACTCATATAAATCCGCATGCACGCTGTGGCGGGCACTCACATACACCCGCAGTGACTGCTTTCCCTTTCCGCGTACATTATTTGGCTTAACTGCTATAAGTGCAATATATCATGATACATTTATATTACACCTCAAATTCAAGCAATAAGTCAGATCACAAGATCCTTAGGACTTGGGGACACACACAATGGTCTCCCAGATAAAAAACAATGGTGGGGAGGAGCAACCATTTTTGCTCTGCTGAACTCTCTTAGACAGCGAAGAGGGACACTGGAGGATAGCAAAGTGATGAACAAAAACTATCCACTCAGACCAACTATACTGGAGTCCTTGATACAATGTCTAACGCTGATAAATATTGTCCGAAAAAGAGGGGAAAGAATAACTTCTGAAAGCTCTTTTTTCTGTTGGTCACATAAGGTTTGGCAACAATTGTGCTGATAAGCCAGACATAACAAGCATTGGCATAGCCAATAGATCTCGCCTTTGGGACCTTATAAGTGCTTAGCCATGCAACAGTTGATGTTGTTGCACCAAGGATATTGTGCTAGATAACTAAACACTTATAAGGTCCCAAAGCGAGACCTATTGGCTATGCCAATGCTTGTTCTTTTTGTTCAAAGGAAAATCCTAATAAAAAGAATATTTTAATATAAATTAAATGGAGGGTTCGGGGAGAAAGTTGTGTTGAAATGAGTGCATATGAAAAGTAATGCTTGTCAATTTGCTTAGTCAAAGAGCATTTTTTCATTACTGATGGTGTCTCGTTCAGCTCACAACTAAAGATGGTGGAGACAGAGGAAGGATAAATATTCAAAGGGTATGTTCTATTAACACATGGTCGCATTAAAGTTTCAGAAATACAAAGGGCCCAATTCACAAACAACACAGTCCACACCCTTACATGTACTCCTCCTATGCACAGGGGTAGATTTCTGAGTTTTGGGAATTCACAACATTCCCAGCGCTCCGTCTAGAATACACCAGTAGAATCTTTCCAGCTGTTTCACATGGACTCTCATTTCCTATTTTGTGTTGTCTTCAAGGTGGCGTTCTACATGGGTGTTTTTTTCATCATGAAGCGAAACCCCTTCCCTTGCATCCCCATATACTTGGAATGTTCCATTCCCATCTCATTCCGTAAAGTGATTTGCGTCAACGAATTTCCAGCTATTTCCAGAGTGGGAAGGTGGGAATGGTTTGAAGGAGAGTGTGTGAATGGCCACAGTCTTATGGCTTTGTGGCCATTCACTAACCCTTGAGACAAATCGCACCTGGATACCCCCTTCTACAATAGGAGTCCCTTCCTTCACATAAACCATCTTAAATGGAGATTTGTAACTTCTATGTGTGCTGCTTTGTGCAGCACACATAGAAGTTGCAACTCGTCCTTTTTAAAATGATAACACATAGAAACAGCAAAATGTCATGCATGATTGTTTATGTGCAGGAAGGAGTCCCTTCCCGCACATAAACAATCAGGCATGATGTTTTGCATCATGCATGTTTTTGCATAAAGCAGCACGCATAGAAACAGCAAACACAAGGAGAAATAAAGCATTTCTCCTTGTTGCACCATGTTAAGACCAGGGCACCGCTGGCACGTCACTTTTTGTGACATTCCGTGGCACAGGAACCTGCTCCAAACTTACAGAAACGTAACGTTTGCTGTTATCCGTGCTACTTTATTAGTTAATATGCCATCTATTTCAGGGTTATGCTTACCGCTTCTTCCAGCTATTCGTGCGTCACATTATCAACATTCTTGCATCAATATTTGTAGCTTTTAGGAGCTATATTTAAAACTATTTTGGTGTGAACGAAGGAACGCTACAGGAGCACTGCGATGCGAATCCCGGTATCGGTAGGGGCATACCAGTGCCCCCTTGCTTGCATTGAATTTTACTTGTTGGGCCTATACGAGTTGGCATAAACACTACGGACAATTGAGGAATAAGAAACCGTACGTGATTGGATACGTAATACCAACATTAACTGAATAATTAGTTACCACTACAGAATAAAGATCATAAAAGCCCTGATTAAGTTCAATGTATACTGAACGAAATGCGTTGGCTGTATGTTTTGGTTGCTGGAGCATATATATATTTTTAAAGTGGAAGGAAATAAAAAAATACTTTTTCCTAAAGAATATTCTTGAAGATCTATTGATTATTTTTGTGGGTGCACCACTCAGTCCTTGTTTTTTAATCCTATTTTGGTGTGCTACTTACAGCTACTTTTTCGTGCATTTTTACTGTTCTCGGTCCTGGAATTAAATCAACAGTTATTTTGGTGTCATGTCTGAGACACATTTTGGGGCAGATTTACAAGCCCCTTGCACCACTTTTGCGTCATTTTTAACATGGGAAAATTGACGAAAGGGTGGTGCAAGGGGTTTGTAAATAAGCCCCACAGTGTTCTATTTATAGGCCCTGCGGGTCATTTTACACATAGTTTAACGTTACAGGTACTGAAAGTACTGAAATTTTATTAACACACAAACTCACAAAAAATATAGAGGTTCCATTACAGGTAACTGTGAAATATAGGAACTTATTACGGGGCATATTAACAATGAGGCGATAAAAATTATCGCCGCTTTTGCGGCTGTTTTCGGCCAAAAAGCGGCGATAATTTTATCGCCTTATCAGCAAAGACACGCTATCGCATGTTTTGCTGATTTTGCTCCCATTTCCAGCACGCCTAACTTCGCATCGCTAATGAGATGCAAAGTAGGAGTGTCTGTGGAAACAACATGGGTAAATATCGCGAAGGCAGCTTTGCGATATTTACAATGCGGGGAAGCGATTATTTTAATCACGCTAAGTATGCCTTAACGCAGGAATTTAACGTCTGTTAAATTCCTGACTAAGGCATACCTAACATGGGAGGTGGATTCATGTGATACGACCACAGGGTCGTATCATCAAGCATATCGCCGTTTTACATGGAACATCGCTGGAAGACCAGCGATGTTCCATGGAAAAGGGCGCTATCGCTGGAATATACATCGCCATGGCGCTAAGCGTTGTTAATACAACGCTAGCCTGGTGAAATATTCCAGCCATAGAAAAAAATGCGGTATACAAGTTCAGCGATAATTATCGCTGCCTGTTGCAAATATGCCCCCAAATTTGTTAACTGTTATGGGGCCTATTCACTAACAGGCACATGCATCATCATAGGGTTTTGCGATTCCTCAATAGCGATTATTAAGGAATCGCAATTAAGGAATAGCAAAACCCTATGCATGCAGGAATCGCTAAAGAAATAGCGATTCCCACAAATTCCTTAATTGCGACTAGCAAATTTCGAGTCGCAATTAAGGAATGTCTTCCCATTCATTCCTATGGGCCTCCAGGCCCATAGGAATGAATTGGAGATTGCGGGAGCAATTTGCGAGTACCAGTAGGTACTCGCAAATTGCTCCCGCAATTTCGATGGTGCAAGGGTGTCAAAATGACACCCTATTGCACCCATGTATGTTCACTCTGCACAAATGTTGCATACACACATGCTCTAAGGGCATGTGTGTGGGCAACATGAAACTTAGAAAAATGCAAATAAGTGCATTTTTCTAAGTTTTAGCAAATTACCATGAAGTCCAGCTTCATGGTAATTTGCTCACGCTAATAGCGAAATCGCTATTTTTTAAACTGTAATGCATTGCATATAAGGAATCTCAATTAGGGATTCCTTAAATGCAATCGCTATTTAAGGAATCGCTATTTTGAGATTCCTTAAATAGCGATTTTTGCATTTGGGATGATGCATCCCAAATGCAAAAATACAGGTCGCAAAGGGGCAGATTCTGAGAATCTGCCCGTTTGCGACCGGTTTTGTGCTTGATGCATGTGCCTGTTACTGTATTTCATATTATGTGAAGTAGTAGCAGAGTAGTACTACTCATGTACTGCAAAATGCTATTCGGTAACCTACGGATGGAGATCTCTGCCTCTCAAAGATTTTATATGGCCCGATCTCCATTAAAGTGGCAGATATCTCCACACACGTAAGTATGATGATGATATAAAGCTTATTAAGCGCTCGAATGCCGAGGCGTCTTGGCGCTGGTGTGTGTACGCAGGGCAGGGACTGAGCTAGATCTACTTAGGGGTAAACAGCCGGGATTTCAAGGCTTTCCTGAAGGATAGAAGGTTAGGCTGCAGTCTCAGTGCATAATCTTTAGTAGTAAATGTAGGAGGGAATGGGGGAGTGGTTTAAAAATGGGGAAACCTTACTAAATTCTAGAAGTGATTTAGGGAAGAGTAAGGAGGAGTAAGGAGGGATTTGATGGGGGGTGGCAATAGAGACACCGACCCATAAAAAGTAAGCCCATTGGTATTAACAAACTACACTTCTAATGTTACTACAGCCCAAAAGGCCACAAAACAGTGGTAAATTTGCCCCATCCCAGTCTATCACTACGCATGGTCACTCACAGGTACTGCAACATACTACCGTAGAAGATAGTGGAGCGAGGGGTTCAAAATAAAACTGCATAGAAAATAATGGTAAATTAATAAAATTATTTTGAACTTATATACTTTTTGTTATTGTTAAACATGATATTTAATTAAAAAATACAGAAATTAAAATGTTTAAAATGTTAAATTTTTCAAACAAACTTTAAAATGTATTACAAAATTTAAAATAATTTGAATTAATTAAACAAACAGCATTTAATTATATTTAGTAAATATGAATTACATATTATCATGCCAGTGTGAGTGGAACTTTTTAAATTTTCGTTTAGCAATTAATATTGATAAAATACGAATATATTTAGTAAACAGTTAATGTGCTGTAACATTTTATTTTATTAGGTCTAGGTTAATAATAATTATTTAAATTCATTTTCAATGTTATTTTACATTAAAGTATTTATTATATATTTTTTAAAAATGATGACCTTTATTACAATGGGCCCTGATTGTAATTAGAATGTTCAGATGTTGCTTAACTTCTAGGAAGAGATTTCCAGTTAAGCAATGGCCAATGGTGGAACTCTATAGAGTGCGTTGGCACTGTCTTTATCTAAATGCAAGGCTAAGTAGCTGTATAGAAGGAAAGCAGACTCAATCTATACTGCCCATTGCTTTAATTCACAGTAATGATATCAAGCTGATGAAATAACATCCCTTGCCTGTGGTTTCAACCACTAATTTTTGTGCAAAAGTACTCAAACATGTATATGTGTATATAACAATTGGGTCTATATTCTTAAGTAACTTTGGGGTGATATTTATGTCTATCCAGGACTCATACTTACTGTGTTGGCTTTAGCTACAGACATTGCCAATAATATTTTCACATATTGTGGAACTATATTTAAAACTAATTTGTTATAATATTTACTCCTATTTATAGTAATATTTACATCGGTATTACATCATAATACTCACTTCTTTGTTGGCGTGAAGCAATGTTTATTTTGGGTAATTAATTATAGATCTCTGGTGTTATATTTACACCAAGTTTTTTTTTTGTTGTTTTTTTTTTAAAAACCTTTATTGCCCATAAAAATCAATACAAACATGGGCCTACAACCACCAGGGCCGGCCGCTAATATGTACATGGTCAACAACATCAAGGAAACAATGGGCCCCCTGGGGCTCAGCCGAATTGACAAAATATTGGGTGCACCTCAGAAGTTATCCGGATACATAAATTTTAGACATACAAACAAAAAGGAAAAATAATAACACCAAAAGACAAGGCGGAAACCATCGAAAAAGAGGCGTCTAACCACGGCTGGGGGACCACACAGTACCAACTCCACCCTCGGGTGGTCAATGAGGATGATCAAGGGGGAGGTGGGGGGGACAGGAGAGCCATAACCATCTACAGGTGAAATGCAATAGTCCGGGAACCTCAGGATCAGGGGGACAAGGCAGCATCAGATGAGTCCACGAGGGGGGGTGTGCAGATGTTCCCACGGTACGCGTTCCACTAGCCCCAAATTCTACCCCATGCCCCTGGCTTACCCCGGGCCACATACACAGTCTTCTCTCTGCACATGCACCAGTCCATGTTCTTCTTCCATACTGACACAGTGGGAGGCCGCCGGGAACCCCAAAGCTGTGCGATGTCCCTCTTAGCAACCATGTTCCCAAGGGCCGCCCACCGAGTCTGAGCCGCATTATAATCGTTAGGCTCCCACACATTCAGCACACATCGGCGAACCTCAGGCAACAGGGCGACCCCAGTGACACATTCCATGACAGCATGCACCCGGCGCCAATACTCCGCAACCTTACGGCACTCCCAGAGAACATGGAGAAAAGTGGCGCTGAGCCCACAGCCGCGCCTACAGAGCCCGTCTTCAGAGAAACCCATCAGAACTAAACGAGGGCCCGTCACGTAGACACGATGGAGAATTTTAAGCTGGACAAGACGGAGACGCGCGGGTATGGCCACCTCCTTAGGGGAGGACAGCGCAGACTGCCAGTCCTCGTCGTCCAGTTCCACCCCATCCCCGATCCACGCCTCCCACAGACGCACGAGGAGATCCGCCCGAATGTTTATTAGTTTTTTATAGATAAGGGAAATAGTACTGTCGGGCAAGTGACCGTCGAGTATGCGGTCCTCGAGTGGCGAAGACACGGGGACTGCAGTCCCCGCCCCGATGGCCGAGAGCAAAGCGTGGCGAACCTGAACGTAGCGAAAGAACTCCCTCTCACTCAATTCGTACTCACTCTGCAGCGCAGCAAAGGATTTAACCGCACCCTTCAGCCAAAGGTCACCCACTCTGCTGATGCCAATCGTGTCCCAACGCTCGAATCCCTTCGTCGTCCAGAGGCTTCCCAATCTTTCAGACGCAAACAAAGGGGTCGCGCCCGTCAAGCGATCATTCCAGCCCATGGCCAGGTTCGCAGCCTTCCACAAGCGTACTGCAATCTTAGTGGGACCGGTTAAGGTCCTCCCAGCCGATCGAGAGTAAAGCGCTCTGTTAAAGTTGCCGCCAGGCAACAAAAATCTATCCATGTCGAAAGCCGGATTCGGACCAGGTGAGTACGTTGCATGGTTAACAGCAGATAGCTGGGAAGCCCAGTAGTACCTCCTGATGTCCGGGAGCGCGATGCCCCCGTCGTACCAGGGGAGAGTCAGTTTTGCAAGAGCAATACGTGCACGACCGCCCCAGACAAGTCTCCTCTGTAAGCTCTCTACTTCCCGGAAGTAGGCCGCCGGAATAATATCAAAGGAGTTATGAAGGGACATCATTTTAAAAAGTGCCGCACGACCGAGGGGAGACAAGGGAAGCTTACGCCAGCGGGCCACGTCTAACCTCAATCTCCGAAGTGGAGAGGAGATTATGCTCGTAGCGGACAGCAGGATCCAATGAGACGTACACCCCCAGGTACGTAAAGCCGGAGCTGGACGCCTTAATGGGAAAACGAGAGGGCAAGAGAGGAAAGCCACCGGATATAGCATAGACACAAGATTTGGACCAGTTAATGATCAAACCAGAGTTCTTGCCGAAGGAAGTGAGGATGTCAAAGAGCACATTGAGTGACCTACGTGGTGAGGTGAGGTACAAGAGAATGTCGTCCGCGTACAACGAAACACGATCCTCGAAGCCAGGGGCCCACTGGATCCCTCTTATCGACGGTTCCCAACGGAGCCAAGCAGCGAGCGGTTCCAAAGCTAACGCGAAGAGCAGGGGAGACAACGGACACCCCTGCCTAGTGCCCCTCCCAAGAACGAAGGGCCGGGAAACCCTCCCGTTAACGACCACCTGTGCCAGCGGGGCAGCGTATAAGAGTTTAACCCAATTAATAAATCCCGCCCCGAAGCCAAACTTTGCCAGGGCAGCCCAAAGATACGGCCATTCTATCGTATCAAAGGCCATCGTGGCGTCCAAGGAAACCAAGATAGCCGGCTCTGAAAGATACTCCGCCCTTGCAAGTACGCCATGTAGGCGCCGCAAGTTAAGGGCCGTATTCCGGTGCGGGATAAAACCGGATTGGTCCGGATGCACCAGATCGCAAATAACAGTAAGCAGGCGGTTCGCAAGAACCTTGGCGAGGATTTTCGGCTCCGCGTTCAGCAGGGAAATAGGCCTATACGAGGCGCAACGGTCCCGAGGTTTACCGTCCTTGGCAATCACGTATATAGTGGCCAGGCGTTGGTCATCAGGGAGAGAGCTGATTTCAAGCGACTCCGAGAACATACGACGGAGAAATGGCGCAAGTTTATCCGGTTGCAGTTTATAGAGTTCAATCGGGAGTCCGTTGGGGCCCATAGCCTTGCCTGAGCGAAGGGAACGGATCGCGGTTGCAATCTCGTCAACCGAGAGCGGGGCATCCATCTGCTCACGCTCCTCCACCGACAAGCAGGGCAAAGCAATATCCTTCAACAAGTGGCGAGAGTCAGCCTCATCACTAGTAGACACCGGGGAGTACACAGCACAGAAGTAGTCCGCAAAACACTCCACAATCTCACCAGGATCAGTCACACTCACTCCCTCCGACGTCTGAAGCACGGGGACCACTCGATTCACTCTCTCCTTCTTATCAAGCCAAGCAATCAATTTACCTGCCTTATCCCCAGCCTCATACAGTCTACCCTGCTGCTCCCTATACATTGTCCGAGCAGCATCCGTAACAAGGGACTTATATTCGAACTGCTTCAGGTTGAGGGCGTGGAGCCCGTCCTGAGTGACACCCGTCTTCAAGGCAGCCTCCAACCCCGATATCTCAGCCTCCAACGCAACCACCTCCCCGTTCTTAGCTTTCTTGGCCTCCACGATCAGGGATAGGGCATGACCTCGGAGGACCGTTTTGAAGGCCTCCCACAGGGACACCGAGGACAAGACGGACCCCTCATTCTCCAGAAAATACTGATCAAGCGACTTAATGAGACCCTTGCGAATCTTGGGGTCACGCAAGTACCAGGGGTTAATGGGGGCGATCCGCCCGGCGGATCGCATCCCGGTATCGAAGAGGAGCCACAATGGGGAATGATCGGAAATGCCCCGGGCCAGGTGCTTAACCTCCCGGACCCGGGTGGTCTGGGCTGCGGGCATTAGAAAATAATCTAGTCTGGAGAGACTCCCGTGGGCCCCGGAGTGGAATGTGTACTGACTCTGTGTCGGATGTATCAACCTCCAGCAGTCCACCAGACCGAAAGTGTCCAAGAACCCGCCGAGCCACGCCTGGGCGGCCGAGAGGGCCCTGGGAGGGTAACGATCCAACTCGCCAGAAATGACGGAGTTAAAATCCCCACCCACAATCAGGAGACTATCAGGAAGTTCAAGTAACATGCGACCCACATCAGAGAAAGTGGAGGTCTGGAGGCCCGGGGGAACATAGACCGAAACCAATGAAAGAGTTTGCCCCTCCCACCGCCCAGTCAAAGAGGCATAGCGCCCTCTATCATCAAGAGTAACTTTGTCAATCTCAAGCGGGAGGGAGGAGCGCAGCAAGATGCCCACCCCTCTGGAGCCAGTGGTGAAGCCAGAGTGTGCGACCAGTCGGTAGCCCCCCCTGTTCATAGCATGACATACATTTCCCACCAAGTGCGTCTCCTGAAGAAATACCACATCAGGGGCCAATCGACGCAGATATTGCAACACAACCCCACGTTTGATACGGTCCCCCAATCCGTTGACGCTCCAAGACATCAGTTTCAACCCGTCCCCCCCCATCCCAACACAAGAAGCTGGAGTCCCCGGGCACGCAGCCAGACACCTGAAACTGAAAGAAAACAATAACACCGCCTTGAAAAGAAAAAACACACAACCCATCCACCACTGCCACCCTCCCACCCCCACACCATTGCCACCCCCCCCACCCTGCACCCCTGCGGACTATACAGCCCCCCCAACTTGCAGTGTGCCTGTCGCCCTAACAACCCCATGCTACAAGAAGACCCTAGAGGAGGAAAGGGACCCGTCCCCACCCGCACCCAGACGAATCATTAATAGGCAAAATAAAAATTGAAGTAGAACCTGGCTGAGCACAGAAGGAAATGTCAAAGTAAAGGGCGAAGAATTATTCCTGCAGAGGCCCACCGCCCTCGGCACCGCCAGTACGCCCAGTTCGGTCTCCCGGTTCCGGCAGGGAATCCAACCAGTCACTCACTGTGTCGGGGCGTTCAAAAAAGAGAGTCCGATCTTCAAATTCCACACGAAGCCTGGCAGGGAAAAGCATAGAGTATTTGATGTCCAGATCTCGAAGACGGCGCTTCACCCCCTGAAAGCTCATTCTCTGTTTCTGAACGAGTTGGGTGAAGTCCGGGAAGAGGTTGACGGAGGAATTCTCATACTTAACTGGGCCGTGCACCCTCGAGGCCTGCAAGATCGCATCCCGGTCTCTGTAATGAAAAAGTTTTGCAATGATAGGCCTCGGGGGAGCGCCTGGTCGAGGCCTACCGCCCGGGACACGATGGGCACGCTCCACGGCGAAGAATTTGCTCAGGCCTGAAGGAGCAAGATGATTGAGGATGAGATCCTCGACCATAAGGTCCACCGGACGATTGTTGGAAGTCTCCGGTACACCTATGACACGGATATTATTGCGTCGTGCCCGTCCTTCGAAATCCTCCAGCCGCCGGGACATCGCGTCGTTTGCAGACTTTAGATCGCCAAGAGTTGCCTGGAGGTCTGATACATCCGTGACAAGAGTGGACGTCCTCAAGTCCAACGATTGAACCCTCTCGTTAGTCTTAGAGAGATCCGCCCGGATTAACGTAACATCAATGGCAACCGTGTCAATTTTACGGGCCAGAGCCTCGTACTGCTGGGCGATGGTCTCCCTTATGCCGTTGATGGCGCCCATAACGTCCTGCAGCGACAATTCCGTGGAGACGGACGGACCCCCACCTGAGTCCTCCGTGACGGCACCCGCCGGCCCAGGGGTCCCTTTACCCTGGGTATAGCGATCCATGATGTTACTCTGGACTGGTCCTCCACGCAGGGATGTCTTGGTCTTCCGTTTCTCGGGATCCCCCTTGCCTCCCATGTTGGGCGATGCTCACCGGTGGGGTCCGCCCGGACCGATAGCAAATGGGCACCAGCAGATCAGACACAGACTGTCCGGGAGCCCGCTCGGGAGAGTTGAGAAAAAGGGGGCACAAATCAGTCCGGTACCAAGGCCGGAGGACGCCCCAGCCGTGCAAAGTAGCTCCTCGATCAGGACAAGCAGAAGTGCAAAAGCGAAACTGAAAGTGGGTGCGCGGTCATTGGCAAGGCTCCGATGCCGTTGTTGTTCAACTACTCCCCGGCCCCACGGTTCACCAAAGCACCGGGCACAGCTTCCAGGTGGGCCTCCAAAATACAAGACGCTGTATTTCAGGTCGCCCCGGTCCGATTTTCGTTCTGAGAAGAGTTATGGATTCAGCCAAGGTTCATCTTCCAGAATCTGTCCACAAATCCAGGATAGTGTCCGGATAAGTTGCGAGGAGCGGCAAGGGTCCGTGGAGCCCTGTGCTCACGCAACCATCTTGGATGCGCGCGAAGCTCCTCCCCCTTACACCAAGTTTAAAGTTATACGTGTAGAAAGACTGGCCTAACAATGACAGCGTTTGGTGTAGAAGGACCAAGGAATTTTGGGTACTAGTTGCAGTTCGTTTGGCAGCAGAGCTGCCATGTTAGGTGCGCTGTATACCACTAGTTTTGAATTGAAATTGCTGGGGGGGTTCAAAGTTACAGCATTTTTTTTAAACTTACCTTTGCGATGTTTGCAAAGTTTTTCACTTTCGAGCATCCACATGAAAACTGAGGGGCATATTTACAATGGAGGTGGTGGAGCCCAGTGTTAGCCTCCTTGGCTTAACGCCACACTCCGCCACTTCTTAAACACAGGGCTGCACCATATTTACAGCAATATGGTGCAGCCCTGTGTTTCCCCCTGCGCTGGTGATAAATTTAGCTGCCTAGCACCAAATCTGGCACCCTTGCACCATAGTGCGAGGGTGTCTGCGTTGCAGGGGAAGATTGTTTATGTGCAAGAAGGAACCCTTCCTGCACATAAACCATCTTTAAATGGCATTTTGTTACTTCTATGTGTACCTCTTAATTCAGCACAAATAGAAGCTGCAAAACCTTTTTTTTATGATTGTTTATGTGCAGGAAGGGACACCTTTCTGCACATAAACAATCATACATGGAGTTTGGCTGGTTCTTGTATGCTGCACAACGCAGCACACATGGAACAACAAAAACAAGGAGAAATTAAACATTTCTCCTTGTTGCGCCAGGGTAAGACCAGGTTTTCCCTGGTCTTAACCCGTTAACTGCGGCGTAAAATCCACTGCGGTGTGGGTAAATTCTTGCGCGGTCGGGGTAGTGCTCGCGACGGCCGTTGGCCGACGGGCGCATCGAACGGGTTAATTTTGGCGCTACCCCATATTTACGCCACCCTTGTAAATAGGGGGCAGTGTCAAAATCAATGGGTGTTGCACTCATTGTCCTACCCTTTCACTCAAAGTATAGAGTGAAAGGGTATCTTATTTACAAGGCGGTGTTAAGCCACGTTAAGTTGCTTAACACCGCCTTGTAAATAAGGCGAAGCCCCTATCACCACCACAACATCATGAAAAGTAACGCTGTGTTGACAATAGGGGCTCGTAAATTTGCTCCTGAGACTTTAGCATCTTGATTGTCTATATTCTTTTTTAACGTGAAGGAAAAGACTCTTCAAAGATATACTTCATAGGAAACAGTTAAGCCATCATTCCATTTGGTATGCAGATCCCAATTCGAATGGTAACTCCTATTAACACCCAAATTAGGATTACACAGTAGAATACGTTATTGATTTTGCATTTTAAAATGTAGAAAATTGAACTTTTTTTTTCGTTTAAGTAATTTATAGTTTTATATTTGTAGATTATACTTTTTGTTAATTAAAAAAAAATAATGCCAATAAGCATATTAGGAAAAAACACATGAAATGATGAGCACTGGACTAAATGTATGTTTGAACAGCTTAATAGATTTCACCATTAGTGTTGTTTTATTAATAATGCCAGAGTTCATTTTAGACAGAATGCGGTACTAAAATGCTGGATATGCTTTTCTGTGCTGAGGTCTATATTCCACTGGAGATCCTTATTTGCTGTTCGACGCCCCCAGTTTTGAGTATATTTGGACGACGCCCCTATAGCTGGCTTCAGTATTATTACAGCACAGACACTCAGGTGTTTGGTCCAGCATTATTCAATGATGTGGATGCGGCTGGACCATAAGCAAATATCATTTGAAAAGCAAGATGAAGATGGAATTCAAGAGTTCTTTGCAAATACAGGCTGACTGAGATAGGGACAGGGAGGATTCTTAGCAGGGATGTGGCAGTCTCAGCCATAAGCCTGTGGCTATGTGTCCGATTGCATCTTAACTCTGCCTTACCTGACAGGAGGTATCTCAACATCCCATTGGACAGTTCATGTCTCAGTGCCTGCGTATGCCAGACTTTGTGGGTCCATCATAAAAATACTGCGAAAAAAATAATTTGCAGAACATCGCATGTTACTTTTTTGTTTTATTGAATAAAAAACATATATTCAAAAAAATAAAATACAATCTGCATTTCTTGCCCCTGGAGCACATTATCCATACATTTGGCCTTCCACCCTGAAGCTGCCGGCACACAGAGTGCTAAGTGATTGGTGGTGCCTCTGGACTTTTGCATCAGAACTTCTCCACAACATCAGCGCCCAGTGTGAACTGGGAGATTAAAGGCAGTAAAGTTTGTGTTCACCCTGCACTTTGGGTGAGGATGCTTTCTTGCGCTAGACCTGAGGGATATTTTGCATCACGTGAGTCATTTGTAGGCTTTTCTTTTGTCATTTATTGCACTCTGTGACTTCTAGCTCTGGCTTGTGAGGAGGATAGATCACACGGTTAGGATGTATTAGATTGCACAAAGGGAGGCATGACCTGGCTCAAAGGATGTTTCAAAACCTTGGAACTCTGTTGCCCTGACAGTTCGGAAACCTGCATCTAGGTAGGTGTTTACCTGCCAAGCAACAGCAATGTCAGACTCTCTTGCAAACCCGCCTCCATCATCTCTACTTTTCCCATCACTGAATTCCTGTGATGGCCTAGCTTGAAGTACTTCTTTACAGACCACTCTGCCACCTGATCAGCACACAGTAGTGTCAGAACTACCTATTATTTTCTCGTTCCTGAATTTGACTCTAACTTGGAACCACTCAATGGCGGGGACCCTTGAACGTTGCAAATACTGGTACTGGATGCCCGCCTATGTGCCTGACATCTCACTCTATTCCATGGCTATCTTAGGTGTACAGCACAGAGTGCAGTGTTGCATCCCTTCAGAAATTATAACGATAGAAGAGCAGGTAAAAGTCGCAGAGTACAAAGTTCCCTTACAAGGAGGTTCGTAGTGAAAGGAGACTTTAGCAGCAAAGATCTAGGCTGAGCACCATTGGGTCTGTGGAAATCGGTCATTGAGCATCCAAACATTGACCAGTAGCAGGCCCCGGGGCCTCGTAGAGGACTTGGGCTGCTCATCCCGGCCAGGTTGTCTTCCTAAACCATGTGCTCAATGGCGCCTTTGCGTATTGTTGGTTCAGACTGTTTCATGCAAGTTTCCTCTACCTCGTTTCTGTTATCCAGTCTGTTGTACCCAATGAGGTTAATGTTGTCCAGTCGCGGCCAACTGCGGTTCCTCCGTTGCTGCGGAGTAGCCCCTAGTCTCATACCCTGACGGCTCAAGTCAAACGACTTGGAATGACCCACGTTATTCAGATGCATGTCGGAGCTGTATTCCCTTTTAGCACATTCCGAGGAAAGAAACCGTGCTCCCAGTGGTTTGGAGGATGTAACATTGTCCACATCGATAACAACGTGACTTCCATCAAGCTCATCATCTTTTGGAGAATGGCTTGTCTTGGGAAGAATATTCCAGGAGTGGCTTGGGGTCTGCTCTGTCGATTTGGAGTTGTTTGGTTCTCCTTTGCTGGCCAATTGAGCAACATCTGGACTCTCAACGACGCAGTTGTTGACCTTAATGACTGGAAGAGTTACGAGGTTCGCTGAAGATGAGACGCGCCTCGCTACAGCTCCATGCATGGGAGGAAGACAGATATTCCCATGGAGGGAGTTGCTGGAGTCCGAGTAAACGCTACGGAGAGAAATGGATGGTGAGATACTATTGCGGTGAAGCAGCAGTGCTGTTGTTTGAAGTCCATATGAACCGCAGCACTCTGCCCACTTATGTATGGGACTTGTGCAGGACTGAGGGACGCAAGAAGGCAAGTCAATGTCATGAATGACTTCCTCAGGCCCAGACTGAAGTTGAGGCAGGTCAGTCTTCTGCTGACAGTATTTGAGGTCCCCACTGGAGTCGCAAGGAAGGCCAACCGCCATGGAATACAAATTCTTCTGCACTAATAGCCTGGTCTCCATGTCCCTGTTCTCATACAACATGGTGTTGGCGCAGATGAAAATAAACAACCCCACCCCCATGATGACTGGGCCAATTAGCTTGAGCCTGTCGGTGTGTGGGGTGCTACGGGACTGAACCGTGGCGGATGACTTCGCTTCTGGAACTTGGCTGGAGTTCGTAGGAACATCACTAGGTGTTAGACTGTGAGCACGCTGAGGCCAGTAGCCAATGACCGCAATTGTCATGCCCAATAATACCACGGAGATCCCGAAAACAACAAAAGCTCCTGCAGTAGACCTCATTCTGAGCTTTCCCTTGAGGGGAGCATCAGCAGCTGGAGGGGGCCTTAGCCGTCGAAGGTGGTTCAGGAAACGGGGACTCAGGCGTGTGGAGATCGGCTTTGAAGAATCTTGATTTTTCACAGGCTCAGTAGGACTAGGCTCGACAACAGCCATGGTGCTATGGGTTCATTCTAGAAAGAGAAAAAAAAGAAGTATTAGCTCTGGAAGAAAGTGCCTGAACAGAGAGAAGAGTCCTCTCAGGCTAATGTTCAAATGTACAAATGAATGACGTCACGCCAGCCAAAGCAACATCACATGAAATCAGATGAAGACATGTACACATTGGGTATGTGCCTTTTGGTATGTTAAGAAGAATGTCCATACAGGCACATAGAAAGCTATTTCTGGTACTTCCTCCATAAAGTTTGCATTTTCAGAACCAATATTAGTACATGTCCACTATCTTACTACAAGCGACCAGCCACATTACATGTGCATCGATGCAATTTAAGTGTGCAGTTTGCAAATTGGTCAATACTCAAGAGTTGGGGTGCAAAAGACCTCTTTAGCATGTAGCTGATCCACGGAAAAAAGTGTCTGCACTTTCTCTGGACCTATTTCTCCAAAGCATCTCTTAGGCGCATGGGAGTGTCCGCTTCTGAAAAAAACAAATTGGTGACAGCACACACTACTTGCCATGGCATAGCTGACCTAGCCGGTACGTGTGTTTTTCCAAAGGCAGACCCCAAACACGGAGGTCTGTCTTGGAAAAAAGTGTCAACTAATGTCTTGTCTACACTGTTTTTCACAACATGTGATGAATATTATTGGGATTTTTCTTTCCTGGACTGCCTTGGTTTGCATGGTGGACACAAACAGGAAAAACGTAATCGGAAGTGACGTTGCAGGAGGTATCCTAAATAGGTACATCCCTCCGACACTATTTATGCAGATGTTGGGTCTTCCTAATGCTAGCAGTGGCTCTGCCATGCAGAAGACCACATCTGCCAAATCTCTTAATAAGGTGATAATCGAGAGGTGGTCGGATTTGTGGCAGAGGTCCTTATTTCACCCTCCTCATGATGAAGCCATTAGTCTTAATACAGGTGCAGCATCTTAGCACACAGTCACAGAGTTAGGATATGACTATAGTCCCTTTATAAGCACAGAGTCTTACTGTAAGTCAGTGACGGCCGGTGCAGGTAAGAGCGGTGAGGTGGGGGAGAGGGAGTCAACTGAGGATGACGAGGGTATGCGGAATGAATAAAGAGTCATAACCTCAGTATGGGTACAGAGTCTCAGTTCAAACAAATGGTCTCGGTGTGCTCTTGACATAGGTGGATAGTCACGGAATGGGTTCATAGTCTCAGGGTTGCTACAGTGTTAGCATCTATGTGCCCACTTCATCGTGCTGCAACTGAAACAAGTGTTCACATGGATCACATTTATAAACACAGTCTGATAACGCAGATTTCTGTGCAGACTTAACCTACATAAAATAATTTATGATGAAACCGGCAATTTTTCTGTAAAGACTTGATCTTTGTTCAAATTCAAGTGACAAACAACCAGTATCTAATTATCCAATTCAATTCAGACGAATCAAAGTTTTATTTTGAGCCACACATTATATAAATTATAACATTTGCCATATTCTGAGTGGTGAGGAGATTTTAAGAAGCACCCCAAGTGGAAAAAAACAAAAACAGAAAAAGAACAAAGTGACCAATTATGTGAGAATAAACGGTAAATTGTTTTTTCTGAGGAGACAGCCAGTACTATTTTATGTAGCAATACACAAGGGGTAAACAATGTGTCCTGTGAAAATGACTGTGGTAGGTCTCTTTGTTTTTGTCAAAGGCATTTCGACCCTTTGACCGAATACTAAGGTCTCATCAGGACTGAAAGACAGACCTGGGGGATGGTTGTGGCGCTGAGCGTGGTCTATATCATTAAATGAAGACCAAGGATTGGTCAGCACGGAACTTGGACCATGATATGCTGTAGCCAATACAGGCCGGACTAAGGCGGTCCTGTGTGGTTGAAAAGGTGCTCAGAAGGGCACCTATTGTTCGTTGGCTAAATTCTGAATCGGGTCCAGTAGCTCAGCCGTAATCCCAGGACATAAGGAAAAATAGCAGTGATGCTTCAATTATGGCCTGCCTAAAATTAATGGTAAGCACCTTCTCCCAGTCAGAGATCCGATGTAAGACAATGCAGACATACTGTCGATAAAGATGCATAGCCTCACGATAAAAGCATTGTCTAGATATAGGGGCATATTCTTATTATAGGTGCATAGGCATTGCTTGCTTTGTGTTGTTTCAGTTTTGTCCTAAACTTCTAATTTTTGTAAACCTTTTTCCTCAGCCACTTGTTTGTCTACACCTTGCACTGTTTATAGGTCTTGTTTTGTGTATTATGTTGAGCGCCTTTTTGTCGTATATGTTTACAGATTGAACTATTTATTATTGTTAATAAAAACTTTTTCTATGAATTGTATACATTCACAAATGGGGTTTTCTCTTTTTCTCCTTTCTCTTCTGTTTCTTCAATGAATTTTTTTTTTCTCTTATATCTTTTCATATTTCTCACATTAGAATGTTTTTTAGGCCTTTAAAAATTTGATGCACGTATTGTGTCAATTTTGAACCCTTGATAGGATTCCAGTATTGTTTGCCCCTGGTTCAGGTTTTCAGGGCTGCCCCTGTTGTTGACAATTAATCAAAATTAATGATAAGCACCTTCTCCCAGTCAGAGATCCGATGTAGGACAATGCAGACATACTGTCAATAAAGATGCATAGCTTCACGATAAACGCATTGTCTAGATATAGGGGCATATTCTTATTATAGGTGCATAGTCACAGTCTAGTTGATCAACATAGGTATTGAGGCATAGCATCAGTGTAGGCCCACAGTCTGCATAGTAGAACAGCCTTTCCACTGTTGCAGTGGGTGCACAGAATCAGTAAGGACACATGGGCTTGGGATAGGTGCACAGTCACAGCAGAGAACCACATGTTGACAATAGATACACAATATGTACTTTGGTGCATAACCTTAGTGCATAACTATAATTTTGGTACTAGTACATAATCTCTATACTTGTGCAGAATCCATGTATGAAAGAATAGCCACTCTGTATAAGATGATATGTACAGCACAGACGCGTAGCCTTTCAATAGGTGAGCAGTAGCAGTGCAAAAGCATATGCGCATTATAATGAATTCTCAATACAAGTGTATATTTTCAGTTTAGGATAACAGCTGTGTTATGTATCAAAATCTAGTATAGGTGGTGAACCATTGCATAGGGGTAGTCTTCCAATAGGCACACGATCTTAATGTATGTACACAGTCTCCGCATCAGTGTATTGTCTCAATATTAGATAATACACTTAGTAAACGTGCATAGTCATGGACTGCCCTGTAGTACAAGTTTAGCTGCACACCTTAGTGCAATTTACCGTTTCAATAAAACACAACATTCACATTTCAGGGGCACAGGCCCAGTATAAGTGAAGTATCTCAGAACAGAATCATGGAATCAAGGTCGATGTAGTCTCAATGTAGACACATGCTGTTGGTATCAGCCCCTAGTCTCAGAATAGATTATTAGTCTCTCTATATATATGTGTGTGTGTGTGTGTGTGTGTGTGTTTGTGTATATATATATATAGTTATATATTTATATACTTAGATACTTATATGTTTTTTAAAATACTTATATGTCTAAGAATCGCGGATTCACTTTATTAGAAAGATGATTAGGAACAAAATTATATGTACCACGGTGGATACAGTGCAGTGAAGCCGCCGTCTTACCTTAACCATTAAACATCATGGTTTTTTAAATACATGCACTATATTTAAAGCCCAAAGGTTTTAGCAACTTCATGCACAAGAGGTCATGGGGGCGATTAGATAGGAGATTATAACCTTTATAGTTAGTAGCACGAGCACTTTATTAAAGAATAGACCTTACAGACCCTGTAGAGAACTAATAGATCAAATGGAGAGAATTTTATGGAAGCATTTAAGCTACAATTTGATTTTGCAAATATACAAGGGATTGATCCAAGTTATGTTTTTATGGACATGATTATTCAATTGCAAATGCCTTTTATACTAGAAATACTTATATATCTATTGAATTCATTTTATGAAATGTATTTATTGGCTTTACCCTTTTAACAATATAAATGTAAACATTGTTAATGCATCATTTCCATATGTCAAATTATTTTGAGTATATATACGTCTATTATAGATCTGGATCATATGTTCCAAATGCTATTTCAGTACCATACAAAATGAGTCTTCTATGTCTATGATTTACCACTAATCACCTTAAGCATGTAGCACTTTAAATAGGCCGTGAACACGTAGCAGCGTTATCATGTGATCAAGGTCCGGCTGGAAGGAAATGCATTATGGCCGACGATAAATCATCATCTTAAAGCGTCTGCTTTGCTGAAACGAAGGGAAAAGCGAGGAGCAGCTCTTAATATATATATATATATATATATATATATATATATATATATATATATATATATATATCTATGTATGTATATACGCACAGTATCCCTGTAGCCATTGGAGATATGCAACAAGGGAGGACCAAATTATACGGTAAGATTAACTAAACTATGTGGCAAGAAAAGGCAAATTATGCAGTGTAATGTGGCTCATTTTGTGATAGTATTACTTCATCATTTTGTAATTTTTACACATGCTAACACTGGACAATGGCTTCACCTCATTAAGTTTAACAAATTCAGCAATAACTAACTGTTAGGTGACCCCTGAATCTTTGTGAAGGGCCTTCCACTGTGCGGAAAGCACGTGTCACCAAGTGTTTTATAACTTTGGATACATTTGAAAAAGAAATGTATTATTTTTAACTTTGCATATTATGCAGCAGATGATGGATTGTGTAGCAAATGTAGCAAATCTATAACTATGCGTAAAATGCTGGGGCCATAGAATTGCATTATTCCAGTGGCCATGTATGTAAGTGCCTAATCTCGATATGCGTGAATAGTTCTGTACGGTGGGCCTTGAACAAATACTTGTTTATTGTTTATTTTTCTGAATTGCCTCAATATGCCTCTCTACTGTAGCAGACAGCATATTGCACACAATGGGTGTACATGCTGTTGTGCATCTTAACCTTCAAAGGTTATTTAAAGCATACTATTTCTTTTATGTCAGCACTAATTCAGACTATTTTGGAAGATAAAGAAATTCTAGACCCTCCTTGTGCAGACCCCCTTCCTTCAAGCATGCCCACCATTATTCCATGATACCCAGAGCCAAACTATACTTCCAGAATAACATCTGACTATGTAAATTACTCCCAATTTATCTGAAGTGTATATATTGAAACTCTAGCATGGCTGCAGCTCCATGGAACCTATGCTGGACCGCCTTGTCTTAACAGGAGCTTAATCTGAAGCAAAATGGCCGCCCCTGCATTCTCCTGAGCAGGGCAGCTGATCATGAGTGTTCTTATCAGGAAAGATGGACCATCACAGGAAGCGAGGCCGGAAGCATGGTGGTATTAACAGGAAGTGCTGTGTTTAGTATGAGTACTACATCTTTCTAGATTTGGGAATACCACCCTGTTGAAAAGATGCAGAATAATCACTGAGTCCTTCAAAGGCTCTGGAAACATGGCCAAGAACTCAGGGGCTGACCCTAACAGGGATGGGAACCACCCGACATAGTATCTGCGGTCCCGCAGGGCATATAATGATGCAACCGCCACTGTGGCGTATATATATACACATACATATATATATTCACTTAAAAAACCATAGATTTCACACATGTTATAGTTAGCGGAAATTTTACTGATAAAAAACCAATGAAATTCCCCCGTTATAGTTAGTGCAGGCAACTATAACTCACGCGACCGCAATCCTCTGCTGATGACATATGTGTCTTTATGAAAAAAAAATATTTGTAATATATGTATAGCTAAAAATTTATGGAAGAAGACATGGGCAAATAAGTGTCTAAATACAGTATTAGCATCAGCAGAGGATTGCGGTCGCGTGAGTTATAGTTGCCTGCACTAACTATAACGGGGGAATTTCATTGGTTTTTTATCAGTAAAATTTCCGCTAACTATAACATGTGTGAAACCTATGGTTTTTTCAGTGAATTTGCAAGGTTTTTTAAATGCTAATTCCTAACTATAACGTGTGTGAAACCTATGGTTTTTTCAGTGAATTTGTACGTTTTTTTAAATGCTAAGTTACTTTACGCCATTCGTGGCGTGCGCGCCCACTTAACGCAGTTCGTTCCGTGCGCGCACGGTGCGCTTCGCGCACCGTGCGCGCACAGTGAGCACGCGGTGCGCTTCGCGCACCGCGCGCCCACTTTACGCAGTTAGTGCCGTGCACGCACGGTGGGCACGCGGTGCGCGTGCCCACGTTACGCTAGATGGGCCATGTACGCACGATGCGCTTCGCGCACCGTGCGCACATGTAGGACATATGATGCGCTTCGTTGTGAAAGGTAATATTTTACTTTTTCACTTCAATATATAATCCATGCACAAATGGTGCCCTTCGGGCACCATTTGCACATGGGGTGGGGAGAGAGTGGATATTTTTTTTAAAAAAAAAATTTTAACGTACGCGTACGGTAAGCGTAAACGGCGAAATTATCGAAAAAATGAAAATTCCGTTTTTGGCTTTAGGGGAACTTTGGGGACTCCCTCAACATGGCTAGGTGCTTAGGAGCTGTCTAAACAGCCCCTTTACATGTTTTTGCTCTTTGTTTTTTAACCCCCTCTCAGAGTGCGAGAGAGAAAATGGCGGCCGCCACTTCCTGGTTTCGACCGATTCGAATGTTTACTAAGATCTAACAGCCAATCAGAATCGCGCTCGCGCACGTCACCGTACGCGTACGGTAAGCGCACCGTAAGCGCACCGTAAGCTGGCTCAGATATATATATTGATTTAAAGGCTATTTTCTCAGAATCTACTGAACAGATTTACACCAAACCTACAAAAGGCACTTCCTTGACCTGTAGACTACCTCTCTGCCAAATTTCAAGGAACTCTGTTCAGCCGTTCGGGCTGTAGCTGTGTCTAAAGGTCCTATGGAAAAATGTATGGGAAAAACGCGTTTTGGGACCCCCCTTTTATCTCAGCCCCCGCTTGACGAATCCCCCCGAGACTTTCAGGGTAGGAGCGGAGCGTAGCGCCCCATTAGTTTTGAAAATTTTGCGAGGATTCGTCGACCGGCGCCAAAGTTATTCAAAATAGAATGTTGCGGTTTTCCTATGGAAACAGGGTCCTAACTATAACTACCTACTGGCGACTGCCAGTAGGTAATATGCATATATATATATATTGCGATGTGGAAAAGAGACAACCTGATCAGCAAAGATGAATTTAATTTCCTTTACAATCTTTACCCTGTTCTTCCTACCATTTATTTTATACCTAAAGTCCATAAAGGTACAAATCCTGTACAGGGCAGACCCATCATCTCTGCCAACAAGAGCACTTTTGAAAATACCTCCCGGTACATAGATTACTACTTACAGGACTTTGTAACCAAGCTGCCCACATATCTACGTGATAGCAAAGACTTTTTGTGTAAATTGAACAATCAAAATTGGTCTTCAGATTATTGTTTTATAACGTTGGACATTTCTTCACTGTACACCAGTATTCGGCACACCGATGGAATCCGGGCTATTGAATTCTTTCTTAGCAAAAGACCCATTGAATTCCATTCACACAACAAGATGTTAATTTCAATGATCCGTTGGTGCCTTTTCAACAACATATTCACTTTTGATGGCATATTGTTTCAACAGCTACAGGGAGTAGCGATGGGGGCATGCTTCTCCCCCAGCTACGCGTGTTTGCACGTGGGCTGGTGGGAGGAGCATGTCCTACAGCGCGAACATGGGGCACTGTGGAGTAAACATGTCATCCGATGGTGGCGTTATATTGACGATATTTTCGTCATTTGGAATGGTACGCATGAGGAAGCTGAGGATTTTGTCAATAGAATTAACAATAACACTGTTAATCTGCATTTCACAGCTAATATTGATGACTCAGTTTGCAATTTTCTTGATATTTCAGTATACATTAAGAACAATCACATAGAGACATGTCTATATCGCAAACCCTCAGCAGGCAACAGCATCCTACATGCGAATAGTTTCCACCCAATTCACACCATCACTAGTCTCCCGTACGGCGAATATTTACGCATACGCCGAGCATGTAGTGACTCCAATGAGTTGGTTCGCCATCAAAATGAGGCCACAATTAGGTTCTTAGAGAGAGGGTATAACCCACACAAACTTCAATCTGCTAAAGACAAGGCCAATAGTAAAAACAGACTATCTTTACTAAGCCACAATACTGACCTTACAAATACCACTACATCTACTTCTACAGATGATTCACAGTTTAACCAAGTTCCTTGCAGGCTCATTACCACATACAGCAAACAGGCCAAAGAAATCAAGACCATTATCAACAAACAATGGCCTATTGTTTTGACGGATTCCACCCTTAAGCAGGTACTTCCCAGCAGGCCCACCGTCAATTTCCGCAAAGCATATTCTATGCATAATGACTTAGTTAAATCTAGCCCAGAATTAACATCTAAAGGCAGTTGGCTATCTCCCAAATTGGGATTTTACAAGTGCAGCTCTTGCCGCGCCTGTAAATTTGGGATTAATACTAACAGCTATACCACTGCCTTTTCTACGGAAAGTATTCCAATTAAAGGACATTACACCTGCAGAACCGAATATGCGGTATATATGTTAGAATGTACCTGCGGTTTGAAATACATCGGCAGCACGAAGTTGCCGGTCTATGCCCGCATTCTCCAGCACTTGCGAGCTATCGTGAATTCGGATCCCGCTTATCCGGTGGCCCGACATTTCAAAAAGGTCCATGCAAACAATCTTAATTGTCTTAAATACTGTGTCCTTGACTCTATACCATGCCAGAAAAGGGGAGGTAATCGCGAAAAGCGATTACGCCAATTAGAATCCCGCTACATTATAGAGATCGATACCAAGAACCCTCAAGGTCTCAATATAGGTGAAGATATGCATCACTTTCTTTAATTACTATTCTAGTACAATACATGAGGTCAAACGTTCAGGTATTTGCTCCGCCCCACTACACATATTTATTCTTTGGCTAACAATACATATCTCTGATCTATCGACATCTGTGTATTTTTGCTGTATTTCTGTGGTCATCCTGTCAGTCAAACATCTACATTATCCACTATCTGATTATATCAGGATGTTGAGTCATCATTGAATTGTCTTTCTCAGCATATGTCATGGTATGCTTATTACAATATAAATAGCACAGTCATTGTCTGTTTTCATCAATAACCTTTGGGGTTTGTTTTTAAGGGGGATCCCTGTGGTTCAATATCAGCCATAGATATGTACATTATTAATTTGATTTAGTACTCTTTTGTCCACCTCCATTTTGGAGTGAGTGACTTTGTGGCTGATATGTTGAATTTGCAATTTTATTACCTGCACTTTCTACACTTTTTTTCACTCCAGCACCGAGCACCTGTTTGATGACGACATATTTTGCATGTCTCTCAAGGACATATTTTCCCACACATGAATTGTAGTACCAGTCTGAAATTACGTGTATTATATCAATTTTGCCAATTATTCCATATGTACTATACTTGGGGTATATAGCAGCTTTGTGTAGAGACCGACTCATAGTTGGATAATGGGGTATTTGTACCCAGCATTTTAGTTTTTCAGTCTTTGCCAGCATGACTAGAAAAAGTTTTTTCAATTTTTTCATTTTTCCATAGTGTCTTTACACCAACCATAAAAGTTTTATGGTGCTTTATACCTACTGACTGATTAAATCTTTGTATTTTGCACATATATCTTTCATTCAGTAGATGATCATTGAGCCCATTATTTATGTACAATGATGTTTTTGGTAATCTAATTTCCATTTTGAGATGCCACAATATTAGTCTTTATGATTCGAGTGGGATTGTGATATTTAAATGTATATATTTTGAGTGTGCACGTAATAGTATTTTTTCTATTTCTATTTCTGTTGTCATGACGGCTAATTGTTTACAGGTGCAGGGTGTTGTTCTCTATTTATATGCACTGTTATGCACGTAACGCAGTCATGTGAGCAAGGGCCAAGTGGCTCGAAACGCGTCATGGACTAGGCACGAAATTCAAATCTAAATAAATACCTTTTTCCAGCATTGGCGACTGAAGTTGTCCGTTCCTGTTGTTGTGCGTGACGGCATAATCTGGGAAGTTTCGTTGATATATATATATATATATATATATATATATATATTATAGTTAGTGCAGGCAACTATAACTCACGCGACCGCAATCCTCTGCTGATGACATATGTGTCTTTATGAAAAAAAAATATTTGTAATATATGTATAGCTAAAATTTAATGGAAGAAGACATGGGCAAATAAGTGTCTAAATACAGTATTAGCATCAGCAGAGGATTGCGGTCGCGTGAGTTATAGTTGCCTGCACTAACTATAACGGGGGAATTTCATTGGTTTTTTACGAGTGAAATGTACAGCTAACTATAACTTGTGTGAAACCTATGGTTTTTTCAGTGAATATATATATATATATAATACTACAAAGCAAGGGTTTTATGTACAGGAAGAAAATGGCGCACACATGAATATACGCAATATTACTCCAACTGAAAACAGCGGCGGGCCCTTCTTGCCGCACCTCACACCAGTTCCTACAATAATTGTAATGATTATCGTGCAAGCTACCCCAAAACGCCAGCCGCTGTGTGGCGCTACTGTGCTCCAGATCAAACGTCAATAGAAAATGAGAAACGGGGGTGCACGAAAAAGAAAAGTCCGAAAAGGATTCTTTAAACTAAGTGTCCTTTTTAATTTTCATTTAAGTTTTGTAGGTAAAAAGTTGGTCAGCCAACGCGTTTCATTCCCTCAACGGGAACTTCATCAGGGCGGCAGTAACCTTTACGGAGTGATCGATACGACGGCGTCTTCCTCGTTGACGCAATATTAATACAAAAGACAGTAAGGTATGGTGCTAACAGGGAGGGGTGAGAAGCAACAGGACACGCACCCGTGTCGGAGAGACGTTGGGGTGGATACGCACACGTGTCCTCCAGCGGTACTAAGAACCTTGTGATTGCTGAAAATAGATTTAGATACTGTCGAAGGATCTATAAACTACATAGTCTGCATGGACACGACCCGCGGGGATCATTATTCTTTCTCTGTAGGATTGTAGACCATAGCTTCATATGAAGTCTTTTATCTAAAAAAGGCGGATTGAACGATTATCCGTGTTTCGTTGGGACACATGAGCATTACATATTTCTTGAAACTTGAGATTACTTCCGGTCTTTTAGCCCTGAAGAGTCAGAGTGTGACTTTCTCTCTGACGAAACACGTGTCGGCTGGCCTTTTGTGTTCTCGCCTGATGACCTATTAAAGGATATACAAAAGCTGTGCAGCTTCAACATTTTCCACGTCAAACCAATGACACACAGACTCTGTGGAACCGATATCTGTATGAGTGCACGGGACTGTTGTTTCATTCATATATATATATATATATATATATATATATATATATATATATATATATATATATATATATATATATATATATATATATATATATATATATATATATATATATATATATTCACTGAAAAAACCATAGGTTTCACACACGTTATAGTTAGGAATTAGCATTTAAAAAACCTTGCAAATTCACTGAAAAAACCATAGGTTTCACACATGTTATAGTTAGCGGAAATTTTACTGATAAAAAACCAATGAAATTGCCCCGTTATAGTTAGTGCTGGCAACTATAACTCACGCGACCGCAATCCTCTGCTGATGCTAATACTGTATTTAGACACTTATTTGCCCATGTCTTCTTCCATACATTTTTAGCTATACATATATTACAAATATTTTTTTTTCATAAAGACACATATGTCATCAGCAGAAGATTGCGGTCGCGTGAGTTATAGTTGCCAGCACTAACTATAACGGGGCAATTTCATTGGTTTTTTATCAGTAAAATTTCCGCTAACTATAACATGTGTGAAACCTATGGTTTTTTCAGTGAATTTGCAAGGTTTTTTAAATGCTAATTCCTAACTATAACGTGTGTGAAACCTATGGTTTTTTCAGTGAATTTGTACGGTTTTTTAAATGCTAACTTACTTTACGCCATTCGTGGCGTGCGCGCCCAGTTAACGCAGTTCGTTCCGTGCGCGCACGGTGCGCTTCGCGCACCGTGCGCGCACAGTGAGCACGCGGTGCGTTTCGCGCACCGCGCGCCCACTTTACGCAGTTAGTGCCGTGCGCGCACGGTGGGCACGCGGTGCGATGACAAAGCAAGAAAGCACGTCAACAAATCTGTTTCTGCTTTCCTCCGTGACTATGGTATGGGTGCCATTTACCACAACAACTTGCGTTATGACATGCAAGACATTTATAGAGGAGATGGTGTGCACTTCAATGATGAAGGGAACAGAGTCTTCCTCTTGAACCTTAGACTCTGCATCGGTACTTACTTGTAGGTACCACTAAAAAATCATTTCATAAACACAACGGCTCTTTTTAGAGCCCCCTAATATCTAAACACTTAAATCCGATTTTCATTTTTTTTTTTTTTTTTTTACTACCGTACGCTTACCGTAAGCTTACCGTACGCGTACCCCGTGATTTTTTTTAAAATCAATAAATGTTTTTTTTGTACTTTTCTGTCCTTCTTTGACCCCCTTACAAATGTTAGGGGGTCTGTAACTCTCCTCATTGCCCCCTTTCCTTGTTTTCACTCTTTTTTTTCAGAGTGAAATACACAAAATGGCGGCCGCCGCTTCCTGGTTTCGGCCGATTCGAATGTTTACTAAGATCTAAGAGCCAATCAGAATCGCGCTCGCGCACGCCACCGTACGCTTACCGTAAGCGTACGGTAAGCGTACCGTAAGCGGGCTCAGATATATATATTGATTTAAAGGCTATTTTCTCAGAATCTACTGAACAGATTTACACCAAACCTACAAAAGGCACTTCCTTGACCTAGGGACTACCTCTCTGCCAAATTTTGAGTAATTCTGTTCAGCCGTTCGGGCTGTAGCTCGTTCTAAAGGTCCTATGGAAAAATGCATGGGAAAAACGCGTTTTGGGACCCCCCTTTTATCTCAGCCCCCGCTTGCCGGATCCCCCCGAGACTTTCAGGGTAGGAGCGGAGCGTAGCGCCCCACCTATTTTGAGAAATTCGCGAGGATTCGTCGACCGGCGCCAAAGTTATTCAAAATAGAATGTTGAGGTTTTCCTATGGAAACGTGGTCCTAACTATAACTACCTACTGGCGACCGCCAGTAGGTAATATATATATATACATACATATATATATATATATACACACACACACATGTGTCTATTTATTTATAGAGCCAGTGCATATATATGGGGTTAGTTGATATTCTGGTTGCAAAATTCTGGTATCGTAATATTTAAAGCTCGATTTTCAAGTTGTATGTCACTCTGGAGTATTGTACTTGCCTCTGATCGTCTATTTCTAATTCTGTAGACAATCTGGCACATGCATCAACAATGCCATTTGCGATTCCTTAATAGCGAAAAATAAGGATTCGCTAATAAGGAATAGCAAAAGGCTATGCATGTAGAAATCGCTTACAAAATAGCGATTTCTAAACATTCCTTAATTGCTACTCGCAAATTGCGAGTCGCAATTAAGGAATACCTCCCCATTGATTCCTATGGGCCTAGGGGCCCATAGGAATGAATGGGAAGACTTTCTCAATTTGCTAATCTCAATTAGAGAATCGCAAATTGCTCATGCTATTTCAAGGGTCCCAGGGCGTCAAAAAAGACACCCTGTTGCACCCCTGAAATCTGCATATGAATACATCTTGCACACACACATGCCCCAAGGGCATGTATGTGTGTAAAATCGAACTTTGAAAAATGCACTTTAGTGCATTTTTCAAAGTTTTTGCAAATTACCATGAAGTTCAACTTCATGGTAATTTGCTCCCCCTATTAGCGAAATCGCTAATTTTTAAACTTTCATGCATTGCATTTAAGGAATCTCAATTTGGGATTCCTTAAAGGCAATAGCAATTTAAGGAATCGCAATTTAGAGATTCCTTAAATTGCGATTTTTGCATTTGGGATCATGCATCCCAAATGCAAAAATCCCAGTTGCAAAGGGGCAGATTCTGAGAATCTGCCCGTTTGCGACTGGATTTTGCTTTGATGCATGTGGGCCAATATTGGGATAATTGTGCTCAGTTCTTCAGGCATCATGGGAAATATTGTGCCTGGTTCTGAAAAACGGTGTTCTGGAGAGGCCTTGGAGGGAACTATACCAAGTTCTTGAGACCACATCTGGAATTTTGTATCCAGTGTTTAGGCCACATGTGGAAGGAGTATTCAGGTCTTCATACCACATGTGGTGGAAAATATGCAATTATGGAGACCTAGGCTCAAGTATTATGAATAATTCTAGAGTTCTCACCTTGAGTATTGTGTCCAGTTCTGGAAACCGACCCTGAGGTATTTTGAACAAATTTGGTGGTCTTCGCTGGAGCACAGTAAGCCGTTCTGGAGTCATCACCTGGAGTATTACTACTCTCATCAGGAGGATCCTGTCTAGTTCATAAATCCTCATGTGTTTCACTGTATCCAGCTGTGGTCACTTTACCTGGAACATACATTGTATCTAGCAGTTGTATGTCAGAACATGGAGGAGAAAACTGCAGTGCTGCTCAGTGCTTGAAATGGAAAAATAAGGATTCGCTAATAAGGAATAGCAAAAGGCTATGCATGTAGAAATCGCTTACAAAATAGCGATTTCTAAACATACCTTAATTGCGACTCGCAAATTGCAAGTCGCAATTAAGGAATACCTCCCCATTCATTCCTATGGGCCTAGAGGCCCATAGGAATGAATGGGAAGATATTCTCAATTTGCGATTCTCAATTAGAGAATCGCAAATTGCTCATGCAATTTCAAGGGTGCCAGGGTGTCAAAAGGACACCCTGTTGCACCCCTGAAATCTGCATATGAGTACATCTTGCACACACACATACCCCAAGGGCATGTGTGTGTGTAAAATCGAACTTTGAAAAATGCACTTTAGTGCATTTTTCAAAGTCTTTGCAAATTACCATGAAGTTCAACTTCATGGTAATTTGCTCCCCCTATTAGCGAAATCGCTAATATTTTTACTTTCATGCATTGCATTTAAGGAATCTCAATTTGAGATTCCTTAAATGCAATCGCAATTTAAGTAATCGCAATTTAGAGATTACTTAAATTGCGATTTTTGCATTTGGGATGATGCATCCCAAATGCAAAAATACCGGTCGCAAAGGTGCAGATTCTGAGAATCTGCCCGTTTGCGACCGGTTTTTGCTTTGATGCATGTGGGCCTATGTACCTTGAAAATATATGTATTATCTAGATGCATATATGTGGGATTAAGAATAATCTATACTTACCTGTACATACTCATCTTCATGAGATTGTGATAGTCATTATTTATTATTAACTCAATATTCTAGTAGAATACAGCATCTACTTCAGTCATACTATGTCCAGTTTGAAGTTTCCATCTGGAGTTTTATATCCAATCCCAGAGGTGTCAACTAGAGCACTGAGTATGGTTCTAAAGCACTGAATAGGGCTCTAGAGTACTGAGTATGGCTCTAGAGCACTGAGTATGGTTCTGGAGCACTGGGTATGAATCTAGAGCACTGAGTATGGCTCTAGGGCACTGAGTATGGTTCTAGAGCACTGAGTACGGTTCTAGAGGACAATTTTCCAGATGAACAAGCATTGAATGGACCTGTCTAGATATTGGCCTCAGAACCCTGCGTATCCTCTATGAACGACATTGCTCACGCTGCTGCACTTTTCATCAAAGGACTGAATGGAAACCAACCCACACCGCCCATCCTGAGAGACTGACTCTGACTGTCACTTCCGGCCCTCACCATTTTCAGTACCTGCTGCCTCACATACAAAGCTGGAAGGGTCAGCAAATCACCTCCCCCGTACCAAAAGGCAGAATACCTCTTAAAGGTGCACCTGATTCACTGAGAAGCATCAACAGTAGCCGAACCCTTTTCGGTGACTCCACAGTCCCACCCCGTCAGTCTTCTTGGCTATGTATGCGACATGGAACTGTACATACCCCCCGGCACTCCACGTATGCTGGACTTTCCGTTGGAGTAGTGCTCCTAGAACCTGAGGGCACAATGTAGGGCTGGAAAGGAGTGAGGCTCAGAAGGCTTATTATTTACTAAGGATTACACAGGGGCACGTGCAGCAGATTTGCACGATGAGGCTCTTATAATGGTAAATAAATTGACCATTGGGGTTGCGGCGTGACGGCAGGAGGTGTGAGGAAGATGGGAGGAGGGCAGGGGGTTGATGGGGTCTAACAGTTATGCTGAGGTACATTAAGGGCTGATTACACAGGGCCATATTTACAATGAAATTGACTCAGTGTGAGCCGCAAGCCATTTCGCTTTCAAAGCCCAGGGATGGGACATATATACAACAACATGTAGCATCCCTGTGATTTCCCCTGCCACCATGGTGCGATGATGGCTGCATCGTGGGGAGATTGTTTTGTGCAGGAAGGGACACCTTCGATTTCTCGTAAACCTGGAAATGGATCAGAATACATGGGTGTTGCGTGGGAACACCCACAGCAACATCCATATCACGCCCCTTACACACAAAATGTTGCGTGAGAAGGGGAGAATTTACAAGCACACGTAAAGCCACGCAGGGTGGCTTTACGTGTCCTTGTAAATATTGGGTAGCAGGTTGCGCCGCCGGTGTGTCACACAATGTGACTTACTGGTGGAGTAAAGGGCTTGTAAATAAGCCCCAAAGTCTTTAACGGGACCCGATTGAGACCAAGTGGGATGGACTAGCTAGACATTAACATTAAGCCCCTAGGAATATTGATGTCCGGGGCCTTGGCCCAGCTTGCCCATGCCCAAGGCCAGACCTGCGCCTGGGCTTTTCTATGTGAAGGAAGCTTGTACTGTTGCTGTCACCGAACAGCTTGTGAACGCATGAGATGACTTCCAAGCTCAAGGTGGATGCAACAAGTGGACATTAGTTCAGTAGGTCTTCAGTCAGGCAGAGGGCTGGAAGAACAGTGAAGGAAAAGGGGTCAATCTAGAGACCATACAGGATCTGTGCGATGTACTGGCGGCCCTCGCGGGACAAAACCTGCAGCCTGTGTCGGTAAACCGGGACAGACCTCTGAAAACAGGGACTGTCGGGGAGAACCGGGACGTCTGGTCACCCTAGCCAGTGGGGCGATGGCAGACACAACGGAAGATTGTTTGGTCCAAGAGGGTTTACTCTGGAGCTTGCAAAGGACCACAGCATTGCGCAAATCCAAGACCAGGCACTACGAGCATTGCTCCATTCTTATTGGCCAAAGTCTCCTTAAAATCAGCAGGAAGAGCTTTTTGTTTTAATGCGCTACGTCCATACAAAGCATGAACTGGAAAGAGTAGTCGCCCGACGATAGTATCCTCCAGAAGAACAGTACTGACAGCCGCGAGCAATCATGGATACTTGGTTAATGAGAAAAGATTTTTAACATTTTCCAAAAAAAGTAAAACAACATCAAAATATAATAAACCCTTAGAAGGACTTTGGAGCCACAGAGTTGAGTGACTCACTGAAACATGTTGATATAAATTGAGCCGGGGAGATTTTGGAAGAACATGGGCGGGGCAACAGAAGATTAAAGGGGATAGGGGATAGGGGAAGGGGCACATTCATTACTCAGGAGGCACACTTTTTTCTAAAATTGAAAAGGACTTTAAAAGGAAATAAAGGGTCTGGACCGTGAATCATAATAAGCACGAAAATAGGAGAGACGAGGAAGAAATTGAGAGGATTGAGAATGACTAAGAACCATGAGGAGACTTGAACAGTCGATGAAAAGGAGTAAGAGAGCGCACGGGGACATTGGAAGGAGAGAGGCAACCCGGCCGCTGCCAAGCATAAGGCGCGTGTTTTTAATTTGAACAGTGGTTTTCTAAACCCTCAGAAGCGGGGCGGGTTAATGGAGAGTCCGTGACAGGGTGGCGCCTTGGAAAGTCACATGTGAAGCTCACACCATGAAACAGGGCGGGGCAGAGGAACAGGACCGAGTGTACCGTACATGTCTGGCATTAAATATTTGTGAGTGAGAAGGAAAGGTGAGTGCGCAGTACCGGAGGGGCTCCTGTTTTACGCTGCGTCTGTTCTCCATGAATATCTCTCCCGAGGTTTGCAGGCTGCGCTGATTGCTAATTACATCCCTGCCGCTGACCGCGGCCCCCGCAGGGGGCCACTCGGCGGTCGGCGCCTTAGTGGCCCCGGGGCCCCGGTCACCCCTCCCCACTCCCTCCTTCGGGGGGGGGCGGGGGCGGGGATCCTGATTGTTGCCCCCCTCCGCGTCGGGGGCCGGAAGTGACGCGAAAGGCGCGTCACTTCCGGGCCCAGGGGTGAGGGGAAGGCTATTTAGCCTTCCCCCACCCTCACTGGCGTCCTCTTTGTCGCCCACCTCGCCTTTCTCGGTCGCAGTCTCCGGCTCCTTCGTTCGTCGCCGGCCCTAACACCATCTCGAACAACGGTGAGTCTTGCTCTACCCTTCCCGCCCCGGCCCCGGCCCTGGGCAGTACCAGGTCGCCCGGGGCCCTGTGGCCCGGTTGGCCATGGGCGGGGAGGGCGCAAGTTGGGCCAAGAGGGCTCAGGGCCGCGTTAGGGATGTGGTCCGGATGCTTTACGACACCCCGCTTAGAGAGGGGAGAGGATGTGGTCCGTCGGCTTAAACTGCCGACTTGTGCCTGAATGTGCTATGTAAATACGGGGCTCATGTAAAGCCGGAATGTGCTATGTAAATACGGGGCTCATGTAAAGCCGGAATGTACAATGTAAATACGGGGCTCATGTAAAGCCTCCAATACCCTCGGGTCGAGTTCCCGCTATGTGCATATGGACTGTGCCTGAATGTGCAATGCAAATACGGGACCCATGTAAAGCCGGAATGTGCAATGTAAATACGGGGCTCATGTAAAGCCTCCAATGCCCTCGGGTCGAGTTCACGAGATGAGCGGCAACAGGCCCGGTACCAGGAATTCTCGACTACTGTCTTACGTGACACCTCCCAGCTTCATGCGACAGGGCCCCACTTCCCAACGGCTACGAGGTCGGGAGGGGGGCGCGTGTAGTGGGCGCACCCCCCGTACGTTGTTGTGTGGGGGCTGAGGTGGGCGGGGCCAAGGGGTAGCCGTGGCTACCTGATAGTTGGGGGCGGATCTAGGGTAATCCGTTCCGGCCCGCGGGATCGCGTCCGGTTCCCAGGGGAGGAGAGTTAGCCTAACCGGCGTTCGAGTCTCGGCAATGACGTTGGAACAGCCTTTGATTCTGTGCAAATCACTTAATTTGTCCGGGCCTAACAAAATGTATGTGCTCTCATTCTATTGTATTCCGAATGACGCGCTTAGTGCCTGCATGGGGTAGGAAAATAGGGCACTCAGGTAAAGCGCTCCAATACCTGTGGGCCGATGGCGCGCTACATCCATATGCCAATAGGTAATCGTGGCTGCCCCCATATATGCGTGTCACGATGCCAGTGCGGGCATTGCTCGCGGGTTGTTGCTCCAAGAAACTCCAGTTCACAAGATTGCCTTGGGGCGAAGCGCCCAGTGCCTACACGGGAGAGAAAATGCGGCACTCATGTGAAGGCCATCAATACCTTAACCTCAATCTCCAATAACGAAGATGTTATTGCCATCACGGGCCGAGTTAGCGCCATCGAGGCAACGGTGACCCATGCGGCTGCATGATTAGGTGTTTTGCGCGGAACTAGCGGCCGTGAGCGGTCGCGGGTCGGTGGAATCGAGCCGCGGGGCCGCGTTCGCATTCGCGGGTCAGAGCTCGGGTAATATGAGATCGAGCACCAGTGCCCTGTGTGTCGATTTCGCGTTCGGACGCGGCACTGAGCTCCCAAGGCCTGGGGCAATGGGAATGCAATGCACATGAAGGCGCTCTCCCAGTGCCCTTTGTAAGGGAATACGACGCTCATGTAAGGTGCTCCAATACCGCGGGACGCTTTCGTATTCAAGCGGTTCCATGTCTGGCTATGGAGATAACACCCGTCCCTCGGTGGAAAGTCTGATGCCAGTGACATGAGTGTGTGTCTAGCACTGGGGCCCCTTGGGGCACCACAGCTCACCCGGGCCCTATGCTGCCTGGGACCAGCTAACCCTCTGCCAGGAGGAAGAAGTGCCCCTTTCATAAAATAAACGCTATTTGTGAACCCGACGTGCTGGTACCAGTGCTCAATCATCTCGGGTCGCGTCCACATCCTGTGATCCCGGCCAAATCATTTAAGCTCCCCATGCCTGAATGCGTAAGGAAAATACGGTGCTCGTATAAAGCGCTCCAATACATCGGGTTGATTTCGCACTATAAAGTATCAGCGTGTGGGTAACAGGCATCTGCTCTCCAGCAGCTCCGTGCCCTGGGAGCACTCGCGTTGCCATAATTCTGAGGCCTACCCATAAAGGGGCCGAGTAGCAAAACAAGTAAATGGGCCCATAGGCGGGCCTCTGGCCTCATTGCTTGAGACCACCATCATTTGGAGATAGGCCCAGGTAAAATGGGGCCTTTTCTGGATGTCTAGGGGACCATTGCGGTTGGGGGTATCCCACACCGGATTCACTGGTCGCGTACGGCGGCCGCTGGGAGACTGGGATCCGGGTTTACGGACACGTTTACCGCACTAGGGGCGCCGCCAGCCAACATAGGGTGCTGCGGTCCCAATAATTGGGGTGTCAGCGGGTATCGTTGGAATCACCCTTTCTGATTAAATAACTTGTGTGTACACCATGTCTCCTCTTTATTAGGACGAGTGGTGTGGGTGATCGGGCATTCATTTGTCGCCCGGGCGGCCCAATGGGCATTGCACCGAAATTGGATGCGACACTTCCCTCAGACCGAAGTGGAATGGATGGGGGTGCCGGGGATGAGATGGTTCGAACTCAGGAATAAGATCGAGCAGAAACTAAGAGCACACGGGTCCACCTTGCCCCACCTGTTGGTGATTCACCTGGGTGGTAACGACCTCGTTACCCTAGGGAGACGTTTGCTGTTATTAGCCATGAAAAGAGACTTAGGGGAAATCTGCAAACGTCTGGGCGAGTGTGAGATCGTGTGGTCAGAGATCATCCCCCGCAGGTCTTGGCGGGGAGCTAAATCCTTAGAAGCGGTAGAGCACTCCAGGAGGCGCATTAATGGAGCAATGCTTAAGTTCACAGCCCAAAGGGGTTTGGGCTTTATTCGCCATGAGATGATTCGGGGGAATGTTAAGGGGTACTTCGACTTGGATGGAGTACACCTCTCCCAAATAGGCATGGACCTGTTTTATTGGATCTAAGCGAAGCATTGGTGAATAGAGGGTGCAGGTAAAGAGCTAGGTTGGTGGGGGGCCCTGGCTGCGACGGTTAGCCGCCTCCAGGGCTGTGGCGGAGTTACAGGGCGATCTGGAAGCAGGCCGGTACAAAGGGTACCTCTGCGCGGCACCACGTGGTGCCTGAGCCAAAACGAGGAGCCTCCAGAGAGGTCCCGGAAGCCGGTCGGCGCCCCGCTAGGCCTGTGGGCGGTTGTGGGCCTGAACAACCGGGGGCTTGCTATGCGACGCTCCGCCCCGAGAGGGGGGGTGTGAGTAGAATCTCAACGGCACGTGATCGAAAAAAGAATCACTTGGGGGGCAGCACTTGCGGGTTGTTCCCGTGCTGCCCGGCTCATCAGGCGGGGCAGGTGAAGTAGATGGCCGCCTGCCCCTTGATCGCCCGTAAGATAACCCACCTATTACATATCCTGGAATTATGTAATAAATCCTGCAGCATTTGTTACCCATTTACAACTGTCTCTTGTGTCTTCTTTGGGTAACCTAATTTGGGGGAGGGGGGAAAGCGGGGTGCCCCTGGGGGTACTATGCCGCTGACCGCGGCCCCCGCAGGGGGCCACTCGGCGGTCGGCGCCTTAGTGGCCCCGGGGCCCCGGTCACCCCTCCCCACTCCCTCCTTCGGGGGGGGGCGGGGGCGGGGATCCTGATTGTTGCCCCCCTCCGCGTCGGGGGCCGGAAGTGACGCGAAAGGCGCGTCACTTCCGGGCCCAGGGGTGAGGGGAAGGCTATTTAGCCTTCCCCCACCCTCACTGGCGTCCTCTTTGTCGCCCACCTCGCCTTTTACCCTCCCTACCGCTTACCCGGCGTGGTGTGGTGGGGTGGGGGTTTTTGGTGAACGTTTTAATGTTTTTCTTTTCGTTGCAGGCGGAGTTACAGGGCGATCTGGAAGCAGGCCGGTACAAAGGGTACCTCTGCGCGGCACCACGTGGTGCCTGAGCCAAAACGAGGAGCCTCCAGAGAGGTCCCGGAAGCCGGTCGGCGCCCCGCTAGGCCTGTGGGCGGTTGTGGGCCTGAACAACCGGGGGCTTGCTATGCGACGCTCCGCCCCGAGAGGGGGGGTGTGAGTAGAATCTCAACGGCACGTGATCGAAAAAAGAATCACTTGGGGGGCAGCACTTGCGGGTTGTTCCCGTGCTGCCCGGCTCATCAGGCGGGGCAGGTGAAGTAGATGGCCGCCTGCCCCTTGATCGCCCGTAAGATAACCCACCTATTACATATCCTGGAATTATGTAATAAATCCTGCAGCATTTGTTACCCATTTACAACTGTCTCTTGTGTCTTCTTTGGGTAACCTAATTTGGGGGAGGGGGGAAAGCGGGGTGCCCCTGGGGGTACTATGGCTCCAACCCAGGCCCGCCCTCGGCTAACATCAAAATGGAGTCACGCTGAAACAATAAATTGGATCCGGGCAGCGTCTTACATCAGCCCAGGGTTGGACTGGGACAGAAAATAGGCCCGGGCATCAAAATAAAAGTGGCCCCCGAACCAGATAGCTTTAAAAACATAGGGCGCGTTTGCAACTCAGGCCAGTTTTGAACTTAAGGCACACTCGATGACTATTTTTCATTGCATGGGAGACTACATGTATTTAAGTTTGCTTCAGACAATGTTTGTGGTAAAATATCTGTGAAATCAACAGTAAAAACCAACCCACCAGACCATAAAAGGCCCACAAACTACAAAAAAACACACCCATGCTCTCCTATGAGACCAGCCCATTGGGCACTGCCTGATTTACTTAGATTAGAGGCTAGTCCAACCCTGCATCAGCCGCCACCTTCCTGCATCCCTCACATACAATGTTAGTACAGTACCAGGAGTTGCAGTGCAAGCTTCCCTTTCACAAGGAATAGGTTGAACCCCTCAGCAGTAGGGCAAGGCTCTCTCTCTCGTACACGCACGCACACACACACACCTTTCCACCAAAGTACACATTTCTGTCACACCGAAAAGGCACAGCTCAAATGTCCTCACATCTGGTGGCCCTTCCCTGGCTGCCCATCAGAAAGTGCTCCTTTTTCATTGTCTTTTACTCTGGTTCAGCGTCGTTCCTGGTTTAGGACCTAGCTTTCTTCCTCACTGCTACTTGGAACACTTTCCAAACCGAGGGGCTTATTTACAGCCCCTTGCGCCGCCGGTGCGTCACTTTCAATATTGGATAAAGTGACATACCAGCGGCGCAAGGGGCTTGTAAATAAGTCACCGAGTACTTTGTTCGGCGTCAGCCAATGTGCTCTGTACATTTCGTGCAAATGAATCCTGTTTCAGAGGCGGGCCCTCCTCTCTGATCATATCCGGTGCCTGAAACTCCCTTCCTGTCTCACTTATGACTGTACAATCTAGCAGCATTTTACACTTATTGAGAATTATGAAACTTTAAAGGGTATTTATAGCATGGCGTAAAAGTGATGTCGGGGTGTGGTATTTCGTGAGCATTGAAAAAACATCAGATTACAAATTTATAGAAAAAGATGTTTACAGCACACATTGCCAATGCTATATATATATATATATATATATATATATATATATATATATATATATATATATATATATATATATAAGGTACTTTACCTTGATTTTCTGTTATCTTATAGACCGTGAGCAAAATGCCATTATTCATTAATTTTCCAATCAACCAATTGTAATTGTGGATGAATTGTAGCAATCAAATTATTGTTTACTTAAAAAAAACGTATTGTCGACCATGCCCAGTATGTCTTCACTTTCTATTTGTTAATTTGTATCAACACCTTAAATTGACACTCTGGGCCTCGAGACTCTATGGTCCAGTCGAAGGCCGAGTGCCGAAACGCGTAGACCGTCTTTTGCGTATGCCCTGTTCCATTGACGAATAAATATCAACGGATTGAACTTTGTGGTGCTGTGATTCTTACCTACGACGCACCTTCTATATTTGGAGGAGAAGTGAGGAGAACTTCTTATCGTTTGTTGTGCAGCGGCTGTTCTGTACCTCACGTGCACCTGAAAAGTGAAGCTTTCTCGGCGCGTTGTTTTCAGCCATATCGAACCGGAAGGAGGAGAAACGCCGAGAGCTCTGATCGTGGTGTTGGTGTCCGGGACTCCGCTTCAGAATCACGTGAATGCGGGAGAGCAACCTGAAAGCCACGGGTGAGTAGAGACGCGGGGAAACGGTTTATCGGTGCCTCGTGGTTCCGCGGAAGCGGCATCCGAGTCTCTGTGACCACGTACTCAACTCTTGAAAAACCCCGCTTTGTTGTTATTACTCTGGCGTTACGGGTCTGATTTAAAGAGACATGCAACTGATTACATTCTGACCCGTTCTCACGCTGTCCCATCTTTGCGATCTTACCACGTATTTCAAACCACGATCATATTTTCAGAATTGGCCACCACCATTTGCTGGTCAAGTAACAAAGACACTCTCCGAATAAATTAACTAAGTTGGAACTGCTGTGGCATATACGCATTCAGTTTATGTTAACGTCGACATTGTGAGCCAAGACTACAATACCCACAATTCACCATGGCTGAAAGGAACAAAAACCGTACACAGAGAGCAAGTGATTTACTGAATGATGATGTTAATCCCTCGAGCAAGGCTAGCATTAATGAAAGTAGTGGGGAAAGAAAGAAAAGAACTGTTACCTGCATTATCAGAGAATTACAACAAGCACGTATCCAAGAGGTGAACAAATGGTGGGAAAAGACAACATTGGAGAAATACATCGAATTTAAAAGGATTCCCAGAGGCTTGAGAATCCTCATCATGCCAACTCTCAATGATTTAGATGCTGATTTAATTAAACAATGGCAGATAGACACCAATGAATGTTCTTTCAGATTAATGACCACTCTGATATCACATGCAGAAAGAAAATTAACCACCATCACTACACTCATTAAGGATTTAGAGGAGGAATTAAATCAATATTCTTCAGAAGAAGAAACAGGAAAACTCATTGAATCCATGGAAAAGAAAATTAATAAACATGAAGATGACATTGAAAAACGTAAAGCAAGCAAATTCAACAGGGATAGGCTGGATTATCTCAATGGGCGGATATACACCTTTGCCAGAAAGTACGACACATACAGAAATCGTGTCGTGATGGACAAACACAGCGGCTATGAAACACCAGGAACACCAGAAAGCTCTGAATTGAGCTCAGCAGATGAGGATCAAACTACTTCAAATTTGGATTTTTCCGGGGAAATGCGCCTCATGCAGATGATAACGCGACAAAGAGGACGAGGTCGAGGATCAACATGGGGAAGAGGACGATCACAGCCCCAAAACGAAGAACACGAAGAGGTGGCAAGACCCAAGAAAGGAAGAGGAAGAACAAAGCAAAATTGAAGAAAGCCTTACAAAAAACCAATTTGATTGTTAACATCTCTAACAAAACTCTAAGTACAGCACAATCCTCGCTGCTAAACAAAGGTTTATCTTTTTGTCCCAATAAAGACATGGATCTGGCAAATATACGCATTGATCTTTACAAATTTTGCCGAAAAATTAAACTCAAGAAATACTTCGAAGAAAGGAAGTCTCAACCATCACCTATACCCATAAGCCAAAGTATTCCACCGTTGAGCATAAAGGATATTCCAGCACTTAGAATAGTAACCTCACTACAAACTGAGTCAAGTACACAAGTTACAATGAGCGAATCCTCCCAAGTATCTGATTTACAATACTGCCAATCAATGGGTCATGAAACTAACAGAGGTGGCAACAGTGGCCTCAAAACACGATCAACTTTTTGTCCACAACTCCCTCCAGGAAACAAAATAGACCTTTTCCAAGAAATCATGGTAGAGGAAATCAACAAAATGTCCATCAATCATCCGATGTCACATTCAAAAAAGGAGAAAAAAATCAAGAGGAAAAAGACATGGAATCTCACACCCACTGAACATAAGGCATTACAAGAATTACGGGAAGATTCAAGTATAATCATCAAAGCCTCAGACAAAGGCGGTAACATAGTCATCCAATCGTGTGAGGACTATGTTAAAGAAGCCTACAGACAATTGAACGTTGAGGAACATTATGAGAAGCTCACGGCAAACCCGATTAAGGACTGGACCAAGGAATACCATGGAAATCTTCTGATCTGGAAAGAAAGAGACCTCATTGACTCAGAAGAATATTCATACTTGAAAACAAACCATCCTATAACGGCAACCATTTACTTTCTTCCAAAGATCCACAAATCCATCATCAATCCACCAGGCAGGCCCATTGTCAGTTCCATCGGCTCTCTGTTGGAATCTACATCTCGTTTCATTGACATCTTCCTGATGAACTACGTCACAGCCTTACCATCTTATCTAAGAGACACTATGGACTTTTTACAAAAAATTGAAAAATTGGAATGGAAAGAAAATTATATCATGGCTTCCATTGATGTATCATCCCTGTATACATCCATTCATCATTCAGACGGAATAGCAGCGGTGAAACAGTTTCTTGACACCCGACCAATTTGTTACTTAGAACATTCAAATATGTTAATACAGCCCTCCCTCTACCAGACTCCAGCTCCACAGTGCCGTCCCGGATTGCTGCCGATGTGGGGGCGCAGCTTCCGCTGACATGCGGCTCCGTTCTGGCTGCCCTGCGGGACTTTCGTCTGCAATTGTTTGCTGGCTTGCAAACGCTGAGTGAGCGGATCGACTCCATACTGTCGGCTGCGGGTCGTGAGCGCCCTGTTTGTTCTCAACAAGACGTGGGTCTGCCAGTGCTTCTGTCCTCTTGCGGGGACGCAACGACTGGGTATAACCGTGCTACACTGGTGTCTGCATCTGGCTTTCCCGGCACCCAGGATCAATCGATCTCCTGCTCAATTGTGGACACTTTGTTTCCCCGTTCATTGCTGCCTGCTTTGTTGTTGCCTGCCTCACCGCGCCCGCAAGAGTATCCAGCTGAGCGACATCTGACGTCCTCGAGGAACCGTTCACGGTGGCCTACGGCTTCTTTTATGTGGAACTCCTGTACTTTACAGGCCAGGTCTGGATTTTATATGGTGCACAAGGGGACCTCAATAGATGATCGGCGGCCATTTTGTGACTCTACTTCTCCATCTTCTCCCAAGCGGCCATATTGTCTTTGTCTGCACGGGCTGCGGGGCCTTCATGTGGGGGCTAGTCTAATCTTACGCCCGCGATCGGGCCAGGGCTAGATTGATTTCTATCACCATGGTTTCACGGATGGGCTGGACTGGGACTGGAACTGTCTGCATATGTTGTGCGCACTCGTCGCGATTTGTCTGCCTTCATTATATTGTTGTGACACGTTATCTTCACACGCCCGCCTTTGGGTGTAGTGGGTTCTCAGTGTGTGGAGACGTAGTTGGCCGGTGGTTTCGGGCGCTCCGAGGTTACGTGGGCTCCTCCCCGCTTTCTTCTTTGTTTTCTTCTTTTCTTTCCTTTATTCCTACTTTCTCTCTTGTCTATATTTCGGGTTCATTGGGCGACAGGCACTATGCTGGGGGGGGGGCAGGCCGTAGCCTCCGCATTGGTGTAGGGTGGGGGGGTAATTTACTGTTTCTTTTTAGTTCTATGGGCCTTTTTCTTCTCTGTCTCTGCGCTATCCTTGTTTCCGATTCGGGGTCCGGGTGTGGGGTGGATTGAGTGGGGGCGGCTTTGGAGGGGTGCGTATTTACTCATGTGACTATCCTGTTATATAACTGCATCGCCTCACTGTCTGAGATTTTCTATGGCCGTTTTTAATGATGCTGCTGCTCTCCCGTGTGCTGAAGCCATCTTGCGGACTCGAATCTCCTTGCTTCTATCCTCTACTGACTTTTTCCTCGATAAAATTATTTTGAAAACCTTAAAATTAACCTTCACTCCTCCTTCCCTCCCCTGGTGTCAAGGATCTCTCCAGTGTATAACTCCTGAATCGTTGCTAATCTTGACCATTGATGCACAGGGGATGTAATGTTTGTCTCAGTGCTTAACCGTTTTGTGGCCGGCCTGATGGTTGTAGGCCCGTATTTGTTCTTTTAATATGCACAAATAAAGGTTTTTAAAAAAAAAAATAAAAAAAAAATATGTTAATACACATGCTCACGTTCTGCTTGACACACAATATTTTCCTTTTTAAAGGAGATCTATTTTTGCAAAGACAAGGGACCGCGATGGGGACTTCATTTGCTCCAACGTATGCCAATCTCCTGATGGCTGTATGGGAGACGGAGGTTCTAAAAGAGGAGAAAGCGAGGAATATAAGATCTTGGTCTAGATATATCGATGACCTTTTCATCATATGGGAAGGCGACATTGATGGCCTCAGGAATTTCCTTGACTCTCTCAATACCAACAAATACAAGCTGACCTTCACCTCCACCACAAGCACTACTAACATTGTATTTTTGGATGTCGAAGTTTATATCTCAAATGGCAAAATTTGCACAAAAATGCATAGGAAACCGACTGCCAGCAACAGCATTCTTCATGCCAACAGTGGACATCCAAAAAAACTCAAATGGAGCATACCCTACGGGGAAATGTTGAGAGCAAAAAGAAATTGCTCAGAACCCTCTGACCTTAATTTCCAACTCCAAGAAATGAGTCAACGTTTCCTACAACGAGGATACCCCATGGAAGTCATCAACACGGCTAAAGACAGAGTCAGCACGAAAAAACGATCTGATCTTCTTCAAACTAAGCTGGTGAAGGAAACTGAAACAACTTCCAGGTTAATCCTTGATTTTAACAATCAAAGTGATAACCTACGCAAAATTGTAAGAAAACACTGGGAAATATTGTTATTGGATGAAACTGTCAAAAACATCTTATCCTCGAGACCACAGATCACCTACAGGAAAACTGCGTCTCTGGGTGATCTATTGACACACAGCCACTTTGAGATTAAACCAATAACTACAACATCCTGGTTGAACACCCCGGGTTTTTGGAAGTGCTCAAAGTGCAAAGCATGTGAACATGGAAAGAATACAACCTCATATCTACTACAAAATGGTCGTGAGGAACTAATCAAGGACCACATCACTTGTGAATCTAAATTTGCCATTTACATTCTAGAATGTCCATGTAAGAAACTATATGTAGGGAGTACGATCAATAAACTCAAACTCCGCATCCTTCAACACCTCCGCGCCATCAAAAATCAAGATTTTTCCTACCCCATGGCCAAACACTTTTCTGAATTTCATACTGGTGACAGTACTCTTTTAAAGTATTTTGGCATTAAAATCATTAAACAGAAAGAGAGGGGTGGTAACAGAATCCTTGAACTAAGAAGAACAGAGTCAAGAACAATATTGTCAATTGGCACCGAAAAACCATGGGGCCATAATTTGGATGCTGAACTACATGTACACTTATAAATCAGAATAAAAAGAAAAAAGAACATGGACATTCCCTCTTCAAAGAAGATAGAATTAACTGACTTTTTTTCATTAAACTAGTTGATCCTTAATTCTTGTTATACATATCACGCAACTGCACACTGCTGCTTTCCTTTCATTTTCTCTGTAACAGACTAGATTAATCAAAAAAACTTTTTGCAAGTGGTTTATTTGGAAAGGTGGGAACGTATTATTCGATGTGATTTCTATCATTATTTTTTCGTGTCAACCTTGACCACTCAGTACTTTACGTATACATGAATTAGAATATACATATATTTCTTTTCACAAGAATTAACATTCATTATGATACTACATGTAGATACCATAGGAATTATTGTAAATACCTTGTATATATGTATATTACTCATTGCCAAAGTTGAAGTTAATATGAAATCGGAATCACTCTTTTTCACCAATTATGTTCCCCCTTCCTTTTAATAAGGTACTTTATCTTGATTTTCTGTTATCTTATAGACCGTGAGCAAAATGCCATTATTCATTAATTTTCCAATCAACCAATTGTAATTGTGGATGAATTGTAGCAATCAAATTATTGTTTACTTCAAAAAAACGTATTGTCGACCATGCCCAGTATGTCTTCACTTTCTATTTGTTAATTTGTATCAACACCTTAAATTGACACTCTGGGCCTCGAGACTCTATGGTCCAGTCGAAGGCCGAGTGCCGAAACGCGTAGACCGTCTTTTGCGTATGCCCTGTTCCATTGACGAATAAATATCAACGGATTGAACTTTGTGGTGCTGTGATTCTTACCTACGACGCACCTTCTATATTTGGAGGAGAAGTGAGGAGAACTTCTTATCATATATATATATATATATATGTATATATATATATATATATCTTATAGTTTTTCTGCAATTTCTTCTCCTAATTAATTTTGGCATGTTTGACCTATCACAATTTTACAATGATGAATAAGTTACTTACCTTCGGAAACGCTTTTTCTGGTGGATATTCCTCACCTCGTTATTTCCCCCAAGTGCCAGACTAGATCAAGAAAACTCAAAGGTTTTATCTCTGTGCGTTGGTAGGTGGTGTGTGCGACTCTGTGTCAACACCTTTCCACTCCAGAATTGAGGAATAGTGCTGCATATTAGTGCCACCCATGCATGTTGACCTCAGTTTTTTTCACAAACTATTCTGCGCCCTTAAATGCGTAGCACATCGTGATACTGAACGATCCCGTGTGCAGATTCCTGGATTGGGATCTTTTTAGATGGAAGAGATCATACCACAGAATGCAGATCTGGGAGGTGAGATGAGGAATCTGCTGTTAGAGAGAGTATCCACAAGAAAGAGCGTTACCGAAGGTAAGTAACTTGTTCTTCTGATGGATACTTTTAAACCCAGATTCCTCGCCTTCTGAATAGATACTGAAGCAGTACCTCCCATGGCGGTGGTTCTCTGGAGTGGCTCAAACTAAAAAGTTCTGCAGGACAGAGGGGGTGAAAGCCCATCTCAACTACCTGTCTGTTGAGGCAGTAGTACCTAATAACATATGCACTGATGCCCATGTAGCTGCTTGACAAATATCCAAGACAGGCACTCCACGTGCCGATGCAGTGGTAGCAGTCTTGGCCTAGTGGAATGGGCCCTTAAGTCTTCTAGAGGCTACTTCTTAAACAATGCACAGCAGATGTTAATGCAGAGGACTGCTCATCGAGAGATGGTCCGTTTCTGCACTGCTTTGCCCTTCTTTGTCTCAGAGAATCTCACAGAGCTGACTGTCCACCTGATGTTCTCTGGTACAATCAATGTAAAAACTGAGTGCCTTTTTAGGGTCGAAATGATGGAGTCTCCTTTTCTTTTTCAAGGGATGAGACAGAGAGAAGTAGGTCAGAAGCATGGTGACATGTCCAACATGAAAAGGTGCGCAGCTTGAGCCCTTACCACCAGATTGTCTGCAAAAAGAGTGGTATAGGGTGGCTAAACTGAAAGGGTATGCAGTTCATTCATCTGCTGTGCAGATGTAATTGCAGCCATGAAGACCGTTTTAAGGGTGTCTTGGCATAATGGACAACTGTGCATTGGTTCAAGAGGGGCACAAAATTAGAAACATGAGAATACATTTAAGATCCACTGAGGGCACCATACAGGTTGTAGGTGGAAAAGTGTTGTAAACTTTTTTGAAAATGCATCACAGCCAGTGATTTCCAAAAGGATGGTTTGTCCAGCAAATGTAAAAAGGCAGAACGGTCCGACAAGTAACCTTTAACTGTGTACAGATCAAGTCCTTGCGGGGCAAAAGACAATGTAAAAAAGAACATATCTGACAGTTTTTCCTGCAACAGATCCAACTGACGGGCACTGCACCAACCCACAAACTTGTCCCAGCATTCAGCATACACAAACTGTATTGAAGGATGCCGGGCTGCCAAGATGACATCAACTACCTCTGGAGGAAGGCGAAAGGGGATCAACTGTCGCCGCTCAATCTCCACACATGGAGGTGCCAGTTGAGCAGGCTCGGGTGCAGAATTCTATCCTACCGGTGTGACAGATCATCCCAAATTGGCAGCCGGATGGGAGGATGGAAGCTGAAGCCCAGAAGCTCTGTATACCACACTCTCCTGACCCAATACAGAGACACTAAATTGATTTGGGCTGTGTTGTTCCTGATCTTCTTCAGAACTCGGGGTAGGAGAAGTAGTGGCAAAACATACAGGAAGGAGTCCTGCGCTTCACTCTTGTGTCTCAGAGAGAGTGCCTTTTTGGAAACTCCAGCACACAAAAGTGATGACAGTTCTTGTTCTTGGCAGTGGCGAAGAGAACGAGGCAGGGTTCCATCTTTTGTTGTATGATGCCCTATGCCAAATCTGGCTGTAACTGCCATTCATGATCGGCTAGGCCCCAGCTGCTGCATTTGTCCACTCTGGCTTTCAAAGGTACCTCCAAGTGGGGACCGGCAGAGAGATCATCTGAGGATTCATCCAGCTTCACATATGAAGAGCCTCATGGCACAGGACCCAGGACCCTAGCCTGTCCTGCTTGTTGCATTACCACATGGCAGTGGTATTGTCTGTGAGAACCTGCACCAGTCATTAATTGATTGAGGTAAGGAAGGTCTTCAAGGCCAAGGGAATCACCCGCAACTTCAGTAAACAGATGTGGATGCGTCAATGTGGGAGACCAGAGTCCTCTGTTCACTTCTCCCATATGACCTCAAACCCAGTAGCGACACATCCGTCACCATCATCAACTCTGAGTGGGGCAGGGAGAGGGGCAGCTACTGGCCCAATTGCACTCCAGCAGCCACCATAGTGGGTCTTTTGTATTCTTCTCTGACACCTGGATAGAATCTGAAAGGATTCTTTGGTACTGACACCACATAGATTTCACATCCCACTGGAAAGATTTCACGTGCCACCTGGTAAGGTTGGTGAGCAAGATGCAAGTAGGCCAAAAAGAAACCCAGAACAGAGGTTGAAACATCAGGATCATAGCCTGGATTTCCTGGATTCATTAGTCCGGAGGAAAGTCTCGTAAGTGCGCTGTATCCAGGATGGCTCAGATGAAGGAGAACCTCTTCAAATGAGTCAGGTGTGACTTCGGCAGGTTGACTGAGAACCCCAAAGATGTAAAGAGGTTTGTCATCATTAGGAAGTGGTCTGTGACTAACTGTGGAGAGCCCACCTCAAAAAAACAATTATCGAGGTTGGGGAAGAATGATACCCCCGACCTTCTAAGAGGGGCAGCGACCATCACCTTTGTGAACACTCGAGGGACACTGGCGAGGCTGAAAGAGACCACAGCAAACTGAAAGTACTTGTGGCCCACTATGAACCACAAGAGTCCTGCAGGTCTAATTCCACCCTCCAATCTTCAGGATCTTGGGCAAGGAGAATCTGCGCCAGGGTGAACATTTGAATTTGTCCTTGTACATAAAACATCTAGAGGGCAAAGAGCTAGGAAGGTACATAGCTTCTCTAGGGCTCTTTTAGCCAAAAGAACCTGCACTTCCTAGTATAGACATTTGGTCACTGAGAAGTGGCCTGAAGTAGGTGCAGCTGCGGCTCCTCCGCTAAGGTGGAGGAGTGTCGCCCCACTGCTCTCCGAGCCGTTCAAAAAGGAAAAATAAAATGATAGTAACGCAGCATTATTATAATTTTATTTTTCCTACTGCAGTGCCTCAGTTTGTTATATGCGGGCAAAGCTGGCCTCCCTGACGCCAGAGCACTGGAGGGGGAGGAGTGGTGGGCACTCTGTAAGTGCTCATGAAGGTTTGGCCAACCGTCTCGTTCGGCTAAACCGTCATGTGCACTTAGCATGTTCTCCACCCAGGCTACATTACAGCCTGGGTGTAGAACATACACAGGCTCCCACTGCCTGTCTAAGCGCCGAACCATGGCACTCAGACCAATCACAATGCTGCATTTTAGCGTTGTGATTGGCTATGGGGAGCCCGGGTGCTTCCTGCTGCGTTGCCGGGACTCCAGACAAGAAGAAGATAAGAAAATTAAGAGGATGGGCATCGGACGCAAGGCGGCAGCCGACCGTAGCCAGGTAAGAGGGTTTGTAAAACACATTTTTTTCATCTCCTTGCCCACCACCCCCATCTGGTAGCAGCCGCTACTGAGTAGGTGGCAGGTGCCATGGGTTGAAAAGGAATGGTAGGGTGTAGCACCGTTGGAAAATCTGCATGACGTGGTTGCCAAATGTGATTTGTTGCCTTCCCATCAGGAAGTGGCTGATCCTGCCTCCTTCTTGGTAAGTGTAAGGGTACACTAAAGGGGCTAGTGGTTTTGGCTGAAGGAGTGGAAAATTGAGATGAATGTGGCCCCTGGTGGCCAGGCTGTCGTCGGGTGGGCCCACGACCCGACCTCGAAAGGTCTGGGAAGCTTTTCGTGTGGGCAGAACTGCTTGGCGTTGCCAATACTCAAAGCTGCTGGCATATCCCCAAAAAGGATTAAATTGTTGGGGGTACTGCCTGGCTGGAACTAAGCATCCAAAGGACCGTGTCGTGGCCCGGCTATGCTTAAAATGCTTTAGGGTCTAATGCACCTTCTCACCAAACAGGTGGCAGCCGTCAAAAGGCATGTTGATCAAAGACACATATAAGTCTCCCAAGAAGCCAGTGGACCTCATCCAAGCATGCAGTCAATGCACCACGCTGGTTCCGTCAGTCCTACCTAGAAAATCCATAGTGACCAGGCCTGAAAAGATAAAAAATCTGCCCATCCTGAATAGTTTTAGCTATGAAAGCCCATACTTCTTCTGGGACTGCAGGTAAAATCTCACCCACCATGTCCCATAGTGTGTGAGCAAAGCAGCCTAATAAACAGCTGGATCTCAAAGCAAGGCAGGCTAAGGAGAACATATACTTTCTGAATGTGTCCATCGTTTTGACTCTCTGTCTGGGGGAATGGTAGAAAAAATGTCAGGGTTGCCTCTATTCGTGGACACCTGGACCACCATACTTTCAGGAGATCTGGTTATCTTGACACAGATCTATGAGGGCAGGTGACTTGTACGTTGACTGGGGGGGGGGGGGGGAAGAGCATGGTTTAGCCTAAGTGCCTGCAGTGTGTGAACGAGGGCTGCTTAGAAGGGCAACAGGGGTTCGATCAGTGCTGGGCCAGGCTGCAGGACCTCTGTCAACACGTTCGTTTTTATCTAAATAGTGGGGAGAAGGTCGAGGACCTCAGCAGCCCTCCTTATTACTGTGGCAAATGAAGTGCATTTTCAGATGGTGCCCCTTAAGAGAAAACCTGCCCAGTATTGGGTGAGGTACCCAGTCCAATGACATCCCGTAGCTCCGTATGCCAGCTGTCATCATCATCATGGGATGGGACAAATTCTTCCCTTTCCCCACCATTGCCCTCTCCATACAGCTGGCCTCGGACAGAGGAGAGTCTAAGCCAAAAAGCTGGTGTAATGCCTGTGCATGACAGCACAACAGGGGAAGTGTGTCTGAGTCATAAGGGACAGCAAACCATTAATATCTGGACGAGGCTGCTGTGAAGGTCGATATGATGCTTGCTTGGAGGTGGACACTACGATGGGCTGCAGGTCTTCGTCCAGTGGCATTGGTTCCAGTGTAGGCGTTCAAAGACCGGATGCCAATTTAGGTACCAGTACAAAATCCAAAACAGATTCAAGAGGCCCTGCCAGCACTAAGGGTGGAAACGCTGGGGGTAACCCGAGTGGGAGTCCCTGCTAAACCTTGTTGCCAAAAGGCACACCAGAGGGACCCAAAAGCGTGGCAAAGATGCACGCATGGCTTCATGAAAGGCCTATACCTGCTGTGACGGCGCCAATGGACTTGGGAACTCGGGGTGCATCGAGTGCCAGAAATGGAATTGGCTCCTGGATGGAAGGGAGCACGGCCTGGAGGCACAATGATGCCCTTGCGCCTTCTCTTTAGACCGCGAGTTTCAGGAGGGGGCAGTGTCCTGTTTGGAATTCTTGTGTCTCTTCTTCGACTTACCTAAAGACTTTGATTGCAAGGAAGAGTTGCCTCCTGAAAAGTGTAATGTACAAGTGTGGGAGTGGGTCCTCGCCTTCAACCTGGAAAGAGACCAGCATGGAGCCTTCCAATGTTTAATCGCGTAAAGCTTTGCCCCCTGCTTGCGATGGCCTTAGGTTGCCTCTGAGTGCAGTCATCGCAGGCCTTGGAGACATGTGAAGAACCTAGACACCAAAGGCACACCTCGTGGTGATCTGTCACAGACAGTCCCTACAAGATTTGTATCCTGTCGTTTTATGGGGCGACATCCTTTGCACACTAGAACATTTTTTGAATAAACCTCTCATCACAGAGTGAAGAAAGAAGGAGCAGAGTTCCAGATTTGCGTCTCCAGGCATAGAAAGACAAGCATTTACAATGCAACGGTCTCGGCATTGTTAAAGTTAGAGCTAGTGGCATTGCTCATGACATTATTTTTGATTATGTTTTTAAAACATTTAAAGAAACGGCATTGTTATTTACAATGTCAATAGCTAAATCACTCTCAAATGCGAGACCTATTGCATTTGCACCCACACACACAAAGCCACCCACACACACAGAGCCACCCACAGAGAGCAACCCACACACAAATAGAGCCACCTACACACACACACGCAGTAGCCCACTGACCTATTTACATTATGTGCACTTTGTGATCTGCATGGTACATGTGCTTTGCTGTAGGCACATTAACCCTATGTGCTACCTTTCCAGGAGTCAAAACTTCCATTAGACAAAACTCCGATCTCTCTCTAGGAAGAACATTAAACATCATAAGTATACAGTTTTAGAAAAATACACTTAGTGATCCTCCTAGGTAATAAAGGCCACGCGAAAACAACTGAAACATTGTGCACAAGTCTGTTGTGAGAGACACTGCAATGTTTATTCTGCCAGAGGCAAAACATGCCTCTTGGATTTTACAAAAATATAGTAATATCGGAATGCGGACCACGAAGAATAAAGCCATACTATCATCTCCTGAGACTACAGAGTTTGTAACTGGCAAGTTCAGGTTTTGCTGAAGGCAAAGTAATTGTATTTTGCTGGGAGAGAGGATGCAAGTACAAGTGTAAAAGTTGGGAGAGAGACATATCGATAACTAATTTCAGCAGCACTATTTATGAGATGACAGCTTAGCCGGCTCCAGCCTCAGCAGGGCGTGGACCAGTACACGTAAAATAGTTGGCTTTTAACCCAGCCGCTCACCCGTGGAATGGTACGTGGGTGACCCCAGGAGGTTGGGTGCATGTACAGGACCACAGGCACCCTCTCACCACCCCCCTGAAACCCGGCTCTGGCGCACACTGAGCAAGCAAGCAATACCTTCCGCCATGATGGGTCCGGGCTGATCTCGCGAGAGCTGTGCGGGCAGCCTACAGCACTCAGCGACAGGAAGAGCGGTTCTCACGAGATGCGTGGACGGGTTGCAGTGTAAACTCGCATCCGGACCAGGGCCGCTATAGGTGGCACGAGTGCAACAAGAGCTCCACGACACAAGCTAGTGAGTGCTCTTCGATTCAGGATTAAATATTTTGCAAACTGGAACATGAAATGTGCCAGACTCACAAATTTCCCACCTTATTAAGTAATGCTGACAGCATCTCATTCAGCCATATTCGCAGGCTGACGTTTGCATGTTATTTGGAGAACATCTTTTTCGCATTCAACATTGTAGAACAGCTTTCATGATCTAAATATTAATTAAATACAACTGCAGTTAACTGGACTTTGAATCGGGCAAGACGGCACACTATTATAACGGTAAAAGGCCGCGTTAATAGAATAGGCATGGAAAAACCTGTAACACTTGTCTTTGCGTACTGCGGGATGCGGTCATTTTCTCGACCCTTCTTGATATGGTCGGTTGTTGTGATGCACAAATCACGTTGTAAGGAGTAGCAGGCAGCAATTTGTCGATTTCTAAAGAAATGGATTACTTTTCGCCCTTTCATGCCCATTGGATCTTTCATTCTCGCAATCATCGTGGTTATATAAAGCTGTTCTTCTGATTGCTGACGGCACATTGTGTATTTCATGTCACACTGGTGTTCACTAGCTCCGTCCTACGCTGTGACTTTTTTTTGGGGGGGTGGGGTGGGAGGGGGGCGATATTTATATAGCGCAAACTCGACCCGAAGGTACTGGAGCGCTTTACATGAGCACCGTATTTACATTACACATTCAGGCACGGGGAGATTAAGTGATTTGCCCAGAATCACAGGATGTGGACGCGACCGCGAGGCTCGAACATTGGTTTCCAGCAGCACCAAAGTCGGCAGCACAGCCGACGGACCACATCCTCTCCCCACTTCCATCCAGTCCTGGTTTTTCGACAAGCAGCACTAAGCATGCCGGGATTGCTACGGTCCTAGCAATGACGGTGAACATAAGGTAAACATAAGTGTTAGGACTGCTAGCTGATGCACCCCGACGGGCCCTCATGACATGCGGCTGACATCTGTGGTGTGATGGACTTGTCACTGCCCCTCTGCATCATGAAGCCAGTCACCCCTCCCACTTTAAAATGTGCTCTTCCTGTCCGTTCTTTGTACTGTGTTACGTTGCCAAACTTTCTCTGGCAGCAAATAATACCGCTGGTATGTGGCTGAATTAAAAAAAGAAATATCCCAGTGATCCTTCTGTAAAAGACATTTCAGGCCCTTCATCCCGCCTCTGACGCCTCGTGCAGTCTTAGTGGCCAGGATGCAGGCTGGCTTCTGAATCAATGAATTGTTAAAGGGACAGGAAAGCATTAGTGTAATCCGTGCCACCCTGGGTGGCGAGCAGAGCTGTGCTGCTAAATGTGCCCATTGTTTACCAACAGAGCTCACCACTTCAGAGGCTGCCAGCCACACAATGGCGGCTTGCTTTCGGATTTGTTTTTGTACTTGACGTCACACATATTAAAAAAAAAAAAAAAGTAAATGCAGGAGGGGGCTGCAATGTCATAATGCAAAACAATGTGTAAAGTGCTTGTGCCTTCACATGTAGAGAAGTACATTTAATGCTCATCGTGAAGCGCTACAATGGTGCTGTGATGTTTTTCCCCCACTTTTCGCGGGCTGTCCACTGAATGCTGTGGCAATCTGGAACTGTGGCATCCATCGTACCTTCACTTTGTCCACTGCATTAACCAGGGTCACTTTCTGTGGTCCAAAGCTAAGCCATGAACACCGCCGCCTTTCTCCGAGGTCAAGCAGAAATGCCTCGGAGAAACGCAGCGGCGTTTTCGGATTCGGGGGCGTGTTTTTCTTTCTCTCAGGTTGCCATTGGCTGGAATGTTTACATTCCAGAGGAGAGAAAGAGAGTAAAAAACACGCCCCCGAATCCGAAAAAAGACGGGGCTTGTTTGGGGAGACAAAGCTCTTCTCCAATGGCTGGCCAGCATTTAAGAGGCCAGCCAATGGAGAAGAGGTAACAAAAAGGGGTGGGTTAAAGCCCCACTCCTAAAATTAAATCTCGGAGCGAGACTGCGCAAGCGCAGCCTTCGAGCCGAGACCTAAAAAACTGATATCAGCATGCATGGATGGCACTTATATGCTGCGTCACTTACAGAATGGAATGCTGTTGCTACAGCAGTCCTTAATGTGAACCAGTGGGTTCCGGTGCTTGGCACCGGCACTAAATTTTCAACATCGGCTTTTATGATAGTCTGGCACATGGTGGCGCTATTTACATAATTTAGAGGGAAGCACAACAACAGTTGTTTGTTGATTCAAAATACATTAACAAGGACTAATACCTGCCTCCTACACCATTCTTATAGCTGTGGGGACCTGGAATAGACTGAAATGTCACACTTGGAGAAGTGTGGTGCATAGTAGTTTTGTTGGTGCTGTCACTGGCAGGGAGAATGGGAGGTGCATACTGCAGTAGCCTCCTGACAAAGGCCCTGGCACTTATTTTTCACCAATTAAGCACTGCGATGCAGAGCCACACAGCCCCACCTACTGGTGCGTAGGAGCACTGCTTTTGAGTTTTCCAGATCCAGTCTGGTGCCTGGGGGAAATGCACAAGGCGAGGAATCTGAGCTTAGAAGTATCCATCAGAAGCAGTAGTTATTACAAAACGTGGAATTCCAATTCTTCATCATCCTCAACAGGCAGCATCAGTGGAAGGTTCTCTGACACACAGGCCATGCACAGAACAGCAGCAGGGTAAGCTTCTCTGGCCCATAGAACAGGAACAGCACAGCAGCAGGGAATGCTTACCTAGCGCAAGGAACAGGCACAGCACAGAGCATGTGCAGCACACATACAGCAACAGTGCAAGCTTCCATCACACGCAGAAAAATGTAAAGCACATGAAGCAGCATCTGGGACCATCCCTCTGGAACACGCTCCCTCCCTTCATCCGAAAGGAGGAAAATTATGCCAGGTTTAGAAAGCATGTTAAGACCTGGCTATTTGAACAATAAATCTCAATAGCCAATTCCCTTTCTCCTGTCTTCTAACTAGCTGTGTCTAGGCGCCGGGAAACCCTTTTTGGGTAGCTGTTGCGCCCTACAAATTGAATAAATAAATAAATAAGCAGCAGTGCGAGCATTCCAGACAGAGACAAGAGGTACAACACTTGGTCAGCAGCATAGGGACCTTTCCTCTAAAAAACAAGGTACAGAAAAGGCATCGCACTCATTCACACTCACACACACAACACCCTAAGGATAACAAGTGCACAAAGGGTGGCAGCAATGCGAGCAGTCATCGAATACAAGGACAAGCGTCAGATAAAGCACAAACAGTGCAAGCATCACTCCGAACAGAGCAGGTACTTTAACAGTAGTGCAAGCTTCATTAATACAGAAAACAGGTACAGAAGGGCCAGCAAATGGTTTCCAGCCCTTCTGCTCTCTCTCTCACCATACACCTACTCCCACACGGCACCCTAGGAATATCAACTGCACAAAGGGAAGCAGCAATGTGAGCTTTCAACACACACAAGGGCACACATCAGTTAAAGCGCAGGCGGCATCAGCGCAAGCATCACTCGCAGACAAAGCAGGTACTTTAAAGTAGTACAAGCTTCCTTAATGTAGATAACAGGTACAGCAGGGGCTGTTGGCCTACAAGGCTCTCCATGTTCTCTTCCTCTCTCTCACACACACATACAAACACTCATACTCACACATACCATCAGTGCAAGCTTCCCTTACATATACAATGAGCTAGAGCATCGGGAGGAGCAGTGCAAGCTTATACCATGCAGACACTATCTACTGACCATGTAGAGCTCTGGAAGCGGCGGTGCAAGCTTCCCTCACACAGAAACTGCACAGCACTGGGAGCTGCAGTACTGGTTTGCCTCTCTGACACACATGCAAAACAAGTGGACACCTTACAGCAGCAGTGGAAGTTTCCCACACACACACCAGTTAGATCACTGTTGGTGACAGTGCAAGTATCTCTATCACACAAAGAAAATCTATAGCAATGGCAGCAGCAGTGCAAGTTTCCCTCACCGACGTATGGAACAGGTAGAGCACAGTGTGCAGCTGTGTAAACATTCTACATGCACACACACCCTCACGCACAGTATTGCAAACTTCCCTTACACACAGACACACACAGGGGGCCTTATTTATGAAGGCCTTGCAACACTTTTGCACTGCCGTTGTGTCACTTTTCGTGACGCAGCGGCGGCGTAAACAATGCGTCACTTTGCGCCATACTGACAATTTGACGCATCTAGGCAGATGCGTCACCTTGTAAAGCCCTGGCCCACAGTATTGTATTGTATTCTATTGTAATTGCATTTATATAGCTCTTACTACCTCTGACGATGCGTTGAAGCACTTGTTTGGCGAGTAGCACGCTACTCCGGAACCCATAAAGATTAGTGTTGAATTAGTATAGTGAAATATGAAAATAATTTGAGTGGTGGATAGGTCAGTCAGTTATTTGGATTCTGAAGGATAGCGGAATACCTGCATCAGGTATAATGTATGCAGGGTGGGCGTTCCCACGTAAAAAAGGGTCATAGAAGTGTTGCAGTGAAATCTATGAGATTTCACTGCAACACTTCTGGGACTTACGCCTGCCTCATGGCAAGGTAAGGGTGACGCAGTGCCATAGGTACAGGCCTACCACATGCATTGCTGGAGTTGCGTCATGCTTGCAACACAACTCCAGCAATGTGTGACTTTTGTGCCGACAGATACGTCAGGATTCCTAAAGTATCACTCATTCCTTGCGACATGGAGCGCCATACATTAAATACGGTGCATCCATCGTGTCGTAAGGAGGGTACAGTGGAAACTGTTGCATCGCTGTTTTATCGCAGCGATGCAACAGTTTTCATAAATGAGGCCCAGAATGTATAGCTCACTGGGAGCAGAGATGCAAACTGCCCTTCCTCGGATCAGTTACAACACTGTGTAGGCCAGTGCATGTAAACGTCACACAACTACAAGAGATAGTATACAGGTGCCATTAGCACACACAATATGTACAGTAAGTGCAACAACATTGCACACATCCCTCACCAACTAACATATCCGCCAGTTATCAGACCTCAGAGTTACTGTTTGTCAGACCTAACTTAAGAACAACTTTTAGGGAAACACTGAGCTGCAATCAGTTTTTCTTGCAGGCAAAATAACTTCCAAAGAACCTACAACCACACTTAGAACTCACAAGCTGTTCCCTGCTCTGGTAAGTGTCCTCATTCCCATAGTCAGTTCATGCAGAGGAGATTAATTTATGTGCAAGTCTCCTTTTAACCCAGCCCATGTCAGCCCCTCGTGATGAGCCGCTCCATCTCACCTTCAGAGGTGCGACTGAGGGTGACACTTCACACCGCAGCTTCTCTCCAGCAGCAGCAGCAAGGTGCAAAATAACTTAAGAGGACGGGATGGGTGCGAATTAGAACTGACACCCGGGGTGTCAAAAAATAATTAATCAGAGCTTTAAAACCTCCACGGCAGTACAAAATATGAAACTAGAATTCCACTCCCAGAGCGCCTGGCTAAAGTTTATTCTGTATACAATTATTCTATATTTTCATGTTTATTAAGTGTATCATTTTCTGCGACTAGTGAGATCACACCATAGCTGTCGGTTAATATCTCTCCATGGGCTATTAGGGAACCCACTCCTGCTTGCAGTGTGTATATCTCTATGGTCAGGGAGAGGCATCTCTCTTACAGGTAGAGTGCATGACTCTATGGTCACTGATAACCCCTCCGTTCTGTCACTGTGTATGACTCTGTGACCCGTCAGAGACCCAACATTACTTTGTGTGTGTACATTTCTGTGGCTAGAGTCCCTCTAGCTGCCAGTGTTTATGTCATTATGGTCAGTGAGGGGTAGCTCCCTATCAGTATGCATCTTCCTATAGTCAGCTAGGGGCTCTTCTCTAGCTGCCAATGTTTATGTCTCTATGGTCAATGAGGGGTAACTCCCTATCAGTATACATCTTCCAACAGTCAGCTAGGGGCTCTTCTCTAGCCACCAGTGTTTATTTCTCTATGGTCAGTGAGAGGTAACTCACTGTCAGTATACATCTTCCAACAGTCAACTATGGGCTCTTCTCTGGCTGCCAGTGTTTATGTCTCTATGGTCAGTGAGGGGCAGCTTCCTGTCAGCATGCATCTTCCTATAGTCAGCTAGGGGCTCTTCTCTAGCTGCCTGTGTTTATGTCTCTATGGTTACTGAGGGGCAGCTCCCTGTCAGCATGAATCTTCCTATAGTCAGCTAGGGGCTCTTCTCTAGCTCCCAGTGTTTATGTCTCTGTGGTCACTGAGGGGCAGCTCCCTGTCAGTATGCATCTTACTACAGTCAGCTAGGGGCTCTTCTCTAGCTGCCAGTGTTTATGTCTCTGTGGTCACTGAGGGGCAGCTCCCTGTCAGTATGCATATTACTACAGTCAGGTAGAGGCTCTTCCCTAGCTGTCAGTGTTTGTCTCTATGGTCAATCTCCCGGTCAGTATGCATCTTCCTATAGTCAGCTAGAGGCTCTTTTCTAGGTGCCACTGTATATCTCTCCATGGACAGCAAGAGGCCCCTCGCTTACTGTCATTATATGGGCTTCAGTGAGTGAGTGTCTCATCTCTTGAGGTCAGTGTATTTGTCTCTATCATCAATGGAAGGCCCCACTCTAGCTGTCATTGCAGTCTGGTCAGTAGCAAGGCCTTTCATGCTGTTAGTGTATATGTCTGAAGTCAGTGGGAGGCCCCATCTTGCTTACTGTATGTATGTTTCGAAGGTCAGTGAGTCACCTGTCTTGTAGTTAGTGTGTATGTCTATAGTCAGAGAGAGATGCCTATCTTGCAATCAGTGTATTGCTTTATATGGTCAGTGGGAGGCAGCTCTCTTACTGTCGGTGCATATTCTCTATGGTCAGTAAGCAATCCTTTTCGTGTACATGTCTCTGTGGTCGGTGAGACTCCCCTTGCCTCCTGGGCATATATCACTATGACCAGAGAGAGGCAGCCACTCTAGCTGTCAGTGTACATGCCACTGTGGTCAGTAACGGGACCACTATTTTGTCTGTATGTTTCTAAGGTCAGTAAGGCACCACTCGTACAGTCATTGTAATGCCCTTATGGTCAGTGTGAGTGCCACTAGCTTTCAGCACATGTCTCTATAGTCATTGTGAGTGCCTCTAGCTTTCAACACGTCTCCATGGTCAGTGAGAGTACCTCTAGCTTTCAACACATGTCTCTATGGTCAGTGTGAGTGCCTCCAGCATTCAACACGTCTCTATGGTCAGCACTGACGCACAATGTGCTGCCCAGCGCGATCGCAGTCACCCTTGCAAGGGTGCCTGCGCTGTAAGCAGGATTGTTTTTGTGCAGCAAGGAGCACCTTCATGCACAAAACCAATCCCCTGAGACATTTTCCTCTTTCTATGTGTGCTACAGCATGCAGCACACACAGAAAGAGGAACAAACAATGAGAAATAAAGATATTTCTCCTTGTTATGCCTCACCTGGGAGGCGTAGCAGTTTGGGCGCATTCCCAGGTCTACCAGTAAAGGTAAATCTGAAACTGCGTCAAAATCCATGGAACGCCCCTTTGGGGCAGAGAAACGCAACACAGCGATTTGCGCTGTGTTACTCCAGATTCATCAAGCCACTCAGGGCTTCACAAGGTGGCCTTGCGTGGCTTGATTAATCGCACTTAGTAGTTACGTCACACTTGCACCCCGCTGCAAAGTGCAAGTGTGACGCAACTATTTGATACATATGGCCCTCAGTGCGTAGCAAGGCTGCCATGGACCCTAATGCAAGTTAAGCAACCTGGCCCCACCCCAGTGGTTAAGTAATACAAGACTGCAGAAAATGAGCTGAAATAGACCCCTCACACCCCCAAGCACTGGAGCCACTGCACAAGCTGCACAGATAGCTGTAGCCCAGCTCCAATCTCTTCATTCCCCAGTACCCAAACATCATTCCCTGAATATCGCCAGCACATCCTTTCTTGTTTTCTGTATCACGCTGCCTTTTACCACCTTCCCTCCCCACCTCACTCGCCACATATGGTTAAAATTCCTAAAGTCACTTCTTCTCCTTTTCTCTTGCATCTCTCTGGTCCCTTTCACTTTGTCTCTATATCTCTTCATTTCCCCAACACTTCCCTATTCCTCCCGTATCTCTACATCCTTCCTTGTATGTCTCTGCTTTCCCCTCCTCTTAAACCCTCCTTATCTCGCTACTTTCCACCATACACTCTCCCCTTTCCCATCTGTGTCTCTCCACTTACCTTTCATGTCCCGTGCCCAGAAACACACGGACACCAGCAGTGCTGGGGAACACCTTCTTTATTCTTTAATAGCCGGGCGCGAACTAACTGTTCCCATCCCGCGGCTCCTCCCCTTCCGGCCACGCCTGACCCTGGGACAAGATCGGGACAGGCAATGGTGACACGACATCTCCCCCCTTTTATATTTTGAAAGTTCAATGTCTTCCTCAGAGTTCTTCAATGAGTCGAATGGGCTTTCGAATGTCCCTTCTTGGTCGGCTGGATTGTAATTGACTGGGAGGACGTTCTCTTCTCCCTTCACAGGTCTCCGGTATTTGTATAGGTTATTCGTGGCTGTTCTCTTTTTGACTTGACACGTCTGTGTCCCAATCAGGTCTTCGAGCCCACGTGTAGGCTGTCGGGTTGCCCCTTTTGAAGTGTGACACATTCCTGGTCATTCTTTTGCCTTCAGCCTCAGCTGTAATCATGGTTCCTTTTCTTCTCGTTACTTGTAGTGGACGATCGTGGTAACGGCTGTCTGCATTGGATTTCCTTTCTTGTCTTACCAGCACCCAGTCTCCTTCTCTGATGTCGGACGTCTTGGCGTGTCTGCGGTGGTCTGCATATTCCTTCATCCTCGCCTTCTTAGTCCGGTCCAGGTTTACCAGGGTCTCGTGGTCTGAAGTCGTGATTCTGGACTGTGTGACGGCGTCTGCAGTTGGTATCCGTGTGTGAAGAATCCGCCCAAGCATCAGGGTAACTGGACATTGGTTTGTGGTGCTGTGTGGGGTGGTCCTGGATGCTCGTAGTACTTCGTTTAGTGCTGGCTGAATATCACAGTGGGTTAGTTCAGCATGCTGCATCGTCTTTTTGATGGTGGCCATGAATCGCTCCACCATCCCGTTTGCTTGGGGCCACAAGGGAGTGATTTTCTAATGCTTGAAGTTGAGGTGTCTCGCGAATTCTGCAAATTCTTGTCCATTAAATGGTGGACCATTGTCAGTCTTCACCACTGTGGGGATGCCACATGCGGCAAATGCTTCATCAATTGCAGGTATGACAGTGGTCGCTTTGGTGGATGAGATCTGATGAGCAATGGGGAAGCGAGAATATTCGTCCATGATGACTATGATGTACTTCCCCGATTTCAGCGGGCCAAAGAAGTCTACAGCTACGTGTTGCCAGACACTGTCAGGTAGCTCCGACATCTGCAGGGGGGCATGTGATCCTTCTCGCCCTACTAGTTGACAGTGTGGGCAGTCTCGGAGTGTGGTCTCCACCATCTGGTCAAGGGAAGGGAACCAGACGCGCTCTTGCAGTGCTTTCTTCGTGGCTACCACCCCTTGGTGTCCTTCGTGTGCCAGATTTACAGTTCCCTGTCGCAGCTGGTTGGCGATGACAATTCTCCGGCATCTTAATAGTAGGCCATTGTCACTGATGGAAAGTTCATCTTTGATGTGTTTGAATGCCGCGAGTTCTTGCATGTTGATGGTGTCTCTGGTATTCCGTTCTTCTAGATGTTGCCATGAGTCAGTGCGAACACGATGCATGATGTTTTGAATTGTGACATCATTTGTTGATGCATCGATGATAGCCTCAAGTGGAACAGCCGGTGGGCAAGCTCGGTCGATGACGAAATGGAAATATTCTTCAGCCACCGAGTGACGCACCCGCATCAGAGCTTGGGGATGCCGTGAAATGTAATCTACCGGATTCTCCGCCTTCCCCGGTTTGTGGATAATGGTGTACGTATAGTCCTGTATTCGGATGCCCCATCTTTCAATGTGCGGAGGCATCTTCGCTCTGGGGTTCCCAAAGATGGTGATCAACGCCTTGTGGTCGGTGATGAGTGTGAAGTGCTTGCCATACACGAAGAGGTTGAAATGTTCACACGCCCATACGACTGCCAGGCTTTCTTTTTCCGGTTGGGAATATGCTTTTTCTGTGTCAGTAAGGCTGCGGCTGGCATAAGCGATGATGTGGCGTTGGTCAGCTTCGTCATCATATTGCGCCAGAATCGCTCCTAGCCTAACGGGGCTGGCGTCTACTGTGATTTCGGTTTTCCGTTTGGGGTTGAAATATGCAAGGTTGATGGCTGAACTCACTGCTGCCTTGATTGTGTTGAAAGCTCGGTCAGACGCAGCTGACCACTGAAAGCTTTGCCCTTGTCAAGTTAGTTCTCGGAGGGGGTAGCTGATTGTGGCGTAATCTTTGATGTAACGGGCGCAGTAGCTGGCCATCCCCAGGAACGAGCGAACATCACTGACGTCGCGCGGCTGTGGAGTGTCCAAGAGTGCTGATATCTTGTCGGGGTCAGGTCTCAGGCCCTCCTTTGAGAAGATGTGGCCGTAGAACTTGAGGGTCGACTTGTGAAATTCACATTTATCCTGATTGAATGTGAGGTTGGCATTGAGTAAGACGTGGCATACCCGATCCAGTGCTTTGTCGTGATCTTTCTGTGTCTCTCCAAACACCAAGATGTCGTCGCTGTAATTAAAGGCGTTCGGAATGTCTTGTATCACTCGTCTGACAGCCTTCTGGAAAATCTCAGCAGCGGAGGAGATCCCAAAGTTGAGGCGTTTATATCGGAAGAGTCCTTGGTGTGTGGTAAATGTAGTGATGTAGCATGATTGTTCATGCAACTCAAGTTGATGATAGCCCTTGTTGAGGTCTAGTTTCGAAAAGACTGTCGCTCCATTCAGGCGTGTGATCATATCACTGATGTGAGGTCCAGGGTGTCGCTCCCGTTTGATGGCTGTATTTGGAGATCGCATGTCTACGCACAGGCGTACTTTGTTGTCTTGGCCTCTCTTGGGTACGACCACTACCGGAGACACCCATGGAGTGGGTCCAGTTGATCTTTCAATGATGTCAGCTTTCAATAGGTCTTGTAGTTCATCGTCTACTGCCTATTGTAAATGAAAGGGTACTTTCCTGTGGTGCTGTGCCACTGGCGTCACTTGCTCGTTGATGTGCAGCTTGACTTTGAAATGGGCGAGCTTCCCTAGACCGTTGAACAGCTTTGGGAACTTGTTGACAATGTCTGGCGAGTCATCTACTTTGTATAGGATCTCAACTAGCTTCAGCCGTTCCGCTGTTGGCAAGCTGAGAAGGCAGTCTTCTGCTTCAGGGCCTTCAATGACGTGGATTTGTTCTTGGATTTTCCTGTCTTTGTAGGTCAGCGTGGTGCGACATTGTCCTAAGCATGGTAATGGTTCTCTGGACATCCAAGTGAAGACCCTAACTGCAGCCGGCTCTAATTTCGGCTTCGGATTCATGCTCTGATATTCGGTGGCGCAGATGTAGTTGAGTGATGCGCCTGTATCTAAAACGAACTTGGCGGAGTGGCTTCCCATTCGGATGTCTAGTTGTGGGTATTTCTTCAGTCTATCTGGGTCTGCCACCATACATACATATTCATCACTGTCTTGTGATATAGGAGTAAGGGAGGACGACTGTCTGGATGTTGACCGCTGAGAGCGGTATGAGCTCTGTGACTGTGTACTGGATCTGGATGAGCTCGTCGAGCAGTCTCTTCGACTTTGTACAGCCCTTACATGGTGATGTGACCCTGTGCTCTGTTTGGTCTGTGCTGGTCTAAAAGATGCAGCACTGGGTTCTCTCCTGATAACAGGTGAGTAAATCGGAATTCGTAGTTCGGCTGATTTTAGAGGAATATTTGTACAATGGTAAACGAAGGGGGCGGGACCTGAGGTGACGTGTGCAAACATGCCCTGTGGCGCGTTTTAAGTTGGGGAATTAATTCCTCTTCAATCCTGCGGTCCCCTGGGGGCCAACTAGCCCACCAGGTACCTCCTGTATGCGTCAGGGAGCTGCATTGCAGAGAGGTGTTCAGAGGCCACGCCCCTTTTTACAACACTGCAACGCAGCTCCGTGGCGCTTCCTGGAGGTACCTGGTGGGCTAGTTGGCCCCTAGGGGATCTCTGGATTGAAGAGGAATGAATTCCCCAACTTAAAACGCGCCACAGGGCGGGTTTGCACACATATCACCTCAGGCCCCACCCCCTACCTTCACCACTGTGCAAACGCGCCCAGTGGCGTGTTTTAAATTGGGGGATTAAGTCCCCTTGAATCCTGAGGTCCCCTGGCGGCCAACTTGCCCATCAGGTACCTCCAGTATGCGCCAGGGAGCTGCGTTGCAGAGAGGTGTTCAGAGGCCACGCCCCTTTTTACAACACCCAGTAAGCGCCACGGAGCTGCATTGCAGAGAGGTGTAAAAAGGGGCGTGGCCTCATTACACCTCTCTGCAACGCAGCCCCCTGGCACATACTGGAGGTTCCTGGTGGGCTAGTTGGCCCCCAGGGACCCCCGGGACCCCCAGTATTCAAGAGGAATTAGTTCCCCCTCTGCAAACGCGCCAGGGGGCGCGTTTGCAGAGTGGTGTAAGGAGGGGGCGTGGCCTCCAGCCTGATCCCGTTTTTTTCCCTTCTTTTTTTTTTGTAGGGGGGCTGTGTAGCCCCCCTTCTTTTTCAATTATTTGGCCCTGGGGACCCCATGCCCCAGGGCCTGACCCCAATTTTTATATTTGAAAAAAAAGAAATTGGGAAGGGGCCCCCCTCCCGAGGCCATAATTTGCCCCGGGGACCCCACCCCCCGGGGCATGGGCCTTTTATTTTTATTTTTTTATGGCCACTTTAAGGCCCCGGGGACCCCATTCCCCGGCCGGCCATTGTTTTTTTTTTTTATTATTATTATTATTATTATTTTATTTAATGGGGGAGGGGGGCCACTTCCGGCCCGGGACCCCATCCCCCGGGGCCTGGCCTCTCGTTGGAGACCGTGGGGGGGGTCCCCAATCCCCCCCAAGGTCCCAGCCGGCTCCCCGCCTCCTGCGGGAGCCGGCATTGCTTTTCCACATGGGGAGCAGCTAACATGCTGCTCCCCATGTGGAAAAGCAATCTGCTTTGCTTCATTGAAGCGAGAGCAGGTTTCCCTGCAAACAGCAGTGTCCCGGGGGTGGGAACTCTGGGACACTGCAGGAGCCGACCCTGGGGGGTGGCGTCCCCAGGGCCAATACAAAGCTCCAGGAGGGGGGCCGCATGGCCCCCCTCCAACATGTACAAGTTGCCCCGAGGGGTAGCGGTCCCCGGGGCTGGGTGGGCTGAGAGCCCCCCACCTATGGTAACGAAGCCCCGGGGGTGGCGGTCCCCGGGGCTGCGGGAGGGCCGTGAGCCCCCCCCCGCATATACAATCTTGGAGCCCCGGGGGGTGGCGGTCCCCGGGGCAGTGTGGGGGGGATTGGGACCCCCCCCACACTTTTTTTTAAATTATTGGCCACCGGGGGCAAATTAGAATACTCAGCGCGGGAGTCCGCGATGATTTTTTTTTTTTTTTTGGCTGAAATTCGCGCTGGGTGCGCGAATCTGGATGATTTTTTAAATTTTTTTAATTCTTTTTTTGGCCCTCGGGGTCCTTGTGCGGCCCCCTGAGCAGGCCTGGGGGGTCACGGTGTTTCCACCCTGCCCCATTTGTCGCGTTTATCACGTTTGTTTTTTAGGTTACTTGTGCCTCGGTTCTACCGAGGCACAAGATGGCGGCCAACACTTCCTGATCTGGAGTATTGACAGCCAATTAGAATACAGCTCGTGCACTGCAGGGTGCGCGCTGGGTGCGGGGAGGGTGCGCGGATCCTCCGAGGCCATAGATATATCTATCTTTTTAACTTTTTCTCAGGAACTACTGAACGGATTTACACCATTTAAGCAAAAGGCATGAGTCTGAACTGAGGACTACCTCTTTGCCAAATTTGGTGTAATTCCGTTCAGCAGTTCGGGCTGTAGCTGCGTCAACAGGTCCTATGGGAAAATGCATGGGGAAAACGCGTTTTGGGACCCTCCTTTTTTCTCGGCCCCCTCTTGACGAATCACCGTGAAATTTTCAGGATAGGAGCGGACCGGAGCTGGCCAAAAGTTTGGAAAATTTCACGTAGATTCGTCAATCGGCACCAATGTTATTCCAAATAGAATGTTGCGGATTTCCTATGGAAAATAGGTCTTAACTATATCTACCTACTGGCGACCGCCAGTAGGTTATATATATATATATATACATATATATATATATATATATATATATATATATATATATATATAAATCCAATCCTTGTGATTATTTATTTCATAGAAACCGAAGCCCAAATCCATAAGCGTCGTTCAAAAAAAGGTTTATTTGTTACATGGCAAAACGCCAAGCGTTTTGCCATGTAACAAATAAACCTTTTTTTGAACCACGCTTATGGATTTGGGCTTCGGTTTCTGTGAAATAAATAATCACAAGGATTGGATTTATGTAAAGAGGTTCGCTACCTCACTGGAGCCCGCCGCCATTGAGAGGCAGAGAAATTGCGAGTGAATCTGGGATACATATATATATATATATATATATACTATGCAGAAAAGCGTTTAATGCGTAGGCTGCTAAACTGCTGTCAGTCCCTAGATGCACAGCCACCTTAATTTGCCGTGAGGAACTTGGAATGCTAGAAGACCTGATCATGCTAGCCCGTTTACCAATTTGGGGTACGCTTGAAGCTGGCCTATCCAGAATCCATTTCCGCTGCCTGTCACTCGATGGGGCTGATCAAATCCCTTGGCTCTTATACTTGAAGGATTCACTCAATAGTTTGGATCTTTTGGACCTATATGAAAACCCTCTCTCAATCAGGCCAGATTTCAAATTCCACATCAAAGAATGATACATGGAACTCTGTATGAATACGCGCCTAGAACTGGCCCAAGGAAAAGGAACAATTGTTAACTACGTCCCAAGTATCAACAACATTGGGTATCGAGCCATACAGTGGATTATGAATCCTACGCATCGCCATTGGCTCACCATTTGAAGGCTAAGCATATTGGACTTTAAACTCGCCTTTCCCATGCCTGGGGTCCTCCCTGTGGGTGTGACAACATTCTGACGCAATGCACTAGCCACCTTACTTTATTCTGCACTTTGTACTCCGGTCCGAGACATTCCTTCTTAGCCCTGTTATTGTGCAAGTCAAATCTAAGGCACTATAAGAATGGACTAATATTCCTGCAGACGTTAGGGTCCCTGGAAATATGCTATGCGATGTTACATTTTATTAGATCATCTTTTTATATTAGGAAAAGGTATGAAACTTTTGGATGATTATAAATATTCTATGTGCATAATACACTACGTGATTTTAAAATATTTTTCTAATCCCATAGATCGAAACTGTGAGATAGCACATTACATGGAAGTCTGTATTTACCACACAAGTTATCCTTATCTGAACTGGATAGCAAAACCAGAGCACAGATTTGATCTCACTAGATTTAGACTAAATATAGTTCATTTCCTTGTGGCTTTCCCAGTAGAGGGCTCCTGGGCTCCCTTTCATGCTGCCCCTGTGACTGTATTACTTTTCAATTAACTGTTCATTTTATGTTCTTTTGTACTTTATATGACTCTCTTAGATTGCCCTTTTTACGCCCGGCCCTACTACATAAGCACTTTAATTCTTACAAAGAGGGCTTGATCTATCTGCAAAGTTTTGAATCACACGATGTCTGCACTGCTCTTCTCAGTTATTTCACTGCTGCTATCATATTAAGAAGACTCTGCATTTTAATGATTATCTCTTTTATGATGCTTTTAGAGTGTTATTTAAATGTTATGAAGATGTAAATATTTTATCCTGTGCTTTTATGGTCCCACAGCCACTGAATAAAGATGAGTTTGAATCTGACCACACAAGTTATTTGTTGTTCAGTGATTGTATGCTAAACATCTCGGTTTTGATGTCTGCTTTGACATCTTGTGTTTATCAAAAGGAACTTTGTTTTTGTGCAATATTGTTCTTTGTTTATGTACCGTGTGTTTTAAAAGTGTATTCTGACACATATGAGGCAACTTTTTTTGTATTATGCCACTTTTATGATCTTTGTGCTTTTTTGACTCTGGCCGAATAAAGATGTGTTTGACTTGACTTGACCACAGTGCCTCAAACAGACCACAGACTGTGAAACCCACTACATTACCTGAAACCGATCAGAGTAATTTAAATCTACTGCAATAAATCAAACTGACCACAATACCTGAAGCTGACACACCAGAAACTTACATCAATAGATGAAACCAAGGACTGGGCCTTAAGCTGGGAAAAATATACCTGAAACCAATAACATTACCTTAAACCCACCTGAAACCCACCACAAGACCTGAAGCCCACCATTGTATCTGAAACTGAACGCAGTAACCGAAAGGGACTTCAGCACCTGTAACCAACCACAACATCTCCTAACCAACCACAGTACCTAAAATAGACCAGAGACTGTAAAACCCACAACATGACTACAATACATGAAACTGATCAGAAAGACGGAAGAGATACATCAAACTGACCACAACACCTGAAACGTACATCAATAAATGAAACCAGGGGCTGTGCCTGAAACTGATAAAAGTATACCTGAAATCAGCAGTATTACCAGAAACCAACCACAGGACATGAAGCAATACCTGCCACCCATCGAGATACAGGAAATTGACATCAAACCTGAAATAAAGCACACTACATTAAACCCATTGATGATGGTGATTGCAATATCTGAAACTGACATCTATACCTGAAAGGCCTGTTATATTTGAAATTGGCACCAGTACCTAATTCTTCCCTTAGGGCCTGATCCAGGCTTCAATCCCTGAAACCGACTAGAAATCTGACCCCAGCTACAATACCTGAAACACACCTGACTGCATCAAACTAACTACACGACATAAAACGGACCACAGTTCTTCAAATCAGCCACAATACCTGAAACTGATCACAGTATGTGAAACTAACTGCAATGCCTGAACATGAGTAGGATATCTGAAACTGACCACAACCCTTGAAAAAACACTACAACGGAAAGAAAACGCAGTTTCTGAATGTGACTGCAACACATGAAACTCACCAGAGTACCTGAACCCGACTACAATATCTGAAATTGACTACAATACATAAAATCTGACAATGGGCTCTGAAACTTACCATACTGTCTATACCTGATCATAATGCCCAAAGCCGACAGAAGTACACAAAACTCACTACAATGGCTGAAACTGGCCATAGTACCTCAGGCGACTTCTGTACATGACACTGACCACAATACCGGAACCAGCTATGCATGTGACAACAACTCCATTATAAGAAATTGATTTAAAATAATGCAATGTTATGTTACAACAGACTAGAATACCTCGAGCAATCACAATACCAGTAACTAATCACAATGTCTTACTGTATCTGAAACTGACAATAATACTTGATCACACACCCTAAAACAGAACACGATGCCTGAAACTAACCAGATTGCCAGTTCCTGACCATGCTACAAAAACCGACCACACTGCATCAACCTGAACACAATAGTGAAACTGACCATGAAACTGGAACTTAGCACAGTTGCCAGAACTGCCCACACTAACTGAAAGGGTCCACAATATTTTAATTAACCACACTACTGAAAATCCACCACAATTTGAAACTGACCACACTAGCTGGAAACGTCTACACTGCCTCATACTTGCACCAAAACCTAAAGAGATATTAATACTGAAACTTGACCATGCGCCTGTAAATATGCCCAAAGCCTAACTTGACTACTTCTCCAGGAAATGACATCAGCTCGGCCAGCCCAACCCCATGTCACTCAAGCTTCAGATGGTTCAATGAAGTAATATTGTATAGATATTTTTAATTTGGAGGAGCCTCCCGAAAATGCCAAAGTGGCTCTCTAATGAATGCACTGGCTGTGAATCTTCCTGTACTAATGGGCACAAGCACAATGCACACAGCTGCAGAGATCATTGAGCGCTATCTGTCTTTTTCTAATGTCCATTTAAAGTGGCGGCGGCTTTAGATTATGACATTATTGTATTCTCAGCAGCAGCACCAGTCAATAACTAACGTTATTTAGCCTTAATGAGCGGCGTGAAGGCCCGTACTGTTGTTGGCACATGCTGCCTCCTTGAACATCCCCGTCGGCACTTCCGGAAACCAGGAAGCGCAGAGCGTTTGCATTTCAAAGACTCTGATTGGCTGTCCAGCTCCCACTATTCCAACGGTTGTAATGATCAGAACTTCTGCTAAAAGGGCAGGAGAGTCAAATTGGAGTAGAAAGGGGTAGTTGTTGCTAGTGCTACCCCTAGCTTCCTCGTTGGTCCTGGTACTTATCTACCCCTATCCCTGGTCCCAGAAATCATGAGGGCAGCGTCAGGAAGAGAAGTAAACAAACTTCTAAGAATTGTGTTTAAGTTCTCTAAGCTCTACCCATTTCCCTCTCTAGCCTTTTAGTTTAGGAGTGAGGAGTCAGAAGTTGTCGAGGGGTCAGGCTGTGATAAGTGGGCAAACGTGTGATGTCACAAGGCTCAACGTGGGCTCGACGTCACTTGCGCTAGTTTGCTAGAGTAAATTTGCATACCCAGGGCTTCTAACTGTTTCCTGATTTATGAATGAAATCCCCGAATGAAGGGCTACTCTGGGGCTGTTCAGTGCCTAGATGACCACAGGTGTTGTCTTTAAAATTGTAATAGGTGTTAAACCATTGTTTCCTTGGAATGGTGTCATTACTGGCCACACCAGAACGTCCACTACTATCAAAACACGTCAAACACCCAACACCGACCAGCAACTAGGGCGAAAGTGGTCTTTGATTGTTGAACATCTTTGAGAGATGTTGTTACTTGGCTGACGAAATCTAATTTTGAGTGACCCGCCCTTTTGATTGTGACGATATCTTAAGTTTTAACACCGAATCATTAAACTTAGAACTGCACAATGGTTTTCTACTGTCACTGCACTCCTTTACTTGAAGTCCTGCGCGTTTGCAAGGACACAGCTGCAGCAAGCTCCGAAGCGCTGGAAAAAGACCTGTTGTCACTCTGTCCAGACCAGGCTCCCGGGGAGCCACACGCGGTGCACAAACCCAGACAGGGTGGAAAAATAGCCCCGGGTGCGTGCTGCAGTGCCACACAAAAGCTGTATTGTCCAGGCTCGACTGGACCGACGGAAGTGTTGCTTATGTCAAAAGCCAGTCATTCCTACACCCCCGCTTAACGACTGTCAATTGTGCATTCAGTGCTGTACATGGACACAGCTTTGTCCATGTAGCGCTGTACAGGCACTCTTAGCCTATCGATGTAGCGCTGTACATGCACCCTGAGTTCTATCATAGCGCTGTACATGCACTCTGAGCTTTATCGATGTAGCTGTACATGCACTCTGAGCTTTATCGATGTAGCGCTGTACATACACTCTGTGCTTTATCAATGTTGCGCTGTACATGTACTCTGAGCTTTATCTGTACAGCGCTGTGCATGCCCTCTGAGTTCTATCATAGCGCTGTATATGCACTATAAGCCTATGGATGTAGTGCTGTACATGCACTATCTGAGCTCTATCGATGTAGCGCTAAACATGCACTCTGAGCTCTATTGATGTAGCGCTGTACATGCACTCTATGAGCTCTATCGATGTAGCGCTGTACATGCACTCTGAGCTTTATCTGCATAGCGCTATGCATACCCACTGAGCTCTATCATTATATCGCTGTACACGCGCTCTCCGCTGCATTACTAATGTGTTGCACGAGTTTTAGATGCATGATGCGCGTTGTGCTGTATTGATATTATTTATTATAATATATTTTTGCAAATGTAGCTGTGCGTGCTGGGTGCTGTGAGTGTTAATAAAGTGCAGCGTATGCTGTATTGACACATTTATTCACATAAACGCCGTGATGCATTTTAAATGTGATGTGCATGCCCCTTCATTGTATTCACATGTCGCGGTGCAGTTTACCCTGTTTCCAGACGCCGCTCACACCCATCCATGCCCGGGCGCCCTCTCCCTCCTCTGGGTCTCGCGCGGACACGCAGCTGCTTCCCGCCGGTCTTCGGCTGCAGCGCGCGCCCGGATCTCCCCTCTGCGGGTCCCTGTCCTCCGTAGCTCTCCAGGGCGACCCCTGGTGGAGAGTGAGAGTCCTCCGCCGCTGCCCTCTGAGCTCAACTTCTTACCGGCGGCTACCCGGCTTCGCGTGAGTAGCCCTGTACTCCTTGCTGCTGCTCGTTAGGGGAGTCCTTTGGGGCTGCCCCGACCCCTCCTCTTCGGCTCCGAGTTCCCTGCTGCGCTCCGGTCTCCTCTTCGCGGGGAGTCCGAGGCTGCAGCCGTCTGATCTCTTCCCCTGAACTCGGACTCCCTCGGCCTCTGCAAGCACACTCTCTGATCCCTCGCTCCAGACCCCGAAGGTCTCCGCTCCTCCTCCTTCTCCGGGCCCGCACTTCCCTCCTCCACAACTTATCCTCCTCTCCCCCTCCCCTGTTTTGGACTTCCCTTTCCAGGACCCCCTCCCCTGCACCGCCTCCTTCTCTCGGTCCTACCACCCCCTGATTGTTCTTTTTCATTCTTACTCTTTGAACCTTTTCCCATCTCTTCTCTCATCCCTTTCTCTCCCCCTCCTCTGCCCCAGTCCTTGTTCTAATCTTCCTCCGTGTCCTCTTTCCCACTCTACCCTCTCACGTTCTCCCTCTTCTCGCATTGTCTCCCTCTTGCTAGCTTTCACTGTTCTGGTTTTACTCTTCCCTTCGGTTGTCCGTTCTCTCCTTCTATTCTGCATTCCTCTTTTTACCCTTTGTATTTGCCCCATTCCTCTTCTGCCTCATTCCTCTTCTGCCTCTCCTTTGTCTCCTCTTCCTGGAGGGCATTTTGTCCGGACTGTTCTCATCCCTCCTCCCTTCTGACTTCTCTCTACGGTTTCTCCTCCACGTGTCTTTCTTTCTGTCGCCTCTCTATCTCCCCTCGTCCTCTGTGTTTCTCTTCTCTCCTTGTCACGTTCTCCTATTCTGGGCCCTTCTCTTTTTTTTCTTCATTAGCCCCTACATCTTCTCCCATCTTTCCCCCCTCCATCTCTCCCCCTCGGTGCTCTGTCTTCCTGTTTGCAGCATCTCCTCTTCTCATCTGTGCTCCTTCGGTTCACTTCCTCATCTCGCCATCTTTCTCCCTCCTCCCTGTTCTCCCCTCTGTTCAGCCTCCCACCCCGTATCTTCCTCTTCATTAGTTCTATCGCTTGCTTCTGTCCTCAGATTCATCTCTTTCTTCTCCCTTTGTTACAGTCTAGTCACTCACTCCGGCTATCGCCTTTCACCTCTCTTGTTTCTGTTTGGCTTCCTTGACATGTTTTTCTTTACTACTTGTTTCTCATTCTCTTCCTCGCGTATGCCTTTTGTCTGCTCTGGTTTTCTCCTGTCTGCTCAGTCTTTTTTTTCCTGTCTGCTCAGTCTTTTTTTTCCTGTCTGCTCAGTCTTGTCTCGTTCTTTCTTCTCTCTGCTGTATCTCTCCCCCTTGCCAGGGCCGTTTCTAGGTGTTTTGCCGCCCTAGGCGAGAATTGAAAAATGCCGCCCCCTCCCTTTTACTACCATCACTCTCTCGCACTGTCATCCAGGCTAGAAGAATTAATTGACAGGTGAGGCTCATGGGTGCCAAGGAACATCACTCTGGTTCTAAGCATGCTGATAAGCAGGTGGTGCAGCCCAGATATAGTGTCCCGAATTCACCCACAATAACTTTATTTTATTGAATGGGCAATCACTGAACTACAAATACAGGGCCTTGTGTCATTAATCTTCCAGTGTCTAGAAAAGAACAAAAATGAATGTGTCCATCTGTCATTCTGTAATGCAACTGGTGCTCCTGTAAAGTGCACTGATATCTTCCGGTCGAGTTCGCGGTATATAAACTGGGGGGGGGGGAAAAAGTACAAACACTTAACTCGGAATTTCTAGGAGGATGTGCAGCAAGCAGCATAACTAGAATGACAGACAGTCACCTCCCACTGTTATCAAGTGGTGCTCTCTGCAGCACATGTTCAAACCCTGAAAGCAACCCGAGTTTACTGTATGCGCTTTAGAAAGTGCCTCGCATAAACAGGAAGACATCAGTGCCCTGCGGGAACGCACGCCTTCATGAGACCACCCCAGATCTTATCTATGGGTTTAGTATTTCTTGTTGTCATCTCGCATAGTTCTATTTATATTTCAGTTAAACCTGTTTCCCGCACATAAATCTCTCCTGCGCAGTCAGCATGCACAATGCCATAGTTTACTGGGCCTTGCCAAAGACTGTAAACTGAAAAAAGTGCCTATTTTTCTGATGTGTAACGCATTAAATTTTTAGTGTGCACTAACGTCTCGTATGTAATCTTCCACTTCTGCATGTTTGTTCTTCTGACAGCGTTTCCCGTTGTAGCATCAGCCAAAGGAGCCTGTTGGTTAATGTAAAACTTGTCTTTGCTCCCGAATTTGAAGGAAACGCTTCCGTCGGGTGACCTAGTCTGAAATCTAGCCCATGGGACTCCCACCTGCGACAGATGGCTTACATGCTCCGAAAGCAAGGGCTTATCTTGGAATACAAATCTTTGCCACCTGTAAGCGCTTAAATCATAGACAAAACTTGCCATTGTACACAACAAAACAGCAACAACTATATACACATACTACACATACTACTCGGAAAATCAGTAAGTACATCTAAATTGGACTTTCAATAGTTATCAAACCTCGCGTCTTTTCTCGCTCATGACTTTTTGTACAGTTCTTATTCTCTGCCCATATAGAAGAGAAAACTTCATTTTTTGCCTATAGCTAAATAAGTTTTGTCCTTTAGATATATTCGTTTTCAACGGTTCCAAAGGCATCTCGGTTTGTTTATATACATAATCACCTTATTGACAGACACTGTACAAAAAACCCAACAACTATCAAATAAAAGGCACGCAAACTGCCGTGCAGCGTTTTGGTGCCTGCACCCTGTGTCACCCCTTTTTAAGTTGTTGTCAACTACGTTACGTTTTTCAGAAGCGCTTTCTCTACCAAGCACAGGCCACACGCGTGGTTGGTTACAAATGAACCAGCCTTGTGAAATGTTGGATAGGGCCAGCACAAACTCGTGTGTTTTTGCCGCCCTCCCCCTTTTGCCGCCCTAGGCGGCTGCCTAGTCTTGCCTAATGGTAGAAACGGCCTTGCCCCTTGCCCCGCTGCTTTTCTCTTTCTCTTTTATAATCCAGGTCTCATTCCCCTTCTTTTCCCATTTCAGTCTCTCTCCGCCTCTCTCCAGGCTCCTTCCCCAGCTTCTGCCTCTTCCATCACTCGTCTTCTCTGCCTGTCTCGCTTCCCACTCCTTACTTCCTTGTCCTCACAAACTCTTCTGCAGCTCTCCCTTCCTCCAACCTGTCTCTTCTTCCTTCTCTGTTTTGCTTTCCTTCCTTGCCCCACCTGTTTCTACTTCTCTCCACTCTTTCTCCATCCCATCTCTTTCTGATGTCTCCTCCCATCTTATCTTTTTACTCTGACTTCTCTTCCACCTCTTCTCTGTGCTTTATTTTTCTTCTTTCCCGCACCCTCTTCACTTCTCTCTATTGTGCACTGTGAGAAGTTGGCCTGATATATGATGTCACTAGTTCTAGTGTACACCTTGTATCAGTCCAAACAACCCTTATGGTGATTGGTTGTAAAGTCAACCTTATAGACCAGCTATCCTAGTGGTAGCATGGCCAAGAGCAGTCTTAGGCTAAACTCTGAATGGCATGTGAAGCCAGCTGTGATACCATATATAATCCCTTGAATACCAAATGAAAGGACACCACAACAGAAATATATATAAAATAAAGTGTATTTATTCTAGTCAAACCCTCAGCACTCTTTGAGATTCGAGGTAAGTACAACACAGTCTTATTCAAGCATACATTAAGTCACACAGGTAAGTAATACAGTTAGGCCCTAGGGGCCACGCAAACCATATACTAAAGAAGTGGTATAAGGACCACTGTCACGGAAGTAGGATAGGCCTAGGCCTAGGGAATCGCTGGGGCTACACTACACTACCGACTGTTAGGAAGTGGGAGGCCCACGGGATTCAGGTGCAGAGTGGAAACACTCACACGTAATGCGTATAATCGATAGAAATAGTACAGTTTAGAATTATTAAGATTTAGGACACTTCTGGAGTTGCTAGGAAGTCGAGACTTGAAACTTAGACACTAGGATAGTCAATACCCTGATGAGCACCGGAGTACCCAAGTTACCTAGCCCACGGGCTGCGGGTGCATAGGTGTGAACTTGCGTCGGGTTTCGTCGTGGACTCCTATGGATGCCTGAAGGAAAGGTGCTGACAGGCAGTCAGTGAAGAGTGTCCGGTGGATCCCAAGGCCGGGATCAAGAAGGAAGGATACCTGCAAGCAGAAGGGACAGAGTCTGGGTCACTAGCCAGTGACCACGTGGAACCAGGAAGGAACCAGGCGATGTCGTGAAGATTGCAGGCGAAAGGTGAAGCTTGTCGCAGCAGCCACGGGTACCAGGAGACGTCGAGGACGACCAGGACCAGGAGGCGAGCTGTCCCCCGAAGGCTCTTGCTGTCGGCGGCCTCGAAGTCGAACTAGGACTCACCAAGCCTTGGCAAGGAGGACTTGCTTCTGTTGCAGACCAGGAAGGTCTGGGGTGCTTCTCTTTTGCAGAGGAGCAAGAGCCAGTCTGGAGGAGCCAAACCAGCAGCGGAAGTTCAAAGGTGTGTCGTCACAAAGGCCGCTAGCCAACGGGCAAGCAACTGGACAGACGCGGCAAGCAGGAAAATGCAGAAGGGCCCCACGCAGGACTCGTGGAGTGTGAGGGGCTGATCTTCGGTGCAGATGGTGCTTGGGGTTGGGGCTTCTCAATCCCCGGTGCATAACTTCGAGGGTGCCTCAGAAGCTGCGCTGGAAGATACTCGCCACTTTTCCCAGGTAGCCGGTCCCACGTCTCTCGTCGCCTCCACGGATCTCAGCTCGGCTGTGGATGTGGATCGGGGTCGGAGAAGTCTGGAAGTCAAGGCTCTGGTCGGGCTCTGCAGTCGGTCCCTCGTAAAACTTCAGCAAAGCAAAGGGCAAGTCTCTTGATGGTGCCTGTTTGCACAGGGTAGCGACTACTTGGCTACAAGGGAGATTCTTCAGTCTTCTTCTTTTGTTGAATGTCGAAGGTCCAGAGTTTCTGTTCAAGATGCAGGTTCAGGATAATCCAAATTTAGCAGGGCCCAACTAGCTACTAATATACTGGGCTAGTGGGCTGGGCTACCTGCAAGGTCCCTCCTATGGGTGGGATTAGGAAGGGGAGTGGCTACACCCCTTTTCCTTTGTCCAGTTTCGCGCCAGAGCTGGGGCTGGAGTGCCCCAGCACCGGTTTGAACTGGACTATGCATGGAGCACCTTGTGTGCCCCAGGCATGTCTCATTCCTTTCAGCCCTCCCTGCCCCAATACACTAAAGTCTGTCTGGGGAGGTGCTAGCACCTCCCCAAGCAGGAAACCTATTGTCCAGGCCTCCCTGGCTGGGAGGGCTCCCAGCAGCAGGAGGTCAGACTCGTGTCTGTGGCAGCAGCATCCATTTTGTGATGCTGAGGCTTTGGTGAGAGTTAAACAGCAAAGTAGGATTTTAACATGTCTCTCCCTCTAGAAGGGAGGAATAATGTCCTCATCACCAGAAATGGTATGGGGGTATTATTCCAAAGTGTTAGACACCTTACACGACATGTTTTGATAAAGCCAAACCATAGTTACCATAACCGTTTTAGATTATAAGGCACTTTAAGAGTATATGGTAGGCTATATCACAGAACAGCTATAAGGACATGGTTCCGAAAGCTGCAGACAGGCTCAGCTCATGCTAGAGCACCATCTCACATGTTACCAAGCACTCTGCCTCCAGGATTGTTAAGGCCTGCCATAGGAGTGGCTGATAGGTACACATGTGTCCATTTAAGGGTAGATATAGGTATACTATATCTAAGCAAGGGGTGATTACACGACCTTGCCCCAGCTGAGTGATCAGCCAGTTGTGTCTGATTGGAAGGCCAGACCAGGGGTGGCATAATACATGCTGCAGCCCCTGGGAGGCCTAGGGTACACCTATGCCCTGGGTACCTAGGGTACACTGTACAGGGTCCAATAAGGTGATCCTTACCAATTGGGTATGTACCTAAGGTACATGGAGTCCATTTTAAAGAGAGAGCAGACAGCCTGAGACCCTGAATGGCAGGATATCAGGCCAACTAAGTCGAAAAACCAGCTAGACACTAGGCAAAAAGTTGGGGGTAACCATAGTCAGATATCCACCTTCCTACATGCACCTCCCTCCTGTTTCCTCCATTCTTTTCTCCGGTCCTCTGCATTTTATGACTCTCATTTCCATCTCCCTTCCGATGTTCCATCTTTTCTCCCCTCTCTCTTATTCTCCCACCTCTTAACTTTACATTCTCTTGTCATTGTCCGTCTCTTTGCTCTTTGTTTTCCCTCTCTTTCCTCTGATCTGCCTCATTTCACTCTCTTCTCTCATCATCTAGTGCCCTTGTTTCTTCTTTCTGTCTCTTTTCTCTCGCTTCCCCATTTATTTTCCCTTCTCTTTTCACTGTTCTCTCTTCTTCCCTCTCTTCCCTTCCACTTCCATTCCATTCTCTGTGCATGTGTTCTGCCTCTTCTTTCTTTTTTTCTCAGTGCACTCACAACATGAAAATCACTGATCTTTACGTATACATAACCGCCTCATCTCTGAGAAGAGCGAGAGAGACATGCTCAAAGTGTGTGGTTTTACCACAACATAGTTATTTAATCACACAAAATCCTTCAAAGGATGAAATGGCAGTTACATAGAAGTGAGACATGAGGAGAAATCAAACAAGGACGATAACACATATATTGCACAGCAAGTGAGTATTGCAAATATATGAATCAAATACATTTTAGTCACGATTCCTCAGTCCAATGGTAAACAGCTTACACATGCATCGGAGCCAGCAAATTCCTTCTGTTTGCATCCTTCACAGGGGCAGGCCCCAGGGCCAGCAATTCATGTTCCGCACTAGTGTTCTGGGGCTAACAATGTAGGCAACATGCATGCCTGACGTAGAGTTGGTCCATTGGAGGCCAAGGACCATCAGTACTAAGACAGACAGTACTAAGATGGCTGCCGAGCTGGACAAAAAAGCTCCCAGGGCCGGGATCATTAACATTTAAATATCCCGCCGATACCCTGCCATCCACCAACTTTTGTACCCAGCAACGCTACTTGAAAGGAACATAAATCACTCTCTCTCAAGCAATTCTTAGTTCTCCTTGGATGCAGCAGGAGTTCCCTTGAGGACCAACTCGTCGCCCCAGGGAATATGAATCCCTGCCTGTGATGACTGCCTCGGCACGGGAAGCATTGCTATCGAGTGCATATCAACCCCACAGTAAGTCTGGGCTTCCCTGTAACTCCGGGATGGGTGCTACCAATTTGATCTATGACGATGCCCCCCGGACTGAAACCTTGAGCATTGTGCACTCCACCGAGCCGGATCAACAGGGCCCATGCCCGGTGGAACTTTGATGGAACTTTCGATGGACTTTTGATGATGCCCCCTGGGCGGATACCAAAACTGTTTGTACTTACCTCGGTGCACGAGCAACCCTCGCTGATGCTCAGTGGAGCTGTCATATGTAGCTATAGAGGAGTCTGGCCCTGGTTTCACCCCCTCGGCCGTCACCTGCCCAGCCGGTCATCTGACATTGTTTTGCTCGTTTCTCCGTTGTGTTTCCCTCCCCACTCCTCTTCCCTCCGTGATTCTTTGATTTAATTGATGTAACTATGTAACCTGTAACTCGCTGATCCTCTTGTAAAGCACTCTGATACCTCCGGGTCTAGCCAGCGCTATATAAAACTTTTCAAATAAATAAAATAAATAAATAAACATCCATTTATACCAGCAATCACCTCTGCCTAAGTGAGTGATGGAAAATACACACTGTTTGACACAGAACACACAACACCAGTGTGGGAAAGTGGGTTATTGGTAGGGGCAAATGTAGGTCTGCCACTGGCAATAAGGCTACTAACACATGGTAGGACTCAGCATAGGTCTTAGAAAATTATTCCTATGCTCAACCCTTGGTAACGTGGCTGCGAGCCAACAGGTTTAACTTCAAAGACAGGTATGTTAAGCATTTAAAAAACAATTTCAGTAAATAATTAAGACACAACACATAATAAAAATCCAACACCAATTTATAAAAATAGGAAATATTTTTATCTTTAAAATGACACCAAAGCGACAAAAGTCAAATTCAGAGAACCGGAGATATGAATTTTCAAAGATTTAATAAAATATAGAACTTAGAAGATTATAGCACCATATTGTGATACCTGCTTGCGATAGACCGGGCCAAAGTCAAAGTTTCTACCTTCACACTTAGAACCTTTTCTGGAGCTTTTTTTCCCGAGGGCCCTCAAAGCTCCCAGCCAGTCCGGATTCGGTGAGGGTTCGCCGGATTGACTTGTGACGAGGTCCCGGTCAACTTCCCTGGAGCGGACTTAGAACATCTCTCAAGATTGCTTCAGCGGGTCAACCCAGGAATCCAGGCCAGCACGTGATGGAAGGCAGGTGGCTTGGCTCTCGCGGTTGCTCCCGGTCACCTTTTCTACGAGCGGACGTAGAAACTTTTCTGGAGCTTTTTCTCGCGGGGTCTCTCGATGCTCCTCATGTAGCCGGATCCGGTGAGGGTTTGCCGGCTTCAGTTTTCTTCTAGTCCCGGTCAATCTCTGGAAGTTGGAGCGATGGAGCTTATAGCGGGACGAACCTGGTTGGCTTGGCCGGCTCGCAGTTGAAGGCAGGTGGCCTGGCGGGCCAGGTTGAGTCGGTCCCTCTATGGAGCTTTTTTTCAAAGTTGCTCTAAAGTTCTCCAAACTTCTTGAACTTCTTCCTGAAGTTCCTAAAGGGGCCCCAAAGTGTCTCAAACTCACTCCAAGAGTCTGGAAGCTCCAAGATGGCCCTCGAAAGTTGAGGACGCCAGTTCCCACAATCCACTGGTACAAAACCCTTACAAATCCAAGGTGTAGATTTAGTTGGTGATGTTCCAGTTGAGCTCTTTTAACCTGTAGCTTTCAGGGAGTCCACTCTTTAATTCTTTTTCAGCAAAATAATCCACAGGGCTGTAGTTTCAGATGGTGCATTTTTCAGAGGTCAGGCCTTAGAAATCTTTGCACAGCAAAACTTCTCAGCAGGGCATATCTTGCTTCAGTAGTTTCGAGCAGCAGCTCTGAGAGGCTCTGCTCCTCTCAGATACTTATTCCAAGTTCTCTGGGTCAGGCAGGAGGCCACTTCTGACCAACTGGAGCAGGGTAACTCTTCATAAATATGACCACATCCTGTAGAGTGTGGCATTATTTTGTCCCAGAGTGCATCAAATCTTCCAAATCCATAATGGCTGATTTTCCAGCAAGAAGGTAAGAGCTGGCTAAACACACCCCTAGGCCTTGTCGGGATATGTGTGGCCTGTCAGCCTCTAGACGAAGGCCGCCATTCATATTCCACTCCAAGCAACCCAGGATAGGGCTGAAATGTCCAGGACCCCCACCAAGTCAGTCCGTGCCCATTAAGATCATTACCCCATCAAGGGAACAAAACCAGCCGATTAGTCCAAATTCTTTTCAGGTAGCCCTGTTCTTTTCTGCTCAAGTTTCAACCACTTTTGCTCCAGGTGCGGGAGGATGGGTTGTCTCTTCCAAGAGGTGCTCACTACAGGGTGGTCAAGAGAAAAGAGACCCCACCCTGACTCACTGTGTTTCTAAGCCCCCCTGCCTCAGTGCATTTGGATGACGTCACCTCTGCACTGCTACACGACTGCCCCAGCTCATGCCCATGGAGCCACTAATGGCAACCCTCTGCTATGTGCAGGGTACGCCAGCCCATTCTTTTCTTTCTATATTCCATGTTCTGTTTCTATTCCCTCTTGTTGCACACCTTGCCTCTTCTATTTTTTCTTTCTCTCTTTTTCTTTCCATTCTCAGGCCGCCTGTACTCCATAAATCTCACTTCACTGCTCTTGTCCTCTCTTTTATCTTTCATTTCCTCTTTTTCTTTCTATTTGCCCTGGCTCTGTGTTTTCTTTTCTGTCTCTCCCCACTTCTCTTTTCTCTGGCCCCTCTCTCTCTTCTCTGAATCCACTTCTGTCTACACTCATTCTATCTCATTTCTGCTCCCGTCTTGTCTTCCTTTCTGGGGCTGACGAGTGTATTCTGCGCTCAATGAATTATGTAACTTAAGGAATGAATTATGTAACTTAAGGAATGAATTATGTAACTTAACTTTCTGCCCAGTTCTCCCTACAGCAATTCCCTTAATAAATTATGTATAATAAAAACATACCAAAGTAATGCCTCCAAACATATACAATAGTAACCACTTCAACAAGTTGCTTTATTTCAAAACTTGGGCTGTTGGCGCACTCCACTGGGCAGGTTAGGTTATGCCAGGTGTACTACACTGGCAGAGAAGAATTGTCTATCTTTGTTTCACCCTAGCATGATCTGTTTCAAACTCTAGCACACCCCCTACCCGATCCCACTTCGAACCATTGCCCTGACCATGACTTTAATCTGAACCTTATTTCCACCCTCCAACCAGCACTAGCCATAAGCCAACCCTTTCCTTAACATGACACAAACCTCCATGCAAACACTAACCTCGACTACCTTCCTAACCTTGACCCAAACTCTAACCACAATCTTAACCCTAACACAAATAAACCGCAATTCAAATTCTGACCACAATCCCAGACTTAATCCTAACTACTACCTTACCACTATTGCTCAATCCCAAAATTAACCCTCACCCCAATTCTAACCTTAATATAAACTCTAACTCCACACTCAAAGGATACCTAACTGGGACTCAACCAAAACTCTAACCCCAACATTAACCCATACCCTATCAAGATAAAATTAACTTACAACAACCTACACTTAATCTAAACCCAACTCAACTTTCAATCTAAACACTAACCCCCACATCAAATATAAAAATAATATTTATCGAAGCTCTAACCACGAGCTCAACTCTAACCCAAACAAACAACAACCAATGTCTGACCACAATCATACATGTAATGTTACCACAAATATAATTGTAATCCTCCAACTCAATTTTAACCCTAGTCCTGACCTAACTTAAAGCCACAACCACTAACCTTACCTCAATCATAAAGATAACCCTAACAAGAACTCTACACCTTATGCTCTTCACTACAAACCCAAATACAACTTTAACCTGTTACCACAAACCTAATCGTAACATGACCCTGACAGCAACCAAAACTCTAAAGCTAACCTCAACTATAACTTTAAGCAATCACTAACCACACAACACCTTAGACTCAAAATCTAACTACACCCCAATGCCTAACCCACTTCAAACCTCAATACAAACTCTACCAGCAAACCTAAATAGAAACTTGAGCCTAGCCATAACTATAAGCCCCAGACTTAACTGTAAATTCACAACAGATAAAGTAAACCAACCCTAACCAGACTCTAACACCTAGCAAAATCCCACTTAAAGCAAACATTAATCTCAATGATACCCTTAACCCCAAAATAAACAATCTCAACCGTAATTAAACCACAAGCAAAGCTCTTCACCCCCATATTGCCACATGCACATGTCCACACCCAGCCCCAATCCTACCCCAACATCAATCTAACTAGAGCATAAACTCACCCCTTACCCAAATGCTAGCACAACCCTTACCCTTATTCCAGCATAAATCTAACTTTGACTATTTATCCTCCCAAAAAACCTCTAATAATAATCCCAATGCCAACCATAACTAAATCGCAAACTATAGCCTTAATTCAGACACATCTGCCAGCCACAAACCCATCATCACTTGCTTAATTCCAGCTCCAGTCACAATCCAAACACCAATCTAAATCAAATCCAAACTTCAATCTAACTTCGAACCTCAGACCTAACATAACTCCAACCCTATTCTAGTCTCAAAACACAAACATAATTCTGACCATGTACCTCATTTCCAACGTCTAACACCCAAGTCTGAACACCACATAAGCAACATGATGTCTTAATGAGTTAAACACTTCTCCCCAGTACTTAATTGGAGACAGTTGTTGTAGGTATGGTCCCTGTAGCACCAGCCGCAGGTGTCTGAGTAAGTTTTTGGGCCATGGCATCTATAGCGTTACAAATTAAGGGGCATATTAACATGGAACAGGGAAAATTAACGCAAAGGGCACTTAGCGTTAATTTTTTTAATGCCCGCTATCGCTGGATAATATCGCCTGGTTATCGCATTATTAACAACGCTAACCGCCTAGGCAATAAAAAATCCAGCGATAGCGGCATTTTGGGAGGTTATCGCTGGTAATGCAGCGATAAATCTACAAGGATAGGGATATCCTTGTTGATAGCCCATGGTGGATTTAGCCATGTAATCCACCTCCCATTGGATTACATGGCTAAATCTGAAAATTAGCAGACGTAAAAAAGCAGCGTTAACCGTGGTTAGCGCTGCTTTTTTTGTCTCTAACAGGGTTAGCGTGAAGCTTGATAATAGGAGAAATGTCGCTTAGCGACATTTCTCCTATTATTTTGCTCTGGAACGCCCACTTTGTATCTCATTAGAGATGCAAAGTGAAGCGTAGTGAAAAAGGGTGCTAACATGCGATTTTGCATGTTAGCACACTGTTGTTGATAGGGCAATATTTTTATCTCCGCTTCTTTGGCTTTTAAAGCCAAAAAAGCGAAGATAAAGCCCTTGTTAATATGCCCCTAAGCTCTGCTTATCTCTGGTATCTGGTGAGATATCAAGACATGAGAGTGAATCTCGGCAAGGTAAACTGAACCTTGCACCCTAAGGAGGTCAAGGAAGTAGTTGCCATTAAAATTGGTAAAAAGCAACACCAGTGTTTTTAGAGCATAGCAAAGGCATGGTGTATACTGAGTAATATTTACAAAGATATTGTCCTATTAACTGTAGATTTTCTATTAGTAACTCCTATGGGGTGTTTACTTTTAGAAGATATTTAGAATAATTATTTCAGACAATATTCTGACAACAATATTCTGGTACCACACAATATAAAAACAAGTTATTATCTCTATCCCACCGCAAATGTAACCAAACCGTTATCTCATCCATTAACAAATATCAATAAAATAAACTATCCAAATCATAATTATAACCTCGGTGTAACTCTAACTGTGAAACTGACTCAATCCCCAACCATAAATTTAACCATAGCATAACTCTACCTCCAAACATAATTCTACCTGCAGCCATAACTATAACTCCATGCAAGACAAATCATAATCCAAAACCTCAGCTTCAACAGTGACCCAACCTTAACCAAAACCTTAACCACTACCGCAGCCCAACAACAGACCACATTCTAATCCCAAAGCTAACTTCACTCCCAGATCTAACCAAAACCTAAACTCAATCCCATTCATAATCCAACTTTAGCCAATCTCCCCCTTCTCATACCTACCTCAACTCTAACTGTTATCCCAGCCCCAACCTCACTCTACACTCAACTTCAACCCTAACCAAACTCTGGATTCTACCCTCATCTGTGACCTGCTGCACCTGAGTCTACCACACACATTTAGTCTCATATGCAGAGTTTAGTTCTCAGAGCTCCTCACAGCAATATACAGCCCTCTGTTTCTAGCTGTAATGCTCACAGCTCCAGTTCTAGGTGTGCTCCTCACAGTATCATGAACTCTGGTTCTAGGAATTTCTCATATCATTAATTTTGACCTCAGGTTCAAGGGGTGCTCCTCACAGCATTATCAAAACCTCTGATTCTAGCAATTCTTCTCACCGTATCATAAAGTCTGGTTCAAGGACTTCATCAAAGTCTTAGATTAAACTCCAATTCTAGGAGGGCCTCTTACTGCATTATCAGAAAGTCTGGTTCTAGGACTGCTCCTCACAGTATCATAAGCTTGAGTTCTAGGAGTGCACCTCACAGTATCATGAGCTCCGGGTATATGCGCCACTCATACTACTACATTGACCTCCGTTTCTAGGAGCGCTCATAAAAATACTACATTGACCATCAGTTCTCGTCACAGTATCATGAGCTCTGGTTCTAGGTGCATTCCTCACAGTAGCAAGAGCTCGAGTTCTAGGAGTGCTCTTCACAGTATCATGAGCTCTTGCTCTATACACTTCTCAGTAGATTGACCTCTTGTTCTATAAGTGGTCCTCACAGCATTATCATGAGCTATGGTTCTAGGAGTGTTCCTCACAGTATCATGAACTCTGGTTCCATACGTTTCTCACAGCATTATCATGAGCATCTTTTCTGAGTGCTCCTCACGCTATCATGAGCTCCAGTTCTATATGCTCCTCAAAGTACTACATTGACCTTCGGGTCTAGGAGTGCTCCTCATAGTACTACATTGACCACCAGTTCTAGGAGTGCTCCTCACAGTATCATGAGCTCCAATTCTAGGAGAGCTCCTCACAGTAACATGAGCTCCGGTTCTAGGAGTGCTCCTCACAGTATCATGAGCTCCGGTTCTAGGAGTGCTCCTCACAGTATCATGTGCTTCGGTTCTAGGAGTGCTCCTGACAGTATCATGAGCTTCGATTCTAGGAGTGCTCCTCACAGTATCATGAGCTCCGGTTCTAGGAGTGCTCCTGACAGTATCATGAGCACGGGTTCTAGGAGTGCTCCTCACAGTATCATGAGCTTCGGTTCTAGGTGTGCTCCTCAGAGTATCATGAGCTCCGGTTCTAGGAGTGCTCCTCACAGTATCATGAGCTCCGGTTCTAGGAGTGCTCCTCACAGTATCATGAGCTCCGATTCTAGGAGTGCTCCTGACAGTATCATGAGGTCCGGTTCTAGGAGTGCTCCTCACAGTATCATGAGGTCCGGTCCTAGGAGTGCTCCTCACAGTATCATGAGCTCCGGTTCTAGGAGTGCCCCTGACAGTATCATGAGCTTCGATTCTAGGAGTGCTCCTCACAGTATCATGAGCTTCGATTCTAGGAGTGCTCCTCACAGTATCATGAGCTCCGGTTCTAGGAGTGCTCCTCACAGTATTATAAGCTCCGGTTCTAGGAGTGCTCCTCACAGTATCATGAGCTCCGGTTCTAGGAGTGCTCCTCACAGTATCATGAGCTCCGGTCCTAGGAGTGCTCCTCACAGTATCATGAGCTCCGGTTCTAGGAGTGCCCCTGACAGTATCATGAGCTTCGATTCTAGGAGTGCTCCTCACAGTATCATGAGCTCCGGTTCTAGGAGTGCTCCTGACAGTATCATGAGCTGCGGTTCTAGAAGTGCTCCTCAGAGTGTCATGAGCACCGGTTCTATGTGCTCCTTATAGTACTACATTGACCTTCAGTTCTGCAAGTGCTCCTCACAGCATTATCAGAAGCTCTGCTTCTAGAAAGATTTTTCGCAGAATCTGAAGCTGTTTTCCCCTCACAGGCCTGATAGAAAGGCACAGTTCCAGGACTGGCAGCCTGCAAGAGCGGCCCAGATATTTTTAACTAAACCTCTCATTTCTATTCCCAGATTTGGCATGTGTTCCTCAATAACATACATTTCCGGTTGCTGGAATTAAAAGGACCAATCTAACATTTTTAGAGGTTATCTAGTTTTACATTCAGGGATCTATTACTGCTCATTAGTGTATTTTCCATTTTATTTCATTGACATTTCTGTGACTTTTGCTTTTCATATTGTACAGCTTTTTTGTTACTCTCCATCGAATTTACAAATACATGGAGAGTGCTGTTGTATGGAGGGGAAAGACAGCAAAGGGCAGTGACAGTGACTGTTGGACTTGGCCCTTCTGGCAGGTTCACCCCCGAGACTTTTTGCTTTTTATTGGTGACTTGGTGTAATGATTTTTGGTTTCTGCGCACTTTACCGCTGTGTCCCAGGGTAAAGTGCGTGCGTGTTGTGAGGTTGACCTGCCCTCCCGTAGGAATGCATGGGGGAATGTATGTGTCCTGGTAGTTCCTGATGCGTGGGGTGTGCAGGCCCGAGTTTGGTATGTGCGGACTCGTGTGGTTGAATGCTGCGCGATGATGTGTGCGGCGTGCATGTACCTAGTGTGGAAGTGCCACTTCTAGAAGTGGGCACTTCAGTGTGCAGTATGAAATGTGTGGCTTGTCTGGCGATTGGCTGGTGGAGGTCATGTGACGGACTAGGGAAATCCCCAGAGTCAGGAGGAGTCACCCAGTGGTGAATGGGGAGTTAGCATACTAATGGCTGGGGAGGAGTATACCTGGGTCCTGAATAGGACAGGGCGTTCCCCACACACTGCTGGCTCCGGCCCCTGTGGTGCGTCTGATGACCCTAGCCCTGCCAGTGAATAGGGAGAGGGGCTGAGCAAAACAAAGTGCTCAGGAACCTGTTGTAACTGGTTCGCCCCTTCCCTGCACCTTCAGACAAAGACTTTTACTGTATAAAAAGGGGCTGTGTCCCCTTACAGGGTGTTCTGCTTTTGGATCCTGACCGGAGGGGGCTGCTGCTGCTGGAGGCCAGGAGGAACCGCCACTTGGGACTGCCTTCCTGCCCTGGAGGGCCCAGTGAGCTGGCCCCTGGCCCAGCCTTGCCCCCCTGCCTATCTTCCTACAAACTTTGCAGGGGAGAACTCTGCTGGACTTGCGCTTTTTATTGTATGCTCCCTAAAGCGCCTGGAAGCGCTTTTCTTTCACCATAGCGCTAGGAGCGCGCTATCTGTGGCCCCAGCAGCGCTGAGCTGCGATCCTTTACCGGGGAACCCAGACGTAGGGATTCCCCCGCTGGCGATCCTCGCGGGTGCCTACCCCGCATTGTGGTGTTCGTTGGCGGGTGCCCACCCCGCTTATTTAATTATTTCTAAAAACGGGTGCCCACCCCTTGTTGCGGCGCCCTCCTCGCGGGTGCCCACCCCGCTTTGCGTGCCTTGAACGGGGGAGCCCCCTTTGCATTGTTATTTTCGAAGGCGGGAGCCTACCCCGCGTCGCTGCCTTCCCGAGGAAGGGAATCCGGAGTCCCCGCCTCGTCGTCTCCCTGCCGCGCTGGGATTGGTCCAGCGGGAGGGAGTGTCGCCACGTGAGCGAGGCACCCACGGAGGAAGCGGCGCTGGGACGGAAGGAAGCGGACGGGAGCCTACCCCGCGCTTCCCTGAGAGGAGAAGAGAGAGCGAGTCAGGCCGGCCGGACTGCTGCCGGTCTCGGTGAGGTGGGAGGACGCTGCTGCAGAGAACCGGTAAGTGGGGGTGTCCCCGCCGGTCTCTCCTCCGCGCTGTGCCGGAATTTGGGGCCCCGAGAGGCTCCTGCTGCGGGACCATTTCTCTTGTGCAAGCACAAGGCACCGGGACCCCCCAAGGATCGGGCGGCCCCGGAAGGCAGCGGGCTGCCCCCACTTGTTTGGGGACAATTGTTCAAGAGAGGCTCTAAACAGAGGGGGCCATCATTATTTTCTCGAGCGCGAGTGGCGCTCCAACGGTTGGGGCATATTTGTTTTCAGAGCCACAGAGACTCCAACGGGGCACATTTGATTTCGAGCCCACGAGGCTCTAACGGGGGCATTACTCAAGAGTCCCCTGAGTGGGACTTCAACCTTTTGGGGGCATTCTTGTGTTCAGAGCCCACGTGGCTCCTACGTTGCCCCCAGTAACATTCTCCACAGCTGCCCAGCACTTAGTGGGCAGCTGCAACGTTTAGGTGGGGATAATTTACATTCTGGCCGGCGCAGCTGGCGCAGCTTTTCTGAACGCAGGGCGTCCTAGCCCCTACCAGGCCAGTTGGCCCAGGGACTGCCACAGGGGGTGGCTCATGTGGAGTTTTGCGCTGTTGTCCCTACCTGCACCTCTGAATGTGTGTTGATGCATCATGTGCCTTGTTCTTACACCGCTGAATGTTTTTATGCATCATGTGTTTTCCTTCCCTACACCTCTGAATGTGATGCATCATGTGTAACGTTCTATTACCCCTACAGGTATTGTGATACTTAGGTGGTTGTTTTCTCCCTAGTACAGGTGGTGCTAGTGAGGTCCTGATTCCCTGCGCAATATTGTCCTAAGGTGGTTAGGGTTGCGTAGGTGGTGCTTACCTGACACCAGTAGTTACTGGTTGTGTGCTACATTTGCTATTTTGTACTACAGTATTATTCTTATGTTCTAAAAAGTGCTAATTCCAGACAGTGGTCCAGGTGGCCCTGTCCCCTGTACATATAATCCCTTGTAAATTCTGCCCGTGCCTGTTGGCACATTGTAAAGTGTGTGTTTTTATCTAATGTGTTGTGTATAATACAAAGGTTATTTTTATATAATACCTTGTGTGGAGTTTCCTTTGTGGTGGGCCTTGGGTGTTGTTGCTGGGTGCGCGCGCAAACGCTTTACACATCGCCTCAGAGATAAGCCTGACTGCTCGTGCCAAGCTACCAAGGGGGTGAGCAGGGGTTATCTTTTGCGTGTACCTTCCTTGCCCTGACTAGAGTGATGGTTTCTGCCTGGCTTTGGCGCAAGCCCTAGCCAACCAGAAATCCCATTTCTAACATTGGTGATCAGCGGTGGGATTTGGACTTGCGTTTGCGCTGTACCGCAGCGGCGACTGGCTGCACCACAAAACTCTGCATTTAGATAATCACATGGTATAGGGATTATTGTTCTAAGTTTGTTTTTGTCATTTCTGTGGAAATGTGTTTCTGGATTCACCAGTAGGGTGGGATCCAGTGGTGGCAGCATAATAGTGTCCTGTACATTTGTTCCCCGCCCTGCGCCCAGAGTTGGTACCTGTGTCACCTGTGGTCAGGTTGAGGAATCAGGGGTGGTAGAAACTGCCTTACCAGTCCGAGGGGAGGGTTGTGTGTGGATGAGTGGTGTGTGGCACGAGGCAAGTGAGTGTGAGTTCTCTGGGATAGAGAGCTTGCTGAAACCTTTGTGAATTGTGTACTGCTGTTCAGCTCAGATACCTAGGTCCCTTGTGTTGCACGTGTCCCTGAGCGTCCTGCCAATATGGAGTCTGCTTTTAATTTCTGTGGTCTGTTTAGATACAGTACGGGGGAGTTGGTTGAGTTTTGTGAGGAGAGAGACATAGCAGTGAGTGTGTCAGACTCCCAGTCAAAACTCAGGGAAAACTTGATCCATTGGCAGAAGGATGAATGGGAACGTGAGCGCAGTGAGGGAGATAGGGCCCGGGCCGCACGCCAAGAGGGTGGTGGGTCTGAGGGGAGCCCTGAGGAATCTGAAGAGGAGGAAGAATTTTACCTGACAGGGACGCCAGTAGACAGTGAAGACCCCATAGATAGGGAGTCCCTTGCTGGGTCCAGTGTCAGGAGCAGCACCCAATCCCTTTCCCTGTCCCCATAGGAGTGGGTGGATAGGAGGGAAGAAAGGGGGCATCAGCTGGCCATGGAGAAACTCAGGTTAGAGCATGCCAAGCTGGAGGCCGAGAGGGTCTTAGCGCAGGAGAGGATGGCGGAGGCTGAGAGGGCCTTCGCCAGGGAGAAATTAGCTCTGGAGGGTAAGTTGTCCCCAGGGCGCAGTTGTAGTTGTCTGGATTCCCCAGGGAGGGTAGAGTCCAGTGGTGGCAGCGAGATAGAGTCCAGTGCAGGACGTCCCATTCCCGTTTCCCCAAGTATGGTACCTTGTTCCAGAGAGGAGGAGTACAGGTTAAAGTTTAGGAGCAGTAGGAAACTGTCTCACCAGACTTGGGATGATTTTTCAGAAGAATGTGAGGAGGCACTGACTAATTGGGTGACGGTTAACACCGAACCTGATTATTCCGAAATGCTTGATCTGATTCTAAAAGAGCACCTGCTCAGCTGTTGTGTGCCGGAGTTGCGCCAACATCTGTTGAAGTGTGGGTTTTCTGATATATGGCCATTGGTAGTAGAAGCGGACTGTTGGGAAAGTGCCCAAGGTTCTGATGAAGCATGGGAGAGTACGTCCAATAGTAGTGGCTCAGGTATCTTCCCGTCCAGTATTGGGGAAGAGGCTCAGAGTAGCCCAGCTAGGTCCCAGAGTAGTGAGAGGGGTGTAGGGACTCACGGCCTATCTCAGTGGAGTAGGAGTGAGTGGGTGACTTTGAGTCCCGAGAGGCCCGAAACCCAGTCTCAGGGCCTGGATGGTTCCTTCAGGGAACACCAGGTTGGGGGCCTAGGCTGTCCTGTTAGGCCACTTGAGGAGGATCGCCTAGTGTATGGCGAACCTGGAGTCTCTGTAAATAGAGCTCCAGTGGTTCTGGTGTCAGGCAGTACCGCTCCAGTAGGGAGGGTACAGAAGTCCAGCGAGAGGAGTGGCATGGGGCTGTGTTCCCCGGTGGAGGAGCCAGTGGGTCAGGGACCAGCCGGGAGGGCTGAGTCTCCTAGAGGTGACCATGGTGACCACACGTCTGTCCTGGGGGATCTTCGCGCACTGTCAGGTGGACAGGGGACGGGAGATCTGCGCCAGGCAGACTGTCACGTAACATATGAGGAATATGTCACTCTCGGGGGGATGGTGTGTAAGTCCCCAGAAGTCCTGGAGTGCCAGGCAATTATTCCGCCAAAGGTTCTAGACCAGAGGTTGGGAGGCCAGGTTCAGGATCAGCCTGACCTGAAGGGTAGGACTACTGTAACAAGTGTCCTGACCGGTTCTTCTTCCAGAGGTACCGCCCCAGTTGGTAGGGAGCAGGACTCTGGAAGGGGGTGCAGAGGGTGGGAGAGCCCACCTCTGACCCCGGTGCAACCTGAGGGGTTAAACCCTAGGTTGGGAGACCAGTTCTCAGGGAAGGGTCCTGAGCTGGTTGGTGAGTTATGTTACGGGGTCGCCTCTCAGAGGAAGAGAGGGCGGAACCCTAGGAGAAGAGGTAGGGGGAGGAGAGCCTCGCCCGTGACTTTTGGTCAGCCTGAGGGTACGGACCCTATGCTGGAGGATCAGTGGCAGTTTAGAACTGCCCTGATGAGGGGTAGAGTGGAAAATGGTCACTATGTGCCAGGGGTTACTACCCCCCACTCTGTGGTTAGGCAAGGACCAGTGGCGCCTAGATGGGCTAGGGCCTGGTCCTGGCCACGGACAGCTGAGGAGTACCAGGGGGGTAGCCCAGCTGGTCCGCCGAGTTTTTTCAGAGGAAACCATGCGAGTTCAGAGTGGCGTAAAACCGGAGAGTGTCCCTGCCGTTGCGGGCCTGCGTCCGTGTTTTATCGCCCCAAGCAGGGAAGACCATCACGGTGGTGATTGGTCTACCCTGCGTTTTGGCTGGAAGGGGGTTGTGTTGGACTTGGCCCTTCTGGCAGGTTCACCCCCGAGACTTTTTGCTTTTTATTGGTGACTTGGTGTAATGATTTTTGGTTTCTGCGCACTTTACCGCTGTGTCCCAGGGTAAAGTGCGTGCGTGTTGTGAGGTTGACCTGCCCTCCCATAGGAATGCATGGGGGAATGTATGCGTCCTGGTAGTTCCTGATGCGTGGGGTGTGCAGGCCCGAGTTTGGTATGTGCGGACTCGTGTGAGTGAATGCTGCGCGATGATGTGTGCGGCGTGCATGTACCTAGTGTGGAAGTGCCACTTCTAGAAGTGGGCACTTCAGTGTGCAGTATGAAATGTGTGGCTTGTCTGGCGATTGGCTGGTGGAGGTCATGTGACGGACTAGGGAAATCCCCAGAGTCAGGAGGAGTCACCCAGTGGTGAATGGGGAGTTAGCATACTGATGGCTGGGGAGGAGTATACCTGGGTCCTGAATAGGACAGGGCGTTCCCCACACACTGCTGGCTCCGGCCCCTGTGGTGCGTCTGATGACCCTAGCCCTGCCAGTGAATAGGGAGAGGGGCTGAGCAAAACAAAGTGCTCAGGAACCAGATGTAACTGGTTCGCCCCTTCCCTGCACCTTCAGACAAAGACTTTTACTGTATAAAAAGGGGCTGTGTCCCCTTACAGGGTGTTCTGCTTTTGGATCCTGACCGGAGGGGGCTGCTGCTGCTGGAGGCCAGGAGGAACCGCCACTTGGGACTGCCTTCCTGCCCTGGAGGGCCCAGTGAGCTGGCCCCTGGCCCAGCCTTGCCCCCCTGCCTATCTTCCTACAAACTTTGCAGGGGAGAACTCTGCTGGACTTGCGCTTTTTATTGTATGCTCCCTAAAGCGCCTGGAAGCGCTTTTCTTTCACCATAGCGCTAGGAGCGCGCTATCTGTGGCCCCAGCAGCGCTGAGCTGCGATCCTTTACCGGGGAACCCCGACGTAGGGATTCCCCCGCTGGCGATCCTCGCGGGTGCCTACCCCGCATTGTGGTGTTCGTTGGCGGGTGCCCACCCCGCTTATTTAATTATTTCTAAAAACGGGTGCCCACCCCTTGTTGCGGCGCCCTCCTCGCGGGTGCCCACCCCGCTTTGCGTGCCTTGAACGGGGGAGCCCCCGTTGCATTGTTATTTTCGAAGGCGGGAGCCTACCCCGCGCCGCTGCCTTCCCGAGGAAGGGAATCCGGAGTCCCTGCCTCGTCGTCTCCCTGCCGCGCTGGGATTGGTCCAGCGGGAGGGAGTGTCGCCACGTGAGCGAGGCACCCACGGAGGAAGCGGCGCTGGGACGGAAGGAAGCGGACGGGAGCCTACCCCGCGCTTCCCTGAGAGGAGAAGAGAGAGCGAGTCAGGCCGGCCGGAGTGCTGCCGGTCTCGGTGAGGTGGGAGGACGCTGCTGCAGAGAACCGGTAAGTGGGGGTGTCCCCGCCGGTCTCTCCTCCGCGCTGTGCCGGAATTTGGGGCCCCGAGAGGCTCCTGCTGCGGGACCATTTCTCTTGTGCAAGCACAAGGCACCGGGACCCCCCAAGGATCGGGCGGCCCCGGAAGGCAGCGGGCTGCCCCCACGTGTTTGGGGACAATTGTTCAAGAGAGGCTCTAAACAGAGGGGGCCATCATTATTTTCTCGAGCGCGAGTGGCGCTCCAACGGTTGGGGCATATTTGTTTTCAGAGCCACAGAGGCTCCAACGGGGCACATTTGATTTCGAGCCCACGAGGCTCTAACGGGGGCATTACTCAAGAGTCCCCTGAGTGGGACTTCAACCTTTTGGGGGCATTCTTGTGTTCAGAGCCCACGTGGCTCCTACGTTGCCCCCAGTAACATTCTCCACAGCTGCCCAGCACTTAGTGGGCATCTGCAACGTTTAGGTGGGGATAATTTACATTCTGGCTGGCGCAGCTGGCGCAGCTTTTCTGAACGCAGGGCGTCCTAGCCCCTACCAGGCCAGTTGGCCCAGGGACTGCCACAGGGGGTGGCTCATGTGGAGTTTTGCGCTGTTGTCCCTACCTGCACCTCTGAATGTGTGTTGATGCATCATGTGCCTTGTTCTTACACCGCTGAATGTTTTTATGCATCATGTGTTTTCCTTCCCTACACCTCTGAATGTGATGCATCATGTGTAACGTTCTATTACCCCTACAGGTATTGTGATACTTAGGTGGTTGTTTTCTCCCTAGTACAGGTGGTGCTAGTGAGGTCCTGATTCCCTGCGCAATATTGTCCTAAGGTGGTTAGGGTTGCGTAGGTGGTGCTTACCTGACACCAGTAGTTACTGGTTGTGTGCTACATTTGCTATTTTGTACTACAGTATTATTCTTATGTTCTAAAAAGTGCTAATTCCAGACAGTGGTCCAGGTGGCCCTGTCCCCTGTACATATAATCCCTTGTAAATTCTGCCCGTGCCTGTTGGCACATTGTAAAGTGTGTGTTTTTATCTAATGTGTTGTGTATAATACAAAGGTTATTTTTATATAATACCTTGTGTGGAGTTTCCTTTGTGGTGGGCCTTGGGTGTTGTTGCTGGGTGCGCGCGCAAACGCTTTACACATCGCCTCAGAGATAAGCCTGACTGCTCGTGCCAAGCTACCAAGGGGGTGAGCAGGGGTTATCTTTTGCGTGTACCTTCCTTGCCCTGACTAGAGTGGTGGTTTCTGCCTGGCTTTGGCGCAAGCCCTAGCCAACCAGAAATCCCATTTCTAACAGTGACCCAACCTTAACCCAAACCCTACCCACTACCGCAACCCAGCAACAGCCCACATTCTAGTCCCAAAGCTAACCTCACTCCCAGATCTAACCAAAACCTAAACTCAATCCCATTCATAAACCGACTTTAGTCACTCTCCTTCTCGTACATACCAAATTTGCTGGGCGCTGTCATAGATATGGCCCAAATCTGAAAGACCTGCAGGCCTTGGCGTTTACCTTTAGTGCTTAATGTGCACCGGTTCCCATTGATTAAACTGAGAGGTGCATTAGGTTTTGTGCTGTACAGCCAGGCTGGGGGCACACAGCTAGTCCTAAGGATTAAATGACTTGCCAAGGACCACCTAGACCATTTAGCCAAACCCATGCTGACGCTGGTCAAATCAATATACCAGAGCAGACAAACAGTGCTTAATTTGTCAATAAAAACGTGCCGGTGCCCAAAGCTCTACTCTCCTCTGAAACACGTGGTTGCTGCAATTAAGTGTGCGAGTACAGAATACATAGGCCGCGTAAGCCTAAAACCATCTTGGGCCTCTTTAATCCATTTACAGCCACTCCCTGCTCCTTCAGCTCCCTCTTGCAGCTTTCTGCTTTCTCCATCTGTGACGCTTTTCCTTCTTTCTCTTCCTCTGCCTTTCTCTTCCTCGTCTTTCCCTTATGCCTGAGCAGAAAAATATGTGCCGGTGCCCCCCCAACCAACAACCACCGGCTCAAATTAAGCACTGTAGACAACATTAATGCCAAAAAGCAGACCCATAGCAGCCAACATGTATCACTCGAGGAGAAGGCACCTGGGTCTGGTTGGCACACCAATAGTGAACAAGCTGGCAAAGCAAAGGGGTCTGCATTCAATGTGTGTACGATTGCAAATGGCATTTTTGAATACCTCTGTTAGCACAGTAAAGCTAGACCTATTGGCTTTGCCAGACTTGTTTATCAGTGTATTTGGAACATCCAGCAGACAGAGTATGTGCTGTGTATTGTATTGTAAATGCGGTTATATAATGCTTACCACCTCTGGAGAGGCACTGAAGCGCTTCATACTACTCCAGAACCCAAGGTTAGTGGTTAGTCCATTGTTATTGGTTATTGCGATTAGTCTTGTGCACTCAAGCAGACATTTCCATGCATTTACTCCAGTTTCCTTGTAGTAGATTAAATTAATAGGAGGTATGTGTGATCATTAGTGGGGCGATATGTTTGAGTTTATGCAGATGGCTGGTGGGGTGAAGGCAGAGGACATTAGGTATTGGTGTATTGCAGGAGTATGACTGTCTTTAAATGAGCTGTAGGCAAATTCCAAAAGTAAAATAATAGAGATGAGGGTAAACATGCCTGCGTTGTGCTCAGAGCGAGGGGCATGCAGAAAATGGATGGAAAGGAGAGGGTCATTCTAAGTAAAGCAGGCGAGGCGACAAGCAGAAGCTTTAAGTAGAGGGCCGCATATAGAGGGTGCTTTTTGAGATATCATCAAACCCGAGGGTGCAAACCAGTTGAAAGAAAGGGTATTGTTTGCATGTGAGATAGTGCTATATTATGTACTTTTGGCACTATAATCAGTCTAACCCCGGTCCAGCGAGGCCAGCTCAGAGCTTTAGCCTGCACTCAAAGGAAGCAGTAACCTAAAGATTGAAGCAATGTAAAAAAATCCTTGGCCAACAAATGCAAACTTTGAAAATGCTGAAGTGGACGCCTTGTGCAGTCCATCCTCAGGTTTGGCCCACAGCATCAATTACAAAGGCAAAGCAGGATCCCTTCGGAGGTTTCTGGTGTGGCATGGTCCAAGACGGAGGGCGAGGACCGCTTCCCCAGATAGTGGGGGTATATTGTCTGAATTTCTTGGCTAAAGCATTAAAAAATCTCCTGCAGTGGAAAAACGAAAAGCATTGCTTTCTGTATACGTTGTATGTGTGACAACGAATTTTATAAGTGATGCTTCCTCTATGTCGGTCTGAAATGTGAAATAGTTCCTTGATGCATCACAATACACAATTACTACAGACAGTCAGTATAAGGCTAGTTTCGAATGATACTTTTCTGTTTAAAACAGTGCACACGTGGTGATATTGCCTTACATACCTGCTTGACACCCTTACTAATATATACATCATCCATAATCCAGACACTACCAGTCTCCCATCCCCTTGGGTCCTGCTAGACTCGGTCCCCCCTGTTGGTTGAGCAAAGCCTGCTACAATGCTGGTACACCTTTCCTCATGGGAAATCTGAAACAACACATCCTTGGAAGCTCTTCTGATCAGATGTAAAGACACACATGCTGGTGTCAAAAGACTTTTCAAGCTATATAATGACTTAAAGGACATAAGATGTAAATTTGTGAACTGCAACTACCAGAATGCATTGGGGCACATACTGACCCACACCTGATAAATACTGTGGGAGTTGCCTTCGTGTGTGGCTGCTGCCACATCCCCGTGTGACATCCCCAGGATGTTACATTCTGCAGAGGCTCTGCTCCTCGAGGGCCTGAATTCAGACAAGACTCAGCTCCTTCATGGGTCAAAGGCAGGCTCTCTGGTCCAGCATCCCACCTGGACTGAGAATGTAAGAGACTCAGACATGCTAAGCATACCTTAATATCAGGCCATCAACAGCAAGAGGCCATGGGAGAGGTGAAACATCATAACCAGTCTATAGCAACTGCTGCAGTCTGGTGCATCTTTACCAGTCTATAGCAACACAAAATAAATCAGCATAAAACACATCAGCTTCGTGCACCAACATCAGGGCCGCCTTAAGTGATAAGCCACTGCCTTGCGTTCTTCTGCGCCAGGAAGGCGGGTGTTTCCATTCATCCACCCGTGTATTTTGACGGATTCCCACATTTACTAAGACAGGCAAGCCTGGGAAAGCGTTAAAATGCTGCGGCGTTCCAATAGAGGCACAACGAGAAGAAATATCTTTATCTCCTCGTTTTCCCCTCTTTCTAAGTGAGCTGTATTTTTGCAGCACACTCAGAAAGAGGAAAAAACCTTTAAGGATTGTATTTGTGCAGGAGGGTGCGCCTTCCTGCACAAAAACAATCCTGCCTGCAATGCAGGCACACTTGCACCATGGCGCACAGGTGCCTTCATTGGCGGTAGGAAGCACATAGTACACCCTCGTAGTGAGAGAGCAGGAATATGCCATATCTTGGTAAATATGGCACTTTCCTGCCCTCTACGTTTGACGCACCACATTAAGTTCTCTTGCTGTGTTGCGCTGCATCAAATAATGATAAATGTGGGCTCTGATGTCTGACTGTAAATCCTATACTCATGACTGTGACATCCCTCCTGCGTAGTGACATTGCTCGATCTTCCTGGCGCAGAGTAATATCACTTAAGGCGGCCCTGATCTTGCTAGATCTCTCAGCCACGTTCGACACGGTTGATCACACTCTACTGATCAACCGTCTCGAACACATAGGCACCAAGAACCAAGCATTAGAACTGCTTGACTCCTTGTTGTCGAATAGCGAGCAAGTTGTCTCCTTATAGAGCTTCACTTAAGATCCTTTTACACTCTCATGCGGGGTCCCACAAGGATCCTCGCTCTGTCCTACTCTTTTTAAGGTGTATGTTACCCCCCAAATTGAGACCATTAGATCATATGGCTTTTCAGTACTTTCTTATGCTGATGACACCCAGACAGTTTCCTCAAAACCTTAAAAGTAGCTAAGCACTTTAACACATGCGTGAGGAATATTGATGAGTGGATGCAGAAAAACTGCCTAAAACGTAATAAAGAGAAGACTGATCTGTTGCTTTTTGGTAGCAATACCCCCTTTTGGATACCTCATGGTGCCCTTCAATTAGGTTCACTTCCATCGCCGGTCCAAAAAGCAAGGAACTTGGGGGTTATCTTTGACTCCAAGCTGGTGTTTGACGACCACGTAAATCAGGTGACTGCCGAAGAAAATTCTCCCGTTTTTTCCCTTAGAGCTGTGAAAAACAGTAATTTTAGCCTTTGTAATTTCGAGGCTAGATTACTGTAACACCCCATGTTCATGGTGGAATGCATTGCCTGACCACCTCAGGTTGCAGGCCAATCTGTTAAGTGCCTGAAAACCATTAAAAACCTGTCTTTTTTCTTCCGGCAACTTATTAGGTCTCAGTTGTCCTTCGTTTCAGAATTCTGTCTAAACACTAGTGGCAAGATGCCATTTCTCTTGGTATTCGTGCGCTTAATAAAAAATATTAACATAATATAACTTGCACTGCCTTGGATAACTCCAGATTTACCAAGCAACGCAGGGCCACACAAGGTGGCCTTCAGTGGCTTGTTAAATCAGACTCAAGGATTGCATTGCCCTGGCATCTCCCTGCGTGACACAAGGGCAACACAATGCTTTGATAAATCTGGGCCCTGTTTTCTGCAGCGATGTAACAATGTGGTGTTAGTTTCCTGCAGCGGTGTTACCATCATGATTCCTATTATTTTAGTGATGGCACAATCAAATATCAGATTCCTTGTGATGCCACAATTGGGCAAATATTTTCTGGAGTAATTTCACAGTGTGGTATAATTTTCCTGTAGTGATGTCACTGCCAAAAGTTTCTTTCTTTGAAGCTTCTCTCTTCCTCTTTAGTGTGTTAGCTACCTGTATTGTACCTGTCCTGTATGTGTGGGAAATGTGTGTGATGTTCCATCTGGTACTGCTGTTTGTCCTTTACTTATTCTTTGTGTTAGGGAAGGCTGCACTGCGACTTTCCTCGTTGTACCTTTATAGTGCTGTGAAAACTGTCTGCTATACAAAAGGCAAAATGATTGCCAATTTTAGGTTTAATGCATGAAGTGAAAGAAAGAGTGAATCCTGACAAAATGTGTGAGCAGAGTTTATTTTTGGTTTTACCAGTAAATAAAGCAGTTTTTGTAATGGACTCAAGAACTTTGCAACATTTTTAAACGTAGCTGACAAGTGGCTCCATTTAGGCGCCGATTCCGATGTCGGACGGACTCAGGTCCGTCCGACATCGGTCTGGAGCCGTAACCGACCGACCTGCTGTCGTCGGTTACGGCCATGATAGTACGATGCGACCGAACAGGGTTCGGTCGCACTCGTATACATCACAATGCAAGCATGCATTCCGAGCGGAATGCATGCTTGCATCGTGGAAAGCAGGGGCGCAGTTCATCCCTGCACCCTGTGGGCGGCACCCCAAGGTGCCTGCCACCGGGTGCAGAGATCCACAGAGGGGCACCATAGGTGCCCCCAGGCCGCCATACGGCAGCCTCGCACCCATGGGGCCCTACTGGGGTCCCCCAAAGACAGTTTCCGACTGCCTTTTCGTGCCGGAAAAACCAGCACGAAAAGGCAGTGAAAATCTGCCATCGTACTCCCTCGGTCGCAAAGAGGCGGCCGGGGGAGTACTGAGGGATTTCTGGACGGCGGACGGACTCTCCGAGCCTGTCGTCCGCAATCCGGAAATCCGTGTCGGATTCCTTTCCGCCCAAGCCCATCAGAATGGCTCGGTCGGAAAGGAATCCGACCGACACGATCCGAATCAGTCAGAAGGGCTCCGACCGAAATCGGAATCTGCCCCTAAATGTATAACACATCCGACCAACTCTGGCTTCTTAAGGCCCAGCACTTTGCATGCTGGGAGTTTGAGCCTATAATGAAATTGTTGAAAGCAATTTTACAACCCACACAGTTTAATGCTTAGGCTGAAAATACAAGAATGGCTGATAGTATCATATGTCCTAGTACCAGACTTATGAAAAGCAAATCAAAATGTAGCTCCTAACTTTTTTCTTGGATGCAATCACAGGTTAAACAGGCCAGTGAGTGAGAGGGCAAAGACAGTCTTTTAAATGCAAATGCGAGCATCTCACTCTTAGTGGGCTAGCATCAACACTCCTTGGAAAACCACAGGCTAAAGAAGACATTATGTTCTAGAACAGTGGGAGCAGCAGCAATTAGATGTGCCCCAAGGGACATAGAGAAATGAGAAACAATGTGCAGGCACCCCTCTTCTCCAGCCTCCTCTTGAGGTTCGTGTGATTTAGGTGGAGCACTTACAACACCCCTGGGTGACACGGCCGGACTGGCCATTGCAGGCATCAGGCATTTTTCCAGGAGGCTGGAAGGGTGGGGCTGATTTTGCAGCAGTGGGGGGGAGGGCATTTCTTTTGTTACTGGGGGCTAGTTTTGCAGCAGTGGGGGGGCATTTATTTGTTACTGGGGATGGTTTTGCAGCAGTGGGGGGGGCATTTTTTTGTTACTGGGGGCTGGTTTTGCAGCAGTGGGGGGGGGCATTTCTTTTGTTACTGGGGGCTGGTTTTGCAGCAGTCCTGTAATATCGGTCCCTAGTACCAAACGCAGCAGTGCTTCACACTTACACTCACAGCTTCTTATCACTTCACAACTATTAAAGAGAAACTTAGCTTTAGAGGCAGGTGTGTGACTGTGTTCAACCCGTGTATGTAAGCTATAGACATGTACTGTAAGAATGTCAGCTGTCTCTGTCTGTATGATGGATTAAAGAAATAACGATTTGTATAGCACGTATTGCTTTTTTTAATCTCATTCTTTTATACTCTACTCATCCCAATGTAGGATGTAGGAGCATTTTACATCAAACACACATTACACAGAGACAATAAATGATACAAATGTGTAAATTAATGTTCAGGAAATGTGACGTGAGACAATAGGGGTTACAAGGTGTAGGAGTTACATATTGTCTTTACTGGTGGGCATTATATGTGAAGAGTGCACGGTCTGGAGAAACACAATCGGAATTTAAAACGCAACACAATCGTTGAGTTTGTCTGAACTAATAGGACTTTATTTCTGCAGAAAGGAGTGGTGTCTTTTTAGGCAACCTTAGAATAATAACAGATTGAGAAAAAAAATAAGGTTCCTTGATACCCGCTCATTGTGCTATATTAGGTTTGCAATATGTGAATTGTAATTTTACAAAAGGACCTCTGTCAAAGCAGCACCCCACTTTCTACATAAAATGCAAATCTGTGATTCGCATGCTACAGAAGTGCTTTGCAGCAGAACCTCTACGCTGCTTTGAGTGAAAACTGTGATTAGACAAAACACAGAAATCTCTAGCAAGCGCATTAACCACCGGGATTATCTCACCATCATTATCCCCTGAAAACTGCTGGGTAAAGAAAGACCTCCGCAGAAGGTGCCCTAACTGCAGTAAGATGTTTTAAAATGCAGTCTATTCCTGACCAATTAAGTACGCCAGAACAGATAGAGATTTACTCTCACGCACGTCTTTGATGCTAATTCCTTTGCCACTGAGTTTTAAAAATAATAATGTACGAGTTGATCATCCACGCGCTTTTTATTACTCCGCCCCCTTGTGACTCCACTCCCTTGCCTTCGACTCCCCCCCCCTCCCCCCCCCCGAAGCCCCCCCCCGCCCAGTAAAATAACAGCGCTGCTAACAAGGGACAAACTCTTTATCTCTGTGCGCGCGCCTGGCGCGTGACTGAGTCCCTCACAGGCTCAGCCCTGATAACCTTTTATGATACTCAGTCTAAAACTGCAGCCCTGCCAAGTGCCACACATCAAGGGTTAAACTAACTCATGTTATTGCTTGTCCTCGCGTTAAGCCTCCTCGGTGCCTTCCCTGATGGAGGCTTTCACAGTGCTGTGGCATACTTATTAATGGCGTGCGAAAACGTGGGCATTACTAGATTACAAGACTTCAGTACCAACTGAAAGTATAAAAACATGTCTGGCTAAAATGATTCCTCTCCCAAATCAACAACGTTTTTGGCCAATGCAGTGCTTTTTTTCAAAACTAATAGGCGTAAGAATGGCGAACATTTCTTTCTAAGTCACAAGTATTCCTTCCTTTGCAAATTAATTTTATTGGTGTAAACAAGTTATATCTTAAGGGTAAAAGAGCCCAAATAAATTTCGCAAGTGAGTAACGCACCGTCCAAATGTAAAGTCCTGTTTGTAATTAGGTGGCTTTTTAGCTTTGCTTTTATTAGTGTTTTTCAAACTTTCATGTACATAACATGCATATGTATGCATATATGTCTATGTATGCATGCATTTATATTTGTATTTATATAGATATGCAGATGTATATATATGTTTATATATGTATGTATGTATATATATATACATATACATATAAATAAATGCATATATATATATATTCACTGAAAAAACCATAGGTTTCACACAAGTTATAGTTAGCTGTACATTTCACTCGTAAAAAAACAATGAAATTCCACGTTATAGTTAGTGCAGGCAACTATAACTCACGCGACTGCAATCCTCTGCTGATGCTAATACTGTATTTAGACACTTATTTGCCCATGTCTTCTTCCATTAAATTTTAGCTATACATATATTACAAAAAATTTTTTTTCATAAAGACACATATGTCATCTGCAGAGGATTGCGGTCGCGTGAGTTATAGTTGCCTGCACTAACTATAACGTGGAATTTCATTGTTTTTTTACGAGTGAAATGTACAGCTAACTATAACTTGTGTGAAACCTATGGTTTTTTCAGTGAATTTGCAAGGTTTTTTAAATGCTAATTCCTAACTATAACGTGTGTGAAACCTATGGTTTTTTCAGTGAATATATATATATATAAGTATGTATATATATATGTTTAGAATTAATCTTTGGAAATACCTTTCTCTAGTGAAAATGTTTTTAGAGATAGAGATTTGTGAAAGAAAGTTGAGATATAGGGATTATACTTTGTGAACCTTATATTTATGAGATAATAGTGACTATAACCTTTTAATCTCCTCCTGATTACATAATCACAAATGAAGAGAGATTGTAAGATGTATTATCTTAGAAGTAGTCCTACTGAAAAATTAACTCTGTATTGATCTCATGAATGTTCTTATTGGTTGTTTTTAAAATTGTTTTTATCCATTTTTGTACTTTACATACATAATTTTATCATTGGAGTATTAACTTTTAAGGTGTATATTTTATATACTTTTTGTAGTTGAACCTTCAATGGTTTTGTGGTCAGAAGATTTTACGGAGGGAACTATATGATCAATTTTTGCAGGAATTTTAGAAACACTTTAGATATCAATGCTGCTATTCCAATACCCCTCCTTAACATAAATATTTACATATTGTATTGTTTACATAGCTCTTGGCTCATTACTGAATGCACTTTCTCTGCACCTGCACTTTTTGTCGATATGATATGGTTGCATATACTTGGCATATGATAATGTAGAATACTTTGGAAAAGCTCGCTAATGTACTTCACATTTGGTGGTAGAGCAAAAGTAAAAATGGTGGATAAAGAATACCACCTGAAAATGTAGTGGGTAGCAGTCTAGAATGATCATGAAGGTAAAAATAAAAATGTGACTGTAATTAGCACCTGTCACTTTAAAATGGCGATCTAGAGAGCTGGACTCGATGGTCCAGTCGAAGGCGTAGTGGCGAAACGCGTAGACCGTCCTTATCTCCGCACTAATGGTGAAATAAATATTTAAAAAGTCGACACTTGCCTGGATCTGTTCTTTATGGTGCCATGGATTCCTGTTGCTAGGTGAAATAGCGCTGGCGAATTTGGGAATATATATATATATATATATATATATATCTCCCCTACTGGCAATAGCCAGAAGCTAGTTACAGTTAGGACTAACTTTTCCCATAGACAAAGAGATTTTTGTTTTTCTAATAACTTTGGTGCTATTTGACAAATTTTCACCACATTTTCAAAGCTAGTTTGCCACTAACTTCAACTGCTGTCTGGAAAGTTTCAGGGTGATTTATTTAGCAGGCCCAATATGAAGGGGGGTCCCTATGCAATGTCTATGGGGATTTCCCAGTATTTCTGCATGACTACAGCCCGAACCACTGAACCGAATTGCACCAACTTTTGCCAGAAGATAGATCTTGGTCCAGATAGATCTCTTTTTGTAATTTGGTGTAAATCTGTTCAGTAATTTCAGAGTTCTTAAAGAAAAAAATATATAGCTATCTAGGGACGCCATTCCTTCGTGGCTCTACTCTCAGGGGGTTCGCGGATCGCTTCTCAGCTGGGCCCAAGGAGAAAAGATTAACAAAAACTGACATAATGGGTCAAGATAGAGGTATCCTGACAGCATAGGGCACATGAAGGGGTCTCTGGCCAATCGGTGGATACTCTGAATACACGCAGTCACACACAAAATCCTCATTGTGCACAGCAAGAGGCTATGCGCTGCATGGGGCTCGCGAAATGCGGGGGTTGACCGCAGGTCCTGGCCGAAGACAAGGCCCTGCAGCCAACCCCCACTACGCACAGGCAAAGGCCGTGCGCGCCAGCAGTTAGATTAACGTACGGTAATGAAATATTACTTTACACAAAAAAACATAGAAGTTCACTGAAGAAACCAAAGGTTACAGGGTTGTTATAGTTAGGTTCACATTTTACACACAAATAACGTCGAAATTCAGCAGTTATAGTTATACTTATCCGAGAACTTATAGTTAAAGTAACTTTAGACACCGAGTTATAATTCCTTAACATAAGTATAACTTATAACTGCTGAATTTCGTTTTGTGCGTGTAAAATAGGAACCTAACTATAACGCCCCTGTACACTTTGTTTTTGGAGTGAATATATGTATATACACAGACACACTTTTGCACCCTGGTGTATTTACACTTGCTTCCTCTCAAGGCCCACATTATATTTAAAACCTGCTGAATCACCTATTAAGGATCCCATGCTACCTGGTGAAAGAATAATTTACACTCCGTAGGTCAACACAATACAATGATATTAAGGAGATTGTTAGATTGGAAGGCTTCCACAACCTGGAACAGCAGCTTCTCTGTGTATATCAGTCTTGCCCCATAGAGAAATTAGTTCCTAAAAGAGCTTATGAGCTCCCACCACCCAGGTGCAGGCCCCAGTCAAAATACTTCACCTTCCTCCTCCCCACGTGGAGTACATGATCTCAAATCATCGTCCTCAATGCACTTGGCAGGTCTTGAGATTGTGCTTGTCATCTGCCCATAAAAAGGAAGTAAAAACTTAAGAGAAAACCGTGGAGATCGTAGAGACTAGGCTTCGGTCTCAGTAATTGATTTTTGAAGGAATCCTCTGGTTGTTAAGAAGTCACTCAATGAATGTATTGGTTGTTGGGGGTTCGAGAACTAACTAGGGAGAGACAGTGCATCAGTAATGGCAGTCAGGGGTCATATGGGGCTTCTGTGCATTTAAGCATTCATCTTGGCATTCACCTAGGTTTCGTTCAACATGTAGCATCCAGTCTTGCCTCAAGCGTCAATTGTTATGACCTTCACCACAGTCTTGCTTTTTCTGTGCCTGCTTATTATTGAGGCCTGTTGTGTTTCAGACAGTGTGTTTGATGTATAAAGCCATGAATTCCAACTTTCCTGTCTCCTGTGGTATGATTTCTCTTGGCAGCAAGTTGTGGGTCATGGTTTAGCAAACAGCAACCACTAAAACCTTTTCGTGTGTTCCTTGAAGTCCTCCTTTTTACTGAGGATAAATCTGCTTTCTGTCTTTCCACATCGCAAATTCTTCTTATACTCGCTCAAAAAAGAATGTCAGAACTGCACCATGGTGTTATGGGGTGTAAATAGTTGTGCACTATGTATGAAATTCAGATGCTCACATTGCTAAAGGATCTGCTGCCCAAATATCTTTATATCATCATCAACTGTTTAATCTTAATCCCATTCTCCAAGGCCCTGATTTACACCTTTGCAAGGAGGTCATGTGACCAGCTGATCAAGCTTCCTTGGAAGACTAGGATAGCTACTCGACGTTAGTAATTTGATTTCAACACGGAGCTAGCACTATTGATATGTTTTTGCAGCCCTTTAGTCTACTAAGATGCTCATTGGGGCCTAGAGTGTGCTACATAAAATTACAGACTGACTAAATGCATCTTGTGAGGAACGCACTATGTACATTTAGTATTGGTAATCCTCTCAAAAACGTTTCGGAAACAATTGCTCCAAATTCCTCTATGTTCTCTCGGGAATGGTGTCTTCCAAAGCTGTCTTAAATTGCGCTCTAATGCCATACGAATATTGCTTGCCTATTTACTTGTGTTAGTTTTTATTTGCATTATTTCCTCATGTTTCTCTTCGTTGATGCCTTTTAATACAGTTAATCAAGGTTGCCTTTGATGGTGAAGTAAGTCCTGAGATGGTTGATGTTTTTAAGAAACAGCTAATGAAGTTCCGCTATCCCCTGTCTATCTTCAGTACGTTTGCTTTTGCTGCTGGGCAGACCGCCCCACCAATAATCTTACCAAAGCCGAAGGAAAAGAACACTTCTTTTCGGTAAGAGCTTTCGTCTGGTTTACCCCCTCCACCCTTCTGTTGAAATGTTCGCAGTCTGATTAAATAGTTACTTTGAACTCGAGTGAATTATTTCTACCATTTCTTATGTGTGCCTAATCTAACTGCAAATAGAAATTCGGTTTTAGATTAGTGTGCCTTACTGTTCATTGCCCATATGCGTTTACATGACAGCAGGCCTGTATATTTAACATTTGCAAATGTTACCTAATTCATAACAAGCATTGTTAAAGCTTACCACCTTCTCCTTCTCCAGCAGCAAAGCTGAGCATGCAGCATTATGAATCTCACCCAGTAATTTTATCACGTGATGTTCTTTGGTAGTATCGACTGGACAAATTTGTGCCACGAAATAGTTTTTCCAAAATATGGGCTGGTGTAAAGTATGGCTGTCGGTCATGGGTGTGAGAGAAGCAGTGTAAGAGCGGGTTACGATTAACCAGAATAATTAAGAACACATTAACCATAGTATTATAGCCAAGTCTCCTTTTGCGAGAATTACGTTTTTTTATGTCGACTGTATAGTGTGTTTTTATGATGGTGAATATTCCATTTGATACATTTGATATTGTACTATATAATGCATCATTGCATATGATAGGGATTCATTTATTCAATGTATCAAACAGTTTTTTATGTATGTCTGGGAAATGCAGTTGTACAAAGTAGTCCTTGCGCTGCTGGATACACTCTTCCTGTAGTAGCTCCACAGCTGGTGCCCTCAGTGCCTTCCACCATCTAGTTTAGAATATAGGGTAGTAAAATGCGCTGGATGAGGGCTAGGGACACTAATCCCACTCTCATGTACCCCTCTCTTCTCCTATACATACAAAGAACGGTGGGATATGTATGTTGAAAGCAAGGCTTCCTACGAATAAGCCCAAAAGAAAATGATGGGCTGGTGGCTCAGGCTCACTGCCCCAAAGGATTCTCATTGGGCACTGCGGCAGCAAAGCCCCGCCTTGAGAAAGGTTTGCTGTAGAGTAGGATGTATAGGGTCCCATGACAACCAGGCCAACTGAGGGAAGCTGTGGGTCTTACACCGGTTTAATCGGTACAACGAAACTACTGTAATACAGTTCCTAACACAATGAAAACCAGTGAGTATCATGAATCCACATAGACTTTATTGGAAAGGCAGCCCCAAGCTCCTATCAATATGGGGCTAATGGAAGACTGTAACTACCTGAGGATTGAGCAGGCCTAACTTCGTCATCCCACACTGGGGCAAATAAGCTTTGAAAACTCGCCCAAAGCAATCCCAGCACTTACAATCTGGCCTGACCATAATTTGAATTCTCTGGTACCCACAATTGCAGCAGCCCTGATGGCAAAATCACACTCAGGTCGGTGAGAGACTGTGGATGTGTGCGCATCCACTGAGGTATTTTTTGAATGGATTTTGTTAAAGCATAACAAAATACAGTCACATACACAGGCTGCTGTTCGTAGCAGGAGGAAGCAGTGCAGTGCAGGCAGCATCAAACGGGGACTCCTAGGGAACCACAGGCCTCTAACGTTTCCCATCAACAGCCCCTACCAACGTGGTGAGGGTAGGAGTAGACCTGGGAAATTCGGCCCTGCTTCCCCTCTTGCTGTCCCGGCCACCCCCCTCAACGCCCCGCCCCCCTCCCCGCCGTCCCCGAATCACCCCCACCCTCAGAATACTGGTGAACATGAGGAAGGTGCAGTAATTAGATCCCATAAGTCAAATCCAAAAGCCCTCTGAGTGCATCAGCAACCCTGCCCATCGCTACAAAGAGTAAAAAATAAGGGCAAAGCCGGGGCGACCTACACAAAAACGTTTATTCGGACACATCAGAAATTAAACAGACCGCCAATACAGCAGGAGGACTTTAAGGCTCCTTCCAAATCGACATTGGATGACATCCCATAAGATTCACACATTTAGGAGAGCAGCAGGGATGCTCAAAAGCATGGCACGGATGCAGCCAAAAATGGGAACAGGGAAACAAGCTATGATTCACAATAGAGATAAGGACACAACGCATCAAGCTAGTTGGACGACCTCAATGACCCTACAGGCTTCTAACTCTGTCGAGCTGCCAAAGGGAGGTTGTGCATACAGTAGCAAAAAAGCAGCTGTCAGAATCACAGTATATTTTGGGATAAAGGAAAAGGTTACAGACCCTTCCGGGTCTCCGAAACCCGCACTGTGCATGCTTACTCCAGTTCAATCGGCGCCAGAGCAAGTTATGGGGTCCAGCAATCCATGCAAAAGGAGGACACGCTCATGGCCAAAGTTGGGGGACTTAAGTTCAGTAATAAAGCATTCATTGACTTTATCAGATCTCCCACCTTAGGAAAACGTGGGGCACGAGGTGTGTGGTGCACAACTCCGTGCAGTTCCATCAAGATTACAGACACGAGGGGGCGTGGCCAACAACATGGCCGTGTAAAACGCGCTTTTGCTGCGCTCCGGTGGAAAGCACCATCTGACACTGAATCCGGCAGTATACAGGCTCGGAGAACACTTGCCTTGGATCCTCAGGCGTTGCTGACACCCCAGCCTCACTCAAGGAGGACTTCAAACGGTGTCTTGACTCCTGTGGCGCCCATCTAGGTCCCGAGAAGCCGCTGTGCCTGGGCTGATAAAATGGCGCCGGCGCGGCCCTGAGCCGATCCTGCACTGCTCCTCCACAGCGCGGAGCCCTGGGGCACAGCTCGGGAGGACTATCGGCCTCCGCGTGCCCCCCTGCGTCCCGACGGGGGGGGGGGTGCCGTGGGGGCTCTTGCCCTGAGCCTGCTGGACAATATCGGACTGCCTTGCACCCTTGGACGCGGAGCTCCAGGCCACCGGCTCAAAGAGGGAGGAGTGTCCTGCTGCTGGGGACCCGCATTCCAGGACGGAGATTGAGGAGAATTGCCCTGCACAACGACCCCAGGTGAGCCGGGCAGCTGTGGGGATCTGCACCGCCCGGTAGTGAGGCCTGGGGGTCACAATACCGTAAGTGGGGGCACGAGAGACCGGCTCAAAGCGGCAGATTGCGGCAGAGATCTGCGCGACCAAGGCCTGCGGGCAAACCCTTATGCTCCCTGGGACTGTGCCTTCGCCCCCCCCCCTCACCCCTCCTCTGAGCAGGTACCTGGGCTGAGCTGGAGCGGGAACTGGCCGCATGTGCAGGAGTGCGGCCCCAGCCACACGCTGTGCAAGCCTGCTGGGGGCTCGGGCCCGCGTGATTACAAGGAGGACAGTAGCATTCTTCCTGCACCCTGCTGAGGTGGCGGACGTGGGGACAGTGCTTGGCGAAGTGCCTCTTCTACTGCCCTGAAACCAAGGGTGGGTGCTTCTGCTGGACCCCGGTGGCCCTGACCGGTCTGGACCCCTGGGGGCTTGCTGGGGCGGTTCTGCGGAGCGCCTCTGCCCTTCGTTATCGGCTGTAGGGTCCGGATCCTTGTTGGTTTGGAGAAGGAACGAATATACCTTGGGGGGAACGGACTTCTCCCAGTCGAGACGTTCCGGTGCTCTGCGGGCTGGGTCCGCGTTGAGGGATTGTTCAGCAGGGCGTGGTGAAGAACTGGTTCCCCCTCCACCGTTAGAGCACTAGACCCTGGCCTCGCCATGCTACTCCTCGTGATCCAGTACTGTACCTACGAATATGGGCAAGGACAAAGACCCGAAGCCGCCACGCCAGGGGAAAATGGACCGCTACACAAAGGTGTTCAACCCCTCCCCCCCCCCCCAAATGGACCGCTACACAAAGGTGTTCAACCCCCCCCCCCCCCCGGAGGAACGACCGGCCGCCCGTACCGATACGGACACTCTCCTCCAGGCGATCCAGTCCTCCGGGATGGCATTGGAGGGGAAGATAGGGGAGGTGGGCAAGGACCTACGAAATCTGGTGGCCAGGGTCACGGAATCAGAGACCAGGCTGTGTGAGGCTGAAGATGCCCTTCAGGACCTCCGCAAAGGTATAACAGACCTCTGGTCCTTATACAAAGACCTTCTGTGGCGCGTCGATGATGCGGAAAACAGGGCAAGACGCAATAGCCTTCGATCCGTGGGCTTTAGAGAAGGCATTGAAGGGACAAACATGTTGGAATTTCTCTATTCTTGGCTCCGCCGCACCTTCCCGACGGATCTGTTCTCAGCTTGTTTCGTCATAGAAAGGGCGCATAGGGCCCTGATGGTGCGACCGCCCCCGGGGGCGCAGCCGCGTCCAGCTATAGCTTGCTTTCTGAACTTCCTAGACAGAGACATGATCCTCTGAGAGGCTAGGAAAATCGGAGATATCAGACACGAGAACACACGTATAAAGATCTTTCCGGATTACAGCAGGGAGGTTCAGAAGCAACGGCGTACCTTTGACTCGGTGAAGGCAAAGCTTCGGGAACACAAGATCCAATATATGCTTCTATTTCCCACAAAACTGAAAGTGTTATTCATGGGGAGGACCCACTTCTTCCAAACACCGGCGGAAGCATGGCAATGGATCGAGGAAAGGTCCATATTGAAGCAACCGGAGGTCCCATCGCGCCGCCGCCAGACATTGACGGGGAACGCCCCACGGCCCTCTGGTCATCAAAGAGCACTCCGACCCCAGGTTAACCGGAAACACCGTCTGAAGGAGGTGATGCCATATGCACCGAGGGGCAGTGGGAGGATCCAGCAGCGTAGCTGTCGCTCACTGGACTCTCACCTGTCAGCAGGCTTGCACACCCTCCGCCTCTCTGACAACCCTGAACCTGGCACGGAGACTGACACTAGAGGTAGCACGTCTGGAGAAGGAGAGGACGAGCCCTCTCTCCATCCCTTGGCTGGTGCAATAGTGGCAGTAGAGTAAGACGCGGCAACAGAAACCTTGGCATCACTGACTCGCACTCCTGAATATGAGCCTCTGGGACTGGCCGTGGAATCAGAATATTAAGATGGAGTTTATTGACTGGACACTCTTCCCCCCCCTCCCCCCGATATATCATTTACGAGTCCTACAGAGGGACTGAAGTGCTCTACTACATCGCAGGCGACAGGCCGGAACTGGCCACAGACTCGGGCTTTGGATAGCCCTTAATTGATTCTTCTTCTTGCTTTCTTCCCCCTTCCCCCCCTTTATTCTTCCCTTCTCCTTTCCAGCACTTCTGGTCCTTAGCTTTTGCTTGTCTTTCTCTATTCGAGGGTTGTTTTTTTTGTGGAACTATTGGGGCTGCTGCAGATGTTTGAACTTGTAGCGTAAGTTGGCCTCGGGCAGGCTACAGACCTCTACCACCCTTATGCACAACCTCGAGAGCCTGTCAGGGGTGTGACAATGGGGAGGAGGGAGGTGGGGTGGGGGAATGGGAGTACGGGGTTACAACTAGTTCCATTGTTTTTCTGGTTTATTATGTTTTTGCTGAGGTACAGTCACAGAATTTGGAGAGCGTGCGCAATCACCCACATCCCCGTATAGGGCGTTATTTAATCACCCATATACACGTGTCCCACCACTACACAATAACCGGTCGGGATGGGTTTGGAGGATAGCCCCTTCACAGTGCTTACCTGGAATGCTAATGTCCCTGGTGACAAAATTAAGAGAGGGTTGCTCTCGGCATTCATAAAACACACACACTTGGATGTGGTGCTACTGCAGGAAACCCATCTTAAGGGCACGAAGTGCGGGTTCCTTGCACGGGGGGCCTATATGGTCCTGGCACATGCGGGTTACTCCTCCGGCTCTAGAGGAGTCGCTATCCTGATTAAAAAGTCACCTCCTTTTCTGATAACACAGACATGGATAGATCCTCAGGGAACCTATGTGTGAGTGACAGGGTCATTGGGAAGGAGGAATGTCACTATCCTCTCAGCTTATGCCCCGCCGATGCTGCAGACCGGGACCCTACACGGGGTGACAGACATACTGCTGGAGACATGGCCCGGGGTTTGTCTGACCACTCGCCCCGATATGTTCGAGTGGGTGAGAGGCCCCGCACTGGACGGGGGGGGCTGGAGATTATTGGATTGGGATTTACAGAGTAAGGAGGTGTTCCAGGGTCTCTGAGCAGATACTAAAGACTTCTTTGCAGAAAACATGGACTCGGTGCAGTCTGGGGTTACGATGTGGGAAGCCTATAAAATGGTGCTACGAGATAGGGCCCAGCACCGGATAACCTGGGCAAAGAGGATGGCCCAGGGAGAACTTGCCACACTAGAGGCCCAAATTCTTACACTAGAACGACGGCACCTCACCCATAGAGACCCGCAGGTGCTGAGACAGGGAGCTTGTCGTGGATTCGGCACTGGACAGGGCAGACTCGGCGCCGGACGAGTCACAATCGGTGCCGACTACAGTCGTTTTGGCGCCACATCGACGCCGGGTTGTTGACTGTTCTCCAGAAGCTTCTGGAAAGAGTTTGGCATCACCAGATGTTTTCTTGCCTGTGCCTCCCTTAAAGTTTGTGGACTCTGCAGGACTCCCGCCTCCTCAGGAGCCCCCGGCAGGCTCCCCGCCTCCTCAAGAGCCCCATCAGGACCCCCATTCGTCAATGGGGCTCCCTTCAGTTGGACATTGGTCGCACCCTCAGTGTCTGGGGAGGCTTAGCTTACAGCCCTCACCTACAGATGAGCTGCTGTCCCCTCCACGGAGGGCTACAGAGGCCGGTGCGGCTTTTCTGAGAGTGGTCTCCTTGGCCACTTGGATTATATATATATATATTATCTACTGGCGGTCGCCAGTAGATAGTTATAGTTACAACCTAGTTTACATAGGAAATCTCAAAATTCTATTTTGAATAACTTTGCCGCCGGTTGACGAATCCTCTCGAAATTTTCAAAACAAATGGGGCGCTCCATTCAGCTCCTACCCTGAACGTCTCGGGGTGATTCGTCAAGTGGGGGCCGAGTAAAAGGGGGGGTCCCAAAACGCGTTTTCCCCATGCATTTTTCCATAGGACCTTTAGTTGCAGCTACAGCCCGAACAGCTGAACAGAATTACGTGAAATTTGGCAGAGAGGTAGCCATAAGGTCAAGGAAGTGCCTTTTGCAGGTCTGGTGTAAATCTGTTCAGTATTTCCTGAGAAAATAGCATTTAAAAGCATATCAATATCTATACGCGCGCACCCTGCCGTGCGCGAGCGCAATTCTGATTGGTTGTTAGATGTCGGTAAACATTCGAATCGGTCGAAACCAGGAAGTGTCGGCTGCCATTTTGTCTCTCGCAGTCTGAGGGGGTGAAAAAAAAAGGCGGAGAACGTGAACGGGGGCAGAGTGGACAGTTCCTGACCCCCTAGCCTTGGTCAGGGGGTCACAGAAGGACCCCCAAGGGAGAAAAAACAATTTTTTTTTAATAAAAAAATCGCGAGGTGCGCACGCCACGCACTGCGAACCGTGGGTGGTCGGTGCGCGAAGCGCACCGAGCGCCCACAGCGTGCGCACGGTGCGCGCACGGTGAAAAACCTGAAAAAAAATAAAATTAATAAATACATAACTTAGCATTTAAAAAAACGTACAAATTCAATGAAAAAACCATAGGTTTCACACACGTTATAGTTACGAATTAGCATTTAAAACACCTTGCAAATTCACTTAAAAAAACCATAGGTTTCACACATGTTATAGTTAGCTGGACATTTCACTCGTAAAAAACCAATGAAATTCCCCCGTTATAGTTAGTGCAGGCAACTATAACTCACCCGACCGCAATCCTCTGCTGATGACGTCAGATATTACATCACTGATGACATATGTGTCTTTATGAAAAATAAATATTTGTAATATATGTATAGCTAAAGATTAATGGAAGAAGACATGGGTAAATAAGTGTCTAAATACAGTGATGTAATATCTGACGTCATCAGCAGAGGATTGCGGTCGCGTGAGTTATAGTTGCCTGCACTAACTATAACGGGGGAATTACATTGGTTTTTTACGAGTGAAATGTCCAGCTAACTATAACGTGTGAAATCTATGGTTTTTTCAGTGAATATATATATATATATATATATATATATATATTCACTGAAAAAACCATAGGTTTCACACATGTTATAGTTAGCTGGACATTTTACTGATAAAAAACCAATGAAATTCCCCCGTTATAGTTACTGCAGGCAACTATAACTCACGCGACCGCAATCCTCTGCTGATGCTAATACTGTATTTAGACACTTATTTGCCCATGTCTTCTTCCATTAAATTTTAGCTTTACATATATTACAAATTTTTTTTTTTCATAAAGACACATATGTCATCAGCAGAAGATTGCGGTCGCGTGAGTTATAGTTGCCTGCAGTAACTATAACGGGGGAATTTCATTGGTTTTTTATCAGTAAAATGTCCAGCTAACTATAACATGTGTGAAACCTATGGTTTTTTCAGTGAATTTGCAAGGTTTTTTAAATGCTAAGTTACTTTACGCCATTCGTGGCGTGCGCGCCCAGTTAACGCAGTTCGTTCCGTGCCCGCACGGTGCGCTTCGCGCACCGCGCGCCCACTTTACGCAGTTAGTGCCGTGCACGCACAGTGGTCACGCGGTGCGCTGCGCGCACCGCGTGCCCACGTTAAGCGGGATGGGCCATTAAGCGGGATGGGCCATGTACGCACGATGCGCTTCGCGCACCGTGCGCACATGGGGGACATATTTTGCGCATCTTTGTGAAATGTATTCTTCGGGCACCATTTGCACACGGGGTGGGGAGAATGTGGATAGTTTTTTTTTTTTTTATAATTTTTTACCGTACGGTAAGCGTAATCGGCTTGGGGGTGGTTTGGGGACCCCTGTATCAATGCTGGGTGGTTAGGATCTCATGAAACTGCCTCTTTACATATATTTGGGGTACGTTTTTGCTGCCCAACTCAGGAAGCGAGAGAGAAAATGGCCGCCGCTTCCTGGTTTCGACCGACTCGAATGTTTACTAAGATCTAAGAGCCAATCAGAATCGCGCTCGCGCACGCCACCGTACGCGTACGGTAAGCGCACGGTAAGCGCACCGTAAGCTGCCACAGATATATATATTGATTTAAAGGCTATTTTCTCAGAATCTACTGAACAGATTTACACCAAACCTACAAAAGGCACTTCCTTGACCTGGGGACTACCTCTCTGCCAAATTTCATTAAATTCTGTTCAGCCGTTCGGGCTGTAGCCCTGTCTAAAGGTCCTATGGAAAAATGCATGGGAAAAACGCGTTTTGGGACCCCCCTTTTATCTCAGCCCCCGCTTGACGAATCCCCCCGAGACTTTCAGGGTAGGAGCGGAGCGTAGCGCCCCACCTATTTTGAAAAATTCGCGAGGATTCGTCGACCGGCGCCAAAGTTATTCAAAATAGAATGTTGCGGATTTCCTATGGAAACGTGGTCCTAACTATAACTACCTACTGGCGACCGCCAGTAGGTAATATATATATTTATATATGCATATGTGTGCGCGTAGAGAGGTAGAGAGAGGTAGAGGTAGAGAGGCAGAGAGAGGTAGAGAGTAGTAAAGAGAGAGGCAGAGAGAGAAGTAGAGAGAGGTAGAGAGGGAGAGTAGAGAGGTAGAGTAGAGATTGAGTATTAGAGCATGAGTAATAGAGAGTGAGTAGTAGAGAGTGAGTAGTAGAGAGTAGTAGAGAGTGAGGAGTAGAGAGTAGTAGAGAGAGAGTAGTAGAGAGTGAGTAGTGGAGAGTGAGTAGTAGAGAGTAGTAGAGACTGAGTAGTAGAGAGTGAGTAGTAGTGTAGTAGAGAGTGAGTAGTAGAGAGTAGTAGAGAGTGAATAGTAGAGAGTGAGTAGTAGAGAGTGAGTAATAGAAAGTAGTAGAGAATAGTAGAGAGTGAGTAGAGAGTAGTAGAGAGTGAGTAGAGTAGAGAGTAGTAGAGAGTGAGGAGTAGAGAGAGCGTAGTAGAGAGTGAGTAGTAGAGAGTGAGTAGTAGAGAGTGAGTAGTAGTGTAGTAGAGAGTGAGTAGTAGAGAGTAGTAGAGAGTGAATAGTAGAGAGTGAGTAGTAGAGAGTAGTAGAGAGTGAGTAGTAGAAAGTAGTAGAGAGTAGTAGAGTGAGTAGTAGAGAGTAGTAGAGAGTGAGTTGTAGAGAGAGAGTAGTAGAGTGAGTAGAGTAGAGAGTAGTAGAGAGTGAGTTGTAGAGAGTAGTAGAGAGTGAGTAGTAGAGTGAGTAGAGAGTAGTAGAGAGTGAGTAGTAGAGAGTAGTAGAGAGTGAGTAATAGAGAGTGAGTAGTACAGGATAGAGAGTAGTAGTAGAGAGTAGCGGAGAGTGAGCAGTAACAATCCACTTACTGGCTACCTCTCCAATCACTCATTGACGTAGATGCTCGTCTTTGACCCTGTACAACTCTCAGCTGCGTTTATGATTGCGCCACACAGATACCAGATACATGCAGCAGTAAGCATGTTAGGACCCGTAGTTTTACTTTCCTATTATAAGTACAGGCCTGCTAGACCCAGCAATCTTGCTGGTTATCTATCAGTGTTATAATCCGCAAAAACATGTGCTCCCCTTGTAAAGCTTTGGCGAGCTTAACTTCTAATATAAGATGTTCGCCTTGAGGATGTACAAAGGGCAATGTTTTGCACCTGGTGTTCACAGCAGGCCTTGTTGGAAGTCTCCCTCATGACATGGGTGCCAGTTGGCAGCAATGGCGTCTGATTGGTTTTCACTGGCCCTCTTTGTACGATGTACAGCATTAAATCATGTGGAAGCAGATTTCCGTTATTCCTCCATTCCGCCTGGGATCCGCATATCCACGTATGCCTCATGCTTTTAATCTTTTAATTAGAAAAATGTCTGTCACATTCTTCTTACAACGGGACTTGATAGGAGCCGAGCTGCTGTCCCCTCGGCCCCGTGATGCAAGCCGAGCTGGGTGACACAGTGGCGTTATGAAATCTGCCCGCCCTGTCATACCTTGATCAAAGGGGCCTGGCTCCCTTCCAGTAAAGCCATGGCGGCCTTCCCATAAAGAAGAAAGGTGAAATTTCCAGTGGTGTGAGTCAGTGTCTGGGAATGGTCGTGTACATCTGACATGACAGGAACAAGGGAGGTCGGCCGGGCTGGCGTGCCGTGCACGCGCATGGCTGCGTGCTTTCACTTTAAACTGCATTTAAAGTGAAAGCACGCGTGTTCAACAAGATGGCGGCAGACTGTGCACTGTTCTTACATGCACGCGCATGCTGTTAGGTTTGGACAAATGGCAAGAGCAGCCATCTTTGTCTATCCCTGCGCGTGCATGTAAGGCTTTCGGAGAATCGATTCCAAAAGGTAATCGCAATAGCGAGTGCGGCGCATGCGCTGCTTTCGCTAGGCGAGATCTAAAAAGTACGAACGGACAAAAGGGAGGAGGCAGAGTGAGGAGCAGGGGTGAGAAAGATGAGAATTGTTGTGGAGAGTGAGATAGTGGGAGGAGATGAAATAGAGGGAGCAGAGAGGAGGAGACAAACGTAAGAGAGGAGAAAGGACAGAAGAGTCCAATGAAAGTAACAAGCATTGGCATAGCCAATAGGTCTCGCCTTTGGGACCTTATAAGCGTTTAGGTATGCAGCACATTATCCGATGTATTGTGTTGCTAGGTATTGAATAGCTGTACAATTACTATTTATTGTGTTATGCAGTCTGATTTATGACGAAATGCTTGCCTCTTCCGCGTGCTGTATGCATGCTTTTCAATTGAATAACATGTGTATGTGCTTCCTACGGTGCATTCTTCTATGTTGGGAAGATGCTTAAAATAGAACACACTGACCAATTTAACAAAAGAGCATTTCAATTTGTGCCAATCTCTCCTGCTTCACACTGTCCCTTTAAAAAGAACAACTGTACTGCGGTAAAAATCAAGGTAAAGCAACAGAAAACGAGGAACAGGACATCAAACCAGAGATCCATACTGACCACGATCTCATGATGTGCTGAGGAAAGGGTAATTGGGGGAAGGGGCGGGGGGGGAAATCCTATGTAATTACTTATTTCTAGAGCCTGGCCCAATCACCATTTGAAGGTCTTCAAACACCGCCCTCACAAGCTAGCAACCCCCACAACCCCCATGCTTCATAATTACTTCTATGTTTTACATAACACAAAAAAGACACCTTTCAGCGGCCTCTGAGCATTGTAGACGCTATGTGACATAACGGAATAGTAGAAACATTAATTAAATGTAGACAAAAGCAGGAGCGAGAGAGTACATCGTGCAACAGTATGGCTGCAGTCCATACAAGTATTCCTGGTCTACCTAGATTCACAAAGCAAGTCACAGCAAAAACAGCTGCCATGCCCATCATCCGATCTAACCATTCCCCTACATGCCCACAGCACGTTACCTCTGAAATAATTCATACTCCAGCTCCGCCTCAACGTGGATCCCTGCATTAGGAATAAGCTGCCAAATTCAAGCATCCACCTTGGGCATGGCTGATTCCCTTGAGGTATCTGAACTCAAGGCTACGGTGCGAGTGTTCGTGGGAGCAGAAGGAGGCAAAAGCAGTTGCACAATGTTGCAATGATTCAGATTTCACTTAAAAATGTGTGGCCTATAAAAATTCTAATCAGAGCTAGAAATTCAAATGTGGTGTGGTATTTCAGAAGAAACAAATGCAAGTGAACAGGACTCTCACTCAGAAGGACAAAGGCAGACAAAAAAAGCACAGGCAAAGCCAACATGTCTGGCTTTTGCTAGCTATGTGGTTTCCAATGAAAGTGTTTTGGTTTCAATTGATTTTTCTTTTACTTATAGCATTTACTGTGTCACTGCAGTTATATCTTAAAAACAGAGACAACTTATTAATAAAGAAATTTAAAGTTACCTGGGTAAATAAATAAAAGGGAACATGGGAAAGGAATCCATGGAAAGACAGCGCACTGAAGTGCACCCATTTTTAGGTTACGTGCAAATACAGTCACTCACGGCAGAATAGAGCTAATGACTGAAGTGGGCTGATCCGCTACTAATACTGTATGTGGTCATGAGAGGAAGCAAAATATGAATTATGCTCAAACAGACCAATGGATGTAGAGGGTTAACCCAAACCCTCCTTTGTGTAGGTTTTATTTTGAATATATGAAACTAGTGAAACAACTAAACACATTTCTAGGCAGACCTCATCACCAAGCCCATTGTGCTGCTGCCATGCCACAGATTTTCTGTGTCTCTATGTTTTACTCTTCTACAGAGATTATCCCCTCGGGTCCGTCACTGGCCTTCTTGAAATAATGATTTGCCCTGATGCCCTACGCGACTGTAAGTGTTGTGGAACCTAGTCTAAAGGAAACCAGCAGCACATTTGAAAGGTAACAAACTATTCATGTTCGCATAAAGCGACAGAATAAACTGAAAATAAAATACAGGGGTGGGTCACATCGGCTTCCAGCCACAGCATTCAAACTGCAACTCCCCCAGAAAAATATGTATTTGTGCAGCTGAGACCCAAACGCAAACCGATTTCCTCCAGTTCACTAACGAATGGCCCTAACTGACGGAAGGCCCGGCTCCCTGAGACAGTTTGTTATGCACCGTTGGGCACTTTGTCAACCACTGAGTCAGAAGGCTGTGCTCGAAACGACTGATCAATTTAAGCATGCATCCTAGAGCTTGGAAGACAAGTCCGCATTTGATTATATATTTATATATATATTAATCGGGGAACTTACAAAAAATAAGAATAATCGGTCGTACTAAAAGATACGCCAATGGGGTGATCTCAAAGCTATGCACACCCTTGGGACTAACAGTGACCGAGCAACACACCCCCACCGAAGTTCTTGAGCCTTGGACGGACTTCCAGAGCACAGTGCGGTCAAGATGCCCATCAGCATTGTACAGTAGCTGCAGCCAGGCCCTAGATGAAACGCAAATGCACACAGGGTTCCTACAGGCCACATCACATCAGAGTTAGCTACTGCCGAGCTTCTAGATATAACCGTTCGCAATACAGCTGGAAATGGAGAAAAAAAGAAAAACCAGCACTGGCACACAATGGAAGAAGGAGGGGCCCGACGGGGGGAGGGAGGGAGGGAAAGGTAAAGCGCGCCATGCATGTGTTGTGCTGAAACGCCGCGACCCGTATGTGTGCATATCTCTTTTCCATCCGTCCCCGTGCACATCTCCTGTCCGTCCGTACGTGTGCACATCTAGCTTTAGAATCCGTATTGATTCCAAAAGGCCCTCGCATGGCGAGAGCAATGCATGCGTGCTGCTAACGGCAGGCGAGACCTAAAGAAAGGGGGGAAAGGGAGAGTGAAATTTGAGGAGAGAGGGAGAAACAGAAGGAGCATGAGGGGGAGAGACAAAGGGAAGAAGGCAAAGTGACTTGAAAGTATGAAGAGAGAAAGAAGTGGAGAGAAAAAGACAAAGGGAGGGATGACATAGGTGAGAAAATGAAAGAAGGAAATACAATAAAATTAAACAGGGTGCAGTGGGTTAAGTGAGTGAGAAAAGGAGAGAGAGACATAAAGCTAAGACCAGAGAGAAGGAGAGGAAGATGGAAAGATAGAGGCAGGAGAAGAGATTTAGAGAAGCACAGAGACGGAGAAAGGAATGAAGGAAAGAAAAACGTGAAAATGGGGAAAAGAGTGGAATGAAAAGAGTGCAGTGAGTAGAAACAGGGCATGAGTGTGGAGGTGGAAGAGGGAAAAGGAGAAATATTAAAAAAAGGACTAAGGTGGGAAACAAAAGTGGGAAGGAGTGTAAAGGACAGAGAAAATAATAGTTTGAATGCTGTTGTCAGACGTTTCTAAATCTGCAACTTGAAGGGGGGACATAGAGACTCACACACACATTTCTTTTCAATATATTTTCACAGAGTTATCAAGCCCTGCATTACCACCTTCGTGACTCTTTACAGACATGGACCCCCCCTAACTGGGGGGTCCAACTAGGGTGGCAGTGGAGTGTGGCTTGACCTTTTTTCCCTCCCCGAATACCCCTATCACAGCCAACCCGGACTTTACACTTGGACGGGATCCAGGCTTTTTCCCTGCCTGGGAGAGAGGCGAGTGCAGGGTACTCCAAGATCTCTACCAGGGCAGCAGATCAAGTCATTCAACCATGCAAGTCTGATTTCTGTCTACCTGACAAACTTAGGCATCAATATTTTCAGTTTTGACACTGAGCGCTTTATCCCCCTAATGCCGGTCACTCACGCCCCTAAAGAAATTAGTTTGCCAATTTGAGGGCTCAAAAGGTCTGATCTCCAAGACCTACATCCTCCTACAGCAGTCTTGCTTCCTGCCTGGCCACCCGTACCAGATAAAATGGGAATCGGAGACCGCAATAGACATCACGCAGAAACAATGGGAGCTGTTGTTGTGAGAAATCCGCAAGGCACATAGAAGTATCTTGCATCAAGAGTCCGCCTACAAACTGATGTTCCAATGGTATTATAGCCCAGCCCGCCTGCACGCTGTTACCCATGATTTCCGCTGCTTGTTGGAGAAGTGGGGTACAGGAAGGTAACTTCAAACACATTTGGTGGAAATGGCCCAAATCACACTCTTCTGGAAAGAGGTCCTGGAACACAATAAAAACACTTTGCCGGAGATTTACTAAGGTTTTACATCATGTTTACATCTCAAAAGTGACATTCAATTCGGCACAAGATCTTTTTTCTAATTTACTTTCCACTGAAAATAATGTGAAATTAATGCAAAGCAGGGCAGAGCGCTACTTTGTATCACTTAGCGCCAAGGGGGCGTACCATGGGTGGAGCCTGGGCGTTCCCAAGCAACCACCCAAGGTATCTGACGCTAAACCCAATTTACTCAACAAAATAAACAGGGTTTAGAATAAGAAAACTGCGGCCTTTTGCAGTAGGCACAACAAAGGAAAAATGCTTTCATTTCTCCTTGCTTTTCTGACTTTGAACGTGTACTGTACTATACAGCACACATACAGAGAGGGAAAAGGGTTAAAGACTTTTGCATAGTATTTTGTACTGGTCCAGTACAAAACCTATGCTAGACTCACGGAGCCACCCTTGCACTATGGTGCAAAGGTGTCTCCGTGGCGCATGGCAGCTGATTTCACTGCCAGCACTAGGGAAAGGGGAGAAGAGTGCCATATTTCAATAAATTTGGCACTTGTCTGCTCTCTCCTTCTCATGCAGCACAGCATTTGCGGCTGCTGCACTGCGCTGCATGAGTAAGTGGTAAATCTGCCCCTTTGTGGTTTCCGATCCCAGCAAACTACTGACTCTGCCCAACAACACTCGAAGCTATGACCCATACGGACTGGTATCTAATCCGTGATATGACGGGGACGGCCACACAATTAGTAGCCTTGGCCTGCAAGACTACAGTCTCCCCTCCTATTACCTCCTGCTTTACTAGACTCTGGCATACACTAGTGATGGAAATCTTGCACATAAGCTCTCTCACCGATGAGAAGTTCACCCGGCTATGGCAACCCCTCCGTGATTGCTTCCAACCACCCAAACTAAGTGCTCTTCACCTGTTTGACTGATGCTCTTGACTGATGAGGATTTTTGTTTTCCTTGCGTTCAGCACTCACCACTGCCATGGTTGCTCATGACTGCCCCTAAACAGCCCCCACACACCTGACCTCCTCCCCGCCTGAGCCTCTGGCTTCTTTGTCCAGCCCTACCTGCGCTTTATTGCAGTCCTTCTCTCATCGGCTTAGAGAGTATAGGGATCACTTCCCCTCTTTTTTTTTTTTTGTTGCATATTTATATAGCGCGAACTCGACTCGAAGGTATTGGAGCGCTTTACATGAGCACCGTATTTACATTACACATTCAGGCACGGGGAGATTAAGTGATTTGCCCAGAATCACAGGATGTGGACGCGACCCCGAGGCTCGAACCCTCGATTCCAGCACCAAAGTCGGCAGTCTAGCCGATGGACCACATCCCTGTTACCCATCGTTGGGTCTATTATCCTCTTACCTGGAGGAGGTTTTCGTTTTCCTATCTTTTTTGTTTCTTTTGTGTTGTGACGATACCGGCCTGGAGTGGCATTAGGTCTCAGTCTGGGCACTATCACTCTCTTGTGCGCCTGTCACGTAGAAGAACAAATTGGGTGTAAACTTTAAGTTGAAATCCTCCCTGGACCTGCTATACTCATAATGTATTGGTATGGAGTGTAGCTCTCTGTGAGCCTCAGCTGATACAATCCTATTGAGTTTGTCTTGATAAAACCTTTAGCAGATTCTCTTCCCTTCTTCGGGTTTTTCCATACCTCTCCTCTCGCTCACTTTCTGAACTGTGACAGGGTCAATTTGTATGGCTCGCCGTGTTTTTTTTCCCCAAACATATTTTTACTGCAATTTAATTTACATCAGTCGGATATATCAGCTCATAGCATTGCATGAAATACAGTTTAAAGTGCAGCTTAGCGTTACCATAAACAAAGTGCTCCTAGGCCACATCTCATATCACTAATCTTATCACAGCCACTGAGGACCGGGCAGGTAATATAAGCTCAGGGACCTGTGCCTATGGTGACTTCTATAGTGTTGTAGCACCCCAGCATATTGCTTAGTACTTATACAATTTACCCCTTTCGATAATATACAACCTAATATAAAGAGGGGCCTTCAGGGAAAGTCACTCAGTTTATATTAAACAAAAAACAACTATTAACCAACCTACGGTGCAGGGGGGTCAAGGTTACGCAATAGCATGTCAAAGAAAGGGATAAAGGCCTGGGAAGTGTGGTGTACAGGGGGAGCGGTCAGGGGATCTTGGTCTCTGCCAACTTAGCCGCTGGCTACTGTGTCATCTTCCCCATATCCCAGACAAGCTGGAGGGAGGCATCACCCAGTCTCCACGTTGTTGCCTAGGTGCTTCTGTGTTCCATTCCTGTATTCTCCCTTCTCCCCAAGTCCACCATCACCCCTATTGGGTCCCCGACTACTTGGGTGTGCTCCCCATTGGATTAGATACTGTCACCACTCCCCTCTGCCCCAATACGATCCCATTCAGGATGCTCCCAGGCTTCAAGAACCTCTCTCCAGAGCTCCGCGATAGGGCGGCGCCTCCACCCACGCAATTCTTCTCTAGCCAGGACTCTTCCCTCAGCCCCGTCCAGTGGGTCACATCCCGTTTCCAGGCCCTTATCGTGGGCCGACCAACAGTTTTCCAGGCCATTGCTGTCCTCCTCCTAGCCAGTACTAAGACAAGATCCAAAAATCTTTTTCCCACCTTCCGTTTGTGTGATTGGGGAAATAGCCCCAGCAGACAGACTTCGACCGTGGGTTCCAGCGCACGCCCCACCGCCGCTCTCTACCAACATCAGCACTTCCTCCCAGAATTTGCGTAGTGTAGTACAGCTCCAGGTTGATGGAGCGTAGATATAATCTGACGTCTACCTTTATCAATTCTCACTTGTAAACGTAAACGATTAATACGAAAAATATTTCTGGATGAAAAACGTGTTAATTTGCTAAGTCAAAAAATGTGAGAAATACATGATGCATCGCAAAAGCATGCAAAGTGTTTTAACACTAAGGGGTCAATTCCGATTCCGTTTGGAAATCGAACCGACCGACATGGACCGTGAACAGTGTCCGACTGACACGTACAGGCACCGTACGACCCGTGTAGTACGAAGCAACGCCCGTGACATACAACTGATTCGTACGGAATACAAGCGGTACGACCGAGCTGTACGGAAACCAGTGATTCGCCCGGAAACAGGACGCGATTCTCACCGACCGACACGCACCAGGAATGAACCCGACCGACAAGTACCCGCGATATCCGACCCGCGCAGTACGATGCAATGCGTGTAAAACCAGACCGACTCGCATGGAGCTTAAGCCGCATGACCGACACGCACAGAAAACAGGGACCTGAAGCAATAGAGATCTCCGCGACCGACGCGTATGAAACACAGAAGAAAGTCAGCATGATAGACTCAGAGAAGTCCGCATGAGCCAACATCAGCGTCCGTCACGGTCAGAAGAACATCTCTTTCATGCCTAAAAAACCTAAAGGAAAAAAAAATAAAAGGACCAAACAAGCAGTGTCAAAGTCAATAAATATATTTTTTTTAAAAACGTGGAGCACAGACACACCCACAACTCCACCTATATAAAGGCCACAAATCACTACCATGATCCTTTGCAAATTCAAGAGATCAGCCAGCAGAGAACATCATCAGACAGCAACCACAGACACACTCACAACTCACCCATCACACAACCTTCACACCATTAGCACATCTCCAAAAGCACTCACACATACACCCAGCAAAACTGACACTCACCCACCCTCACTTGCACCCTCACACACACATCACTTCCCACCACCACCCATCACCATGCCCCCAAAGAAGAATCCAAAGTTCACAGATAGTGAGTTAGAAGTCCTGTAGATGAAATCCTCAGAGTAGAGCCACATTTGTTTGGTACATTGGTGCAAAGGACCCCCATGTCACAGAAAACAAGATGTGGGCGAGGATTGTGGACAAGATCAACGCACAAGCACCAATGTTGCAGACAAAGATGACATCCAGAACAGGTGGTATGATGTGCGCAGCAGGATCAAGAAGCTCCTTGAGAAGGATCACGCCTTGAGTCAGCGCACTGGTGGTGGCCCTCCTGCCAAACCAGTATACTTCAGGACCTGGGAGGAGAAGGTGCGGGACATCCTACCACCAGAGAGCGTCCATGGTCTATCAGACATACCAGAGCCTGGTGAGTAAACAACCAATATACTCAATATTGTGTGGCAATACAAACACATCACTGTCAAGGGGACAGTGAAACCATGCACCGTTAGCAAAGCCACAGTAAACAATAGATAATCATCCCAAGATGTGTATGCTAGTCAGACAAACACAATACCTGCCATCTAATAGTGACTTGTAACTGTGTCATGACATGTACAAACCTACCAACAAATAGAGCAAGGCAGTGGTACAAATCTAAATAAACACTGTCAGACATTTTGCCACCACAAACACACTACCTCTCAGTGAACCTGACTGACGGGAAGGAATTGTGGGTATGCAGGTGAAGTGAGTGTATCCAAAAGCATGATGGAGTTTGTAGTCACAGATAATGCCCCCCCTCCCAATTGGCCCATCAAGACCTCTCTGAACCATGCTCACATCACAGGGAGTGGAAAATAACTGACAAGATGGCTGACAGTGGGTTCTGCTGTGGGGAGCACAAGGCCCTGGTAGGGGCTGTGCTCAAATCAGAAGCAGGACACCACTGCCTGACATCCTGAACACCAACTTGCACGCCCTGCAACGGAAGCACGTTCCATGGTGGGATGTCTGGCCGGGTGGGAAGGAGGACTGACAGCTCTGACCATACTTACCAGCATGTTTCATCACACACACCCCTCAACACAAACTCCATTCAACTCACCTTGGATAATGCATTGTCTCACACTCTATTTAAATATCACCCAAAGATACACCACACTGGGTTCTGCTGTGTGAAGCACAGGGGCTCTTTTTGTACTTGTAGTCAAACAAACACCAGAACTGCACTGTCAGCCATCTTGCCATGGCTGTCACACTCCCTCACAGGGAAGCAGAGTAAAAAGGAAGGAAGTATGGGCATGCTGGGAAGGGGGTGTAGCCAAGAGCATGATGGGAGTTGCAGTCACACACAATCCTCACTCACCTACATGGCCCAGCAAGCTCACACTGAACCATGCTCACCTCACAGGGAGTAGAAATGGACTGACAAGATGTCTGACACTGGGCTCTGTTGTGGGGAGCACAAGGCCCTGCTGGGAAATGGGCACCAACAAACACCAGGACTGCACTGTCACCCATCTTGCCATTGCTGTCACACTTCCTCACAGGGAAGCAGAGTCAAAAGGAAGGAAGTATGGGCATGCTGGGAAGGGGGGTGTAGCCAAGAGCATGATGTGAGTTGCAGTCACAGACAATCCTCACCCACCTACATGGCCCAGCAAGCTCACACTGAACCATGCTTACCACACAGGGAGTGGAAATGGACTGACAAGATGTCTGACACTGGGCTCAGTTGTGGGGAGCACAAGGCCCTGCTGGGAACTGGGCACCAACAAATAACAGGACAACATTGAATGACATCCTGAAAGTTAACCTGCACCCACTGCAATGGTGGCACGCTTCATGATGGGATAACTGGCCTGGGGGAGAAGGAGGTCCTGACTTAAAACAAATACCACCGATGCTGGCCATACACACACCTTCTCTGCTAAAACACATTGCACACGTGGTACCAGTCACTCACAAAGTAAATGCCCGGGCAAGATGGCTGACACATGGGCCTGATAAATGATGTGGCTGCAAATCACAGATATGCACTGGCCAACCCAAACACGTCTGCACTCACAGCCATTGCAACCATATGTTCAAACTCACTGTCTGGGGATGCAGTGTCCAGGGGTGCCCCCTGGCCTCACTGTGAAGGTATGTCTTGCAGATGACAAGTGTGGAGATCCATATATAGTACATAGCACAAAACACACAGGAACTCACATATACATCATTGACAGGAGACACCTGACAGTGAATACCAATGACACAGTGACACCAATATAGCTGACACTGTAACATGGTCTCATTCACACAAATTGCTGTTGTGAGCTGCATTCCACTTCTACATCGTTCTGCAACATATGCATCCTTCACACAACACACTACTCACTGTCATAGACACAAGGTCTAACCTGGACTGCATTGGAGGAGACATGCTACTCACAGCAGCAACACCGCAACACACACACCACTGGCTATCACTGTCATGAGCATGGAAAAGCCAGAGAGCTGCCGTGCTCAATCCATATCACCATGGAGAACATTGACAAGATAAATCACTTCAGCACGTACAAAACTCAGCACCAGCCTCATTAGCTACGGTGACATCATCACTTGTATGAAATGAGATGGGAACTAGAAACACAGAAAAAAACAGGTTATCTCAAGAGATCACAGGCATACCGGACTGTGACCATGTTGTATCAACACACCAATGTGACGCACAATATGACGCACAAAGACTAGCATAAATTGGTACCACACATGCCCCAATCTTGCAATATATCTAAGTGGAATTGCACGTATGTCCTCGTTAAAGGTCAAATGTGTACAGGGATGACACACCTGTGTCAGCCACGTGATGGCCCTTGAGTAGCAATGGCCATGTACAATCAAATCTATCCATGAGCTGGTCATGCACACACTTCGACATGCACATTGAAATGCTTCATGTTGGCTGGACAATGTGCTACAACAATATCAATCTCTGTTCGTGACAACTTTGGACAATGCAGTGTACAGGCACACATCTTGACGTACAGTAGCAAATGTCCTGTATGTGAACCGTTGATGCCTGTAGAAACATAACTTACATTGTGTGTCTCTTCCAAACACAGGTGGTGCTGGGGACACAGCAGCAAACAAAGAGGAGTCCCTGTCCCAGACTCCGGTGGACCCTGAGCTCTCTGGTGTGGATCAGTCTCTGTCCTCTTCGGATGATGAAGAACAACCTGGCACCTCCGGTGTGAGTCATCATGCAGCACCAGCAGTACAAACATCTGCACCCATGCCTCCAACATCTGGCAAAAGACAGAGCACCCCCGCCAACACGGACAGACCAAGGACACAGAATTCTGACAGCACAGGGACACAGCCCACCCAGGAAGCTACGGACAACACCACCAGTAACAACACCGAAGGGGGCCCAGGGTCACCTGTGCGTGCCACCGCAGGTCCTGCCCGTGTGGCTAGGGGTTGTGGGAGGGGTGGTAGGCAGAGGTCACGGCTTGTAGAGGGGTTTGGACTGCATGATGACTTCCAACTGGCACGCATCATAGATGCGTACCAGGATAGCACCGGAGGATTCGGCCAGGTAGTGGGGATCCTCAAGGACAAAGCAAAACCAAAGGAAATGATGGACGGAGTGTTGAACATTGCAAGCACTCACCCCCAGTCAACTGATCTGGGTTTAATCCACCACCGTTCTTTAGCCCACTCTGACACCCCAGTTCAGACATGGCCATATGCAAATCAGTCTGACCCTGTGCCTCATGGGAACAGTCCAGTCCGAACTGCCAAGCCATGTCTTCCCTGGACCGAAAACAAACTTCCTAGGACCGGTTTCTGGCATTTCAGCCGTCTTCAGCCAGGCTTGCTTGAATCCAGTGGCAAAGTGATCCTCAAGGACATTCAACAGGAGCAGGCTGCCCATCATGCTCGCATGGAGTCCAAGTGGGGTGCACTTACTGTGGTGCATAGGGACATACTGACATGCCTCCGCCAGATAATCACCAACATGTCCACACCTCCCTGTGTGCCCACAACATCTGTTGCCGCTAGATCTGCAAATGCCACAGGGAGGGAGGATGAAGAAGAGGGGTCGTCCGAAGAAGGACAAGTGAGACGCAGATGACCATGCACATCCCCCAGGGACACAAAACCTGTTCTGGAAAATGTTCTTTGTGTGCAAACCATTCACCTTGTCGTAGATAACCCGACTCGTCAACATGACATGGAGGGTTTATGTTGGTCTAATGTAGCAGATGACTGTGGACTTTACTCTGGACATTTCAGCTACCAACACTTCCAACTCATCTGTGAACTTTGGATTCCAAACCCAATGTACAGCACCCACCATCCTGTGCACTATCTTCACACAGGTTTGTAAATAAACTCACTATTACACATTACTTCCTCTGTTGTGTTGCCAACTTGGCATGTGTCATGGAGATGATGATCTGCTAAAGAACACAGTGCATGCTAACACCTACAGCAATGTGACCACCGTTATGCGAGTCATGGTGATGTGAGGGAGACACACCACTAGGGCACCACAACACATACTCACCATGGCCATGTAACTCATCGCCTACAATGATGTTGACCAGAAATACAGTGGAATGCACAGACACCACTCCTATCCACAGTCAGTGGTAACAAGCCCAGAGGTGAGGTAAGCAAATGTCAGTCAGATGTGGGAAGACAGACAACGCACATAACAAAGTGAAGCACAGGTTCATTACACATCAGCACCATGTTTATTCCACAACAGTTGCAAGCTAATTCTATGTGACAGTGGACAAACGGTCACCAAGTGTTGAAGAATTGAAGTCCAGGGGTGTGTGGTACATCACTTGATGGGAATCGACAACTTCCACCCTGGGATTGGATTCTGGGGGTTGGGGGTCAGAGTTGACCAAACAACAGGCAATGTACCCTGGGAAGGACAGACATAAGACACAGTCAAAAGCACAGCAGAACAGGATAGAAATGCAATACACATGCACAAAACATGTCACAAGAAACCTCCACAGAAACAAGTTAGCATGTCAACACTATTGTGGAGTACAGACTACCTGAAAGGACACATCACTACACGCATCCAGTCAAGTAGCACACAGACACACTCAAACAGCAACAGAGCAGCACCAACACATTTCAGGCTAACTCTATACATTGACATAACAACCCTGTAAACTCACATTCAGGTGAAGAAGGTGTTGATGAGCTGTGTGCGGACGTCACCCTCATCATCATCATCTCTGGCATCGTGGCCCAGGCCAGGATCCTCCACAGAAGGCGGATGTAGGTCATCGTCATCCTGGATGAGATGCAACTTCTTCCGCACTGCCATGTTGTGTAGCATGCAGCATACATTGAAAGTTTTGCACACCTTTGCAGGGTCATATGGGAGGGCCCCTCCGGTCTTGTCCAGGCAGCGGAAGCGGCTTTTGAGGAGACCAAATGTCCGCTCGATCACCCTCCTGGTCCGACCATGTGCCTCATTGTAGCGCATCTCGGCTGGTGTCACAGGGTTCCTGAGGGGTGTCAGCAACCACGGCATGTTGGGTTATCCGGAGTCACCTACATACCAAAAACTGCACATTAGCTGAGTTTTGAAAGAGGGTGGAATACAACATTGCCAAACACACACAATGGTAAACAGTCAGTAAAAACCGACAAGCCAGGCACGCTGGTTTGGCATCTGTGACATCATCGTTGCAATGCGACTACTCCTCATGATGTAGGCATCGTGCACAGAACCGTGGAAACATGCACACACATGTGTGATACACATGTCCGCTAGACATACCACCAGAGCATTGATGGAGTGGAAATATTTCCTGTTCCGGTATGTCTGCTCATGTGCCCGTGGTGGTACCAGGGCCACATGTGTACCATCAATAGATCCGATGACATTCGGCATCCTCCCCAGTGTATAAAAAGAAGCCTTTATGTCAGTGAGTTGGCCTGGGCTAGGAAACTTGATGTACAGGTCAAGGAAATGCAACATCCCCTCCAAGACATCACGAAGCACACGACTGAACATAGTTTGCGACATACCACCAGCAGTAGCCACAGTGTACTGGAAGGTACTGGTAGCAAAGAAGTGCAGGGCTGCCATCACCTTCACCTTTGGGGTCAGTGTTGTAGGGTATGTCCGGTCAGGTAGCAGATGTGGCGCAAACTGCTCCGCCAACTCCTCAATCAGTGGCCTGGTAAAGCGGTACCATCGGATGCAGTCACGTTCCAGCATGGTTTCAAGGTCTGGGAACATGGACAGCTGATGCCCTGCAGTACAGAGATGAACAAAGGAAGATTGTCCATTCATCCACCCATGCGGTTATGACCAAGCAAAATATCCCATGATACATCATGACAATACACAATGAACTGAGGTGTGTGCTGTTGGGTATAGACACATATGTCACCTACATGCCCATCATCTCACATCTCAAGCCAACATGTCTACATAAGGTCCATGTAGTGCAATGGCAAATAATTAGGCTGTGTCACAGTACCAATGTACTGCTGTCACGTTCCAAACACACACCACAGTGACAAGTGAGGACTGAAGTCTCCCAGGCATCACAGCTCTTTGACAGGCAGATACCCAGGGTCCCTGTATTGCCACATGGACACTGGCATGACATGGAGAATCATGTACACGCCACAAATCAACCATGAGTCCCACAGCTAGTGACCCCTGTTGTCTCTGCAGGTCATACATGGACGTCTCTGAGACACACACACAACATCAATGTTGATGCACAAACCACATGGATGTGAAGACTGTCTCCCATTGGGCACATGGAATCAGACACACCTGAGACACAACATGCACACAGACTGTGGGTGTACATCAGAATTGTGGCTATGGGTCTCGCTGTGACGTACACACCATCCCACCCAGGACTTAGAGTGTATGTGACATGTCATACACATATCCAACCTGCAACTGTGTCCATGACTCCTGCCCATAACTGTACAGTTGCACATCACAGTGGTAATGTGCACAACACACAAAAGGATTCTGTCCCCATGAACCCGTGCACCGCCAGGGAGTGGCTGCACCAAAGTGCCACACAACAAGCCAAATGTTGCCCCCCCTACACACACAGGTAATGCAGCCTTACATGCCATGGGCTACAGTATGGCACATGCTGTGGTGTGGTAGGTGTGCACCTGAGTCCCTGGCAAGTAATTGTGTGTGGAATCCATTAACAAGTCACACCAATGTCAACCGACGCGGGTGACTTCCACAGAGACGCATCACACAGTTGTGGACCGAGCCGTGCGCACGCCTTGGCCAGTGACTGCAATGTTAACCAATGCGGGTGACTTTTATGCATACGCATCGCACAGTTGTGGACCGAGCCGTGCGCACGCCTTGGCCAGTGACTGCAATGTTAACCGACGCGGGTGACTTTTATGCATGCGCATCGCACAGTTGTGGACCGAGCCGTGCGCGCGCCTTGGCCAGTGACTGCAATGTTAACCGACGCGGGTGACTTTTATGCATACTCGTCATGCAGGCATGGACCGAGCCGTGCACACTCATAGCCCATTGAATCGTATGGAGACGGGTGCGTGTGGATTTTCAAACTACGTGTTGTACAGTTAGTTGACCGAGCCGTGCAGACTCCTTGGCTATGGACTGTCATGGAGACGGACGCAAATTCAAAACTTGTTCGAGTCGTGCGCTGGAAATTCAGTTGGCTGCCTACAACAATGTTGCAATTCCTAGGGTGTCATGAAGGTGAAATTTTCAACGATGTGGAAGACGTGTACGAGTCATACAATTCCATGGATTGGCCAGATACATAGGATGCAACCCTGTTGGACCTATCACTTAGGACACATGGCACAGATTCTGCCTCTGCAGCACAGATATAAGGCTGGGTGGTCCCCAGAGAGCTCACTTGCCTGCACTACATGCTACAGAACCACATCTCTGCTACCACTGCTGCTGTCTCTGCATCCTCTGGCTACTGCTATGTCACGTACTCTGGAGAGAGCCCCAGCCTTCACAGAGGAGGAGAACCAGGCCCTGCTGGACGGGCTCCTTCCACAGTACTGCAAGCTGTATGGGAAACCAGGGGAGCAGGTGAGTGTGCAGTCCACTGCCTTCCTAATTGTGCAAGTTGTCTGACTAGCAGTACTAGCAGTGTGTACACCAGTGGCAAGTGTACTCACTGAGTACTTTCAACCCCCAAAGTGTGTAGGTACATGTGATGAACATGTGTTCTGCAGCAAAAGTGCATTTGTGCAAGCTTTAACTTCCTAGGCAATGTTACCATGTCAGACATGCAGGACAATTGTCCATTTCCATGGGTGCACTACCTGTGTACCTCATTTACCTTTGTGATGACTACATGTATATCCAACTGTGTGCAGCACAAATATGTGGCATGTGTGGTAATGGCCTTTTCACTTTGTCGTCCTCACAGGTTGATGCCCACCAGAAGCACGAGATCTGGCTGACCATCGCCCGGGCAGTTAGATCAGTGGGGATCTACAGGCGCAGGATCCGCAACTGCCAGAAGAGGTGGCAGGACCTTCGGGCTGGACCCGGAGGATCGCAAGGGTCCAGCTGAAGCTGTCGCCTCCTCGCAGGAGGGGCGGACACCGGACCCTGACCCCCCCCACATGCTCAGGATTCTGACTGTGGTCTTCCCAGACCTGGATGGGCAGCTGAAGGCCAGACAGCAGCAAGGAGGGGTAAGTCCATGCCTAATCTGTGAACTATGTCTGACATGCTATTTGCAGTCTTTTGGCCTGGTTACACTTCCACATTACGTCGGTCTTGTAGTCCAGGACTCACGTCCCTCAATTATGTAATGCACCCTCCTCATCTGATCCACAGGTGTGGCCCCTACAGTCTGTGATTTGTTTCACTTGGGCACTGTGTCCCTGCAGTCAGCTATGCTTAAGGTTCCGGACAGCGTCTGTTACCGGGACTCCGTTGTGTGCTTCGTGGGTGGGTCAATTGTTTGCACAATGCCTGAGATCTGACATGTGATCTGTGTGTGCCTTTGATATGTGTTCCAATTGCTGGTCTGACTCGCCACATGTGCCTGGGGTATTTAAAACACACCCACGAGGCAGGTGTCTCCAATTTTGGGGCCTCAGGAGTATGTATATCAAGTGTGTCACACTTGCTTAGCCACCTGACTACTGTCCAGTGCTATAAACTGTTTCACGTAGACCTGGGCAGTCATGCCTACTCAAGGGCATTTAGAAACACTCTGTAATACCACTCCTGTGTATCAATTTACAGATTGTGCTTAGTGAAATGTGCCCTCAGGTGTCTGTCTCTGTGTCATTGTGGTGTGGCTTCCTTTTTCGGACAACTGGGGTGTTCATGAGTTTGAGGGTCAGCAGGACATCTGAGATGTGACTATAGGAGACGAGACCTGTGTGACATATAGGTGTGTGTGATCACTTGGCAGTGCACATTGGTGTATGCAACTGTGAAGTTCAGGCAGCTGTGTTTCATTCATATCAGACTGTGAGGTGCTCATGTTCAGGGAGTTGTGTTCGCAGTCACTCATATGTCTGATTTGTATGATGTGGGGTCATCAGAGTCCAGAATATGTTGTTTGCAGGGGATGGACAAGTGCACTTGTCAGCTGCACAGTTTGCTTTACCCATGACCTATGATTGTGACACAGTGCAGACTGTTGTTGTCTGGATGCCCTGCCCCTGTGACAGGAGACAGTGATGACTGACTTTCCAGGCATGCATGTGCCATGGCATTGAACTTGCTATGAGGGATCCTGCAGTGGAGTCAAATGTGCTCCTTGCACCCAATTGTGGCATTGGCTATCAGGACATGAGAACATCATAGTGTGTGTTGCTGGCATGCATCACAAGTATGTGAAATGAGACTCTGGCCATCCCTTCTTCCTGACACCTGTACTGAGTCAGTGGCAAGAGATGTGATGTGTGTATAGTGACAAACTTCTACATGTTCACTTGCATGTCCAACAACTGTGTAGGTGGTGCATGTCTGCACACTGGGGTATTAACATCCAACATGCAACAGACATATGGGTGCAAGTCCAGGAGGGATATGAGTGCCATGGTTGATGGTCAGACTGACAATTGGCTTATTCAAAACAGTGTGAGCACTTTGAGCAGTGTTCAGCTGATGATGCCAGGGCTTACCCTGTGATGTGCTGTACTCACTGTGGTGTGTGCGGTCAGTGCAGGTGACTAATGTTGGTCTGGTTTTCCTAATTCTATCCAGATACATCCACAGCCAAAGGAGGGGACAGCGCCACGGACCAGGAGGAGCCGCAGAGCCAGACTGGGACAGCAAGCGAGGAGTTGGAGGGGCCCAGTGGCACGGAGGGCGAGTGGAACCACACCGAGGAGTCCACAGCACTGTCCACCTCAGCTGAGGACCACAGCAGCTCGGAGGATGACTCCCTTGTGGAGGCGGGTGTCAGCAGCCACCAAACCCCAGCTAGTGAGGCTGTCCCCGCCACCACCAACACCACCACCATCACCACCCTCCCATCGGCTCCCATCCAAGAGGTCAGTCGAGGCTCCCGTGTTCAGGAGCATGTCTCCTTTGTGCCAGGCACTGCACCCCCTGCCCCTGTGTCCCCTGCTGCCCTGAGTGTGGAGTATGTGGACTTGCTTCAACAGATCCATGTAGGGCAGACACCAATGCTGAGTGTCCTCCATGCACACACTAGTCTGTTGACACAACTGGTTGTCGTTCATGGAGGGCATGTCATCGGGCATGTCTGCCCTACAGAGGACCAATCCATGCATGGCCTCCTCCCTGATGGCAGCAGTGTCCCTCCTCCAACAGTCCCTCACCCCTCCTACCTCTGCCCCATCCACAATTCCTAGCACCCTACCTGTCCCATGCCCACACACACCAGCACATTCACCCAAAGCCACAGACACGAGCAGCACACAAACACCGAAACCAATGTCTAAACGTGCAGGCAAGCGGCCTCAGGGGACTGATACCACACTCACAGGGGATGGTTTGCAAACACACACACAGTCATCCACAACCACTCCGCAGTCCTCCGATACCTCTCCCTTCAAGATCCCTTCCCTTGCCTCACCTGCAACCCCATCTCCCAAGAAACTCTTCCTCTGTGACCTTGGCCTCTTCCCCACCGATCCAGCAGATCCAGCGTACAAGGGGAAGAGGAAGTCCCCACAAACAGAGGGGAGTGCCCCTCACATCCGGACACCCTCCCCCAGGCGCAGGCAGACTGAGACACCCACCCGCAAGTCCCCCTGGACCCAGAAGAGCAAGACTCCGCCCCGCAGCTCCACGACACAATCTCCGTCCTCCATCCCCCAGGCCACCACTCCACAGGTTCCCCCGCCACACCCTGCCCCAGGTTCCCCCACCCACAGATACACCACCCCCAAAATGCTCAGGCCCTCCCCCTCTAACACTTGCTCTTACACCCCCACCCCCCCAGTCAGCCTGTTTTTGCCACTGGTGTGGGGACCGTGCCCCTTCCCTCTGTCCTGCCGATCTCACCTGAACCCCATTCCACACCCATGGAGTTAGGCACTGCAGTGGAGTCCACGACCACGCCGTCTGACTTGGGCACTGCAGTGGGGACCCAGTCCACTCCATCTGACCTGCCCACTGCAGTTGTGCCGGCACCCACCCCATCTGACTTGTGCCCCACAGTTGTGACTGCACCCACTATGTCAGACACCTCCACTGCAGTTGCCAGTGACTCTCCTGCACCCACCACCCCTTCAGTGCCTCCTTCTGCTGAGCCCTGATCCTGTCCCTGCGGTGCCTGGCCTGCCCCCATGTATGCCCCTCCAAGTGGATGTCCCCTGTCCTTAGCAGTGCAGGCAAGCAACGTGTGACAGTTGTCACTCACACCCTATTTGGTCTTTAGCTATGGAGTGGACATTGGCCTTTGTTTTTTATGGACTTTGCATTTGATTTTCAAATTTGCTGAATAAAGCATTTGTTGTTATCCTTGTGAATTTGATTTAGCTGTACATTATGTTGATAATGTTTACCATGACCTTGGTGTTATAATGCTGGATTTTCAATGTTGAATTATGAGGTGTTGATGTGATGTACTCCATGTGGTCCATGAGATATGTATCCTATTCTGGTCGGTATCCATGTCATCCTTTGCAGCAAACTGGGTGTGTCATGATTAACAATTTTTGCACATGGATGTAAACATTTTATTTGCATGGTCACATCTGTGGCTTGCACCCATGCACATATGATGTGCTTCCCATTGTCCAATTTGTCTATTTCCCTGACTGTGGGCCCATCTCCACTGGACATGCAGGTGTGGGCATCAATGGTGTAGGAGTGACTGTGTCCTCTGAGGAACTTGCTAGAAATATGTATTAAGTATGTGCAGATGACTTTTTTTTTTTGTTAATCAAGTTTATTGAATTTTTCGGAATTAAAAAACAAACATATTGGTAGCACCCATACACATTATACAAGTACTTTGTATTAAGCGGGATACAATTGGCTCAAAAGACACTTGTGGGTGAAACCCTACCCGCGCCCGTTGCTCAGCACATACACTACCAGTTGGACCTTTAAAACTGGCGATAAATTAAATCATTTGCCCCATATTTTGCCAAAGAGTTCTGGGCAGCTTCGGGCCTCGAAGAGGGGCTCCTCTTGGGTACCACACCAGTCCACCCCCCGCCTCCAGGCCCTCATGGTGGTCGGCTTGTCCTGGGACCAAAGCACAGCAATATCACGCTTTGCCACCGCCACAACCATGCCCAAAAGACGCTTATCGGCCCGTGATCCGTCAGGGCCATCAAACACTCCCAGGATCAGACACAGCGGGTCATGAGGGACCTCCCACTCAAGAGCTTGCGTAAGTTCGCGCTCCAACCCTGCCCAGAACAGGGCAAAAGCGGGGCATTGCCACACCATGTGATAAAAATCGGCAGGGGAGTTGGTGCAGCGCGGGCACGCTGGAGAGGACCGCAAGCGAGTGCTGAACATTCGCACCGGGGTGAGGTAAGCCGTGTGGAGGTAGTAGAGTTGAACTAGACGCAGCTTGGAGGAGGTCGTCAGGGTCTTAGGTGCCATAAGGGCGTCCCTCCAGTCCGCGTCTTCTAGGGGGCCCAACGACCCCTCCAACCGGGCATGGAGCAAGTCTAAGGACGCTGGGCCATTATTCACCAAGGAGCGGTAAATCCGGGACACCCCCCTCTGCCCAGGTTCCCCATCATCACTTGGGCTTCCAGGGGACTAAATTCAGGAAGGTAGGTGGGGGCCGGGATATGGACTTGGAGAGCGTGCCTCAACTGCAAATATTGGTAGAATTGGGAGGAATGGAGGGAGTGGCAGTGTTGTAGGTCTGCAAACGATCTGACTTGGTCCCCCACCCAAACTTCCCCGAGCTGCGAGATCCCGATGTGGTCCCATTTACGGAAGTGTTGGAGGGATGAGACCTCTTCTAGCCAGGCCCCACTCCACAGAGGCGTCTGCCTCGAGAGTTTCCGATCCCATCTAACATACCGTAGAGCGGTACGCCATGCCATGAGCACCGTTCTAGTGACAGGGGGGAGATCCTGGGGAACTGGGCTCCCGTACAGGTATGCCTGGAGTTGCGCAAAGTCTGTCGTCCGGAGCCCCACTCGGTACGCCGGGTCGGACCAGCCGTCCGCGACCCTTTCGTGGATCACAATCAACCTCATGGCCAAATAGTAGAGGTGGAGATTAGTCACCCCCATTCCTCCATCATAGGGGGGTAAGCGGCAATGTGCTAGAGCCACACGTGTTCTCCCTCCACCCCATAAACATCGGGTGAGGACTCCGTCCAGCTCCCGAAACCAACTACCCGGGAGATGAATGGTCATGTTTTGCAGGATGTATAGGAAGCGGGGGAGGACCATCATTTTGAAAAGGGCACTCCTATCAAGGGGGTTAAGGGGAAGGGTCTGCCATCTTCTGAGGTCCGCCTTGGCTTTAGTGACCAGGGGCGAGATATTCAAGGCCCACTCGAGCTCCAGGAGGAGGGCCACCCACACCCCCAGATATCTGAAGGATTGCCTCCGCAGGGGAATGGTCATTTGCCAGTCGAAGCACGCCCGAGAAGAGTGCAAGGGGACTAGGGTGGACTTCACCAGATTGAGCCTGAGGCCGGAGACCCGTTTGAAGGCCGAAAGGACGTCCAAACATCGTGGGCCCGAGCTCTCCGGGTCTGCCAGGAAGAGGTGGACGTCATCGGCGTACAGGTCAATTTTGTCGATCTGGTGCGGGTACCAAGCCCAGCCGCGAATGAGGGGATCCTGGCGGATGAGGGAGGCCAGGGGTTCCATTGCTAGTGCAAATAGAAGCAGCGAGAGCGGGCAGCCCTGGCGGCTGCCCCTCTGGACAGGGAATGCCTCCAAAACCACCCCGTTGATGAGGACCCTCGCCTTGAGGGTGGAATAGAGGACCCGGACGAGGCGTTGGAAAGGGAGGCCAAAGCCCATCCTCTCCAACACGTCCCCCAGATAACCCCAATCCACTGTATCAAATGCTTTTTCATAGTCTAGGAAAAGCAGTGCAAGATAAGGGGTGAGGAGGTGGCGATGCGCAAGGGCGAGGTGAAGACGGCGTATACAATATCGGGTCCCCCGGGCGGGCATGAAGCCGCATTGATCGGGCTGCACCAGTTCTTGGAAGTGGGGACGGAGCCGTTGGGCCACCATGGTGGCGAAGAGTTTAATTTCGGTATTAATAAGGGAGATGGGACGGTAGTCCTTACACACGAGGGAGGGCGGTTGCGTCTTCGGGAGGACTACTATGGTGGCCACATCCGTCCCTGGTGGGAAGGCCCCCACTTCAACTACATGCTTGAACAGGTCTTGTAGGTGCGGAACCAATGTGTCTCGGTAGGCCGCATAATATTCTTGGGGGTAACCATGGGCCCGGGCGTTTTGCCGGAGCGCAATAGTGAGATAGCCCCATGTATCTCTTCCGGGGTGAATGGCCGGTCCAGAGCCTCGGAATCTGTCTGGGAGAGGCAGGGCAATTGAGTCCCGGTCTCGGTCAGCAGAGCCGCCAGTGAGGACTGGGGAGGGCGGGCTGCGTAAAGGGTTGCGTAATAGCCCGCGAACATCTGGGGGATGTCTTGGGAGGTGGTGTGATGAGTTCCGGTTCCATCCCGAATCTCGGGAATAATGCAATTGGCTCTTGGATAGGACACCACATTGTGGAGAAGTTTGCCGTTTTTGTCACCCCAACCATACACCTGCGCGACCGAAGATCGCCAGAGCATTTTAGCGGACTCCATCGAGATCCGCTGAATTTCTTCTCGGATCAGGGTAAGATGACGGGCGGAGTCATCATTGTCGATGGTAGCCTGGGCCTCCTCCAGCTGTGCCGCCTGGGCTTCCAGCTGTGTAAGTCGGGCAGTTTGTTCCAGGCGTTTCGCGTGGACCAAACCCCTAGCCACCCCGCGCATCACGGCCTTGCTAGCCTCCCACAGCGTGCCCGACGAGGGGACCAAGCCCGCATTCATGGAAAAATAGTGCTGCAGTTCCTGCCCAAGGGACTAAGCGAATTTGGAATCCTGCAAGAACCAGGCATTCAATCGCCATACCGTCCGAGCAATGCCGGGGGGGCTGCCGAGACAAAGGGAGACGGGTGAGTGATCTGAGACACCCCTGGGTAAGATTGTGGACCCGGACATCAACTGACAGTCCACGGCCGACAGTAGAAACGGGTTTGAGAGTGGGTATGATGAGCCGCCGACGTGTGGGTAAATTGGACCTGGCGGGGGTTCCACACCCTCCAGGCGTCACAGAGACCCAGTGCCGAGGACCAATCAGATAATCGTTTTGCAGAGACAAGGCGGGCCGCCGATGGGGTACCCGTTGTGTCACATGAGGACTGTAAAACGGCGTTGAAGTCGCCTCCTATCACCGTCAGGCCTTGTGGAAAGGAGAAAAGCACCAGTGTGAGGCAGCGGAGAGCCGGGACCATCACAGCGGGAGGGATATATGTCATAGGAGATTAATGGGATGTCCCTCAATCCTACCCGTCAGGGCCACATAGCGGCCTTGTGCGTCGATGTCGGCTTGTGTCAGGGTAAGGGGCAGCCCTTTCCGGAGTAGAATGGCCACCCCCCGGGAGCCCCTCGTAAACCCAGAGTGCCAGACCCTGTGAAACCCGTGCCCAGAAGGTGCATTTCCTGCAGGAACAGGATATTCGGTGCATACCGGTGGGCGCTTCGAAGGACTGTGGTGCGTTTTATGCGGTCTAGTAGGCCGTTGACATTCCACGAGACTACGTGGAGAGCCCTAGATAAGGTAGACGCCATAGTTGTGAGTGGTATAGAGGAGTTGCAAGCACAGGCAGCGTCTGTGGACATGTTTCCCTGGCCGGGACCTCGGGGCAGGAGGTGTACTTCGAGGTGAGTCGAGTGTCGTTGCTAGCAGCTCGTATGTGTGTGGAGTTACCAAAAGGAACAAAGAACAGCGGCCCGTAGGCGGCTAAAAACAACAAACAAACTGGAGACAACGGTCTCCCTCCCCCCTTTTGCCCCCCACTTCCCCGCACCCTACACTGCGGAACTTGAAGCATCTGTCGCCCTGAAAAGGAAAACAAGTTAAACTGGTCGCTAAGCTAATACGATTAGTGGAACATGACTATGGCAGAGATGGACCCCCCTCCATGAGTTCGGATAAACAAATCGTGAACAGCTACAACTACACGTTAGGCCCATAAACAACAAAGAATGCAAATTGAGTCCATGGAGTGAAGGAGGGAATAATTCTTGGAGTCGTCGGAATCGAGGAGATAAGATCGTCCCCTTCCTGGAAAGTTCACAGACCATCACCCCCGGGGCGCCTCAGAAAGTGTGGAGAAGCGCACTTGTTGTGTGTTATCGTTCAGGTGACCTCCTATTCTCCGGTTCCTCGGAGCAACGGGCTCCTAGACAGGTCAGAGTCGGAATGGGCATGGCGCAGACTGTTCGAGGGACCCGGGTGGGCATTCAGGTCAATCAGTGAGGAGGCCAGGCTAGGAGTGATACAACCCCGGACCGAGGCTCGGGACAGAGGGTGCGGGGACTGCGCACCCGGAGAGTGGGACGCCCCCCCACGGTGGTCTGACTTTCTGCGGGACCTCGTCCGGCGCCTCCGGGGTTTAGGGAGGACCCGGTCCAGCTGCTGGGGAGCCCGTTGGGCAGGGGAAGAGGCCGGCCGGGACAGGAGGGGCCTCTCCTCCGTGAGCCAGGTCCACGCCGCCTGGGGGCTGTCAAAGAAAAGAGTCTTATACTGGAAGATGACCTTGAGCCGGGTTGGGAAGAGGAGACTGCATCGGTGGCCCATGCTGCGAAGCTTCTGCTTGATCTCATCATAGGTCCGGTGTTGGGCCTGCACCTCCCTGGTGTAGTCCGGGAAGACCATTATCTTGCTTTTCTGGTAATGCAGCGGCCCCTGTGCCCTAGCGGCCCCAAGAATGGCATCTCTGTCTCGAAAGTTGAGGACTCGCAGGATTACAGGTCGGGCGAGGGCCCCAGGCGGAGGCCTGGGCGCCAGGAATCAGTGAGCCCGTTCAGCAGCAAATCACTGTGACAAGGTGTCCTTGGGCATCCAGGAGCGCACCCAGGTCTCCGCAAACGTGTCGCCGCGTCCCTGCTCCACTCCCTCGGGAAACCCCAGGAGGTGCAGGTTGTTCCTCCTCGACCTATTTTCAGCGTCCTCAGCCCTACGGTGGAGCTCCGAGGTCAGGGTCTTAAGCTGGGTGATGTCGTCCTCCACCGTGGAGATCCGGGATGCGGCCTCCGTGATGCGCGCAGTGGTGTTGCGCAGGTCCTGGTGAATGAGAGCCACATCCACCCTCACCTCGCCGATCTTAGATTCTAAGGAGGCCTGGGAGATGCTTATCGCCTGTAGGATGGTGGAGAGATCTCCCCCGGCCGCTCCCGGCATGCCTGATGTCCCGCCCCCTGGGTCCCGGTCCGATGTGGTAAACTGATTCATCTTCGTTTGGGTTGGAGGGACCGGATTCTGGACGGGGCGGCTTCTACCCATCTCGGAGCAGGCGACGGAACCGCTGAGGAGCGAGCGCAGGAAGGGGGGGGGGCCCAGACACCTAGACCTTCAATGCTCGGGCCCAGGAGTCCAGGTCCAACCCCCTCGGGTCCCCGGCGAGGACGGAAGCGAGTCGCGACCTGAAACCACCCGCAGGGCCGAGCAGGTCTCCTCAGCAAAGGGCACCCCTCCCAACCACCCAGGCCAGACCCGGCCATCCCAGCGGAGGCAGCAGCTAACAAGTGGCGGAGTCGCAGTCCATACGGAACCCCCAGCACAGCCCCAGGGGCCAGGCACCCCAGGGGCCGGTGGCCCAGCAGCAAGGGGATGCTCCAGTTCACTAGCACCGGGTAAGGTGCTCAGTTAGGTGTAGGAAGGGAGCCAGTCCAAGGCCCTGTGGTCCCAGGCCAGTGGGGTTGCGCAGGCGCCCCCGGAGGGAAGCGCGCCGCGGGCAGGGGGCCAGAGCGTCGGTGTCTCTGCTCCGCCTGCCACCCAACACGGTGGCCGATCCCCACCCCCCGGTACGACCGCCACCCAGGCCGCCACCCGGCAAGGCGCCCCCGAGAGGCCAGCCGCCCCCCACCAGGACGAGCGATCAAAAAGGCGGTGTGAGACAGTCAAAGGGAGCTCGCCCAGCAAGGCCCACCACCACACCACCGGAGGCACCCCCGAGGGGTTGGAAATGGGGAGGCCAAAGCACAACCCTATCACCCCGGCCGCCACCTGATTTAGTGGCCGTTCCCCCCCACTTACCGTCCGTGCAGGTCTGAAGACTGTCCCCGGTGTCCCAGTAATCACACAGCTGCCGCCCCGAGCCCCCCAGGGGAGGACACAGCAGTCAAGAAGCAGAGCTGCGCTCCCCGCAGGCCGCAAGGGGCGAAGGGCGACTCCCTCCTGCTTGCTGCAGAGACTCCAGCAGCCCCTGAAAGGCCACAACAATCCAGGCCAACGGAGGCACAGGCACGGATCCCAAAGGACGGCCCCCACGAGCCCCACCCCCACCGGCCCGCGAAGCAGCAGGATCAGCCACAGGTCCGAGCGGGGGCGGGAAACAGAAGCACCGCTGTCCAACAATGACAGCCGAGGCGCGGCGGGCACAAACAGGTCCAGCACCGCTATGCCCCCGAAGGCACCAGCTCAGGCCCCCGGGGAGAGACGACCACCAAGAAGGCTCCGGCAGCAGTGATAACAGGTGTGGCCGCGGCAGGGGAGCACCCGCCTAGGCACGGAGAGCCGCCGGGGCTGCCATCTTGAGGGCCGGGGCCGAAAGGAGGAGCTCCACCCCCGCCGGCCCGCTAAGCAGCAGGATCAGCAGCAGGTCTGAGCAGGGGCAGGAAACAAATGCGCCGCTGTCCGACAATGACAGCCGAGGCGGGCACAAACAGGTCCCGGCACCGCACAGCACAGCGGGGGCACCAGCTCAGGCCCCCGCAATCCCCTCACTCTGCCCAAGCACTGGAGGATCGCGGAGGTGCCCCCCGGGGGGAAAGACGTCCACCAAAAGTTTCCGGCAGCAGCTATGGCAGGTGCGGCCACGGCAGGGGAGCACCCGTCTAGGCACGGAGAACCACCGGGGCCGCCATTTTAAGTGCCGGGGCCGAAGGAAGGAGAAGGACAAATCTCAGCAAGTAGAGGTCCGATCCACTCACAAGATGGACCGGACTGAAGCTAGCAGTATGGGGAACCAGGATCCGCCCCTGGAAACGGCAAGCTGGGCGGATGGGGTCCAGAGCACTCTTAGAGTGTGTCTGCCATCTTGACGCCTCAGGCCACGCCCCTTGTGCAGATGACTTAAGGGACACTCCCGTACCAGGCTGATGTGACCATAACCTTCATTGGGTGGTAACTGATGGCTGACTGACCAAGTGTTCTGCTAACATAACCGAGACCTGCTGGAACTATGTTTGGCACAGCTGAGCTTCCACAGGAGTTGAGTCCCCTCAAGTAAGTGTGTTGTTCCGTGACATTGCCTGGGCCCATGGTGTGTGTTGTGTGAGCATGTGTGTGTGTGTGTCCCCAACGCTTTTTCTACACAGGCTGTGTTCCCTTAATATGTTCCTGTTGGTGATGCTTGCTGAGTTGTCCTGTGTTCATCCCACATCTTTGTCCTGGGCTACCAGAAATGTGGGTGCATGACACACTACTGTTCATTGGTGTGTCATCGTTGGGATTTGTCAGTTCTGAGTGGTGATGATGTGGTCAGACGCAGATGGGACACAGTCAGGGGTCCCCATGGCACTTGTTTGTTCGCTATAACATGTAGTTGTCCCTAGGTGGTACCTTTCAGTGATTGAGACATGTGTATGTGTGTGTGACTGCTCCCACTCGTCAGGTTCAGAGGTGCAATGTTGGCAGGTGTCAGCATGTGTGCCTTGTGGTTCTCCTTGGCTTCTGCATTGTTCTGGGACTGTAGCAGGGATTCCAAAGGTTACAGGAGCTTTGACGTCATGGCCATGTACTGCATACGGTGCAGTATGTCTCTCATTCACCAGGGTGGTAGACTGTCCTTGTGTGATGAGTCTGTGCACCTTAGATCCTCCCAACATTACTGTGTTTGCCATGGGTGCATGTGCAATGTCACCAGTCCATGTGGGCTTCACTGATGCACATTGATGCAGTGCAGGGTGTGTGGTGTTGAGGGTGGACAGATGTGAATGTTTGCATGGCTCGGCCCCTACCTCCCTTTTGACCCAGGATGACGGGCCATGCTGAGTGATTTGTGTTTGTGTAGGTGTGATGTACGTTTGTGGCACAGGACACATATCTGAGTTTCACAGTTTGAACAACATCTACCTTTGTCATCACAGTGGACGTATCATGCAGACTTGTGTCACCCCAATGTATGGTCCCTGGGGGTAGTGCTGTTGTGGGTCTGTCTCTTGCTGTTTTAGTTGCTTTTCATTCCAGCTTGTGTCACATGTGTCTGTTGGGATCCCTCTCATCTCACAATGCCTAATTGCCCACTAAGGGGTGCACAATTAATGGGTCACTTTTGTATGGCACTGAGTCCACATCTGTGTCATTGTGGTTCAGCCCCCTCTCATGTGTTGTGTAGTTGCCTGGGGATACTGAGACATACACAAACACATGTTGTCGCAGATGTGCAGTGTGAGGTTGCCTGTTTGTGTTTGTGCATCTGCACCAGTGCATTGGTATTGCTGTTGTGGGCCATTGGCTGGATGTTGTTTGGGTGATTTTCCCTGCTGTCCCTGTGAGTCATATCTCATCATTCTGCACATTCCATCCTAGTTGTTAGGTCCCATTGCTGCCATGGAATGGGAGGTTGTGCCCTGACACCTACAGTCTACACAGGATGTATTGATTTGTGTGTCTATTTTCGAGATGTGTGTATGCATTATGATGGTCACTTCTGCTTTTGTGTCATTGTACACTGTATGCAATGTCAGCCCCCATGGGTGGTGCTTGTCTGCACATGGCCGAGAGTATGTTTGATTTTCACAGCACTGTTAGCCTCACCACATCTCTGTGGGTATGGGACACAACCACTACTTTGCCACAAAAGTGTTTCATGTGTTGGGACCAGGAATCATACATGCTGTTTGGCATTAGCAGCTTTTACCATGATGACACTTACCTTTTGTTCACTGTGATGATGGGGGGTTTAGACCCCATTACCACAATGCTCAACATGTACTGCATTTTGGAACCCCACAATTAACTTTTGATCTACACAGTGAGGGGGGGTTAGTGCACATTGACTCAGTGCTATTGTGATGCTTGACTTGTGTGGCCCACACTCAGTTTTTGGTCACACATGTGATGGGAGTTGCATTGTATGTTCAAAGTCATATTCACTGTTGTGGGCATTTGTCACAGACTACACACTCTTGTCATGATGTTAGGGGGATGTATTTTGCTGACATAACTAATGTTGGTGTATGATGGATGTGTGGCGCATCACCTATCCTATGGGTGTGGGTGTTGATATTGATAGTCACACAGCACCCTAAGAGTGGGGGTGGCAGTAGTGATAGGCAACATACCCGCTATGAGTGGGGGTGGCAGTAGTGATAGGCAATATACCCCCTATGAGTGCTGGTGGCAGTAGTGATAGGCAACATACCCCCTATGAGTGGGGGTGGCAGAAGTGATGAGCAAGATACCCCCTATGAGTGGGGTTGATAGCCATGCAACCCCTATGGTGGTCTGTTGCTAGTGGACAGGATATGGACCCCCTGGGTGTGTGTGACATTTGGCAGGTACGTGTCGTTTGTTTGTACGGTGGGTGTTTGACTTACCATCTGCGCCGTCCGCGTCTGCTCCTGATCCGGTCATAGATGTACAGTACTGGTATGACCTGCACGATGGGATTCATGATGTGTTTGTCTCGTACACGCTGCTCGTTGCTCCGTCTCATACCCGTTGCTAGCTGGTCCGTCTCGTAGCCATGTATTGTGTTCTGGCGCGAAGCATACCTGATATGCTGCTTTCCCGGATGCTGTGACGTGCTATACGTGGTGACCCGTTCGGCGCGTAGGAAGTACGCATCTTACTTGACCGCCCGGTAAATGCAGTGAAAATGGTTCCGTGCAACTCAATTGGGCGCTTACGGATCCGGCCCATACGGAAATTGTGGATGGAGTCAGAGCGTACGTGTCGGTCGGGAATTTGGCACATTTCCGTATCGTACTTCTTCGCCTGGACGGTCCGGCTCCTGGGACGATTCGGTCGTAGGTTAAAGCTACGGACAGCTCTCGGTGTGCTGTCCGACCGAGATCGGAATCGACCCCTATGTTGTGAAAATGTAAACAATGAGAGAAAACAGTATTTCATATAACTGCATATTCGTGTTGAGAGAAAATAAATGAATGTTAACATAGAGATTTTTGTGATAATAACCTTTATATGTGCATTAAAATATGAAAAATTATACCTACATCATGAGAATATTGTAAGGAGGGATTGCTTATTTAGAAGAATTTAACATAGTGCAAAAGGTGAGTTCCTGTAACGTTTTGCTAAATTACATGCAATCTCAGAGTGACACATTAATGGTTTATTTTGAAAATGGCAATGTGCCAGTGATGTTTATAATGAATATTTAACTGTACTTAATACTGATGCATAGTGTTCGAAGAAAAGTAATAACTGAAATAACGCATAAAATCGAAAATGCTCTATGAAATGTGTGCTTTATAATACTATTGAACAGCAGTGATTCAGTTGCATTTTATGTAGGCCTCAAATGCTTTACCTTTCTTGCGTAAATGTAAAATCAAACGAAGCAGTCACTTTAGCCACTGTGAGAACTTTCTGTTAATTTTCTTTTCTGTATTGGTTAACATTGGACTCACTTCTTGCTAAGAAGCATACTTGATAGAACTGTAACAATATTATTGCAAAACCAGGGAAAGGCATCTGGGAACGGATCGACTGTGAGCAAAGTAAAGTTCCACCTACTTCCGTGAAAGTGACATAAGAGAAATACAATTGAACATAATTAAGCTAATGAAATTTGCAAAAGGATTACTTAATTCTTCCGGATTTTTTGGGATACACCAATCACCCCTTTAATGGCCCACTGTGAGTGACCAATGAGAACCCCATGGACTGATGAAATTGACATTTAAAGGGCTGTTAACTAGAAACATTTTGAGGGATAATTGACCCATCGAGGGAGGAGTCGGCGCTGGCTGTCATTTTCAATTTCCCTGCCTGGCATGCTGTCGGATTGACTTTTGACTCTCTTAAGCCATTTTCCCTTCAAATGAATTGTTCCTAACTGTGATCCTTAAACGTGTACTTTACCGGCTGGTAAAGTTGTGCAGGAAATAACTTCTTGGCTGAAGGATTAACTAGCTCCTTCTGTGGCACGTAATGCCGTAGTTCAGACTTGGCCAGGTCCACATTGAAGACGGACAAAATCTCTAAGCTTTGCCTAGGTTTGTATGACTGATAACTGAGACTCGAAATTCAATTTTGATATCTCTCCACAGACAAATTTCAACTCTCTATTATTTCCTGTGCTGTATTGTGAGGCTACTTGTACTAATTATTTTGTTATTAAATCTGATGTGAAATGCAAATTCATGATCAGTCCTTTCAAAGGAGGCTTTAGATAAATGTTTTCCATTAATTATTTTATCGATTTTGTCTCATTCTTTTAGTAATTTTTCTTGTCTCAAGGTGTTAGTTTCAGTGTCTGAGAAAAACTATGAAATACGTTTGAGTTGCCAATTCTTTATTGCAGGTCCTCATAAAGCAATTGTTTCACATTCTCAAGTATCCAAGTCCCTGTTAGCTCAACAAAAAGATCTATCGGAGGACCATGATTTGCGGTAATCAGGTTGATAATCAGAATGTATGGTGTATTGATAGTAGCATTTGAGATGGGCCAATGAAGTGAAGTTTGTATTGTGATAAAGAGGAAACATTAGTAAGCCTTCCGCTGCATCAAGGTCATATGTATAAAATCAGCGTCACTACAATGACACCTCTGGTAATTACGTTTTTTGCCGCCATAGGCGACACTGTGTCTGTGGAAAGTCATGTAGGTCATATGTATGTAATTAAACTGCGTGTATTTCATCCTAGTATTGCGGGAGAGCTTTTTAGGATATGCTATTATTCTGGTCCACTCCGGATCTGAAAGTTCCCTGTCCAATACTGTCTCCCAGCAATCCCGTAGTTTTAGTAACGGGGTATGGGACCTCTCCAACAGTGAGGTGTAAAACCATTTCACTTGGTGTTTTGCAGCGCCCAAAGTGAGCAGAGAATGCAATATCACATGTGCTGTGGGATCCTCCTAACCTCTACTCCACAACTCCCTGAATGGCCATGCCAAGGCCTCGTACTGCAGGAACTGACCCAGCTGAAGGCCAAAGCCCTCAACCAGATCCCCAAAAGGGGCAAGAACGAACTGTTGATAGCAGTCCCCTACTGCTTCCATCCCGACTTCAGTCCAAGCTGTTATTTGTTCAGGTGCGAATACCGCTCTTGGGTTGCCATGCGGTAGGCCAATCAGGGGCAGGACCGGGTCGTACAAAGGAACCCCACCACACGTTTCCAACACTGCAGGACCGTGGTCTGTAGCAGGGATTGGTGAGGGATTACCACTGCTGGGTAAAGCAGCTAGGCCAGCAGTAGTGCGGTGAGAGCTCCGGAATCCGACAAGTCAGTCCCCTCTAGACCCGTTCCTTCCAGCCACTGTGCTAGCCACTGTAACTGAGAGGCCAGAATTCGAAGTTCGGCATCCCCAGACCACCCTCTGCCATGGGGCACTGCAGCGTTGCTAAGGATATCCTCCATCGCCCCTTCTCCTATATAAGATCCTGCAGCAGAGAGTCCAATTGCTGGAACCACCTTGCAGGTGTTGTAGTTGGAAGATTAATTACAAAAATATAGCAAGCATGGCAGCATGACCATCTTAGATAGGGAAACCCGGGCGATAATCGGGAGTTGCAAAGAGCACCAGAAAGGGACACATGTTCTAAGAGATCTAAGAGCCCTCCCAAGATTCCCTTCTCTCAGGTCATCCAGGGAGTGGAAGATGTGGATCCCTAAATATCTAAAAAGGTAGAAGGGGGCCAATTAAGATCTACGGGGAGGTCCAGGGGGCAGGGCAGCGCCATAGTCATGGGAAACAAATATGTCTTGCTTCTGTTAACCTTCAAGCCCGACAGGAACTCAAACCTTCCCAAAAGGTCCAGTGCCTCTGCAGAGCCCACCACAGCATCATTGTGATAGATAAGGAGATCATCTGCATGTAGGGAGATGATATGGTTATGTCCTCCCACAGTCAAGCTCACCCCTTCACCTCCCTGTCGAAACAGCATGGCCAGGGGTTCAATCACCAAAGCAAACAAGAGGGGCGATAGTAGGCATCCCTGTCGGGTGCCACGAAAGATCCCATATTGGGTGGACACTGTTTTGCCTGTCTTGACTCGTGCCGTGGGACCTTCATAAAGCACCTTCAACCACTTCGCCCAACTATCTCCAAACCCATACGCCCCATGGTCTCAAGCAAGTAATCCCACTGCACTGTGTCAAAGGCCTTTTCTAGATCTCTTGATAGGAGGGCCGCTTGCGTGAAGAGTCTTACTCCAGGGTGATACAGCACAGAGTACAATCTATGCAGGTTAAATGAGGTATTCCAAGACGAGACAAAACCATTCTGATCAGTGTGAATTAGGGTAGACATCTATAGGAGCAAATGGAGCGCCAAGACCTTACTAAGTGTTTTAAAATCCATTTTGATCGGAAATCCGAACTTGCACCCCTGCACTAGTCATCTTGGGGAGCGGAATCTCTAATGCGTCTCGTGTGGTCTCAGGGAGCTGCTCAAGTCTCAAAGATTCTGCATATAGGGTCTCTAAGCCTTGAGGCATGCACAGAGTAAAATTCTGCAGGGAGACAGTCTGGGCCCGGGGTTGTACCCTTGGCCATACACTTAATAGCCACACAAATCGCTTGTGCCGTCACCAGGCCACCTAGCATCTCTTTCGCCTGTTGGTCCAGCGTCTGAAGCCTCAACGTAGTCAAGAAATCTCTCTGCCCCCCCCCCCCCTGGAGAGACCAGGAGAGGTGAACCATACAGGACATCATAATAGTCACGGAACAAAGTATTTATTGCCTCTGTGTCGTGGACAGACTCACCAGTAGTGGTTCGAACTTGCCTGATCGGGGATATGCTGGTCTCTGGCCTGATCAGCCATGCCAGTAATCGTCCGGGTCTCCCATCCTCCTCTTGTACCTTGGTAAGATACCCCTTATAATCATGGCACCTTAACTGTTTGACAGTCTGATGATAAATCGCACAAGTTTCCTGTAGAGTTCCCAAGTTGTTAGTTCCTGTCTAACCCAGGTAGTCTGTCCTCTAGCTCCCCCTGCTCCCGATGTAATTCTCTCTCTTTGCCCCTGTAGACTGTCCCAGGCAATGCCCCGGTGTTATAACCTTAAACGCCTCCCATTCCACCAGCGCTGTGGATGCCGTTTGTGCATTGTTTCAAAAGTAGGTATCCATGGTGACACCCATGGTTTCCTTTAAACAAATATCCTCCAACATCAGCAGGTTGAGTCGCCACAATGGGATCGAAGGGCATTCCCCCAAAGGCTGAAAAATCAACAACAGAGGACTATGATCTGAGAACGTACCTCTCAGGTATTCTGTATGAGTAATAGAATGGCCAAGGCCAGGGGTGCATAAAAAGACGTCAAGCCTTGTGTGTAAATGGTGCATAGGCGAGTAATATGAGTAATCTCTATCAGATATCCTCCAACCCCAGTGCCCTCTCCAATCCTGGAACCCCGCCCCAGTGCGATGTGCCTGAGCTCTTGGTAATGGGGGTACAAATGATCTAATGTGGTATCAGCCTCGCAATTAAAGTAGCCCCCCAGGATCATGTCTGCCATCGTCACTTCGGCCATAGGGGCCAAGAGACCTTGAGGAGGGGCACCTGGTCCTGATTTGGGGCATACATGCTACCCAATGTAACATCACGTCCGAGCAGTCTCCCCTTCAGCAACACATATCTACGTTCTTTATCTACCAGTGTATTCAAGGGTTCGAAGGGTACCCCCACCCTCACCCAAATTAACATACCCCTAGCATATGCAGAGTAAGAGGTCGCAAACATTTGCCCCCTCCATCTTCTGCACAATTTCTCCACTTCACTTTGTGTCAGATGCGTCTCTTGCAGCAGGGCTATATGCAACCTCCACCTTCGTAGGTATCTGTGCACATTATGCCTCTTGGTGGCTGAGCCCATCCCTCTAATATTCCTTGTCAGGAGCTTCAGTGTATAATGTGTGGACGACATTGTAGGGAACACATCTCAAACCCACACCACCCACCCCCTCCCTTCCCAACTTGTTCCCAAGGGAAGGATCTAGGACCACCCCTTCAATCAAAACAGAGCAAAACATTTAAAAAACACCCGCAAACAGGAACTCCCGTTCCCCAGAGCAGCCTGGAAACGACCAGCTGCCCAAAGTGCAAGCAAACCATCAGTCTCAACAGAAGACCCCAACCACCATAGGTGCAGTCTTCCAAGACAACAATCATCGGGTCAGTCCGCTCTGGCCCAATCATCAATAACTTCCAGCCTGTCTAAATCTTTCATCAGCAGAGTGTTCCATATCGCCCAAGCGGGTGCCCATCTATAGGAGCCTCACTGTTCAAAGATAATCATCTGTCCTCGGCTTGGCAGAGGGACACTGTCTGCTCTGGAGGAGTCTGAGTTGGAGTCTCCAGATCCCTTAACTGAGCGGGAACCAGTCTCTGAGACAGTCTCTCTTTCCTTCATGATCTCAACCACCGCTTGAAGGGCAGCAGCTCTTTCCTTCTTGGTCTGGGATAGGCTTGGTTTTTTGGACGGTCTCTGTTTGGGCCTGTTCCAAGCCCTCTTCCTGAATAGTGGATCCCTGACTGTAGCAGCGGTGTCTGTCTAAGGGGCAGTCCCCCAGATTTGTAGGACTCAAGCCATTCCCAGGCCGCCCCAGGATCATCGCAGAAGTGAGTCTTCCCCTCAAGCATTATGCGGAGCTGGACAGTGAACATTAAAGAATATTGCAGTCCTTCTTCTCGCAGAGCCCTCTTGACTTCGAGAAATGAGGCCCGCCGCTGCTGAACTTCAGCTGTGTAGTCGAGACCTTGCTGTTATCTATCACAAATGGGCCATCTGATCATGCCTTCTGTAGAAGAACATCCCTGTCTTTATAATGCAGGAGTCTCACCACCACTGGGTGCCATGGGCGACTCGGTGCGGGGGGCTAGCCGGCACCTGGTGTGCCCTCTCAAGAGTGTAAAAGGTCAAGAGGCTGTCCGGGGCTACCAGAGTGTGGAGCCCGGGTTCAAGGAAAGCAATCATATCTCTAACTTCTGTTCCCTCTGGCAGCCCCGACCACCCTGATGTTGTTTCTCCTATTGCGACATTCTGCGTCTTCAGCCCTGTGTTCCGGTGTGAGGACCTGCTCAGAGACCTCTGCAACCTGACGCAACAGTGTCTGTTATGCAAGATGAAGGCCCGCTATCAAAGCTTTCGCAACTTTCACTCTCTCCGCCAACTTATGATGTTCAGTTCTGAGCAGTCCCAAACCCACTGATACAGTACTACTATCTTGGTGTAAGGTGACCTTAGCGTCGGCAATGGCGTCGAGTATCTTGGTCAGCTGTTGCAGCAGAGTGTCCACCAGAACCGTCGATCCCGGTGGCTCTTGTCACTGCTTGGTTGCATCATCCTCCCGATCAATTGGCACTCCTGCTGTCTTCGCCCTGGCCTTTCCAATCTCTGCTAAGGACGATTCCTCAGTAGCCACAACAAAGCACCTGTAGGGTGCACCGACTCAGTGTGGGTCAACAGCTGGGAGGGGTATACAGCAATAATCTCAGAGCACCCTCCACTGTACCTCTATCACCTTCTTGCACCAGCTCTCCCAGGCCACTGACAATGGGGAGTGCAAGTCCCACTGCTCATCGGTAGGGGAACACAAAGTTAGGTAGCACTAGGATGTCCCCAGGAAGCTGGCCCTTCCTTTCAAGCCAGAGCTCTTCTTTGGTCATGTAGAGGAAAAACAAGGTCCAGAATCTACGCAGGGCTCCCAGCAATTCCTAGCAAGGGTAAAATTTACTTCAGGGAGGCGGGAAGGGGGCTCCCTGTCTAAGCAAGGCCTGCCATCCCTCCTCCGAGCCACCTACAACCTTCAGCCACACCTGGCTGCTCACGGGGACCTTTCTAGGCCAATCTCTTCACCCCTCACCCTCCAGCAGGTCCATCCAGGGCTTGGGACCAGCCACAGGGCCCCCTGCAGTGCTGGTCATGCACCAAAAGATCAAGCAAGCCGAGACCAGCCGCCAGTACTCCCCCACACCCGCAGTAGAGGTGCATCCGGCCTCACACCCGGCCAAACCACACCTCGGGCAGTCTCTCAATTGCATGGCCATCCAGGTCAACTCACCCGGCAGCGAACTTCCTCAGCACTGGGCCGTGTTTATGTCCAGACTGCAGCTTCCCTTCTGCAGCTCTGATGTCGCCGGGAGGTGTCGATCATGATCCCGGTGCCTCTGATGCCAGTCTGTACCCGTTTCTGTTTGCCTCGGCAGTTCACGCCTCCAGCTGCCTCCGTCCATCCCTTGGGAACAACCGACTGCTGCCCGGACCTTGCCAGTTAGCAGGCTGGAGCTGCCATTTTGAAGTCAGGCCCGTTGCTCAGCCAATCTCCTCCGTCTCAGCAATCCGGCCCTTTTCAGGGTTTCCATCGTGTCACCCTGCCTCTTAATCCTTCCTCTGGGCAAGGGCACACTCCGAGCAACTCAGCAGGCAGGCTGGGCATCGGTATCATAGGATACGCCACGTGCCAGCATGGAGCACCAGACTCACGTTGTCCGCCATCGGTGGCTTCCAAAGAATGCCCCCTGTATGGCTCGCCTTTTGTACCACATTAATGACTGTTTTTGAACATTGTATTATATGGCTGGTGTCGTTGAAATGTAATTAAAAAACTTTGAGAAAAAAAAAACAGAGAGAGGCACTGGGTGGCACCCCATCATGCTGGACATACTTAAGCAGGTGATTGGCATGCTGCCGAGCACTTGTATGGATTATTGGCGACGCTTCGAATTTCTGTGATTATGGTTCGGTTATTTTTTGGTGCGTTCCATGTTAGGGAAGTGGTTGTTTCTGAGGTCCAGGTGGGGATTCGTTGGCAGGATATCCGGACACTTTCCAGTGCAGTTCACGTGTGGATTACAAAATCGAAAATGGACCAGTCGGGCAGTTGTGTGACGATGGGAGCATATCCAGATGCGCGGGTTTGCACCTGAGACTGGTGGGAGGCATTGCGCCGGCAAGTGGGGCCGGATTTGGGGAGGTGTTTCGGCATGTGAATGGGGCACGTTTTTCAGAGTCACAAGGTTTCTTTTTTTAAACTCTTTTTATTTGGTACACAACATAAGTATTTTCAATGAACATTGAGGCCATTATTTGCCACATATTGTAGTTCTAACTTCTGTTACATGGCGACCTATACTGTATAAGTATAAGAGTTCTTTACATTCAGAATCATTCTATATTTGCAGTTCGTTCACTGTTCTCCAATAATGAATCAACAACCGGTATTGCACATATGTTCCCTCTAAAAGCGTTCCCTTTTCCCCAAACCCGTTCCCATTTCTTGGGGCACCCTCTATGCAGGTATACCGCTCTTTCGGCCACCATCGACATATCCATGTCATTACTCCAATCCCTTACAGTGGGAGTATCAGAGTCACAAGTTTTGATGGTTATGAGGAAGGCACTGGACTCTTTGGGGTATGGGGCCCAGGATTTCGGGACACTCTCATTGTGGATCAGGATGGCGACGGCGGCAGAGTGCAGGGGTTGGAAGGCGGTGGATATTAGGCATGTGGGGAGTTGGCGATTGGATTATCAGCACTATATGCAATTGTACTGGGTTTTCACGATTTGCATTAACACAATCCTTTTTTTCTCCTAGTGTGCATTGCGGGCCCAGAGAGAGGGCATATTGAGGTTTGGATACGTGCGCACGCATTCATAAGGTGGGCAGCGAAGCATGCCGAGACCAGGAGAAGAGGACGGCAATTGGGACTTCCTGATACAGAGGTGCAGCTAAAATGGTTTGAAAAATGGGTCCGGCTTTTGCACATAAGAGAAAATGATTTTGTATAGTTGAAGGGACTAGCGCTGGTAAAGCGCGTAAAAGCGCAATTTGTTAGAAATCAAAGCATCATGGTCTGGTACCACTATTGTCTTTACCGAGTTCATGGCGAGAAGAGTCTGCTGGGAGCAAAAAAAACTGGTGCAATCGTTGTGGCACGAAGGAAGGGGAACAGAGAACTTAGGAAGTTTTGCAAGGCAGAGGGTTTGTTTTTTCTTGAACACTGTTGTAGTGAGGAAATGGGGTTAACAGCAGACATTACTAAGTTAGCATAAGTAGTATAGGCTTGGCTGCCATTCTGCCGCTTTTGCACACGACACTACATGGCTCTGTTCTCGTGAAATACTTTGCTGGCGCTGCTTCACATGAGAAATGTCTACCTTTCACATATCCAGCGGGGCACCACGCTCTCTGTCTGCACAGCCTGTTCAAGGTCGATAACAATGTATGCCGTTGATTCACTTTGGTCAGTCTCACGCACATAGACATAACATGAAGCACAGCGGCCCAACTGAAACTCGGGTGCTTTTGATATGGCATTACATGCATGAGAAGGCACTTCGAGAAAACCTTTTCAACCTATAAGAGCTGTGCTGATCCTGAGATGTAATTCATTGCATCTAATCTCGTAGGTATGGGGTCTCGCTGACAATGCCCAGAGGTCTTCTATAATTATTCTAAACTAGCTTATGAGCACGAGGAGGGTGGTAAAAGGAGCTATAGTCCTGTTTCCACTGTCATTATAATATGATTTCCTCTTTTGTGCTTTATGGAATTGTAACAATGCTAATTATATTGTTTTTATGAATTATGCTGCTCGTATTGGCTAGAGTACTGCACCTTAGAGCACGTTAGTTAAAAATAAACATTTTAAACTATACAGTGTCTCTGATTACTCACGTTGTGGACAAGTATGAGTGTGAACGAAAGAGTGTTCTTGTTTCCCACTATTCCTGAGAGTTTACTAAGTCGCATGTTCTAGGTTGTCTAATCATTGGTAGCTTCGCTGTAGTACGGAGAACGAATGAGACACTAATGCTAGTCAGATTGGGGTTCTGGGCACTGAGGTGGCTTTTTTGGTACACAATGACGGAGCAGGTAAAACAACATTTTGTATATCTCCTCTGATTTGCATGAAATTAATTACGTAATCATTTTAAATCTAACTCGTACTAATTGGTTTGAAGTGAAATATTACTAACCAACATTTACACCTTGATAAACACGAGATACACGTGGGACTAAATGCTAATTGCATGGCAGAACAATTAGTTAACTAACTATGGTACGCAAACGAACTTTAGATTTGTGGTGAAGTAGAAAATTGCATGATTTATTTTGCTTTTGTGATGGTCTGTGCTTTCAGTATTGCCGAATGGTAAGTATTATTGCTTTAACTGTTGCTACAGCTAGGAAAATACTAAAATATATGGGGATTAGTGTGGGTTCAAACATTAGAATCTCCATTTCTATATTTTAATTACTGTTATGTTTGTTTTTGCTTAAGTTGGTATTCGGGCCTACTAGGCCGCAGTACCTAAAATGGAGTCCCTATGCAGCCGTTGTCGTGTGAGCGCAATAACTTTTGCGCAGAATCGGATGGCTCTGGAGATCTCCAAGTGACCTCAGCTCTGTGACACCGTGTTCATTGTCAAGGATATGAGCGTGGTGGCCTTCCCACTGATGGACGGTGTGAACTGCAAAGAGACAATGCAGAACCTGTATGGAACTGTTTTCTCTTCATCGAAATTTTACTTTTGAAACTTTCGCCTGGGAGCCAAATGAATAATATAAAATTTTGCGCTTTGTTATGCCAAGTCTCATGGAGAACCAGTTTACCATGGGAAACTTTTGTAAAATCACAAGATGACCCCGGATTGTCCAATCAGAACATATCTCTACCCCTAAAATGTTGCATGTTAAACTGAAGTAAGAGGGAAAAAGGGTATAAAATACCCTCATCCGCCAAAGGGGGGTGGTTCATCGGGAGGATCTTTCATGGCGTTGGGTCTGCATTGGTGAGCATGGTTTGCCTTGGGTTTCTTTGCTGCGGGTTGAACATTGTTCCTGGAGACTGTACCAGAGAATACGGATTATTCTCTGTTTTCTCAGAGGGTCGCCAACGTTTGATATTTGGTAACTATTAAATGCGCTTTCTAAATCTATGCTCTTTTACCAGATGTTCGATTTCTCTTTGAAATAAAAAGAAATTATAAATGAACCTATAGTGCATAAATGCTAATATAAGAGAGAATTATTATTAGATAAACCAAATTTGAATTAACAAGAAATGAGTTTGTGATTCTTTAATTGATTGCGGAAAATAATCAAATGTATCCTAGGCTTTAATTGTGTTTTAGCTGGTTCTAATTCACCATCAACCAGTCCAACTAATTGGTCCATCGAGCAAGTGGTGGTGTGCCTTGATGTTAAGGTCAAGATTTTATAGGTGCACATCTATATGATGTATATAATGTAAAGAAATGTAATCCTGATAGGTAATAAGGTACCCGCCTTGTCCAGCGCTTTTTCTCCTGTGTCCGGATTTGACTGAGACGAGTGTGTGTTGGTGTTATGGGCCCCACCAATGAATGAGTGTATGGATGAGTTGTGATTACGAATCTGTGACATAGGGAGAATATGTAAACTTGCCCTTAGCGCTGCAACAACAACAATACATTGAGGTCCTGGTTTCCTGCGCATAGTTCTGTGCATGAGCAGAATCCCTGCAACACTGTGACATAACATAAAATATGAGATGGTGGAGTTCTTTCGCGATTATGTGGTGCATCTGTGTCCATCTATGTGGTGTTGTTGTACTTGATACAAGTAAGGAACGTGATGGTGGAAATGTTGAATTTGCTGTGGTTGAAAGTGTCACACATAACGCTTTAAGTGTCACGCATAAGTACCCTCCAAACATCGAAATGTCCCACACAAGCAAAGGGAAGGCTTGGGAGCTATGAATCGGTTCCTAAACGCCAGACATTCAGTCACTGCCTTGCTGCCAGCCCCCTCCTCCCCTCCGCCTCTGGTGCCTGATCTCCATGTGAGTTGGAAGGGCTTTGCTGTCTGCTGGGGGGTGGGCTAACCACCGTGACTGACAAGAGAACAGCCCTATCCCAGGCAGCCCTTGGTGAGGAAGGCGGGAAGCCGGGAGCCACTGGAGATAAAGCAGCCGTCACCTCTCCTACGGCAGGCGGCTTGGCTACCACTGCCCCCAGGGCCCCCCTCATCCTGGGCCTGTGTAATCAGCAGCCTTGATACGGTGCACTTAATGAGAAACAGTCTGTCAAGGCCTGTACGCACGTATTACAGGCAGCACTACTGCACTTATTTTTAGGGCTGGCTAGAAGGAGCGTTAGCCTTTTCTGCAGGGTTGGACTAGCCCATAGGGCAATCAGGCAGTGCCCCTAGGGCTGCTCTGATAGGGCTGTGTGCATTCAGAGTTTTGGGCTGTTTGTGGGACAGTTTTTATTACTGCTTAGTTCCCTTATATTAAAACAAACATTGTCTGCCCTGCACCAAGCTAAGATCAATGCAGTGTTCTATATCTTGAAAATCACTTATACAGGGTGTTGTGTCTTTACATGTTCAAAAATGCCCGAATTAAAGAACGTGAAACTCTTTTTTAGCTGTCTAATTCACCAATAGGGGTCACTTTTATTTCGGTGCTCGGGCCTACATTCCGTCCTGATTCGACTCTGCTCTAAACACAACATGGTAAGGCGAAGACGCCCATGGGGAGAGCAATGCGAATGACAAGAAGTCCAGGACGGAAACATTCCACATAGCAGGAATTCTTTGAATTCCTGTCAGAGTCTGCCACATCAAAGGCATGATTTATAGTAGTGCTACAATATGTACCTGGAGTCTTTTGTAAGGAAAATGAGAGCGTTTGACCCCTGTTGTCATTTAAAAATCCAGAGCGTCATATAAAACATGCTGCTTGAAAACATTTTATTCAGGGCTGTACCACATTGGAAATACTGATACTTTTTCTGAGGGCGATTACCGAGCCCGTTTCCGGTGCTATCCAAAAACGCGGTAATAGTTTTATAGAAACTCCATTAACTGGCAAGGAGAAGGAAACCCTAAAACTCCCCCCAGGTGTCGGGTTTATTATTTTTTCAACAAACACTTCCGGTGGAAGGGGAATCCCTGATCCACAGCTACAAATTACTAATCACGCGCATTAGTCAGCATTTTAACCAATGTCTGAAGCTTTTCCTTCAATCAAAAGGGCCGCTCTTTGGTAATTGCAGGCTGCTTGGCCTCCTGGTGGGAGACTCGTAGAACCGTAATCCCCTGACGACGACTCCTGGCACCCGCCCGCTCTGCGCAAAACACTACAACTGAATTAACAGGACGAAGAGGATAATTATTAGATTCAGGAACACTTCCCCAGCAAAATCCATTTTATTCACCACCACGAAAAACTGTTTATAGGTTTGGAAATACTCCTTTACAGTACTTGAAAGGGAGCAGTTTAAAAAAGTGGCCTTATTTTTTAATTTAACAAATATAGCCTAATCAAACAAGCATTTGCAATGCAATAGGTCTCGCCTTTTCGAAACTTTAGCCTATTGACACTGTAAATAACAATGCCTTTTATTTCTGTGCACTTTGTACTTATAGTCCTTGCTTGCAGGTTTTCAAAACACATAAATAAAAGGCATTGTCATTTACAATGCTAATAGCTCAAAACCTTGCAAATGTGAGACCTATTGCATTTCAAATGCTTGTTTGTAGTTTCTAGAAAGTTCTTCAGCGAGCATTGTACTTTGCTAAATAGTTAACACATTCCTGGACGCTGAAGAAATGACTGGCACATTGGCAACCATGCTGAGGCCGGCAGATGGGGAAAGGTTAGTGACTAACCTATGTAAGTCTTTCAAAACAGATAAATGCTGGAAGTCACTGGCGATCAGACGGTTATGGGGATCAGAGTATCCTGAGCAAATAATAAATAAAGAGGGGGCACACACAGGACACTAGAAGGTCTCAAGTAATGCAGTTCTAAACCAATAGAATATATTTACTTACATAAAACCTATTTAACGCTGATAAAACTACAGAGGAGTAATCAAAATGCTAGTGTGTCTCAGGTGTCGCAAGGTGAATGTGAGTTTCCTCTACATGATATGGTCATGCCAACTGTTTGCAAGCTTTTTGGCATCTGAAACAGACTACTTTCAATTGCATGGGGGATTCCAACACTGCCACTCAAAGCTTTTTCTGCTGAGTCCATTTCCGATGCCCAAAAAACGAAAAATGGCTCATAAATTCTCTGAACTGGAGGCAGTCCTACCCAAGAGACTTCTAGTGGTTCATTGACTTCGCCCATTTGAGCCACAAGTGCATAAGTTGTAGAAGGATATGCTAGAGCGGACGATAGTGGAAGAAAAGCCGATAAACATTGCTTGGACGAATGACAAACTGACAAAAGACCTGGTGGAATGGTCCATGATGGTGTAAACATATTTTGAACCCCCCAATACCCCTGACCTCCTTAGAGAAGTACAAACGGTCATGGGCTTTTATGGGCAGAAAGGAGTGCAGCCGTTCTAGACAAGTACTAGCGCTACATATGGAGTAAGGAGATGTTTCTGGGGGAATACTCTTGATAAAGAAGAGCTAGTACACAAGACTCGTAGAGTTTAATCGGTGAGATATTTTATTTTCAGAAGCTTAAAACACAAAGAGATCTTTGGATGCATGATCGGGGGAGTTAACAAACTAGAGTGACTCCAATGAACTGTGAAACATAATCATCATAAATACGTTTGTTTTAGACCATATTCCATACAAGATAACACATAAAATACTCCTCAATTAAAATGATTAGCTTAAAATTCACCTACATTTTATAATTAGTAGTTCAAATCCATAGTAAAATATAATTCATTATATAAAGAAAACAAAATTAATTTGGACACAACTGTAGATCTGCATAAAACTAAAATTCCTGTTATACCAAACAGTAAGTTTCCCAAACCCGCATCAATCAATCAATCAATCAACCAGTCTATTTGTGAAGCATGGCTAATCACCCGTGAGGGTATCCGGGTGCTGGAAGGGAGCCGGGGCTTCATTCGAAGAGCCAGGTCTTCAGCTGCTTTGGAATTCCAGCAAGGTGGTAAGGGCCTGGATGTGGAGGAGGAGGCAATTCCAAGTCGTGGCTGGGAGGTAGGAGAAGGTGCGGCCTCCGGTCCTTAGACGGCATATTGGGGGTGTCGGCCTTGAAGAGGGAGGCAGAGCATAGGTTCCTGGTAGGTTGGTGGGCAGTGCTTTAAATGGGAAAAAATGAGTGCAGGTACTCATTAAAATAAGTTAGAGGTGTGGCAAATGGGCGGGGCTAGGGGCGGGGCTAAGGGCAAGATATGATGATACATAATGACTTCAGTATCAGTTGCAGCACATATCAAAACGCAAGAGAAATGCGTTTATGTAAACAAATCAGGTTAACTCATTACACAAAATGAAAGCCAAACAGGATGATATGTTAACATGTCCTTGTTTTGTTATATTTGCTGCTTCTTAATGCCATATGTTATTTGTTGTTGTTTGGCACAATACTACATATTGTCAAGCGTGAACACACAGTGAGCAAAACAAGCTGAGATGAACACAAAAGCATTCCACCCATTTCCTTTAAAATATCTCCTGAGAGTGTTCTGATTCTCTCCCTCTTTCTCTCACACAAAAATAGGCACACACAGGTCAACAAGCACACAGACATATATATCTATATGTATGTATAAGCGATTATTAAAGTTAACAAGAAATGCACAAGATTTTTGGCTGTACACAAATTTGTGTTAACATACCATTTCAAAGCCCATTCATGATTTCAGAACTCAACACAGTTCTGGTATTTTTATGTGAAAAAAGAGGCAATCCTAACTTCACCTGTCACCTCACTTCTATATATTTATCCCTCCCCCTACCCTCTATGTTAATCTTAACTTACCCTCAACCAAGTCCATTTCCCGTTGTCATGGAGCTCATTCCTGGAGTGCTGCAGCATTCTCTGCTGTTTATTTCTCCATGGGAAGGGCTAACTTTACACCCATGGAGCCAGCATTCGGGCCAGTCACTGTTATCATGCAAAGGCAGCGATTAGTGATGAAAATAAAAACGGCTTTGGGGAAGGTAGAGGATTGTGTGACGCTGCCGCACCCTTTAGTACGGCCTGTGCATTTCCCTAAATGGGACAGGATTACTGACTGGCAGCCCCAGCCAATTTCACACGCCTGATGGAGGAAGGAGGGGGGGGCTTAACACTTTAAGCCTAATAGCCATTGCGCACCTGATCGACAGTGCAGGGTCTGTCTAGACCCTGTCCTGCTGATCACAGCATGACGCAAGGCAAGCCCTCTCAGACCCCTGCAGTCAGGGGCCATTCAAGTGAGAGCTGCTGTAATCTCCAGCAGCGATTGTGCAAAAGGCCACTGAGGGGCTCAGGGGCAGATTTACAAGCCCCTTGCGCCACTTTTGCGTCACTTTTAACATGGGAAAGGTGACGCAAAAGTGGCGCAAGGGGCTTGTAAATCTGCCCCTCAGTGTCTTGCAAGCTCCTCGGAAGCAGGGCGGCATCTGCCCTGAGCTGGAGGAGATAAGTAACCCGATCCTGCTGTGCTCTCAGTCATGGTACTGGTACTCTCCCTGATCTAAGAAAAGTGCCGGTACTGAGGGCCAGAAAATTCGGAAGTGCCGGTACTCAGTACCGGTGAGTACCGGCTCAGTTAAAGCACTGTTGGTGGGAATAGAAGAGGTGGTTGATGTATGCCAGGCCGGAGTTGGGCAGTGTCTTGAACGTGAGGGCAAGGATCTTGAATTGGCATCTCTTCTGGACCGGGGGCCAGTTGAGACTTCTAAAGTGAGGGGTGATGTGTGTTCAGCGTGGGAGGTCTAGGGCTAGTCTGGCGGAGGTATTCTGGATGGTTTGGAGTCTGTGGAGGAGGTGAGTGGAGGTCCTGATGTAAAGTGTGTTGCCGTAGTCCAGCTGGTTGGTGACAAGGGCTTGAGTGACGGTGCATCTGGAGTCCAGGGGGAGCCACTTGAATATCCGCAGGAGGAGGTGACTGCGTTCATCTGAGGCTTCATGGTGAGCTTGCTGTTGAAGATGATGCCTAGGTTTCTGGCTTGGATGGTGGAGGTGGGAGTGGTACCAAGGCCACCAAGCGTCGACCCATGAGGAGGGTTTGTTGCCGAAGATCAAAACCTCAGTTTTGTTAATGTTCATTTTTAGACAATTTTCCTTCATTCAGATGGCAACACTTGGCTTGGAGTTAAGGAAGTTGGTTCTGGTGATGTTGGAGTCTTCGGCTAGGGAGAGGATGAGTTGGGTCTCGTCTACTTAGGAAATTATGTTGAGTCCCTGGTTCCTAATGATGTTGGCTAGTGGTGTCATGTAAGTGTTGAAGAGGGTTGGGCTGAGATATGAGCCCTAAGGGACACTGCAGATGATGTTACTGTGCTCAGAAGTGAAAGACGGCAGGCGTACTAGTTGTGTTCTTCCCATAAGAAAGTAACAATCCAAACAATGACGCCAATCAAAGTAATTGTCCAATATCGACAATGGATTGCTGTAACCATGTAAACAGTATGTTCAGAGAAACAACTGGAAGTAGGTGTGTCAATCTTAATATAAATGGCACCACCTAGTGGAGATTATCCACCACAAAACCGCGGTTTATCAAGTTGGTAATCTGACGATGCGTACTGTGATTGTGGTACATACATTGTGGTGGATAATCTCCGCCACGTGGTGCCATTTATATTAAGATTGACACACCTACTTCCAACACATACCGTACACCCGCAGCATTGGAGCTTAGATACAATTACCTCAGTCCCTGTCTGAGGAGTCCCCATCACCCGTTTGTACTGTGAGTTGTAGCGCCACTACTATAGTGTCCCAGTGTTGCACAGTAGGTTATTTCTTAGACCTAATGTATCTTCTCTATGTAATGCTACATTTTCCGCCACTAGAAGTGATTGTTTCCAGGCCTTTGGTGGGGGAGGGTGTTTGTTCTTCCATCTACGGGTTATCAGTCGCTTGGCTGTTATAAGGCCTAAATCTGTGAATCTAGATGTGACTTTGTGTTTTTACACATAGGAAACAGACCCAGCACACACTCTTCCCATGTATTTAGCCTTGAGCGATCTGTGCATTCAGATAAGCAGGCTGTGGCTTCCTGTCAGTACCTGTGTAGTGCGGGACAGGACCATAGCATGTGGAGGAGGTCAGCACCAACCAGGTCACAACGGGGGCAGGCAGCGGTTATTTGTTGAAAGTACCTATTTATTTTATCAGGTGTTAAATAGGCCCTTTGGATGATGTTGAATTGTATGAGACGGAATTTTGCATTCCGTGGGATTTGTGTGGTACTTGCTAGTATCATCCCCCATTCTTTTTCTGTCCAGGGCATTCCTCTACCCGCTTCCCATTTGGTCTCAATAACATCACTCATGATATGATCTAATTGGTGAGTAATTGTCCAGTGGCATATTATCAATCATAGCTGAGAACTGAGCCAGGATGGACATACACAAATATTGGGGAGGAATTATGTTTGTTTACACATGTATTTACTGGAGAAGTAAGCTGAACCTGTGTATGTCACTGACCGCTAACTGAGATCTTCATCTTCTCAAGATGAATGAGCAGCATGGAACAATAAGGATGGTAGAATAACTGTAACATATAGCCTAATCACAGAAGTAAATTTATACATGAGTAAATCTACACATGTAAATTTACTCTTGCATTTTGTAGTGAATGAACTACTTTTGTCTATATACCATTTCTGAGGGTAAATTTACTACAAAGTTTAGATTTGCATGTCCCTACCCACTAAACAGGTGGCGGAGACTAACTTACAAGTATAAAATTACTACTAGTAACTTTTTCACAGATAGGCAGAGTTTTCCACCTGCGGGGCAGTTATCTACCTATGGTTAGTATCGGAATACATTAAAAACATTTATTAAATATTAAAAAAATTGTAAAAATGGTTTTATGTTAAATATTATTGCAAATGAATTTCATTTATTTATTTTAAATGTAGAACACAAAAAAAGATACAGTGCTATTAACTTAATTTTGAATTAAATACCTTAAATATCATTTAAATATATTACATTAAATTCAAATAATTTTTTAAAGTTATATTTAGAAAGATTCCACCTAAAGTTAAACGTTTATATTTATTATGTATAAAATGTTACAAAATGTTATCCATACTATTTCATTTGCATTAATTGAATTATCTTTTTTAAATAAGGTTGATTTATTTTTTTATTTAAAAAGGTTATTAACATATTTAATATATATATATATATATTTATATATATATATATATATATTCTTTTAAACATTAAATACAATGTATATATACTTTGAAAAAGTCTAAATAAAATAATTCATGTTAACATTATTTCGTATAGGGTTCTATTTTAAGGGCCTGCCGCCACTATTTCATTTGGGAGGGTGTTGCAGTACATGTGGTTGCCCATGAATAGTGCTGGACTTACGTCAGGTCTGAGCTGGAGAACAGTTACTACTGTTTTTGCACCTTTTCAGCTGTAGTAACTTAAGAAATGTAGTTTCTGATATGCAATAATCTTACTCTTTTGTGGGTGGGGGTCTGTCCCTACATAAACCCCCAATTAGCCCTTTCTCAACCCCTACTTACTTCTCCATAAGCCACTCCCTTTTAGCAGTAAGGATTTCTGCCACCCCTGGCCAATCTCACATTTATTACTATGTAGCAAACTTACTTGTGTGAAGATCTCCCCAAAGAAAAGAAAGAGATATGAAAATTTCCATCCATAGGTTTGTGAATTGTATTTTGCAGCACTACTACTTTACGTACTACAAAATGCAGTTTGAGAATCCGGCCCACAGTCTGTACCACATTAATCATGTTCAATAGGCCTAAGGCTTACATGCACCAATCCTCGCATCTATATGTAACCGGTTGGCACAAGTGCATTTGTTACTAGTGGAACAGAAAGTTAGGAATCTATCTGCTAATGTTTAAATATCAAGAAGAGATGATCCATAATTGATCTGTTGCACCATAATGCACATCACCCATTTTGTATTTTATGTTGTATGTTTGTTTTTGCACGGTTAGCATGAAAAGGCCATTTTTTCTCAAACAGAAAGAGTACGTCAAATAATCAAGACCTATTTGGAAGACAAAAACTAGGGTATTTCATTTCCTCATTAGCTTGCATTGGAGTGGAGAACATTTTTGGACAGAAGGCTAAAATAGGTTAAAAGTTGGGCGCCTCCCTGCTTCTTCTGGGTGTGGCATGAATGCTCAAGTTGCCTGTGGCCCGCCACCAACTCCTTAAAGTGATGCACTCTTAACCTCTTCCGTGCTCATGACGTCTCCCGGCCGTCATGAGTCACGATGGGCGTGTGCGGACGGCGGCCGGGAGACGTCATGACCACGCCCGCGATCGGAATGTCAGCACCGCAGGAGCGCTGCGGCGAAATTTGCGCCGCAGCGAAGAGGTTAAACTAATTGCATCAGATATTTATGCCAAATATAATTGATGCGTGTTTTTCTTCTCTCTAGCCCAAATTAGGTAAAATATAAAAAGACATTTTCCCATACCTCTGTATTATTTATTTCTAGGTGGGCCTTCATTTCTGCATGCATGATTGAGCTGCCAGTACCAGCAAAGAGCAGCGTCTGTTCCATGATGCATGTGTCTGACCTCTGGCACTGGGCTTGCTTTGGCCTGCAAACATTGCATTAGCTGGGTGGATTGAGCAGCTGCATAGGTCTGGATGGAGTGCCACACCACAGGTCTGAATCTGGTCTGGACTAATGTAGCCTACTCTCTAATATCCCTCAAACAATGTCTGGCTGTCAATTTTATTCATTCTTAGGTCTTGCCAGCCAGACAGCTTTTAACTGTCTCTAGGCAAAAGCCTCTTGAGGTCCATACCAATATCATACAGAGGGATTACAGCACACCCACTGCTTGCCATTGGTTGGCTTTATTGTCACTCTCATTTGCTTGTTTTTTTTTTCTTTCTGTTCTTGTATTTTTCCCCCTCTTGGAGCATAGCCTCTTTACCGTCCTCTTGATTGAGTGACTTGTGTTCTAATTATGGAACAACTTGTTTTCTTGTTTTGTTAAGCACTCCTTGAATGTTCATTGTTTTCTTACTCTGCCTGCCTCACATGCTGCTTATCCACCATGAAATACCACACCCCTTTGCTTCCACTTCACCACCTTCATTACTCCCCGACCGCTCACTCTACTTCAAATATATTAATTTACCTTTATTTCTAGGGCCTGACAGCTGCCATTTGCTGCTGGGCCCTAACAAATGCCTTTGAACATCCCCATTGCCCCCTCGCTGTCGAGTCACTTCACTTTGCTTCCCTACATAGACCCCCAACTCTTGTGGTCATTAAAATTTTCTTTTTAACATTCATTTTTTTGGAATTTTCTGGCACCTCACATTTGCTGCTGGGCACACCAATAAATGAAAAGTGCTTTTACGCACTTGATATTTAATTTTTTTATTTGCCACTCTAAGTAGGATCTGCCATCTTATATTGGTCAATAAAAAAAAGAAAATGGCACCTGTGTCATTCCATAGGTGAGCACAAGTATTGTAGTTGAGCACAAGTGTGGGGTGTAGGCATGCATAACTCATAACGCATGCACACAGCTACTGAATGGCATAGCCGGCAGTTGTAACTGCATGAACACACCTTTTTCATTTTATGTTTTTTGGCCAATACTGCACAGCATCAGCAAAAAGCACTGTGATTGACAATAGGTCTACAATGCGAGATGTAGTGGCGGTGTCAATGCTTGTTTTCTCTAATTGCTATAGTTTAGCATCTACGGGCCTGATTGACAAAGGTAAATTTACAGATGTGGACCTAACCACATGTAAACCTATTCCTACACCTAGGTGCAAGTCTACATTTTTTTGCTAGTCCCCATATCTGATTGTAGATTTACACCAAAGTGCAATCTTATATTTCTCCATCCCCTCAGTTCAGGGTGTGGACTGAATTAACAAATATAAAGTTAACGAATACAAATTAATTTAAAGTTACAAGTAATAACTTTTCACAAATAGGCAGAGATCTCTGCCACTGGGGTAACGATCTCCCTATGGAAAAGTATAGAGAAAATAATATAATTGATCACTCTTTAAAAATAAATATCTAACATATTTTACTTCAAAATCTAATAAATAATAATAATAATAAAGAAGTTTATATAGCGCTTGGTTATACTACCTAGTATGTCCCCGCGCTGCGGTGCAAATGGACAGATCGTATAGGGCAATTAGACAGTCTAACAGGAGAGAAAGAGACCATCTACTCTATCCTGAACAGCCAGGTCTTCAAGTTCTTCCGAAATATGCTTTCGGACTGCTCCAAACGCAGTTCCACAGGGAGTTCGTTCCACTGTTTGGCTGCAAGGTATCGGAAGGAGCGACCCCCCATTCTTGCTTTTTTTATGACGTTTTATTAATAGTAAAGTAATGTAAACTATTATAAACCTAGAAACAATAAAATGCTACTGCACATTAACTCATTAAATGAAATATATCTAGGCATTCCTGTTTTCAGTTTTTATTTTGGGTAAATTCTGGTGGGGTTTTTTCAGTGTTTTCAAGTGATTTCAATACATTAAAAAAAACAGTGGTTATCAGTGGTTACACATTTTCGCGCCATTAAAAACAACAGAAACAGTGTTTTTCCAGTGTTTATGGAACGTTTTGCTTTTATTATTGCTTGCTTTCTGCACTGATAGTGAATGGTATATAGACAGTGTATGTACAGTGTATATGAGGTCCAAATACATTTTAACAAATCAAACTTATCGTATTACACAATACAATACTTCTTGAGTCAGTCTTTGGTCAGGCACGCTCGCTCTTTCCTTCCCATGTAAACTCTTATCTGTGAAAGGGCCCTCTCAACATTGGCACTTGAGACAGGCAACACCAAAATAGCCAGTACACAATTTGCTAACTCTGGCCACTGGCATAGCTTTCCATGCCAATACGGTGCACCTGAAGATTGTGATTCTCTGTGACAGGTTCTGCACCATATGCGTTGAAATGGGCACATATGCCCTCAGAGTTATTGAAGCGGTCAAAAATGAGGCAGCACTTTTAAAACTCCAGAGAAAATGTTCCTGTACGGAAGGGATCAATAACTTGTGCAGATTACCACAGTGAGGATTCACTGACTTCAAATGCCATGGTTGATGAAGGGCTATTTCTCATGCATTGTAAATTAAAAGTTCCTGAATTGCTCCTCAACATTTATTTGCTTAGCATGTGGCAAGCACTCTAACATGGAACATGTTGCAGTGCCAAAGTCACTAGAAGTGTCACCCAGCCTACTCTCAAGGAGGTGTTTCACATCTACACGAATTATGGTGAACACTTGGTAGACAAGGGTGTTTTTAAACTCTAGTTTTTTTATTATGTCCACTACAGCAGTCATGTTTTCCTGTAAAAATGTAAGAATGCAGTAGAGTGTACTTTTTTCAAATCACTATCATTATGTGACCAAAGATCCTCATAGTTCTTGCCGTTTACATCATCACTCAGCCAAAGCTTTGTAAACAGGTGCCACATGGATAATATAGCATTCATGGCCTCTAGGACTGAGAACCACCAGCTAAGTGACACAGTTGGGATGACTCTTTCTTTGATGCCACACAAAGCACAAAATGAGAAATATTTGTGTTTTAGTTTCCGCGCATAACAAAACAGTGCACCAGAAAGGACTAAAAAGTCAATAGCATTCTTCATTAACTCTGAAGATTACAAAGATGCTTGCAGCATACCATCTAACAAGTGGCAAGGATCTCTTACAGGGAAGCACTTCAGCTCAGGTATCGATTTTGACAGGTCATCACTGAACATATTCATATATGTAGCTGAATCACTGCAAATACAAACAATATCACTCCAATTTTTGTTGAACTTGGTAAAAACTTTTTGCAGCAGCATTCTAAGTGACACTGCATTCCATGTTTTCCAAAAGTCTGGTGTCATGTTTTCAACAGTATCCCAGATGCTTTGTGACTGCACTCACATACCTGTCACTATACCTTGCATTGAATGTTTAAAGCCTGGGTTGTTTGGCAATTCACCTACTATCAATACTGACTAACTAGAAAAGGGGACTGATGTGTGTATGGTTTTTACCCATTCTCTGTGGGTAAATGTGATGGTACATATTGGAAAAGATTCTTATGAAACCTACATTTTTCCTATCAGTGAAAGACTAAAACGTAGCCAAAAAATGAAATATGATTTAGATATTTCCTGATGCTCTACAGTTTATAAAATAAATAAACAACACCTAAAACATGCTTCTAATCCCTGTACCTTTAGACCAAAGACCACAAAACTGAAAAAAGGAAGAAGAAACAATACTTTAGTGACATCCCTAAACAGCACAACTCAAGCAGATTAATGTTAGCCCAGTCTTTCTTACTGCTACCTTATATAACAAAGTTACAGTGTATTGGCCCATTTAGGAAGAAATAAAAATGACTCTTTCATTCTCCTTTTCCTTTCTTTGAATGGCATTTAGTTTGTGGTTGTGCAGGTTTTTTTTCAGTGTTTATATGTTAACACCGGTGAGGGCTATTTCCCTTCCGGTGGGGTTTTATCAGTTATTATAGGTTTCAACCGAAAACCGGACAGCCTAAATATATCTTAAATAATGTATTAATTAAAATATATTTATTTAATTTATAAATAATATTTCTTGAAGTATTATTTGAAAACAAATTTCCCATTCATATTAACAATCTGATTTTTATTTAATATGTATTATATTTTCTTAAAAGCTATTTGTAGAATTAATTTAACTGAATTTCATTTTTTACCATAAGTTAAAAACTAATATCATTTTAATTTATGGAATTTTGTTTTTAAATAGCATAATTATTATTCAATCATATATGCATATTTAACATTCAAAATATATATATTTATTATAAAAGTTGGAATAAGTTTATTTATTTAACAGTATTACTGATGGGGTATTATTTAAGTCCCTTGCACCAATTTTTTCTATGAAAATGTGCTGAAGTACTTGTGATTGGCCATGTGGGGCACTGGACTTACTCCAAGGCTGGCCTAGAGTAGCTTTACTACTGTTTGGGACCTTTTGTCTAAAGTAATATTTGAGGTGTGGTTAGTGAATACCAATTGGGCTTACTCATTTGTGGGTTGGTATTTGTATTTGCATGTTCCTCAATAAACACCTCCTAACCTCTTTTGAAACCGCACCCAGTGAGGTGAGTATTTCCATTTTCCCCCCACTCCTCCTGTCTCTACCATGTTTACTACTAAAACATTTACCTACATGTGCAGAGATCTTGGCACAGAAAATATAGGAGTAGTGAAGGCAGAGGTCTCCGCCTGTAGATTAGAGATTAGCATTTTGTAGTTCTACTGTAATACTACTCACGTACCTCAAAATACTGTTTATGAATTGGCTCCCTTATGCATGTCAGTCAATAACACAGTAAAAAAAAAAAGTGCTAATAACGTTCCTGCACCTCACAACTAGGCAAAAACCCTTGTATTTATGGAGAATGTACTCCATTATCTCTACAACATTACCTCTAGTGAACATTACCCCATTGAAATTGCTTCAACAACATTATTACCTTTTTTGCATTATTTTATTGCCTCATAAAGGATGAGGCTTTAACAGCTATGTATTTCAATTAAATTTAATTAAATTTAATTAAATATAAGTAAAAATAAAGTAATACAATTTTATTACATTTACTATAATAAAATAAATACCACTGGTTAAGGTACATGCTAAGGTTGGCATTGGAGTAATGCTGAGAGAATGGTTGTTTGTAAATGAACATACATTAAATCAATCTTCATGTGTGTAAGAGTTGGGAGTTAAGGTAATTATTATTTGAGTTAGATAAGCTTTCAATAGTTGAAACATGATTGAATACAGTTTACTTTAGATTTAAAATAAAATAATAAACATTGGTAAATGACAGTTAATATTGATATAAAGATTAGTGTAAGGGCACCATCATTTACAAAAGATAGGTACGTGTATTTGGATGTAATTACTTATTAACTTAATATGGATAGGTTTAAGGTTATCATTAGCAATAGGAAAAAGGTCAAGTTCCTCTAACTTAATTTACCTTAAATGATTGCTTTGCTATTGGGTGGTATATATTTATGTGGCAATTGCAGTTGTATTGGATGCTGTTGAAGTACCTCATATCTTGTGGGTTTACCACTTTGTCGTGTTATAGTATTATAATATATGCAGCAATCACACAAACATAAAAATGCCCTGATCCAGTAATTACCTGTGGCAATTCTGATTCTGCTGAACCTCAGAAATACTATCATATTTCAAAGGAGGAACAGTAGCTTTTGAAAGGTTTTACAATGCAGCGCGACAGGCACAACCTTTATAAATGTCTTACAAACTCCCCTAGGGGTGGTGCATAATATTTAATTGATTTTATTACCCTTGCTACCTCCTCCACCTAACATTCAGTTGCCCATCAACTATAAAAGTCATTTCTTTTAAATGTTAACCCTGGAATGTCTCAGTTTCTAAATACTCTGGAATTTTGCAGATAAGAGTTGGAAGGCACAGGGAGGTAAAGTGGCTTGCATTGGACAGAGGTTTGATAAAGATTAATACTCAGCAGAAAATATTTCATTGGATCCCTCCAAAGTACGGAGCTAACCAGCTATACTCACAATAAGTGTAAAACAAATTATGAATGAGGTGAACCTTTGTAGTTGGTTTCGAGGCAGTATCATGAATAAATGAAGGAAAGAAATCTATTTGTATAGCGCAAACCAGCTGCTCCTAAAGGAGCATGCCGGTGCTAGGTGAGGGTAAGACGTGGTTGGAGAAATAAAAAGAGGAGGGCCAGCCAACATTAGGTCTCCCTAAAGAGGTGGGTTTTTAAGAGGCTCTTGAATGAGTTCTCTGATGTGGCACCTCTAATATGATCCGGTAAAAGAGTCCAGAACTTTGGGACCAAGACGTAGCGCCCACCTGATCTAGTCTTTTTAATCTTGGGAATGCAGAGTGTAGAGACATGGGAGGAAGGTATCTTTATGATTTTGTCACAGATATAGACCAGCCTTTCAATTGAGTGGTCCTTAACGTTAATGTCAAGGCGTTGAATTCTGTTCTTTGCTTGACGGGCAGCCAGGGAAGTCTTTTTAAACCATTCTGAATGGAATGTCTTTGTGGAATGTTCACAACTAATCTGGCTGCCACATTCTGGACTCATAATCTACTTGAGGAGAACCCAGGAGGTGCACATTGGCATAATCAAGTCTCCACATGATTTAGGGATGAACAATGATCTTGCTGGTGTATTCTGGCAAGTATTTGAGAGTCTTTCTTAAGGTTTTCAGAAGGGAGAAGCAGACTTCTGCGGTGGCATTAACAAAAGGCTAAATAGAGAGGGTGTTGTCTAACTTGACCCCCAAGTTTTTTTCATCAGTGGATGGTGCCAGAGGGTGTCCCATCTCAGGAGGTCATGGGTTGGACAGATGTGGTATGGAAGGGGAGCCAAAATTCAGGATTTTCGATTTGTCGGAGTTTAAGCAAAGGCACTTAATTTGTGGTTCAAGAGTGGCATGTTACCTAAGTAACATAAAATGTTACTCGCCTTAGAGTCCACAGCTCTATGATTTTTTTGTAATTGTTACAATGGGCATTTATTTATTTCTCTTGTTTTGAAGGGGGGTGATGAGTCGTTCCTGGCTTTCTCCTATTCCACTACTCTCCAGACACTGATACCCTATGGGATTTCCGTATGGGATTTTCTGGAAGAAACACAAACGTGCCGAGATCCCAGTCTTTGAGGTCTTGCTGTCATACCTGAAAGAACTGCAAGCTTCCTACTAAAGACCCCACCAGACTTGTGATCAGGAGACACAAAGTGGCCCAGATGAGGAGAGCATCTTTGGGAGAGGATTAAATGGAGTAAGGCGGTGATGTAATGTCTCTGTGCCTACTGCCTCTTGGCACTGGACCTGCCAAGTTGCTCCTGCCCTGTCAGTGCTGATGATTTACATGTCATACTGAGTGGGGAGTGGAAGGCATGGTTCATACTAGGTCCCTTAAACATCTCTAAAAATTGGACACCAGTCAAGCAGATAGCTGAAACTAATTGGCATAGTAAGGGAAACACCATGCATTGTGCTCACTGGAGCATTTTAAGTTTGTGAAGTTATTTTATGTTAAAGGATTTATAACGTACATAGCTGCCCTGAACGGGGCTTTCCAGCGCTAGAACCCGACAACTGGTTAAAAGGAAATGAGTCTCAAAAAACACAAAGAGGGTGAGGGACTATCACTCTTGTTCCCCCATGGTTAGATCAATTAAACAACAGAAGAGTGACAAGGGAAAAAGGAGCAAAAAAGCACGGGCAAAAACCAAAAAGATTTGTTGAGCAGTAAAAAATGTTCAGTCAGTTTTGTACTTGATGTTACTAACATCATGGGCCCGGGAGGGGGGTAGTGAGCTATAGTTTCTGCCAAAATGGAAGACAAAAAATTGAAATGTTGGTCTATTCAAGAAAGTTAAGTTGAAACGAAACTAATTCTTTGCCAAGGAATGGTTCCCCAACTTACTTCCATGCTCGCACACTCCCGCGGTCAGCCTCGATCTGTCCTCCTCGGCCCGGATATTAGTTAGTGAATGGGGAACGCGGAAGTAAATACTCCGTGATTCCCGTCACGTGGTTGTATTGACGTATGAGTGCGTATGATGCATTCCTAAAAGGAGGTGTGTTTAATAAGCGCGTTCGTATTGGTTCTTCCTTTGTGAAGGGTAAATTGAACCGGCGTGCTTTATTCTCCAGGCTTACAATACTCAAAATAACCGTGATGTTGGTTTACAAAAATATTATTTATAAAGATTCGCCGATTTGAAGAGAACCTAAAATATAAGGTGCATCTGTCATGTATGTATAGAGAGTTAATAAGTGCGTTCATTTTGGTTTTCCCTCTGTCATGGAGATTTTTTGAGCTGGCGTGCTTTATTCTACAGGTTAATAATGCTCAAGATAACCATGATGTTGGTTTATGAGATTATTCAAGAGAAAATACGCCGATTATAAAGGGGAAATGAAACGCCAGGAGCATATGCCAAGTTATAACTGTCTAAGGACAAGCCGTGTCACCATAATGTTGGGAAATTTTGTGACAGGGAAGAATGGCAAATCAGAAGCTTTTAATGGAAAAAGAGCTACACGGAGGCTATTAAGGTTCTGCCGCCAGGCTGGCTGGGTTGGATCTAGAAATCAGTGTTTTAAAATGGGACTCCATGGTATATTGTCATTCAGACCCTTAAGATGAGTGGATAAACGATAGATCCAACGTTGTTCTTTTTCGAATAATAACTGTTGGGTATTTGGTCCAGGCTTCAGTTTCTCAATGATTGTCCACTTCATGTCGTTTGTTGTGTGGTTGAGCAATACAGTTGAGCGATACAGGGTTTAAGGTGAAGTCTACCTTCACCCCCCCTCCTTATGCTATCCCACCTGAGATTATAGCGTTTGAACAGGCAGTTTCAAATGATATTGAAGCTTTCATGGAACCTAATCGTTTTAAGAACATGAAGGCCGGTGAGTTTCAAGCTTTACACTCCCTGCAAGCCAACACGGATATCGTGATAAAATCAGCAGACAAAGGTGGCGGAGTAGTAATTCAAGACACCACGGCCTATGATAGGGAATGTAGACGTCTCCTGGATGATCCTATTAGCTACACTCCTTTAGTTGCGGATCCCACCCAAGAACTCCGTAGTACCATTCATGATCTGGTCGAGAACGCTGAACTCCAGGGCTTTATCACTAAACAGGAAGCGACTTTCCTCACAACCAGTGAGGGCACCATCCCTTATTTCTACACACTTCCAAAAACACACAAGAACAGAATACCCCCTCCTGGACGCCCCATTGTTTCTGGGATCGGCTCACTGCTGGAACCCCTGTCACGTTACTGTGACTTTTTCTTGAAACCACTTATCCAGTCAACTAGTACATATCTTAAGGATACGAAAAGTTTATTGGCTCTTCTTCTTCAGGAGATCACACTCCCTGAAGGAGTTCTTTTCCTGGTGACCATGGATATCGAGAGTCTCTATACCTGTATTCCCCAGGATGACACCATTGATGTAATTAGGAGCACTCTAGAGTCTAGCACTTGGAACTACACAACTCCACGGGAATTCGTGATCGCCTGTGCTGCCCTGGCATTAAAAAGAAACTTCTTTGAATACAAGGGAGATCTGTTCTTACAGTCAACTGGTAGATCGATGGGCAGCACTTTTGCGCCTTCGGTAGCCGGGTTGTATGTGTTCGATTTCGAATGCAAATTCATCCTAGCTCCACAAAATCCCTATTTGGCCAATATATTCTTTTGGAAAAGATATATTGATGATGTCTTGATCATCTGGCAGGGTGCAGAGGAACTCCTCCTGGATTTTTTCAACTGGGTGAACACATGTGATCCTCACCTAAAATTCACACATACTCATGATAAAGATGAGATGATTTTCCTGGATGTGGTCATCACCAGGACAGGCGAGACTCTTCAAACCAAAACTCACCACAAACCGACGGCAAAAAACAATCTGCTCCATTTCACCAGTTATCATCCACGCCCACTGAGGGAAAACCTCCCTTTTGGCCAATACCTTCGTCTCCGTCGCAATTGCAGCGATGTTTCCACGTACAAGCAACAGGCCAGTGATCTCACAAGAAAATTGAAAGACCGTGGCTACCCTGATAAAATACTTACAAGGAGTAACAAACGAGCACGCAATCAAAACAGGGAAGCACTCTTGGAAGTTCATGAGAAAGACGATCATGACTCAATACCTCTCACCTGCGTCACAACTTACAACGCAGCATCCAATGCAGTATGCAAGTCCATCAAGAAACATTGGAATATCCTGACAAGCAACAAACATGACTGGGAGAAACCCTTATTTTCCTATAAAAGAGCAAGGAGCCTTAAGGATTCCCTGGTACATACCCGTCCGAAAATCCAGGATAAGAACCAGGACCAGTCCATCATCAGTGCATGGGGTCTTCCCCCCATTGTTGGCCACTACCCCTGTGGTTCATGCAGTGTTTGCCATCTGACATCCCCTTCGAAATATTTGATACTAGAACAAGGTAAACAATGGATGCAGAAAATGCACACTAATTGCAATTCCACTGATGTGGTATACTTAATTACTTGCTCATGCGGGCTGAATTATGTCGGCATGACAAGTAGAAAAATCAAACAACGCATCTGCGAACATCGCAGTACCATTCGGTGTCGCAAGCTGAGTACAAAACTGACTGAACATTTTTTACTGCTCAACCACACAACAAACGACATGAAGTGGACAATCATTGAGAAACTGAAGCCTGGACCAAATACCCAACAGTTATTATTCGAAAAAGAACAACGTTGGATCTATCGTTTATCCACTCATCTTAAGGGTCTGAATGACAATATCCCATGGAGTTCCATTTTAAAACACTGATTTGTAGATCCAACCCAGCCAGCCTGGCGGCAGAACCTTAATAGCCTCCGTGTAGCTCTTTTTCCATTAAAAGCTTCTGATTTGCCATTCTTCCCTGTCACAAAATTTCCCAACATTATGGTGACACGGCTTGTCCTTAGACAGTTATAACTTGGCATATGCTCCTGGCGTTTCATTTCCCCTTTATAATCGGCGTATTTTCTCTTGAATAATCTCATAAACCAACATCATGGTTATCTTGAGCATTATTAACCTGTAGAATAAAGCACGCCAGCTCAAAAAATCTCCATGACAGAGGGAAAACCAAAATGAACGCACTTATTAACTCTCTATACATACATGACATATGCACCTTACATTTTAGGTTCTCTTCAAATCGGCGAATCTTTATAAATAATATTTTTGTAAACCAACATCACGGTTATTTTGAGTATTGTAAGCCTGGAGAATAAAGCACGCCGGTTCAATTTACCCTTCACAAAGGAAGAACCAATACGAACGCGCTTATTAAACACACCTCCTTTTAGGAATGCATCATACACACTCATACGTCAATACAACCACGTGACGGGAATCACGGAGTATTTACTTCCGCGTTCCCCATTCACTAACTAATATCCGGGCCGAGGAGGACAGATCGAGGCTGACCGCGGGAGTGTGCGAGCATGGAAGTAAGTTGGGGAACCATTCCTTGGCAAAGAATTAGTTTCGTTTCAACTTAACTTTCTTGAATAGACCAACATTTCAATTTTTTGTCTTCCATTTTGGCAGAAACTATAGCTCACTACCCCCCTCCCGGACCCATGATGTTAGTAACATCAAGTACATAAGTAAGATGACTAACCCTTTTTATCCATGCAGCTGTTTTCACTAATAATTTTAAACGCTAGACATGCTCTGGAGCAACGGCGCCTGGCAAACACCTCAGACGCTTGTTTTCAGCATGCCTATCACTTCACGAGTCCGCTAGTCCTACGGCATACACAGTGGCAAAATAGCCACCACGATTGCACTTTGTCTGTTATCTTGACACCACATAATGTAATCAAACGTAGGCACAATTAGTACACAGGGCCTCATGGAAACACTTGGATATTTCTATGAGTCCCTTTCTTGCGACGAGTAATCACTCGTGTTTGGGCGTTTTTAGCTACAACTGCTATTTGGACACCCACTCCCGCTCCACAGCACGGGATTATCAAATTACCTGTTCACTAAAATGAGTAAAGATGAATTAATGTAATCAACACAATCATGTCTCTTTATGTATATGTATGTGTTACGTCTGTCTTCTTTCTTTTGCAGACATTCTTAGCCCCGGAATAATAGGATGGCTATTCGGTAAAACCGTGAGTTTTACCTTTATGATCTCCACAGGTTAGGGTGCGCCTTAGCGTGCGCATACCGCCGTGGAGACCCTTGTGGTCCTGATGAAAGCTTAGCCAACTGGGCATATTAAGCAGAAACATGTCGACCTTATCACAAATTGGTTGAGCTCTGGTTAACCTAACAAACCAGATCTTGTCCAACTCACGTTTTTATTGGTCTTTGGTTTGCCGATATTAAATTAGTTGATGGTTAAAACCATTTACCTTTTAACTTCACTCCCTTTCACATCCAAAAACCAGCTCCGCTGTAATTCAGGCGTTGCAGCACACCAGAGAGGCACTCGGCCTCTCTGGTGGGAACCCGATGATGAAGCATGTCACCAACTAGGTTGGTGAGTGAGGGTTCTTTTAACAAATCTTTTTGGTTTTTGCCCGTGCTTTTTTACTCCTTTTTCCCTTGTCACTCTTCTGTTGTTTAAAAGGAAATGAGAACAAGCATTACAACAAACAAATGATGGACGGAATGCTGACAATGCAGACATTCTCCCCCAGTCAAGAGATCTGGGTTAAATCCATCGTTCTTTTGCCCACTACGCCACCCCAGTTTAGACATGGCCATATGCAAATCAGTCTTGACCCTGTGCCTCATGGGAACAGTCCAGCCCGAACTGCCAAGCCATGTCTTCCCTGGACCGGAATCAAGCATCCTAGGACCGGTTTCTGGCTATCAGCCGTCATCAGCCAGGATAGCATAACTCCAGTGGCGTAGTGAGCACGGGTCCCACGTCTGGGAATACCCATCCCACTTAGGGCGAAAAGCGTTACAACAAACAAATGATGGACGGAATGCTGACAATGCAGACATTCTCCCCCAGTCAAGAGATCTGGGTTAAATCCATCGCATAGCCAATAGGTCTCGCCTTCGGGACCTTATAAGTGTTTAGTCATGCAGCACATTATACTGTTAATAATCCGGCCACACAATTTTACGCCTTATGATGTTTAAAGACGCGATCCCTGTGTGTCATGGACAGAAACATGCTTTGTAATGTACCGTGGTAACACTGGGCTGCAGAAGTCAGTGCAGACTTTCAGTCTATGCAGTTCGACCAGTGGAGATGACTGTTAAAGAAACATATCTTCCACTCGTGGTAAAATGCAGGTGTGTGCAAATGGTGGCAACACATCATACTGTAAGTACACCAGCCGGAACATGTGAAGTATTCTAGAAGAATCCCCCACCAGGGACCTGTCAAGAGCTTCCCCCATTGCTTAATGAGCTGACAAGTCACTAGTGGAACACACTCGGCTCAGCTCCTGATTTAGGTGTGTGCCAAACCATCATATTCAGGGCCCCTGGAACTGTGCGGTAGGGTACGGCCAAATTATGCGGCAGAGTTGACTAAATTAAGTGGTAAGAAATGGCAAATTTTGTGGCATCATCCGGCACATTTTCTGATAGGATTAGTTCTTTTTTCTGTCTTTGTTTTACACTTATTAACGCTGTCTGGACATAGGTTGCACCTACTTAGTACCAGTTTAACACCCAGACCCTGATCATACCTTTAACAAAACCAATACACACAGTGTTAGGAGTAAAAGGCCGCAGTTTAATAAATAATTCGATTTTCATGGCCCCGTCACAGGCGGCATGGCAAAGATTTATTCACGTGAGGTGCTGGTGATGAAATAAGTAATGTTTTTTTTGTCCAAGTTCCCGAACCCTGTAGCTACTGCCCCTTTAAACACCAATTGCCCCTTGCCTTTTTACCCTCAACAGCACATCCACAGCCCCCCACAAACCATTTAGAACAAGGCGATTAAAAACATGCCACGTCGCCACCCACACAACACCGCATGCAGCCACATAATTGGTAATAATGCGGCTCAACGAGGCAGCCTTATTAGGCCGGGCAACAGAGCAGAATTTAATAAAAAGCAAGTATTTTTGCGCTACATTAAGCCACATAATGAGCTAAACTAATATATTCCACCCAGCAGCTGTGCAGCACCAACTATGACTGTGCAGCGCACTGCAGAATTTTTTTTTGCAGCGCGAACTCGACACAAAGGTATCAGACCTCTTTACATGAGCACCAGTTGCTTTACAGCCGGACGCATTCATTTTTAGGTGCAGGAGATTAAGTTATTTGTCCAGAATCACGGGATGTTTTGAGTCTCCAGCAAGACTCGAACCTGGTCCCCCAGCTTAAAGGTCGGCCTCTCTAGCCTTTCAGCCACACATTGCCAATGAGTGGGTAACTTGACTCCTCTCGGTGCCTGCTCCACATTCATGTTGGCACCCATCCCCTGAGAATAAGAATGATACCAGTTTGCTATACAAATGTTGGGAGCTAGACATGACACCCCGTCACCTAGGATATAACGTTTTGGATTGAAATACTGCTGAAATTTGTGTTTACTGTTGCCCAGGATGAATACAACAGTCTGTAACACTAACATCGAATTGCAAGCAGAAAGAGTGTTCCGATTTGAGGGCACTCCAGACGTACCACGTGGTGTAAAGGCGCTAGGCTACTCTCAGCAGTGCAGCTGCTGTTTGCATTGGCGCTGCGCCCCCAGAGCGTGAGGTAGCAGTGCAGCCTGATTCTTTCTGTCCTTTACTATCCAACTGGCGAGAGAGCAGCCTTTTCCTTGCGTACAGGCTATTGGCGTCCTTGCTACCCGCTGTCTGGGTTAAAGGTCACAGGGTACTTGGAATCGGACTCGGAGGACATGCCCTCTCATAAGCAGACATAGATATGACGTGCTTCTTGATTTTGCTTTTAAAATCAACTAAAAAAGTCTAACTCAGCAGAAAGGAAGGAGAAGGAATGTCTGGAGTCAAGTAGGCCTGGCGTTAGTGGCAATGCAGCGATAAACCCATGGCAGCAGGCAGCACAGACTATCAGTGTCACATATACGAGCCACACACTTTGAAACCATTATGCCGGTCCGCCGTTATTTAAATAAACGGAGGAAAGAGCAAGACGCAGCTAAGAGAACAAATAATGTCTGCTGAGCTGAAACAAAGCACATGTTTTTAGCAAAATCGCGTACATGGTTTTAAGATCAAAGAGAGAGGATGTGAGCAGATATAACCAAACAAACAACAGCTCATGCCAAGAGAAAAACAAACCAGCGCAGCCGCGCGGCGACTGTGAGCGCTCTTATAAAAACCATGATCCCGAACAGATGGCACCCCTGCTCGTAACCGCAAGCCAAAAGGCCGTAGGCCGTGGGCGGATACATTTACTGGGAAAGGTGGGGCATGCACCCGCCTTTGCCCAATTGAGTGCTGTCTTTTTGGAAGACGCACGCAAAACTCAATAGAAATAATGCCGAAAACAAAACACACGCACGAGCGTGTGAAAAGTCCAGAGTGATTCCAAGAGGTTGTTTTCCTAGAGCACCGCATGCGCGCTGTGCTAGGTTCGACCTAAAAAGAGAGCTAAATAGAGAAAAGGCAGGTCTTGCAAGATTTTCTGAAAAGAAGGTGGTTCTGAATTTTCCTAAGAGAGAGAGAGGGGGAGGGAATTCCAAAGAGATGGGGCCAAGGCACAGAAGGTCCTCCCGCCCACTCTTGCTCTTCTAATTCAAGGAACAATGGCTAAATAGAGGTCAGCTTAGCATAGAGGACGAGAAGGCTGGTAGGGAAAGATAAGATTAGACAGCATGTGGACCCCCTGGGAGTACATGGTCTTATGAGCAATGCACGATTCTTGAAGTGGATGCTTTTATCCAGAGGGAGCCAATGGAGCTTATAAAGAAGGCCAGATACGGTTGACAATTTAGGGAGTGAAAAAAAGCAGTCTGGCAGCGGCATTTTGGTTCAACTGCAGTCGTCTAATGACTGACTTGTTGGCTCCTCAATGCAGGACATTACAATAATCCAAGCGGAACATAATTACCGCATGAATTACGGTTTGCCGAGTGGAGAAATCAAAGAAGCCCAAGATGGACTTGAGGCTTCTCAGGAGCCCAAAGCAAGTGCCTGCTACAGTTTTAGGTTGTGTCTCAAATGCCAAAAAGTTGTCCATCCAGACTCCCAAGTTTTTTACAATGGACTTGGGCTTAGAGGGAGGACCAAGGGAAGAAGGCCACCAGTGGTCACCCCAGGATCGAACCAGTTTGCCAAATAGCAGAATTTCAGTCTTATTAGTGTTCAGGCAGAGACAGTTATTATTCATCCTTTGAAAAATAGCCATATGCTGCGTAACATCTACAGAGAAAGAAAGAATACGCTGGGTGCCGTCAGCATATGACACCAGCGTGAGTCCCAAGGATTTCGTTACCTGAGCCAATGGTTTGACATATAAATTGTGTGTATTAGCAGCAAAGAATGCTAGTGGGGTGTTATGGAAATCTGCATAATGTGCCAACAAGGACATGATGCAAATTATAAAGGATACATACTATTTAATTATTTACTTTAAGTTGGCTTACTGACCATTATAGAATTAGCAAATACTCTATTGTCATTATGGAAGCTTGCCAAATGAAGTATTGGCAGAAGGATGGAATAAATTAAACTGAGGGGCATATTTACAAGAAAAGTGGCGGAGTGAGGCGTTAAGCCAAGAAGGCTAACACCACGCTCCATCACTTTTAAATGCAGGGCTGCACCATATTTACAACAATACGGTGCAGCCCTGCGTTTCTCGCTGCACTGGCAATAAATTCAGCTGCCTGGCGCCAACTCAGGCACCCCTGCACCATAGTGAAAGGGTTCCTGTCCTGTGGGAAATGATTGTTGAAGTGCAGGAAGGTGTCCCTTTCTGCACATAAACAATAAAAAAATAGCAGTTTGTAACTTCTATGCGCAATGCAGCACGCATAGAAACAGAAAAAACGCGGCGAAATGAAGCATTTCTCCTTGTTTTGCCTGTTTAAGACCAGGTTTTCCCAAGTTTTAATTTTGGCGCTGCCTCCTATTTATGCCACCCTTGTAAATATGGGGCAGCATCAAAGTCAACGAGTACGGCGATGGAACGCCCACAGCAACACACATTGCCCACCCCTTTCACACTAAGTATAGCGTGAAAGGGAGCCTTGTTCACAAAGCAGTGTTAAGCCACGTAAGGTGGCTTAATCCCGCCTTGTAAATAAGGTGAAGCCCCTAGCACCACAGGAAAGTCGATAAAAGTGACGATAGGGGCATGTAAATATGCCCCTGAGTATCACTGATAACTGAAAAAAGTGCTAGATGGAGACTTGTCGATACTTACAATCTCTGCAATTTGGGACATAAGAACTGAGAAATTCCAAGCACTTTGTTTACTTCCTCTTTATTTTTGTATTCAACTCTTAATCTATGACCTTTGTTGTGGACTGAGGCCTTCTAAATAAACCACTATAGAATGCATTAAAAGAGTGCCCCTGGCTATCCCCAGTGCAACTCCTGCTACTATGGGCCTGGGAACATTATAGTTTTGTGTCAGAGTTTCAGGAACAAAATGGGGGTTAATTATATATTAATAACTAGCCAATTATAAGTCACGTGTGAGTGTGGCCCACCTTGCCAGTTAAATCTAGGCTAGTTAAGGAACTTCCAAGCAGGACATTTCTTTCCATAATTCAAAGTGAACGTCAGGTACCCTAAAATAATGCATTGCCTCCTGACTGTGCTCGAAAATGTTGGGCCTGCCAATGGATTTTTGTGGAAGGATATTATTGAATTCGAAATGTAACAGTGAGTACAATCTGTAATTTAGGGGAGCAGATATCAATAATTATGTAATGTTTGAGCAATGTGGCCTTCTGGAAAATTGCAAGGTGTGCTAAGACTCCAGTATAAAGTGGTATTGTGTCCTCCCAGGTTTTTGCAATCTTACTAGCCAATTGTGCTATAAAATTCTCAATTTCATAAGAACCTCTCAAAATATCCTTGGTGACAACCATAGCTCACTGTATTCTGTCATTATATCTTATTGGTGCAGCGCCAAGTTGCCCTCTCTTCACACGTCACAAATTTTAACATAATATGTTAAGAGATACATGACATGAACATGCACTTATCATATGTTCCGTACTTAATTCAATGATTTCTATAATGTATTCACACAAAATTACAAATAAAGAGTGCATTTATTGTGTAATTAGGGAACCTACTCATAAGTATGTGTCTAATCATGCTTATTAAGATGTTTTAATGGTGTTTTATTAATATAAAACCATCCTCGTTTTAATAAAGAATGTACTTAATCTGAAGAAGAAACCTGATCCTAAACATGGACTATAATGTGTGATTAATACATAGTGAGTTGAAACTGTGAGTAAAACCATCCTCATATATGTAGAATGTGATCTTAATTGAAACTATAAGGTTTATGTAATGTGTGCATTGATGTTAAATGTATATACATTTAAATGGAGGAGCTTATTTACAAGCCCCTTGTGCTGCTGCATGTCACTTTTTGTGACGCATCGACAGCGCATTTTGCTGACCCATATTTACAAGGATACGTAAAGCCACCCTGCGGCCCCTTTTCACACAGCACTGTGCGTGAAAGGGGCGTGCCATTGGGGTTGCTGTGGGCGTTCCCACGTAAAACCCATGGCTTCTGCCAAATTCCCAGATTTACAACCTTTTGTAAACCTGGGAATGCGCCAGAATGCTACGCCTCCCAGGGGATGCATTGCGAGGCGCAACAAGGAGAACATTTTTATTTCTCCTCATTTTGTTTCCTCTTTCTATGCGTGCTGCATTCTGCAGCACACATAGAAAGAGGAAATCACCTTGCTTGATTGTTTTTGTGCAGGAAGGCGTCCCTTCCTACACAAAAACAATTTCCCCTGAAATGCAGACACCCTAGTACCATAGTGCAAAGATGCCTGCAGTGTGTGCCATCGCAGGGGAAAGCACAGGGATGCAACATATTATTGTAAATATGCGGCATCCCTGTGCATTGAAAGTGACTAAGTGCGGTGCAGCCAAATGGCTTGCAGTGCTGCGCTGAGTCACTTTCTTGTAGATAAGGCCCGTAGTTCTTAGCCATACTCACTGTTGAGTAGTTTAATGACTTTCTGATTATTTCATGTAATGTGAACCCTAATTCATTAGGAACATATATTACCTTGTGTTTAAATGTGCACACGCATATTAAACGTGCATCATTGAATTTATGTTTAACTTTACCTAACAGTGTAGCCCTGTATTTCACCATGCTGCATTTCATAAAATACTGTTTTCTATTATCTGCTAATTCCACATCTCTTGTAGGTATTCACATACATTTTTATTTTAGAGCAGATACATCACTGTTCTAGAGATAGGGGAAAGAGCCTGAGAAAAGCACCCTGATGAAGGTAGATGGAGAAATAGAGTGCTAACTGAATGGACTTGTTCAACAAATGCTACAATCTACGTGTGTCTGAGAGAGATGTAATTCCCATGTCTAGTGTGGGATAATCCATAGATGTTGCAGTCTGCAATTTTGGAATTTGACAAAGACAATGGACCCCTGATGGTGTGATCAAGGGGGTGTTTCCTAGCGGACTTTGCACATTACAATACACTGTTCCCCTTGGAATTTTGGACAGATGCTTTGCAGATCCCTTCCTACCTTTTGCAACTGCAGATCGCTCTTGCGGATTCCTTGCAGACACCTTTCCTGACTCCCTATTACTTGAATGGATTTAACAAGGTTTAGACCTCAATGTTTTCCCTTCGATTCTTGCTTAAGATAGCACATTCCTGACCCATAGAAGACTCTTGACTGAGCTTCTGAGATACTAATACTTCCCTGCTTGGTTTCTTTTTGTCCAGACCTGACTTCCTCCATTGAAATTTCTTGATTTGTGAGTCTTTGTTTCTAACCATCCTCTGTACTTTTGAATTCTAGATTACTAATCTATAGGAGAGAGAATCTTAGATTATTTTCTGAGCACCAGATTTTGATGCTACTACTCTGTATTGCTGTCACAGAATTCCTTGTTTGTTTAATACTAGTTTGCCTCAATATCTTCAGGCGTCTGGGGACTCAAGTTGTTATTCTGCATCTTTACAGCATGGTTTTATGAGTTGTGTGTTTGAACTTGATTATTAATTTGTAATAAACCTTCTTGAACTCGGCCACTGATTCCTGGTCCTCATTGTGTAGCCAAATGGGTTGCACTGTTCATTGAACATTTGATTGAATGTGAATACTAACTCCCATCACCTCTCAGTCGGATCTAAAAGATTTATCGTAGGACAAATGGTAAGCAAGTGGCTCCAGAAAACTCTGTATCACTATCATATGATGATCAATATCACTACACTAATATTCTGGGCCTAATTCACAAAGGTAAACTTACACTATGGTGTAAGTTTACTATTTTGGGGGGAATTCACAAACTATGAGTTTGATTTTACTACTAGTAATGCACTAGTAGCAGAGAGCTCAGCACATAAAAATATACGCCTGTGCGATCTTTTTTTGTGCAAATTTCACCTCCCGACTGCGTAGTCTCCACAGTAGTAAAATTACTATTAGTAAAATGAAACTTGCAGTTTGTGAAAACCACAAAAAATTAAACTTACACAAAAGTGTACGTTTACCTATGTGAATCAGGCCCAATGTTAGTAGACTAATTTAACATTTCCCTACAGATTTACCAGACGTTCTTTATCTAGAAATTACAAATTTCTCTCTGTAAAGCAGCCTTTCAATTCTCACTGATGTTGAATAATCGTGAAGGCATAATGTGCTTTAAAAATTAAATTTACAACACAATTCCTCAAACTTCCTTAATTTAAAATTGCATTAAAATTCAAATAACTTTACATCAATGTTTTCAAAACGCATCATGCATAAATATTCAAATGTCTAGGAGACAACTCCTTTGTAGAGTGGCCCTTAAATTCATCCAATTTTGACCAGTTTTTCTGGCCCAAGTGTCTTTAAAAGTTCACGATTTGCTATTATGTTTAAGAAATTCAATGGGAAGAACCAAATCCTGCTCTAAATTGATTTTTTAAATTACATCTAATTGTATCACTTTCACTAACCTATATTCTGGTATAACGTGCACAATCTGCCAGCAAGCCCCCGGCCCGTCCACCACCAAACACTTTAAATCACAGCTTATTTGTCTGTGATGTATTTATATATCTAGGGGCTTATGTACAAGCCCATTGTGTAGCTGGTGCGTCACTTTTTGCGACACACAGGTGGGGCATTTTGCTGCCTGATATTTACAAGGAAACGAAAAGCCACCTTGCGTGGCTTTTCGTGTCCTTGTAAATACTGCCCCTTTTCACGCAGCACTTTGCGTGAAAGGGGTATGCCATGGGTGTTGCTGTGGGTGTTCCCAAGCAACACCCATGGCTTCTGCCGCATTCCCAGGTTTGCTACCTTTCGTAAACCTTGGAAAGCATCAGAAACCTACGCCTTGTAGGCGTAAGGAGGCACAATGAGGAGAAATACATTCATTTCTCCTCGTTTTTTCCTCTTTGTATGCGATAAAGAGGAAATCACCTCTCATAATGGTTTTTGGGCCACCTTCCTGCACAAAAACACTCTCCCCTAAAACGCGGACACCCTTGCACCATGGTGCAAGGGTGGCTGTATCGGCGCATGGCAGCCAATCGTGCGCCTGTGCAGGGGAGAGCACAGGAATCTGTCATATCGTAGATATGACGCATCCCTTTGTTTCCAAAGTGACGCAGCGCGGTGCAGCCCAATTGCTTGTGGCACCGCGCTGCATTCCTTTGTCGTAAATAAGGCTCCTATGTTCATTGCAGTCCCTATTAATGTTTCAGTCACCTTGCCAACGCCTATTTGACTCAGTGTTCCCCTGATACTGAGATGTTGCTCCTGCCCCTATCCTCAGCCCCCAGTCCCCATTTAAATGTACACGCAGGCGTTGCTTATAGCTCCCTGATGGCTGGGAATGCTGCCGCAACATAAGATGAAGGGCACATGCAGGAGAGGACTGGTGAGAACTGAAGCGAAATTGGGAGCAGGAATCAGTGCCTAGAAGCTGATGGGGCAGACTGTAGCACTCTAAGTTGCAAAGTGCTGTGCAGGTGCTGTTGAAACAGACAGGGATGTTTAAACTCTGCACTTTTGGTATCGGTGGCTTAGTGCAGTTTGGCGTCTGGTAATACAGACCGTAATCCCAGCACTGATTGTATCATTTTATGACACAGACAGGTATAAACACCACACCTGGTGTAGAAAAAAAGCAGTGCATGCACGGCAGTGGAGTTTACACCATGTCCATGATAGGAGCAGACAGGCTCTGAACATTGTGCTACTGTTTAGGTCCATGTGGTGAGTGTGTGTGTTTTTAAATCTATTTTTTGTTTTGATATTAAGATACAGCACAGACCATCATCTGGTGTCGTAGAGCATTCTGGACATGCACATCGACAGGATACGAGCATTCATCAAAACCGTGACTTCCGTAACATCTCATCTGACTGTAATAATGAGCATTATGCAGCCATCAAACCGGGTCTCGAGTACGCATACTGTAATTATACCACGAAGTAACATTAGTTAAGAACCTAAACCCCAACTCGATCTTGCGTCATTTCAGGGGCTTATTGGGTAAGCTATAACCGCAATAGTCTCTGAGAGAAGACGGCGCAGTGGGGGAGGAGGCTTTTCCAAATAGTTCAAATCTTGAGTCCCTAATTTACAAGGCCCTAGCGGCACTTTTGCACCGCCTGAGCGGCACTTTTTTTACACTCCGGTGGCGCAGTGTGCCGCAGCATATTTACAAGGCCACGCAAAGCCCCTTTACGTGGCTTAGCATGGCCTTGTAAATATGTGCCCCTTTCACGGAGAGCACTGTGTGAAAGGGGCGTTCCACAGGTGTTGTTGTGGGTGTTCCCACACAAAACCCATGGATTCTGAAACATTCCCAGGTTTAAGAGGAATCGTAAACCTGGGAATGCATCAGATTCCTACAGGAGTGGGGCAATGAGGAGAAATACCATTGGTGCAAGGGTATCTGCGTTGTAGGGATGATTGTTTTTGTGCAGGAAAGTGGCTTTGCGTGACCTTATAAATATGCTGCAGCACGTTGCGCCACCGGAACGTAAAAAAAGGGACGCTCCGGAAGCGCAAAAGAGCCACTAGGGCCTCGTAAATGAGGCCTTGTGAGGTCTACTGCTGTTTCCGTCATGTGCTCGCTGTAGTACACGGACACGCAGTAAACACCGAACTGCTGTCTACATCACGTGCTCCGTGCAGTGTGCACTGTGAAGGCTACTGCCATTTACATTTTGTGCCTAAGATAGGCAGACACGGTGTAAAGAGCCTGTGCGCCTCTGTTTCCCTCATTATGCTGGCAGGTACCAGTGGCGTAGCTAGCCTTATGGCCACCCATGGCCGTTCGTGTGTTGGCCACCCCCGGTGGCCGCATTGAAGAGGGGGGGTGCTGGCAAGATTTGGCACGGATTGCCACCCCGCAACGACTGTAATGTGGGGGTGAATTGCTGCCCCTGATATGGCATGTAAGAGTGGGGAGGAGGCCGCTGCCCCCAAAACTCATGGGCGGACCCCCCTTCCTACGCCACTGGTAGAAGTCAGGTGAGGCCTTGGAACCCCGTATCTGGTCTGGCTGCTGCCGATCTGCCGCTCCCTCTGCCCCTGGGTACCGTCCCTGCCTCATGGCTCCCCCTTCCAGCCCGCTCTGCCACTGCTAATGCCCACTGCTGCCCTCCATGATATCACCTAAAACAAAGTGTTGGCTTGCTTTGGGTGAAATCATGGAGGTGAGAAAGGCATGCGGCCGCATGATTTTATGTTAAAAACCATCGAGTTGGGTGAGCTGCGCACAAAAGACGCAGGGCCGCCACAATTTAATGTAAAAATAAACAAGCATTAGAAATGCAATAGGTCTCGCACTTTTTTGAGTTAGAGCTATTGGCATAGATCAACAGCTACTGGACAGAAATTAACCCTTTGCAGGTGCCCAACGGAGCACTGCTCCATGAAAGGGCCTGAAAGCCTAAAACGATGTTGATAACCTACAAAATAAAAAGGCAGAGCAGGATGACCAGGAGGAACCGTGGACGTATTAGGATGGCCAACGCAAGCAAACAATGAGTGGAATCGCCTGGGCGTGACCCAAGCACGCAAAGGCGGGGGAATCAGACCCAATGAACCAATGAAAACCTTGTATTTCTAAATGGCACAACAATGAACAAATGGCAATTCATGGGCATGCCAAAAGCCGATAGAGGAGATAACAACAGGTCTTGCAGACAGTGCATGCACGCTGCCTAGGCTCGACCTAAAAACGAGTTAAGGGAGATGCGAGGCTTGTCCTTCGAGTAGTGAGTGTGGCCCCATTGTGTAAATGAAAGCATGTATAGCACGCTGCAAACACAAACAAAAAGCGGGAGCCATTGCAAAATCTGGCCTCCCACCAGTGGTGTTTACATTAAAAAAGCAAAGAGTTCTAGCGAAGGGCTAATACAAGCTATAGAGTAAGGACACAGTAAAAGGTCCAGTCCTTACAACAGAAGACAGGGAGGTACTAAGGAGGGGCAAATAAGCCTATTGACAAGTCAAAAGCCAACATTTACAAAGGACAGTCACAGCAGCCAATTGAAAAGATGGGCGGGGACTTGGTGGAGCTTTAAATCCATACCTGAATACAGCATGCCTCCCAGAGCAGCGCATGCACAGCCCAGGCTCAACCTAAAAAAGCTTTTGCAGGTTTGCGCTGTCATACTTTATGTAGCAAGATACAAAATGTATTTGGATTTGTAGGGGAACAATTGGAACACAATAAGTGGCATTGCCATGTTACTGCTTCTTTTATCTTATGCTAATAGTCCGGTTGCATCATGTATATATATATACATATTTATTTTACATGGTTGACACAAATTGGCTTTGGACGCTGATTATTTATTTATTTATTTGAAGGTTTGATATAGCGCGAACAAGACCCTTGCGAGTATCAGAGCGCTTTACATGTCAGATGTAGAAAATAGGAGTAGACATAGCAGACAAAGATATAAGTGAATCAGATATACAATACTCATAAATGTAAAAAAAGCAAAACAGAAAGAAAACAGTACGGAGCAGAAAAACAGAAATAGTAATAAAATACAGTAATAAGTCAGTAAATTCACGTGAATTTAGTCATGAGGATCGCTTTCACTTCTTTTTTGAAGGAGGCAGTGGAAGGGTTCATTCTTGTTTCAATGGGCAAAGCATTCCAGATCCTAGGAGCCATACCAGAGAAGAATCGGTTATAGTTTTTTTTCTTGGCAAATCGTTGTGGTTTCAGTAAAAGAGTCTTGGCACTCCTAGAGGCTCTGATGCCCGCGGAGAGCACCAGTTTCTGAGCTAGGTAGTGCGGGGAGTTATGATGAAGGGCCTTGTGCGTCATACATGCGATTTTCAGATGAATTCTAGCTTCAAACGGTAGCCAGTTGAGGGCTCTCAGGTCTGGGGAGATGTGAGAGGTTTCCTTTGAGCCCGTGATGAGTCTCGCAGCTGAGTTGATAGCAGCTCTTAGCGAGGCTGTCGACGACCTTGGGAGGCCGCATAAGGTTACCGCCCCATATTCCACTCTAGGGATTACTAGGGCTTGAACGGCTTGTTTGAAATCGTAGGCTGGCAGAAAGGGTTTCAGTTTTCGCAGGGTCTTCATGTGGAAGTTAGCTCCTTTTGTGGAAGCGCTGATATGCTTCTGCATCTTTCAGGTTACTGTCCAAAGTTACACCAAGCGATTTTGCTCAGTCGACGATGAGAGGTTGTCCTTTGAGAGCAGTTAAGTGCTTCAGCCAGTCCAGGATAGTGGGTGTTTTGTTAGGGGGAGCGATTAAGAGGAATTCCGTTTTGAGGGAGTTTAGTTTCAAATGGTTTTCGGCCAGCCATGTTTGGGTTTTTTGTAGTGTGGTGTTGAGCGATGTGATGTCTTCCAGTGAGTGGATCTTGATGTAGATTTGGGTGTCGTCTGCATACATATGGAGTGAATCTTGGCGAGGCTGAGAAGTTCGGTGAGAGGTTCCATGAAAAGGTTGAAAAGGGTGGGTGAGAGGGAGGAGCCTTGCGGAACTCCTAACGTGACTGGCATGGAGTTGGACAGGGATTGACTGACCTTGAATCTTTGGGATCTATTTTGGAGGAAAGAGGCGAACCAGTTAAATACAGCTCCAGACAGTCCCATTCTGTGTTTCAAGAGTTCTAGCAAGTTGCCGTGTTTGACGGTGTCAAATGCTGATGACAGGTCGAGTAGGATTAATAAACAGGCTTTGTTTTGGTCCAGGATTTTTAGAGCGTCGTCAATTACATGTGTCATGGCTGATTCGGTATTGTGACCTGCTCGGAAGCCTGATTGAAAATGGTTAAGCAGGTTGAATTGGTCAATGTGACTGTTCAGCTGCATGTTAACACATTTTTCCAGGAGTTTGGCTAGCATAGGTATGTTAGAAATCGGACGATAGTTATTTAGATCCGAGGGGTCAGCTGTTGTTTTCTTTAGGATAGGGGATACCTGACCTGTTTTCAGGATGTCTGGAATGGATCCTTGAAGGAGGGAGGTATTTATGATCTTGGTCCAGAGGGGTAGTAACAGAGGAGTGAAGGGGCATATTATCAACAAGGCGATAAAAAATAATTGCTGCTTTTGCGTCCGTTTTCGGACGAAAAGCGGCAATAATTTTAACGCCCTATTAGCAAGGACACGCTAACGCGTGAATCCATGCTTCTTCGCCCTTTCCCTTAACGCCCAGCTTTGCATCTCTGATGAGATGCAAAGTGGGCATTCCTCACAAGAATAACGGGAGAAATGTCGCTAAGCGACATTTCTCCTATTATCAAGCCTCACGATAAGAAGCATAGCGACAAGAAAAGTAGTGATAACCTCTGTTATCGCTACTTTCCTTACGCCTGCTTTGAAACTGACTTAGCCATGATATCCTATGGAAGGTGGATATCATGGCTAAGTATGTGTAGCCCTATCAGCAAGCTATCGCCAAAAGTTGTGCGATTATCGCTGGATTTCCAGCGATAATCACACAGTTGGCAGCTTGCGCTCTGAATTTTATTGCTTTGGAGATAAGCGTTGCTGATAGCACGCTATCTCCGCGATAAAATTCAGAGTTGGCCGGCGATAATTATCCTTGCGCTAAGTGCGCTTAGCGATAATTATCGCCGGCCCTTGCTGATATGCCCTGAAGTCTTTTAAGTAGTTGGCCGGGAGCGGGTCTGTGAAATGGTTGGAAGGTTTCAGACTGGTTAGAGTCTTTAATATGGTATCTTCACTGTAAGTGTTGAAGTAGGACCAAGTTGCGTTGTTTTTGAGGTTGAATTTTGGGAGGTCATTAGCTTGGGCACCTGCAGGGGGCAGTAATGAGTTCTTTTGTATGTCTGAGAGAGATAAGAGGTCCTTGAGTAGGTCTGATTTTATGGATACTGTTTTAGAAGCGAAGAAGGAGGCAAATTCATCACAATTGGGTAGAGTGACTGGGATAGCCTTAGGGAGAATGGGTGCGCTCTTGGTTTGAGCTTTGATAAGCTCGAATAGCTTTTTGGGGCGGTTTTTGGCTTGGTCTAGTTGAGTCCTGAAGAATTTGGTTTTAGATTTTCTGATCTTTCTAAAGTAGGAGTTTCTGGAGGTTCTTAGTAGCTTGAGGTGGTCAGCTGAGGGTGTGGTTCTCCAACGTCCTTCAATTACTCTAAGAGAGCGTCTGTCTTCATTTAGCCTCCCATCATACCAAGGTTTTGAGTCTTTTGTGGAAGTTCTTTTCAGTTGAAGCTATTTTGTCCAGTAGGTTGTTCATGGAGTGAAAGTAGTGATTGGTCAGCCCCTGGATATCGGCTAGGTCTTCCGGGGACATATAGGTTTGAATTAGATGATGCTAAAAGTTCAGAGCCGACATTTTTCAGGTCTCTCTTCCAAATTGTAGTTCTCAGGGGTTGTGTTGGAAGTCGTTTAACTGTTTCTAAGACTTGGAATGTAATGACGTGATGGTCAGACCAGTCGCAGGGGAGGATCGAGTTGAGCTGTGTGAAGTCCACCTTGGAAATTACTAGGTCGAGAATTGCACCTTTGTCGTGTGTTGGGCTGTTACATGTTTGGTTAAGAGAGGAAAGCTTTGAGACTGTTTACCCCTGGGTCGTTTTGGTCGTCCCAGTGAAGGTTGAAGTCACCCAGGAATATTTGCTTATTTTGTTGGCTGTCGTTTGACGCTAAAATATCCATGAAGTGTTCTATGAATGTGAGGTTATCTCCAGGAGGGTGGTAGAAAGTGTGTAAAGAACATATTTGTTTGTTATTACTGGCGATGTTTAAGCAGAGGTATTCACATGAGGATAGCGCGGGGGCATTGGAGTTGGTCACTGTTAGGCTGTTCTGATGTATGCAGGCTATCCCACTGCCTGGCCTATCCGTTCTGTCTAGTCTGGTGATGTCATAGTTAGGGGGAAGCAAAATGTCCATGTTTACGTCAGGATTAGAATGTCTGGTTCGTTAGTGAGTAGTAGGTCAGCTATATCGGCTGCATGTCTAGATGCGGATCTGCAGTTTGGGAGAATACAATTTAGCTGTGTCGTATTCGATACTGTGGTGGGTTCGATTGTGAGGGGGATTCTAGTGAGGTTATTTTCAACTATGCCTCTGGAGTTGTGTCTAGTGGCTCTGTATGTGTTTATCGGGATAGATTGTATTCGGGTGTCTGTATGTAAGTTAACTGGATGCACAGCGTTATGTGGAGGGTGAGATGGCTCGTAAGAATGAAGGAGGGCCCCTAATTCTTTAGCAGATAAAGGGTTTATCATGCTGATTGGGCAGGATATGGCATTAGGGTGAGGCACTGTACTCCAACGTGGGGACCCCTGATCCTGGGAGCTTGCAAGTAGATGTTGGGTGCGTCTAAAGTTCTTGGAGTGTGGAAAAGATCCGTATTCCTGTTTGGTGCGTGTGAACTTGGGTTGCTGTATAATAATGTTGTGTAGGGTTTGGATGTCAGTTTTGACTTGCTGAAGGGCTGATAATATCAAGTAAAGTCTGGGGTCAGGCGTGAGAGTGTCCTTATTAGATGGCTGGACTGTGGGAGTCGGTGGAGTAGTTGCATCTTTAGTGTCATTTAAGGGGGAGTCGTGGTTGGGATCAATGCGAAGAACTCTTTCTGTGTGTATGTCAATGGAGGGGGGAGTGAAGAAGCAGGATGGGGAGGGGACTGAGAGTCGGCTATGTCAGGATCTGTGGTGGTATAGGTGAGGAAAGGGGGGGCAGTGGAGCTGACGGGCTGATGGGAGGAGGTGATTATATGTGGGGTTAGAGCTGAATGATTAGTGTTGATGTTGGGGGAGGAGTAGGAAAAGGGGAGATGAGTGGCGTTAAGAGGATGGTTGGAGGCTAGGCTAAGGGGTGTGAGATTAATGAATTAATGGACACTGAACTTCCAGATGGACCCAGAAAGCCCCTCAGAACCAAACACTGGGATGTTTTTGGAGATGGGATACTTTAAGAATAAATCTATCATTGTTGTGGTCAGGATCAATTTTCAAAGAGATCTGAACTGATTCCATTGGCACGGAGTGACAGAAAACATTCATCTCCATTACAGTAAATCTGAATTTTGAAGCTTTTCAGCAAAGCTGACAATGTTAATTTGTGATCCAGTACTATATCAGGGGCACAATGGTCAACCCCACGGGTGAGGATGGAAAGGGTTAACGTCTGGCTGAGGAAGGCGATTTGAACAGGTTGACAATGTTGTGTACAAGAGGCTGTCGAGGTGGGCTCTCTTATAAAGTAGGTGTAGGAAGCTTGGTTTCTGCTGCAGTAACGCCACCACACTTTTTGCCCGATATATGATGCACTTTGACTTGATGTGCCCTGGACCCCTGCCAATCAGAATCCCAGGGCCCGTGTTCTTTCCCAAAACTGTACCTTTATACCCCCACTTGGCACCTCCCTGGCCACATGTAAGTCCCATGTAGAAGGTACCATGGGTACCAAGGGCACTATGGCCAGGGAAGACCTTTAAGGGCTGCAGCACATATTGTGCCACCCTTAGAGGTACCTTAACATACACACACTGCCATTGCAAGCTGCGTGTTTTGGTGCAGAGAAAAGTGAAGAGTCGACATGGTGCACATCCCTGTGTGCCATGCCTGCAACCCACTGCCTATCGTATAGGTAAGACACCCCTCTAGCTGGGTGCACTATACCACTGGTGAGGAGACAGTTGCATGAGCACTGTACCCTTACAGTGTCTAAGTCCATTCTTGGACATTGTAAGTGCAGTAAAGCCATAAAGAGTATATGGTCTGGGAGTTTGTCATTACGAACTCCACAGCACCATAAATGCTTAACTGAATTCTGGGAAGTTTGGTAGGAAACTTCTCAGCATAATAAACCCACACTGATGCCAGTGTGGGTTTATTATACAATGTACTTAGAGATGTCCCCCAAAAACAACCAGCCTCTGGTGGGTTCCCTGACTGGTACACACCAGCCTTTCGCCACGAGACATGTTTCTGGGCCCCTGGGGTGGAAGCCTTCACTCCCTGAGCCCAGCAACAAAGCCTTTCCTGGGTGTATGTCAGGTCAGGAAGAGCCATCTGTGGCAGGGGACCTTCAAAGGCCTTGCCGCATTTGTAACGCAACCCCCAGCCTCTCCTGCTATCAGGAGCAGGCCCCCTTCATGTCTCATCTCCTTTTCGATGGGAAGACAGGCAGGAAAAATTAGCACAGCCCATAAGGTGTTCCCACCTCTGCCAACCCCACCCCTCAGGTTGGGGAGGCAAGGTGAAGCCCACTCTTCTGTGCCTGCCATATTGCTGCCAGTGACCTCCAGAACCCTGGGAGGACTGGCTGCCATCAACAAAGACCGGATCTCCTGTGAACAGCAGCTCTGTTCAAAAGAAACTCCCCAGACAGACTCTGAGCCTGCTGAGGACAAAGAAACCCAACGCCTGGAACCACAACTGTACCCAACGCCTAAGACCCGAATCTGGGTGGCCCACCAGTCCCAGCGAGGTCCCCTAGCGCTCCAGAGTCCGAGTCCACCATGGGTTGACCCCTCGAGGACTCCCTGATGTCGCCTGCAGCCTCTGCACTGAGACCCCCCCAAATGCAAGTTGGAACGGAAAGTTGAAATCTGACCTCAAGACACCCCTGCATCCAGTCGCCCTGTGCCCTGGAGAAGGGCACCCGATTGGCACCTACATCCCGAGCCTTCCAACTTACCTGCTCAGCTGTTGGTTTTTCCCGGAAGACTTCCTTGACCGAGCCTGCAGCCAAAATCCAAAACCGGCAATTCCCATTGAAAACAATAGGGCACCCGACGCCAAAACAACACCCTGCACCCAGCCACCCCTGTGCCACCGTGGGTGCACCTTGTGTGCTAAATCAGATCCCCCTTTGCCCTGAGCCTAAGTCCAGTAGCTTTGCTCCCACAACCCTGTGGCCAGCTCATGAGCAGCCACCAACCGGAGGCCCCCTATTCCCCGTTGGATAACATTGGACCTCAGCACTCTGCACCCGGCCGCCCTAGTGCCGCTGAGGGTGCTTTGAGAGTGCATCCTTGACCACGGCAGAACCCTGGTTCCAACTCCAGAAACCCAAGTCCCACAAACGAGTGCTTATCTGTAAACCAATAACTTCATTTCCTCCCACAGGATTGCATTGACTGCTTTTGTTTGAAAAATCTTTCAAGTGTGGAGCTGGTTTGTATGAAAACTTGAAAACTGCAAATATACAAAAACTGTATTACTTACCTTTAGTGTATGAAATGTCCAAGTGTGATATCTAGGCATATGACACTGGTTAACAAAAGTAACTTAAAAAGTAATCCAAGAAGTAACGTGCACAGTAATCTGTAAAGTAACTGAAAAGTAATTCTGAACTGATGACTTACCTATAAATCAATCAACTGCATTTGAACCTGCCTTCAACTGTAATTTATTGCATAAGTATTGCAAAGTATTCTTTCACTTACCTGCACCAGGCAAGGCTTGGTTCGAGAAATAAAATAACTAAATAATATTTTTCTGCAAACAAATTGGTCTGAGTTCAGTCTTTGAGTTTATGACATCATTTGCTGCCTGGGTGTGTACAACAAATGCTTAACACTACCCTCTGATAAAGCCTTACTGCTCGCCCACACTACCACAAGTAGAGAGTAAGGTGCTATCTACTTTTACCTCTGCCTACCTCTGGGGTTTCCCTGGACTCTGTGCACACTACACCTTACTTTGGTATAGGATATACAGAGCCAGCTTCCTACAGTAGGTTGAACCACAATTATGTATTGGTTGAACCCAAATCCGTGGTTAACCTGAGAATCCAGAATAAAGCGAGTTTCAATCGATTAATCTGGAATTTATGTATTTAATGTTTTTGTAAAGCGCTAGCCGTGGCCACCACCCAGTTCATAACCCTGATGTCTATGCTGAAGACAGATTTTGAAATAACCAATCACACTATCCATTCAATGGAAAGTGCAAAACCGTGGAGGGTTAAAGGATGAATGAATCTGCCATTAATTACATCACTGCATGTTGGTCAAACCTGCAAAATTCGTGGGCATTATTCTTCACCAGATGGCTTAATATATCCCGCACAGGCAGATTATTTGACACAGTTGAATAGGCGCTGGCCTGGGGTAAATGCACCATGGCACACTACATGACACGAGTGCGAAGGCACAGGGCAACCAGACATAGTAAGTGCATGCACAGACAGTTCTGCAGGGGAATTCGATATCTCGTGCATCCCAGTGGAAACCCGGAGGTAGCGCCTACTTGTGATAGATGGGTTGGAGCCCTGAGTGTGCTCTTGTGCATGGCCACAACAGAAGCCAACTGAACAGAAATGACACAACTGTTGGAAGTAGAAGGGGTCCTGGGTGATGGGAGTGCGCGTCCACCGGGACAGTGGGACTCTGCCTGGGCTCAGAGGGCCCGGTCCGTGGGAACAGCTGGACCCTCTGCCTTTCCCACGAGCCTCCCGTGGGAAGGTATTTTTAGATGCCACAGTGATGCCTATGGTCCCACACTGGTTCACAGGAGGACAGGCACGTGGGTATGTCTCAGGCCGGTACCTGTCTAATCCTGGCGTAGCGGGAACAGTGCCAGAGCCAGTCACTTCAAACGTTAAAGAAAAGCGTCGCGAGAAAATAACTACCCCGGCTCTACCAGTATTTCAGAGGCACCGCTCTGCACTGTGGATGGGGGATGACGGACTATTCTCATCCCAAGCCGCCTTCCGGGGGCAGTAGCCTCATAATGACTGACTCTGCCCCAACCCTACAAACCTTTGAGAAGCAATGACCCGACGCGTGGCTGACGCAGCAGTACCCTTACATCCCCCCCTAGCAACGGAATGGCGGCCTTCCGATTCGCCGGTAGCCTTGTCCCTCGAACAGTCAGCCCCTCCCTCTGCTCTCCCTGGCTCTGTTTATTTTCATTTCTGTGTATTAATAGGCCTTTGATTTTGATTTCCGAGAGCTCCTTTGGTCAAGTGCTCTCACAGGACTGGAGAAGCTCAGGGTCCGGTGCCAAGGTCAGCAGGGTACCAAAGCATCCCATGGACTCACAGACAAACAGCAGACACGTGGGACACGTCACCGCACCGCCCTTGGGAATGAACTCGATGTCTCCCACCTTCTATCCGGCCTTTAATGTTCTTTAATGCCCGAGCATGACGATAAGGCGCTGGGGTGGATGTTGGGAATCATAAAGAGAGGTATGGGGGGTGATAGTGGGGGTTCGGGGCGGGGCTATCACCACTGTACATCGAGGCCTCCATGTGTAGCGTCGATCTCGAGAGGACTCGTCTGGAAGATCGTGCTGAGCTCTAAAAGTCTCCGGAGTATTCCTGTCTGGGTCCGCGGTACTCACCCGAAGTAGCAAGAAGCGGAAACTTCATTTCTGGCCCTCGTGTCCAGAGCTGGACTCCTCTTCCGGAGCACTGAGGCCTCATCTGGGGTATACGGTTCATCTCTCAAGGTCTCACTCGAGTACTGCAATGGTGCACCGAGCACATTGCAGGATGCCATCTCTGGTGCCTTTTAGCAGTCTTCTCCTCAGTATTATGGCCCGTCCTAGATGCTAAATCCGAACTATTGGGATTAATTCTAAAGGCTTCGTTTGAAGTTTTGAGCCCAGGACTGGAGAAATTAAGTAGAATATCGTGTTCAGTTTTAGAAGCCTTTTTTAGGCTGCTGTGCCCAGCTCTAGAAGCACTCTGGGGCATATGCACGAGGAAGTGGCGGAGTGAGGTGTTAGCCTTCCTGGCTTAACGCCTCTCTCCGCCACTTCAGAAACGCAGGGCTGCACCATATTTACAAGGATATGGTGTAGCCTTGCGTTTCCCTACGCTGGCGCTACACTTAGCAGTGTAGCGCCAACGCAGACATCCTTGCACCATAGTGCGAGGGTGTCTGCGTGCAAGGGAGGATTGTTTATGTGTGGGAAGGTGCCCCTTCCTGCACATAAACAATCCTAAAATGCCATTCTGTCACTGTCATGGGTGCTGCTTCATGCAGGACACATGAAAGTCACAAAATGGCATTTGTTTTACAGATTGTTTATGTACAGGAAGGGGGACCTTCCTGTACATAAACAATCCATGGACGTTTGCTTTTTACATGTGTGCTGCACAAGGCAGCGCACATGGAAAAAGCAAAAACGAGGGGAAATGATGCATTGCTCCTCGTTTTGCCAACTTAAGACCAGGTTTTCCCTGGTCCTAATTTCATCGCTGCCTCCTAGGTTGGCTGCCCTTGTACATAAGGAGCAGCGTCAAAATCAATGGGTGTTGCGGTGGAATGCCCACCACAACACCCCCTGCATGCCCCTTTTAAGTGGCTTAACGCCGCCTTGTAAATAAGACTAATTCCCTATCGTCACCACAACATCGGTAAAAGTGTGGTGGCGATAGGGGCTTGTACATCTGCCCCAATGTGTTCAGTTTCAAAGGTATTCTATGTGGAAATATATCCAGGTCTGGACTCTCATCTGAAGTATTGTGTACAATTTTTGAACTCTCAATTTGGAGTATTCTGCCCAGTTTTGGAGGTCCCATCTGGCGACCTGGATAGTCCTACAGGCCATACAGGGAGTAGTGCATCAATTTCTGGAAGCCTCATATGAAGTATTGTGTCTAGACACACATCATGTTATACAATTCAGAGGCTTATATTTCCAGAATAATACTGGAATCTGGCGGGGTAAACATGATCGTGCATACATAGAGTGGAAGCCTAAAGGGGCAGATATGAGGAGGACATTCACATGCAACATGGCAATAAATGCTGTGGGTGAGGGCCCGTTTTAGTTGAGGTGTGTCCTTAAACACGTGGCGAGACAATGGAAGCTCAAAAGCAACAGAAAATCTCACACCAATTGAACTGTGTTATGTAAAAATGCTTCTAATATCATCATCTTTAATCACACGGCAAGGCAACATCACTCTGCCTTCAATTGAGCCGTTTGCCATGTTTGCACCCAAGGGCAATGCAGAGTGATGGACTTTTGGAATGAGGTGGTAAAATGTGAATTATCCAGTGCCCACCTTCCTCAGGTAACGCCCCATAAAATTCCAAGAGTTGGCAGCTCGTGGTGCTAAAGCAGTACAATGATAACCTAAAAAGAGCATTGAGAAAACCAATTTTCTTCTACTGCCCATCATCAACCTTAAAATGTGTGAGGGGCCCTAGGCTTGGCCATATTACTGATCCCATGCAAAGCGTACAGGTTCATGTAGCCACTGTTTACTCTGACAATACACACATTTATCTCACTCTACAACATGGTGATGGTGGTAGCTACATTTCACACACTGGTCCAGGAGAACCCACTGCATTCCCATTCAGCTCAGTACCCGGCCCCAACTACCAAGGAAGGTTGTCTGCAACCTGAGAGCCACGCTCAAAGCTGGTGTAGGCTCTGTGTGTCCCATCAACATCACTGAAGTAGCAACAAAAACTACCAAGTCAGGGAGTTTGCAACCAGAGAGCCACGTTCAAAGCTGGTGTAGACTCTGCGTGTCCCATCAACATCACTGCAGTAGCGACGGAAACTACCAAGTCAGGATGTTTGCAACCAGAGAGCCACGCTCAAAGCTGGTGTAGGCTCTGTGTGTCCCATCAACATCACTGAAGTAGCAACAGAAACTACCAAGTAAGGATCTCTGCAACCTGAGAGCCACGCTCAAAGCTGGTGTAGGCTCTGCGTGTCCCATCAACATCACTGCAGTAGCGACGAAAACTACCAAGTCAGGGAGTTTGCAACCAGAGAGACACGTTCAAAGCTGGTGTAGACTCTTCGTGTCCCATCAACATCACTGCAGTAGCGACGGAAACTACCAAGTCAGGATGTTTGCAACCAGAGAGCCACGCTCAAAGCTGGTGTAGGCTCTGTGTGTCCCATCAACATCACTGAAGTAGCAACAGAAACTACCAAGTAAGGATGTCTGCAACCTGAGAGCCACCCTCAAAGCTGGTGTAGGCTCTGCGTGTCCCATCAACATCACTGCAGTAGCGACGAAAACTACCAAGTCAGGGAGTTTGCAACCAGAGAGACACGTTCAAAGCTGGTGTAGACTCTGCGTGTCCCATCAACATCACTGCAGTAGCGACGGAAACTACCAAGTCAGGATGTTTGGAACCAGAGAGCCACGCTCAAAGCTGGTGTAGGCTCTGTGTGTCCCATCAACATCACTGAAGTAGCAACAGAAACTACCAAGTAAGGATGTCTGCAACCTGAGAGCCACCCTCAAAGCTGGTGTAGGCTCTGCGTGTCCCATCAACATCACTGCAGTAGCGACTAAAACTATCAAGTCAGGACATTTGCAACCTGAGAGTCACGTTCAAAGCTGGTGTAGGCTCTGCGTGTCCCATCAACATCACAACAGTTGCAACAGAAACTACCAAGTCAGGATGTTTGCTACCTGAGAGCCACGTTCAAAGCTGGCGTAGACTCCTTGTGTCCCATCAACATCACTGCAGTAGCAACAGAAACTACCAAGTCAGGATGCTTGCAACCTGTGAGCCACATTCAAAGCTGGTGTAGGCTCTGTGTGTCCCTTCAACATCACTGCAGTACTAGCAACAGATGTAGTCTCTTTCTGCCTTGTGCATCAGCGAATATTGCCTACGCTTCTCCTGCCTGCAACAAAGAGCCAGGCCACTATCCTTTGGTTCTTCCTGCTCCGGCTTAAACAACAACAATGGTAACAGCCAGGGGCTTCCAGAAAAACGAACAAGAGGAGAAGATGGCGGCAGCAGGTTTTCAGCAGCTGGATCGTTGTGGTCGATACATGGAGAGCGACCCCAGACCCTCCTGATAGGCCGCTCCCCTCCACGCAGCTCCGCCTGTGTGCCTCTGCTGCCACTGCTAATTCCTACTGGTAAGTGCGCCCATCCTCCGTTTTCCTCAGTTCCAGCACTTCTGTGCCTCTCGTTTTTTTTCCCCCTCCATTTTGACCCTTCACTCTCTGCTTCCTGCGCCACTTGCTCTCCCCCCTCCTTATTGCCCCGTTTTTTGCTCTGTGCCTCCTTTTCCCCTCTCTGTGCCCAATTTTTGCCTTCTGTATCACCCATGTTCCCGCCGCTGTGCCCCCTGCGGCCCCGCCCCCTGTCCACTCGCTGCCTCCGCCTCCCAGCTGCTCCTCCCTCCCACCTACCCATATATGCCGGACGCTGCACTGCCGCGCAGCGGGCGCACCTAAGGCAAGCCCGTCTCCGCCCATCTGTGCTGGGACCGCGCCCAGCACCAGAACCCCTGGTCCCCACGAACGGCACGACGTCAGACTCCGATACGACGCCAGCACCCTCCACGCACTCAACAGCGGCCGAGACCGCAACTGCTTCCAGTCCGCCTCGAAACACACCCACGGACCTTTCTCCTGCCGCACCTGCAGCTTCATCTGCGACAGAGCCACAAAACCACCAAGGACTGGACCCAACCACCTCCGCTGCATACTCCTCAACACCCGCTCCGCACGCAAACACGCCATCGAGCTCTGGGACCTGCTCGACACCTCCACCCCAGACGTTGCCTTCCTGACCGAGACCTGTTGGAACAACTCCTCGGCCCCCGACATCGCCATAGCCGTCCTGGACGGCTACAAGATCGCCCGCAGTGACTGCACCAACGGAACTGGAGGAGGAATAGCCAGCGTCCACAAGTCCAGCCTCAAGGTCTCCACCGACTCAGACGACTTCCTCAACACCGCCGAACACCTGCACTTCCGGATCCACACTGACCCCAACACCACCCTCAGAGGAACACTAGTCTACAGACCCCCCAGGACCCCGACCACAGTTCAGCGACTCCATCGCTGACCTCGTCAGCACCCACGCACTCACCTCCACGGACTACATCCTCCTCGAGGACCTGAACTTCCACCTTGAGAACAACAACAACGCCAACTCCTCCACCCTGATCGACAACCTCGCCAACCTCGGCCTCAGACAACTCGTCACCACTCCCACCCACGCCGCCGGCCACACGCTTGACCCCATCTTCTCCACAAACACCCACGTCTCCTTCGACCGCACCACCGAACTCCACTGGACGGATCACCGCTGCATCCATTTCACCTACAAGAAGCCCACCACACCCAACAGCTCCCCCGCCGCTGCTGGAACAAAATCACCGAAGACCAGCTAGCCACCACCCTCGCCCAGGACCCACCCACCGACCCCACCATCCCAAACGCCGCCGCCCACAACCTCAGACAGTGGATCAACACCCTCGCCCCACTCAAGAAACCCTCCAAGAGCCGCACCAGCAAGAAAGCCACCTGGTTCACCGAAGAATTCCAAACTTCCAAAGTAGCATGCCGGAAAATGGAGAAGAAATGGCTCCACGAACGAGCACCGGACAGCCACGCAGCCCACAAGGACGCCACCCGCAGACATCACCATCTCATCAGATCAGCCAAGAGATCCTCCTTCAAAGTCCGGCTGGACAACAACGCACACAACAGCAAAGAGCTCTTCGGCATCGTGAAGGAACTCTCCAACCCCAGCGCCAACACCAACAACATCCCGCCCTCACAAGAACTGTGCGACTCGCTCGCCACCTTCTTCCACCGCAAGATCGCTGACATCCACAACAGCTTCAACACCACCACGACCACCCCGACATCGTCAAACTCCCCCCCCTACAAACACCACCCGCATCAACCGCCTGACCTCCTCGACCAACGTCAACAACGATGAAACACGTAAGACCATGAACTCCATCCACTCGGGATCACCGTCAGACCCCTGCCCACACCACATAATCAACAAAGCAGAGGCAGCCATCGCACCCCAACTACGGAAAGTAATCAACATCTCCTTCGAAACAGCGACATTCCCGGAACGCTGGAAGCACGCCGAAATCAACACCCTTCTCAAGAAGCCCAAGACGGACCTCAAGAATTTCCGGCCCATCTCCCTGCTCCCGTTCCCGGCAAAGGTCATTGAGAAAATCGTCAACACGCAACTGACCCGCTACCTCGAGGACAACGACATCTTAGACCCATCACAGTCCAGATTCCGAAATAAACACAGCACCGAGACAGCCCTCATCGCCGCCACAGACGTCATCAGGATCCAACTAGACAACGGCAAAACATCAGCCCTCATCCTCCTGGACCTGTCAGCCGCCTTTGACACGGTCTGCCACCGCACACTAAAAACACGCCTCCAAGAAGCCGGAATCCAAGAGAAGGCCCTGGACTGGACCACATCCTTCCTCTCCGGCAGAACCCAGAGCGTCCGCCTCCCCCCCTTCCGCTCCAAAGCCACCGACATCATCTGCGGCGTACCCCAGGGCTCATCCTCAGCCAAACGCTGTTTAACGTCTACATGGCCCCCCTAGCTCACGTTGCCCGCCAGCACGACCTCAACATCATCTCCTACACCGACGACACCCAGCTCATCCTCTCCCTCACCAAGGACCCGCACACCGCCAAAACCAACCTCCACGAGGAAATGAAGACCGTCGCCGAATGGATAAGAGGCAGCCGACTGAAGCTGAACTTGGACAAGACGGAGGTCCTCATCCTCGGATCCACCCCCTCAGCCTGGGACGACTCCTGGTGGCCGACCACGCTGGGAACAGCACCGACACCCACCGACCACACACGCAACCTAGGAATCATACTCGACTCCTCCCTCTCATGTCAAAACAGGTCAGCGCTGTCTCCTCCTCCTGCTACAATACCCTCCTCATGCTCCGCAGGATCTACAAGTGGATCCCCACAGAGACAAGAAGAGCGGTGACACAGGCCCTCGTCAGCAGCAGGTTGGACTACGGCAACGCACTCTACGCAAGAATCCCGGCCAAACACTTGCGACGACTGCAACGCATCCAAAACGCCTCAGCCCGACTGATCCTCAACGTCTCCCGCCGCAGCCACATCACCCCCCACCTGAGAGACCTACACTGGCTCCACGTCGACAAGAGGATCTCCTTCAAGATGCTCACCCACGCTCACAAAGCACTCCACAACACAGGACCAGCCTACCTCAACAGCAGACTCAGCTTCCACACCCCCACCCGTCAGCTCCGCTCCGCTCCGCCAGCCTCGCCCTCGCCGCCGTCCCCCGCATCCAAAGAACGACCTCCGGCGGCAGATCCTTCTCCTTCCTCGCCGCCAAAACTTGGAACACCCTCCCTACCCACCTAAGACAGACCCAAGACCTGCTCACCTTCAGAAGACTCCTCAAGACCTGGCTCTTCGAGCAGTAACGCCCCCCCTCAACGCCTTGAGACCCTCACGGGTAAGTAGCACACTTTACAAGTAAAATGATTGATTGATTGATTGATTGATTGATTGATTGATTGATTGATTGATTGGAATGATGGAGTGCAAAGGTTATGAAGGATATTATCAAAAGGATACCGAAGTTACTGACTAAAACAATAAAGGGGTACATACAAAGGAAAGACTGGGTGTGAATTGGTAAAAGAGCGGAGAAACCCAACAAAGTGCACAGTTGCCAGGCAACGTGCTCTCAGTTTTGCTGGGTTAAATACTGTATCTCCCCCATTTGACCTAGAAGTACTCCTCCGCCATCTTGGATTGGGAAGTCTTTGTACTCTCTGATGGAAAAAGGTACCCTGATGGAACTTGAAGAACGCTAATATTGCCGGCACTTATAAAGCTGTGCTATGTGTCTCAACAGCCTCCATGTCCTTTTCTTATGCCTGCGAAGTCTGATATACCCATGCAATTGGTGAGACCTCATTATGCTGCCATCTATGAAAACACAGGTCATGTGCTGGCATCCATAAAGATGACTGATTAGTGCCAATATCGGCAACACTCCCCATCTCTCCCACAGCAATATCCTGGAGAAATAGACAAGACACCTTCTTTGTGGAGAAAATTGCTGCAGGTTTATTTGCATAACAAATATGCCAACATGGTGGGTTATCTTACGGGTGATCCCAGGGCAGGCAGCCCCTTGCCACCTGCCCACCTGATGAGCCAAATTACACCGTGGCCCTAGCCAACCGGTGTTTGCCAGATTCAGGGGAGGAGATAGCCCCTCCCTCCGGTGGACCGCCAGTCCACCCCATTATTCACACCCCCAGAAGGGGGGCGGAGCGTTGCAGGCAACCCCCGGTTGCTCAGGTCCACAACCGCCCGTAGGACTAACGGGGCGCCGTTGTTCCTCCAGGGTCCAACGCGAGGACCTCCCTGGGGATATTTGGCCTTTGCACTCTTGTGGTGCTCGTGCAGAGGGTACCCCTCTGTACCTTACAGCCTCTGGATCACCCTGTAACTCCGCCTGCAACACAAAATAATACGTTTAGACAAACACACCCGCAGTGGCGGCTGGTCCATTAGGGGCGTTGGGGCAGCGCCCCACAAAAGAATCGGGCACAGTGAACAGGAATGTAAACAGACAAATTGACAGCTTACAATTCGTCTGTTTACATTTCCGGGCCCGCCTGTGCCGTGCGCTTCATTGGTGAAAGTGCGCTGTGCGCATGTCACGCACAGCGCACGCAGGCAGAGAGGAGCAGGAGTTCAAAAGATGGTCTGCGCATGTGAGAGAGGAGCATAGCCCCTCACTCACATTCACAAACAATTAGGTTTGCTGCGCATGCCCTGTGTAGAGCAGGAGTTTGAGGATAGGCTCCTGCTCGGGCGGTGATGCGTGTTGCGCAATGTCGCCCCATCAAATACCAGGAAGGTTCAGCCGCCCGGCCCCCCAGTCTCCTAATTGGCAAAAGAAAAGAGCGGGGAGAAGTTACTTCCACCACGTTGCAGAGCAGACGTGATGCGACGCGGGACCGGAGAAGATGCCTGGTAAGTTCTTTTATTGATTAAATTAACCCCCCCGCTCCCCTCTCCAGTCATGCCGGCCGCGCCTGTTGTGCATACAGCGCTATGGCCTTTTTTTCGTAAAATTGTGGTTTGTGTATGGACTGAGAGACTATATGGATATTTCGAAAGGGGAAGCTGAAACAGTGCAAGCAAACGCAAACGTCCTATTGAGGCATGATTTACGTGGTAAAATAGAGTCACGTGATAACAAAGTGCTCCGATACTAATACAGGCTCCATTTAAGAAGTCAAATATCTTACTCTTTCAAGCACTGTCTCAGTGTCAAGTAGTAGAGGAAATATGTAAGAATATTTATCTGTATTTTTTTAGTTAAACCTTTAAAGAAAGATAGCGAAGAAAAGAGTGCCAGTGTGAAACCACACTAACCGATACGTTTTAGAACTGGACTAATTGGCATCTCCATTATGAGAGTTTAGGATGCGCCATGAGCCTTCCAAGCTGGTAAAACGTAGCATTCGGCAGCTGGTTTTCAAAACCTCCAATGCCCTTGAACGTGTAATCTCTCTCACTACCAACAGTGAATGTTCACATGAAGGTGAATGGTATCACTTGACAGCCAGTGTGGGCATCCTCAGTTGGGCCAGCTTGAATGGGGCCTGTGCGTGGGCTGTTAATTTGTTGGTCCCATGGGCTCTGTAGGTCTGTGAATAGATAAGAAAAAGCATACACACAAACTTTACCTTACTAGCAACTACAGATGTCGAGATTAGCCTGCCTTTCACTGGTTTAGTGGATATTTCCCATACTGGAAATACTGTACCCGTGTATGGTGAGAGTGCTGTGATTGTGTATGTGGGTAGTGCTGTGCTTGTATGTTTACCGCGCCATGGTTGTGAGTAACGATGTGTTTACACTTAAGTTACGTGTTTGAAGTGTCTTTGTTCTCTTTGTGGAGTACCACGGCTGTGTGTGTGCAGTGTGCCACGGTGCTTCAATATGCAGTATTCTCTGTGTGTGTGCACATTTGTGATTGTGCAGTGCGGGGCATGCCTGCCCGCAAAAAAAAAATATGACGGTGTATAAATCCATGATGGGGGAGCTTCGCATGCGCCCAAGAGCAACCTCTAGTCTGCCGATATTGGCAGGAAAAATCAGACCTCGATTTATGGCACAAAAACCAACATTCATTTCGTTCATGAATGTGTTTATTACTGTTTTTTGTTTATTCAGGCACTGCTCTCTTCATATGCTATTCATTTTGCATGCATACTCTTTTATTGTTGCATCCATGCTGGGTGGTGTTCTTGGGTCACATTATCACATAGGATGCCTAAGTGCTTGTTCCCTGCATATGTTGCCTGTTTTCAGGGTGTCAATCGCTCCAATTCCTATCGTTGTTACCCACTGTGGCCAATTACCTCGCATTTACATGAATTGTGTGACTGTCCAATACCGTGTGCGCTTCAGTGGTCACGGTACCATCTCTGTGCAGTGTTCGCCATTTTCACCTGGAGTTTTTTCAGATATTACACAACAGCTTAATCAGCATCTGAATACGGATAGCCTGTGTTAGTTGAGCTCTGGGGATAGCCAGAGTAATTACAAAAAAGGCAAGAAGGACCCTCGAACCCACCTCATGGCAGTCCGGCTCACTCGCTAGGCTCACTCGCCACCGACCACTCGTCCCAAACTTTTACGCCTCACTACTTTCAAATGTCACCAGCCGCCACTGCACACCCGCACCCCCTGCATACAGTCAGACAGAACAACAAACTAAGGTACAGATGCATACGCAGGCAACATGCATACAACCAGACAACACACATTCAGCACCCAATGTGCGCAGACTAACAGACAAGACACACATGAGCATAGAAAAATATACGTACATGCATCTATGCTAACACACAGACCAACAAGCCTAGAGGCACCGATGCACATGCATAACCCTAGCACACACACAGACAGCACACTTTGAGACATCCATGCATTAAAGACAATTGCACATGTTAGCAACCATTCATGCACACAGACCAAAAACATTCAGGTACCTATGCTTTTAGACCAACACACATAGAGGCAAACATGCACATGCAGGTACTCATGAATACACAGGGACATTATACAAAGGGACAACCATGTAAACATATGGCAGAAGCATCCTAGCAAAAAGTGGCAGATGCATCATGTAGATCAGGAAAATATAGACATCTGTAAAATGAGAGGATCTCTGGCAAATACTGTGGAAACTCTAATCATTGCTGCAATGATCCGTTTCCATAAGTTAATGTTGCACATCACAATTTGAATGACAGTGCTGCGCAATGGTCAGTGCTTAATTTGTAAAATAATTAGTGCCAGGGCCCTGACCAGGCAACCACCCATCGCCCCGTCATTGCTGCCAAAATAACTACTAACCATCTCTCTTGCCTGCAAGTGCGACAGTTAGGATGATTACAGGACCCCAAAGCTAAAGGAATGGCTGGGGAGTCAGATATTAGTAATTGCTAAAGTATATTGTATTCATAAATAACTGTTCGTCTGTTCATCTCTAAATTAGATGAGTAGCTCCACCATATGGCAGACTGTCATAAGAGTGGTATTGACAATTAAGTGCTGGTGCCGAGTACCGGAAACCACCAGTTCAAATTATGCACTAGTGACGGTACTTCTCTCGCCGAATAATAATGTATTTGTCATTTTTTTCTTATGTGTTAAATCTGGTATAATTTGTCTGGCATGTATTTCTGTATTTTTTGTGATATGGAAATGACCTCTGAGGGGGTCAGTTGGTTGCTTGTTTTTCTATCGCCATGAAATGTTAGTAGGCACGGCTTCCGTCATGAACTGTGGAGGGTCGTCATCATGGCTGTGAGTTCCATTTCAACAGTTCTAACATCTTGCACAGTGTTAATTAAAAACTATTTGTTTATATTTGTAGGAATCATAGTGGGTAATGATTTTTTTAGGATGTGTCTACATGCTATCAAGTATTTCTAACATTATTTCTTTAAGTAGCTACATTGGGGTCATCCGGTGAGTCATGTCACAATAGGTCTCAAAACCCAAGCGGACATCATCAAACAAAGGAATATTCTAGAATGCCTATTGTTCGTGATTGTTAGAGATTCAGGACTAGGTAAAAAGAAGAATTTCATCTGTACAGAGATGCTGTTAGTGATGCTATTAATGTACTGCATTTTAATGGAGCTGACTACATTTTCAAATTAACACTCGCAGAAGTGTTAAAATCAAGTTGATGCTAATTAAAAGTAAAAATTTAAAATAAAAACTATTCATCCTTCTTTCCTTCCTGCTCCCCAGAAGTGGGTGTGGAGATCGGGATCATGGGGGCACGAACAAAGGAATTAAGTAGTGAAATACGTTAGAACAGCAGAAGTAAGCCGAGCAGTTTCAAAAACAATTAAAAAAGACAGGAAGGGACAAAAAAACCACTATGGATGACGTGGATGCCCTCCTGGAAGACAAAAATAAAAACGCCTTACCTGTTGCTCACTGTTGAGCACCTCATTATTAATAAAACAAAAACACATATAAAAAGTGTCCCGATGATGTGCAGGGTCGGGCTGGGACAAAAAATAGGCCTGGCCAGCAAAATAAAAGTGACCCCATTAGTGAATCAGATAGGTAAAAAAGTGACCAATGTTTGCAAATTGGGGCAGTTTTCAACTTGTAAAGATAGCTGCATAAGTGTTTTGTAACAGGCCGCAACGGGAATCAGGCATTTGCCGGGGAGGCTGGAAGGGTGGGGGCCGGTTTTGTGGAGGTGGGGGCCGGTTTTGTTACTTTTTTTGCAGCGGTGCTGCAGTATTGGCCCCTAGTAACAAAAGCAGCAAGCAAGTATTTCTAGCCTCCTGGGACCAGGCAGTGCTTTGCGAGGGGCTGGTCTGAGAAAATTGCCAGGGCTGTTTGGGTTCCCAGTCCGGCCCAGTTTTGCAAGATGTGGGACACTTCATGGATTTGATCTTGCAGTAGGCAACGTTTGTAGTAAAATCAGAGAAATCAACAGTAAAACCCCAGCCAGTAGACCATAAAATAGGCCCATAGGTAAATCACGTCCCACACACCGACCTCTCAGACTAGCCCATCAGGCATGACCTGACTGCCCGATGGCCCAGTCTGACACTGATGCTGTGAAGCATGAAACATTAGTACAGCTGTGTGGGAATAAGCATCATGCTGTAAACAGAGGAACTACCTAGACACAGCGGACCCTTCAATATCCCAGCCAATGCCATATTCCAACAAATCACCAGGTGCCACTGCCATACCCAGCGCCATTCTACCCTCTATGATGGCTCAGTCAGTGCCAGGCTGTAACTAGACACTGGATCACAGATTTACTAAGGTTTTGTGCCAGCACAAAGAGATGCAAATCAACACATGGGGGCAGTTGTACAAGGGAAGTGGCAGAGTGAGGTGTTAGCCTTTCTGGCTTAATACCTCACTCCGCCACTTCAGAAATGCAAGGCTGCACCATATTTACAAGAATATAGTGCAGCCCTGCGTTTCCCCCTGCGATGGCGCTACACCTAGCAGCCTAGCGTCAACGCAGGCACCTGTGCACCATAGTGCAAGGGTGACTGCATGCAGGGGAAGATTGTTTATTTGCAGGAAGGTCCCCCTTCCTGCGCATAAACAATCTTTAAATGCCATTTTGTAACTTCTATATGTGCTGCTTAATGCAGCACACATAGAAGAAGCAAAATGGCATTAAAAAAATGTATTGTTTATATGCAGGAAGAGGGACCTTCCTGTACATAAACAATCATTGGCCTTTTGCTGTTTTCATGTGCGCTGGACAAAACAGCAAAAACGAGGAGAAATGAAACATTTCTCCTAATTGTGCAAGGGTAAGACCAGGTTCTCCCTGGTCTTAATTTTAGAGCTGCCTCCTATTTACGCCTCCCTTCTCAATAGGGGGCAGCGTCAGAATCATGGAAGGGGAGAGCAATGGATGTTGCGGTGGAACGCCCAGAGCAACACCCATTCGCCTCCCCTTTCATGCTAAGCATAGAGTGAAAGGGGGCCTTCAAGACAGAGTTAAGCCACGTTAAGTGGCTAAACACTGCCTTGTAAATAAGGCGAAGTGCCTATTGCCACAGGAACATCCTAAAAAGTGACGTTCCTGTGGCAATAGGGGTTTGTAAATATACCCCATAGTATTTACTATCAAGTGCAAAAACTGTTTTGTGCCGGAAAGGTGCAATTTTTGCAGCACAAAAAAACGCTTTGCGCTGCTTTGCATCGGTTTGCAACCCTTTGCATCATGTGAGCATTACTGGGGCAGATAAGGACAAACAAGTTTGGTCAGTCTAATGGCTGCACTGTAATACTCTGCTACCTCAGCTCGCCTTATTACACCAACATCCCATCGTCTTGGCCTGGTGCAGCAGATCAACAATTTATTCCCCTTTTTTGCAAGAATTGCTTTCATTTTACAGATTCCAGGGGGTAGGAATTTGCTCATTCCATTATTTATGTGTTTCATTTGCTGCAAATATTATTTGGTCCTATTTATTATTGATGAAATGCGTTTTGTTGTTTATCGCAGCAAGAGCCGCCCTAGTGATTTTACTGTTCTAACCATTCTGGCTGCAATATATTGCTTCCATTCACTCAAGAGATACTCATTTCACCTATCCCCCTTCCAGCTGAGAAAACATACTGTTCCCTTTCTAAAGAATACAACATTTTATGAGCCACTAGAACACAATGCTAATGCAGCTAAGTGGCCACGTGCCACGATAGTCACCTCTAGCACGTCCTGCTTTTGTTTTATCCAACTGCACGTTGTATCCTTGGATTTTACTTCCAAGCATATTATGAGGAAATATAAATTACAGTTATTAGATTCTCTTTGACAATCAGGGTGGTACCTGGCACCTCAACATTTAGGTGATGTATCGCCAGACAATAATCCAATCACAGTCGCCATGCAGCATCTCTTGGCTGCTTATGTTATGTTATATTGATTTCTATAGCACACTAATCACCTGAGAAGGTATCCAGGTGCTTGGGCAATGTGTAGGCCTCTTGACCATCAGAGGGCCAATGCTTCCATAAGGTGAGGTTACCTAAACTGCTCTTGTGTTAGGTCCACGTAAAGCTTTTTCCAAATTAATGTAAATATTTGGTGAGAGCCCGGGAGGTGAAATTATATTTTGTCTGCAGCGCTGAATATTTTTCCATAATCTGTTTGCTTTCCAACATAAACAACACAACGCAACTCACATAAAACCACCTAACATGCATCCACCTATCGGCCATGGAACAAACTCAATTTTGAACACTTAAAAGCACAACTAACATCCAGTACAAATCAAGACACAATAAATTCAGTTAAAAAACTATATGAGTGGCTATAGAAATCTTTCGATTTCCTAATACCACTAAGACCGACACAACAGAACAAAAGAAAATAGGCACCTTGGAGAAATACAGAGCTCAAAGAGCTAAAACAACCAATTATAAAGATACAACGTTCCTGGCTCAAAACAAACACCAATAAAGACAAACTTCACCTACAGAAATCTAACAGATTATACACATCAGCAATCAAAAAGCTAAGAAGAGATACTATTCAGACAGACAGAATTAAAAATGCAGAATGTACAAATAGAGAATTCTATAAAATTCTTACAGAATTTCGTGAACCAAATTACCTAGAAGGAGCTAATCCCATTACTCAAGAATTCGCAGACAAACTGGCATATCGTTACACGACCAAAGCAGACACGCTGGGCTCCTATTTAAAACAAAGAAAAACACCAGCACCAACTCTTTTCCAAAACAACAATCCACGAGTAAGCGAACCCAGCCTCTCCATTCGTGCCAACACATTTCACACAATAAATTTATTGACCTAGTCAAAGTAAGCAGGCCTGCCGGCAGCCCTCCTGACCCATGTCCACCACAAACCTTCAAGAAAATTATTCTAACTACCTCTGCTGCCACACCAGTAAGAAGAATCATCAACAATTCCTTATCCACGGGAATATTTCCAGAAGATCCCATTACTAAAGAAAACAAACCTGGACCCGCTTAACCCTGACAACTACAGACCAATTAGAAATGGCCCTTTCCTGAGCAAACTGAGAGAAAGAGCTGCATTCGCCCAGTTGTCATAATATATTGAATATAATTCCATCATTTCAGACTTCCAAACAGGATTCAACCCAGGAAGAGGCACAGAATCTGCCCTCCTCACCATCTGGGATGACCTTAAGAACCCAGTTGAGCAGAACGGGGTTGCTGCGCTGCTTCTTTTGGACCCCTTAGCTGCCTTTGACATGGTTGACGATGACACGCAAATACAAAGACTCTACGAAGCCGGCATATAGGGGACTGCTCTCGACTAGATCAAATCCTACCTTCGAAAGAGAACTAATACCATCCAAAGCCCCCCCCTTCTCATCCATAACATATTTCATAAAAGCAGGGGTCCCTCTAGGCTCTATCATCTCACCCATGCTTTTCAACATCTATATAAAGTCATTACCGGCACTGATCAATCAATTTCAGCTCACATGCTATAACTATGCATATGGCACACCAATACTCCTTAAACAGGAAAGCCCCAAAGACATTGGAAACTCACAAATTTTAAAGTTGTCACAAAGCGGTGGATCAGTGGATGACATGGAGTCGCCTCAAATTGAATGCTTCCAAAACGGAAATACTCACACAATGGCAATTGGAAAAATTATGATCCGCTCGCCCGTGGCCTGATGATTTGGGGACAACACTGAAAGTATCAAAGGAAGTAAGAAATCTTGGAATTGCCACGGCCTCCAAGCTATCAATGAAGGCCCAAGTTCCCTCACCTGGAATTTCCACACAAGGTCCAGGCTACTATCTCTCTTGTTCTAAACTTGATTACGCCAATTGCCTCTAACACGGATAATCTTTAACAACTATGAAAAGACTACAACGGATTCAGCACTCTGCTGTCAGACTACTCTTAGATATAAATCCACAAGCCCACATCTTCCCTGCCTTGAAGGCCCTACATTGGTTACCAGTTGCCAGAAGATCTGCATTCAAGCTGTTTTGTATTACCCACAAAGCGATACATGGAACAACTCAAATATTCTTTATTCGATTTGCAGTAGCAATCATAAAAGCACAGTACAAACAGTTAAAACAGTTAAAATCTTCGGTAAATACATGAGCTAGCCAGAAGCTACAAATTCATATACAACCATAAAACACCCTCGATAAAAATAGAGATAAATGGCAGCATACTTTACAAATATCTAAAAGTTGCAAATAGAGTAATGCTTGTTGAGTTTATTTAAAATTTAAAGGCAAAAAATGAGAGACATTTAAGAATAAGGAAGAAATGGTTGTGGATGAACAGTGTAAGGGCTCATCCTAATAAAACCTAACAAAAAACCCCGCAATTTTAGGGTCCGCTGCGTTACAAGGAAATAATCAGGCCACCTAAAGCCATTGATCTAATCATCATCAGCTGAAATATCTTTAAATAATTTGTGTATACAATCATAAAAAGCACATTATTAAGAAAACGTATTACTAAAATAACACTATAACACAGAATCAATGATATTTCCATAAATTAGCAAAATACACCCCTGCCAGAATCATCCGAGATAAAAAGCAGCAGACTTTAGGCGGGTCTAATAACTGCAGGTACAATAAGGCTGGTCTCACTTGGTTGAAATTCAAAAGCATAAAGAGAGGATGCACATACTTTTGTCTTAAGGCCGAACAGTTAGGACAAATAAAAACAATGTGTAGTGTCTAGAGCAGGAGTCAAATCACATGTGCAAAAACACCACCCCATCAATAACTGCAGAAACATGTTTAATCGAAAGTAAGTTAACAGTCTTCTGTGCTGGGCTGACATGTCCAGAGTTAAATACATTTCCATTTTATTTGTGGATTTCACCATCATAAAGTGCTTGTAACTTTCTTTATGTTGGGCCGCTTGGAGCCTTACCTCTCTTGTGGTTAGCCTAAAGGCCTGTTTTACCCAAACTATGTCCGAATTACAGATCAGCTCTGGGGTGCTGACCAGCTGAAGTTTGCCCAACGTCCCTCGAGTTGTTTTGACATAGCTTAGCCATGGTATGCGATGGCTCAGATCCTTATTCATACAGTCAATCACAATATTTATATTAAATTCTAACTCACTATTAAGCCATATAGAGAACAAAATAAGTATTTGGTGCAGTTGAATAAAATCAAAAATAAAATCTGCTCTCATCTCTTTGTGCATAATTTCCTCTGGAACACTCTGGGGAATTCGTAATGGCCGCCTAACAAATTTGTTTTCAGCTAATAGTATTGGGCGACAGGGTTTATATCCCCAAATTTTTGCACCAAACGCCACGGTGAGGATGCGCTCCGCGTTATAGAGCTGTAATATAGATTTAATGAGGCTATGTCCTAGGCGTTTAGCAAAGGAGTATATGGCAGGAGCTACCCTGTTTAAAGATTGTATATGAGCTCTTACACGAGGTCCCCAATTTAATTGATTATCCAGAAAATTACCTAAATAACAAAACCTTTCCGCTTTCCCTAGACAATGGTCCCCAATGTTGTGGGTTTTCGATTTCACAAATTTTGGTCCTACTATCATAGTATAAGCCTTAAGATAATTAATTGTCAGTCCTAAATCCTCCATAAATTCGTAGAAGAGATTTAATAATAACTCTAAACCATTTGATGTCCGCGCTATAAGAAGAGAGTCATCCACATACAATAATGCAGGGACCGTTCTAATTCCCACCTTTGGCAAGTCCTGGCAGTGTCATCAGGAATAAAATCACCAAATACATTCAACAAAGGAACCTCCGCTCTAGATTGGTACATGGTCTCGAAATCCCACGATACAAGGAAAAAAAAATAGGTGGCACATCCATCTCTGTTCAAGCAGCTAAACCATTGAACTCTGTACCCCCAAACATAAGATCCACGGATAACTATCTTATCTTCTGAAGACTACTCAAGAGTTGGCTTTCCCCACATAACCACCATAGTCAAACACAAAACTACAGCATATACCTCTGTATATAAGCATTTATTTGGACTATGGATGTGCATCCTTTTTCAACGCAAATAACAAACTCACATGACCATCCCTCAAATTAATTTCATATTCCCCTATACTAATTCCCCACTAATCCTGTTTGAATTCCGGAGGAGCGTGCTACCTGACAAAAAGCGCTTCAACACCTCATCAGAGGTAGCAAGCACTATATAAATGCAAACCCTTTCCTCTTCTATCCCTCCACTATCCTTTTCAATCCAAATAACAGACTAACATGTCAACTGCTCAAATTAATTTTAATTTCATATTTCCCTATACCAATTCACCACTTATCTTTTTTGGGTTCCGAAGTAGCATGTTACTCGCCGAAAAAGCGTTTTGACGCCTCATCAGGGGTAGTAAGCGCTATATAAATGCAATTACAATTACCATCATAATTACAGGACCTGCAGCTAATAAGTGGCCTCTATGGTAATCCGGTAGATTGTTTGTGAAAGCAATAATCGCTCTTCTTAAAGCATCTAATGTCGCCAGCAGCCCCTACTAGTCTCACTGATGAGGAGTGCGAGGACACATGCAACCTTTTCGCAGTGCAGAAATGGCGAGATGTGTTCATCACTCTGCCCACATGAGTTTGAACCCCATCAGTACGGTCAAATACTAGCTTTCCACAGGCTTTGACCCACCACTTAAAAGACAGACGTAAACTCAACCTGTTAGATTAGTATCAAAAAGATATCCGCAGCGAAGGCACAACTTACTATATCTGGTCACAGGGTTTTTGATCAACAAAATATCTTCCTTTAGCTTCTGTAGCTTCTGGCATATTCCTCGGGCATCTGGCTGCAGTTTTAAAAGGTATCGGCAAGGTGGTACCAGAGAGACTTACAGACCTGATTTGCTGCCTACAGCAACGCTTCCCAAACTGTGGTCCCCGTACTCCCAGGGTCCCTGACACAATCCCAGGGGGTCCGCAGGCATAACTTTTAAAAGCACTGCAAAGTTCCTTGTATAATCAGCAGTTTTCAGGCAACAATAAAAGTGTCAAGATAACCCAAGTGATTAATGTACCTGCTGGAGAGAGATGGGAGTTTTGTCTAGTGACAGCTTTCACTCATATATGGTATCGCAGATGGTTAATAAGCCTGCTACAAAGATTGTGTACCATGCTTTTTAAAGAACAAAATGTTATGTGCATAGCTCAGTGTGTTGCTGTTTTGTTCAGAGATTCTTTTGTTACTGTGCAGTTCATAAACTACACTCGTAATCTAGCACATTCAACTATAAACTGCCATCAAGGAGCTGCATGCAAACTGCACAATACAAGTTAGTAAGTTATGATTTTTAACCAGTCTTTCAATATCCTAATGCTGCTAAAAAGGTCTGTTTGGGTAGAAATAAATTCTTCTTATTAAAGTCAATGCTAACCATTGTGTTATGTTCTGGAAACTGAGTTTGTGCTTCTACAGACCAAGCATTCTTAAAAAATGCCTAACAGTATGAATGACATGTGAACCCTACACCTTGTAGTCTCCTTTGCCTCATGTAACATTGTCTATATATTGATTTACTCACATATGATTCATTGTGTCTGTATGTGTGTGATGTAAAGTGCTCTGACACCCTACACTGGGATAAGTGGTGCTAAAAACAAATGAAATAAGTGTGCCGAGGGGCTATGGTGAGATGAGAGCCACTGTTGGAGGGTGATAGTGACAGAATCATTGAAGAGCCACAACAATGATTGTTGTATCCTTCTGCACAGTAAGGTCATCATTTACTATGCTTTAAAAGCGAATACAATTAAATACAGAATGGCAAATGTGTTGTAGAATGCACCATTGTTCCCCAAATTTTATTGGAGGGAGAGACCCTTGAAAGCCCCTCTTTGCATATTTTTTCAATATAAAATAAGAACATATTAAGTAATCCGAGTATTTGTTTGGTGTGTACTTGTTTTTGAATTTCTTGTGAATTACTGTTTCAATGTTTGAAATTTAAATCGTACAAATTGGTTGGGGTCCCCAGATTCCAGTAGTGACTCAGTGGGGGTCCTCAGGAGTCAAAAGTTGGGAACCACTGGCCTACAGTATCATTGGAAGTGAAGGGACTACCGCTGTAGCAGAGCCACCCCTGCACTCTTCAGCCCAAATTCTGAAGGGTTTAGCGTCGGGTTAGCATTACTCTTTTAACGCTAACCCAACGCTAACCTCGTTTTGGGATTTACAAACCAACGCAAATATATATTTGGTTTGTTCAGAAAAGTAACTCAAAGCAGCGCAACACGCTGCTTTGCAATACTTTGTGTTAAGGGGATGTTACATGGGCGTTCCCTTGCAACAACCTATGCTTTTTGATGCTAAACCCGATTCATTAACATTAGTGGAAAGGGTTTAGCGCAAAAAATTAGCGCAGTTGAAAAGCAGGTGTTAAACCACGCCTTTCTGACTATGCATGTGTGCTGCACTGTGCAGCACACATACAAAGTAGGAAATACTTTTGGGCATGTCTAGGCATAGTATTTTGTACAGAAAGGTTACCCTTCCTGTACAAAACGTATGCAAAACTCAGGCAGGCACCCTAGCACTTTGGCGCTAAGGAATGTGCCTGGCGCACGGCAGCTGAAATAAGCAGCGGCGCTAGGGAGAGGGGAGGAGAGTGCCATTTCTCTGTGATTATGGTGCTCTCCTGCCGTTTCCCTGTCACACAACGCAGGAAGGCGAGGTGCAGAGGAAAATTTAGATTTATTCAGAAACATTATTATTATTCCTGGTAAGTAACTTGTTCTTCTGATGGATATTTCTTCCTGCATATCTTTTGACAGTCTCTCAAAATTAAAAAAAACATTTGGAGAAGGTTCTGAAAATAATCAAGGTCATGCAGATCCTACCTAGATCATGTGATGTGGCGGACGAAGGACCAAACCGAGCTACTCTCTGGCATGACAAAAAAGCCAATCACACTTGCCAAATGAATGGAGAGATGCCCAAGTGGCTGCTTGACTTTCATGAGAGAAACGGCTCTTAACATAGCAGACCGAGCTGCACGGCCTGTAATGGAATGTACGGAAAGAGCGCCTGCACAGGCTTGTCTGTTCGCTACTGAAAAAAACTCCTCTGGCCTAGATTCACAAAGGTTAAGCGTCGGGGTAGGAGTACTTTTTAATGCTAAACTGGCGCTAAACCTATGTGGGGATTACTTTGTGTCAGGGGGTGTTTGTTACATGTATGGTACATGGGCATTTCCATACAAACACTCATGCTTTTTGACGCTAAACCCTATCTACTAACATTAGTAGACAGGGTTGAGTGCCGAAAATGAAAGCCGCTGAAAAGCAGGTGTTACAAGGAGAAATGTTCTAATTTCTCCTTGCTTTTCCAACTTTGTATGTGTGCTGTACTGAACAGCACACATACAAAGTAGGAAAAGATTTTCAACTTGTATAGCCATAGTATTTTGTACAGGAAGTGTGCCCTTCCTGCACAAAACCTATGGTAGACTCAGGCATGCACCTTAGCGCTAAAGTGTGTGCCTGGCGCACGGCAGCTGAAATCAGCGCTGGCGTTAGGGAGAGGGAAGGAGAGTGCCATATCTCTGTGAATATGGCGCTCTCCTGCTCTCTCCCTGTACACAACACAGCACAGTATTTTTGGCTGCTGTGCTATGTCCCAGAATTCTTTGAGAATCTAGGCCTTTGTCTAGAAAGAAAAATGCCATGCAGCTGGTCTAGGTGCTGATGTAAATACTTTTGCTGGCTCGATAATATCCCTTAAAAAGCCGACTTTACATTCTATCTCCACCGTGCAAGAAATATTTGCTTTTGATCAAGCCTATGCATTCTTGTCTCCAAAATTAAATGATATAGTGGAAAACAAATGGTGGTATATGAAACATTTACTTAAAATAGGATTCTGGAAAATCTCTGGTAAAAAGGATGCCTAAATCTTTAACTGACCTTTTCCCAATAAAAAGCATGTTGCTGATGGCAAATGTGCCTTTTGCTAAGTCTCCTTGTCATAGGGATGGCTAGCTAAAAAGTTGATTTTCAAGAAAGTAATTTGAAAGTGAATGAATGCACAGGCTTGGTTGGAGCCCATCAAAAAGGTAATACATTAAACTAGATTATCAATAGAGAATTCATGATTCCCCGCTCTGGAAGCTATTCAAGGAACTCAAGGCTACTAACGAGCTGTGACCAGTCATTAAAAAGGCACTTAACAGTCTCACTTTGAAACCGGACAAAGACCCCACTAGTTGGCTGAGCTATCACCTGATATCGCCCATCAACACAGATAAGAAGATAGTCATAAATGTTCTACCGACCCGGCTTCAGCCAGTCATTCCAAGCTAGATTCATGACATAAAAGTAGGTTTCGTGCCTGGCCGCTCTTCTCGTAATCATATGCGCCTCCTGGCGAACACTATCTGGCTTGTGCGCAATGACCCAGACGAAAAGCTCATGCTCTCATCAGACAGAAAAAGCTTCTTTTGACCGAGTCAAGTGGGGGTACCAATTACGCATAATGAGCAGGGCAGGGATAGGTCCCGCTTTTCTGGCAAAGGTACGCTAGCTCTACACTACTCCCACTCCACAGATTGACGGTGGAGGACAATCCTTACAGACATTCCCGTTCCACCGGGGGACGAGTTGGACCTGGCCCATTTTGCAGGGTTATCCTCAAACTTTTTGCCTTCCTCTGCCTATTTTTCTGGCCTTCTCTTTGTTGGTGTTAGGACTTTCGGCCCTTTACCACTGCTAATCAGTGTTAAAGTGCATGTGCTCTCTCCTCTAAACATGGCATGATTGGTTCACCCTGTTTGGCATATCTGATTTAATTATTAGTCCCTTGTACAGTGGTATCCCATATACCCTGGGCCTGTAGATTAAATGCTACTAGTGGACCTGCAGCATTGTTTGTGCCACCCACCTACGTAGCCTTTCAAACCTGTCTCAGTCCTCCCACTGCAGGGCCTGCGTGCGCAGTTTACTGACACTTTAACTTGCCATTTAAAACTACTTGCCAAGCCTTAAACTCCCCTTTTATTATACCTAGGTCACCCCTAAGGTAGGCACCCTAGGTAGCCCTATGGGCAAGGTGCTGTGTAAGAAAACGTAGGACATGTGCCTTTATGTGTGATAAACAGCCTACTTCATTTTCACTACAGTGAGGCCTTCTCTTCTCACAGGCTAGCATTGGTAATTCACTTATATACTTTTAAGTGGTAATTCCTGATCAGAAATAAGTGGTATTGCCATGTTTGGTATGTATAGAATAGTGGAGAGAAATCCCGCTTACTGCTGTAGTTGGATTTTACATTAATATTTTAGAAATGCCGCTTTTAGAAAGTGGGCATTTCTCTGTGCTTATGACTCTTTGCGCTTTACAGCCTTTCTCCAATCCACATGTAGGGCTGGGTGACAGCTACACCTGGTGCATACTTTCCAGACAGCCACAACACAGGAAGTGGTGGGTGTGACAGGGATTACATCTGCATTCATCTGCATACTGATGGTCTTCCTAGGCTGAGAGAGGGAGAGGTTGTTCACACTTTACATTTGCATAGGTTGTGACCGTCCCTCATTCAAAGAGTGGATTTACCCCCACTGACGTCTGGAGACAGGGCTGGGTTGAAAGGGATTGTTGTGCACTCAAAAGGGTTCCTTTGAAGTCATCCCTTCATCAAAGATGATTTTCAGCAAAATAACTGGGACTCCCCTCATGTCTTTAGACACTGCATGGACTTGTAACCAGACGCTGCCAGCTCTACAAACTGCACATTGCCTGAGGACTGCTGTGCTGCCAGGAGGCACCGTCATTGGACTACCTGCTTTGTTGTGCTGGCCTGCAGGGCTGCTGGAGAGACTGCCACTCTGCAATTAGACTTGTTTGCTGGCCTGTCTGCTACCCTCTTAGTGCCCCACGTGTTCTCCAAGGGTTTGTTAGCTTGCCCCCTATTCTGGCAATCTCAGGGCCAGAAAATATTGCCTGCATGCCCCTCTGCAGTGGGACTCTAATTCTTGTGGGTTCAGCAGCAATGGGCCTCTGTAGGTGCTGCTGGGGATCGAGTATGGTGTTCATTTTTAGCTCCTTGCACCATTTTTGAGGGAGCATTCCTGATTGCTAGCTGGCACTTCTGGGAAGTGTAGGTGGTGCTTAATCTTCCTACGTGTGCCAGTTTTTACAAACCTTCTTGTGTGAGGAACTATCGCGTTGGGCTCAGCAGGCCATGCCGTTTTAGTTTAAAGCAGAGGTTCTGCTTAGTGGCCCCATTCTGCTGAGGATTGTTGTTTCAGAGTGCGATGATTGGCTCCATCCATCGTCTGCTGCAGTGTGAGAACCTCCCTCAACCATGCCCCGTCAGCCCAACAGGCATGCCGAATGCCACAGCACACTTCAAGAACCCCTCAGCGCGGCCCTTCCCCTCAAGCGTACTGGCTGAGTGATGCCGGGGAGCCTATGCTGACTGCCAGCCCCGCCTGAATCACTGAACCATGTTACTGCGCAACTCACTTCCCAGCAATGCGGGCCCAGGTGTGAGGCCCACCAACCTCACCCAGCGTGCGGCGCTGTGTAGTCTCACAGGCACCTGGATGTGAGCAGCCAGGAGAGACCAAAGGAGGTCTCCCACACCTGTATTCCGCCGCAGTCTAGGTGACTTCAGCAGCTGCACTGCAAGCAGGCGGGCAGCTGCACTTAGCACTCTAGCATGTGGGGGACCCAGCAAGGTACCCCCGCTGGAATTTACTGTGTGTGTATGCCTCCCGCCTTATCCCACTTTTGGGTCATACCTTGGGGGCACTAGTTGTTTGGCTCACATTACAGGGTGAAACCTCGACGGAGGCCCTCCTTGAGCATGGTGTATTACCGCCACTAGAAACGCATCTGGAAATCCATGAATTACCATATTACTGGCAGTAGGTACACAGTTGCTTCTGTGCCCTGCGTAGGGATGCTTAATAACCACATACAGTTTAGTAGGGGTGAAGCTGTTCCTGGATCCATGTGTTCTTACTACAATTGATGTGCTTATGGTGATAATTTGTGACCCATGTTTTAATGGTGATACTTTGGTGATTTATGTGTGTTTCCTCTAACCTAACTGGCATTGCATGCACTGATGTTATGATATATGTCGTTTTGATTCTGGCATTGTCCAGGATAATAAGTACTATCTCAGTATTTTCATAACATGCACAGTATTTACGATTCATGTGCTTTTGGTCTTGTGTTATGTATAATATAGGGATAGCCTACTCAGATGGAGACTGGAGGAAGATCATGGAATACCATGACTGCTCAATCTGAGAAACGAGACTGAAATACTCCTATTTCATGATACTACATAATTTGTATTAGTCCCCTTATAAGTTGTGTAGGGCTCACTACTGGTAACGTAATACTGATGGTTGTGAACTTTACCATATATTGTGGTCCTACCACACACTGGCAACCTGCTGGCGCTCAATATGGAGAACACTCCCCAATACTAGCTCTATACTAACCCTGGGCGTAGTTCGCGAAGTAGCAATACGCGAAGCTACGCAAAGTGCACTTCGCACTACGCGTGCTACGCGTAGCACTTCGCGAACTGCGTAGTACCCTGTTCGCACTGTGCAAGATGCCGTTTTCAATGATTGCACAGTGCGGACAAGCATCCGGCACTGTGCAATCATTGAAAACGGCATCTTGCACAGTGCGAGCTGTAGTTTTCTGCCGCTCGAGTAGATTTTTACTCGAGCGGCAGCTTTCTCAACGCGGACTGGTAGTTTCTCATCGCGAGCGGTCGCGATGAGAAACCTGACCTCCCCGCGTTAAGAATCTCGCCGGGATGTTTATTTTCCTCGCTCGCGATCGGCAACTTGATGTTGCTGATCGCGAACAAGGAAAAAGTCTCGCCGGGATGTCATTTTGCTTGCTCGCGGTCGCCAGCTTGATGTTGAGGACCGCGAGCAAGCAAAAAATGACCGCTGCACTACGCAACGCTATGCTACGCATGTTTGCACTGTGCTACGTGCAATTCACGTAGTGCGAAGTAGCGCAAACTTCGCAAACTACGCGAGCGTAGCGTAGTGCTTTGCCCAGGCTTACTCTATACCTTTCAGAGACTCTGTCAAATTGGCCTTTTTACATGTCTTCATGGATATTAATGACTGGACTTCCCACTGTCATAGATGTTTTTTTTCTTTTTAACAACAGATTTTTATTGCCAATTGCACAATATACGCAGGGCTCTGTACCCCAGAGGCCACTGCAGCATCAAGTTACACATTAATAGGACCGCAAAGGACATTTTTGTTTTTTAAAGAAACGAAACAAACACAATCTTTGACCTTGAATGTCATCTCGGATATCTACCCCCCTCCCCCCAACTCGCCCCCCACCCCAAGTTGCACAATTCCCACTGATGACCGCTCACCCGCCAATAATCAAGGACCAAAGGGGGTAAAGAAAATGACGGCCTACCCGATCTGGTGGAGGACCATCCCATTCTGAGCACGCACACACCCCCGATCATAGATGGTTTTTGGCATCCCTTATGGTGGTCAAGATATGTATCTTATAACACTGGCGCTCCTCACAAGTACCAACACATCAAGAGCAGGTTGTTGAGCTGTACCGATTGGGCACCTATGAAAAATGCATTTATACGCTCCAAGATCAATTGGACGTATTTAATGATACTTGAAGCCTTTCGTACATCTTCAGGAACTCTAATACACTTTGGTGCCGAGGGTCCTTACTCCCCCCCCACATCCATACAGAAGACTGACTGTGATAGTAAAATTGACCTTACAATATACTTGGAAAACCAGAGGGAAACAATAAACAGGCAAGTCCTCAGAGGACTGCTCAACTGTTCCAGAATAATTCCAAAGATAATCCTGATCTACCTCCCAGATCTGGGCAACAGGGAATGTGATACTCTACCATATGCTCACGTAGAGAGATGACCCCACCCGTGGCAGAGATAACCAACAATATAATCGAGCTCATGCCTTGTTCTGTTGTTTTATTATGGTGTGAGACCTACCGCAGAACCTTGTCCAGGCCCTGGGTGCTGGTTGCTTGATGCTCATTTTCTGTGTGTCTTTTTATCAGTAGTATTTGCGATGGAATTGCTTTTGACGGTTGTAAAACCCCAATAAAGAATTATTTCATAAAATGTAATGGCTGTTATAGGTCACTTTGTGTAGCCACTATCGTTGCCCCATTGCTTCCACTTCTGTGGCTGCCTTTGCAATCCCTAGCCACACATGCCGTCATGGCAAGCCGAAGGCAGATAGGTTTTCTCACTCAACAAGGGGTTCAGGCCTGGTTTCACGCCTAACAACTCAGCAAACTCCTATTGGCTGCTGAACTTGGGAAGGGGGAGGAAATCCTCTTCTTACTGTCGCATTGAGAGCTGTGTGGTCCAAAGTCACTCTTGGTAAGGGGCAGATGACTCTAAGCCCAGACACCACCTCCAGCTTCTCTGGATAACACTATGGATCCGCTCAATTTCTCTCAAATTCTGAAAGGTTTTACACATATTACTGGTCACACGCTGTAGCACAGTTTTTCTAAGGTCCTCGACATTCCGGTAAACCAGCTCAGTCGGTCTGATACCTTTCCAGTTAAAAACCAGTGAGGAGCTCACAATCCCCATCAAGCCACTGCACAATGCACCAATTCAAGCCTGGAAGATCCTTCAGATAGGCTCACAAAGCCACAAGTTAGCTGGCAAACCAGGGTATGCTTTCCCATCCAACAAACTCTTGAGCGCGTTGAGATCTTCCCTACTACCTACGACAGCCTTGTGCTCACTGAGCCCATTTAGAACACGATCATCTAAGCAGAACAATATAAAATATTCAACGAAGCACACATCCATGGATTAAACAGCCTACCCAAAGCTGTGTTGTTTCAATTTTTCCCTCATGAGAGGTACTGAAGAAGCACATTACAGAGGGTCTTGCTACCTTACATCACAGAGAGCGACTTAGAATTCTATATGCGGCCAGAAGCCCTTAGGCTCGAAGCCCCAAGAGTCTACAGACTATTCCCATACTGACCCAAGGTCTGAGTCCTGAACGGGCAGCATACTCCGCTGCCAAATTTCCTAAGGTCCATTTGTGTACAGAGTTCTTCAGTACATCTTTTCATCGCCAATAGCCTAAATATCAGTTTTCTGTTCACGCTTAGGCTGCAATTAGCCAGTTTAAGGCATGTTACCAGGTACGATAGACCCATTTGTGTAGTTAATGTCCAAATGCTGTGTGTTTTTTTAAATTAAGGGTTGTGCTTCAGAAATGAATGGGGCATATTCACAAGGACTTATCTCCAATTTTTCTCCACCTTAACGAAACAAAAGTGGAGACAAATTTAACACCCCATTTACAAGCAGGTGCAAACCGCAGACATCGCCAGTATTCCCGCGATAACTTCCCCAAAATCTAAAACCACGGCGGACACCACCAACTAACTCTAATGAGATGAAGAGTAGGCGTACCCATGCAAAAACACACAAAAAAACAACAACACCACTTTCACAACGAACTGCCAGAACTGCGAAGCAAACCAAAAACCGGCGATAAGCCGCAGTGGCCGCATGTATTTAACACCTGCCTCAAGCAGGTGTAAAAATGGACACCTACCTGCAGTAGGCAACGGAGCCTCGCACACAGCCATACCCGAAGAACAAACAACGCCATGGAGCAACTCATCATGCAGCTCGGAGCCCCAACATGGCCACAACACCCACCGCCACCAACCCCAGGACCCGGACCCGCACCGCCCCCCCGGACCACCACAGAGGCAGCGCAGAGTAAGACAGCGGACCTACCGAAAATGCACCATTCTCACAGACCTAACACCCACAGAAGTCATTGCCCACTACAGTCTCAAAAGGACAACTATTCTCCGCATCATGACACACATCGCCCACAGGCTGACAGTCCCAACACAGCGGAGGACCAACATCCCACCACAGACTAAGCTGTTGGCTGTGCTGCATCTGTTGGCCTCTGGTACCTTTCAACCAACAACTGCCAGAGTCGGAGGAGTCTCACGCCAGCCCTATCAAGGTTCATCACACCTGTCCTGGATGCCATCCTCAGCTTCATAACTCAGTACCTTCACTTCCCCAACACTGCGCAGGAACAGCTGGAGACAAAGCAAGGCTTCTACACCATAGCCGGATTCCCGGCTGTGTTGTGCCCCTTGCGGATACTGCACAACACTACCGCAACAGAAAGCCCACGCATTCCATCAATGTGCAGGCAATAGAGGACCACCGGCGCTTCCAGGTTGGCACACATGGAACTGGACTGCTCGTTGGTAACTACCAAATCAACACACCACATATCCCACAGCCAAGAACGCACAAAGCACATCAGTGGGGATGCACATGTGACCAACCACATTCGACATGTCAGACTACACGACCACCTACCAGACACGACTAAACCACTCCATGGTCATCCGGGGCTACTCCCCGATGGCTGCCTTATACTCACCCCACACACAGCGAGCACAGGCGTCACTGAGTTGGCGGGCCTGCCATCACATCCTGCCGAACCAAGTATTGACTCTTTTCTCCCTGCACTGTCACAGGTGATCAAGAATATGCAATCTGCCCTTGGATGATGACACCCCTCCGAGACCCAAACACACCCGGCCAGAGGCAGAACAATGTGGCCCACATACGCACCAGGGGCATCGTTGAATGCACATTTGGCGTGTTGAAGTCACGTTTCAGGTGCCTGGACAGCACAGGTGGGAAGCTCCTGTACAGCCCGGACGTCGTGGGCAAGATGATCGTTGCATGTTGTGTGTTGCACAACATCTGTGTTCGCACCAGGGCCCCATGGATCCCAGTATCAGATGTACCGAACAATGATGATGGTGATGGGGCAGGTGGGCCACATCCCACTGCAGCTGCGGCAGGAATGGCCTGTAGGTACTACATCATTGACACCTTCTTCTCATGAGCATGTCACATTGTGTCGGTCCGTGGCAATCACGGGACTGTAGTAGATGTCCAATTGCACTGCATGTGTGAATAATTTTTTTTTGCAGTTTGATGTTTGGAATTGTGCATTGTCATGTTACATATCCCTGGGGTTATGGATGTGATTTGCCTGGTTGTGCACATTTTCCGGTCCAGGTGTGTCCTGTGTTCAGTTGTGGAGGGGTTGCTGTTTGTACCGGGATGTTGCCAATGTCAAGGTGCACTTCTGCTTATGTGCGTATGCTGCACGGTGGGTGTGTCGCTCCAGCGGATCAGATTTGTCTGGCACTCTATCCTGCTTTCCCCCATTATCTTTACTAGTTACTATGCCGCCCCTCTCATAGACATTGTTCTGTCATTCAACATAAGGTAGTGTTTAATTTGAGTCCGTGGTTTCCTGTACTCTGCACCTGCTCTTAATTGTCAGCATCAGCGCTTATGACAATCTGCCACATGGTGACACTGTCTGTCTAATTTAGAGGTGAGCACAAAAGCAGTTTATTCATTTAGTATACATTAAATATGACGGATATCTGCTGCTCAAGCCATTCTTTTTTTCTAATGTTTATATAGCGCGAACTCGACCTGTAGGTATCAGAGCCCTATACATGAGCACCAGTTGCATTACAGACAAACACATTGTTTTTTTTATTCTTGGGAGATGAAGTGATATGCCCAGAATCACAGAATGTTTGAGCCTCCTTCCAAGACTCAAACCTGTTTCCGTAGCTTCAAGGTTGGCCACCCTAGCTGTTATGCCACAACCTCTCCTCTATTTTATCATCTTCCTACAGGTTTAGGAGTGTGGAATAATCTAATTGTCACACTTGTAGCAGAGTGATTGTTAGTAGTTGTGTTGGTACTGTCATTCGTAGCTCTGGCAGTGGTAATGGGTGGAGCAAGCAGCAGTGCCATTCTGACTAGGGCCCATGCACTTATTTTGTTACAAATAAAGCACTGAAAGGTGCTGTCACACTTTAAACCTAAGTGCCCTGCCTATCTCTGCTTTCTGATGCTGCCTTACTGGCAGCAGCAGAACTCAGAAAGTCCTGCCCCCCCCCCCCCTCCCCCCATCCTGACACTCGGGACGGGGTTTTGAAAAATAAAATGGTAATAAGTGAGTAGGCGCCCCTGCCTGAAGGCTTTTTAATATTGGTGTTGGTATCCCACTGTGGACTGCACAGGCGAAAGAAAGAGTTGTGTCATGAAGTGTTCCACTGCTGCCCAGACACTTGTTTTTCTGTTTTTCTTCTGTGCAACCTGCTGCAATGACACACAATCCCGTACAGTTACAGTGAGTTATTATTTGCAGTATAGTTACTAACATTTTGCTCTAACTTTGGATTTCAAAATTACTTAAGTCATTAGAAAACGTTTATTCAAAATGTACTCTCCAGTGCAAAACTTATTTTGTGCTGGAAAGCTGCCTCAAAGTAGCACAAAGCAGTGCCTATCACTGCTTAGCTGTACTTTGTGTCAAGGGGATGTCCCATGGGCGGTACATGGGTGTTACCCTGCAACCATCCATGTATTTTCTACGCAAAACCCTATCTACTTAAAAAAGTAGACAATGCTTTGCATAAATAAAAAAATGCTGTTTTAACAGTTGCATTATTGAGGTTAACAGTTTCATTTTGAGAATCCTTTCTTACTTTGCATGGGTGCTGCACTGTGCAGCATACAACTGAAGTGAGAAAAGCTTTAAAATGTGTCTAGGCAAGGTACTTTGTACTAGAAGGATACCCTTCTGTAGCATCCACCCCAACTCTGGAGCACGCAACTGACTACGCCAAACAAGGAGCTCTGTAATATGCATCGTTGGGGCATATTTACAAGGGCATTAGCTCCGCTTTTTTGGCTTAAAAAGCCAAAAAAACGGAGACAAAACTATTGCCCTATTTACAAGAGGGTGAAAACATGCATAATCGCATGTTAGCACCCTTTTTCCCAGCGCCTCCCTTTGCATCTCTAATGAGATGCAAAGTGGGCGTCACTGGGCATACCCCGGATGGACTACCTTGCAAATATTGCTGATGGTCACATCGCGATATTTACAAGGCAGCCCACAGGATTTTAGCAGACGTTAGATTTTGGCGAAAACGGCCGTTTCACCAAAATCTAACGTCTGCTAAAATCCTGACTTACCTATGTTTGATATAGGGGGTGGATTACCACAGGGTCGTATCAGCAAGGTTATTGCCATTTTGCAGGGAACATCGCTGGAAAACCAGCGATGTTCCCTGCAAAACGGCGATAACCTTGCTATCTCTGGAATTTCAATCGCCCTGGAGAAATGCGTTGTTAATAACGCGCTAAAAGGGAGATAAATTCCAGAGATAGCCTGCGATAAGAAATCTATCGCTAAGCACGGCCAGTGATAATTATCGCTGGCCGTTGATAATATGCCCCTTTGTTCTTCGGCATGCAACCGTTAACTGAACGCACTGCATCATAGACTTAATTGACCACACCCAAATACCTCCCAACTGATTATGTAATATGGTAAGGAGTCCGCCAAGGACCACGAGGGTCCTGCTTCACATGATAATATGACACTACATCTCCCCTTTTGCTAAATAAACAATATGGACAACATTAGAGGTCCTCAATGAGTCTTCGAGGTTCTCACACCAGTCTTTCAGATCGAGTCATAAGAGGTGAAGGAGGTGGACTGCCCTCTGGCATTGTAGATGTAGACTCAGATGCTTGACTTCGGCACTCTGGTGAACTTGTCTCACTCGTAAGGTCTGATGAACATTGAGGCAGATGCTTGAAATGTGATGAGTTTCTTGTAATGGACTTTCTAGGACGTTGAGGGCCACCATGTGTCCTTTACTTGTCATGACTCTCAAACGTTCAACATCAAACGGAGCGTAAGTCTTGCATTCCTGTTTTTTGTTGGACTAGGACCCAGTCTCCTTCCTCGAAAATCATGTCCTGATTGCGTCCACACTCATCTGCATAGGCCTTCATCTTACATTTGTGAGAAGTGTCCGAATCTCATCAGTGTCCATTGCTCGGCTTGTGGTCCATTGTGATGGCTTTGTCCCAATAGCTCTCCCAAACAGCAAGGTGGCAGGGCTTTCACCTGTTGTAGAATGGGGGGCTGACCGATAGGCATGAAGGGCTGGACATAAGGCTGACTTGAGATCCATTCCTTCAAGTGCAGCATGCTGAACAACGTTCTTCAAGGTGCCCATAAAACGTTCAGCAACATAATTTGCCTCTGGCCAGAGGGGTGTGCTTTTCTGATGCTTGACGTTTAAACGACTAAGAAAGTCATTAAACTCTCGGCTATTGAAGGGTGGACAAATGTCAGTTTTGAGAATGCAGGGAGCACCCCACGCTGCAAAAATATCATCCAGCCTCTCGATGACTATGCCATGGGTGGTCGATGATAAATCTTCCACTAAGGGAAAACATGAATACTCATCAATATCTACCATGAGATGATGCCCATTGTTTAAGGGTCCAAAGAAATCAACTGCAATTTTCTCCCACACTTGTTTAGGAAGGTCAGATATGTTTAGCCAATGTTGGGTTGTCTTGGGAGATAAGCAGTTACACAGGTGACATGCTTTCAGTTCCTTCTCGATTCGTTCGTCGAAACAAGGATACCACACTTGGTCCTTGAGGGCTCTCTTGGTGGCTATAATGCCACAATGTCCTTCTTGTGCCAGTTCAATGACTTGTTGCCTCAGGTATGACAATTATCGAACTTCTTAGTATAATGCCTTCTTGAGTGACATAAAATGCTTCCTACACATTTTTGATATTCAACATCATCTGTGAGAGTCGAGTATGTTTTCTCCATGATTGATTTGCAATGATATCCTTGAGTTCCAGCATGTCTGCCTGTCTTGGTAGCAGTGATGATCTGCTCAATGGATAGAGCTGCAGGGGTGCTAGATTTTACTATGAAATGTATATATTTCATCAGCCTCTTTAAACGTTGCACTGAGACGCTGTAAAAGCATTTGTGAGAAGCAATCTGCAGGGTTTTGCTCCTTCCCTGGCTCATCCCCAATAGTGTAATCATACTCTTGCAGTTTCAACCCCCACCTCTTGATGCCATGGGGCATCTTGGCTTTCAGATTTCTGAACATGGTAAGCAACACCTGGTGGCCAGTGGCAGTGGCGGCTGGTCAATTTATAAAGTGTAGGGCTATCATAAGAAAGTTTAGTTTGCTGGAATACACTTGCAGCATCTCATCAATAGTTTTTTTTATAAAATGGCTGTCAGGACACAAACAAACACTCGCACACACTTTCACATACACACAAACTGGTACACGCTTGCAGACAGGCACATAAACAACACAAGCATGCTCTCACTCATACACACAACATGGAAACTTACCTGGGGTAGTCCTCAGAGCACAGTTTTCTCTGCACATCGTCTTCCAACTTTCAGAACGAACAAACACGGCACCAGTGTGAGGCTCACACCCTTATACCCAATCAGAAGCACAGATAGGATGGAAGGCTGCCCTTTTTCCTTTATCATGGCTTTTGATGGGCATAAGGGCGCATGACTGACAGGCCCCAATTCACTATTATCTGACATACTGCACTGTCTGGTGCTAGTGCAGCATGTCAGATATGTATTGCTTCTGTGAAAGGGCGGGCTGTAACAGCCCACGCCTGACACATGCGCAATACAGCCCCGGGGAGCCCTTTTCTGTTGCAAGGTGATATTGCAGCTCTTACATGTAAAGAAATGATCGGCGAGATCTTTTTGTTACATATCAAGACTGTAATATTTTAAGAAATTAGCTGCAGGTGCAACATGATTGTGGAGGGTGGGGTCGCTGCCCTTTTGGGCCCTATGGAGAAACCATCCCTGGTCAGTAACAAGGGGGAAATGCTTTCTGTAGAGAAACACATGAAAATGTTCACAAGCCCACACTACAGCCAGGCCCTCTTTTTGTGGCTAAGAATAGGCACATTCAATCTGAGATACACTTCTGCTAGCATAGCCCACAATGTGTCTCTGAGCATTTAGATATCCATTGTGTTGAGCAAGGATGGCGCCTGACCCCACTGGGCTTGCGTCCACTACAATCTCAGTATGTAACTTTGGATCAAAGTAAGCCATCTCAGCTGCATTTTCAATTGCATGTTTGATTTTCTTGAAGCTTTGGTCCACTGGAAGCGAGTTTTCTTCTTTGTCAAGTCTTTTAACGGGGTACTCGCCATGACAAAATTGTGAATGTATCTGGAGCAATACCTGGCCATGCCTAGGAAGGATCACAGCATGGTTATACCTTGTGGGGGGACAGGTGGGTTGCAATGCTTGTACCTTTTCAGGGTCCGGAGTCATTCGCCCTTCAGAGAAAATATGCCCCACGAATTTGAGTTTGTTTTGTGAAACTCACACTTTTCTGCATTTAAAGGGAAACCATCATCAGCATATTTGTGCACAAGCTTTGTCATGCTCCTTTCGTGTGTCCCCAAACGCTAGTATATCATTACTGTAATTAAAAGAATGTGTGATAGGTTGAATTATTCAGCGAATGACATCCTGAACTATTTCTGCAGCCAACGACACACCATAGCTAAGTGTTTTATATCCGAACAAACCAACATGAATTGAAAAAGCAGAAGACTTTGCACCATTGAGCTGTGTTATCATGTTTGCTGTGTGGACCTGGATGTCTTTCTCTCTTGATTTCTTTGTTGACCTGGAACATATCAATACAAACACGCACTGCTCCTCCACTGTCCATTTTTGGTACCACCACTATGGGCGAAATCCATGGCGTCGTACCAGTAGAGCGCTCAATGATGTCATGCTTTAATAATGTTTCTAGTTCTTTCTCGACGGCCTCCTGTAAAGCAAAAGCAATCTGACGGTATGCTGAGCAACAGAATGAATGTCTTTATTATTGTGAAACTGCTCCTTCATTGTCTTGAGTTTCCCTATTCCGTGAAACAACAAAGAGAATTGACTTACTATTTCAGAATGTGCATTGAGGTTGAAGTTAATGGATATTAGTCCCATGCCAGCAACAGTGTTGAAACTGATTTGACATGCTCTACAACGTACCTTGGAGAACATGTATTGATGCTTATACTGCTGTTTTCCTTTGCCGCATGCTCGATACAATTGTCTCTTGTCTTTGCAATGGCGTAGAAACAGCCCATGTGTGCACCTTTGTTTTCAATGGTGTTAGACATGGTACTGTAGACAGTTCATTGTATTTCTCTGCCAGCATGATATTGATCGATGCACCACTGTCTATAATGAAAATTATAGGGCAGCCATTTACCTTTAGTGTGATCTTGAGGCATCAGCCAAATGAGTTTGGCTGCTTCATGTGGCGTTCTCTCTTTGACTTCAGCCAATCCTTCAAGCATTTGTCTTTCTGCGGTCGACATCACCATTGCACATCCATCTTCTTCACTGTCTCTCGATGATGACGCTGAAGAGCCTATGGAAGGCTCTTCAGCGCCTTCCATAGGCGCTGAAGAGCCTTCCATTTGAGGTCAATCAACTTCGTTTAGTCTCGACTAGCCTCCATTGATGTTACCATTTGGTCTTGTGGGCATAGCTAGAATGCTTGTGGAACTTTCTGGTGCCATTTCTCTCTTCTTGCCGTGACACACTTAGTTTCTCTTTTGCTTTGCAGACCATTATGAAATGGTTTTCTCTCCCACAGTCTTTGCATATCTGTCCAATGGTGAGACATTTACTTTCATGTGGAAATGAGAATCCACATCGGAAACACAATTTCCTTTTCTTCTGAGATATCATCTTATGGGCCTCCACTTTGTGTTTCTGCTTACTCTTCATGATTAACGCTGATTCATTCTGGGTTGTTCCTGCTTCCATATCAGTAGCCTGTCGATCTGCACGTTCCTCAGCTCTCACAGCCATGAGTACCTTTTCTAGTCTGAGTGTCTCTCTCAGCATGAGTCGTCTGAACGAATCGGAGAGACAACCATCAATGACTTTGAGATGCATGGCTTCCAACTCACCCATCGTTTCACCGGCTTGCTGTCTTGCCTGTTCGAAAACATACCTTTCATAGTCGCCAAACATTTTGATTTGTGCAATCCATCTGGCACCAATATTCTGCTTTTTGTGGTGCTGAATTGCGGTGGTGGTTTCATGAACACAGCAGCGTCATAACTTGTGTTGACACTTACTGACGTTGAGAGTATATGCTGTCTCGACGACCGTCGCTGTTCACTCGACCTGCACCATCTGTATGCATCAGCCATGTGCTTACATCTGGGTCGTCGCGTCCATGCTGATGTCATTCGCCGACATCTTTTTTCTTTCCAGTGAGTAACAATTTTGTCTCTTGCACATGTTCGTTACTGCTCTCAACTTTGTGCATCATATCTGGTTGTTGTTGCCTTTAACGTTCCTGCGTTGTATGGACGATGGCTCTGTTACGCTGTGGTGGAATATCTCTTTTTTCATCCTTACCAGTAGACTTCTGGCTCCTCTGTAGGGCCTTCACCTTCTTCGAGAACCTTGTATGAGCTAAACGTGGCACTTTGACTCCAAATACGCCAACCATAGCATGGTTCTTGGTACGCATGTGGCACACCCAAGCAGTTTGCTGAACCTCTGCAAACTTTCAGGGAGAGTAGTCTTGTTTCTTTGGGGCAGCATCTCCTACTCGTCACCAGTTGTAGCATCCACCCCAGCTCTGGAGCACACATATGACAATGCTAAAAACAAAGCTCTTTAATGCATATCTTTATTCTTTGGCATGTAACCATTAAATGAACGCACTGTGTCATAGACTTTATTGACTACACCCGGACACACACAAATACTTGCCAACTGATTGTGTAACTTTGTAAGGAGTCCGCTTTGGACCACAAGGGTCCTACTGCACATGACCATATGGCACTACACCTTCCAGTACAAAACCTATGCTAGACATGACACAGACACCAGTGTGTTTGTGTAAATAGTCAGGCTGATTGTGCACAAGCACTGGGGAGAGAGCAGGACAGTGTTATTTCTTACTAAATATGACACTTCATACTCTTTCTCTCTCACACAACACATCACAGAAAAAGTGGTTGCTGCGCTGCGTTACGAGACATTTTAGAACTATACCCCTATGTTGTTAAAATACCATATTTCAGATATTTTTAGTCACTTCACTTTCAATAAAGGCGGTTCTCATTCTCACATATGAGCCATAAAGAAATAAAAGTTAGCCTTTTCATTCAGGTTTGGGTTAAAGGGAGAAATTGAATTTTTAGAGACCCACACGATTGTTTGGGGGCTCTAGGTCAAGTCTGTGTGTATGTATAGAATAGGACACACTGATATAGGTCTTGGCGAGGTGTATGGGAAAGTTGCTTGTAGGTCTCACTGCTTCTCTTAGTTGCTGCATGTTAGGATTGAGGAGTATAATGGAGCTACTTGCAGGGGCGTAACAGACATCCCCACCAGACACCGCTGTGCACGGGGGCCCTCTGTCTTCTATGCACAAAGGGGGACCCCCTCAGTTTGTCAGCATGAGTGTATGGGTATTGCCAGGGCCCCCCTCACCATCCAATGCAGGGGGACCACCAAGGTTTTCTAAAACAACTGGCTACATGTGTGCTCCATTAATGCAAGAGCAGTTGGTAGGGACTTCATGTCAGGATTGAGGCGTATGACATAGCTGCGTGTGGGTCTCAACACAGGAAGAGCAGTGGGTGAATCTGAGATGTGTTATAGCACTACTGGTGTTATCCAGTACTGGTTGCAGGTTAGTAATGAAGAGTATGGGAGAGCTCATGTGTCTGTCAGTACTGGAATACCAGTGGGTCGGTGTGCATGTCAGGATTAAGCTGTATGTGTATACCTGTCCTGAAAAAGCAGTAGGTGGGGGATGCTACAGGTAATGATTCAAATGTTTGCCTGAGGCGCATGTGGTCCTGGTATCCAAACATCAGTGCATGGGTGCTGTAAGTCAGCTCTGTAGATTTTGAAAGAGATGCATGTGGGCCCTATTATAGGAGTATAGTGGTGCGTGCTAAAGGTCAGGATTGAAGTTTGTGGCAAAGCACCTTGTTGGTTCCTTGTATTGGACATTGGAGTAGTAATACTGGTCAGTATTTGAAAGGTCTCTTGGGCAGTCTGCCACTCCCAAATGGGCCAGCTTTAAAGGGCCAATGTGTGGGCTATTTTTTATGGCCTGTCACAGGACAAAAAAATTGCCCACACCTTTGCCATTCTGGGCTGGCCCATCCAGCAGTGCCAGACTGCCTGAAAGGCCAGTTCAACACTGGTAGTCAACACTGGTAGTAAGGTGTATTGCAAGAGCATTGGGAAGGTGCTACAGGTAAGGTTTCCTGAATATATATATTTGTATATCCAAAAAGTAATGGCATAGGATGGAGTGTTTCAGGCCAGGATTGAGTGCACTGTACACCTGCTAGTGCCCCCAAGTACTGGTGGTGCAATGGGTGGGTGTTGCATGTCAGTAATCAGTAGTATGTTAGAGCTACATTTGTGTCCAGTACTGGAAGACCAGTGGCTTGGTACTGCCATGGACGTTAACTGGGGGCAGCTAGGGGTAGCAGCTGTCACCCTTGTGCCCCTGGCTTTCCCATTGTGTCACAAGTCACTGTCCTTTTGACTTCTGGCCTCAAAGGCAGTAGTAGAAGGACTTGAGCACAAACAGGGGCCAGGGATTTGTGTTTTTTTTTTATCAGTGTCCCTGCCTATATCCGCTGAAAATCTACCGTCTAATAGTGTGTTGATAGACTGGTCTCGACCAGTCAGCAACCATAGACAGGTTTCTGACCTTCTGAGGTGAGAAACTTCGCTCTTGGAGGACAGGAACAAATCCTGCTCTGGATGGAGGTGTTCACACCTCCTCGCAAGCTTCAAACGATTACCGCCTTTGTTATATGACTCGGGCCTCTCCTGATAGTGGAGTTGCCACACCCCTGTCCTGACTCCACTTTTTGGTGGCAAGACAGGCAGGAATATTAGTTAGATTAGGAGGTGTGTCCAAATTCAGCCAGCACCCCCCTAGGGCGGAACAGCTGATGTGGACCCCACTTTTCAGATTCCTTCATGTTGTTTTGGAAGGAATTATCATTCTAGGGTCAGGGTTATGCACACTTCACATAGGAAGTGGTCACATAGAGGGTGTAGATAACCTAAGGGTAGATAGCCCAGTGGCTACTACCTGTCACTCCCCATAACACACCTAAATTGAGTAATTAGGTGGCATCCCTGTACCCAAAAACTCAGATTTGATAGATCAACAATAGAAGGACGAAGAAGAGTCACTGCCTGGCGAGAACTACAGCAGAACTTTGGACTTTGGCATGAGACCCTGTCATCCTCAGCCCTCTCTCGACAATTGTGACAGAGTGACTCGTCCTGCAAGCTGGAGATCTACTAAAGGCTCGGGTAGCCTGCCAGCACTTCAACAAACACTGAAAATCTCCCTTGGAGTAGATGAGCTACCCCCTGCAGTCCACAGGCACCGACAAGCAGAATCCGGTCCACCGCCTGGCTGCTCCTGAGCCCAACTAACACCGCAGATTACCAGAAGAAGGTACTTGTGCTCTGGAAGGTCAGACCTCTCTCCCCACAGAGTGTGAAGACCCCAGGACCAACTGGAGCTGTGTAGCACCAACTCCCGGGATAACAGACACCCTGCACCAAATGCTGACTGTGAGTGTCCAGCTCAGACCCTCACTACACCAGGACCAAGTAGCCGTCGAGAGGCATCAGCATCACCAGCTGCTCTGATATTGCCCCTGCCAGCTGTTTGCCCCCAACTAAGAGGTGCATCTTTGAGCACCCAGTCCATCTGACATAATCACTCTGCACTTGAGCCCCCTGGCCCAGGTCCCAACGAACTGGCTGTGCCCCCATGCTCCAAGAACCTTTGTGACCTCGGCCCCCATTTGGGAGCAAGTCCCCCTGTGTAGGCTCTTTTCAGGTGGCCCCCTTCTACCAGCACAAGCTACCAGTCTCACAGCACCCTGCTCCCGGTAGAACCCTGGTGGTTCCCGAAGAACTGCTGGTAGTACTTTCAGCCTTGGCCCACTGCTATTCCGATACCAGAAGGTGAACCCCTGAAACCGACTGTACACACCTTTATGCATCTTTGACTTTCCCTCCCATAGGATTGCATTGTGCGTAAAAGCGCACAGGTTTAAACGCTTTACTTACCTGTGCATATTGTCATAGAAACCTGTACTTACCTTGGCACGAAGTTCTTGAGTTTGAAATATATATTTAAAAAAGTGTTATTTTTCTAAATTGGTCTCAGATTTATTCTTTGAGTGTATTGTCTTTGTGAGTACAACAAATGCTTAGCCCTGCCCTCTGGTAAGCCTAACTGCTTGCCCACACTACCACAAAACAGACCGTTAGTATTATTTACTTTAGCCTCTGTAAACCAATTGGGGACCAACTGGACTCTCTGCACAATGTACTTCTTTTTTAGTACAACATATACAAAGCCAGCTTCCTGCAATATTGTTTTTCAAAACTGGAGAATCACAACTACTTGGCTACTGGACCTAACAATTTAACCATTCATTAAAATAGCCCTTAACAAACACTATTTATTGAAAAGGGAAAACTATTATATCGCTACTCCTGAAGTGAATAAACCATGCATAATCCTATAGTTATATATATTAAGTTATATATTAAAATATGTGGCACAAAATCAAACATTAATGTATTCTATTCCCTTACCATGAAGAAAATCACCCTTCACAGTCTGGTTATTAACTTCTGTATTAAGAAAGGATGAATATTGAGGGAGCGGAACTGATGTTGTTTGGCAGTGTTACCCCACCCTCTCTACCTTTGGCATCTTTTAAAACCTGTGTTTCCTGATGGAAAACTGCAATCTGAGATCTGAACGTCTAAGATATGTTTCATCTTAGGGTTATATCTACTATTTTAACTCCTGAGATAGTAACATTTGGTAACCAGACAACCATGTCTGCTGCCAAAAGCTCAGCCTATAACATGTTTAACCTAAGGAATAGCTATGTTGTCTGAAGTCTCCAAAATCTGCTTAACTTTATGTATACATCTGTCCAAAGTCTGCGAGATCTTGCTTCCATAAGCGATAGCTCTGTTCTCTTGCTGGAGCGGTCTTTGGTAGGCCTGGGCCTGAGCATTTGAAACTATGTTTGGACATTTAAACCAATGCATGCATATATGATGACTGTGCCTAGGCATTACAAGTCACAGCTGGTGAAATGTAGTTGTACATATGCATTCAATCTCTCTACTGGTGTATATAATGGCTGACCCGGGGTCTATATGATGGTTGAGTCTGGCATCCCACTAATTAATCTGTGGTTGCACATTAAAATACACTTTTATGAGCTTTCATAATGTTCTAGTGATTGTAATGATCTTGCACTTGAAATGTACTTTACTTGAGTGTCTGCAAGAGCATCATTTCCTATGGTAACAAGGGGGAATAAGACTTGTAATGTCACTTCCTGTGATGTCAACAGGGGTGAAAGGGCATGTGATGTCAATCTGCTACCACTGGCATTTTGGTGAATCGACAACCATGCAATCTATAGGCTGCTCTCTGATCTCCTGTAAATCATCATATTTCTGGAGTGGGTGCTGACAGAGCAGCTCCTAAAAATATGTGGAGTAATTCGATCTTTTGATCAAGCCATTTTTACTTTGGTTCACCCATGGCGCTGAGTTTGTGATGATTTCCATCAAGGAAAAAATCAACAAGAAAATGGATATGACTGACATCTGTTAGACTTGTCATCAGTGCTCAGAGCTGGTGGCCATAACATACTCCTGGACATATTAGTAAAGACTAAGTCAGCACCTGGCTGCCGCGCTTCATTATGACCCAAGACTCATGTTTAGGTGGCTTGATTTTCAAAACTGATCAGGCAGCAATTATAGGCACACAAGCAGGGGCGGCTCTTCCGCTACGGCGGAGGAGCATCACCCCACTGCCCGCAGAGGCAAACGGGAAATAAAATTATATTAATGCAGATCATTTTATTTTTCGTCCTGTGGCTGAGTCATAGGGGAGGGGCTCATGCACTGCAGCAAGGGGAGGAGGAGTGGTGAGCCCTGCTGTCAGTGCGCATGCCGGTTTGGCTGGTCGTCTTAGGACAGCCAAACCATCATGAGCACTGACATCTCTCCAACCCAGTTGTTTTGCTGGGTGGAGAGACCAGCAGGCACAGGGTCCCAGCTCCAAATGGAGTGCAAAACAAGCCCAGTTTGCCCAATCCCGACACTGCTCTCATGGTGAGAGAAGCCTCGGGATTGGCCGCAGGGGAAGCTGTGAGAAGACCGGCGAGCAGAAGACCAGCAGGTAAGTTTTTTTATTTGTTATTGTTTCAGCCCTCTCGCGCTGCCTTCCCACGCAGCCCCCCGTGCTGCCCCACCACATTTCCCTTACACCAGCTGCTACTGCACACAAGGGCTACTACAGCACCTGAGTTAAGTATCAAAGGGGTGACCCGATAGACCACTGGACTCGGGTTAATAATAGTGCACAAAAAGATAGTCACAGTGGAAATTATTCACAAGATATCAACATCCAATTCATGATCCAAATAACAAAAGGATTATGACAACACCAAAGCTTGTCATACAATCAAGAAAAATAGTTTTTAATCGATTGAGCGTCAATAGATCAATGATTCACAGATATGTCTCTATTTCACATTTTGCAACTTTAAAATGTAGGTGCAGTTGAGGTGACAAGTACTAAAAGTGGGATCAGTGCAAGTGGTAGTGCAAAGGAAAGGTTTTGCATATACATACATCAATATACAATGGTAGAATACCTAACCAGCCAAATAATTGGCACAGACAATAAATGCAAAATCGTAAACAACTGTCGCAGGCAGTTAATTAATCACTGTCATCCAGGTATTGATACAAAATGAAATAAAAGTCAGCGTTTCGACCCCTTGGTGAACCAGCCAACTGAGAGTCTGTTTGTTGCTCTGCCGCTCCTGGGGTGCCCACGCTGTTTGTCCCCTCTGTCGGCGCCCAACGCTATCGCGCCGTGACAGGGGGAGACTACAGCTCTCAGGCTGCCTAGCGGCCACTTCCGCTTGTCTTCGCGCCCGGAGGCGCTCAAAAGGCGGAGGCTCCCTCCGCGTCGCGGGACGCGCGCGGGCGACGCCGGGCTAAGCCCGGGCAAAGGGCGGGCCCTCTGTGGCCCTCAGAGGCCAGAGGAGGCCGGGCTGGGCCCACCCCATTTTGTCTTTGATTGGGAGACATTACGCCAGAATTGGTAGAAACTATTTGGGTGTTGTCATAAACTCTACTGAGTCTTGTACTGTCTCCAGTGAATAGTGATATCCATATACCATGAGTGAGCTGATGAAAAAGGGAACTCTTTTTTTTTTTTTTTTTTTTTTTTTTGAAACCGTTTATTGCAGTTTAAAAAGTTACAGGTATGGGCCTACAACCACTTGGCCGGCCGCTAGAGTGACAAAAGCATATTGCATACATACATTAAGAGTCTTTTGGCAGTGCAGATTAGCAAAACAGGAGAAATCAATGTTGCAGGCCGCATAGCTCCATGCCCACAGTACGGTTCCCTTTTATCAAAACGAAAAAGGGAACTCTTGATAGTTATTTCAAGAAACCAAATATTGACCCTGGACGGGAGGTTGCCCTTGCAGAACTCAGGGCTAGACGCCGTTGCTCAATAGAACTCATAAAAAATATGGCATCAGCCTCGCCATCTCCTGAAGCTCCATGCATGGACATTGAGGTTTCTTCTTTCCAGGATTCCATGCTACCCTTGGGTACTAATGACTCTACTAGGAGCCCTGTTGCGCTTAATATGCATGAACTAAGTATTAATATGGCCTCACCTATTCTTCTTTCCCCTATCCCTCCCCGCGATGACTCAAATAATATTTTGGATGCCCAACATGAGATGCCACCCCAAACTACCGAATCGTTACCTACTAATGATATCATACATAGTCAGACCACATTGATCGGCCCATTGCCCAGGAAAAGAAGGAAGATAGTCTCTGAGTTACGGAAAAATAAATGTAATAACATTTCCAAATGTAATTCTACTGCTATGTGTTCAGGGAAGAATGCTACCCCCCGTACATTGAAACAACCTCTTACCGATAGTATTGCACCTTGCTTGAATCAAGTTGGCATTAAGGGGGAGTTACTGGACGAAATTGGCAAAATGATGGAAAAACTTATCTTGCCAATTGTAGAAAGCCTAAAGATCATTGAGGAAAGGCTAGCGAAAGTTGAGTCTTTAGTGGTAAACAAGATAGAACAAAATATGACCACACCTGGCCCTTCACAAATACTATCCACCGCTTTGGCTTCTGCTATAGTTCCTACCAGCTCATCCCCAGAAGAACAAGCGAATCAATTGGTTATATCAACTAGTAAGGAAGGGGCTAGCCATTCAGACAGTATTATTACCTCCAAACCATCTTGCACAACCACGGTTAAGGTTAGGACTTGTGCTGCAAATACCCCAAAGAGCGAGGGTCATCCGGTTGTTAAATTGGGGCATAGCACAGATCCGTTGACTAAACCAAGAGGTCCGCTGTCCATTAACTTACCACCAGAGGCAGTCCCCTTGGCAGTTGTGCTTGCAGGGGTTCCTATGTTAAAATCAGACGCTGAAGAAGGATATCATCAACTAAAAAACAAAGTTATCCATTGGCTAGGCCAAAATCGCCCACTCCCTTCTTATATTAATGGGGAAATTTTACATGTAAGACGCCTGCCTTGGTTGGGAAACACTTCAAAAACCATACATGGGGATGTTATCCTTATTAATTTTAGGGACCCAAGAGCGGTTGCTCATATTTTGAACTGGCAAACGCTGTATAGGAGTTCCTCGATTACTACTTGGGAACTCACCTATTTTTTTCCTAGACCAAAATTAGCCATCACCTCTGAGTCGGGGAATTCATCTAACTTTCAACATAATCCTATGATCCCCTTGAGAAACAGATTCGAGGTGTTAGAAAGCTTAGAGGATGTGGATTGACTTAACAAGTATGAGTCCACGAGAGCACTTGATGCGGCGCCCGAGATAAATACAAGTATGCATTATAATGAGTCCATTACTGCACCATCTTCGGAAGAGGCAGAATATCCTCATGAGTGTTTGGTCGATCTTGTTTTGTCTGCTCCAGATAATGCTAGGGTTATTACCCAGGAATTATCAGGCACCCTATTTTCATGGAATATTGCTGGGCTGACCTCCAAAATGGAATCACCAGAGTGGGTGAGCTTTGTTAATAAATTTGATCTTTGCATATTCCAGGAAACTTGGGCTTGTGAAGCATGTTTTATGCAGGGCTATTTGAATTATTTTGTCCCTGCGGTTAAAGGCCCGAGGGGCCGACCAATGGGGGGTCTTGTACTATGGGTGCGTCAAGCTTTAAGACTGGGTATTAAAGTTCTTGACACAAGAAGCAGGGATATCCAACTAATTAGATTAGATTTAGAAAAGTTGGGTAGTGTAGACATTTACAATGTATATGTCCGGAGGAAGAAGAAAGGGAGGTCAGAGGTGTTAGAAGATCTTGATAGCCTCATTGACATACACTCGTCGACCAACAATATTATCATTGCGGGCGATTTTAATAGTACATTTGAGCCCTTGATTAGCAATGATGATTTGTATGGAGAAGAGGAGGATCGACTATGGGGCGTGCCTAAACTAGAGTTGCCTCCAATAGTGCGATGGACTGCTGATGTCATTGGGTTAAACACTTTATGCTTCGGCAAGGGGCTAAGAGCATTGAATGGCAGGACTAGTGGAGATAGAAAAGGTGTAAGTACATTTGATAATGGTAGGTACAATAGCAGAATTGACTATCTGTTATGTAGCCTAAAGCTATGGCCATCTATTTGTAACATGCATGTGGAGGGACGGCTGGAGAGCGACCATAATCCTTTGTGCCTGTCACATAAGTGGTGGCCTCACACTGGCTTGCCTGTGGAACTTCCTGTGCTCGTTCCACCTCGGATTGTTCCCACCAATAACATGAGGAGGTTACGCTGGGAAAAGGTAGCAATCAACCAACAGGCTATTGCTAGTATGAATAGCCATGTTGACCAAGCCATACTAGACCTAGAGGATTGCAATATATCGAGCAATGGCCTGGACCGGGTCGAAGGAATCCATAATTCCCTTTTTGATATCATCAAGGGACACTTCCTTAAGCCTGTCAAGGACAAAGGTGACAGGGTCCCCAAGCCATCCAAATGGTACAACAATGAATGTAGGGAGAGTAGATCTGCACTGGGTAATGCTATAAAGGGAGGGCAAACAGCTTTAATCCAAGCCGCCAGGAAAAACTACAAAACTTGTATTGTGAAAGCTAAACAAGCTTGGGACGAGCAACATTGGAGTGAGCTAAAGGCAGCTAGTGATAGCAAGGATTCTCGACAGTTCTGGCACATTGTCAGATGGGGAAAATCAGGTGGTCCTGAATCCCCACAAAACAATGTCCCTGAAACTGAATGGGTTAAGTTTTTTAAAAACCAATATGCTGTCTTTAATGCTGCTGAACGGCACGAGACAATCTGTGTAGACCTCCCAAAAGAAAATCTCTTTTGTCTTACCGAAATCATGACGGCTCTGGATGCAGTTGCCTGTGGACGAGCCCCAGGTCTTGATGGTGTGCCAGCGGATTTATTTGCTAACGACAAAGAGCGCTGGTGCTCATATATTTACCATCTTATTAATGCCATTGCCTTGGGTGCATCAGTACCAAAATCCTGGAAGGGTGCAGTGATTATCCCCATTTTCAAGAAAGGAGATCGATCTTTGCCAGGCAATTACCGCCCTATAAGTCTCATAGATACCATCCAAAAGGTAGTGGGGCGAGTGATCGTCAATAGGCTCCTGGATTGGGCGGAAGAGACCAAGGCCCTCTCAACCTTCCAGGCTGGCTTTCGACGTTCTACAAGTACGGTGGATCAGGTCTTTCGTTTCACCTTGATTCAATGGAGGACGGTGGTGCTCGGCAAAGGAAGCTTGTATGCGGCCTTTGTCGATCTAAGGGCCGCTTTTGATCTAGTCCCTCGACTAAAGCTATGGTCGGTTTTACAGAAGCAGGGCATCCCAAACGATTTGTTATCTATGATAATGAGACTCCACGAATCGAATTATGCAAGAATACAGTGGGGTGGCTTAGGCTCAGTTACTTCAGATTTTCCTGTAGAGAGGGGCGTTAGACAGGGATGTTCGATGGCCCCAGTCCTCTTCACACTTTATATCAATGATGTTGTAGCACGTATGACTTCCGTTCAAGTGGATGCTCCTGTTTTAGATGGTGTCAAAATTCCTATCTTAATGTTCGCGGATGACACACTCATCCTAGCAAAAACGCCAAGTGGATTGCAGTGTGCTTTGTCAATTTTTGACCAATTTTGTAAAGAGTATGGCCTTGAAGTAAACATTACAAAAACGAAGCTGATGACTTTTAAACCCCACCGCAGTTTTAAGATAAAAATTACCTTAAATAGTCGTCCATTGGAGGTGGTCAACAATTTTACTTATTTGGGAATGCATATATCCAATGCACAGGCTTGGCGGCACCATATTGAAATTGCAACAATTAAACATAGGCAATTGGCAGGTACAATCAGCTCAGAACACAGAAAGTCATTCACTAAACCTGTGAAACCTGTTTTACAGGTTTACGAAGCTAAAGCTCTGGGTTCTGTACTTTATGGTGCTGAGTTGTGGGGGTTCGAAAAAATGCCGGCACTTCAACTTGCAGAAAATACATTTTTTAGGGCCATTATAGGCGTTCCCAAAAGCACCCCGTTGCTGCCCCTTATGTACGACTTGGGTAGAAGAGCCATTGTAGACATGGCACGGCTCCGCCCAATATTATACTGGCGCAGGCTATGGACCACGCCTGCGCTTACCCACTACGCAGGGGGTTTTTTAGACATTATAAGAACAGACCTTCACCATAAAATAGGCTGGCTGAAAGCGCTTAGGGCATCTTTGTTCGAGCTTGGTCTGAGTACACTTTGGGAAGATCCTGCAGGAGCAACCTTCCCTTCTAAAAGTATGATTAAGATTATTTATTGGGAGAAGGTTGCCCAGCGGAATTGGTGTAGCTCAAGTGTTGGCAACATGACTAGAGAGTTCCTAGAGGCCAAGATGTACCCCCATCTTGAGCCTTACTGGGATATCATAACCAAGACAAGAGATAGGAAGCTTCTATTCCAACTAAGAGCTGGAGCACTCCCACTTAGATCATTAACAGCAAAATGGGAAGCGGGAAACAGTGCAATTTGTCCTGCCTGTGGCACAAAAAATGAAACTATTGGTCATTTCTTGTTTTCTTGTGAAACCTATGCTGCTCCACGGCGTAAATGGCTTACTCCCATGTGTAAAAATTTAGGAACAACTAGAGGGACTGTTGCCCTACGCATTATATGCACTAGTACATTGTCTTGGATTTTAATTGCCACTGCAAAATATCTAGGATGGGCGTGGATGATTAGAATGAGACTGCTAGTCAATTGACTATTCTCTTGAATGGGGGAGATTGCTAGTTTTTTTACTATTCTCCCCCCTGCTAACTTTTAGGATTTTATTGTATGTACTCTGTTTTAAAAAAACTTTTAATTATTTAAATACCTTTGTTTTAATAGTAAGCATCCACTGTTATTATCACGGAATGTCCAATCCAGGGCTCCAGACATGTCAACCCGTATGTGATTTGAATAGTACCCCCGCCAAATGAATTAATGTCTCCCTTACGGTGTAATTTAACTAGATTTTGTCAAAGTATGTAGTATCGGAATGTATTGTATTTAATAGTATTTTTAATGTATTTAATGAATTGTTATTGTATGTTGTATTTTGCTTTTATGAATATCCTTCGAATAAAGCATACTTTGATTGATTGATTGATTGTATACATCTGTCCAAAGTCTGCGAGATCTTGCTTCCATAAGCGATAGCTCTGTTCTCTTGCTGGAGCGGTCTTTGGTAGGCCTGGGCCTGAGCATTTGAAACTATGTTTGGACATTTAAACCAATGCATGCATATATGATGACTGTGCCTAGGCATTACAAGTCACAGCTGGTGAAATGTAGTTGTACATATGCATTCAATCTCTCTACTGGTGTATATAATGGCTGACCCGGGGTCTATATGATGGTTGAGTCTGGCATCCCACTAATTAATCTGTGGTTGCACATTAAAATACACTTTTATGAGCTTTCATAATGTTCTAGTGATTGTAATGATCTTGCACTTGAAATGTACTTTACTTGAGTGTCTGCAAGAGCATCATTTCCTAGGGTAACAAGGGGGAATAAGACTTGTAATGTCACTTCCTGTGATGTCAACAGGGGTGAAAGGGCATGTGATGTCAATCTGCTACCACTGGCATTTTGGTGAATCGACAACCATGCAATCTATAGGCTGCTCTCTGATCTCCTGTAAATCATCATATTTCTGGAGTGGGTGCTGACAGAGCAGCTCCTAAAAATATGTGGAGTAATTCGATCTTTTGATCAAGCCATTTTTACTTTGGTTCACCCATGGCGCTGAGTTTGTGATGATTTCCATCAAGGAAAAAATCAACAAGAAAATGGATATGACTGACATCTGTTAGACTTGTCATCAGTGCTCAGAGCTGGTGGCCATAACATACTCCTGGACATATTAGTAAAGACTAAGTCAGCACCTGGCTGCCGCGCTTCATTATGACCCAAGACTCATGTTTAGGTGGCTTGATTTTCAAAACTGATCAGGCAGCAATTATAGGCACACAAGCAGGGGCGGCTCTTCCGCTACGGCGGAGGAGCATCACCCCACTGCCCGCAGAGGCAAACGGGAAATAAAATTATATTAATGCAGATCATTTTATTTTTCGTCCTGTGGCTGAGTCATAGGGGAGGGGCTCATGCACTGCAGCAAGGGGAGGAGGAGTGGTGAGCCCTGCTGTCAGTGCGCATGCCGGTTTGGCTGGTCGTCTTAGGACAGCCAAACCATCATGAGCACTGACATCTCTCCAACCCAGTTGTTTTGCTGGGTGGAGAGACCAGCAGGCACAGGGTCCCAGCTCCAAATGGAGTGCAAAACAAGCCCAGTTTGCCCAATCCCGACACTGCTCTCATGGTGAGAGAAGCCTCGGGATTGGCCGCAGGGGAAGCTGTGAGAAGACCGGCGAGCAGAAGACCAGCAGGTAAGTTTTTTTATTTGTTATTGTTTCAGCCCTCTCGCGCTGCCTTCCCACGCAGCCCCCCGTGCTGCCCCACCACATTTCCCTTACACCAGCTGCTACTGCACACAAGGGCTACTACAGCACCTGAGTTAAGTATCAAAGGGGTGACCCGATAGACCACTGGACTCGGGTTAATAATAGTGCACAAAAAGATAGTCACAGTGGAAATTATTCACAAGATATCAACATCCAATTCATGATCCAAATAACAAAAGGATTATGACAACACCAAAGCTTGTCATACAATCAAGAAAAATAGTTTTTAATCGATTGAGCGTCAATAGATCAATGATTCACAGATATGTCTCTATTTCACATTTTGCAACTTTAAAATGTAGGTGCAGTTGAGGTGACAAGTACTAAAAGTGGGATCAGTGCAAGTGGTAGTGCAAAGGAAAGGTTTTGCATATACATACATCAATATACAATGGTAGAATACCTAACCAGCCAAATAATTGGCACAGACAATAAATGCAAAATCGTAAACAACTGTCGCAGGCAGTTAATTAATCACTGTCATCCAGGTATTGATACAAAATGAAATAAAAGTCAGCGTTTCGACCCCTTGGTGAACCAGCCAACTGAGAGTCTTGGAGGTGGGGTCTTCTTCAGGACGGGTGAGTAAGTGTAGGGGAGGGGAAGCACCTAGAGGCAAAGATGTAGAGTTACTGAGGTGTGTCAAGGGTAGGGAGCGAATCCATGGGGTATGTAACAAGAAGTATAAATTACTAGCATCAGCAGGGGTCCATCCTGCTGGAAAATTAGAATTGTGGGCCTGATGGGTTCCTACATGGGATTGGAGACAAAAAGGAGACAAGTGACGCTAGGATCATAGTTCTACTATTCAGGACGGAGTACACTAAGAGAGGAAAAAGCCATATACTCACAGAGTGGTATTGGAGATGTAGGGCATAGAGTCAGAGTACACTATGGGGAACTGAATCAAGCAGTAATAAGGCAATAGGTTCATTAGTAACCTATACCTAGAAGGAATGAGAGACAAAAGAAACGGGGGAAATCGTATTAAAACCACATGGTGCAATGTTGGTCAAAAGCGCACAACTAATACAAGTGCGACAAAATTGAGACTAGTAATGTGAGTGGTACGGGTTAAAATCTAGATGATAGTATTACAGTAACGCTAGTTAATGACGGTTCAGAAGGTGGCGCGCTTGTGAATAGCTTGTTGAGAAAGTTACAGTAAGGCTACAGACAGGTATCAGAGACTGAAAGGCCGTGCGTTACCGTGAAAATTAACAACCAGTTTGGCGGCATGCAGATTACACTTTCAATGATATGTTAATAAACTAGCAGCCCAACAAGGTGACGTGCAGATGGGCCATGCGAGTTCAAAGCACAAAAACAATTACGTATGCTAAGAGAAACGTGTACTGTAACAACCGGGTGAGCTGTAAGCATAATAAAGTTCAGAAACGATTAAAATGGTGACGCGCTTCTGACAATTACTTGTTTAGAGTGTTAGAATAATTTACAGTAACGCTTGTTGTTTTAGCCAATTATCAGAAACGGACTAGCCTTATGTACGCAAAGCCAAGAAAATTGCCTTGTTCTTAAGTAAGAGGCAAACAAAAATAAAATGATAATAACAGTTTTATTATAAAGTTTTATTTTTCATCAGGAACCGAGTTTTGGGGCGGGGCCATAAGAAGAAAGGTGGAGGAGTGGTGGGCACTGCTCTCAGTGTGCATGTCCATTTGACTGGTCATCTTAGGACGGCCAAACTGACATGCATGCTGACATCTCCAACCCAGCTGCGTTGCTGGGTGGAGAACAACAGCAGGCACAGACTGCCAGTCCCTGAAAGAGCGCAAAACCAGCCCGCTCCGCCCAATCCAGAGGCTGCTCTCATGGGTATCTTCAGCATGAGAGCAGCGTCTGAATTGGTCGTAGGGGAGTCTGGGGGCCTCAGCCTATGCACAGCAGAAGAGCGGCGAGCGGCAGGTAAGTTCTTTTCTTTTGTTATTTGTTTTTTTGTTTTATTATTGTCCCCGTGCTGCCCCACTACTTTCCCCTGGCACCAGCCTCTACTGAGACCGTAAAGTAACTTCCAAAAGACTTGCCACAGTACCACCACCCCTCAACAAGTCAGCAAAGTTAAAAAAAACTGGCACTGTCAGAAGAAATTGCTAAGATTCTATCGCCCCAGGTTCCAGGTGATCTCAGGGTTGCCCTATTCCAAATATCTCATCTATATTTTTTAATGAACCAGTACCAGAAACAGGGCTGCTACACTAGGTTATAATTGTATACAGATCAGCATTTTCAGTTTCCGTAGAAGGACAGTGGATGGCTGGGCAATGGACACTGTTAAGGTGTACATAATGCAACATCAGGTCTCAGCAAAAAAAAAAAAAAAAAACAAAGGCTTAAAGGGCATGGTGTTTCTCCCATTTACACTCAAGAGCTGGTGTGGTGGATACTGATGTGGTGTACAAAAGACAGTGTTAGGTCTCGGCAAAGAGACCAATGGTTTAATGACCATAGTCTGTCCTCCCCTGCTACATCCCAGAACAGCTGTGATTGCTACTAGTATGATGTATATATGGCTGCATCTGGTTCAGGTAGAGGTTAGGAGTTCAACTGAAATGAAGTTTAGCTTGCTCCCCTTCTACACTCCAGACTAAGCATACTGGCTACTGGTAAAGTTTGCACAATTTGGCATCTGTGCATGATTTACAGTACCAGAAGCCACCATACCTGGTTTGCTCACTCTGCAGAATAAAGGTAGAAGCGGGGCAAATCATCCACACTTTGACACAAGCGGGGTAAGAACCAGATAGGGTCGGGGATCAGGAGTGAAAGGATTTCATACACACAGAGCAAGTACAACACAGTCAGCAGCAGTGGGCAAATGGCTAGAATCCACAGTAGTAGCAAGGGTGCCTGGGTCCCGGCGTTTAGAAAACTAGACCGCTGGTGAGCTAGAAGGAAAAGGTATAGGGCTGGCGGGAAGCCTATATACATCCTGGAGGTCCACATATGAACATTAGAGAGTGACATATGCTCCTATGAACAGAGCTGAGTGCTCACTGTTTACCAGGGGATCACAGGAAACATGTCTAGTGGTCTGAAAGTAGCCTGTAGCCGGTAGTAAGAGTGCAGCAGCGCAGGGCGTTCAAGCTCCCTCTCACTAATCAATACATTTATACATAGAGCTCAGAGTAGCAGAGAGAGTTGATAGGCAGAAAAGTCAAAGGACTGTGAGTTTCACGTTCACATAACTTCTATTTGAGCTTCTAGGAGAATCAGGAAAACAGGCAAAGGCTATTGTTGGGTTGTTAGAAGATGGGTCTGGCATTCTCTTATCCTACAGTTGTAGAGCCAGTGCTGTCCAGCGGGACTGCTCCAGTCAATCAGGAGTTGTTTGTTTGTGGCCCGGGTTGTACCCACATTGGGAACATGTTAAGGACACAATAGAGTCCACAGAACTCTGCTGGTTTCACCCAAGAATTTCAGAGAGAGCAGATGCGGCTTCTGGCAAGACGCTAGGTAAGCAAACATACTTGCAGGCATACATGCACACATACTCTTCCCTTTTGACGATGCTAGGTAGGTACGATACAACAAGCAATACAGTGACCACAGTATTAAGATCACCTGCAACATCTAGGCCATCCACTTACTAAAAAGGACTTTTGATAAAGCTAAGCTCTAAAAATAAAATCTTAACAGTTATATTTTAAAACACTTCACCTTATTAAACTTCTATGTCCTATAAAAACTGCAATACAGGGCTTGCCCAGGTGTTGCATGGAAAAGAGGTGCAGCACTGTGTACCATCTTCCCCAGCCGTGGACATGCAGATTTATTATGCCACACAGTACCTACTATCAAGCACTACTTTATTCTTCAGCATATACTCACACACTGCGCATTACATTATGCTTCACAATTAACCACACCCTAACACCTCCCCGCATACTACATATTTACTCTTCATCGTCCGCCCAGAGCCATGAAGGTCCTAGTGCGCAAAGCATCACATGCTACATCTCCCCCTTTGTTAAATAAAATGTGGCAGACATAATTAAGATCACATCTCTTTGATTAGTCGGCAAGGTGCTCGCACTTGTCTGCCAGCTCAGCTGATTCTAGGTGACTGAATAGCGACATAGGCTCAGACACTCGAGCCAAACCTGCTGGCGGGGTCAACTCATGGGGGGTTTCTGGGCTCGACAAAGTGTTGCGCTAGGTGCTTAAAATGTGATGTGTCCCAAGTGATAGATTGTCTGGGAGGATATGCTGCCGCCATGTGTCCTTTGCACACCACAACTTGTAAAGGATCAGCGGCAAAAGGAGTGTCCGTTTTCGTCTCTCTTTAACCAGTACCCAGTCTCCTTTGTCAAAGACTGTCTCCTGGGCATGGCGACACTGATGTGCATACATTTTCATTTCCTTCACAGAGTAGCATCGGTGTCTCGAACCTTATCAACATTCACTGATCATTTACGAGGTCTATTGAGGTAGTTTTTTTCTGATGGCTTTCCCAAATAGCAAGTTGGCTGGACTCTCACCATTTGTGGAGTGAGGAGGTGATCGATAGTCCTGGATGGCCTAGCACATGGCTTGGTTCAGATCAATTCCCTCCATGGATGCTCGTTGAATGACCCACTTGAGGGTGCCCATGAGTCGTTCTACTACACCATTGGCCTGGGGTGTTGAGTCGGACAAGAAATTCTTTGAACTCTTTGCTGTTAAAGGGCATGCAATTATCAGATTTGAGAATTTTGGGGATGCTCCACGTTGCAAAGATGTCATACAGCTGTTCTATGACTTTGTTATAAGTTTTCGAAGATAGGTCTTTCACCAAAGGACAACGTGAATATTCGTCTTTGACTACCATGAAATGGTGTCCATTTCCTAAAGTCCCAAAGAAGTCAACTGCAACTCTCTCCCAAGCATGGGCATGACGATCAGACATTGTCACTGGGTGTTGCATCAACTTGGGAGACAACAATTGCAAATGTGACATGCCTTCAGCTCCTTCTCAACCCCCTCATCTAGCTGAGGGAACCACACTTAATCTCATAGCGCTCTTTTGGTGGCTACAATACCACGGTGTACTTAATGGGCCAGCTCAATGACCCGCTGTCTTAGGCATTCAGGTAGGACAATTCTCGAGCTCTTTGCAGTTAAAGGGTGGGCAGTTATCAGAATTGAGAATTTTGGTGATGCCCCATATTGCAAAGATGTCATCAAGCCCTTCTATGACTTTGTCACGCGTTGTTGAAGACAAGTCTTTGACCAAAGGAAAACGTGAATATTCATCTATGACTATCATAAAATGATTTCCATTTCCAAAGGGCCTAAAGAAGTAAACTGCAACTCTCTCCCAGGCATGGGCAGGAAGGTCAGACATTGTCACTGAGTGCTGTGTCATCTTAGGGGACAACAATTGTAAATGTGGCCTGCCTTCAGCTCCTTCTCAACTCGCTCATATAGCCGAGGGAACCACACTCGATCTTGTAGGGCTCTCTTGGTGGCTACACTACCACAGTGTCCTTCATGGTCCAGTTCAATGACCCGCTGTCTTAGGCTTTCAGGTACGATGATTCTCGAGGCTCTCAGGATTACGCCCTCTTGGATGACTGCCAACTCATCCTGAAATATGTTTTTGAACTTTTGGAATTCAACATCATAGACAAGGGGCTGGGTACTTCTTCTCCATGATTACGTTGAAATACATTAATTGATGATGATCTTGTTTTGTCTGCATTGGTGCAGCAATGATTTGTTCCTCAGACAGAGCTGCTGGTGTGCTGAATCTCACAATAAAGTTGAGATATGCTTAAGCTGGCTTGGATGTCAAACTGTGACAATGTAGCAGCGCTCATGGGAAGTAATCTGCTGGGTTTTGATCCTTCCCCAGTTTGTGTATGATCTCATAGTCTTACTCTTGCACCCCTAACCCCAACCTCTTGATGCAAGGGGGCATCTTAGCCTTGGCTTTCTAAAAATTGTAAGCAATGCCTGGTGATCTGTGATGACAGTGAATCGTTTTCCATATAGGAATACATGAAATGTTTTGGCTGGCCCACATCATAGCCAGACTCTCCTTCTCGGGATGAGAGTAGGCCCATTCTGCTTCAGACAGGCTTCGACTGGCAAAGGCCAGAATGTGTCTTTGAGCATTCGGATGGCCATTGTGTTCAGCAAGGATAGCCCCTAGCCCTACTGGGCTTACATCAACTGTTTTTTCGGTATGTAACTTAGGGTCAAAGTAGGCCATTTCAGTTGCATTGTCAATCACATGCTTAATATTTTTTTAACTCTGGTCGCATACCAGAGACCACTGGAACGGTACATTTTGCTTTGTCAAGTTTCTAATGGGGCATTCATTGTAGCAAAGTTGCCAATGTATCTTGAACAATAACTTGCCGTGCCTAGAAAAGATTGCAGAATGTTAACGTCTTGGGTGGGCAAGTGGATGACGGTGCTTGCACCATGTCTGTGTCTGGAGTCATTCCCCCATCAGAGAATGTGTGCCCAAAAAATGTGAGTTTGGTTTTGTGAAACTCACACTTTGCAGCATTCAGAGTGAGACCTGCATCAGCAAGTAAATGGCTTTGTAGTGTTCTGTATCTTCCCAAAAACCAGTATGTCATCACTGTAATTAAAAGCATGTGTAACAGGTTGGATTACTTAGCGAATAACATCCTGCGATATCTGAGCAGCTGGAATAAGGTAGTAATGTACCTGCAGTGCTCCTCCAGTTCGAGTTGGTGGTATCCATTATTTAGGTCAAGATGGGAAAACTCTTTGGCTCCGTTCAATTGCATGATCATATCCACAATGTGTAGACCAGGGTGTCTCTCCTTCTCAATGGCTTTGTTTCCCTGGTGCATATTCACGCAAGTTTACACTTCTTCACTACTGTCCTTTGTTGGTACTACTACTATGGGTAATGCCCATGGTGTGGGGCCTGTGGAGTGTTCGATGATGTCATATTTTAAGAGTGCTTCTACCTCTTTCTCTACAGCTTCTTGTAGATGAAATGCAACTCTATGGTGTCGCTGAGCAACAGGGGGAATGTCTTCATTGATATGATGCTGTACTTTCATTTTCTTGAGGTTTCCCAGGCCATGGAATAAAGACGGGAACCGGCTTGTGAGCTCAGGCTGAGCACAGAGGTTGTAGTTGAGGTTTTTCAACCCCTACATCAGCAGCGGTGGCAAAACTAAGCAGACAGGCACTCAATGAAGTCCCTTGTAGAACAAGAATGGTGGCTTGCAACAATGTTTTTTTGTCTCACTTTGTCGCTGTGAACAAGCCTTGGCTTTCCAATGGCTCAGAAGTAGCCCAGGTATATTCCTTTATGCCTGATGAAGTGAGGTGAGGCACAGGGGATATGCTGTTAAACTTTTCCACATGCATTATATTAATCGAGGCACCACTGTCTATAATGAAAATTATTGGGTGATCGTTAACTTTCAGTGTGGTTTTGGGACAGTGTCCAAATGAAGGTGGTCGATTTGTATGGTGATCTTCTTTGAGCTGTGATCTTCTTTACAGGCAGCTAACCCCACAAGTGCATGCATTCCTTTGGTAGATATCATCAGCACACACCCATCTCCTTCACTGGTACTCAATAGTGACGTCGAAGAACCTTTGTACGATAGCTTGACGATGATTGATTTTGCCTGGTTTCTACTTGCCGTAGCTGATGTTACTTTTTGGTTTTAAAGGCGTGGTGAGAATGCTTCTGAAACATTCTCACATACATTTTTTCTTGCCATTATGATACACTTTATTTTTCATTAGCTTGGCACACAGATTTTGAAATGGTTCTCTTTCCCATAACCTTTGCAGACTTGTCCAATAGTTGGTTATTTACCTTCATGGGGAAACGAAAATCGACATAGGAAGCATAGCTTTGTTTTCCTTGAAGACGTCAACTTACTTGTACTTTGTTTATGCTCATGCTTGCTTTTCACGATCAGTGCCAATTCATCATGTGCTGTTCCTGCTTCCATGTCTGCAACTTGTTGGTCTGTTCCTTCTTCTGCTCTCACAGCCATCTGCATTTTCTCCAGACTATGTTTCTTTCAGCATGTGACTTCTAAATGAATCTGAAAGATAGCATTCAATGACTCTCAGGCGCATGGCTTCTTCGTCAGTGAAGTCCCAGAACGTGCAATGTTTAATGAGTGCATCCAGTCTTTTGACAAACACGTCCATTGTTTCACCAGCCTGTTGTCATGTTTGGTTGAAGATGTACCTTTCATATTTGGCATTGGATTGAACATGGCCTCGAAAGCTTCTTTTACCTTTTGGTACAATTTTACAGCCGTCTGTGAAATTTCTTTAGGACTTCTATCACTCCATCATCTGCAAGTTTTTTTGAATATTTGATGATCTTCTTGTCATCTTCTTCCTCTAGTGCATCTATGAAGTCATATAATGTTTCAATCCACGCACCCTAACTGGCACCAATGTTCTGCTTCGTAGAAGTGTCGAAAAGTGGTGGTGGTTTCAGAAACACGACTGCATTATATTTCACGTTTAACTTCTTCCGTCATTGTGTTGGCACATGCTGATTAGGCGAACATGGTGCAGGCTGGTGCCTACAAGTTCTGCAAACAGAAGTTGCTGTAAAAGCATGCATCACAGTATGCCTCAGTCCTCTTGGATGGTAAGTAAGTTCTCTGTTTTCCATTCCTTGCTGACAATGTCGTTATCTTTTCTTCAACTAGATAATCAATTTGTATTTGGTGCAAGGTGCAGTGTCTCTCGACTTCCTCGTCAGTCGGTTTGGTGGGCGTTTTGAATATGCTCCTCTGTAGGGCTTTCGATTTCTTCTGCAGCTGTGTATGAGATGGAGCAGGGCTTTGACTCAACATGTGCTGGTTGCAGACCATTCTGCATCGTATCCGGGCACACGTGGCATGCACAAGCACTATGCCGTATCGTCACAAACTCTCAGGGAGCGCAGTCTTGTTCTCTCAGGCACGCATCCCCTACTCGTCGCCAGGTGTGGCGTCTTTCCCAGCCCTAGAGCATGCAGATGAATTATGCCACACAGGAGCTGCTATCAAGCACTACTTTATTCTTCAGCATATACTCACAAACTGTTGATTACATCATACTTCACAATTAACCACAATAACACCTCCCTGCATATTATGTATTTCCTCTTCAGAGTCCGCCCAGAACCAGGAGGGTCCTAGCGTGCATAGCATCAATATGCTATACAGTGGATAGACCACTGAAGTCAAGTTCTGAAAAAAGTCATAGTCTGAACTTAGGGCTGTAGCTACAACCATCTTGGAGTGGTAACCAGCAACAAGAGCTCCTAGGGATGATATATGGAGTGTTAGCCCCTAGTAAAGAATTCTCAGATTACTTAACAGTAATCTTTGTTACTCCAGTTCTTCCTTTCTCATCCTATTACCTACATATATGAGGTTTATACTCTGCCATTCAATATTATCATCACTTCTCCAAGCTTTCTTTATTTTCTATGACTATAGACAGCCTATGCTGTTCCTAATTACGAGACAAGGGAAAACTAGGGGAACCGTTTTTCGTGGTCATGAGAAGTAGGAGGACGGGGATTCCTCCTCTTGGAATTTGGGGCCCTCACACACCTGGCTGGGTGTCATGCTTCATCATAGGGCTGCTCCTCATCAGGTCGGCGCTGCAATACCTGACGGGCTCCCTATGAGGGGCTCTCTGGCGGAGATCTTTTATTCCAAATTGCCGTTTGGTGCCGTGTGAGTGATGGGCCTAACCAGTGTAGATGAGCGAGTGGAGGTGTGTAACCTGAAGGAAGTTTAAAACAGGTTTGGAAGTACCAACGAAAACAATTTTTATCAATAGGTCTCCCAACCTGATTAAAAGAAACAAAGTCGCATGTCTGAGGATATGTCTCAGGTAGGGTGCTCTGTTGTGTGGTCAACATGTTTCTAGCCTGGTAGTCAATTAATCTGGTGGCGATTTCCCGGTTGCTTCAAACTACGTAAATTTCGAAAATTGAAAATCTCATGATTACAATGAAGATTATTATTTTGATGGACTATCATGAATAAATCTATTATTTTCAAATTACTGCTTTAACTTTTTGACTCACGTCATTGCAACGCTGTTGCACACACAGGCTGTGCTACAAGAGGGACACCACTCAATTGGGATTGGTGCAACTGACGCTTTATTCTCTTCTGACGGGGTGACCTACTCCCTATTTTAAAACCTGCTGGCCTGACCGTCACCCTCGCGCACCTTTATGCCCCTTTCATCCATTTTAAAAGAAGCCTGCATGGCCTGGAGTGGTGGTGTAAATGGAATAATAGCTCAGTTGCCCCAGTTAAATCTGTCCTCCTAAAGAGACAACGTATTTGCTAACTTTCACCTCCGAACTAGAACATAATGCCATGTTCCAGGTCTACACTGTAATAGGAATTTTATGTTTATGTTTTTGCACAAATGTGCGTCACTGCAGGGGCGTGGAATGTTGGTTTTGGCTTTGTCCATGACATATTTTCAGTGCAGACATATAAGATACACGTACCATAAATGTAAACTTCCATCATTTTACATTGACATTTGGTTACAATTTCCCATCAAATTGTGACAGAAAATATCCACATTACATAGTACTTTAGATATTCCCATTAATATATCAACAGAGAATTTCCCCATTATATTGTGCTATAGACACATCCCATGATATGTGTGCCATGGGACTTAACAATCAAAGCCTAGATATGTGGCACAGGAGCGCTGCACATAGTCATTTGGAAAGGAAACAGCTGTAGGCCAAGTCAGGGAGCAGTCAGACAAACATTTAGAAATGTGTACCGAGGGAGAAAGCAAAGGTGTCTAGAGCGGCAGCTCCTTTGCATGAAAACAGAAAAATAATTTAAGGAAAAAGTGTCATCATATTGATGTACAGCACTGCACAGTCAATGAATCTATTTATTGTATAGTTAAAACCATTACAAGTGTATCAGTGTGTAGAAAAGTTAATATGGGCAAATGAGAACATCAGCATAGACAATGATTGTCCTCAATAGCTCATAAAAATTGGCAATTTCTTAAATGATAAATAATTCAATCTTATTGCTTTATTAACCTTCCTGCTTCCTCAAATTTGCTTGAAAATGCACCATTTGTCCACTCTTTTTAAAAATAATTCTCGGGGGGAGAACCCCCCAAATCCTTTGTAGGTTGTTCGGACTTGCTCGCTACGCTCACTCGCCGGAGTGCAGTACGACAATAATTTTACTGATTGCAGTGCCGACCTGACGAGGAGCAGCCCTATGATGAAGCATGACACCCAGCCTGGTGTGTGAGGGCCCCAGATTCCAAGAGGAGGAATCTCCGTCCTCCTACTTCTCATGACCACACAAAACCGGTTCCCCTAGTTTTCCCTTGTCTCGTAATTAGGTAAAGCATACTTTTTGTATCTTTACTAAGTTTGGATACGTTTGCTAGACCTGTCAAAAAAAGCCCAGAGTCCCTCCTTTGTGATTGGTTATAGACAGTCTATCCCCTAGAAACTCCACTCTTACCTCTTGCACTTCCTGGAACATTTAAAGGCTTATATCAGATCACTGATGAAGGCTCTCAGGAAGAGAGGCAGGGAGAATTGTAAGTATTGGGATGAGGAAGGTAGAAAATTTATGTAATCCAAGAATTCTCTCCTCCTCTCCTTCCTCGTTGCATACCTTACATATATGTATATATATCACGGTCTGATATCCCACAAGACAAACCAATGACAGGGACGTGATAGTTTGAGGGGGGAGCACGGACCTTTGACTATTTTCAGAATCATCTATGGTGCTCTTATCAAGGAGGCACTTAGTTCAAAAGAAGCAATTTGGAATCGCTACGTTAGCAATATTGGCTCCTCTTGAGACTGATTCACAATAATACAGACGATTGCCGAACTGTGGAGTGAACATCCATTCTTACACATGCCCTGACGAAGTTCAATTTCTGAACGAAACGCGTTGGCTGAGACTGTCCTTATATTATTGTTGGATAATCAAAATAAATACTTTTTCTATTGAAAAAATCTGACCACTGGGTGTGACATAAAATAACAATTTGGTAGTGCACCGCTCTGACTTTTCTTCAGAGAGTAAAACACATCCCATGGTTAGGAGAATCCCAATATTCATTAGACAACTTCTTCACTTAACTACAAAAAATGCCACAAGGTTTAAAAAAGACAAGAAATTCTGAAGTAGCAGCATTGGAAAGAACCTATATATCCAAAACTATCTATTTTCCTGAGACACGTCTGACATACAAATGGGAGGTCAATGTGGATGTACCTTAAGTAGCATCCTTGCAGCTATTCACCACTCAAAACACCAGGATAATCTGCCCAAGAGGCGCCCATAAGTCTAATAGAATGGGCATGAATTGATTCTAATAAAATCTCTGCTAGGGTCCAAATAAGCAAAGCAGAACTATCCTAATCCATTTACTTTAAGTAGCTTTTTGAGGAATTTCATTCCTTTATAGCTGAGCCAGAAAAGACATATGAATGGTAGATTGTATGCAATCAGCTGCTCTACATAGATTAAATTGCTGGGTATACCCTAGATCCACATAAAGAATAGATATTACTGAATCTGGAGAGTATTAAACTTCATGAAAATGTGTGCCTATCTTAGAAAGATGTGTGTTTTGCCATAAGATCAATAGCACTTGATTCAAAAAGAGGTTCCAGCAATGGGGTGTCATTATTGCAGAGGACACAACTCCCCAGAACTTACTGGTGAAGAAACACCAACCAAAATGAAGCCCTGAAGGATAAAATACTTTCCCTAAGGCTTACTCTAAGGGATCAAATGTGGACCTGAGTAAGAAAGTTAATACCAAAGGCATATTTTAAGAAGGAAATTGAATCTCTGATCTAAATTTAAAATAAACACAGAAGAGACTTAAAAACATGTTTGTTTTTTTGCTAAAAAATCCTTCAACTCAAGGAGCTCAGAAGGCTTTTAACTGCTAAACACCGAAGTCTCAAAGTAGCCACTAACTGATTCTAGTCAAGCCCATCCCCTGAACAATTTACTGGCAAGGTCAGACTGTGACCCTGCCTGGGCACCAAAATAAAAATGGCACCCATTAGTGAATTAGATAGCTAAAAAAAAGTGGCCCATGTTCGCAAATTGGGGCAGTTTTCAACTTGTAAAGACACATTTTAGAATTATTTTATGACCTAACAAAGACTGCATGGATTTGAGCTTGCAGCAGGCAATGTTTGTTTTAATATCAGGGAAATCAACTGTAAAAACTGGACTAGCAGACCATAAAAAAGGCCAAGAAACAGCCCACACACTGACCTGACAGACGCGCTTCGGGCACCGACTGATTGACTTAAAGGGCAGTCTGACCCTGTTTACTGGTGAAAATAACTGTGGTATACCACTTATCAAAAAGAAAATCGATGATGGTTAAAGGATCTTAATGTAGAAGCTCATGAGATGCTTGAATTGACAGGAACAATGGAAGAAAAGCGCCCCTTGTTTAGGAGGTCTTCATGTTTAACCTCCAACCAACATACATAGACCCAGGATGGGGTATAAAGATAGCACTGGTTGAATTAGAGGAATAATCCCATCCTTCCTCAATGTGCGAGATTAAAGAAAAAGGAACCAAATACTACTCGGCTAAAAACTGTAGGTCCAGGACATACTTCACCTGTTGCCTCTGAATCTTGGTCAGAGCCTTGGGAAGAGCAGACTCGAGGTAAGGGCATACATTAGGAATCTCAGCGGTGTGATCCTAGAAACGTCAACAACCACAGAAGACTTTTGAGATGGATCTGGATTGCAGGAGGCAAGAAATACAGTAAAATCATCTGAGAATAAATCCCCTAAGCCTACAAGCTTCTGACATGGGCAGGATTGGCATTTGTGAAGATCCCTGAAACACCATGCAACAGAAGAACCTAAAGAGGTCCAAACAACGTCTCAAAGGGATTAGGTCAAAACATTCTGAGATTGGACAGTTCTTGCAAATGCCTCATTATTATCGATTACCCACACATGGGGGTTATGACGAGTAACACAACTGGGATTGACCACGGAAAGGCTGGCGGCTGAAATCCATAATACATGGAGCTTTGACTCAATACATCCAGAGAAAAAAGAACCAAAGTTGTAAAACAGACCAAACCTCTGCAGCATTTTGAAAAGGTAAACCATTACCCTTGTTCCAGAGACCAAGGTATTTAAAATGTTGATAGCTGGATGAACTATTCCCTTTCTGAATATGCCCACCACCCCAGCCTCTTGCATAAAATTAAAGATATGTGTGAACAAAAGAGACCCCCTCTGCTTTGTAAAAGCTTTGAAGTACCAAGGACAAAATATAAACCAGATTATTAGACCTATTACTCCATCACTAAGGCAGGTTATGAAAAAAACAGGGTCTGCATAGAATGTAAATATTAAACCTACCTTTGGATTTCGAAAGCTCCTAAATGCGCTTTACATAAGCCGAAGGTAATCGAAGGCAATATCAATAGGCAGAACAACCAAACTCTCCATTCGCCTTAAAAGAAAGTGGCGACCAGAAAGAATCGTGCTGACAATAGTCACTGGTGAAATCCTCCATGGTACTGTGAGAAATAAAGTGACATGTTGATAATGACTAGAACTGAAACAGCTTTCACCTTAATATGCCTTTTGCAATAACCCCTAAGGATGGCTACTGACTTCTTGCCACTTTGATAGTAAATACCGTGGGGCCTATTTATGAGCCCTTGCGTCACTTTTGCGCCGCCGGTGCGTCACTTTTTGTGACGCACCAGCAGCGTAAAAGATGCACCATGTTGCATCATATTTACAAAGTGACGCATCTAGGTAGATGCGTCACTTTTTAACCCCCTGCGCCACAATATACCTGCGCCAGGTATAATGTATGCAGGGTGGGCGTTCCGACGCAAGTAAGCCTCGTAGAAGTGACGCAGTGAAGTCTACGAGATTTCACTGTGCCACTTCTAGGACGCAAATGCGTCAATATCTTACGCCTGCCTCACAGCAGGCGTAAGACTGACGCAGGCCCTTTCACATGGGACTTGTCCCATGTGAAAGGACACATTGCTGTAGTTGCGTCACTTTTATGACACACCAAGCAATGCGTCACTTTTGCGCCAACAGATACGTCAGAAATACTGACGCATCTGTCCCTCCTTGCGACATGATGCGTCATATTGCAAATATGACGCATCATTGGTGTCGCAAGGAGGGCGCAATGAAAAGTGACGCATCACTGTTTTCACGCAGCGATGTGTCACTTTTCATAAATGAGGCCCTGTAAGTTTTGTCTGTAGCTTATCCACAATCAAAACACTGTGGGAGGCATAACATTCTTGGCAATGGGCAGAGATAGTCAACAATGCCCCAAAACAGACACCCTCTTCAAGTCTGCGTAATCCATTCTAATGAATCAATTGGTAAGCGTGTTCAGTGTAACAGTATGAGGAATGCTTTTCCATCCCACTTTAAGCTCAGCTTTACTGATTTCTTTTTGTAGAAGAACTTAACCTGCTTAAAAACTCTTAGAAGTGCAAGCAGACGCGTGACCAAGAAGACAGTAGGTTAAAAACACCCCGCCCTCAGACCGACAGAACCCAAAGATCTCACAGGAAGTGGACCAAAAGTTTGAATATACATTTGGTTCTAGCTTGTAAAACGTACCATATCCTTAAGAGTGTCAAGAGCTGACTGAAAAACAAAATCCTCCTGTAAAACCTGGCACAAGCTTAGACTGTGCCTAAAACCAGGACTTAGACTTCAAGTCTGACTGACTAGTTGAGTTATCTCAGCCACCGCTTAGCAGGATTTAAACCCCTGTACTTCAGGAGTCTGGGAGTTGAAAGACAAGAGTTTATGTTTTATGCCACTCAGGATTGTTCCAAAATGGACTCCCTTATGGAAGTCACCTTTTTAAAGGCAGGAAGTATTGCAGCCTCTTGTATGTTGCATCTTTTCAGCTTAGCACACAACATCTTCAGCTTTCACAAGGAAACATATGTTAGGCTATTTAACCCAATTAACATCTCTACTATGTATTTTTCAGAACCTAGACACCTGCATGAGATGGCTAACAATCCCAGACACATGGCCCATACAGGTCATCTCTATCCCACGTTTAACCTAGCAGAGGCAGCAGACCCCACTGACATTCACAAATGGAATTATAATGCCCATAACCCATGTAAGGCAACAGAGGTCACTGAATTACAATTCAAAAGGATTCAATACAAGAACCTCAGGATGCACAGGAGACTGGTCCAAAAACTCCAGACAGATGAAAAAATTAACTTTTCCGGGGCCACCTCCAGTCGCAGCTGCTGATATCACCAAAAGGTTGTCTCACTCATATCATACTTTTAGATTTTTCTTGAATATGCCGCAGGCCGTCTCGAATGGAAGAGATCCTGATCCGGCCGACTGCTATATCTTTTTGTCCAAACCGAAACAGCACAGAATAACTGGATGCTGCCAAAAAACAGAGTAGACTTGTGTTCCGAGGACGAGTGGACTCATACCGCTGGCATAGTGGAATTTAGACTCCACCCTTACACATCACAGAAATGCCCTTGTACACCTACACGTGACACTATACTGCTGTATGCCATAATTTTATGAACGTGTACGAACATTTAAATGCATTAATGAAATGTATTTAATAAAGGAACTAGAGTTTTATAAACGTGTGCATTAGTGTTCAGTTTAACATGAAGAAACGTATTTTGTATTCACGTTTGTATTTATACTTGAAGTCACATATGCATTTATCAGGAAAGGTATCTCTAAAAGTGCTTTCACTCACGTGTTGCATTTGTTTTTGAGTTATATGTGCACAAGTATAATGATGTATTTGATGTGCACTTTAAATGCTTGGTTAAAGTTAACCTAACTTAAGGCCTTCATTTAAAAAAGTATTTTGCTCTACCAGTTTGTTCTTTTCCTTTGCAGGTGCGTTCTCAGGGTTTCCTTAGCAAGAGAAAAAGAGTATTGTTGTCTGTACTAGTTTTTTGATAGTAAAACCTGAGAACAGACATCTTGGCAAGAAACGTGAAGCAGATGAAGCCTCCTATTTATCGCATATCAGGAAAAGAGAATGTTCAAGGTTGCAGTGACTGTCCAAGTTCTGTGGGATGGGAAATTCTGGTACTGCTGCAAATGCACAGCACAAGGTTCCACAGGTTGGTGTGGAAAGAGAAATGATTGTTGTTAAAGTTCTGCTGGTTTTAATTAGCGTCTACGCCGTTACGGAAGATTCACTTAGACTTTGAGGGGTACAGATCTCTCTGCTTTCCCTTATTCTTGCAAGTGTGAAGCTGCATGCTAACCACTTATTCCTATTCTGAAAGACCCCACTCTGCCTTGCTTGTTACAGTACCACATAACTGTGGTGTTATCAGTGAGTCCCGGCACTAGCCTTCATTGGATGAATGGTAGGAAGGCCTTCAACGCAAATCCCACAACTCCAACAAGAAAGGCTGGCTTTAGCCCTGGCAGCGTCCAGTGCGACAATGTTCGTTGGTGTCTCCAATGACCTCCTTCTCCATGGATTCCCTCACTACCTCCCGTTAACAGCAGTGGCGTAGCTAGACCTATTGCCGCCCAGGGAGATCCCTGAGTTTGCTGCCCGGTGCAGGTAAGAGCGAGGGGTGATGGTGGATAGACAACTTGTTCCTGGGGGCGTGGAGGGGATGTGGTGCTCAACAGACTACTTGGTTTTTTTTTGGAGGGGGGTAGTTGATCTATAACCACTCTCTCTCACATGCATTCTTTTTGTTTTATAGCACCATTCATACCAGTGTAGGATGTCAGAGTACTTTACATCACACACATTACACAGAGACTAAGGACCATAAATGTGTGAATCAGTCTATGGGAAATGTTACATAAAACAGATGACTACAATGTGTAGGAGTCACATGTCATCCATACTGGTAAGCAGTATAGTTTAAGAGTGCTTGGTCTGGAGAAGCACACACAGTTGAAACGTGCCACAGTGCCCGGGGGTTATCTTTACAAATAGAAATTGAGTTCTACCCATATTAATAATTTTTGCAACATTAAGATAATGACGAACTGGGGAAAAATCATTGCGCACTAACCTATACCATGAAGTTTGCATGCAGCTTTTTGATACAGTTAATAGCTCACTGTGCTATACTAGGATTCTAACCTATAAACTGCAATTAACAAACATATCTCTGTGACATAAGTGGTAACCCACTAAACTATTTCCATTATATACACTTCTATGGTCTGCATGGTACACTTGCTGTGCTGCAGGCGTATTAACCCTCTGTACTACTTTGAGTCAAAAGTTCCACTAGACAAAACTCTCATCTCTCTCGAGCACCTCTGGTAATCACCAGAGTTATCTTGAAATTTTTATGGTTGGCTGAAAGTTGCTGGAGGAGAGGAGCCCTGCAGCAGGTGCTTTTAGATTCATAATATTTTTGAGAAAAAGGCGCCTCCTGGAGTAAGCCCCCAGTGTAAGGGCACAGGTCGCACCACCCTCGAGCCGGCCCTTTCTGATCTCCACCTCTTCTAGTGGTGATGCATCCATGCCCACCGTCAGCTCTGGGTGGGGTAAAGAGAGGTTTCTGCCAGTTGCCCAACCGCGGAATAGCAGCCCCCAATGCAGATCTTTTGCAAATCCATCTGAAACCTGTATGGAATCTGATAGGTACCCCTGGTGCTGTGTCCAATAGGACTTCAGATCCCACTGCAGAGTCCACAGGTGTCATCCGAGATGGTTAACTCACAGGATGCAGGAGGCCAATAGGAACAGCAGCTGCAATGCCATCATCACTGAGTTCCAGGACAGAGGTTGAAACAGTGGAATCATAGCATAAACGTCGTGCACTCTCCGCTCTGAGAGGAAGGAAGATGGCTCCGATGAATGGGAGCATCTGCGAAGGAGTCAGGTGTGACTTTGGCATGTTGATTGTAAACACCAATGATGTTAGAAGGTTTGCTGTCATCCGGAGGTGGTCTACGATTGTCTTAGGTGAGCCTGCAATCAATAGCCAGTCGTCTCCGTAGGGGAAGACTGGCACAGCCAAAATGTGAAGGTGTGCTGTGGCCACTACTCTCACTGTTGTGAACATCCGAAGGGTACTGGTAAGGCCAATAAGTAGCACCACAAACTGAAAATGCTCCTTGCCCACTGTGAACGGCAGATAACGCCTGTGAGCTTGCAGGACAGGAATATGAAATACTACCATCAGAAAGAGCAAGAGGTGAGAATGGAGTGTATAGGGGATAGACCGTAGTCATAGAAAGTGAAGAAAGCATGGAGAAGTGGGTACAAATTTGGTGGGAGAGGAAAAACCTCATGTATGAATGAAATGGGATGTGGAAGGAGAAGAGGTAATCTTCCATTCAGAATTCTGATATAATCTCATGGTTCCTCTACCCCATTTAGCAATAGGGGACTGCTGGGTTTCTGATGACAGGGCTGCAACTATCTCTATGCTTGACCTGCCAGTCAGTCCACCACAGAGCGGACAGGTTACAGTGACAGTACAATCGCCCTATTAAGGCCTCAGGCCTTAGGGGATTCTGACATTGATTTTACATGGGAGCATTGTTGCTTGTGGCAAGAACCACTAGGAGCAATGTACACACTATAGGGGTAGTTCCAGTACATGTTTATATATTCATTCACTAGGAAGAGGAAAGCTGACTTTTTATTGCTACGGACCCTCAGTGCCATGGATTTACTAAAGGTAAGTGCCACCAACATTTCAATGTGAGGGGAACACTACCATGTGAGGCCCTTGTGCATCTCTCTGTCTCCAGGGTTTATAGTAAACTGTCTGTTAGGAATGGGGGTCTCTAGTTGGCAATGGTTTGCACCCTTGTCCAAGTAGAGATCCTTCTTCCTAGTCAGGGTAAGGGGGATACACTTCTAAAATAACCCCTGCTCACCCCCTTGGTAGCTTGGCACAAGCAGACAGGTTTATCTCAGAGGCAGTGTGTAAAACATTTGTGCACTTACAATGAAACAGTGAAAACACTACAAAGGGACACCACACCAGTTTAGGAAAATAAGTAATCTTTATCTAAACCAAACAAGACAAAAATGACAACAATCCACAAAGCAGTAATCAAAATATGACTTTTAAAAGGTAAAAACAGTTCTGTCCATAGCAAATTATAGATGCAACACTTTCAACACAAAGTACCTTGGACGTGTCAAAATAAAAAGCAAGAACAGCCGCAGGGAAGGTGACGCGTTGGTTCCTTATGCGCAGGGAAGGTGATGCGTCGGTTCGGTACTCCAGGGGAGGTGATGCGTTGGTTCCTTACTGCCACGCAGGAGAGGTGATGCGTCAGTTCCTTACTGAAGGAGAGGTGATGCGTCGGTTTCTTAGTGCGCTGGGAGGTGATGCATCAGTTTCTTACTGCGGCCCCGGTGTCCCAGTAAACTTGGTGCCCCAGTGCGATGCGTGAGGATCGGGGATGCGTCGGTTCTCGATGTGGCAGTGGCAACGGCGCTGCTTTGGTTTCTTGTGCCACGGTCCCACGATGCGTTGGTTCTTGTAGCCACACAGCAGGGCCTGCGTCAGAATCGGTGCCGTGATCTCAGACTTCGTAGATCGTGTACTCGATGCGGCATACAGAGATTTATCCCACCCAGCGCGGGCAGGCGCTGCGTCGGTTTCTTCAGCAATGCGTCACGCTTCTCGTCATAGCGTTACTTTTCCAGCTCTCAAAAGCAGGAACATACTTCAGAGGCACAGAACTGCAACAGGCACCTCTTGGCAGGTCAGAACTGGGGGTGAAGTCTTTGTATCCATGAGACTTGAAAACAGGAGGCAAGCTCTACTTTAAGCACTTGCAGATCTTCCTCAAGCAGGGGACACAGCACACAGCAAAGTCAGTGTCCTTTCCTTGGCAGAAACAGCCACTGCAGGCCAATCCCAGAAAGCAAACAGCAAAGGGGCAGTACTTCTCCTTCAGTTTCTCCAGATCTTCTCCTTGGCAAAGGTTCCTCTTGAATTCCAGAAGTAATCTAAAGTTCAGGGGTCTGGGCCCCACTCTATATAGCACAAAATCCTTTGTTCTCTAGTGGAAGAGAAGCTCTTTGCCCAGCCAAAACCAGTTCTGTCCTCTTAGCTTCCTGGCAGGAGGTGGAGACAGCATTGTCCAGGCAGACCAGGCCCATTCAGATGTGAAAGAAATCTCCTCCCCTACTCTGAACACAGCCCAGGTCTATTCAGCCCAGCCCTGACTCACCCTGGAAAGGCAGGACAAACCTCACCCCCCCAAGTGGCTGTCTGAACAGAATACACATTCCCAGCTCCTGTCACTCCAAAGCCAGAAAGTCAATACACAAACCCAGCAGAGGCACACAGGATGGCTAAGCAAGAAAATACCTACTTTCTAAAAGTGGTACTTTCAAATACAGAATATAAAATTCATCCTCACTAAAAGATACATGGTTATATTCTGAGTTCAGGCATACTAAATGTTATCTTCTGATCTTGTCCCAATAGGAAGTTATATTTATAGGATGTTATAAAAAAAACTCCCATTCTATCCTATTGGACAGATAGCCGTTCAATAGTGAAAAACGAAATTGACAGTATTTCACGATCAGAACATGCCACATACGTCAGGGCATGTCCTAACTTTCACATAAACTGCACCCTGCCCACAGGGGTACCTTGGGCCTACCTTATGGGGGACTCATATCTAAGAAAAGGGAAGGTTAGGGCCTGGCAAGTGGGTGCACTTTGCCAGGTCGGCATGGCAGTACCAAATGGCACACAGACACTGCAGTGGCAGGTCTGAGTTGCATTTACAGGCAGCTTATGTGGGTACCACAATCAGTGCTGCTGCCCACTAGCAGCATTTGATTTACAGGCCCTGGACACACACAGTGCACTGTCCTAGGGACTGACTAGTAAATCAAACATGCCAATCATGGAATCACCAACGCATAACAATTTACACTTGCACTTTGGCACTGAACAGCAGTGGCAAAGTGCCCATAGCATCTAGACTAGCAAAAATGAAGTCCAACACACAGCAGAATAACGGGAGGCAAAGGCAAAAATACAGGTGAAACCCATGCCAATGATGCTAGGTCTAACACTGGCCAATAACAGAAATAGCAGTAGTAGATTTTGGTGAGTTGTTGTATATATTTATGTTCCGCAATTTGCTTGGCATTAAGACAGGTTAATCCATTTAACTGATTTTTATTATGAACTGATAACAAAGAGGCCATGATTTTAAGTGCAATATACACAGATTGTTCACATGTGAGAGTTATCCCTATGTGCGGGTAAGATTAAATAAATGTTTTAATCAGTATCCTAACTAGGAGTACTAGTGGGTTAAGGGAGACAGTGATCCAAGTTATTGGTCCATTCATCGCTAGCAGGAAGGCAGCCAAGGTACATTATGTTTCTGATGAATTATCTATTTCTTCTAAACAGAATTACATGAGACGGGATAGCATTGTTCATAGTGGAATATATTACTGCTTCTAAATTATATTGTTTTGTCTTTCTTCCTGTAAGAAACTGGAATATTATTTGGAGTGGGTTACTACCCATCTCAAGAAATAATGACAACCCTTGTCAGAGTGAACTCTCAAAGTCCCTTTATGAACCTGAGCTCAACTCCCCTGGTTGGTAGAGAGCTGACAGGCTTAACTTAGGGCAATGTGTAAAGTATTAATGCAGTACCAAAACTGTAATAATGCCAAAATAAAAAACAATAAAAATCCCAAAACAAATTAGAAAAAATAGAGAGAATTGTAATAAATAAAATTACACCAAAAATATATTTTACAAAGTCCAATAAGGGGAACTGGAGATATGAGTTTTAAAACATGTAAGGGAAAATAGCCCACCAAAGCCACATAGCACCAATTCTAGTCTACAGTTGCAGTAGATCGGGACCTTGGTGTGATTTCAGGCAAATTGCAATGAAGCCAGGCTAGATACATCAACAAGGGTTATCCCGGTCAAAGATTTTATCTTCTGACTTTCGTCTTTTAAGTCCCAAACTCCCACAAGAGTACACTTGCACCCCAGGACCTCAGGGGAGGCATTTAGAGACTTAGAGTGGGTCAGGCAGAGGCCAACAGCAGGGTCCAGTCCAAGTCCAGATGCCATTGGTTTGCTGGTTCCTTCCTAGAAAAGGTGTGGTTGTTGTCTGCCCGTAGCCATACAGGAGGTCAATCATCCATCCCTTGGAGTTAACTTGTTTGGCCCGAGTGCAAGAGTGAGCAGGTCTAGTCCTTCAGGGCTCCTCTCAAGTCACCGACAGCAGGTCCAGTCCTCTTCTGATATTCTGCAAGTTGAGAAAATGTTCTGAAGTGGGTGTCTGCAGATGCCACCTATATGCATGGAACCATCTAAGTGGTGGAGGTGACTCCTGGGCACACCCTAACCAATGGGATAAATGTTTGCGGGCTCGCTTTACCCACTTTTTTATTAGTTCTTGTTTGCCTTACTGGAAACAGGCTCAAAATGCTATGTATCAGGGCGTTATAAAACTTAGGGGTCCTAGGGTTGGGGGTATGTGTGCAGATTGTACTATGGAAATCCCAGTGTTCTCCCACATCTACAACTAAAATCCAGTTTGGATCAGGGACTGTACCCACAACAAGCACACATGCAGACGTCTGGTGGGACAAAAATAGGGTCCTTCAGCAACCAGACAGGGGAGCAACAAGGATTATCTGGGCCATCCAGTTCTCTTCCTTTCAACTGTGCCCCATGTGTTGCATGTGGCTCAAAAGATCTGTGAAGCAGGATTTGACAGTGAGATGTCAAAAGGAGGCCCGTGTCTCTCACCCTGAATATTGGGTGGAGTTCAGAGGAGTTTATCTCTGCCCATTCAGGTCAGCCTATTGCTCCTGGGAGATATTTCAGACCTATTCAAGACTGAGCACAGGCTGAGAGCTGGCAGTAACTTATGCTAATCAGCCTTCTGACAGTTCAGGCAGGAAGGGGTAACTTTTTAAAAGTTACTTTTTCTCTAATATTGATTAAAAGTATGACTTATCAATTGAATTGGATTTTAATAACTATTAAACAGTTGATTAATTATTTTTCTATCTGATCTGATTCCTGAGATACAGTATTAGTGTTTTAGTCTGTGAAATGGTTTCTACGTAGGACAGTAAGGCCCGCCACAAAGAAAATAGCATTTTGGGCCTTGTTACTGTACGAACATGGCAACATTCATTTTCTACATGTTCCACTTTTAAATACCATGCACCTTACCTTGTGTGCTGCAAGGCCTATATAGAGGTGACTTAACAACATTCAAAAGGTAGTTATTTAAAGGACAAAAAAGGTTATTTTAACAGATTGCACTGCGGGTTTACAGTGTAAAAGGGCCCGAAGACATATTTGCACTGTCACCATAGTGGATGGCACAACAGGTGCTGCAGTTTTCAAGTGCACTTTGTACACCATATACTAAGTCCTTATTGGCAAGCTGAATGTGCCAATCAAGAATACGTCAATGTTCCCTGAATTAAAGGGGGGGGCACAAGCACTTTACTACTGGTTAGCAGGGGCAAAGGGCACAGAGTTCTGAAGCTAGCAAAAATATTGAGTCCAGCAAAATGTGAAAAATCGAGGGTGACCATGGAGAAAAGGCAGATTTTATACACTTTCTACGCTAGAATTCATCATGGTTTGTACTTTGAGTTACAAAAGAAGGTACCTTTGAGCTTCACATTGGTTCCTAGGAAACACCCAGATGTGAACTAGCCAGACGTAAACATATTCGGCCACTGCTGCACAACCTATTCGGCCACTGGTGTGCAACATATTCGACAACTGGTGCACAACATATTAAGCCACTGGTGCACAACTCTAACCCTTTTGCTAATTGAGATGATGATGCTGGACTCACATCTACCCTGCTACAGTGTGGGGAAGTTTTTGTTGCCTGCCTTTTAACCTTGGGGCTGACCTCTGAAAAACACATGTGGCCCTGCGCTGGCTGCTATGTATGAGAAGGGACAACTCAGACACCGCCAAGAAGATTTAATAGATGTGATAATATATAGATTGGTTGCTTTTTAAGCAGGTTTAAAAAATCCTTTGTATGTTACTCTGCAATTCATTTTATACTATGGGTTTTTGGGTTAATTTGAGCAAAAATCCTATATATATTGATTGATTGAGGAAATGTTGTCACCAAATCTTACTCTGCTATACTTCTTAGCTTAAAAATAGGCTGGATTCACCTGACCTTTGTGTCATGGTTGGCCGATATATTTGTGTCAGAAATGTGTTCCTTGGTTATAGAATACAAGCAGTGGCAAAGCTGATCAGCCGCGCTTGTTTAACCTATTGACTTTGCCAATTCTTTTTGCCGATGCCGTCCAGTATTCGCAACAAAAAAAAACTGATGAGAAAAGCAGTAGCCCGGAAAAAAAATCGTTTTCTTCATATGTATTGATTCAAGATGGCAGATGTCACCTAGATCAGTTTGTAACAGAATTGCATTTACTTGCGTGAAAGCACATTTTGACAGGTGGAGGGGTCCACCAGCATATGGCAGTTGCGATCCCTACTAAAAGCTTAAATGTACTTTTTAAAGGGCCTCAAGAAGTGGGGCAGCAACTTAGTAGTAGTCAACAGCCCAGCCAAATGTGTTACAAGTTATCTCTTGATCTAATTCACGGGCCCACATTATTGAATATGTTTATAATTTTTCCACAAAAGACACATAGCAAATTGTTTTTTTTCACCACCTTTTATTGACACACATCGTTATATAAAATTTACAAAACAAATATGTTTCAACTAAGTATACAATTGTTAGACCTGACATCCTTGGCGTGGGTTTTTCCCCTATCTTTTGCCTCTGCTACCTGGATTTTTGATGCTGTGCTGGATTTCGATATGCTGGTTTAGATGCTTTGGACACTCTGCCACTGCTAATCAGTGCCAGAGTGTAAGTGCTCCCTGTGTAAAATATCATATTGATTGGATATACCTGATTGGCATATCTGTATCACCATGAAGTCCCTAGTAAAGTGCACTGTGTGTGCCAGGGCTGGTGATGACAGATGCTACTAGTGGGTCTGCAGCGCTGATTGCGCCACCCACCTGTGTAGCCCTAAAATGGTGTCTCAGGCCTGCCACCTCAGGCCTGCCTGCAGTCCCCGGACTGCCATGTCCTTCTGGCCAGTGTCCACACTGACCGGGCCTAACCCTTCCCTTTTTATACACGTCAGTCATCCCTATGGAAGGCCCAAGGTACCCCCCTGGGCAGGGTGCGGTGTATGTAAAAGGTAGAGCATGTACTAGTGCAGGTATCATGCTCTGGTAGTGAACAGCGGCCATTTTGTGTGTTCACTGCTGCAAGGTTATCTTGCTCCATAGGCTAACATGGGGGAGGCTGGTGCCAATGGCTATCCGCCTATCTTCCCATAGGAACAAGATAAGACATGAGTGTTTGATATCCCTGAGCTCAGCATTTAATAACACATCTTTTAGGAGAGGTTGTTTTTAAATCCTGAGTTGGAGAGTAGTACTTTTTAGAGAGTAGCTGTTCTCCTGTCTGACCCTTCTGTGTGTCTGGGCATGCTTGTGGATTGACTGTCTGGCTTGAGAGTGACAGGGGCTGGGGATCCCCCAGGAGGTTGGCTGAGTCAGCCCTTTGCTGAATGGCGACATTTGCAAGTAGAGTGGAGGGAGGAGATAGCACCTGGGAGTGAATAGGGCTGTGCCTGCCTGTCACACTGCTGGCTCCACCTCCTGCTGGGCGGCTGACGACTCTGCCCCTCACTCCGAAAAGAAAGCAGAAGCCAGGAAAACAAAGTGCTCCAGCAACACCCAGAACTAGATCAGACCGGGCTCAGGACCCACTTGCACAAAGACTTCAAAGACTTTTAGGGGTATAAGTACAAGACCCCTGACAACAGATTTTTAGATTCTACAATCAAGAGGAACCTCTGCTGAAAGACGGACTGCTGAAGGACTAAAGGAAGATTGCCTTGCTGTGTGCTTTAAGGGCTGACCTGTTCTGCTGTGCAACTGAAGCTGAGGAGGAGAAGGGGCCTTGCTGTGTGCTGTGACCCTGCCTGCTTGACCTGACAAGACTTTGCTGTGTGCTGTGTCTTCAACTCTGAATCTCCAAGGGCCTGAGAAGAGCTGGCCTCCTGTTTGGCAACCCAGGGATATAAAGGTTGCCGAGACTTCAAGACTCTGCTGTGTCCCGTGAAGTGCGCTGTCTGCTCTCTGCTTTGCTTGAGAGAGCGGCGCTGTTTAGTGCCTGAAACCGGCTGCTGCGCTGAGAAGATCGACGTGCTTATCGGCACCTGTACTACGGCGCTTTGAAATATCCTGCCCGTAATTCACCGCCACGGCCCGGGGGCCCGAGATCGTCCAGGAGCTGTGCCTCTCCGTTCCCCAGACTACGAAGAACGAAGCGAGGAGGTCGCGACCTGATTGGTTGATGGCGGAGGCCTGGCCGGAGGAACTGCGCTACGATTGGCGGAGGCCTGATGACGTCTGACGTCGTCCCTGGGGGCTCGTCGAGGGAGCCGCGACCTGATTGGCCGCCGTCCGTGAACTACGGGAACTCTGTCCCGAGGAAGGGCTCCGACGCGCTGAGTTCTTGCGCCCCAACCCGCAGCCTGGTGAGTCCGTGCAGGGAGAGGGAGCATCGGTAACTGGTGTGACAGCACGCTTAACCCCCGAACGTCCCGCATAGCTTGTGGGGCCCGGAGACCAACGCCCAGGGTGCATTTGCCTGGAGGAGCAACCGGAGAGGAGCGCTTCAAATTATAAGCACAGGGGCATAGCTAAAAAGGTGTTTCCCGTGCTGAGAGTCTAAAGCCATATTCTTTTTGACACCTAACGCTCACAAGAGACTAGAGACTAATTATTTTGCGTACCTAGCGATCCAAGGAAGCTAAAAGAGAAACAGAAGATTAATGTGCAATGCTATGATAATAGATCTTTACTGCTGAAACTAGATAAAGCTATATTTTTGATATACTCACCTGTGTGGTCTAAGTTTGTGGTGTACTAGGGGGGTCATTGTGGTTGTTACGTGCAAATACTTTACACATTGCCCTGGGGATAAGCCTGTCTGCTCGAGCCAAGCTACCTAGAGGGTGAGCAGGGGTTATCTACCGTGTGTGTCCCTGTACCCTGACTAGAAGCAAGGGTCCCTATTTGGTCTAAGGTGCTTACCTCTGCCAACTAGAGACCCCCAGATCTAACAACAATACTCTCAATGAAGAGCGTCATTAATCTACGTCACCTATTTAATTTCCTATTAATTTCTTTTTCGATTTGTCCCCTGTAAGGATTCATCCCCTACATAACAAGCACTGAAAATGCAATAGGTCTTGCCTTTGATTAAGTTAAAGCCATGCTTTGCTAATGGTATTGTATAAGAAAGCAAATGGCTTTAACTTAATGAAAGGCGAGACCGATTGCATTTTTTATGCTTGTTGTACAAGTTGGCAGGTCTGACAATGTGAAAAGAGGAGGGGGGTTAACCTGTGCATGGGGAAGGTGTAGGCTGAATACTGGCCATGGGGAGGGGGTGGGGGGAGTTCAATACACAGTTCACAGTGGCCACCAACCACAGTTCAAATATGAAAAAGTCTTACAAGTAGGAGACACCATGTGGGGGGGGGGGGGTCACTGATTTGGTAGATTGGAGTGGGCAGGGGAGTACGACCTGTAGGAAAGACTGACCTCTGCTCTCACATCTGTATCACATCTGGACTGCACTCTACGCCCTTTCTCACCCCCCCTCCCCGCCCCCCAGGAGTGCGCGTCCCCAGCACCAGAGTTCCCACTCTGCGGTCCCACTGCCACCACACTCAGGCCAAGAGCCCCACCCACTGCAACACCTCGTTCTCAGGAGAGAAGCGAGAACCCTCGGGTAGGTCACTTCCCCACCGCTGCAGCTCCGCCTGCCTGCCCGCTGCTCCGCTTGATCCTCTCTACAGTTGGCACTTGCCCGATCGTCACCTGGACTGCCTGGACCCTGCTCAGTGCCCGTGTGCCTGCCCGCCCCTTCCTCTCTGTCCCCGAGTGTCCGAGTGTGTTTGAGTCTGCCTGCCCGCCCCGTTTTTCGTTTTGTACCCCCAGTGTGTTCTGGTGTGCCTGCCCGCCCCCTTTTCTCCTTCTGTACCCCTAGTGTGTTTTAGTGTGCCTGTGATTGCCGGGAGTCTTCTCCTCCCGCTTCCTCCGTCTTCCCGCCGCTGCCTCCCGTGCGGCCCCGCCCCCCCGGCACCCATTGGCTATTCCCTCCCGCCTCCCAGCTAACCCCTCCTCCCCTCTTATGGCGACCGAGGCGAGATCGCGCAGCGGATGCGCGCAGCGGGCGCGCCGATTGTGCGCCAAGGCGCGCCAAAGGCAAGCCCGTCTACGCCCGTCCGCGCCTGGACCGCGCCCAGCGCCAGGACCCCTGGTCCACGACGATGCCAGCGAACTTACGACACCGCCACCCTCCACGCACTCAACGCCCGCCGAAACACCGCCTGCTACCAAGCCACCCAGAGGCGCACACACGGACCCTTCACCTGCCAGGCCAGCCAATTCACCTGCCTCAGGACCTGCCCGGTACCCGCCAAGCCGAGCACCAGCAACAACCACCTCAAGTGCATCCTGCTCAACACCCGCTCCGTCCACAGGCACGCCGTGGAACTCTGGAACCTCCTCGACACAACATCACCAGACGTCGCCTTTCTCACCGAAACCTGGATGAACGTCTCCTCAGCCCCCGACATCGCCATAGCCATCCCGGAGGGCTACAAGATCACCCGGAGGGACCGCGTCAACCAAACCGGAGGAGGCATAGCCATCGTCCACAGAAACACCATCCGCATCACGACCAACTCCGATGACACCCTCACCGCCGCCGAACACCTTCACTTCCAGATACACACCGACCCCAAGACCACCCTCAGAGGCACCCTCATCTACAGGCCCCCGGGACCACGCACACAATTCAGCGAAGCCATCGCAGACTTCATCAGCCCACACGCCCTCACCTCCACAAACTACATCCTCCTAGGGGACCTCAACTTCCACCTGGAGAACAACAAGGACTGCAACACCGCCGCCCTGCTGGACAACCTCGCCAACCTCGGACTCAAGCAACTGGTGAACACCCCCACCCACTACGCCGGCCACACGCTTGACCCCGTCTTCTCCTCCAACAAGCGCATCTCCTTCAGCCACTCCACCGGACTACACTGGACAGACCACAGCTGCGTCCACTTCAACTTCAGGAGAACCACGACCCACCACCACCCGCAACAGGTTCCCCGCAGAAGCTGGAGCAAGATCACCACCGACTAGCTCACCACCTCCCTCAGCCAGAACCCGCCCACCAACACGACGGACCCTGACGAAGCAGCCCGCAACCTCACACAGTGGTTCACCGACTGTGCCGACGAACTCGCACCACTGAAGAACCCTCCCAACAGACCCAGTAGCAGGAAAGCCTCGTGGTTTACCAACGACCTCAAAAACTCCAAGAAAACCTGCCGCACCCTTGAGAAAGCCTGGCGCCACGACCAGACAGCAGAGTGCATGACCGCCCTCAAGAACGCCACCCGCAAACACCACCAGCTGATCTGCACCACCAAGAAGACAGCATTCAAAGAACGACCGGACAACAACACCCACAACAGCAAGGAGCTTTTCAGCATCGTTAAAGAGCTCTCCAACCCCAGCGCCTGCAACACTGACATCACCCCCTCGCAAGACCTCTGCGACTCTCTCACCTCGTTCTTCCACCGCAAGATCGCCGACATACACAACAGCTTTGGCGCGCCGACCACGCACCCAACCACCGAACCAGCGCCCCCCACCACCACCCTCTGCACCTGGACCACTGTCAGCACCACCCGCATGATGAACACCATCCACTCCGGCTCCCCTACCGACCCCTGCCCACACCACATCTTCAACAAAGCCGACTCCATCATCGCACCCCAACTCCGGAATATCATCAACAGCTCCTTCGCATCCACCACCTTCCCGGAGAGCTGGAAACATGCCGAGCTGAGCGCCCTCCTGAAGAAACCCATCTCGCTCCTCCCCTTTCCAGCCAAAGTCATCGAGAAGACCATCAACAGACAACTCTCCGCCTTCCTCGAGACCAACGGATCCCTCGACCCCTCACAGTCCGGCTTCCGAGCAAACCACAGCACCGAGACCGCCCTCATCGCAGCCACCGACGACATCAGGACCCTGCTCGACAACGGGGAAACAGCTGCCCTCATCCTCCTGGACCTCTCAGCAGCCTTCGACACCATATGCCACCGCACCCTGATACAACGCCTCAGCAACACCGGAATCCAAGGAGCGGCACTGGAGTGGATCATCTCGTTCCTCGCCGGAAGAACCCAGAGAGTCCGCCTCCCCCCGTTCCGATCCGCGGCCACCGAAGTCATCTGCGGCGTCCCGCAAGGATCCTCACTCAGCCCCACCCTCTTCAACATCTACATGAGCCCTGTCAAAGCCATCGCCCGCCAACACAACCTCAACATCATCTCCTACGCTGACGACACCCAGCTGATCCTCTCCCTCACCAACGACCCCGCCACCGCCAAAGCCAACCTCCAGGAAGGAATGAGGGACGTCGCAGAATGGATGAAGATCAGCCGTCTGAAACTGAACTCAGACAAGATGGAAGTCCTCATTCTCAGACCATCTCCCTCCGCCTGGGATGACTCCTGGTGGCCCCCTGCCCTGGGCAGCGCACCCAAACCAACGGACCACGCACGCAACCTGGGCTTCATCCTGGACTCCTCCCTCACGATGACCAAGCAAGTAAACGCCGTCTCATCATCCTGTTTCAACACCCTGCGCATGCTCCAAAAGATCGTCCGATGGATCCCCACCGGAACCAGGAAGACAGTCACCCAGGCCGTCGTCACCAGCAATCTGGACTACGGAAACACCCTCTACGCTGGAACCACAGCCAAACTCCAGAAAAGACTCCAGCGCATTCAGAACGCCTCAGCACGACTCATCCTGGACATCCCTCGCCGCAGCCACATCTCTGCCCACCTGAAAGACCTTCACTGGCTCCCCGTCAACAAGAGGATCACGTTCAGACTCCTCACCCACGCACACAAGGCTCTCCACGACATGGGCCCGAAGTACCTCAACAACCGCCTCGCATTCTACACACCCACCCGCCAGCTCCGATCCGCCAGCCTCGCCCTCGCCTCCGTCCCACGATTTCGGAAATCCACCGTCGGAGGAAGATCCTTCTTCTACCTGGCAGCCAAGACATGGAACTCCCTCCCCACTCACCTACGGCTGACCCAGGACCATCTCTCCTTCAGGAAACAACTCAAGACCTGGCTGTTCGAGCAGTAGCGATCCCCCCCCCCCCCACCCTCAGCGCCTTGAGACCCTCACGGGTGAGTAGCGCGCTATACAAATTTAGGTGATTGATTGATTGAACAGAGGAAGACAATGACGGACTTCCAAATTGTACACGTATGAGAGTGGAGGGGAGGGGGAGAGCAGAGAGGAAAGAATAACCTGACCACAAGTATAGTGTGCTGTGCGGCCCGCATCCTGGCTTAGCTGCAGCCTCCCGGGCGGTCCTAGCGCCCACCGCCACATGATACCTGATGCCTCACTTCTGCTCCAACTCCTCGCTCCCCTCCCTGACAGCCCGTTCCCTCCGGGTGCACGTATTTCTTGCAGGGAAAGTGGGATTTCAGCATGAACGTAGGAAACGTAATATAAATACCACCAGCATACAATGCAACACTTTGTGCGGTAACTCGGGGCGTACAATGTGCAGGGCATGGTGCGGGCAAAATGAGTGGGCATTGGTGCAGGTAGAATATTTTTGTGATGGTACATATACAGTGTGTGAGCATTTGTGAGTGCATTTCGTGCAGAGTGGCTCACGGGTAATTTGTAGCGATATGTGCATTAAAGGCACTATATCCATATACATACGAATGCAATGCATGTGGGGAATTGTACATGTACAATATATTAGACATGTTGAAGGTCCTATACGTGGTCGTTAAAGCAGGCTCAATATTGGGGGCATGTGTGGTGAATGGAGCGTGTAAAAAGTTTGGGTAATTTTGCTTGTACACTTCGTAGACTGTGGTGAACATGTAATATGTGAACTGTTTGACATGCCTCGCGTGTGGGAACTACTGCCCAGGCACCATTGACTACAGTCTGATTGAATATGGCTTTGGTGGGGGTACAGAGTTACGTGTATGGAGTACTGAGATTTGCCCAATATGTAAAGGGCACTGCCCAGGCACGTTGTTTAAGGTGTGCTGCTCAGGAACTGGGTGTCGAATGGTGCCCGGGACCTCTGTGTGGTTGCCCGTAGAGTTTGTGTATTGGGAGATGAGGTACTGCCCAGACACCACGTGCAAGGAGTACTGCTGCCCGCCCAGTATGGGGTTGGCTCTGCCCAGGCACCATTTGCGAGTGTGTGAGTTTGGGGGTGAGAGGGATTACTGCCCTGGGCACAGTTGGTCAAGTGTGCTGCCCTTCCACTGCACAAGAAAAGCACTGGGACCGAGCAGCCACGGTCAGTACTTTGCATCAGATGCAACATGCTTTTAGTTGGTGGAGTTAGTTGTACCCATCACGTGACCGCTAACAACAGAACACAGTGTAATAACGTAACTAAATCGTGCAAATATCCACCTTTCATTCTAATTTGTCACTAAATAATAGTTAAAAATTGCTGTCGCTCGGCCACGATATTGCCCCAGTGCTCCCAGAGTGAATCCTTAGTGCCTGCGTGTGAAAAGACGGCCTCCACTCTGAAGGTGTCCACCTTAGTGAGGGGCACTCTTGTCCCCTGTGCACTGTCATCCCGCTCCCTGCATCCACCATGTACCCCTGTGAGGCCGCTGCTCAGTGTGTTCTGAGCCTCAAAGTCCGCACATGCAGGCATGTGACTGCCTGCAGCTCACCCGGCGTGTCCCTTCGTCACTAATAATCGCCACAGGTTAAACGTGAGGCACGAGGTGGAGACATGCACGGCTGCCGCTGGGTGGAAGCGTGCACGCGCCAGATAAACAGGGACAGAGAATAAGCACACGCTGTCCAGAACTACGGCGATGTCCGCTGCAAGCGCAAATGTGTGTGTGTAGAGCAGGCAGTTCTATGGATGATGTGCTTGATTTAAAGGGCAGGACAGCACAGCGCATGGTGTGCGTGCAAAAGGCCTAAAAAAATTGTGCCATGTTCCCTTCCAGAAGCCTATGTGCCAACCTCACGCCCACTGGTATGTATGCGCCTTGCTTTGTTCTCTCACTCACAGATAGGCACAGGGCAGGAATCCTAAAAAAAACAAGCTGTTCCATTGCGCGATTAAATAAAAAAGACAAGCTGTGGGAAACATGAGCCTGCTAATGATCGGGCGCTGCGTGTGACCGCATTGTAAACGTGAAAGCGCGCGCTAAAGAAAAACAAGCTCTTGCGCATTGCAGACGCTTGTTTACATCGCACTTTCTCTGTACTGAAAAAAACTAAGTGCCTACACGGAGTAATGAAGGACAGAGTGTCACGCCGCCAGTAAAAGATCCAGTCCTGGTGGGCGGGGCCAAAAGCAGACAGAGCGGCAACAAGGCAGGATTAAAAAGCCTCCTTCACAATAGAAAGGCTGCGTTTAGCATCAGCTATGACGCAAGCCAATGGAAAGAAGGGGCGGGGCTCCCGGTCCCCTTCGGAAACCGTGTTGATTCTAATGGGCCTTTGCATAGGGGGAGCAGCGCATGCGTGCTGCTAACGCCAGGCGAGACCTAAAAAGAGAGGAATAGGACTAGATAAAGTGTGGCTAATTGCTCGCTCTACCCTACTGCTGCCTGCACCTGAGAAGGACCGCATAGCTCTTTAGCTTCCTTGTGCCTGCTGTGCCAGGAGGGAACATAGTGGTGCAAGAAGGAGTTCTTCCTTGGTGTGGGTGCCCCCATGTGGCATAACTTCTAAGCCTCCACGGCCCTTGAGAAATTGAGATTACCGAAGAGGCCCTGGCCTTACTGACAGTAACTTAAGGGTGAGATGTCTTGGCACCCGGAAGATGTGCTCCAGGTAAAACAGCACCACTGTGAGCTATACTGTGTGAGAGTGGGCAGGTTTTGATGGCTATCCCCTTTAGAAACTGCATGGCAAGAAACTTGGCAATCCAGAACTTAGGTACCCACCAGAGTGGGCCACCCTAATGGAAGCCCCTCTTCCATATCAGATCCGCTACCTCTTCTGACAGGCCATAGGCCATTGTCTCATCCAATCGGAGGTCGAGCCTGGTTGTGTGCCATGTACCCATGAACCATCCATCCCAGAGGGCAAAAGGTATATCCGGCCTCCGCCTTGCAAAGTGCTGAGGCTGGAGTAAAGAGCGCGGCTCCTGCTATGAGTCAGAGGGCCCTGCTGTGTCACTTCTCATCCTGCTAATGTATCCTCCAGGCCTGGTCCATCACGATGGGAATCATTCTTGTGGTGGATGCGCAAGCGTTTTTCATCACCTTCCTTACAGTGAAATCTAGGAAGGCTTTTGTCAAGGGGTGATAGTACCCAATGAAAGAATTCCACGCCACAAACAGCCACTCACGGAATTTCTATCCAGTGACGTTGTGAAGCCGAAGTTATACGCGCAGTGGGAATGACAGCAAATGGCATTTGTAGTTGATAACATCACAAGACAAGACATCACGTGGCCATTCGCCAAAACCAGAGTACGTTTTTAAGCTATATTCATTGATCCCTTGAGGCTACATTATGAATGAATCAGTACCACTAATTAAGAACATCTACTTAAACTAGGTCCGCTCGAACTGATCTTCACCACTGGCGATGACTCTGAGCTGATTTTTGTGTGTCCAGTTTGCTCCCTATGACATTTCAGGAATAAATCTACGGTATGCAGTTCAGTTGGCCCAGACCCAAAGAGCCAGCCCTGTCTGATTTAGGAGGAGAACTCCCCACTAAATGACAACATAGGAGGTGCTAGGTATGTTTTCGGCTCCTTGGGCATTAGCAGCAAGGAGCAGCTTATGATACTGTGAGCTAGAGGCCATGCATCAGCAACTCAGGACGGCGCACTGAGGAAACCCAAGAGCGATGGGTGGGATGCTTGAATCAATCTGAGCAACACTCTTTCCTCCTTCTTTCCTCACTGTGGAGAGGATGTGGCTTAACGGCCAGAGAGGCCGACTTTGAAGCTGGGGAACCGGGTTCAAGTCTGGCAGGAGGCTCGAACTATGGGCAAATCACTTAATCTCCCCGTGCCTAGAAATGAATGTGTCCGTCTGTAATGCACTTCGGGTGGAGTTCACACCATATAAAACTGCACACACAAAAAACGGTGCCATAAAAGACAAATACCAACATATGCACGTGTCGTCCCACAAACAGACAGTCCAACCTGCATTGCTAGACACCTTCTTCTACCAGGAAGCAAAAGTGGCAGCGGTCATGCTTAAGGGCACTTTGAGTATCTCTGGGCAGTGAGCTAGGGTACCCAATTCCCAGCATACCTATGCCACAGAGGTTGATTTACGTAGGAAAACATAAAGTTATAAGTGGAATGCTTGATTCACACTTTGACACGTGTAATTACCGTAGAACTCATTCCATTGTATAGTTGTAATTCAGTGAGCCATTATACCTGGGAATGAACTGTAAGCAAGTACGTCTTGGTTCTGAAGCAAAGACACTGGCTCAAACATCATCTCTGAACACGAATACATGTGATCTCAGATATTTTTGTCCTTGTCGGGCATCAACATGGAGGTACAGCTTGAGTGCCTAAGGTACAGTGTCAAAGGATATTTGATGACACACCAATCAAAGTCAGAAAGGGTTTATTAACAAATGAAAATGAATCAGAAAGTCGCGCATTCGATTCGTCTGACCTGGCAGCCCGTCAGCAACCCGTGATGGACTGAACTCTGCAAGCGAAGGCAAGGCACAGATATGTGGCAAATCACACGCAGGGCTGCGATGAGCATCACACGACTTCAGAAAGCAAAGGGAGTACACAACACCTGAGTGTGAGATCACAAGAAAGTAACAACACGACCCTCTACGGTAGAAACGGTAGAAACTCTTTGGGTGGGCAAGCTGATCAACAGTTTTCATCTCCGAAACCAAAAAGTCAAAAAGCGCCTTGAAAGGTTATAGATGGACTGTGCCTTTAGCCTTGGTTAGCACCAGCAAGAAAACATGGCTGCAGCGGTGAGTTACGCTAAAGCAGTAATTTGCAATCCACAACAGTGAACTACAGGTCTGGGCACACATTTCCCAGAAAGGTGCATCTCAGTTAATACAAAAATAAATAATAATAAACACAAGCAGTGGTAAAGCCAAATCGTCCAACTTGCATGTTCACCTATCATACACAAAGTAGACCTCTGCATGTTTCCCTGTAATACACAACATAGACACAAAGTAGACTCTTTCTACTGCATGGACATTGATCCATGCAGTAGAAACTGACTGTGGGTCACATTGCCTACAACATGGTAGTGTTTACATCTACAATATGCTGTAGTCATGCACTGTCTGTATTAATGTCATCAGCGCTGGTCTCCAGACAGCTACTGCTGTGTGTGGACAGATGCTAACAACTAATGGTTTTAATTATGTAATTATTCTCAGCTAGTGGTAATTACGATCGGGCACACTGAAGTCCATTGTTGTGTTTTGCTCCCTCTGCCACCTCAAGGAGTGACCCTTTGGGGAGAGGATGTAGCCTAACGGCTAGGACAGTCGATCTCAAATCTGGGGAACAGGGTTCGAGTCTGGGCATTGACGCTCAACATCCTGTGATTCTGGGCAAATCACTTAATCTCCCCGTGCCTAACAAAAATGAATGTGCCCTTGCATAACTGAACTGGTGCTCAAGAAAAGCGCTCGGATAACTGACACCTTTGGGTCAAGTTTGCGCGGTGTAAAACTAGGAGAAAAAAAAAATCAGTTGCGGTCCTGCCACCAAAATAGAGTCCAGCTGAAGCCTGTAGACCACACAAACACACAAAATCAGCTCTGTAAATGAACACAAGGATCAAAATCCACGTGCTGTAGCTGAAGAGACATGGTCACCAACATTAAACTCGTGTAAATTACTCTAAGCTGCATTCCAATCCATCATATGTTGCTCAATATGTCAGTACAAACAGAGACTCACTATAAATTAATAAGTCTTGGCCTCAGTACAAAAGCCAACCTCAACTGATCCACTATGTCTCTTCCAAACAGGCACACAAATAACCCTAACATGAGGGTTCATTGTTGGTCCTCATCTGGAAAGGGGCGCCAAAAAGATGTCTTCGCCTATGTTGCAAAAAACCTTTACATTGGCCGTGCCCTGGACCAATCCCTTTACACCTCCAGTCGTTGTGCTAAAAGTCTCTGAATCTCTTTGCCAATTCTTGGCCCCCGTTTCTTTCGGTCAAGGAATGGGTGTCTGTTCTCCAATACCGTTTGCCATCCACTCAGAGCGCATATTTCAATAGCACAAGCCATCCCCTCCTAAAGGTTCCTAACGTTGACATCTACCTGCCCCCATAGATGCATCGGGCTACTCCTGGACTTGTTCTGAGGTCCCCTGATCCTGAAACTCGTGAAAGAATTGGAAAAAGCAGGAATGAATGGCTCCAGGTCACTGAGGACACACACTCCAATCCAGGGCTCTTCTTTTACAAATCATTGTTGTCAGTGTTGCTACTTCAGTCGTGATCAACTCATGTGCACAGGGACCCCGGCTCCCAGAATGCATCACGTTGTTTGATTAAAATCCAGGGTAGGAGTACTGCATCCCTGGTGACATGGAGTCTTGTGGTGTTATTATCTAATTCCCGTCAGCCCCCCACTCCTGAAGATGCAAGGCTCCAGTCCCTGTGCCAGTCCCATTAACTCGGGCTCTGTGCTGTGAGGCCATGAACGATCCACCTCTAGAGGGCAAAGGGTCTCTTGGCCCCTGGGCCTGCCCACTAAGACCACTGAGACGGTGGGTGAAGGGTTACAACTTTGTGCATTACACATTTGTTGCTGCCTGTAATTTATTAGCTGTCATTCTCTGACTACATTAGCGCCAAGGCTTGATTGGTGCGAGAAGAGCTGTATAATGTACTCACACCTCGCGTGGGCTCAACCACCCATAAAGTGCCGACGCTAGAATAGAACTTGCACCTCTCAGCACCAGCCACAGAACCAGAGAATATTTTCCGTCTCAAAATAGTAAGTAGTGCATCTGGGTCAACGCAGGAGATCTGACATGGATGTCTCCAGGAAGTTAACGGTTCCAGGTCAGGGATACATGCCTGTCAGTTAAAAAATTGCAAACATTTGTGGCAAGAATTTTCAATGCTATTAAGGACACTGAGGAGAGGATTATGGTTCTCATTTCTTTACTACTTAATCACAGCAGCCAATAAGAGAAAAGTTTAAATAACACTACATTACCCATGAATACCAACATGTCACATGATCAATCATAGAGCATAGCAGGGAAGAGGTGTGGCGCCGCGGCCAGGGCGACTGACTCCGGAATCTGGGGATCACGGTTCGATCCCCAGCACCGGCGGCAGATTAGCCCAGCACCATGCGACTCTGGGCAATAGCTTGCTTAATCTTCCCTACGGCCCCCAGCGCTTAGAGACCCTTACGGGTGATTGTTCGCACTTTACAAATGTGGATTATAGCCCTAAATGAGCTCTAACTAAGGTGACAGTGTCCTCTTTCTTTGAATAAATCAAACAGTTAAGTCAGTCCAACCAGGGGAGGAGCCTAGCGCGCAACCAAGATGGCCGCGTAGGTGCGAGGCTCCCGAGGACCTCCGCAACCTCCTACATTTATCCTGAATTCATCCTGCCTCGATTGAGGGGACTGTGTTGGTGAGCCTGAGCTGAGGTGGACCTCGGGTGCCGGAGTGAGCACCGATTGAGGTTTGCGGCCTTCTTCTCGCCGAACCCCGGATTTGCGTTGGGGGGTGACCCAGTGGCAAAGTGAACAACAACGGCGGGCCGGGTCTGGCGAGTCGCGTACCCCGCACTTTCGCTTTCGCTTTCTCGCCGTTTCTGCAAGTGAGATCGCGGAGCCTTTTGTGTTGGTGTGGCCTCGCTGGGGGACCCGGCCTGCCTGCCTGCTGTGGCCCACCCCGCCGATCTGGGGTGGCCCCCCCGGAGCTCGTGGCCCTGATTGCCTGCCCTCTACGGCGTTGCTGGTTCGATTGTGGGACCAGCGGCGATGGCCACGAAACAAGATGGGGATCGGTCAAAGAGCAAGTCGACCCGACGTGGCACCGTCCATCCGGCCAACAGCATGGACCGCTATACCCTCCAGAGGGGATCTCCCGGCGGACCGCACAAGTCCCCTGAGGGCCCTTCTGATGCCCCGGACTTGCCCACGGATCTGACTCTCCACGACGTCATGGGCGCCATTTCCGAGATGAAGGCCTCGGTGGGCCAGCGGTTCGACACCCTGGCACAGAAGATCGATGCGGTCCTTGTAGACGTTGGCCTGGTGAGGGCCGATCTTTCCAAGACCAACGATCGAGTTGACTCTTTGGCCCACACCGCATCGGGCCTTACGACTGAGGTGGTGGCACTACAACTGGAGGTACGCCGGCTAAGTCAGGCGAGCGCACTTATGGATCGGCGCCTCGAGGATTCCGAGAGTCGGGCCCGGAGGAATAACATCCGAATCATCGGAGTACCCGAGGGACGGGAGGAAGCGGCGGCGGATCTGTTTGTGGAGGACCTGATCGCTACCCATCTCCAGCCTCGGGGCCTGAGTAAATTTTTCGCTGTGGAGAGGGCCCACAGGGTTCCCGGGGGAAGGCCGAAGGTCGGAGCCCCTCCGCGACCTCTCATTGCCCGGATTTTTAACTTTCGGGACAGAGACGCTATCCTGCAAGCTTCCAGACTACATGGGCCGGTTAAGTTGAACAATATGGAGGTGAACTTTTACCCTGATTTCACCCAAGCGGTCCAGAAGCAAAGACTGAGCTTCCTCGGCGTTAAACGCCGACTCCGGGACCTGAACTTAAAGTACGCCATGCTCTTCCCGGCCAAGCTGCGAGTGGAGGTGGATGGTCGCACGCACTTTTTTGATCGTCCCGAAGCGGCCGGGGACTGGCTGGACACTCTGTCTGGGGATCGTGATCGAGATGGCGGGGGGGGGGGGCGGCGGGAGGAGGCGGCCCACTGGATCGGGACTGAGGGGTCAATATTGGGCCTCACTCTGGACGAATACGATGCTACTTTCGATCAAGCGTCTGTCTTTGTACATTCCCCTCCCATGGAGGTTGTGTGGGGTCTAGAAGGGGTACTCTTTCCTCCTCTAGGGGGTCTAGCTAGTTTCTTTTTATAGGGGCGACAGGCACACTGCAAGTTGGGGGGGCTGTCTGGGCTCATGCAGGGGTGCAGGGTGGGGGGAGTTTTGTTGGAATGGGTGGGTTGGGGTGGGGTGTTGTTCGTTTACACCACAAGGCAAACGTATCTTTGTGTTATTCCTACAGTGCTCTCTGGGGGACGAGTGATGACTTCTGTTTATGATGGGGGGTAGGGGACTGAGTTTGTTGTCCTGGAATGTTAATGGACTGGGGGACAGGATAAAACGAGGTGTGGTCCTGCAGTGCTTGAAGCGAACTTCGCCCGATATAGTTTTTCTGCAGGAGACGCACCTCATTGGCAACTCCTTTTGCGCTATGAATCGACGGGGCTACCGCCTTGTGGCCCATGCGGGCTTCACGTCCGGTTCAAGGGGTGTGGGCATTATGGTTAAAAACTCGCTCCCGTTGGAGATTGATGAGGTGCGCCATGACGATAGGGGACGTTACACGGTTTTGGTGGGCAGACTGGAGGGCAGAGTCGTCGTTTTTGTGTCAGTATATGTCCCACCGGGGCTGCAGACGACCACCTTTGCGGACCTGGGGCACCTCCTCCTTGGCCTTCCGGAGGGGATTCTAGTGGTGGGGGGGGATTTTAATGCTGTAATTTCCGGAACTGTGGATCGTCACCCCCCTAGGGATCTCCCCCGGGCCCAAGAGTGGTTATCTGGCCTCTTGGATACCCTGGGGCTGGTGGATTGTTGGCGACTAAAACATCCCACGCAGCTACAGTACACCTTCCATTCAGGGGCCCATGGTAGTCTCTCACGGCTAGATTATGTCCTGGTCCCAGCGGCTTATGTAGGGAGGGTGGGAGAAGTGCGCCATTTGGCACGGGGTATTTCGGACCACTCCCCGCTCTTGTTGCACTTTGATGTTTTGCCGAGGGGAGAGGGTAGAGTGGCCCCGATCAATCCCTGGTACCTGCGTGACCCCACCATTCGCGCAGAGCTGATTAAATCCTTTAAGCGCTATTTTGACGAGAATGTGGGGTCTGTGTCATCGGCGGTCTCACTGTGGGAGGCGTTCAAGACAGTACTCCGAGGAGAAGCCCTGTCCCTTATTTCCCACTCCCGGAGGCGCGAGCGGGAGGAGGTGACCCGTGTGGAAGCTGAGATAACCGAGTTGGAGGGGGATCTAGAACGTGGGGTGACGGAGGATAAATTACATGTTCTCCAACTCAAGCAAGCGGCCTATAAGGCCCTCGTCACGGAGGCGGCCAGGGGCCTCAGTAGAGAGCAACAGGGGAGACTGTATGATGTGGGTGATAAGGCTGGTAAATTGATTGCGTGGCTGGATAAAAAAGAGAGAGCGAGTCGTGTTGTCCCGTTGATTGAGAAACCGAATGGTGTGTGTGTCACTGAACCGGAGGAAATTGTCTCCTGCTTCGCGGACTATTTCCGTGGGGTATATTCCCCAGTGTCTTCCCGCTCTGAAGAGGATTCCCATGCCCTGCTCAGAGATATCGCGCTGCCTTCCCTTTCTGAGGAGGACAGAGTGTTGTTGGACGCCGCTCCAACCTCCGAAGAAATTGCCCTCGCCATACGCTCGGTCGCTTCCGGCAAGGCCATGGGTCCTAATGGTCTTCCCATCGAGTTGTATAAGCTGCGACCGGATACGCTGGCGCCGCATCTCCGTGCTATGTTCCTTGCGGCCCACTCGGTGGGTTCCCTCTCGCTAGACCAGCGTCTGGCTACCATCGTGGTTATCCACAAGGAGGGGAGGCCACGGGACCGGGTCACATCCTATCGACCCATTTCGTTATTGAATGCGGAGCCCAAAATTCTCGCCAAGGTTCTGGCCAATCGGCTGGTCGGCGTGGTGTGTGACTTGGTCCACCAGGACCAGTCCGGCTTTATTCCCCACCGTAACACAGCGCTTAACCTGCGGCGTTTGCATGGGGTGCTCGCACGTGTCCCGTTCATACGGGAGCCGGCCATCTTGGCATCCTTGGACGCCACTATGGCGTTTGACACACTTGAATGGCCATATATTTGGGCGACGCTCGCGAAATTTGGGTTTGGCCCAGGGTTTATCAGCTGGGTTAAATTGTTGTACTCTGGCCCACTGGCGCAGGTGGTTGTGAACGGTAGAGTGTCTGCTCCGTTTGAGTTGGGCAGGGGCACGCGGCAGGGCTGCCCGTTATCGCCGCTTCTTTTTGCGCTTGCCCTGGAGCCCCTGGCGGAGTGGCTGCGGTGGGAACCTTCTATTCGTGGTCTCCGCTGGACCCCCGAGTATGAGGACCGCGTGTCTCTATATGCTGACGATATTCTCCTGTACCTGGCTTCCCCACGTAAATCACTGATAGTACTGGTTGATGTATTGCACTCATTTGGTCGTAACTCCGGCCTTGTCATCAACTGGGCTAAATCGTGCGTGTATGTTCTCTCTGGTGAGGCTCCTATCCTTCCGCGGGGCTGTCCTATCCAGATCGCCCCGCAGGGATTTAGGTACCTGGGTATCTTCATCACCCTAGACGCGGAGGCCCGGTATGGTCGAAACCTGCTGCCCCCCCTCCAGCGCCTGAAGGAGGATGTCGCGCGTTGGCGGCGTTTGCCGCTCTCGCCGCTCGGCCGGGCGGCATTGTTTAAGATGATGTCGCTGCCGCGTTTCCTGTACGCTCTGCAGAATACAATGGACGCGTTCTACTGTGTGTATCTTATGCTCCTCTTGTTTGCTAGCGGCCGGCCTGAAGGTTGTAGGCCCATCTTTGTATATTCTTTGAACTTTGTAATAAACGGTTTAAAAAAAAAAAAAAAAGTCAGTCCAACCAAACAACTTGATAACGACGATCCAACTTCCAGCAGAGAATCTCCTCCTGAGGAACCAACTTGGGGTCCAACGGGACCCAACTCTCAGTGTTGTGTTTGGACAAAACGAAGCCCACTAACTGCTTGGCATAAGGTAGGCCTTTTTCCTTGCTCCTTGCAAACTGCAGAGTGTGTACATCATAAACCTCTGATTCATCACGCTTTACTTACTATCTGCACCTGAAATCAAAGAAGGAAAGACCATAATACTGGTCTCAATACATATGTCATCCACCATGACAATAAAAAAAGGGAAGGGAGAATATAAGAGAAAATGTATGCAGTACATTAATGCAATGTAAACACATTAACTTGGGTGGGATAATCCTTGCCTCCGTATCCTTAATAGAAGTGAAAATTCTTGTCATGAATGCTTGCAAATTTGTAATTCTATGTCAGGACAGGAGGCTCCGATTATGCTTGTTCAAAGCTTAGCCACCACTACAGAAGCCACATCAACAATAGATTTGTAATAAAATGATTTAAAAGTGGTCTCTGTTGACCAATCATCCGCATTCATGATATCAGCAAGCCTGACCCCCAAGGCAAAAGACTTTGAGGCCATAGCCCCCTGAGGCGAGTGGGCTCCTAATTTAGACACATCAATGCCTGCTTCACCCATGAGCCAACGCTCCCATCTCGACAGGGTGGCTGGGGTCACTTGGCGGAAGGGTTTTTATAGTGCAATCAATAGTTGACCTCTCATGTCTGAACAAAATTCAGCAGTACTCACCTCATACCCTTTTGTCAAAATTGATTTTATTGTTATTAAACAACAGACACGAACAAAAATAACCAAAGAAGGGAGAAGACATGCGACAATTCCGCCATAATTCCGACGCAGGGGAGTTGCATAAGATGAGGGGGGGCCACTATGCCTTGCAAAGGTGCTGTTGTCCGGCCCAGCAGGGTAGTCGCGCTAAAGACGATATGCGTGGCCGAGGCCAGTCCGCCGAATCGGATGCATTACAGGTGGGCAAAGTCCGCCCTACTAACAAGTACACCTACAGGTGGACCGCCAGGGCCGGCTCATCCAAGTTCCGTATCCCGGGCCCGCCCCTCTCAGATTCCGGGCTGGCACAATAATCATTCAAACCAAAGAAAAAACAACCAGGGAAACTCCCCCTCACCCTCTAACAGCCCCCCCTCCCCCCACCCTCCAGTGGTGGAAACACGCATTCACACATACCGTTGTTAGTTTCTTGCGGTATTCACACTTGAAATAGATGTAGGGCTCTAATCGACGGAGGACACACTGCCGCTGGTAGCCCCCGAGAAAGGAAGCGCACTAAGGGCCCCCAGCGGAAAACAACGTTCTTAAAATCACCCAAAAATACGTCCGCCATGCGCTCCATGCTCAACAACTTCCACAACCTTGCATGCCAGAGCGAGATCGCTGGGGCCTCCCTCTTTTTCCAGGCCGCTGCCAAAGTAATTTTAGCCGCCCCAGTACAGAGCCAACAGATTTTTTGGTCCGCTCGGGTCTGATGCTCTAGAAGCGGGTCTCGAAGGCCCAACAGTACGTGTTCCAAGGAGTCCGCGATAGGGTACCCCAGGATGTCTTTAATATGGGCCAGGATCTCCTCCCAATAAGGGCGGATAATCGGGCAGTCCCACCAGATGTGGCGGAAGTCCCCCAACAACCCAAAGCCTCTCCAACATCTATCCGAGGTGTTCGGGAAGATGTGATGGAGCTTGGCAGGGGGGAGATACCAGTCCATCATGGTTTTAACATGCGCCTCCCGCAGTTCCAACGAATGATTGTGTCTGGCCAAATCGCGCCATAGGTGGGACCACTCCTCGTCCGTGATGCCACGACCAAGAAGATCCTCCCAGTGGCCCATATACCGTGGCCTAGGTGTGGCAGCCGTGGCAAGGAAGTAGTTATAGATGAAGGAGATAGCTCCACGCATGGCCGAGGTGCGGGAGAGAAAGGCCTCAAAGGGGGTAGGCGGTCGGGTCGCCGCCTCCCGTACTGACGGGGATAAGGCCCAGTGTAGCAACTGTTTGTGGTGGAACCTTTCTGTTTCAGCAATCCCGTAGTCCCGCCCACAATTCGAGAAAGTCAGCGGGGCGGAGCCGTGGAACAAATGCGTGAGGGCCAAGCAGCCTCCCTTTCTCCAAGCGTCAAAGGGCCCCTCTGTAAGCGCGGGTGGAAAGGCCGGATTGAAGTGTATGGGAGTGAAGGGCGATGGGAAGGTGGTCCACCGCTCATCCCCGGAGACCGCGTCCCAAACCTTAAGGGTGGTGCCGGTAGGGGTGCTAAGATAAGCATTCTTGGGCCTATCCCCCTTAGGTTTCCAAACAAGGTCCCAGATCGTGCGGCCCGCCACACTCCTCTCCATGTGCAGCCAATGCTTTTCCGAAAGTGGCTGGGTCCACTCCACCAGGACTCTCAACTGCGCCGCCTTGTAGTAGAGCTGCATATCAGGGAGACCCATCCCTCCCTCCGCTCGAGACCGCCGAAGAGTGGCAAAGGAAAAGCGGGCCCGGCCCCCCTGCCACACAAAGCGCAGCATGAGCGTCCGTATAAGACAATGGGTAGGGCCTGAAAGAGGTATAAGAGCTTCGGGAGGAGCGTCATCTTGATCGAATGGATCCTGCCCATCCAGGAGATAAATACCGGCTTCCAGCGTTGCAGCTCCGCTTGAATAGTTGCCAAGAGCGGGGGGAAGGTAGCCGCGTATAGCTTGCCCACTGTGGGAGTCAAGCGGACCCCCAGATACATCAGCGAGGAGTGAGACCATGGCAGGGGCGAGAGCGGGCGAAGCCGTTCCACCTCCGCCGAGGAGAGTGTAAGGTTGAGGATATACGATTTGCTGTAGTTGACCCGAAACCCCGCCACGTCCTCAAGGTGCGCCAGGACAGTCTGCACATGAGGAAGAGAGCGCGCCGGATCCGCAAGGGAGAGGAGGACGTCGTCCGCGAACAAGGTGATCTTATGTTGCTCCCCCGTGAAGGGCAACCCCCGAATGTCTGGGTGTTACCGGATCGCCACTGTGAGAGGCTCGATACTCAGGGCAAACAGCAAAGGGGAGAGAGGACAACCCTGTCGCGTTCCCCGCGAGTGCGAGAAGAAGGGGTATAGGTGCCCATTCACCGCGACCCTAGACCGGGGGCTGCTATAGTTGGCGTGAAGCATGGTCACAAACCTGTCCGAGAAACCAAAGGCCTGAAGAGTGCGGAACAGGAACCCCCAATCCACCCGATCAAACGCCTTCTCGGCATCCAGCCCCAGCAACACTGCCGGGATACGAAACCGGTTGGCTTTCTCAATAAGGTGGACCACCCTTCTGATGTTGTCATGGGTCTGCCTCCCCTTAATGAAGCCGGACTGATCCGAATGGATCAGTGTCGGCATCAGATCCTGCATGCGCGACGCCAAGATAGAAGAGTAGAGTTTAGCATCGAGGTTAAGGAGGGCTATCGGTCGGAATGATGAACAAGCAGAGGGGTCCTTTCCCGGTTTGGGGATCACTGAGATAACCGCCTCCGCCATGGAGTCTGAGGACATTCTCGCCCGGGCCATTTCATTAAACAGGCGAACCAGAAACTCACTAAGTTCCACCGCAAAAGTCTGGTAGAAAAGGGCCGTGAACCCGTCTGCGCCAGGCGCCTTGCGGGGCTTCAAAGACTTGATGGCGTCCAGCACTTCCTCGCTAGTGATGGGGGCAGATAGCAGGTCGTTCCATGCGGGCGAGACGCGAGGGAGCGGGAGAGCGCGTAGGTAGTCCTCCTGGGCAGTGGGGTCCAAGTTGTCCCCGGAGTATAGTGCGGCGTAGAAGTCCCCGAAGAGTGCTGCTTTGGTTGCATCATCGTGTTGCAGCAAGCCAGCGGCATCCCTTATGCCCCCTATGTACTCCCTCTCCCGTTTGTGGCGTAGCTGACGGGCCAAGTGTCTCCCCACCTTATTCCCCTGGGAGTAAGAGAGATGGCGGAGCTTCAAAAGGGTGAATTCAGCCCTGTTGTTGTAGTGGGCCCGAAGCTTGCCCCTGACAGCCGCAAGTGAGCGCAGTGTCAGTCTGGACGGATTGGTTTTACGCGCCTGTTCCAGTGTCGCAAGCTCCCCCTCCAGCGCCTCCCGTCCGTTCTCCGCAGCCGATTAAGTGCTGCGTTGAGGGCCAAGCAGCTCCCACGGATCGACGCCTTGAAGGTGTCCCAGGTAGTGAAAACCGATGTTTCCCGCACCGGGTTAAGCTGAAAGAATTCCCGGAACGCCTTGCGGAGGTCGTTACAAGAAGACTCATCCCGCACCACGGACGCCGGGAAAAACCGTCTGCGCGGCGCAGACCCCTCAGGAGCCCACTGGAAGCCCAGCGCCAGTAAGCTATGATCAGAAACAGAGAGGGGAAATATCTTCGCGTCTCTCAGGGACCCCCGTAGGGATTGGCTATAGAAAACATGATCCAGGCGGGAGTACGAGTTGTGCACGTGGGAAAAAAAGGTGTAATCCCGGGAGAGGGGGTGTAGAGAACGCCACCCGTCCCGCAGACCAAGCTCCTCGAATCGCCGTCGGGTCTCCTCAGAGAAGAGGCCGGCCTCAGCCCTCCGCTGATAAGAACAGTCCAAGTCCCTGTCCCAGACCAAATTGAAATCACCCATCAGAAGGAGGGCGCCCTCCACAAAGTCTTCTACCGAACGCAGCAGTTCCAGGAGGAACCGGTTTTGCCCAGCATTGGGTGCATACACCACTATGAACGTGCAAGTTCTGCCAAGGAGCACTCCCTTCACAACAAGCCATCTGCCCTCCTTATCGCTGCGGACCCCCATCGGTTGGAACTGAAGAGTCGAACGGAACATAAGGGCTACTCCCCTGTGCTTGGACCCCGCCGAGGACCTATAGATAAGAGGGAATTGCCTATGCTTGAGACGGGACTCGTGGCTCCGGGCCAGGTGCGTCTCCTGGAGTCCCACCCCATCCAGGTGGTGGTCTAGGATGTAGTTCCAGACCTTCTGGCGTTTCTGTGGCGAGTTCAGCCCCTTCACATTCCAGGTACCTAAGGTAACAGGCGTTCTATCACACTTCCCCCTCCTGTCTCCGCCAGCCCTCCCCCCACTCTTCCCAACAACCCCACGCCCCCACCAGCACGACCCACCCTCCCTCTCCGAGATCGGGCCAGCTGCGCCCCTCGGGGCCATCGCTCATGGAGCATAACCCCGGAAATTATCGGAACACACCCCGCATTGTCATACGGCTCATCGGGCCCATCAGCCAGTAATTGCCCCACACCTGGACATGGCAACAAGCCCAAAGACCCAGTCCAATTCCGCCCCCGACTCCCTCGTCTGCAGCCGAGCAGTGCACCGTCAGTCATTCCAGGACCTCTCTCCATACCCCACCCAACAGACATCCCTCACAGCGCTCGCACACACTCACCCTGGCCTCCACCACTGGACCCTCCCACCCCCAAACCCCACCCACCCACCCCCCCTCCCCTCCCTCACCCCGGGAACCCCTCCATCCAGGGACCCACCACAAAAAAACCAAAATAACCTGAGTATCCAACAACCCCAAAGACGGGACCACTGTGGTTATCCCCCAAGTCCCTGAGGCAGTGTCACCGCCCCCATCCCTTCAGTGAACAGGACCAGGGTGTCTCCTCACAAAGTACATCAATACCCAGTGGTACCTGAAAGGAGGACGGCCCTCCGGCGCCGATCAAACTGAGGTCCCCCGGGTGGCTAGGCAGCAGAAGAAGAGTCCTGCACGGCTGCCTCCGTCACGTTCACCACCGAGGCCACCGCTGCGTCCCTCTCCTGTACGCTGGTCTCAGGGTCCGGCCGGCTCGGGGCAGCCGGGCGCCCCACTCGTTGCCAAGGGAAGGAGCGCCGACGTAGCCTCACAGGCGAGCCTCCATCTCCCAGCGAGGGGGAGCCGTCATCCAAACCAAGGAGGTCCTTGGCAGCCTGCAGAGAGTGGACCTGAACCAACCTGTTTTGCCATCGAAAAATCAGCCGAAACGGATGCCCCCACGAGTAGGCGATGCTCTGACTTTGCAAGAAGGATGTTACGGGACGAAAGTCACGTCGTTTCTGCAGCGTCGACGCCGCCAGATCTTGAAATAGCTGGGGACGGTGGTCCCGATAAAGCAGTGATGTAATCCCTCTCGCCTTCCGGAGTATTCGTTCTTTAGGCTGATAGTCGTGGACACAGACCAAAATGTCCGGGGGAGGAGCCCCTGTCCCTCTTGGCAACCCCACTCGGTGCACTCTGTCCATCCGCACTTCACGGACGTCATCCTCTCCCAAAATCTGCAGAAACAGGCCCTCCACATAGCCCCGCAGGTCCCCAGCCTCTCCGTCCCAGGGCACCGAGCGTATGCGGATATTGTTCCGTCGGGACCGGTTTTCTAAGTCCTCCGCATGGGCCTGGAGGTCCAAATTCTGTTCCGTGAGCCGGAGAACATCTTGCTGAAGCTGATGGACATCGCCAGCGAGCCCCAAGTCGGGCTCCTCCAGGGTTGCCACCCTCTCTCCAATACCATCCACATCTCGTCGTACCTCCCGGAGGTCAGAAGCCAACTGGGAGCGGAGGCTAGTGATGTCCTCCTTGATAGCATTAAACAGGTCCAGCATAAAGGCCTTGGTGACAGGCGCATCATCGTCAGGTGGCTTAGAGGAGGCACCAGCGCCAGGCGGCGTCGAGGGCGCAGCCCCCCACTGCAAACCTTCCCGTCTGGTTTTGCCCCCACGGGTCTTACCAGACATCGTATCGTAGACAAGGTAGTTCGGTGCCACCCACTGGCAGGTCGTGTGTCCCCACCACCGGAACCGCTGCAGCACGTGCCACCTCAGTCCGAGGAGGGTAGTCTCCGGCCACGGCCACTCCGCAGTTCGTGCCCAGCGTGGGGGGTAATCAGGCTCGCCCGGCTCCCAGTCGTAGGCCGAAACTCCCAGCACCAGAGCCGCTCTACCGCACCCCCGGCCACCAGGCGACCCCCCGATCGGCCCCACGTCTTCGGGCCCCCGGCCACTCTTCGCCACTCAGGGCTCACCACCGGGAAAGTCGCGGGGCGATGGCCCCCTCAAAAGTCACCAGGAGGAGCCCCCGGAGATATCGCCTATACCTCGGGCCCCAGCCCGAGCCTGCCGGGTCCTCACGGAGCGCGCCTGGGTCCGGGCGCCAGCTCTACAGTCCTCGGCACCTCTGATAGTCTGACCGGGCCAGAACAGGCCCTCTAGCCTCACTAAGGCGGAGCGCGTGCCAGCTCCCACGCCTCAGGGCCTCCCAGGACAGTCTCCGCCGCTTTGAAAAGCCCCGGGGAGTCGAACACCCCCCCGCTGGCTGGTCCGGTCCTGGGCCGACTCCGGTGCCACCGTTCCTCGGTTCGGCGGGTTCCTCAGGCTACGCCCCTCTCACCTGGGCGGGGATCCATGCCTTCCCGGAGCCCACAGCTGTAATCCCTCATGGGTAAGGCGCTCCGGCTCCGCCTGCTCGGTGGTCGCGTCTCCTTGCCGCCGCCAGTGTACGCTCCACCCACGCCGGACAGCCGAGTTCAGCAGCGTCGGCCTCGCGACGCAGGCGAGGTCCCGGCTCCTCCTTCGCCAGCCGCCCCACAGGCCTCCGATGTTACGGGACCGCCAGCGCCTCGGGGGAAGCTGCAGGCGACACCAGATTGTCCCTGCCGCCACCGGACATCAAGCGCTACCGCTGCCGGGTCTTGGAGGTCCCCGGGAGGCCGCTCGTACAAAGCTAAGCTGGTTCGGCGCCGGAGGGACCTAGGAGAGCGTCCTACTCCGCCGCCATCTTGACTCCACCCCCTCATACGCTTTTAGACATCGCACAACACACAGCTTAGGGTTATCCAGAAAAGCTGGATATGATACGAGGTATTGCATTTAGTTTGTTTTGTAATGGAAAAAGTAACCCCTTTTTGGGGAAAACTTGCGTCCCGCTTAATCCAAAGCGTGGACATTTGACACTCTTTTACATGAAATAAGACACAGCAACATGGTCAATTTGGCCGATAACTGTTTCCTCGATAAATACTTATTGGAAGGCCATGATTCTAGAAATGTTAAAACAATGAACACGTCCCAAAAAAGAGAGTACTTAGGGCAAGGGGGTCTGCCCATCCATATAGATAGATGCACACCAAGTGATGTTCTCCCACCGGTTTACCATCCACCGGATCGTGGCCTGCCAAGATGGCCGACCGGAAATTATTTACAGTTCTATAAGCCATTTCTGAAGAAGCGATGGAGGATAAAAAGTTGAGAACTAAAGAAAAGTGTGCATTACGGGATTGACTTCCCGTTCACTTGAAGGAAGTGACCCAATTAGGGTCACCGGGTCACTCACGACCACCTCTCAGCCTTCCATACCAATTGAAGAGTCAGTCAGTCAGTAGAGAATACAAACCAGTAATTTGTTTATTCAAACTACAAAGTACACTCAAAGCGGAGCCCTGTCTGCCCAAACACTAGGAGTGCTGCAGAGAGACTAAAGTCTACAAGCATAGAGATACATTTAGTACATTTCGTAACTGGGCTAGAACACTCCCATAGTGGAATTTTCCAGGTAGGTGCTGGGAAGAAATACAGACGAGAGAGGAAAGAAAAAAAACCAATCTCAGTACTCGTATCTTACAAAGTTACAGAGTCCAAGGCCACTGCAAGCGGGCCCATCTTCAGACTAGTGGGAGAAGGCCCATATCTTATGAGAAAGTATGCACTAATAAGAACAGTACATTCATTAGTGTAGCAAAACTCAGCTCCGAAGAAAAATAACTCCGTTACGGTTGTTTCTCGGAAGATAGGTTTCGATTATGATACAAAATGGCACCCAGACACAAAATGGCGCATCGAATGCTAACTTACACAAAGCAATGCGAAAACATGGTTTTTAGTTCAACAGACCCTCCTTTTAGAATGAGCTAAGTAATTTTGTGCAATAAGGAAAAAGGACATGAATCAACGAATCATGAATACATATCTAAGAGCACTCCATATTTTCAGTTTCGGGAAGAGGAATAGTAAGGAGGGAAGAAGTCTCGAAGATACCCTCATCTATCTGCATGAGGTCTTCGATTTCCTTTTGAATCATAATTGTTGCATTGGTACCATGAATTGACATTCTCTTAGGAGCAAGAAGTCTGGTACAATAGGAGCAACATAAGGGGAGACACTGGATTAAAACACAACAAACTATCAGAATTACAATGAAATAAATCACCTTTACAAGAATCCATCCCACCCACCAAAGAGTGACCAACTCCAATTCCCGCTCTCCATTCCTTTAACATTTTTCAGGATATCCACAATGTGCTGGGTAATGTTCTTTTCCATATTAGTGATCCTGACTACACACTGGTCTCCTATAGTCGACCTCCAATAGAAAATAGGCAAAAAAAACAATGAAATGCAGAATGGAGCAGCCAGGGCCAAGTGCAGCACACTTCAACAACCCCCTCAACAACCCCCTCAAGCCACCCAACATCCAGGATGACAGCCTGGATGCCTCGCTGGACCAGCGCCTGGAGCCTGGATGCCTCGCTGGACCTGAATCTGGAGCCTGGATGACTCGCTGGACCTGCGTCTGGAGCCTGGATGCCTCGCTGGACCTGCGTCTGGAGCCTGGATGCCTTGCTGGACCTACGTCTGGAGCCTGGATGCCTGGCTGGACCTGCATCTGGAGCCTGGAGAGGGATGCGGAGGAGCTGTGGAGTCGATGAGCCTTGGCGGTAGACATTGAGGCACGGCGACCGCCCATACCTGGTGATGAAGTCTGGCAGGTCACAATGAGACACTTTGCTTACCTGTGTGAGAAGACCGCCTCGATCCCCTGTGAATGGTAGAGGGGCTCCGTGCACCAACGTAAGGAGGTCTGCATCGCATACTACGATCCACCACTACACCGGGGTGCATGGAGGGGATTACCAACAGTGGGTGATGCCTCTCTGCATCACAGGCCGGATGATGTTGCGCTGGCCGTTTCCCACATCCCAGCTGTCCAGTCCCCCCGCATCACTTCTGAATGGTGGCCGCTGTGCTGCCATGCGCAGTGGTCATACCACTGGTGTCCCAAAGGTATATATGAAGTTACAACACATACCATTACATTGCACTCCATTACAAAGTATACTAATACTAGGCATATTGCAACAGTAGGGAAGGTGTTGGATAGCGGAGATGTAAATAGTACTATTCCCACTTCAGTGAGTGTAACCCTAAAACTAACCCTCGCACCCCAAAGCAAACCCTGAAACCTAAAATTCATCTTTGAGCCCCCAAAACACACCCTAAAAATCATATTTGACCCAAATGCACACCCCAATTTTCATAACTGAACCCAAAATACACCCCAAATTTCAAATTTTACCCCATAATACACCCCAAATTTCATCTCCGACACCTGAAACCCATACCAACCCTAAAACTTAAAAATATCCCAGTACTGACCTGACAATGCACTGTTATTGAATGCGATGTAAATGCACCTGCGTTCTTGGGGTTGCATTGTAATGGCATTACGATGTAATACCTGCATTGGAATGGACGTCTTCCGTGCCAAAAGCAAGCCATAGGCAAGCCCGTCTGCGCCCGTCTGCCTCTGGAACGCGCTCAGCACCAAGCACCCTTCCTCTCGGACACTCCACCGCTACAATGCAAGCACCCTCCTCGCCATCAACTCTGTACGCCACATCACCTGGCAGGACCAACCTCTGTTCCGGACTGGACATCGCCATTTCCATCAATGATGGCTACTAAATCACCCGCAAGGACCACACCCGACCGTCCAGGAGGAGGCATTGCCATCACCTATAGCAGCACACTCCGACTGACCACGCACTCTAATGACCCAATGGTGACCATGGAACACCTCTACTTCCAGATTCAGACCAACCCCAAGCCCATCCTCTGCGCACCCTCATCTGCAGGCCCCCCGGGCCATGGAACCCCATTCTCCGATACCATTGTAGACCTCATTGCACCCCAGGCTCTCCCATCCACCGACGACAACCTACTTGGTGAACTCAAGTTCCAACTGGATAACCCCAATGACCAGAACACCACCCCATTTGGGGAAGCTCCCCAACATCAGTTCACGCAGCTAGTCACCGCAGCAAGCCACATAGCAGGACACAAGTTCGAGCACGTCTCCTCCGCCAGTGGGAACTTCAACTACAGCCACACTACCGGACTCTCTTGGACCGACCATCATTGTATACATCACGTCTTCACCATGCCCACCGTGCACTACCGCAATCATCGCTTCCCCGACCAGCTGGGTCAAGGCCACTGAAGAACATCTTGTGAGCTCCCTCAGCACCACCACTCTGCCAATGCTTACAGATGATAACACTGCAGAGCACAACCGCCACCAATGGATCTCCAACTACGCCGACCCCCTGGCACCCCTCAAGAATGGCACTGCATCAGTACTTTACGCCTACCTGATGGCAGGCGTAAGGGTGACGCGGTGCCACAGGGATAGGCTTACCCCATGCATTGCTGGAGTTGCGTCATGGTTGTGACACGACTGCAGCAATGCGTGACTTTAGCGCCGACAGAAGTGTGAGGATTCTAGATATATCTGTCATTACTTGCGTCATGGAGCGCTGTCCAGTGAATACAGCGCATCCATGGTGTCGCAAGAAGGGGGTAGTGAAAAGTGTTGCAATGCTGTCTTGTCGCAGCGCTGCAACACTTTTCATGACTGAGGCCCAGGAATGCACACTATTTTATTGATGGTGCGCATTCCTGCCCTGTAGTTTTGTTGCAGGGCAGCGCAGCAACATTGCTTACAGTGCTGTCCAGCACCAAAACCTGCTGAAAGAGGCCCCAAGTGTTATCTCCATTTTTAAGACCAGCTATTTTCTGGTTTTAAAAACTGCCTCTAACTGCAGTTAGCAGCAGTTTTTTTGGTCCTCCAAAGTTCAGGAATCCACTTGTAAATATCGCAAACCGGGGTTAGAGGCCGTTTTTGCATGGGAATGCCTCCCTTGCATGTCATTATCGCTAACAGAAGTGGCAATCTTTAGAATGGACATTTTCACAGGAAAACTGCCAATAACAGAGGTTAGCGGCAGCTTGGACATAAGGCGATAAAAATCTTGCAGCAAAACTGTCGGAAAAGTGCCGCTAAGGCGGCGTGAACTCTTTGCACATATGCCCCATGGTGTTCTTAAATAGTATTACTCCAGAACAGTTAACATATAAAAATGTGTCAGTACTATTAATTATTGGGCAACATGCAGGGTAATATCCAGCCTTTTGAGTAACAGTCAAATCTTGGTAATGCCAGCCCACCAGGGTGATATTCTGCTCTTCCATATACATGTTATCACAATAAGTGGTTATACAGGTATGGGCAAGGATATCCCATACCAAACTCCCCCCTTACCTCTATGAAGTGGGTGGACGAGTATACATGTAATTAACAAGTGACAATGGGTATGCAGTCCATAAACTTGTAACGGATTCAATAGGATAACAAGCTATACCTGTCCCAAAAAATCTTTTGTGCATGTTCAAAAATACATTACTCTGGGTTGTCCTTTTTGTGCAAATTGGAGAAATGTCCTTATTCTCAACATTTGATGGGGCAATCTGATCTCGTTCAAGCACCCAGGAGACCCCACCTAAAATCAATAACAGTAACATCACAAAAATAGTACACAGCATTTTTCTTTTAGTTGACCAAAATACCAGTGTATGAACAGGGGAAATCACTGGCTGCTCTTCCTCAGCAACCATTCTGCCAAAAGGATGCATAACGAATGATAAAACAAAGAGGCAGAATGCCAGCAAAAGGAATACGCAAGTTCCCAGTGTCTGTCAGAGCCTCACTGGTACAGGCTCCTATTGTTCATCAAAACGTTAGCGCTCTTGAGCACCGGCGATTGAGCTTGCTCTGTCCTAAGCTCGGGTTCCCACGTCGATCAGGATAAGGCACCCCCAAAGAAATACCATTAATATATCCTGTCCAATGTTCAAACAGTGCCCAAATCTCACATCGCCCTAAACAAACTCAGTTGGTACTGTAGCAAAGTACACCCTAACTTATACAGTCCATCCCTAATTAATCAGACTTCTCCTTTGGTGCACTGTTTTTCAACCAGGGGCACAAATTGTACCTAGTGACTCCAGGCACAGAAGGGTCAACAAAATGAGGTTCCCGAATTGCTTGTATTTCTGGAGGAACCGCTGTATTCAACATTTCCATCAATTTCCTCATCTGATTTGGTACAGGTCAACCTCGCATCACTAAAGGGGACAAACCGGGGCATTACCTCGCAATCAGAGTCCCCAACTCCATCCCTTGCCCATTGATCATAGGGCAGAGGAAGAGGGGCCTTGCGACAGTGGTTTGCGTGCACCCAGTTCTTCCGGCCGGCGACTTTAACAGCAGTTCGTGTAGACAAGAGGACCTGTTCCGGTCCCTTCCATCACGGCTCCAAATTCTTTTTCCGCTGGAAGTTGGCTATTAAAGGATGTAGTCGCCGGGCTGGATGTTGTGCCCAGGCCCCTCTGGTGCAACTGGCAAAGCATACCAGATCTGTTGGTGAATAGAACACAAACTTTCAGTTAACTGACATAAGTAATCAATTAACAAGGGGTAATCAATATCGGAAAACTGTTGAGGATGTGGGACGCCCCAGAAATTCGCCGGGCGTCCAAACATGACCTCAAACGGTGACAATCCTGTCCTAGAATGTGCTCTAGTTCTGGTATATTAAAGAGCTAGTGGTGAAGCATCTGGCCACTGTAACCCTGTAGTCTTCTGAATCTTGGCCTTTTTCAGTTTTAGAGTACCATTGTACTTCTCAACCAAACTGCAGGTACTTTGCAGCATGAAACTTCTGTTTTATGTGCAAACCATCACAAATTAACTGAATAACCTTGGCATTGAAATGACTTCCGTTATCACTCCAAATCAAACAGGGCGAGCCAAAACGAGGAAAGAACTCCTTCAGGAGTACCTTTGAAGTCGTAACGGCTGTATTAGCTTTAGTGGGATAAGCCTCAACCCATTTACTGAAGCGCAAACAACCACCAAAACATACTTCAAATTATTGCACCTCTCCAGTTCGATGTAATCCATCTGGAGAACCTCAAAAGGAAAAGTAGGTGGTGCAAAATTACCTGGCGGTGTAGGGGTACCTTTACCAGGATTGTGCATCATGCACACCATACAATACTTCACTAAATGTGCAACAGTTTTCAAAATGTTATCATTCTGCCATACAGGGTCTAGTAACTTGCAAATACCCTTACCACTAATTTGGGCTGGACCATGGGTCATTAAGACCACAGGAAGAACATACGCATCTGCTAACATCCGTCTCTGTTTCTCTGACTTGTCAATCCAACAACCCTCATCATTCAATTGTGCTGTACTTTCTTGCCAAGTTGCTAATTCCTCTATTGTGGCCTCACTTTGTATTTCTTTCACATTTTCAAGGGTGTCCTCAAACATGGTAACTTCAGGCACCCACCTAGCGGGACCTGCTACAAACATTGTTTTCATTTTAGTTCGGGCTGTTTCCTTAGATGTCTGATCGGCAAAAGCATTTCCCCTACCTACATTATCAGTAACTTTCCAATGGGCACTACAATGGGGACCTTGAAATGGGGCTTACAACCAGTATACCAGAAAAACCTACCAAAACATTATTATGGCCAGACAGAGTCACACCAGGGACCATATTTCGAGAAACAGAGCCTTTTTGTCGCACCTGTGTCCACCAGAAATTCCTTAGTTGAACCTTGCAGTTCCGTTGCTACATAAGGGCCACGCTGATCTACAGGTATCGAAACTGGCCCCCCCCACTCTGTCCCTGGCTATCCTAGTTGTAAGGCATTCCTGTCACCTCATCTATATCATAATTAGGGCTCCCGGTTTTACGGTATTCATTTTTTTGCCATTTCCGTCTGTATTTATCCATATTTCTTTTTTGGGCATTTTTTCTGTATTTATCCACATTTATTTTTGCCACAAGTAAAAGACGACTTTACAGCTAGTATTTTTCCACATTTATTTAAATTGACAATGCACATATGCGCTTGGTTATGTGAGGGCACTGCCACCATCAATGTACAAGAGGGAAGTCCTCGGAGGGCAATAGCTGCTTGCAAGGATGAGGGAATCCATTTTGAGGCATTTCAATCAATTGCTTGGCTAGGGCTCTGCTGGAGGGGATTAGTGTTCTATTTGGTCGAACTGTGAGAATGAATGTACAGATCTGTAAGTAGCTGTCTCCCCTGCATTGTTTCACAAACCAGTCAAAACATCCATGCCAAGCACTCAAATTGCGCTGACTAGTTTCCAAGTGATCAGACCTCATAGCATGGATTGTACAGGTTCCCGGGTTGCAGAGTGGGGCCATCTCTCCCACCAGGCGCGCAACACCCAGTGGGCTCAAAGCCCCCCCCTTCCTCCCCACCCGTCCTGTGTGTCAGCCCGGGCTGAGACAGCTTCCCGGGCACACATGCACAGTTTTTGAGCTGCCAGCCGCACCCGAGTACTTCACAGGTCTTTAAAAAGGCCATTCACTTGTAACCGAGTCTATGTTGTTTTTTTCACCTCTTCTTACCAGACTGCGGGCAGTGTCTACAGGACCCCCTGTGCTCAGTGGCCTAATCACTGAAACGTAAAGAGCTGCCTTTTGTGATACACACTTTAATTGGTGGGTCGTCCTGCCGCCCGCGGCACTAGCCGAGTGGGCGGCAGTTCAATAAAGTTAGTTTTGGCTGCTGGCAGTGGCAGCGCAGCTCGGCCCTGCTCACACAGTTGGTTGGTAATCATTTTAAATGATCCTGTGACCGGACCCGACCCATCACCCCACTGTGGGCCAGCAGCTGAGTGCACGGACCGCCGAAGTGGTTCTTCACTCAGCAGCCCAGAACACACCGTGGTCCACTCGGCAGCTGAGCCGCCCTCAGAATCACTCCAGGCATTGCCGCAGGTGATTCAGAGTCATTGAGGCCACGAGGCAGCATGTACCGAATTACCACTCGCCTCGCAAAGAGTAAGTGCCTGGCGGAGTGAGGTATTCTCTGCTTCTAAAACAAATAGCTTTTTAGTGCCCTGCGGTCATGGTGATCATTCATCTTCAGCTGCCTGTGCGTGCCCTGTTTAACAGCTGAATTCTGCAGTCTCACATTGCAGTCAGAGTCAGTCTGTGCTGACCTCACTGGAGTTTTCAGTGACAAGCGCATTAGTCTGCCGCATTAACTCGTTTTGGGTCCAGTCGGGTGAGCAGCTGTGGTGCCGGTCCAACATCTACTTTTATGAATACTTTCAGCGCCAAGCACTCAGCCGCGGCGTCACTATGTCCGCAGAGCCTGTAGCTCTCTGACAGGCTGGTGTAAGATCTGGTGCACTGCTGGGCTGGGCACTAGCGGCGCGCCAACCAGGATAGACAGCTCAGCCCCTTGGCCTCATCACACTCTGGGATGATTCTGTGAAAGACCGGCATTGCAGCATTGCAGCATTGCGTGCATTCTCTGTGTATGGTGTCACGCGTAATGTACATGGTCTTGTGCACTGGAGCACAGCAGCGCGGCAAAATTTGCTAGTATTTTGCTGTTTCTAAATATAAATACAGACAAAGGAAATATAGTTTTCCGTCTGTATTTATATGTAAAAATCAGTAAAAACGGAAAACCGGGAGCCCTAATCATAATCATCATGATAATACTGCCCCTCACGAGGGTCATCAAAATAATTATTATCAAAACGGCCCTGTGCTGCTGCAGCATTTTGAACTCTATCAGCCCCTCCGGCTCCACGGCCCCATCCACGAAAACCTTGTCCTCTAGGGACCGCCACTTTCTGCAAAAGCACGGGACACTCACTATGCCAATGTCCCTCCTCCTTACAATACGCACACTGATTTGGCCCCAAAGGCGTAGTATTCGGCTGCCTAATAGTAGACGAAAGCTGTCAGGCAGAACCACCACGTCCTCTGCCATTCTCTCTAAAAGTCTGCTGCAACAACACCTTTGTTTTCAAATCCTTGTGCTTCTTCTCCATCCTCTACTTTTCCTCATTATCCCTATGCTCATAATACTGTGCCATATTCAAAATAACAGAAGGGGAAGAGGTAGACCAGGTGCTTTCGGAAGCCTGCAATCAAGTCGCTATCTCAGGAAGCAGATTGGAAACAAATCTATTGACAAACAACCGAACACCTCCCTCAATGGACAAATCCTGTCCACTATAGTCCAGAAATGTACCTTCAAATTGAGTGAGAAAATCAGACACACTCATCTTTCTTCTGTCGACATGCCAACAATTAATCCCAATCCACCTTTCTTGGCAGAATATGAGAATGAATATACATAATTATGCGTCCTGGCAACGCAAACATTTCCGCTCGACGTTTATCACCTGGCTTTCTCTCCCAGACCCATGCTTTAATTTGATCCTATGTACATTACAATTTCACAACATGATCTTGTGTACGTACTTGCCTCCAAATATCAACCGGAACTAATAAAGCAAAGAACATTTCAATATCAGCAAGAGTCATTACAATTCTTTATAATATGCAGTAAAAAACCCATTGCTCCTGAAACCTGGCCGCCACTGCCGCTCGAGTAACATTGCCGCAACCATCTGTTAATTCTGGTATCTCAGGGTGATATATGGGATGAACCTCTCTCATCGGAAACTGGGACACCGTGGTGGGGCTTTTCTCAAGCAGTCTACCCCTGTAGGCGATCAATGTCGTAATGCTACCAAAAACTTGACAAGGTTCCATATTACTAACATATACATGATCTTTAATATTATATAAAATCTGTGGTGCAGCATCCTTCAAACACTGCTCCCAAATACTAATAAGCATAGCAGACATATGCTTAAGGACATGCTGTTGTACAAAGGGCTCATAATCTTTCATCACACTCCAGACATCTTCCACACTGTAAATAGGATTACGACCCCACTGCGCAGCCTGATTAGCCACTACCTTTTTCTCTTCATCTCCCACTTCAGCCCGCACGTACGGACCCATGCGCTCTTTGGACTTTGTCCAATGTCCATCCCCAAACCCGTACCCTGGCGTCCTATCACCCAAAGAAACCGGAGGATAAAAAATCAGGGAAGGAAAAGCAACAGAAGTGCCAGGTACTATTGATGCTGAAGGTTGCATTGCAGGAGAAAGATCTGGCGAGAGGGACGCTGAAACAATAGGTGTGGCAGAGGTACTAACAGTCACAGTTGCCACAGATGGCAAAGAAACTGAAGAGAGAGGAGGAGGAGGAGTCGAAGCCACAGCCATCAACATAACAACGGTCGACACGGACAGAAACAGTAGATCCAACTGTAACTGGCAGCTGTGAGGGAGCTGAGACAGTAGGATATATTCTCTGCGGAGCATATGGAGGCGGGGTCATACATCCAACAATTCTTCCACAAAAGTATAATCTTCCTCCTGAACCACGTATGATTTGTCAATATGTAATCGAAACCTTCTATCTTCACATTCGATACCCTTCTCCTGTTTCTCCCTATCATATGCTACAGCCTTCTGGGTCAACGTCTGCATTCTCCTCTTCCGGGCCTCTTTCTCTGCTTTCATTCGTCTCTGCTTAGATGCCTTTTGCCATGGTCTGAGGGAATCAAATATAGACTGCCTACTTCGTTTCTTAAACAACTGTTCTTGTAAATACTCACTCTTTTATTCATCAAAAGTACCTGTCAGTGGCCACTGCAACTTGGTATGGTCCCCCGTATATTTGTTCCATAATGTACTAAACATAATAGGGCCAAGACCATGTTTCACATACATATCAAAATTCGGAGTGCCTTCTGGAGGCGCCGGCTGGCTTTCTTCCAATCGAGCATCAGTAGAACAGCAACGACAGCATAAGGCAAACAGTTTATTGAACTAGGCATTTTCAAAAGAAAACAAGTTCACTATATTATGCCTAGCAAAACAATTGCAATTGTTTTTGACCCAAAGACGGTCTTTAGACCGTACTAAATACAAACCAAAATGGTACCATATCCACAAAGAACTAAAACAAACTCACCTGATATATACAGGTTAAACGAAGGTATTCTCCACTGCCGACTCTTCAAACCAAACGGTCAGATCCAAGAGTTTCACTGTTCAGAACTCCAGTCGGGATGACCACTGCACGAGGCACCGTCCGCCGAGACAGAATGGGCAGCTGCGAGTACCAGAATCTCTTCGTGCAGGGATCCGTGATCTGTCCGTCCGACCTGACGATGGCCTCGACCTCCCACCGTACGCGGAAGGGGAGGGGTCACTCACCCGAAGGAGTACCTGTTCAGGCACCAACTGAAGGAAGTGACCCAATTAGGGTCACTCGGGTCACTCACGACCACCTCTCAGCCTTCCATACCAAATGAAGAGTCAGTCAGTCAGTAGAGAATACAAACCAGTAATTTGTTTATTCAAAGTACACTCAGACCGGAGCCCTGTCTGCCCACACTAGGAGTGCTGCAGAGGGACTAAAGTCCACAAGCATAGAGTTACATTTAGTACATTTTGTAACACGCCCATAGTGTAATTTTCCAGGCAGGTGCTGCGATGCAATACACAAACAGAGCAAGGGGGTAGTGGTGGGAACAACAGCATTACATCAGTCCTATTGAAAACCTGAATCGGTATATTTTAAAGAGTAAGAAATTCACAGTATTGGTGCCTCTCAGGGTCACAAAGACATCCCACTACCAAAGATGTCACTACACAGTAATTCATCTGAACTTCCGTTTCCTAATACAAAAAACGCTGTGCCTCGGCACTCTTAATTTCCTTTTTCTATTCTCAGCCAGTAAGCCTAATCCTCTAAGTATCAATATAGCGACTCACAAAGAATATCAATCTTAATAATTCATTCCAAAATAGTTTTAATTATCAATCGATAGTGCTTCCAACATAAATTAATCCGCATTGACATCTTATGCAATACACAACATATTTGGTGTTGCAGTTGATGAAATCTGGGATCTGGTAAGTAATATTTGGGGATCTACAAAACATCGTTTAGCTGTGAATAAATTGAAAGCACATCATTCTAATGGGGGCCTGAGTCTCCCATCAATAGAACATTATACTTTGGCACTACAGTTATCTCAAATAACATATATGTTAACGGAAAATCAAAATACACCACAATGGGTACATGTTGAAAGACACCTGGTGTCTGTAGAAACAGGTCTTTCAGCCTTTTATGGAACAGGCACAAGTCGTCTCGATTCTCATAATCCACTATTATCTGCAATGCGCAAAACATGGCAAAGAGCACATCGTATATTGGGTTTCAATTCACGCATACATGAGAAAGCCCCTATATGGAATAACACAGCTACATGTATTAAGGGAAAAACTTTATTCTGGCCACATTGGAAAGCAGCAGGCATTACTACTTTAGATCAGCTTTTACATAACGGCGATCTTAAATCTTTTGCACAATTGGCAGATGAGTTTAATCTTCCATTGCATCAAACATTCAATTACACACAACTCAATACCTGTCTTGATAAAATCATGGGACCACATCCATGGTTGTTACAAAACTCTCCAGTAGTGTCATACCTACATACTTGGGAGACTCATAAGGGAGTCACCTCTGGCTTGTACAAGACATTATATCACACCTATTCTCTCAACCCTTAACACATGAGTTACGTAGCAAATGGCAAACACGTCTATCAGTCTCTTATGAGGACGAGGAATGGGTGGACGTTTTTGAAAATTTAGATAAAGGGGCCAGAAAAGCTAGACTAAAATGTTCCTTATTTAAAATTCTACATGACTGGCATTGGTCACAGGTAAAATTGCATAAAGCAGGATTACTTCCACATACCAACTGCTGGCAATGTGATGTTCCCGGTTGTGACATAGTTCACATTATTTGCAAATGCCCCATGGTCCAAGCCTGTTGGTCTTATGTCGGTCAAGTGTTACAGAATACTATATCTTTACACTTGCCGTTAACACCAGCTGCCATTCTTTTGCATGATCTAAGAAACTTTCCAAATCTTTCAAAGCCACAATGTCATCTTATGCATACTGCTTTGGCCACAGCTAAAATATGTGTATTAAGGCAGTGGAAATCTCATGTTCCACCATCTCAAGAGTCTTGGATGGTAGTCATTTATAATTTACACGATCAGACAGATCTGTTTAAGCAAGTTTGGGCTCCTTTTTTGCACACAAATGATGAGTCTATCATAAACAGCGGTGATAGCCCTACCTTAGATATTCCATAAAATCAGTCTATTCACAACATCTAATTTTCTATCCTTTTGCCTTCTTTATCTTTCACTCAGTTTTATACCAGACTTCCCTTTTCAAATATGTCGTTGTAGACTAGTACAATATAGCTGGGAGATTTTGCTGGATATAAATAATATATTATAGCAGCGCACTCATTACATTAAGGACAATATATATTTAAATTATATGATATTATTATTTCCTTGTTATATTTAATAATTTTACTTACCTTCTTAATACTTGATAAAATGTGGATTAAGAATTTTTTAATTTATATACTTTTACGATTCAACAATTCAACAATATATCAACTTTTCTTGAGCGTATTATCTAGTTATTTAATGCTTTGATTTTCTTCTTTGAATATTGAATACTTAAGAATTAGAGTCTATTTATTGTAATAGCTAGTGATTTTTATCACATTTAGATCTATATCTTTTTATATTTTTCCTTTCAATTAGTTATTTAATATTTATTACAAATGATTTTTTTTGTTCATTTATCAAATATATATTAGATATAATGTTATGTATGTTTTATGAATCAAACTATCTACCTATTTACATATCTAATAATATTTAGCCTTGACAATTGCTTTTAAAATACGGTACTATATATTGTATTTTGTAAAATGCTAAAATTCAACACATGAAAACCTACTGGAAACTCCTGTTGGCTCCTCCCACTCAAACCATCGAGCACCTGCTGTTGGTTACAAGCTAGAATTGATTTTACTCACTGGGGTGGGAATAGTGGACGTGTTCAAACTGTATGTGGTAGGACAATACTATTTTGCCCAGTTTTTGGGCCTGGCTTGATAGTGCAGCTCTCCACGACTTCTTGTTACCTGTTCTTTAACATATACATAGAGCAGAGTTCTCCAATGCCAGTCCGGGGGGACCGGATCCATACCAGATTTTTAGCACATCCGCATTTAGATAAATGTAGTTTTAAAAATCTGGTATAGATCCGGCCCTGCAGGACCGACATTGACATTGTAGAACCCTAACATAGAGTCATGTTTGTGCCCCCCGCCCACCCCTCACAGGAGTATTACCCTCTCAACTCATGCCATTGGTTATTGGATGTATTAGTCCCGCCTCCTCTTGAGTGCTTGCATTGCACTGCATGCGAGAACATTTTATACCTCAAAAGTACACTGAATCATCACACACTAAATTATTTACCTCATAGAAGCATTGCATACTGAAAGCAATCGTTTTTTTCTGTTGTTTCTTTCACTGCAGCAGACTTTTAAAAATATTTGAGTCAGAAATCAGATTGCCATCCAGACCTAATGCCTTTTCCAATCCTCTATAAGAACCAACAAAAAAACGAGTGGCAACATTATGGTGGTGGAAATGTGTTCCATTGCATGAGATGGGTCTGCTGGAATAGATGTGGTGCAGGGGAGATAGGTTGTGGTTAAGAAGATGTGATCTAGTCCAAAAGTTGTGGTGTATATAATGGAGTTTACTGGGGCAGATGTGGTCTGGGTAAGATGTGGTATAGCGGGGTGATTGATTGGATCCAGCAGAGAAGACCATGTCTGGTGGTGACGTATTCTAGAGGACTGGTGTGCTGGTGTGGTTAGGTGGGGGAGTGTGATCTCCAGGAAGAGGTGTGGCCAGCGGAGAGGTGGTCAGTAACAGAGGCAGGTGTGGTCTTCTGGGTGCCATGTGCATAACTGCTAAGCGGCGCTTTAGAAGATGTGGCATTTCCAGGCCTCGCTGTTTAGGCCAAAGCACTCTGCATGCTGAACTTTGAAGCCCACAAATGCGGGTCTGTGAATTCCAACTGCGGTCACTTGTACACCCAGAACTATCCAGAGCTTACATGAGAGCAGCGCCCCCTGGCTGCGGAGCCGCGGCCCTGTGGGGGAGTGCTCTGGTGGGGGTTAGGTAGCAGACGTGGTGGGATGGAGATGGGTTGAACTAATTACACACGATCCGGGGGAGGGCTTGTAGTCGGCAAGTAGTTCAAATATCGATGTGACCCCAAGAGATCAGAATACAAATCGTGGCTTCCCTGGCTGTGATCTGTGTAATCCTGGATCAGTCGCTTCTTCCCCGTGTCCTCTTACCTCAAAATGGGAAGTGCTAAGATTAATAAATCATCTTCTCAGCGCTACTAAGTATGTTACAAAACCTGCACATTCATAAATGAACATTTGTTACACTTGAATGACCCATTCATTCAAGGGATCGTATGCTCCATTCCCCAAACCCAGAATATCTGCCTTTCGGTCGTCCTATGTGCTCTCCTCCACAGTATTAATCTATCTGTATTAATGGTGATCATATGGAAGTCCTAGCTGAGAGGCCAAGGGATGAATGGGCATGTAGCCTGAGCTCCCATTTAGCTTAGCACATTAATGTCTTATTTAGTACTGCTGAATAGTGTGAAAAGCTTGTATTCGGTGTGAGAAGCCAGCACTGCTATGTAGCGCGAGGGGCTGGCACTTGTGACCAGTGTGAGGCTCAGTCACTGGTGAGCAGCGCGAGTAGCTCTCACATGAGGGTAGTGTGAGGCACTGTTGGGCCGCGTAAAAAACAGGTAGGTGCGGGTAGTGTTGTGACAGACACTGGTGGGGATTGTGAGGAGAGTGAGAGGAGGGTTCTGATTGGCAGAGTGAAAAGCTGGCACCATTGGACGATGCAGACGTGTGGCACTAGTGGTAGAGTGAGAAGTTGGCACTGGTGGGTGAGTGAGAGGGCAGCGTCGAGGAGATTGGGGGTAAGTGCCTCTGGTGTGTAGAGTGAGACAATTGCGCGGGTGAGCTGTGTGAAAAGCTGGCATGGGTGAGAGGTGTGTGAACTAGCACGAGTGGACGGGGCGAGGAGCTGGCACTTGTGGGCAGTGCCCACCTCTGCCTGGCGCTCAGGCTCTCAGACTTCTCTGCGTTTGATCAGCCCCGCGGCCTGACAGCTATTCCTGTCCCTCTCGTCCCTGGTCACTTCCCAGGGTCACTCATTAACGCCACTCAGGGCCCTTCCTTGGCTGCTTTGATCATTTTCAGGCCTCACTGCCAGGCGCCGACACGAGGTCGTGTTTATTTGTTATTTTTCCACTCAGACATCATTGTCTTCCTTTTTCCTGCTTTTGTCCTCAGTTCTTTCACCAGTGTCATCTATGGGGGCAGGTAGATGTGTCAGGACGGCACGGAGGCTACTCTTTCAAAGGGGCCGGGGCTATACTTAGGCACATCTGGCGGCTACATTGAGATGAGCTCACGAGCATCAGAAATCCGAGCTATCTCTCAAGGATTTGTTTTTTTATTTTTTATTTTATCTTATGCGTTTTTATATAGCGCGGACTTTACCCGAAGGTGTCAGAGGCTTCACGATAGGAACAGTACTGATACATGAGGAGAAAAATACAAGTGAGCATGTCACAAAAGCAAGCGCTACGTTACATGAGGCAATAGTGACAATTGTGCAAGTATCAAGAGCAAACAAAATAGAAGAGGTAGCTGACGATACGTTACAAAAGGAAAAAGTGACATGTGTGCATGTTACAAAAGCGTACAAAGTGCAAGTAGAGGTAAAAAACTGCAATAAATGGCAGACACTCAAAACACAAAATCAAACGTTACATGAGGCAATGGGGGCGGTTGTGCATGTATCAAAAGCAAACAAAATACAAAAAGTAGCAAACGATACGTTACAAAAGTAAAGGTGACATGTGTGCATGTTACAAAAAAGAACTAAGTACAAATAGAGGTATAATACTGCACTAAATGGCAGACACTCAAAACACAAGAACACACTGGGAAGGCACTTCTATAGGCAAGGAGAACAGAATTTCCTATCATGGAAGGACTTCCTTCAGATAATAGAGAGGGCGTGAATTAAATTTGGAAGTGTCTTTGAAGGAGGAGAGCTGTGAGGTCAGTTTTGAAGGCCTGGGAAGAGGTGGTGGTCCGGAGCTGAGGCGGAAGTGAGTTCCAGATTCTCACCGCGTTGCCTGAAAAGGATTGGGCCATCGATCTTTCCTTCTTGAAAGTGGGAGGTTCAAGCAATACATTTTCTGCATTACGAGATGGTCTAGAGCCTACAGAGAGTTTCAGTTTATTCGCCAGGTAGTGTGGGGAGGGGGAGTGCAAGGCTTTGTGGGTGATACAGGCAGTCTTGTAGATAGATCTTGCCTCTATGGGAAGCCAACGGAGGGTGGATAAAATGGGTGTGATGTGGTCGCTTCTTTTGGCCCCATATATGAAACGAGCTGCTGAATGGAGAACAGACTTAAGGGGGACAGGTGGGATTTGGGGAGGCCAGTAAGAAGAGAATTGCAGTAGTCCAATCTGGAGAGAACCAGAGATTGGACCAGGGTTATAAGGTCTTGCTCCGGGAAGAAGCGACGAAGGATACAGGGAGGAAACAGAATCCAGCCTCGGACAGCCGAGCTATCCTTCCAGGGTGCAGAGAGGTAACAGCACCGAAGTCAGACAGCAGAGCTATCTCTCAAGGGCACAGAGCGATAACAGCATCGGCGTCATACAGCAGAGGTATCCTTCAGAAAGATGACAGTAGAGCTAACTCTCTGGGTACAAACAGCCTTCTGCTTTACACAACAAAACCACCCCTAAAGGATAAGGAAAGATAAGAAGACCAGCTGCAGACAGCAGAGCTATCTCTCAAAGGTGACCTATTGTACACCTTGTGTCACAAAGGGTGCACAGATCTAGCAGGTTCGAGAATGAGGTCGAAGATATATATTTTTTTTTTCATTTAATGCGGTTTCATAGAGCGCGAACATTACCCGAAGGTGTCAGAGCGCTTTACAAAAGAACTAGTTGCGTTACATAAGGACTTTGAATTACATGAGTTACATAAGAGATATAAACAGGAAAAAATTTGCAAATGTACAAGTGGAGCGAAAAATTGCAGATGTACAAGTTGTAAAGTCAGTCAAGGAAGAGATACAAACAGATAAACTCTAAAATCACATAGGAATGGTAGTAAGTACAAAGGTCTACTACATATACTAGTGGTTAGATGTAAATATATATACAAATTGCACATTCACTCAGGATTACATTTATATAGATATCAACCTCAGGGTAGAGTTTGCACATATCAAGTGGGGTTGTTTATCAAACAGCAGAGATACCTCACGGGTCACAGGTTACGAACAAGCAGGTATCAGGCAGCAGATATATAACTCAGGGTACAGAAGTCCAGCTGTTCCAGTATCAGGCAACGGACCTAGCCATACAATTCATATCATGCAGCAGGTTTCTGACAGCAGGCCCACCCTTCAGAACACACGGATCGAACATGTTCAAGCACCAAGCAGCAGCACTATCCCCCAAGGTTCATAGATTTCACAGGGTCGGGCCTCAGAAAGCCCAGCGGTCCTTTAAATGCACAGATTTTCGAAGGTTTGATATCAGAGAGTGGGTTCGCCCTGAGAAGAGGATGTTAGACAACATAAATAATTCCAGAGTCACTGGAATTATGCAATTTATGTGAAATGTTTGACTAAATCATATAGCAATAGAAAAGTCAAATTATGCAGCAGGTAACGATTAATTATGCGGCATTGTATAGGATTCACAGCAATTGATGTAGCACATACCATGGCTTTAATATCTAGCTAATTCGACATTGTAACACCCATTGATACGAAAGACATAACACAGCTCTAGAAAATACATAAGGTTTATTAACGGTACACCTTCAGTAAATGCTACTGAAATTGTTTATTCACTCACAATTACAATCATATGTGATGGAAGGACACGGCTGCTATTTTATTAGTAAATCGCTTTCTCGCTCCCAGAGTAAAGTACACTTGGCAAAACAAGCATTTGCAATGCAATAGGTCTCGCAGTTGTGAGAGTCTGAGCTATTGGCATTGTAAATGTCAATGCCTTTTATTTACGTGTTGGTTTCCAAAACATAAATAAAAGGCATTGTCATTTACAATGCCAATAGCTTACACTCTTGCAAATGCGAGCCCTGTTGCATTGCAAATGCTTGTTACATTTGTCACACGTAGGCCTGTATGCAAGCACGTGTGTTTTGGTGCCTTCTCCTCTGAAATGGCCAGTGGAAAGGACACCCTCGCATCACCAGGAGACGCGGACCCGTTGGCAGCCAGTATCTGTAAGTCTCGGCATCACACTTTCTTGTTTAGGCACTTGAATGGCCACCATAACTTTGTCTGTCTTTTGTCGTGTGCATTGTGAAATACATTATTAAAGGAAAAACAATGTGTTTTCAAATGCAAGAGATCAGTGCGCATGTGCAATGAGCCTGTGGTGTGAGTCAGGACATCAGATGTGAAACCACTTTCTGCGCTGTACCACCTGCTCACCTCAATTCACCCGGTGCATAAAGGCCCTGGGAGGTAATGGGGGATGGGTGTGCTCGAGGCCGCTTTAAGTTAGTTTTACCGGCACAGAACAGCAAGCAGGTGTAGAATATAATAAACGTGGGCGATATTCAAAGTGCAGAGCAAAGTATACGGCCTGCCAAAAAGGAGCCTAAAATGTACGGTCATCAGAGGCTTGGCGAAGTTGTGGCCCTCTGTAACAAGACCTACAAATGGCATAGCCATTAGGCACATCCATCCATACACGTAATACATTACAAAATCTTGAGCAGGGGAAAAAATATTTTACTTTCTCATTAACCAAAAAACAAAACATGACTAAACAACACATTTCTCTGCTCCCCATACAAAACCAAAAGGCAATTCACAGTGGAATAATGGAAAAAACAGAACCAGGCGAAAAGGCACACAGATCAAGAAAGCTCTGAAATGCAACCATAGTATAATGCACTACAGAAATACTGACAGTGTAACATACCAAAACAAGTAACAAGATGTCAGTCAATTGTCAGAAAGACGAGTGTAAATAAAACATTTATGGTATTGCAGGGGAGGAGCGGATGGAGCTTTGTGGGTACACGGGTGGGAAGGCAGGCGCTGTGGGTTTAAAGTGAAGTTGATGGGCATTGCTGAAGCGTGCTGCTGGTGTTGTGTTGCCAGGGGGCCATGGGCGGCGGTTATGACAGAGTTTGCCTTGTGGCCTTGTTTGCGCCATGAAGGAATAAAGCAGCTGTAGCGCGTCTGCTCCTGGCATGGGGGAGTTGTGTGTGGGGGGGGGGGTTCTGTGCCAGGGCAGCTGCTTTAAGAGGTGTGGGCTTGGTTTCGCTGGAGACGCATGGGGAGTATCGTAGCATGCCTGGAGTGCGGTTGCCATGGTAGGACGTGGCTGGTGTGATGGTGTTGAGTTAATGGCCATTTGCGAAGCGTGAAAGGGCATGTTGCAGGAAGGCCACGGGTCACATGATGTTTTCGCTCCACCAGCTGTGGATAAGTCCATTGTGTTCGAGCTGCAATAAAAACAAGAACAAGCGGCGCGAAACTGAAAGTGATCGCAATCGCGATCAAACATCAAAGCGGCCGTGCGGCCGCGAAACTGAAAGAAAACGAATGCTTTCAGGCTGCCAAATGGTGCGCGCGCCCGGAGCACATGCACTGTAGTTGGCGGCCTGAAATGCACTCGTTTCCACTTCCAAAAGTCGCTTACTATAAGTCTCGCCAGAGCAGCGCTAAAGCGCTGTCTCATGCGAGACCTAAAATATGATAGTTGCACTGAATAAAAGTAGAGGGGTGTGAAATTTGAGTAATTTGCATTCGCATAATTCCACAAAACCACAGGAAAATGATGCAAATTGCAAATATGTTATTTAAGGCTATAATATAGCGCAAAATACATCCTCACATCAACTTTTGACGCAAGAACTCTTTTCTTCCTCGAAAAATAGTGCTAAAAAACAAAGGCACTACAAACAGCAGGCACTCGTGTTGTTGTTCAAGGGCATCCATGGAAATTCTTACGACAAATGGCGAGTAATTACGCATAATGGTTTCATTTTGAGAATTTTGTATAACAAGCGTAATATGAAATTCTCAAAATGATGCCATCATAATTTAGATTTCGCCCAGACTTACTCTAGATCCGCAAACGACACGAAATCGACTATTAAACCAATTGTTAAGCCTTGAAAAATTGGTTTTCCATGAAACAAATGCCGGCTGAAATGGTAACTTTATTGCACCACAACCAGATTTTTTGACTAATGGATTTTTTCACACAACGTAGAAATCCTTGCACTAGAGAGCAAGGGTGGCTGTGTTGGCACATGGCAGCCAAAAGGGCACCAGCGGATTGAGGGAGAGACCAGAACAGGGCCACATCTTAGTGAATATGGCTTAAAAACAGAAGCAAACTGGTTGGGTTTCTTCTAAAGTTTGTGTGCTATATTAAAAAGGTCAGATATAAGGATGAATTGCCATTAAACTAAAAAAAAAAATTTGTAGAAAAAAATACTCTTAGAAATGGGTCTGTAATTGGCAGAGGTATGTACCTTTTTCCAAGTAGGGACCCTGCTTCTAGTCAGGGTAAGGGGGATACACACCTTTGATAACCCCTGCTCACCCCCTTGGTAGCTTGGCACGAGCAGTCAGGCTTATCCCAAAGGCAATGTGTAAAATATTTGTACTCACAACAAACAGTAACACAGTGAAAACACCACAAATGGACAACAAACAAGTTTAGAGCAAGCCTTTGCAATGCAATAGGTCTCGCATTTGCGGAGTTTAGCTATTGGCATTGTAAATTACAATGCTTTTTATTTATCTGTTTTGATAATTAACACATAAATAAAAGGCATTGTCATTTATAATGCCAATAGCTCAAACTCTTGTAAATGCAAGACCTATTTAATTTCAAAGAAGCAGCCGCTATTGTCCCAGGCTGCTTGGAAAGTGAAAGCGTGCATGGCGCGTTGAATGATGCAGGAAAGCACGTCGTGCTTGCAGTAGGAGAAACTCATTAAAGAAAATAGTAGGCACAGACTAAATAAGACATATGTGTAACAACAGAAGTAAAAGGGTCAGTCCTCATGGGAGGTTACAAATGAAGACAAGGACGTACTAAGGAGGGCCTAACAAGCCTATTAACAAATCAGAAGCCAGTTTTTTTGAAGGACAATGAATGACACAAGCCAATAACAAATATGGCCGGAGAGTGGGGGGGGCTTCAAGTCAATACTCGAATACAGCGTGCCTCACAGAGCAGCGCATGCGCTGCCCAGGCTCGACCTAAAGATAAGATATCTTTATCTAAAACAAACAAGACCAATATGACAAAAATCCAACATATATATACCAAAATAGCACTAGTTATTAGTAGAAATAGTACTTGTAGAAACAAATAGCTCCACCTGGGGCTATTACGACATCGTGACCGGGTTAAATCCAAATTACGGTGCCGACAGTGAGGTGCGCAGCGTCGGGCACGGAGTCACGTGGACCCCCAAACAACAGTACCTTGGAAAACAAAGTCTATGGATGATGGACGGTGTTGTGGAGGTGAGGTATCAGTGCTGAAGTTGAGTCTGGTTTCCTGGTTGCCACGGGGAGGTGAGGTGTGTCCGCATGGAGGTGACATGTGAAGTCCAGGACAGGGGAAGTCAGCGGCGTAGGCGGTGAGGAGTCGGTTCTGATGAGGTGATGCTAAGTCGAAGAGTTTGTGAAGTCACCCTAGTCGGTTATTGGCTCCACGATAACGAGGTGCTAGCACTGGTGATGACGGCGTCGGTGCGAGCGCTGGCATCAGACGGCCAATAACTGCAGGCGTCGAAGGGCGTCAGAGCTGCGGTGCAGGCAGGGAGGTTTGTTGTGCACTTCACAAGCTGTGCCCCTCGCAGGTGCGGGTCGCGGCGTCACTGGAGGCGTCGCTGACGGCGTCAGAGTTGTTTTTCTTGCTTGCTTTAAATGTCTTCCAGCTCCCAACACCAGAAACAACCTCCAGAGGCCCAAAACTGGAATAGGCACCTCCTGACAGGTCAGAACCTCCAGCAGTGGAGTTCAGGGGAGCTGGTGGGGAAGTCTTTGTGTCCCTGAGACTTCAGGACAGAAGGCCAGCACACACAAGCCCTTGGAGATTCTTCTTCAAGCAGGTTCACAGCAAAGTTCCAGTCTTTGTCCTCTTCCTTGGCAGAAGCAGCAACTGTAGGCCAACCCAGCAAAGCACACAGCAAAGGGGCAGTACTCCTCCTTCGCTCTCCAGCTCTTCTTCATGGCGAAAGGTTCCCATTGAGTTCAGAAGTGATCTAATTCTCTGGGGTTTAAGGTCCAATACGTATACCCCATCTTCTCTTTGTTCTCTTTGTGGCAAGAGTCTCTAAGCCCAGTCCAAACCAGTTCTGTCCTCTCTGGAGCAGCATGACCACACACAGGAGGTGGAGACAGCATTGTGCAAAGGAGACACAGCCTATTCAGGTGCAAGTGAATCTCCTCCCACCACTCTAAATGCAGCCAAAGTCTATTCTGCCAAGCTATGAGTCACCCAGGAAAGGCAGGACACACCTCGAATCCTTTGTGGTTGTCTACAGTGAATGCACATCCCCAGCTCCTGTCAATCCAAAACCAGACAGTCAATACACAAACAGCAGAGGCACACAGAATGGTTAAACACAAAAATGTCGAATTTTTAAAATTGGCATTTTCAAACACACAATTTAAAAACCATCTCCCTAAAAAGATGTGTTATCAAATTCTAAGTTCAGAGAGCATAAACTCAGTTTTTCTATCTTGTCCCAATGGAAAGTTACACTTGTAAGATGTTACAAAGTAACTCCCACGTTAGCCTATGGGACTGCCAGCCGTTCAATTGTGAAAAACTAAACTGACAGTATTTCACTAAGTGGTAAAGTGCCCAGAGTCCTAAAGCCAACAAAACAGGTCAGGAAAAATAGGAGACAGAAGCCAAATGTTTGGGGATAACCCTGCAAAAAGGGAAATTTCCCAAAAATACTTATACTGTGTTGGAGTTACATTCAAATAGAGTTGTAGTTTCCACCTGCTGACAAAAATCCTTACCTTTGTCTATCAATTTAGTATATTAACACCATCTGGGCAAAACTGTCACCTCTTCAAAGTCTGAACACAGCAATCAATACCAGACTGATTGGTTTGCAGTGTCAACCTGACTTAAACTCGCTCGAGATATCAGACTTTCAATATCAAGATGCACAAGTTGATTAACCTTCAGTAACAATCTTTTTGGTGGATAATCTACCTAACCACAGATTCTTCACTTTGTGAACATTCCCCAGATATCAGACTGGGTCTGGAAAGTTAAAGCAGTGCTCCTGCATGCGGGTAGTTGACACATGTGGCTCCACACCGACATTGTTTTGCTCTAGTAGCAACGAACATAGCAGCCTACAGTGCCACCCTTGCTAGCTGATGTCAGTTGCTTTCATAGTTTGTCGTGCCCTCAGACGCACAGCCTATTGGCAAATTAGCATGACCAGTGTGCAGATCTCTAAATTGGGACATTTACATAGCAAAAAGAATTTAGTTCACAGAACGGGTAGCTGGAAGGGCAATTGAGGAATCTGAGGTTAAATAGATTATCCACCAGAAAGATCATTACCGAAGGTAAGTAACTTGTTCTTCTGATGAATATTTCTAATCCCAGATGCACCACATTGTGAACAGATGCCACAGCATTACCTGTCCAGATAGTGGGCCTGTGAACTAGCTCAGACCAAGGAATCCTGCAAGTCTGAGCAGACAAATTGCCTCTCTCAAGAGACCTGATTGTCAAGGCAGTATTGCTTTGTAAACTTAGGAATTGACACCTACATAGCTGCCTTACAAATGTCCCACATCACAAATATGAAAGGGGCAGCTCTTAAACCCTAGGATCCTGGGTCAATGAATATGAAGAACAAGTATTGGATCTTATACGTTTTTAGCTATGTAACAGCTGTTGTTTTTGCACTAAGGATATTGTTTTGGATAACTAAACAATATTTAGGTCTTATTGTATATGGCAATCTGTTTTGCTTTTGGAATATTATAATTATTTAGTTATGCAGTTTAATATTGTTGTTGCAATATTATGAACTGTTGTATCGTGAAACATTTGTAAGGTCCTAAAGGCGAGACCTATTGGCTATTTGAATGTTTTAGAGAGTGTTTTTAATGAATGGTTTTTGTAATGCTAATTTGTATTGTTATAAATGTGAGAGGTTGCCCTGGTATATATATGTTGACCATAAATTATAGTGTGAAATTTGCACTTGTTTAAAGGATAGGATAGGATAATCACTTGTAGAGCGCGAACAAATGCCGAGGCGTCTTGGCGCTAGTCCATAAAAAGAAACCACTCCATCTAACACCGGGTCCCATCAAAAATAAGTGTTTTTATCAGTTTTCTAAAAACTTGCTGACTTTCAGTGAGCTTAACAAAGCCAGGGAGATCATTCCACCGGCTGGCCGCATGAAAGAACCCTTATTGATAAATGTGAGAGGTTGGCCTGGTATATGTTGACCACAAATTATAGTGTGCACTTTGCACTTGTTTAAAGAACCCTTATTGATTAATAGGATAAAGAAAACATTTTTTGAAAGCTATCCTAGTGTTAGTTGTGGAGAGTAGCCTTTAGTGTAAGAGTTGAAGGATTCTAAAGCTGCTTATATTACCGTTTGTGAACTTTATGAATGTGTAAATAAAAGTAGAATCATATAAGGCATATATAAAAATACATTTTATATTAGAGAAGAAAGCATACTATATTAAACCTGTAGAAGGACAGTAAATAGTAGAATATATAGTGACTAGTAGGGGGAGAGAAAGAGAGAGAGAGAGAGAGAGAGAGAGAGAAAGGGGGGGAGAGAGAGAGAGAGAGCATGAAGGGGGAGATAGAAAGAGGAGAGAGAATGAAGGAGAGAGAGAATTAGAGAGAGGGAGGGAGAGAGAGAGAGAGAGAGAGAGAGAGAGAGAGAGAGAGAAAGAGAGAGAGAGTGATAGAGAGTGGGGTGAGAGAGGGAAGAAGTGATGCGAACAAAGTAACAGCCAATGTTGCCTTGTCCTGTGGGAGAATAAAAAAAATAAAAAAAACAAGAGACAAATTGCGAGCCAAATAGAGTGAATAAGGAGGGGAATAAAAAAATAGCAAGAGAAAGTGAAAGCAAAACACAAAGTGAATGCTAAAAGAGAAAACGAGAGAGAGTGCACAAAGGAAGAAGTGATGCGAAAAATGAAACAGCTTATGTTGCCTTGTCCTGTGGGAGAATAAAATACCAAAAAAAAGCAAGAGACAGAGTGCAAGCAAAATAGAGTTGAATATAAGACAAATATCTTGAAAAGGTAAAAGCAAAACACAGAGTGAATGATAAAAAAAAGAGCACGAGGGAAGAAGTGATGAGAAAATTGTCACAGCTGCTTGATTCAGGAGATAGCTGTGCACGAGGGAATAACTAAGGCTGCTGTCTTAAAATGCATCCATGTAATAAATAATATGTGACAATAGATAGGCATGGAAAAGCTTGATAAATAGTTTAGTGATTTGAGCAAAAGACACAAACTTTAAATGATATGTTATGACTACACAGCACTCTAATGAGACCGCTCGAGAGGCTCCTTGTGTGCTGTGTAGATTTATACAACCTGCAGGCCATAGAGGAGGAGAGTGGAGGAGCGAATACAAGAGAGAAAGAATGGAAGAATGAATGGCAAATGGAGTTTAAGTGTGAGAGTGGGTGAGAGAGAAGAGAGCGAGAGGAGAGAGAATGAAGGGGAGAGAGAAAGAGAAAGAAGGGGAGAGAGAGTGAATGAAGGGGAACGAAAGAGAGAGAGAGAAAGGGGAGAGAGAGAGAGAATGAAGGGGGAGAGAGAGAGAGGAGGGAGAGAGAGAGAGGAGGGAGAGAGAGAGAGAGAGAGAGAGAGAGAGAGAGCGAGATAGATAGAGAGAGAGAGAGAGAGAGAGAGAGAGAGAGAGAGAGAGAGAGAGAGAGAGGAGGAGAGAGAGAGAGGGAAGAAGTGATGTGAAAAAAGTAACAGCCAATGTTGCCTTGTCCTGTGGGAGAATACAAACAATTTAAAAAAAGCAAGAGACAAATTGCAAGCCAAATAGAGTGAATAAGGAGGGGAATAAAAACATTAAAAAAATAGTGAGAGAAAGTGGCAGATGGAGCTCAAGTGGGAGAGTGAGTGAGAGAGAAGAGAGAGCGAGAGGTGAGAGAATGAAGGGGAGAGAGAGAGAGAGAGAGTGAGAAAGAAGGGGAGAGAGAGTGAATGAAGAAGAGAGAAAGTAAGAGAGAAAGGGGGGCGAGAGAGAGAATGAAGGGAGAGAGAGAGAGAATGAAGGAGAGCGATAATTAGAGAGGGGGAGAGAGAGAGGGAATGAAGGGGGAGAGAGAGAGAAAGAGAGGAAAGAGAATGAAGGAGAGAAAGAATTAGAGAGGGGGAGAGAAAGAGAGAGAGAGAAAGAGAGAAAAAGAGAGTGGGGGAGAGAGAGAGAGAGAGGGAAGAAGTGATGTGAAAAAAGTAACAGCCAATGTTGCCTTGTCCTGTGGGAGAATAAAAAAAAGCAAGAGACAAATTGCGAGCTAAATAGAGTGAATAAGGAGGGGAATACATTTTTTTTTAAAAATAGCGAGCTCAAGTGGGAGAGTGAGTGAGAGAGAAGAGAGAATAAGTAATGCTGCTATTTTGAAGCAGACGTGTGCTTGTCACAGTAAAAGCAAAACACACTGCTGGCACTGCAATTGTGTGTTTGCTGGCCCGGGAGTGGTGCGTGCGTGCTAATGCTGCTATTTTAAAGCACACGCGTGCTTGTCACAGTAAAAGCAAAACACACTGCTGGCACTGCAATCGTGTGTTTGCTGGCCCGGGAGTGGTGCGTGCGCGCGCAGTCGGCTCTTTTTGGAAGCACATACTCGTGCTTGTGGCACGCCCCTGCGCGTTCCCGCAAAGTGGATGCCGCCACAAGCACGAGTATGTGCTTCCTAAAAGAGCAGAGCAACGGCTAAAGGTCCTCCTAAGCAGCGCATGCGCACTGCGTAGGCGAGACCTAAAAACAATGGTTCCCTAACTGGGGGAAGTAACAAGCCTGAACCTCCTAGGCTAATGCAGGGAAAGCGTAAAGTGACATCCCTTCACTAATGTTACTTTACACTTTCACTGAGTCTGATTTGGGGCACCTGCATTGCAATATAATTTGGTATATAGAATTGAATCATCTGTTTAATTCTTACAGATTGTTTTCTGGGACTCCAATTCTTTAGCTTAGGAGGTTCAGGCTTGTGACTTCTCTTCATTTACAAATGTCCAACACAGGTACTCCGAGTGCTAAGGCAGTGTGATCAGTATAAAAGTGCAGTACCTTCTTAGGGTACAAACAATGAAGTCTCTCCTCCTCAGAGGAATGAGGTGGGGCAAAGAATACCGGAATGAGATAGCCTGCTCAATATGAGATGTATTGATTACTTTCATTAGGACTGATGCTCGGATTCTCACTACCAACATATCTGGAAAGAATGTTGCATAAGGTGGGATAACAGAAAGAGCCTACAACTCGCTCACATGCGTGGCTGATGAGAAAGACCGTTTTCAATGTCAAAAGTTTCAGGGGACAACTGTGCAGCTGCTCAAAAGGGGTGCACATCAAAAAAGTGAGATTTAAGTTTAAGTCCCACTGTGGCATTTGACCCAAACAAGTGTTGAAAATCTTTCAAAAATCTTATCACAACAGATGATTTAAATAAAGAAGGGTGATCCAGGAACCACAAAAAAGCCAAAAGAGCCAACAAATAGGATTGTACGGTGCCCAAACCAAGTCCTTACTGGGTCAGGGACAAAACAAACAGCAAAACTTCAGACAACTTGGCTTCTAGAGGGTCAATGTGTTGGGTGCTGCACCACGCCACAAATTTATCCTAATGACAAATTTATCCTAATGACAAATTTATCCTAATGACTGGTGTACACCTATTTAGAGGAGGGACGTCTTGCCGTCAAGATTTTACTGATGGTAAAGGGGTGTCCTGGTGACAATGACCTGGAAGGGTTAGAGCTGGTTAATGCCGGACTGCATGGCCCTGAATACGGGGCTTGGGGTGGTGGTCTGAGCTTCAACAGCATGCAACAAGAAAACATCCCTCAAAGTGAGCCTAATGGCAACAACTCATAAGGGACTAACGAAGACGGGGTGGGGGGTGTCTTACCTGCATGAGCATAAGCCTCTTCTCTAAGAAGTTCTCACAGGGTGATCATGGCCATGTAGGAGTATGGGCTTTTGGCATGACACTGTTTGTTTTTCTTCCACTTTCCTTACTCCTCCTGACCTTGCTTCCCCCCCTGATCCCCCTCCCGAGTCTGGACCCCTTCCGCCTCTAAGTCCCCTCTCCACAGTCTCTCCTTCTTCACTGAATCCAGGATCTTCGTGGTTGTTAGGTCTGTGGATTTTGAACTCCAAATTATGCACTTTCTCATTAAATCTATTCCGTAACCCCATCAATGTCTCCTCATGTCTGGACAGACCCACTACACCACTCTCTTCAGTGGTGTTGCTATCTGCTGACCCACCATAAAACTGGGACCTCAGGTGAAAGTATTGTCTCATCATACTGATGAGTCCCAAATAGGGCATAGTATGTCTGTGATTGAGAACTGCTTGCCTTGGGCTGTCATAATCAAGTTAAAAAGGGTACTGGCCTCTGACTGACATTATTAAGAGCTTTTGCTTTGAATCATTGAAGCTAAAAATTGGGGGACAAATTTATCATAGTGTTGCATCGCCCTTGCACCATGCAACAAGGTACAAGGGCGATGCAACACTAAAGTTAGATTTTTCAAGCCACGCAGGGCCACCTTGTGTGGCTCTGAGTGACTTTATATAGTTCGAGTAATGCAACATAGCGCAAATTGCTGCATTGCGTTACTCTCCCCTAGGGAAGCGTTCCATGGGTAGAACGTGGGTGTTACCACGCATCCACCCATGAATTTTAACACATTCCCAGATTTAAGATTACTGGTAGATCTGGGAATGCATCAAAATGCTATGTTATGTTAGGGTATTTGTAGAGCGTGCGGCTACTCCTAGGAGTGTCCCAGCGCTAACTTAGCCCTATTGACAGAAACAGTTGGAACGCAACAGCGGGTTCCACATCTATTGTTGAAAGAGCCATGTTTTTAGCTTTCTCCTATGCCTCAATCAATCAATCAATTAATCAATCAGGGGTTTGTATAGAACACTACTCACCCGTGAGGGTCTCAAGGCGCTGGGGGGGGGGGGGGGGGGGTCAGGGAGAGCGGCTCCGAATCAGTCGAAGAGCCAGGTCTTGAGGTCCTTCCTGAAAGTGTGCAGGGTCGGGGAGCGTCTGATGTTCACAGGGAGCTTGTTCCAGGTCTTGGCTGCGGTGTAGGAGAAAGCTCTCCCGCCATTTCTGTTTCTGCAGATGCGGGGGACCTTGGCCAGGGCAAGGTCGGCGGAGCGGAGGTTCCTCTTGGGTACGTGGAAGGATACTCTCTCGTTGAGGTATTTGGGTCCGATGTTGTTGAGGGATTTGTAGGTGTGGGTGAGGAGTCTGAAGGTGACCCTCTTCTCGACAGGGAGCCAGTGGAGGCCTTGTAGGTGTTGGGTCATGTGCTCGTGACGCGGAGTCCCGAGGACGAGTCTGGCTGTGGCGTTCTGGATGGTTTGAGTTTGCGTAGCAGAGTCCAGTTGATTCCGGCGTAGAGGGCGTTGCCGTAGTCCAGTCTGCTGGTTATGAGTGCGTGGGTGACAGTCCTTCTGCAGTCGGGGGGAATCCATTTGAAGGTCTTATGGAGGATGCGAAGGCAGTTGAAACTAGTGGAAGCGACGGCGTTGATCTGGCGGCTCATGGAGGTGGAGTAGTCAAGGATGATGCCGAGGTTCCGAACATGGTCTGTCGGGGTGGGTGGGTTCCCGAGGGCGGAGGGCCACCAGGTGTTGTCCCAGGTGGAGGTGCAGGATCCAAGGATGATTCATGCTTCAAGCAGCTATCTTGCATCCAGGCTGCCACGTTCTTCATTCCTTCCTGGAAGCAGAGTCTGGTGTCTTCGGGATTCTTCGTGAGCGAGAGGATGAGCTGGGTGTCGTCGGCGTATGATACGATGCTGAGCCCATGCTGTCTGACGATGGAGGCGAGGGGGGCCATGTAGATGTTGAAGAGCGTGGGGCTGAGTAGAGATCCCTGGGGCACTCCGCAGTTGATTTCCGTGGGTTCGGAGAGGAAGGGGGGAGTTGAATTCTCTAGGTTCTTCCGGATAGGAAGGATTGGATCCAGTCGAGGGCGGTTCCTTGTATCCCCGTGTCATGAAGTCTGGCTGCGAGTGTGCGATGTGAGATGGTGTCGAAGGCTGCGGAGAGTTCTAGAAGGATGAGAGCCGCAGTGTTTTCCTGGTCTAGTAGCATGCGGATGTCGTCAGTGGCGGCGAGGAGGGCGGTCTCGGTGCTGTGGTTGCTGCGGAATACGAACTGGGAAGTGTCGAGTATGGAGTTCTCTTCGATAAAGGCGGTCAGGTGAGGTGTAAAGAGGAGGAATATCTTTACTTCTCCTCGTTTTTTTCCCTCTTTCTATGTGTGCTGCATTCTGCATCACACATAAAAGGAGGAAAATACCTCAGATTGTTTTTGTGCAGGAAAATCCTGTGTGCAACGCAGGCACCTATCCACCATGCAGTGGCGGATGGTGACATTTGAAAGTGGTGGGGCGTAAACTTTCTGTCGGAGTGCACCGTGGCGAGCGAGCGAGCCCGACCACCCTAGAGGGGGTTCGGGGGGGTTTTCCCCCCGAGAAAATTTTGAAAAAAAAGTGGGTAAAGGGTGCATTTTCAAGCAAATTTGAGAAGCACAGAGACTAGAGCTGCAAACACACATAGAGCCCACTGCAGAGGGTATGTTCTTAGGTGAAGTCCTGCTGAAACTAAAATGAATTAACATTATAATCTCAGTTTCCCCACTTAACAAAGAGAGTCATCCCCAGAAAATGAGTTCCCCATCCTGTTTCTTCATTACATTTTCAGACAAAATTAGGAACATTCATAGACCATCCACACATGCATTAAGCACATTGTAAAAACAAAAAAAAGAATCACGTACAATAAAGCACAAATACACACACACAGTCGCACATACAGACATACATACCATAACACACACATACAAACATACACAGGCACATCTTGAGACTCAACATAATGAAGAACATGACAAAGAGACAGAGGGAGCAAAAATGTTTTGTGCTGATGGAGAGTTAATGTACTCACATCATGCCAGGAATCTGTGCCCAACCTACGGGTCAAAAGCTGTGACCTTGGATTTGACAGCGGGTCAATCATTGTAAATGTTGCCCCCTCTAAGAGCCATGATATACAGTGCTGCAGTATGAGAGCTAGGGCATACCATACCGCTGTAGTATGAGCACAAGACACAGGACCACAATATGGGAACCATAACATTAAGTCCTGCAGCATGAGAGCCAGGACATATTGTGCCACAATAGTATCAGTACAAGACACAGGACCACAATATGAAAGCCATAATATACAGTTCTGCAGTATGAGAGCTCGGACATACCATGCCACCGCAGTATGGCCACAAGACACAGGACTAACATATAACAGCCATAATATACAGAGCAGCATTATGAGAGCTCAGCTAGGACATACTGTGCCACAAGAGATTGAGCATAAGGCACAGAACTATGATATAAGAGCCACGATATACAGTGCTTCAGTGTGAGAGCTCGGACATACCATGCCGCTGTAATATGAGTACATGACACAGGGCTACAATATGAGAGCCATAATATACAGTGCTGCAGTATGACAGCTCGGACAAATCGTGCCACCATAGTATGAGTGCAAGACATAGAAACACAATATTAGAGCCATAATATACAGAGCTGCAGTATGAGAGCTCAGCTAGCACATGCCACCAGAGATTGAGGATATGGCACAGGACTACAATATAAGAGCCACGATATACAGTGCTGCAGTTTGAGAGCTAGGACATACCATGCTGCTGTAGTATGAGCACAGGACACAGGACCACAAATGAGTGCCATAATATACAGTGCTTCAGTGTGAGAGCTAGGATGCCACCAAGTGGACTTGGAAATGCTTTTGCCATATTTAAAATAAATACCATCCTGCTCACTGGAAATGTTGGAACACGTCACTTCTTACTAAAATGCCCCTGCAGCGGTGGGAGGCGGTGGAACCAGTCTGAGACCAACTGAAGCTGTACATTTCATCCCAGGACACAAGGGGCTACCAGAACACGGCTCTGTAAACATTTCTTTCACGTGCCAAGCCTTTTCTCCGGGTTAGCCTGGGATGATTGAACAATGTCCTTGGTGGTCATTTTCGTTTGTTGTCCGTGCCCCATGGCTCGGATGCGCTGCAATTTGATTAGCCAAGTTTCCTTTCGCAAATGTTAGCGTGGTAAAGCAGTCAGGCCAATTCAAACAGGTGGGAGTGACGCTTTGAACTCCAACAGTGAGACGTAGTTGTCACACGCAATAATGGCCAGTGCAAAGTCAGACTATGTCACAAAGGTCCAGAAATCGCCGTCATCAGAGAAGCATATTATGTGGCGTGGCTGCCTAAATTATGCGGTACATAAAGACAAACTACGCAGCATATGGAATCAATGGCAAACTTTGAGCTACATTCTGTGTCAATACACATAATAATCGATATATAAGAAATCTTAATGCCAGGTGGTTAAAGTGGAGTAACATAGTTATAGAAACTGATTTGGGAGCATTGAGTACGCATTGTTGGAATGGACAGCTTTGTCACCAAAAAGGGCAACATAACGTGAACCAAGTACTCTGTTGGCCTCTCGCTTATACGTTATTTTTTTTACAAATATTTAGTTAAGCTCCAATCTTAACTAACTGTAAACATGTCTTTATTTGATATCTAGAGCATACATTTCTGGCATCCAAATATATCCACAAAAGTGAGAACCACGTGATTTTTAAATACTTGGTCACAGAATGTTTCAGTCACTGCATTACCGTCCGTGAGAGATATCTTTACTAGGATCCAAAGACTTTCACCACTTGCAAGCTTTTACTAAAAGACTAGAACAAGCAATTTTAATAAAAATCTAGTTAACACAGATGATATCGTTTGTGTTTGTTTGCGTGTAATAAGAGACCCCTACTGCCACCTTACACCACACAGGATTGTTTTCCTCACAATGTCGTGGACACGGCTCTGCAGCAATTTTACCAACTAACTTTCCACACAATAGACGTTCACCACATGGTACATTTCACATTTTGAGATTTCTCTATTACTTTTACTGCACAGACCTCGAACCAGCCGGTACCCCTATTGTACCCGTGAGGGTCTGTCACGAGCAGTCGCGGCCCGTGTCGTGTGTGGGGGGGGAAGGGTGGGGGGGTGTCACGCGGGGGTGTTTTTAAAAAAAATAAAATCCTACCTGTCCTGAGCAGGTCCGGGTCCGCGCTGCCTCGCCTCAGGTCCGTCCGTTACTTCTGGCGCCGCCGCCTACACACTCACTCACTGGAACAGGCGCAGCCCATCTGACCCCTCTCAGCCAATCCTGGTGCTGGAGCAGCACCAGGATTGGCTTAGAGCAGGCTTACGCTCCGCCCGCCTACCCATTACGAGACCGAGTTTTGAGCCTTGGCTCAACCTCGCTCTCCTAATGGGCATGCGCCAGACTCGGGAAACACTAGTGCGCATGACTGGGCACGGTGCAAAAATCGCCCTCCGTCCCCACTCATGCGCACTTGTGTGCTGCTGGCTGCCTGTCAGTCAACATGACGCCAGACCGCCCACCCCCTTCAGACTCTGAAGGGGGTGGGCGGTCCAACGTCATACTGACTGACAGTTCTCCCTCACCGTCGTCACCGAGGAAGCTGCGGGCGCGAGGCGCGGGCGGGGGGGCGACGCCCCAACGCCCCCAATGGACGGACCGCCACTGCCACCATGGTGCAAGGGTGTCTGCTTTGGTGCAAGGCAGCACATTGTTCACCAGAGCAAGGAAAGGACAAAAATGCTCTGTATAATGTTAAATACAGTACATGCCTGCCATTTTACGCAGTGCAGCATAGCGCAGTGGCTTGCTGCACTGTGTAAAATATTGATAAATAGGCCCCTGGGTGCCCCGAATTCAAAATCTGCATAAGACATCTCTATTTGTGACTTGTTTGTGGGGTGAAATCCTACAAAGAATACGAGTAGGGTAAAAGGGGCTATTTAATGTTTAGATAATCACAAGAAGTGTTTCATTTTGTACCGGATATTACAGAGGATAAATTTGTTATATTTCCATACTCTCCTTTGCAAGAGTTCTCTAAATATGAATGCAAAGAAATTGTTATGCTAGCTACCAACTTCAAAATATAGTGTTAATTATGTGACTTTTATCTAAGTCCTCCGTTTCACATAGACATGATTTAGTGTTGCACCTTTTACATACAAACGCATGTATTTCCTCCAGTGGGCAGGCCAAATGGAAAGTAGATAGTGTAAGAACGTCGCATTAATACACACCGGCATAGAAGTTGTATGTCAGTTCTGACACCTCAAGCCAGCACTTTAAATGCTGGAATTTTTTTAATATGCTGGGACTTTGTATCCAGGCAAACTCAGGTTTTAGGTGGGTATTCATATCGGGTCACGATGGAGAGCTCGGACTTGACGCTGATATGTCAGATGAGCACAGTACCTTTCAGTGCATCAGAAAGGTGTTCAGGATACCGTGCATCCAATTGTTGGCCCCTCTGCCGAGCACACGAGCAATGGGGCCATTGTAACTGTGCTTATGTCCAAAAGATTGAGAAGGAGGTACACAGCGCCTCAAACAGCGACAGGGAGAACGCACATGAAAATGCAGGGGCTTATTTACAAGCCCCTTGCGCCGCCGGTGCGTCACTTTTAAAATGGGGAAAAAAGTGACGTACCGGGCGGCGCAAGGGGCTTGTAAATAAGCCCCGCAGTTCTTACAGGTGAGCAGATGATTGTGACATTCCGAAGACCACTACACCTTTAACAAACCACTGTAACAGTTACACTTCTTTTTGTCTTGCCCGTTGTAGAGACTTTTTTCCTCCCACTTAACGTCAAGGTGACAAGTATGATTTCTCCATTCCCTGGCAGAACACTTGAGACATCATGAAGTAGACTGAAGAACGGATGCTTTGAGTGGGGGAAGTGAGAGGGCGCAAATTAACAACTGTCTGCAGCCTGCAGCAGAGAGAGGAGTAGAGGTGGGCGAGCCATTAAATTACCCGGGAGAGGAGCTGAGCCGAGGCGAGGGTAGGCTCTGGTCCAAGTGTGCATGACAAGACGAGCCCTCGACATATTGGACATGTAATTTGTGCTATATGATATGTTGTCTTTAAGATTCAAGAAAGTGTATTTCTCTAACATGCAGAAGTTTCACCTTAGCAGATTCGTTTACTTGAAAAGTATTTACTAAATTGTGAGTTTTTAAATGTGAACTGACAAACATTCCTGCCCTGATGACAATTCTATAAGTGAACAAAGAAGCAATTCAGTTGTCATGTATGCAGCATGGATCTCCTAATTTCTTATTAAAGATTGAACATTTTTTTCCCAAATTTGTTTATTAGAGTTATGCAGTTTTGGCAAAAAATAATTTCGCCTATGATACAACAGACATGCCTTGAGAGGAAGCATCATCCGTGCAATGATCAGAGAAGCATTGCAGGATTAAGTCTTGATAGAGTCGGCATCATTGAACACAAAAGTAATGTTTCTCAACTAAGAGGGAAGCAATATAGAGAAAAGAGAAACAAGGTTAAACCAAACAGCTAAAGCTCTGGTGCCAATAGTGTATGTGTGCATGGCGTGTCGCGTGCAGGTTGGGAGGCGAAAGCAGGGGGGGCGGGGGGGGTCGAGAGTCGGAGAGTGTTACGAACAATCACCCCTGGGCAGTGGGAGGAGGAAAGAAGGCCAATGCCATGAGTGAAGGCAGTTTGTGCTTGGCGCGCGGCTGAAAGATATTGACCCAGTATATATACGTCATTCACTAGGCGGAGAGGCGTGCGCGCGCTCCGAATGTGGATCCGCGTGCATCACACACAGCAGGTAGCAGTGCAAGTGTTTTCCCAGTGAATGCGAAGCAGTTATGTAAAGCGGTCACGTATGGTTCATGGTGGGCGCGCATCTGTCTTTGCTTCTACCTTGAGTAAGGAAGTCTCCCAGCCCTCCCCACCAGCGCGTGAGTCCCCCCTCAAAAGAAGCAGTTTTAGAATATGGGCTTCTACTCTGGTCCACGTCAACAACACGCCTGAGTTCAGAAAGGGCAGAGGCCTTCCATCAGTGGCGGCTGGTGACATTTGAAAGTGGTGAGCGTAAAAAAAAAAGGGTCTAAATGTGTTTTGTGTCGTAGCGAGCCTGATTGACTAAAGGGGAACTGCAGAACCCTCACGCCAAGGAAATTTTGAAGAACAATACAAAAAAATAAGGACCAAATGGTGCAGGGTAAACCACATTTCAGAAAGCAAGAATATTTATAAAAGTAGGTAGGATATGTAGACTTGAAATAATTAAACACATTTAAAACTGTCCCATATCGTGCTTCATTCCTGCTTCCACCCATGCCATCCATTTAGCCTGACTGCATTATTTTAAAACAATAGGGTTGAAAATAATCGCCAGATACACATGTTACACTTCATTTAACAGCACATAGGCTGCTCTTGAAAATGCAAGTTAAAGATAAGTAGCTCGCGAATGTCATTGGGGCTCCCTGCAGACAAACCAATTGCCAACATTTTAAACAGGCCTACCTTGGACTAGAAGAAGCCCCCATTGGGTGCTTCACAGTTCAGAAATCAAATCCTTGTTTTCCTTGCATCAAACCATAGACAACCACATACGAAGGTCAGAGATTTAATTTCCATTCACATGATGATACCGTCACTCTTTCTAAATTATTACTGTTGCACAGTGCATTTGGTGCTTTAATTATTCTTTGTAGTGCTGCTGCTCACGTTTACCGGGAGCAGCGTGACACAGGGCAAGAGGAGCGCTGGGTTGGAGCTATGGACGACTCACCTTAGACGGCACAAAAGTTTTGCGAGCTAACGCACGCGGCCGCCGAATTCACACCAGCAGAATACCAGAAAATCATCAGGAATTATTTTTTTTTAAACTTTTTGTCAGGGCACTGAGGGCAGTTTAGCCGACATGACCACATCCTCTCCCCAGTAGCAGGCACGGTGCCCCCCCCCACCAATCTTTGTTTGAGATTTCACTGTGTCTGACGCCCTCCCCTTTAGTTTTCCACTTCTTTAATATCCCAACTACAGATACTGTTTAAAAGGTAGTTTGTTGTTTTAAAGCAGCGAATCCTGTCAAACGTAGACACCAACGGGCAGTTGAGGGCAGTTATGCGGGGAGGACTGGTGATTATGCCCAGAATCGCAGGATGACATAATGTGTCCCAGCATTTAGCAGCACCTCCGTCATTGTAGACGTAGGAAATGGGGCACAGGAAAATTAAGTGGTTTATACAGGATCACAAGCGTTTGTAAATGGGGAAAAGTCAGTTCTGAAGGGAGTGCCCGGGACCCAAAGCTACAGCGTGCTCTCTAGACTCCGCACCCCTGAATGGGAGCTGCGGAGGGGTGGCTGGCTGCACCAGCAGCGCGAGGGGACCCCGCCGCCCAAAGATGAGAAGGACACCACTTGAGAAGAGCCACTTGTTTCTAACCCCCCTCCGTCACCGAGCCACATAACTGGACTCCCAGGGCTCAAATGAATCACCTTACAAGTATGATTTTCGGTGCTTCCAATCAAATTGCTTTCATAGTCATACAGATTATTAATTAACCTCATTTCTGGGCAGCTCCCTGCTCTGGGCACCAGAATCACGGTTTATTAACGGTAACAAGCATTCGCGGACTGCATTACGGGTGGGTGGGGGGGGGGGGAGATTTGAAATTGGGTCGTCGCGCCGTGGGGTGGTGGTGGGGAGGTGGGAGTGGAAAAATATATATCAAATAAAACTTACTGTCCCGTGTCCCGCGCCATCTTCTAGTTGGGTCCCGATTCCCGCCGTGCATTCTTCAATTCCGGCTGGCCGGCTGCAGCTCTCCTTGCGTCATTGGGACACGCAGCCTCCCTCCCCTCCACCAATCAGAACTCTCGAGGCAAATCTCAGCGCGCCCCACCTGGGCCATTTTCTCTATGTAGGCTGCTGCATGGAGCAGCCTACATAGAGAAAAGGGAGAGTGGGCGGTCCTGCTCAAGGGTAGGGGGGAGTGGCTTGCCCACTGTTGTGCATACGGACTGTTTGATCGGCCCCAGGGCCGACCAAACAGTCCCTATGAACAACAGTGGGCAAGCCACTCCCCCCCTGCCCTCAAGCAGGACCGCCCACCCCCAACCAGGCACTTCTGCTTTCTCGCAGTGCGAGAAGGCAGAAACATAAATGGTAGTTATTACCATTTATGTTTGTGCCTTCTCGCACTGCGAGAAAGCAGGGGGCGGTGCCCAAACGCCCCTATGGAGGAGCCGCCACTGCCTTCCATGCCATGGCTATTTGACGTTTAAACAACACATATGACATATCGATGAAGCGGTGGAGGTGTTTGTCCCCCTTAGATCGAGAGCGGATTCCCAACAGGCAAGAGTCAGGTGTGGGCATGAGGAAGATTGAAGGCAACTCAGATATTATAGTTGTCACCTCCTGCAATACTGGGTGCAGCACCACACAGGACCATACCTTGTGGAAAGAATCAGCACTTGGTTGTTTACTGTTGCGGCATTCAGGGTTGAGCATCAGGAACATGCGTTGTATGTGGTGAGGTGATAGGGAGGTTTGGTGCACATAATTAAATTGAGTGAAACGGAACCTAGGATTGCGGGAGATCCCCTTCACCAATTGGAGGGCCAGAGTCTTTGTCACACCCGTCAAAAAGTGCTGGAGCTCAGCATACTGTTTTGCGCGTGCTCCGACTACATAAGTGTTAGATTTGAAATGTTTTTTCTGTGATATACATGTTGACACCGCCCCCTTTTTGCGATGCTCTAGCTCCTGTTTCAGCTTAAGTTAGCACGCATGGTTCCATCTTTATTGACGCCATCTTGTTTTACTGTTAAGATCGAGAGTCTGTCTCAGAGATGCTTGCTTCGGCAGAGAAGCTGCTCTGTGCCCCCCACACCTTATGCGCTCAACGTTGAGGCTTTGCTGCACTAGTAACATGTATTGTTCATTGCTACATGCTTTTTCTGTTAGATACATTTGTTCCCATACCTTTCCACGGTAGAGAGCCGCTATGTGGCCTTGGGACTGAGAAATCGTGTTCCTTGCCCAGTGGCAATGTTCATCTTGTGTGCCCTCTTTGTTCATCCTGGCCGGAGCTGGAAAATTCCAGTTTGGGTGGGACCCTGAAGGTGTTCGAATGGTATAACTGATTCTGTTGTGCCTAAGGAGTGCAGACCCTTCGGAGACTGATCAGATTGGGCTGCGTTGCAGCATATTAGAATAAACTATCTGCAGTGCTTTAAATGGGAAAAAATAAGTGCAGATACTCATCAATTTAAGCAGTGAATGGAGAAGGGGGAATTGTGGGCGGGGCTGGAGGCGGGGCTTGGAGGCAGACATTTAATGGGAGCCACATTTTCTTGGTGCCAATTGTGCTTGATAATACAGAACTATTTCTGCTATCTGTAGAGTATTTGGTTTTTCCTCCCATGTGCAAAAGGTTACGTTTCTTATTTTGAGAATGCCATACCAATGCAGATTGTCTCTGAGCCTATGCACATATGAGACATAAAAGTCATGAATTTTCTCATTGTGCACAACAGCTATTGTAGACAATTTCCCTAAGAAACCTGGATAACGATAGGCCTATTCCTTTTGCCACCCATTCTTTAGGGTCCACCTTGCATCTTTACATCATTTTCGTCTCTGTTGCCTCCTCTGCTTTTCACACAGTAAACATCAAAACTGAAGTCAGAGAACCAACACAGAGGAAAGGGAACATTTTCAATCTGGTCTTTAACACAATGCAGACTACAATACTGTCTCAGCCATCATCTATTATACAGCAGGCACCCACTATGGTCAATCATAACCATCCACAGCTCCTTCAATGGGAGCACGAGGTACCTAATGTGAGCAGTGGGCAAGTGAATTGATTACAGGGAACTAGAGTGGTGATACATGTGATGAATGTCTTATATATAAATGGCGGAGATGAACGCAATGGGATGAGTTGAACTAGCATATGTCAACGTAAAATGAATGAAATGAACAATGAGAGGTACCAGGGTAAGCAAAGCAAGCACAGGGCAAATGTGCCTTGACCTGGCTGGGTCAGGTGAGAATTGTGAGGAGAAAGGATGGGTCAGTGAAGGCAGGTTGAGTAAATCAAACATGGTGGGTCAGTACAGAGTGGAAGAGTCAAGCACATCTTGCATGATGTAAGAAAGGGTTGGCAAGGAAAATACTAGATGGGTGAGTCAAGCACAGATGAGCACATGGTGGTCTAGATGATGACCGGTTGAGTAAAGCAAGTAATCTGGGTCTGTTGGAGAGGCAAGTACAGCTTGCATAAAGCAAACGGAAGATGTGCAAGGCATGTAAAGGCTGGATAAATCCACGCATTGTAGGTACAGCGGGCCCCTAAAGGTCAGGAGACCATGGGATTTTAAAGTAGTTTTTGTAGCATGGACCAGGCCTCCTGGGCATTTGAGAGGTGCAAAAGAGATGTTAGTACAATTTTCTAGCATTTGGGTGTTCCCTACAACTTCCCTCTAGATAGTAAAAGCGTAGACACTGGGAAAAACATTTTGGTTTCAGAAAAGAGCTTCGTATTGAAGTTGCAAAACATAAAGAAGGTTCCACCTCTGCTTCTCTTCTTTCCAAAATAATGGATCACCAACAAAAGATTTTATGCGCAGTCTGGACTTTATGCGCGGCCTGACTTCCTCAAACAACAGAGACTCTGTCTGCAATACTGGCCCAGAATGCAAAGGCTGTGTTGCTTTCTTACTAAATGTAATTAAAGCTTTGCTTTACTGCAATATGAAACACTGGCAAACTCACCTCTGTGTATTGATACCTCGCATTGAAAAACACACAAACAAATTAAAGAGGCAATTTATTGAATACTGTCACACTAGATCTCAAAACGCCCTCTGACATCATCAAACATTCTATAGCTTATTTTTTTTAGAGAGATGCTGTCCTGGTCTAAGAGAATTTTGTTTTTTCTTAGACCGGAAAGTCCTTTAAGGGGTATGAGTTCATCAGTTTTAAAACAAATAGGACAACACCTGCTTAATGCATAATCACAACTGTTCAAGATCACCTATGGTGTGAGAGGGTCAATAAAGCCAAAATGTTTTTTAAAAAGGGTTTGAGGAAGTGCCTGAACAAGAAGACAGAATGTGAGGAGGCTACATCTGGACACAATCACAATAGTCATAAAGATTAAAGTCAGTACGTATCATGAGAGTGTGCGATATTTTGAAGACCATTCTTTTTCAAGCCACTCATTTCTCTTTGTTTTTCTTGCCCATCTACTTCTGCGTCTCAAAATCCTTTGATTTTATTCAACACCTCTTTTTCAGTGCCAAGAAAACATGTTTATTATCCACAGTCTGTTGAACCCTAGCATCCATGCTTGAACTACCCCCCAACCTCTTGCTTTCTCACCTGTAGTATTCATTGACTGCCTGTTCTCCTATGCTTGGGAGATCTATATATTGTATTCTGAGGGCCATCTGCCACTCACCCTCAGTCTGGCAAACCCTGTAGTATGAACTTCTGCTGCCTCTGGGTCACACAGACCCGGCTGGACTCCATTAGGTGGCTGGGAGTTCGTCTTCCCAGACTAAAAACGCTTGTTCACACATACTCACCCATCACATAAAAAAACTCACACACATTCACGACCACTCACACACAATTTGACTCAGATAATTAGCTTGCACATTTACCTCATGTTAATAGCCAAAAAACCTGGACTCGAACTGGCCTTTCTGGACCTATGGTGGACACCCCTTGTCCACAATAATCTCTCATAAGTCAGAAAAAGTAATATTCAATTCATGCACACAATAAAAGGCATTCAAACATGAGACGAGGTTGCAGATTGCAAAACTGATGATGGAGTTCATTTTTTAATGGGCAACTAAAGACATTCAACCCTGATCTTAAGTGCATGGGAATTTAATTAATTGTTGATAGGTGGATATCACTGATGTTTGTAGAGTACTTGCTGCCCAACGGGGGCCTTTTGGTATTTTCAAATCTTTCGATCATAAAAAGGATTAAACCCACAACTGTATAATCAGATTTTCCTCCTAACATCAAGTCTGTCTAAATTACTCCATCCCAAAGTTCTGTTACAGAAATATGTAGTGGATTACCAGTTTTCTTGCTTTAGCGCACTGTGCCTCTTGACAAGTCAATGGAGCTCGCATGTCACTTAACCAGATTAATACTGCAATTTGGATGAGTATGTGAAACTTGTCAAATGGACACAGGTGGGCTGGGATGTGTAGAGACAGTAGTGTGCATCGTGATGGACTGTCTGCCTGCCCTACAATGGAGTGCCCAACTGAATGATAATCGCCCAATAATTGGTAGTGGCAAAGTCAGATTGGGATCACAATTCGGGCCGCACACCAATAAAAAAGTGGCCCACATTCCCAGATCACGCCTGTTACTGAAACAGCAAATCTCATTGGGCTAATTTTTTAACATATGTTTGATAAATGATGTATTTTAAGCTTATAGAGCCAGAAATATCGGCGAAAATTAGAAGCACTACATTCTGGCCAGGCGGGCGAGGTGAAATAAAGTGGCCGACAGGCCACAACTCCTGATCTGGCTATGTTTCACACCTGGCCGTTTTTTTTTTTTTTTACTGGCATTACCAGTATTCGAATGTCCTTGCCAGTATAGAAATGAAGAAAATTACCTAAAGCTGGTAATTTCTCCTCTGATCGATATGCACTTTCAAGTTCAAGTAAACATAAGGTTGAAGCAGTCAAAAATGTGGTGTAGAGCTGCTTTAATGACACATGACTGATGGTTAAAACTAAAAAAACGGAAGAAAAGCCATGCTGAAGAAATACAAACTTTTGTAATATTGTATGAATAAACCGCTCTCATTATTATGTTGCAGCCTTTGCAGACTCTGAAAACATGAGCAACAGAAGATTCTTTTTATATTGTACTTTTATTTATGTAGTGTGAACTAGGCCCAAGCTGAGATTACATGAGGACCAGTAACATTACAGAACATCAAATTAATTTTTATTTTAGGCCTTGGACAATTAAGTAATTTGCCCAGAATCACAGGATGTTGAGCTGAAGCTGGAACTCAAACCCATTTCCATAGTTCTTTATTCTGCAGCTCTGTCCCTAACATAACAGCCTCTCAATGTTCCTATTTGGGAAAGGTGCCTCACAGCGAAGCCTAGGCACACATACACCCCCAATACCCTACCCCACCAAGGCGGGAAAGACACTTGGGCCTAGGTGCTAACAACAGGCCCTCAGCTAGGCCAATTCACTTACTCTCCTCCTTTCCCAGCCAGCTGTAGCCTCTGGGCGCTAGCCTGGATGGCGAGCAGTGGAGAAAAGCAGAGAGCTGCGGCTGCTCCACAGGAGCTGGGTTGATGCTGGCCCAGCGGCCACATCACCTGCACCCAGCTGCACTCTCAACGCCTCACCTCAGTTTAACAGCATGGCAGGGGTGTTGAAACCCGCTTCAGGGCGGAGGGAGGGGGCAAGATAAAGAATTGAGTGGCCAGAGCAATGCTGGCCTAGAGACGCTGCTGTAAACTTGCTGGGGCCACATTATAGGGACCTGGCAGGCAAGACAGTAAGGCTCTGTAGGCTGGTTGACAAAAACCGGCCCACAAGAGACCCTTTGGGCACCGGCTCATCGCCCAATGCCTGACTTCCCAATCCAATGCTGTGTAGCGTGTCATACACTACCTCCCACCCCCCACCCCCCTTCAGACTGGTGCTGAGAGGTGCAGTCATCTCGGGAGTTACGCTGCAAAAGTAAATTAGATTTGTGAGGTAGGGGATAGGCCCAGTATCACACAGACCTACAGTTTGATTGACTGGGCAGTCGGATTGGACCCTTCACGTTCATTCACAGACGGCCGCAGGGCATCAAAGACCCCAAACAGCCCTTAAGTGATGCAAATGAGCCACTGCGGGATTGCTCACCAGAGGCCCCATTCAGAGGTGTAACACTGGCCTCTCCCTCCATTCTGCCTTCTCTTTTTCGGCAGTAGTTCAGCCGAGCACTTTCTGTGCAGCTGTACAGTCCCCAATGCCATTGAGCCCGTCTTGCCTGACTTTCCCCTAAGAATACCGTTACTCTCCTTGGCGAAGGAAAAGTTCCGGTACTCAAAGGGAGAAAATTAAAAAGAGCCAGTACTCCATACCGGTGAGTACCAGCCCATTTAAAGCACTGACTATCTGGTTTACATTCTCTACTGCCTGTTTGACACCTCATTTATTGGGAAGGCATATAGGTGGTTGTGAGTAACTCGAGTGACCTGTAGCGGGTCACTTCGTTCATTTAGCGCACAAACAGAGACTCCTCCATTGGGTGTCCCATCCTCGCCCGTAATCGGGTGTAAGGAGGAGGGGGTTACGTCTGGTCAGATGGGCGGGTCAGGGTACCCTGCAAGGTAGAGCCTTGCACTCGCAGCTGCCCCGCCTGTCTGATCGGGCGGCTCCTCGTCTAGTGGTTGCCCTGGCTGGGGTCCTGAGAAGGCGAAAACCTTGGATCTGACCATTTGGTCTGGAAGAGTCGGCAGTGGAGAATAACTTTGCTCGACCGGTGTGCACCAGGTGAGTTTGTCTTGATTGTTGGTAAACACGGCGCCGTTTTGAATAATTTGGCTTTGATTGATTTGTATGCTTGACAGATCTGCGGACCGTCCTGGAGGTACAAGGTGCTCCCGTGGGCCCTCTCTCAGGTGACTTGGTAATTTGGTTTTCTTGGAAGAAAAGAAAGACAGCGGGGATTTTATTAGTGTTTGAGACTCGCGAGGCAGAGTCTCATTGGAGGAATTGGTGCGGTCAGGTGACCGGTTGTTGAGTTCCAAGTGTGATTAACGGACATAAGTGGTGAATTCACCCTTTATACTTTTGAAGATGCCTTGTTTTAGCAGGCTGTGTTGTTTCGGGTGCCGTTGTTGCTCTGCAGATGCTCGATTGGACCGGGAGAGTGTTAAGAGAAGTGTAAAGGGATGTGACGGCATGCCGCGTACCCACTGTGGACAGCCTCGTTTGCAGTATCGCTGAGATATTTGGTTCTGCATCCTCAGAGTTTCATGTTTCTTGCAGCACATGCTGTATAAACATAAACATAACATATGTATTTGTAAAGCGCACGTTCACCACTACGGGTATCTTGGCGCTGAATAACAGATGTTTGTTGTTACCCAACTCAATGGTACTCATTTTATCGACCTCAGATGGATGAAAGGCTGAGTGGACCCGCCGGGATTTGAACCTGTGACCATGAGGTCGAACACAGGCCCCTGCAGTAGACGCATTAGTCTACTGAGCCAGCAGCCTGATAGGTCAAGAATTGACCAGCTCCCAGATCATAGGTGTCCACCACAGCCTTCCAAGGGGAAATGTCCCAACGCTGGATTACAGCTTGCATGCACAGCTGTTCACAGATAGCAATTAAAGGAGAGTAAGGAAGATGAGGGCCTCTAGGATGTACATATCTATGCCAGCAGGGCTACTGTCATCTGTTGTGTCTCTCCATAAGGGCAGACGGCAATGTCAGAAAGCCAAGTGTAGGTGCTAACACCGTTCAGTACATTGCGAATGAGTGGCGATTCAGGGCTATCCTGGTACGGAACCATGCCAGCGCCCATTGTAACCGTGCTGCAGCATGATAAAGTTCAAAACTGGGTGTTCCAAGACCACCCTCCTCCAATGGACGGTGGAGCGTAGTAAGCGCAAATCTGTGCCTGCCCACACTCCATATCAGCTCAAGTAATAATCCATTTAATGTGCAGAAGAAGGGCTTCAAGAGCACAAGTGGGAGGGTAGCAAAGAAGTAGAGCAGTTGGGGCAGTACTAGCATTTTAGAGGGGGCCATGCGTCCCAGTAGAGATAGGGGCAATGAGCGCCAGAAGGGCAGGGATTGACGGATTGAACTAACAGCTCTGTCAATGTTGCCCTCCTTGAGATTGCTCTCGGTGTGATAGATCCATACTCCTAGGTATTTGAAGGTGTCAAAGCACCTTGCAAGCAGTTACCTATGGGCTCCACTCACTGTATAGTCGGTCTAGGTACCTCAGCTATGGCGGAGGAGCGTCGCCCCACTGCTTGCAAGCAGTGCGAGAAGGAAAAACATAAAATGATAATAACGTTCAGTTATTATCATTTTATGTTTGTGCTGCTTTGTGTGTGGACGGGCGGTCGGGGCTGCTCTTCACTAGGAGTAGGGAAGGGGAGGAGTGGTTTGCCCACTCCTAAGTGTGCAATAACCGTTTGATCGGCCCTCTTGGGCTGTCCAAACCTGTCACGCTCACTTTCCACATTCTCCATGCAGGCTGCATTACAGCCTGCATGGAGAACATGCCCACTCCTCTAGCCCCTGGCTGAGCACAGTGTCACATCGCTCAGACCAATCACAGTGCTGCATTGCAGCATTGTGATTGACTTAGGGGAGGAAGCCTGGCTGCCTGCTTCCTGTTCCTGAAGTCAGAGGCAGGAGAGCAGGAGCAGAGACGCGGGACCCGGCGGCAAGGTAAGTTTAAAAAAAAATATTATTATTCTCACTCCCTCCTTCAATCGTGACCCCCGCACCAGACACCCCACCCACAAGCCATGCAGGCTGCCACTGCTTGGCACTAGGGGAAATAGGCAAGATTTGGGTCAGTTCACACATAGGCCGGAGACTACCCCAAAATCGTAATATAGACGCATAAGGTCAGGGAGTGCAGACCACACGTCATGCAGATAGACCAGGACATAGGCCACATACAATCAAATCACGTGGTGTATATTGCTTTCCGGGATGCCCCAATGCAGCGCAAGTCGACAAAAACGACAAGCCAGTTGTTCCATGGCCAATGACCCCTGTCCTGTGGAGACAGAGCACAGCCCTGCATAGTGCCCCTTCCAATATTGAAGCTGTCAGAGATAATCTGGCTGTTTTTCACCTGTGCCAGGGGATTGGCATAGAGTGTGCAGACCCATCCGAGGAATCTCGAGCCAAACCCCATATGGATGTCAAGAGACAGAAATCCCAGCTCAGGGTGTCAAATGTCTTCTCCATGTCCAGCAAGAATGCCACATGTGTAAAGGCGTCTGACTGCTTGTTATGTAATGTGCGGAGAAGCCAGCGGATGTTCAGAAATGTGCTGTGACCCGGTATAAACCTGGACTGATGAGTGTGAACCAACAAATGAACTATAGGGAGCAAGGGGTTGGCCAGCACTCTGCCAAGAATCTTGCAATCAAAATTAAGCAGGGGGAGGGGCGATAGGAGCGAACGTCCAAGTGATCTCTGCTGGGTTTGGAAAGAACCACAATCAATGCCTTACGAAACGAATCTGGAAGGCGACCCGTGTTGTGGCCTCGTTGAACATATCAAACATCCTCTGCGTGGTCTGAATGGTAAATGTGGCATAATATTCAATTGGTAGGCCATCACTGCCTGGGTCTTATTGTGGACAATCTGAGATATCGCCATCTGGAGTTCCTCCAGTTGAAGGGGTTCACCAGCTCATTGTTTTGCAGCTGGTTCAGCCATGTCACCTGCAGATCATGAAAGAACGCCTGTGCCTGTTCGGGGTGGGGGTGCTGTGCACAGAGCTAGGTAGTATTACCGCAAGGCTATGTTGATGGCCATCTGTGAGGTGAGCATCTCACCGTCAGTGCGACGGATCAAATCAATAGGGCACACTGTCTGTTTTCATGGGTGAGCCACACTAGTAGCCTACCCGAACGATTGCCCTCGGTATGCTGCAGAGATGTATGTTTTCTGCAGTCATGCCTGCTCAACAACACCTCCACCTCACGATGCTGCTTACGCAGTTGTTGGAGTTAGGCAGCATAGCCCGACTGGCCAGCAACCCACACCTTCAAAGAGAAAAGGTCATGATCAATGACGGAGAGCTCTTCTAGCAAGCACCGGCGCATCCCCCAAGTGGCCGCCGGTCAATGCCCCCGTACCACCACCTTGTGTGCATCCCATTTGATCACCTGAAGCAGCATGGAATCAGCATTGCTCTTGAAGTAGTGCTCAATAAATTGAGCCAGATCCACGCAAAACGGAGCATCAGTAATCGTCTTCATTTGCAGACGTCACGTAGGCACGGTGGGACGTGCTCTGCCCCAGCGCAGGTTCATAATAGTAGGAAGTGATCCGAGAGGGTGCATGCTAAATATTCCATCTATGTGAGCTGGGCACCAAGGTGGTCAGTGCATAGATATAGATTGAACCTAGTGTACACATTATGCACTGGAGAGTAATAGGAGTATTCACGCCCCAGTGGGTGTGTGACCCTCCATACATCGGGCAGTCACAATTGTGTTAACCAGAGACCAACATTTTGAGTAGTGTTGACACTGGCAGCCAAGCGCAAAGGGGAGGTGGAACAATCATGATTTACATCCGGAACACAGTTGAAATCGCCACCCCATAAGCTGAGAGATGATTGGTCCCGAAATAACGCAGATGTAAGGGTGTCCAGAAATCTCAGCTGGTTAATGTTTGGCGCATACATCGCTACCAATGTGAGGGAATTGCCATCCAGGTGACCTTCTAGTATCACATAGTGTCCATCAGTGTCCACTCTCTGCGTGCCCACAACAAAGGGAGCCCCTGGCGCAATCCAAATAAGAACTCGTCGCACAAAGCGTGAAGTGGACGTGCGGTACACTAGTCCCCTCCCCCTTTACACAAATCTTAGGTAGTTCTGAAGCGGTAACATGCATTTCTGGGAGTAGTGCGATCTGTACATGATGGCTCCTATGGTGAGCATGTACACGGTATCTGTTCATTGGGGTGGCCATGCCGTGCACGTTCCATGTGATGACATGGTAGTGCGGGACATGCATATTAAGTGACACATCAGCCATTAAGGGCAGTGGTCAGGGCAGCAAAAGGGGTGAAGTGAGCCCCACATGCACCCACACAGCAACAGGCAATCGCCCCCCAGAGCACCACCCCACATTCTTCTGCACATCCAGAGGTCACGTTGATATAGGTTACTATCCCAATTATGGGTGGCACCAGAGTGTTACTGCAATTAGAGACAAACATAAACAACCAGGGAAACTGGGTTCCCCCCAGGACAGATGCTCCATCAAAGCCCGTTCAAGAGTCCTCAACGATATAACGAAAACAGCGTGAGAAAGTAAAACAACTCATATATGAGTCCACATGGTAGCTCCAGTGGTGCGTGGCATTGGGGTGGATGTCATATTGCCCCATTACCAGAGGAGTGACAATGGTCAAGGTGTGTCCATGGTGTAGGCCCTTGACAGGTGGTGGATCATCCAACCCCTCAGGCAGTTCTGCTTACCTGCATAGGGGGAATCAGACCCAAGAGAGATCCTACCATGCCAGGTTGACTGGAGGACCAGTTGCACAAATCATCTGCCAATCTTGGGATGACCTTCAGGCCAGATGCACCCCAGCAGTTTATGACAGCAAACCACCTGAGTCTGATCATGACTCCGATAGCTGTTCCGAATGCAGAGGAGTGAAGAAGTTCATGCTGTGGAGGGAGACCTTTGTCAATGCCCGGGCCTGCTCTGCAGCCACCTGATCCCTCGCTGGCTTCATCTTGGAGGATCTGTGTTTGCGTTGTTTTGACTTAGGCACCAGACAGTTTCCCGAACTCAGGTTCTTACATGGAGCCAAGTCCATACATCCTACGGTGAATGGAAAATGTGGGTGGTGTCGACATCAATCACTCTGAGTTTTGCTGGGAACAGGAGACCATATGCCATGATCGTAGCATTTTCATAGTGCCAGGGGCCTTTATTGCGAAAATGTTGCAGCAGCAGGTCTCAGTCACAATATTTGAGGAGACAGGCAATGATGGGCCATGAGGGGTGCCAGGAAAAGGTGGTTGGCCTGGTGTGCTGGGCTTCTGTTCTACAGAGAAGAATGTTGGCATTTTGTCATCAAGCACCGCCGTCACCAGCCAGTCTTCCAAAAAGATTTCCACACTACGGCCCTCTGAGCGTTCGGAGAAGCCCATCAAGCGAATATTATTGCGTCTCGAACTTCCCTCCGCATTTTCGGCTCTGAGATGTAGGTTGTTCGACTTGCACCGACGGCCTCATCGGGACCAAGGTCGACTCTACCTCCTCCACGCTATCTGCTAACTTGCAGCGGTCGCTCGCAACAGATTGACGTCATGTTCGACAGCGCAAAATACGGGCCTCAAGAGACCTTTTATTGTCCAGGATGGTTTGGAGCACCCTGTCGAATTGGGTGGAATGAGTTTGAAGGATAACTTCCAATTGACGCAGGTTGACAAGAGTCTATTAGGTGTTGGGTTAATTGTCAGCTCTCCAGCGCCAGTTGATGCTGGTTTAGTGGATTTGGGCTTCACCATCACTGGGACCTGGTCCAGGCGATCAAGGGAGTAATCAAGGAGTGACAAGTGCTGGGTTCTGAGGCTCAGGCAGGGTGCGCCGAGGTATGCCACTAGGGAGGGCGGATGTGTCTCTAGAAAGACAGATTGAAAGTCAAGCCAGGTAGTCCATCCGGCGGGGAGGGCTCGTGCACTCACGGTGGGCAACTGTAGAAAGCAACAGGGAAGCCTCTCAGCAGCAGGGGCAATCCAGGGGCATCAGATCCTCACCTGGCGCCTGAAAGAGGGCATGACCCCGAATTACAGAGCATGAACGTCACTAGCAAGGAGGTGCGTTCTCGGCAGGTCTGAGGAGCCGCGGAGTTAGAAGTCAATAATACCTATGTGTCTTTTCTGTACCTGCAGAACGATCCATGCGCCGGGGCCCTCCAAGGCAGTGGGAAATAGTTAAACTGCGTGCTCAGTGGTGTAATATGAATGAATTGCCAATCGATCGTGGCGTCAGACAGGTGCTAGTGGCACAAGCACACAGTGCATTTCAGGAACCTAAGGGTCAGTTATGGGGTGCACGTCAGCAATGCATTCATCCAGGTCTTAGAGTTCAAAGATTAGCAGTTCAGTGAGGTAAGATTGATTCAGAAATGGAGAGCTCCCAGTCAGTAGCAAGGCCACTTACCGGATATGGTCAGTGGGTCGTGGTGGGGTTTTCTTGCTGTCCCAGCCAGGTGCAACACATTCCTCGGTAGCAAGGATTGGCAGCTGCTCTATTTTTCTTAGCTGCTCATCTCACTAAGCCAAACATTTTTGAAAACGTGACGATTTTGAAAACAACAATAAATGTTATTGCTGTACTCAATCAGGCCTTAAGGAGACTTTTACTGATATTCATAACGCATTTGCACCATAGTGGCCATTTTCTGTCCTGACACTCCCTTTTTAGGTCTCGCCTGACCCAGCGCATGCGCTGGTCTGGCGAGACTTATTGAGAGGGCTCCAAAAAGTGCTACCAGGCCAGCCTAGAGCTACAGAGCATGTGCGCGGGCGCGTGCGCCGCGCTTTACCATGATTACTTTTACTTTCACGGCCGCACGGCCGCTTTGATGTTTGATCGTGATCGCGATCACTTTCACTTTTGCGGCCGCACGTCCGCTTGGCATAGCCAATAGGTCTTGCTTTTGGGACCTTATAAGTATTTAGTTATGCAACTGTTGCATGGCTAACCACTTATAAGGTCCCAAAGGCAAGACCTATTGGCTATGCCAATGCTTGTTTGCCATCTCTCTCTGTTGCTCTGGGTCAAAGTCGAATGTTAAAAACCCAGCCCAGATTCATCATTATTTGATGCAATGCCTCAAGACAACTTGCTGCCTGTGTCAAATGTGGGGGGCAGGAATGTGTCATATTCACCAAGATAAGGCACATTCCTGCTCTCTCACTGTGCTGTGCACTATGTGCACCATAGGGCAAGGATGTCTGCATTACAGCCAGGATTGTTTCGTGCACGAAGGGGCATGTACCTCCACAAAACAATCATTTGAGGCGTTTCCCTCTTTCTAAGTGTGCTGCAGAATGCAAAAGAGTCAAAGTTTGAGTGGTCATTATCGGATCCAAGACACCATATGCAAATGTTGTGCAGATTAAATAGAGACATCTATCACAGGGTTTAAATCCCAGCACTTGAGACAGGTGACCTTGTGGCTGTCTGTTTCCCGAGGAATTTATACGTGAAAAACTGAGAAGGGATCCGGACCCCAAGCGAGGTGCAGAAAAACAAGACCTCGCAGCAGGGGGTGTATTAAGCAAAGGCTGTGGTGGAGAACTATCGCTGGGGGAAAGTGTCCCTGATCCAGTCGATCACATTGAGGATATTCATAAAGTGAGGGGTCTGCATGATGACGTATCCATCAGAAGCGGGGCCTCCAAGAGCTGCCACTGCATCACCATCATCAATTCAATCTTGAGGGTCTTGCAAATGCTGAAATAGTTTGGATATTTCTTTACCTATGTCGTGGAAGAACAGTGATCCTTTTAAACCCATTACCCTTCTCTCGTGAGTTACAGAAATAATTGAGTCTCCTAGTCCAGACTTCCAGTTGCGTTTCTGATGTTATCGGTGCCACTGGCTCAATGAAAGGTAGAAGAGGGCGACTGAATATTCCTGATGCGCGTCTCGCGTCACCGCTGTCGCAGTAACATGATGATCTTGCTTACCCACCGATTCCCAATCGCTGCAATCATCTGGATATCGTGATTCAGGGATTCTCGCCCTCGCTGCCACTGTTCTGTCATGAGGTTTCTCAGCTTCCCTGACAAGGTCTCACACCCTGGGTCTCCATGTCTGTGCGGGTGCTGTGGAAGGATCACAAAAGCACACTAGAATACTAGTGTGGACCAGTGCCCACCCGTCAAAGGGCCCCATTCCTTTCCAGGGCTTCCTGGCCCAGCCGCAGCGGTGGAATGAAAGTGTCCCAGATGTCCATCCTATATTGACTCTCAAGCATCCCACAGCCAGGCAGCATCCCAGACTCAGAGAGTTGCTAATGTGCAGTTAGGAAGTCCCACGCAAGTGCAGCTGTGGCACCCCACCTGTGCCATGAAAGCTGACTGCAGCTACACAAACACCGATGACATAACCGATTCAACAAAAACAAGCACAAGGCAACAGAGCTACCCCATAGAAACTTAGCTCAAAAAGGCACAGATCCTGGACAGCAAAGCTACACCTCGGGTAACAGGAAGAAGGTAGGCCCACACAGAACGGCTGCCGCCCTGGTTTGTTCCCCAGATGCCACAGTCCCAGGCAGTAGAGACACTGGTGGCTCAGACAGAAGAGATATCCCGGGTTTACACTGATAGTAGGGGCTCGGGACTTCAAGGCGCAGCTACATCTCTGGCTGCACAGCCCATCTACACGGTCCCCTCTCAAGCAACCAGTTGTACGGAGCCAGTCAGTTTTAGCCTCACACTAGCGTGTCTATCACTTCCGGTACATACACCTTTTGTGTTTAGGTCTTAAACAGCAGGCCTGTTGCTCCCATGTTGTGCACGTGAAAGGAGTAAGGCAGACATATATTTTGGCACTTTACTAATACATACTCTCAGGATGTCACGTGACCCCTGCTGGTTGGTATGCATCTCGAATTCCTTCGCATGACCCTTCTGCTGATGCTTGGGGACAGACAGCAAACATACCCCAAACAACCTCGCATATTCAGCAAAAAGAGAACACAGTGAACTCGGGGTGTGACGAGAAAGGATCGGTGCCCGTACAGGACAGACTGACCTGGGCAAGCGCAGAGCCAGAGGTAACGGCACTGCACAGCAGGGCATGGGCCGGTACGGAGCCGGAGAGCCGGCGCGCGCACAACATGGAGAGCGAGGGGCCTTCACAGGCGTCGATGAACGGGGCCTGGGCACAGCCGAGGGTGGTAGGGCCCACAGAGCAGGATGGAACCGCGCAGCAGAGCAACGGGTCTGCAGAGGGCTCTGGGACCAGGCCATGGACACGACTGCGGACCAAGGACCTCGCAGCAGGACAAACAGACAAGGTCATACATACACAGCAGCGAGGTGCCAAGTCCCCAAAGCAAGCTGGGTGACCTGCACGCGGCTGGGTGACGAAGGCCTGTACAACGACAGGGTTAAGGGTGGCAAGACTGCACAGCAAGACAAAGGAGCTGAACAGCAGGCTGCAGAGAGCAGTGACTAGGGCTTGCCAACCAGAGAGAAGACAACATGGCGGATGGACGACGGGCCTGCAGAGCCGAGCAATGGATTCGCACAGCGTTGAGGGCGAAAGCCCCCACAGAAAGAACTGAGATGCTGACTGTGCTCGACCGGAGGCTGCATGCAGCCAGGTCATACACAAGCAGGCTGTGATTGACAGCTGGCTAACACAGCCCCCTGGCAGGAGCAGCGCTGGTCCGCTCCCAGGAAATACTCCTGCGTTTCTGTGATCAATTCTGGGTATTCGGGACTGCTGCAGGACAAGGCAGTCACCAGGAATTAGATCTTGGAGCAGAGTGGTTTGAGCCTTGGGGAGGAAGGAAGGAGATCTCTCTTTGTCTCGCACAATCACTAGAGCATGGCAAATCTAAAGCCTCTCTTCCATGGAGAGAGGCAGAAAACCGCCTCGTCCCCACCTCACACCCCCATTTGCTTCTTTGTCTTTCTCTTACACATCATTATGGCTACCCCATCATCAGAACATGATACCATACCATGTGGTCAAGTGGTTTAAAGGCCGGTGCCTTTCTATTTGGCACTACTGAAATTTAACCAAGGCACAATTAAGTAGTATTACCACATCAAGGTCACGCTGTGTGGCCACATGAGGTCAAGTACGATCTTTGTGCCGTTGTGACCCCCTTGTCACTTTTGACCTCAAGGACATTTCCCATCAGCAGCAAGTGTCTCAGCCAGACCTTGAGAATCCCCTTATATATAAAAAATAGTTTGAGCAAGAATGCGGCTATATGCATATAAACAATTTGAAATTTTGATGCATAAAGAAGCTTCTATCATTCATGAACAAATTGCATTCTGTACATATTCAAAGGATATTTGGTACAGACTCCTTCAGTCACTGGCTTATTTGGATCCAGAACCTCCAGCCATTGGTTTGAGACACTGTCAATCACATCTTGGATCAGCCAGATCAGACGAATCATAGGCTCACTTTCTTTCTATTGGCTGTTTTGGAAATATTACCCAGCACTCCCCAAAGCCTTAGTACATTTGGTCATTGAAAAAGGGGGGGAAAAAACATGTGTCCATTGTCAGAAGTTAATAATAAATCAATTGATCCGTCGTCATGTTTTGAAATCATTGCTTTAGTCCAAGATATTATAAAACAAATTACCTTGCAGTACATGTATAAATCATCGAGTTTCATTCCTATAGTACTGCTTCAGAGCTAATTTGCAAAAGATTTCTTGTAGCAACACATCTCTCAATACACTCGAACTCCAATATTTTTCAGTGCGAAATGTCACTTTTCGTAGAAGATTGTGATCACCCATCTCTATAAAGCCTGTATCAGAATTTCAAAAATGTATGTAAAAAATGCAAAACAGTTGTAATCGCACAATCCCAATGGTCCTCTGGTAAGGTTCTTAGTTGGCTTAATATGGTGGCAGCATGACGGAATATTTTACAATTGAAGAGTAAACTCTCTCATTACACGTTTAAGTATTTGTGTCATACATGCATTTGATATAAACTCAAAATATTTTAAAATGTTATGCCCCACAGCCGGTATTTTTAAATGTTTTTGTAGTGAATAAGCGTCAAACCTGGCAACTTTGCTAATGCTTGTTCTTCGATTTAGCACAGGCTTTTTGACAAAATGGACAGCATCTATTGCATTTACACATGAACTGTTCTTTTGTTTTTATTTTATTTTTTTTGGAGAGCTTTCTTTCTCAGATTTTTGAGGATGTTTTGGTATAATGAATTTAGCCAGGCCTATTCAGCGTTTATGACCAATGAAAATCCCTTACTGGGAAAGCCGTCTTACAGGAAACCCTCTTACAGGAAAGCATTAATTATATCACGAAGGGCCTCCAATATTAGCTCACGGTTTTCTGATAATTCCCACCCAAAAGAGGTCCACCAGGGAAGCAGTGCACTTACTGAACAGAGAGGAGAATCTTTTCATGGCTTTCCAAGCGCTTTGAGTGTGCTTTTTGACTGGCATTCTCTACCAGCCACCAGGAAGATCCTCAAAAAGACTAGTTAGAAGGAGTACCAGATACAATATCTTTAGGTAGTAATCCCACACTAACCTGAACTGTTTCAGCTAAGTGTTAAACTACTGCATTATAAAGATGTATACATTTATTAGAGCAGACAGCGGGAAATAAATTGATCACTGTACTTAGGAATGCACGAAAAGTAAGCACAATTTCTTTGATCTTATCATTATCCAAGTATTAGCTTTACTTTTAAAATGGCTTTATGGTGTGTAAGTATTCCCTCCTTGTGCCGCCACCTCGCGTCAGAGAACCTTGCACTTTAGAAATACTAGTCGCTGGCTGACGCGCTAAGAATGCATTTCTTCGAGCCTAGTCTTTAACTTCCCAATACCATTTAAACACCTGCATATGAATGAATTTTTAACCGCCCAAAAATCGACAACTTTCCACAAACTTTCCCTGCAACCGAAGGGCCGCCAAGATGACACCTGCATTCTCTAGCGCGCACACTACACTGCTCTAGATGTTGTTTTTTTATTTCAGAATAAAATGCATTCACTGTTGATACTAAATATTGAAGAGTCACATGCTTACTACCTTGAGCCAGGCTCAAAACAAACGATCCCAGCACTGGATTTAAGTAGGATTTTTCCCCCCTAAAATCAGACTATGGGTCATTCTTTCAATCCCTCTAGCTTGGGCTGCTTGTGGCTGGGCACGGCACAGAGGACCAAGGATTAGTCTCTTGTGGCACACCTGGTGGGCAGGTCTGTGCCCAGCCTAGACAGGAATGTTCTGTGGTTTTTCATGCAGCTTTTGTCTTGGGTGACTGCAGACCTTTGTGGATGACCTGGGAGTCAAAAAGGGTCTGTTGATCCCTTTCTACACAAACACAAACCTGTGTAAAGACAGGAAGTGTGGCCTAAAATGTTTTTAGCTGGCCTGTGGTATGCCCCCTTCTATATAACATGTTGATTATTTGTCTAATATTTGCACTCTCTGAAATAGGTTTTCCCTAATACCCTATATGCACGAAGATGATCTGCTCATAATGGAACAGACTACATGGACATGTCGACAAGCCAGGTGTTATTCCACTGCCAACGGCTTAACTGTTACAAAGTTAAAACACAAAGACTAGAATCTTCAGAAGAAAGTTGGTGTCCAAGTAGTCACTGCGATTGGATGAAGGAGCGCTAGAGGTATTGAGAAATACTGCTCTTACCAACGTATTGCACTCTATTGATATGTGACACAAGAGGGTCACCTGAAAGCAGTAGCGGGAACAAGGAATAAACTGGCACTTATGTTGATGCCGGACTTCGCTGGCTGCAGTCCTTTTCAATCTACCAAACGGCTGTAATTATTTGTGAGGGGTAAACTCCACTCATCCGACAGAGTTTGCAGAGTTTTGCCCACTCCGCCGTCCACTTAGAGCGCAGGGTTTCAGAAAAGCTCCGCCAACTGCCGCTTGGTGGAGGTTTTTCTCACATGCGACTCACCAACGCTAAGTTGGTGAGCGAGAAAATCGAGTTCTATACCACCTCCCGGCGAGATTTCTCAATGTGGGTGGTTGCCACAGGTCTCTACTGCTCATGTTGAGAAAGCTGCTGCTCGAGTAGAAAATATACTCGAGCCGCAGAAAGACGCAGTGCCCTCTGGCGCCCTGCATTCATGCTGATTTTACAACACGGGACAAACTCCAGGTGCTAAAAATCAGCTTGACCAATGTAACATACTGAACTCCGCCACTCGCAGAACTTTGGGGAATCTCGCAGAGTTTTTAGGGAACTCTGGGGAATTGCGTGGTGAAAGTCAACGAGTTCCGCCCACCCTGAGCTGTAATTGAGTGCTTTCATTCCACCCAAATTGTAGCAGTAAGGCTGCATGTGGGTCCGGCTGCTGTGCATCATTTAACTACAGATTCTCTCCCCTAAAGATTCTGTATTGAACCCCACACTCGCCCTGTAATTCCCATCGTCATGGAATGTTTAGCTGAAATTACCCCTACACCTTATGGCCAGAATAGGCTGTTGAAGATGCTATTGGTTTAATACAGCTGTAAGCCTTTATCTTATCACGTCAACTGCGATTAGGTAAAAGGAACTTAAAATATGCAGAGGGCCAAAAATGGTAACAAAATATACCAAGCCTGGCAAACGTCAACACTCGTCGTATTGAACACGATTAGGCCAGGATTTGAAAACAGTTATCTAAAGTTGTAGACTTCTTCACTATGTTAGGCGTCAGACCAGCTGATAGAATGGCGGCTGCCGCGCAGTACGGTATTGAGGTCTAATGATACATTCCCTGTGGACCGGAGCATAGGAAGCATGAAATATAAAGAATGTAGCATGTTACAGTGAATAACATCTGTCAGGCTTGTTTTGCATGAGGATGCTTCTATAATAACTGAGATAATTAACTCCATCAGTGAGATTGTTATAGCATTTTCTAATTTACTGTGTACCGGTGAGGAAGAACTGTACAGGCAAAAGGCAAACAAGCACTGGCAAAGCCATTAGGCCTCGCCAACGCAAGAGTTATTGACTTTGTCAATGTCTTTTAGCCATGTTGTACAGCAGTGCGGCTGCTGAACAGCATGGCCGGAAGCTACAAAAAACAAGCATTGGCATAGCCAATAGGTCTCGCCTTTGGGACCTTATAAGTGTTTAGCCATGCAACAGTTGCATAACTAAACACTTATAAGGTCCCAAAAGCGAGACCTATTGGCTATGCCAAGTGGCCATACGGCCGCAAAAGTGAAAGTGATCGCGATAGCGATCAAACATCAAAGCGGCCGTGTTGCCGCTAAAGTGAAAGTAATCGCTGTAAAAGTGGCGCGCGCGCCCGCGCACATGCACTGTAGCTCTAGGCTGCCCTGGTAGCACTTGTCTCGCCTGACCCAGCGCATGCGCTGGGTCAGGCGAGACCTAAAAATACTAGGACGTGGACAGCGCTGACAACAAAGGGCAGTGATCCATTTGCTTAGTATGGGGTTATTCTCTGCTGTCACAAAAAAAACACAACTCTATTTGAGGAATAAATGACAATAACACCTGGACTGCAAATGTAAACCAATAAGACAATAAAATACAAGTTTATGCATCAATCTTATTTTAATGGGAACAGGAAATGTGAGCAAATGGGCAAACGGCTGAGGGTGGTGAAAACACAAATTAATCAATACTAAAGAAAATAAATTAAAACCGCTATTCATAAACAGGTGCGAGAGCTGTAATACACCTAAAGTGGTCTGAAGTTTTCCAAAGCGAGGATCGTGGCATAGTTTTGATGTCTGAAACTCACGAATACATAAACGGCATTCAAGGAAAAAAAACTCACTTGTTTCGTTATCTTACCTTCGAGCTGTAGTTCGCGGTTTTGACCCTGAATGAAAATAGCACCAAAAAGACCAGACAGAGGAGGGAGTGCAGCGCCATGTGGATTTTTGTATCATCTTTAAACTCTTTGGCATGACTTTGGAATTATTCTTTCTGGCAGGATGGGAATAGGCAAGCAACAGGAGATAAGACTTGTTCTTTCTCTTTTTTAGGGGGTCCCCTTTATACCTAGGTCTTTATCTTTACTTTTTCCTGGCGAGTACTATTGGTCGACATCCGATTGCCAGCCTTTTGGAACAGTGTCCCTTTTGTTTGTTTAAATACTACATAGAGGAGCATGGACACTGGACCGTAACTCGCTCCTCGGTCCCCCCTCTCTTTTTGATTTAGCAGTAGCACGGCGTTCCAGCCGAGGGACCCATTTCTTTTCTATCCCTTCTTTTTCTCCTTTCATTTTCCTTTTCACACACAAGCCCGTACCACCCTATTTTACCGGGTTAATAATAATAATTCTTGGTGACCCCTTTGTGATGCCGATGACAGGGCTGGGACTCGACACCTCTAGTCTACATTTTGGCATGTTGCTGGGTTTGGGGTATGACTCCCCAGAACCCCCACAGGTCTTTTACCCGATGGGAGAGATATCATGATCTATTCATCAGGACTGTCTGGGCTGGCGTCACTCCATTATAAAATATGGGTACGATTCGCGCCTAGCTGCATTTACACCCTTTTTTTCTCATATCCAATACGATACGCATGCGCGGGTGAGTAGCTCTCCCCGGCTACGCATGCGCGGCGGTACACTGCACCTGCGCAAGCGCGCTGTCATGCCGAGGGACCCACGTCCCGGATGTAGACGCCGCCCGGGCTTCCCTCCCTGGACTATTTAATCCGAGCATTGCCTCCTGGTAACCCATGGGGGGAGACGTATGGACTAAGCCTGGGCGTTGAACTACGCTCCGTTCGCGGAGCTTGCGAAGTTTAGGTAACTTCGCGCTTCGCGTAGAGCGCGAAGTTGCAGATTGCTACGCAATCTAGCGCGTAGCGTAGTAAATTTGCTTCCTCGCGCGCTCAATATTCATTCTCGCGCGCGCGGTAACGTCTTACCTTGATTCTGCGATCGGCAACTTGCTTTTCTGTCTGTTTGCGAGCGCCACGAGATTTGTACTATGGCTGCCCAAGCCCGCGAGAGTGTGCGACCCCGAACACGTCATTGGTGCGCGCGAGCTGACTTCCGGCGGCTGTATTGGTAAGATCGCGATCCCGAACATGGAAAAACTGCAATCTGGCAAAGAATATCTCGCGAGCTTCATAAAACCTTCTCTAAAATGATCATTTTGCTCAGAAAACTCCTCAGATTGTGATCTTGCTGTAGTCTTTTGTGTAAGAAAGAGTCCTTTAATTTTTTTAACACTTTTTTTTCAAGAGGAAGGAAGTGCCCCTGAGTCTACAACTTCCTGTTCCTGTCCAGCAGGCTCCTCCCACGTGCTTTGTGCATGTGTTGTTCACTTTCATTTGGATTTGGAGCTGGAAGGATCACTTTTTGTGTCTGTCTGCTGCATCATACCATTTTTTTGGATTTATTTGAGGAATTTTTGATTTGAGATTTAATTTACTACAAGTAAGTTGGAGAATTGGTGTGTTTGTTTCATTGGGGCTTGTTTGTACCTACATTTTTCTGGGATTTTTATTGTTTTTAAAAATTATTGTTGTGGTGGGTGGCCTGTACTACTTTCAATAGGGGCCTAGTTGTTTTTCTCTGCAATTTCAGCCAGTAGGGTACCCATGGGTCCATGTTTTGTGGTGTCTGTAGAATTTCTACATCATGTATGGCATGGATGGCATAGGATTGAAATGCTAAATGTGGCTGTGGTGTATTTCACTGTTGGTGTGCGTGTGTGATTTACCTTTGTTGGATGTGTGTGCTTGTGGCCTAGTAGTCTTCCACTAGGCCCAGAGGTAGTCAGCCTCCAACCTGTGGTGCGTGATTTAAATGTACAGTTGGTGTTGTCTGGTGATTTTCCTTTACTCCATGGATGGCTTTGGATTTTATTGCAAAAGGTGTGTTTGGGGTGCAATAGCATTTTTTGGATGTGTGCTAAACAAATTGGGCTATTTTGGCCTGCATGTAAGGCAAGGGATTCAGCTCGCGAACTTTCGGTAACTCTGCACAGCGCGACAACGCGGACTTACAGTTTTCGTCATTTTTGCGCTCGCAATATGCGTGTTCGCGCACGCGAGAAAGCCTTTTTGTACAGTTCGCGATCCCGAACACGCAGCTTTTGCAATCTGGCAAACAATATCTCGCGAGCAACATAGACCCTTCTCGAAAACGCTTTTTTGTGCATTTCTGCACAAAAAACTCCTCAGGCTGTCATTGAGCTGTAGGTTTGAAGCAGGGAGAAGCTGTTATTTGTCTGGAAAACATTTTTATGAGAGGGATTAAGTTCCGCAGACACTACAACTTCCTCTTCCTGTCCTTTGCAATCACTTTTTGTGTGTTATTGTGGTGGGTGGGCTGAGCATGTGTGTGGCGGCCATTTTAGGAAGGCATGCATTGTGCCTTTGCCATAGGCGTCCATTGACTGTTTCCCATTTCTTGTGGTTGTTGTGGGAGTGTGGTGGCCATTTTGTGAAGCCATCCAAGCAGTGTGCTTGCTTTTGCCATCCGGTTCCAAGCTTGTGGCCTAGTAGTCTTCCACTAGGCCCAGAGGTAGTCAGCCTCCAACCTGTGGTGCGTGATTTAAATGTACAGTTGGTGTTGTCTGGTGATTTTCCTTTACTCCATGGATGGCTTTGGATTTTATTGCAAAAGGTGTGTTTGGGGTGCAATAGCATTTTTTGGGTGTGTGCTAAACAAATTGGGCTATTTTGGCCTGCATGTAAGGCAAGGGATTCAGCTCGCGAACTTTCGGTAACTCTGCACAGCGCGACAACGCGGACTTACAGTTTTCGTGATTTTTGCGCTCGCAATATGCGTGTTCGCGCACGCGAGAAAGCCTTTTTGTACAGTTCGCGATCCCGAACACGCAGCTTTTGCAATCTGGCAAACAATATCTCGCGAGCAACATAGACCCTTCTCGAAAACGCTTTTTTGTGCATTTCTGCACAAAAAACTCCTCAGGCTGTCATTGAGCTGTAGGTTTGGAGCAGGGAGAAGCTGTTATTTGTCTGGAAAACATTTTTATGAGAGGGATTAAGTTCCGCAGACACTACAACTTCCTCTTCCCGTCCTTTGCAATCACTTTTTGTGTGTTATTGTGGTGGGTGGGCTGAGCATGTGTGTGGCGGCCATTTTAGGAAGGCATGCATTGTGCCTTTGCCATAGGCGTCCAAACTTGTGGCCTAGTCGTACAGTAGGCCCAGGGGTACAACTCAGCAATCATCACGGCGGGTTTTTGTTTCTTGCTATTCTTCTTCCTAAGTGTACACAGTACAAATACAACAGGATCCCTGGCCTTGTCAGTCTCTTAATGGCTGGCTATACTGTTGATGTTGTTCACTGACTTCATGAAATTTAATAATTGTGATGACCACCCACGAGACACTAATAAGTTATATATTATATTATGGATCTTTTGACTGATGTTCTTCTGGCTTTTTTGCTTTTAGGTGCACAAAAGACAGAGGTGTGTCATCATCATCCACTGTTGTGGTGCCAGACCGACGTCCTGCTGCTGTAGTGTACACAACGTGATGTGTCAGTGACCTGACCAGGCATCTCTGCAACTTGTGCAACTGAGTGCTGTTTTGACATCTGTTGAAGATGCCCCCAAAGAAAGCAGGTAGCAGGTCCTCCGGTACCAAGAAAGTTGCCATGGAGAAGAAGGAACAGAAGAAGAAGGAAGTGTCACTTAAGTCTGGTGTGCCTCCCAAAACCTTTTTTGGTTCACCAAAAATGAGGCCTGCAGCAGCGGTGTCGGGGGGGCAAGCTGGGGGCAGCACCTCCACATCAGTGGGCCCAACCCACCAACCCATGCCCAAGCAGATGAGTGTGGAAGAGGTAGCCAGCCTTATGGTAGAAAGCAGTGATGCTGAGCCTGAACTAAACTTATCGCTATCTCAAAGTAGTACACAATCAACGCAGGAGGGAACATCATCAACACAGCAGATAAGTGGTCAACAGCCGCAGCCACCGCCCGCAATAGTAGCTGTTCCTCCCGAAGTAGGGGCAGTTCAGGAAATTGAGCCTCATGCAGAGGAAGAAGAGGAAGCCACTCCTTTAGAAGTTGCATTGGCTTTTAAATCCCCAGCAAGGAAAAGGAGGGTTAGTACATCAAGTTCTTCACCAAGCCCCCCTTCTGATGATCTAGATGTCACTTGGAAGCCACAAACTGAGTCTGAGAGGGAAACACATCACAAGAGCAGGCATGGCAAAAGGAAGGTTCCAGAAAGCCTTACACTTATGGATGTTGATGTAGAAGAGCAGGTTGATGATGATGATGATGATGAGCCAGTCATCACAAACATCACTCCCGGGCCTGAGGAGATGGAGAGCAACATTTTTACATTATCCAAAATGGATGCGAGGGATGTAGCACGCATACCTCCAACACAGGTAACACCAACACGACCTCCAGCTTCCATATTTACATTAGCAAAGGGCCGGCAGCGTCCTACATCCAGCACAACAAGCACCACCTCAGCAGAAGTAGGTAGTGGTCCTGCACAGAGTCAAATTCAACACACACTCTCCAGTTCATCCGGCATTGGAAGTGGGAGTGGCACCTCCAGCAGGAGACAAAAGTTAAGCTCCCCAGTGTGGGACTACTTTACGGTTAGCCCAAAGGAGGAGAACATTGCTGTATGCTCCGTTTGTCATTCCTGTGTTAGCCGTGGAAAGCTTGGTACAAACTATGGTACCGGAGGCCAAATGACCCATCTGAAAAAACACCACGCAATCCAGTGGGAGGAGCACCTTAGGCTCATCAAAACTGGAACCATTGCTGTTGGGCATAAACAAGTAGAAAGTCCGCTCACGGTGGAACAGGAAGAAGAGGGAGACATTCTCTGTGCTAGTGGTACACAAAGTAGCCCTGTCCCCAGCACTGCAGTGGTAACGCCCACATCCTCAGCCACATCTCATTGGCACAAGAGTAAGAGCCAGCCTGAGACACCAAGGAGTACTGCTGGCCCAAAAAGTGCGACGTCGACCACAGGAAGGAATACCATGCAGCCTACCATTCTTAGCATGTTTAGTAGGCCGGAGGGGCAGTACGAACGCAATCACCCAATAGCACGTTTGTACAATGCTAAGCTGGCAAAAATGTTAGCACTGGACCTTCTCCCTTTTTCTTTTGTTGAAGGGGTGGGTTTTCTTGAGTTTGTGACCACCATCTGCCCAAAATGGAAAGTTCCCAGCCGCTACTATTTTGCAAGAGTTGCTGTTCCAGCACTACATCACGACGTGCTGGAATTGCTTGGAAAAGCCTTAAAAAAGAGTGCTGTTCAGAGTATACACCTGACAACAGACATGTGGACCAGTTGCCAAGCCACTGATTACATGTGCATCACTGCACACTGGGTCTCTTTTTCGGGTGTTAAAGATAAGATATCTGACGGCGTTGTTGACACCGCTGAGATTTTTAAAGACACTCGCAAACATGCAACTGTAGCCGTGTTTGCAATGGAGAAATCTCATACTGCTGCTAACATTTTGGATGAGTTTAACAGCAAGGTGTTTGAGTGGCTGCGACCAAGAGGTCTTACCATTGGTTTTGTTGCCACGGACAATGGCAGTAATGTAGTTCGGGCCATGAAAGATGGTGGGTATTTCAGGGTGCCATGTTTGGCACACTGCATTAACATTGTTGTGCAAGACTTTCTGAAAAATGAAAGCAAAGTCAGCAGCTTACTGACCACCTGCAGAAGAATATGCACACATTTCAACCATTCTTTTAAAGCCCGGAAGGAGCTGAGGGTGATTCAACCTGAGCATAAAATGCCAGTCAAAGCACTCATCCAAGAGGTGCCAACACGTTGGAACTCAACGTATTACATGCTTGAGCGTCTGTTTGAGCAGTACATACCACTTAATGCTTATGTCATGAAAAGGTCAGGGGATCCTTCAGTGAAAGGCATGAGAGTTGAGATGGCCCAATGGGACCTTGTCAAAAGCCTGACAGAGATGCTACTTCCTTTTGAGGTCTTCACCCGTGAAGTGAGCCGGGAGGACTGTACTATGGGCCAAGCTATCCCATTGTTGTACATGCTAGAGCAAGAGCTGAAGGAGGTGGCAGAAATGTACGCAGGTGTGGATGACAAAGTAGACGCACATTCTTTGGCAGACACCTTATCCGCTCGCTTATCTCACAATACAAGGATTCAAAATAACATTCTGTCAGATCCACATTACATTACTGCCTCAATTTTGGATCCACGTTACAAATTATTGCTGCGCAGTAATGAAGTCATTCCTTTTTCAGAAGTGAATGTTGCCCAGTACAAAACTTTGATAGCTGAGGAAGCCACTGAGTTTGAAAACGAAAGGATCTTCATTAAAGGCCCGCCCCTCCAGGGCAGAAAAAGTACTGCAGGGCACCCAGAACGAAGTTCTACTTCAGAAGCCAAGAGCAGTGCGTTTGCCTCCCAGCAGTCAACACTGCCAGCAGCAATAACATCAACAGCACCAACAGGATCATCAGGCACATTTACAAAAACGGCAGGTGATTGGTTTCTACGGAAAGGGTATTGCACATCAATGACTGATGCAAAGGCAAAAGAGGCCCAGGAAATCGGAGCACCCCTGAACATTGAGCGGATGGTTCAGGCCTATCTAGATGACACAACAGAGGTCTACATGGAGCAAAGCCCATTGGTGTATTGGTATGGGAAAAGAAGCCAATGGCCAGTGCTCAGCAGGCTGGCGATAAAGTATGTGGCTTGCCCTGTTGCAAGTGTCTCTTCAGAGCGTGTTTTCAGTGCTGCTGGTGCCATTGTTACTGTCAAAAGGACCAGTCTCTCGCCCAAAAGTGTTGAGAGGTTAACCATGATCAAAATGAATCAACACTTTATACCACCGGAGTACAAAATACGTGAATCACAGGAGGAAGAGGAGAGTGACTTTGATGACATAGGTAGTGGATTGTTAGACGTACTGCTGTCCGAACCACCAGAGTTTGAGGACGAGCTCCTCTTCCCTGACAACTAGGCTTTCAAATTGTTCTCCCTTCCTTTATTTGTGTGTGACTGTGTGTATCTGTTTTTCTGGTTCAAAATCTACATTCACAACAAAGCCATCAACAGTCTCCTCTTTTTATTTCCCTATTGGAGTTGCACGTCTGTGCATAACTGTCCACTCCACTCCTCAGGGTCCTGCTCCATGTTCCTTACTCTCCCTAAGTACATTTCAAGCAAGTCAGACATTGGATGGAGATGGAGAATAGTACAATACATGTTGCCTCTAACAGTCCCTCCATAAGAAGTGAAACGTGACTCCACCTATATTCCATTTTGTTTCCAATCCGAAAGAAACTCATCACTGACTGGCAGAAGGCTAGGCAGGCATCAGATCAGAGAGCCAAAGAGAACACCAAGACAGGTAATGAGTGATTATTGTGAATGATGGTGGCATGCATTGCATTGGATGCTGGCTGACTACGAAGAATTGTGCATGCCATGAAGTAGAACTATACTAGTTTATCGACAAAGTACAAGTGACTCAGGTGTGGTGACAGTTAATGTTTCCTTGTTGTTTAATAATGACCACATTGTACTCCTACCACTGCAGGTGCCGGCCAATATCCGTTGCAATTTGGTAATATGGAATATATTATAAACTTAATCAGTCACTACAGACTGAGTTGGTGTCGGAGAATACGTACCACACGGTCACCATCATTGAGGATGCTGAGCATACTATCTTTGCACACAGTCAGTTGGATTGGAGAAAATTTATGGAATAACGGCGTTTCATGGGCTGTCATAAAAGGTAAAAAGTTTGAACAAGAACCACAGCAGACCTAGGCTAGATGTCCGTGTAGTGGTGTGGACTGGAGTAGAGTGTAGTGGTATGACGGACAGTGGCGCATTGATTTAGTCACTTCATTGGGAAAATTCTAGGTTGCTGCAGTGCATTTGACATTTCTCTGGCTCGGTCAAAATGTAAGTAAGGGGTAAGGTGCCTGGCCTGTGCCGCGGTTCTCCTGTTCTGTGGCTGTGCTGGCTCGTGAATCCTGTCCCGTTGTTGTTGTACCTTAATGCTGTAGAGTAGACACACTATGTAGCCTATCCAAGCTGCCTCAGTCTGAAAGTGTTCTCTCCAGAGTGTTGTCTTGCACTCCACTGTAATTGAGTTTATTGTTGTAAAGGCTGTAATTTTTCAATACCCCGTTTGTTTTTCCATCTACACTTACAGGCCGGCCTTTACCCTGTGCTACAGTGGGAGAAACGACTCACACGTACCTTACCAATACGCATCAGGCGTTTCATGGGCTGACATAAAAGGTAAAAAGTTTGAACAAGAACCACAGCAGACCTAGGCTAGATGTCCGTGTAGTGGTGTGGACTGGAGTAGTGTGTAGTGGTATGACGGACAGTGGCGCATTGATTTAGTCACTTCATTGGGAAAATTCTAGGTTGCTGCAGTGCATTTGACATTTCTCTGGCTCGGTCAAAATGTAAGTAAGGGGTAGGGTGCCTGGCCTGTGCCGCGGTTCTCCTGTTCTGTGGCTGTGCTGGCTCGTGAATCCTGTCCCGTTGTTGTTGTACCTTAATGCTGTAGAGTAGACACACTATGTAGCCTATCCAAGCTGCCTCAGTCTGAAAGTGTTCTCTCCAGAGTGTTGTCTTGCACTCCACTGTAATTGAGTTTATTGTTGTAAAGGCTGTAATTTTTCAATACCCCGTTTGTTTTTCCATCTACACTTACAGGCCGGCCTTTACCCTGTGCTACAGTGGGAGAAACGACTCACACGTACCTTACCAATACGCATCAGGCGTTTCATGGGCTGACATAAAAGGTAAAAAGTTTGAACAAGAACCACAGCAGACCTAGGCTAGATGTCCGTGTAGTGGTGTGGACTGGAGTAGAGTGTAGTGGTATGACGGACAGTGGCGCATTGATTTAGTCACTTCATTGGGAAAATTCTAGGTTGCTGCAGTGCATTTGACATTTCTCTGGCTCGGTCAAAATGTAAGTAAGGGGTAGGGTGCCTGGCCTGTGCCGCGGTTCTCCTGTTCTGTGGCTGTGCTGGCTCGTGAATCCTGTCCCGTTGTTGTTGTACCATAATGCTGTAGAGTAGACACACTATGTAGCCTATCCAAGCTGCCTCAGTCTGAAAGTGTTCTCTCCAGAGTGTTGTCTTGCACTCCACTGTAATTGAGTTTATTGTTGTAAAGGCTGTAATTTTTCAATACCCCGTTTGTTTTTCCATCTACACTTACAGGCCGGCCTTTACCCTGTGCTACAGTGGGAGAAACGACTCACACGTACCTTACCAATACGCATCAGGCAGGCAGTGATACCCAAGATTGATGTGCGGAGTGTCCATGGAAGGGAGGACCAAGAAGAATGACGAGAATGATGCAACTCCTCATTTGGACCAGGATAATACAGTAACTTTAGTATCATCATTCGTCTTTACATTTATTTGCTTGCTTTTTTCTCTTTAATCATTACGACTGTGTGTTGTGGTTTGTTTGTTAATTGATCCAACTTTTTTTTAGTTTCCTTAGCTAGCTTGAAAAATAAAAGTAAGCCCGGTACAGCATGTAATTGGGTTCGGTCTGAGCTCTGAGGGCGTCAGACAGGCAAGGCAAATTTCAATTTCGTCCCTGACTGTACTGTCTCATTGGGTCATAGTAGTTATAGTACAACTCATTATCATTAACCATCAAGTTATCCTCCTCAGCATGCATGCATTTGCTTTCTCTCACTTCATACTTTGATTCCTTTGATAATGGATCATGGTCGTCTTACAAGATTGTGTTTTACTTTTGTTGTGTCCATGCATATTGTCTGTTTTTCTTTCTCAAACCTTTCCCAAAACCCCACTTCCCATCCAATCATCAATCCCTAACCCTCTTCCCCCGGGCTGTGTGATTTATATTGAGGTGTGATGTGATGACTATGTACACCAATTGATCACACGCTTGCTGGGGCAGATGTGGTGAAAGCAACACTAATTGAATTTCAACTAAGGCAGGGCAAGGATCTTCTTCTTCTTGAACACCCATGCTGTAGTTTACTTTGTGTTCTGTTCCACTCCTCCTCCCAGAGTCTCAGTCAAGTGACTTTGTCTTTCTTTTTTCAAACGCTATTGCCAGTGTCTACTACTACCACCACTATAATGGCATCTACTCCGTCAATTTGGGAAACCAACCATGCAGCCATCAGTGTGCCGAACTTCATCATCAATCACAGGTAAGATAAGTTTGGTGGGAGGTATGGACTAGGAGGAGAGACTGACAGTACTATGACAATTAAAAATAACTCAGTGAGGGGTACTGCATCTATCGGTTTGTGTGTTACAAAATCGGCAGATCTTTTAAATCAAACACTGGCTGTGGGCATGCAGCAGCACGGAAACAAAGTAAACAACCATGTAACTTACATTGAATTCGGAAAACTGTAACCCACCACAAAAAACATTAACATCGTATAAATAAATAGTAAGTATATTTTTAATATCCCCTAACAAAAATAAACTATCCCGCTCTGACCTAACCCACCCCCCTCCCTAACCCCAACGAAACGAAACGAAAGTCCAAAGTCCCAATGTCCGTTGAAATCCCCAACGCCCACAAACCCACCCACCAACAAAAGGAATTAAAAAAGGGGCAAACGACGAGGTCCTCTATTGTCGGCGGGCCTTAAGGTGTTTGTCCACCAGGATCTTTACCCGCTCCTCCATGTTCTCCTCCCAGCGGGCCATCCGGCGGAGCAGCTGGCGGCGAAATGCCCTAAAGTTGCTTCCAGGGTGGGGGGCAGCAGTGCTGGAAATAGAGGCGCGGCGGCGGGCGAATGCCGGACCACGGCGCCGTGAAAGTGGAGGCCGGGCCTGACTGGTGCCCGGGGCATTGGAGGAGGCTGCAGCTGCAGCCGCCTCCTCCTCTTCCTCCTGAGCCACCAGCCGGCGATAATGCTCGCAGATGGCCTCCAGTTTCCGGTGCCGGGCCCTAGCGGCCAACTCCTTCCTTGATGGTTTAGTGGAAGGAGTATCATCTATATCAAGAAAGAAAAAGAACATGTTGGAGCCAATACTCTTAGCAAAACAGGAACACTAAAATCATTCAACACATAGTGTCACAGTATCACTAGCAAGCACAGTTCATAACATTTGGGATTTGGTGCTGGGGTAAGTATCTCTAATCCTACTTCCTTGGACTCTAACATTTGTAACCGTTTCAGACATTATTTATAAATATAATCGTACTATGTATGTACTCCGGAACACCAGTCGTGCTGTTCTTATCTGTAGTTTAGCCCAATTACATAACCTTGTTGTAGGCGGCATGCCAGGTCCATCAGCTAAGCTTGCACCCAAGAGAAACAGATATGAGCCACATGATGCAGACTCACGTTAGTTTTATTTACTACTACTGTCTGCAGGTGGGGAAGCTCATCTTTTTGTCTGACGCCTTACGGCCGTTGGCACTGGTCATACTCTGTTACATGAGGGCAAATGGCATGCACAATTTCACTTACACCCTGCCATGGGTACTACAAAAAGGCTGATTATTTATTTATCGGATCCAACGATCATTGCTTATATTCATATTATAGATGCTGCTAGTGCTAATACGATATACGACAGCAGGTCGGTAGCGGTCGGTGGTGGGAGTGCTGCCGGTCGGTGACGTGGGAAGGTGCAGGGTGGGGATAGTAAACGATGGATTAAGGACATTCACAGGTAATTAAAGAATACATAAAAAAAAAACATTGCTGCACACAGTAGCACACACTGCATCGCATTCGGCGGTGCAGTGCGCACCTTGAAAATAGTTTTATTTATTTTTATGTTGATTACCTGTATTTGGCCGTAACAGTAATACACAGTTTACTCGCCAGTGCCACCCACCCGTCCCCTCCCCATGTCGCCGCCCGCCAACAATCCCACCACCAACCGCTACTGCAGAGGGTACTTTGCTTTCATTGCTTGTGTAACCAATATACATAAACATTAAACAACAGATAGGCCACCCTTTGCAGGCTGGCTGCCCCAATCGAAAATACATTAATAATAATAGGTAGGGAGTGGTCCCCAGAGTGGGAGGAAGGGGTTTCCGCTTGATAATATATGACGTGCTTGCAAACTACTGCAAGTGTACTGTATGCTCATAATACTACCTTAATTCCTCTAGGCTTTGCTACTGTCGCGCAGTTTCTGTTACATTTTCTTCAAAGTAAGAATCTCCAGTGACACTTTCCACCTATACTGTCTCTTGGTGATAGTACATCCAGGCATACATCCATTAAAGTAAACGTCTATCCTTTTGTATATATCTCTTAACAAACCTTAGTTGGTTTCACCAACAAACACCCATGCTTCTGCTCCTTCCTTCCTTGCCTTGGCTTTGAGTTTGAACCAAAAACACCGCTGATTCTTGCTATCTAGTACTATCCACCCATACTGTATCGCCCACCCAGGCAGGCATTCTTTCACCTTCCACCCATCCTTCAACAACCCATGCATCTGATCTTATTACTATCAGGCTCCTATACATGCTTCCAACAACATATCCTTCTCTGCCGGTCAGTCATATTGTTTATCTCGCCCGTCCTTCCACCCTTAGTGCTTTCCCTCTATGTTCAACACATCCATGAAGGTCATCTGATCTGAGTTTGTCTTCTCCATAAAACATTCACAGCTGATTTTGGAGTCAAATAGAAGAGGCCATTGGTTACTCTACTCACGCTGGTAATGCTACGTAAAGGGTGTCTTCTTCAACCGTTGTATAATGTCGCACAGTACAGTGAAATAGTGAACACAGTTCCATCTAGCTGTAATGTCAAGAAGTAATGAATATAACTTACCGCCGCCGGCCACTGCTGCTGGATCCCCCCAGGGCCCTGTGTCTCCTGCAGGTGCCGCCGCCAGTTCGCCTGCCCCCTCCGGAATGGCCGCATCGCTGGCCCCGACGGCACTGGTGGATGGTAGTGTGCCTAGAAAAAAGCATCACAAATTTTTTAGATGCCTGTAAACCTCCCCCTATTTTAAGTGTTCACTTGGAACATTGAAAAAAAAGTTAATGCGATGCAACATACATCAGCACTAGACAGTAAGTACAGTCAGTAGACAGACACTAGTAGGATATGGTTCCACTTCCTAGGGTCATCTAGTCCTACTCTACTCTTTTGAAAGTTAGCCTGAGCCATGAGTAACCCTTTTAGATTCATCATGTCGACTACTACTCTTTTGGTGCATATTATACCTGCCAGCTTATTGACATGTGCAGTAGATGCCTTTAAGGCTGCTTGACTGTTGCGTACAAGTGAAGAGGTCGAAAAAAAAACAACATATTGACTTTGTTTAGTTTATATTGCTTAGCCATCACACATACATGTTACACTTTTTGGCATGACTGCAAAATGCTAGCATCATTCACCAGTATACTATCTAACGGCTAACTCGCAGCGTTTTTCTCATATATCATAGGCGGAAGATTCCCTTCTACAAACCAGAGATTTACAGAGCATAGTGGATGCAAGATGATGTAACCAGTATTTCTACGTTCTACGGTGAGGGATCTTCCAGAATTATAAAGATCTTGGCTCTTGTTCTTGTTGTCAATCATGCACTTGTAAATGTTTACTGTTTTAATGTTAGGCTTTTTGCTGGCTTATTGACTATGGCTGTCGTAAATTAAATTTCATATTAACGATGTACAGAGTTTGATACTTGTTTCAAATAAACCTTTTGAACTTACACATAGACTCTGTGGTATTTGGTGTGGTGGAGTGGACTTACACAAGTGTGTGAGCAAAATGGTGTTTGTTATTATGTTCTGGGTTGTCTCTGTCTCAGTCATCATCAACATTGTGTATCGTCTTCGTGGGGGGGTCGGGAGTGGGACCCTAATGTGAGACACTATAGCTAGTCTGTTAGGGGATCCTGGGTTCTTCGGACTGAGGTGTGATCAGTAAGATCCAACCTCCCATCAGCACCATCCTATTTTGTTGTGCATAGTTCTGTATGTGGCTCTGCAGAATCCTAGACAATAGTAGTATCATGTACTATCCGATCAAAAATACTAGTCAAATATCTGGTTGGGCATTTTGTTTGTGGTAATTGTCAAAGCCTCAACATTGAGAAGGCTTGAAGAGGACAACCCAAAGGACAGGACCCAGTGGCTAGAGCTATTGGTCAATCAGAGTTTTATTGTTGCAAAGAAAACCTTCTATTAAAGAGTGGGCAACTGTGCAAGCTTCGCTACACACAGAGTAATAATAGTAATAGTAGTAGTAGTATTAGTAGCACAGAGAGTCATAGCAGAGGGAGTTAGAAGCAACTTCGAGGCAGGGATAAACAGAATTAGTAAACAGATAGTCAAGGTCAAAGAAGTAAGCTTTTGTAAAAAAGAGATTCAGAAAGTGGAACCATAATTTAGAGTTTGGGAAAAAAAAGATGCAGTAACATAACATTTAGGGAAATATAAATGTCAATCTAACCAATGGAGGACTTACTGGGGCCAGCTGCAGGAGCCTCAGTAGAGGAGAGGTCCTGGGGTTCCCCCGCCGACTCCGACCCCGTCTTCTTGCCCCTGGGTGGTGCTGATGATCATGTAAAATATAATAAAGAAAGAGACCAACATTAAGGAGTGCTGTGAGAAAAATAATAAATCATTTGGAAAAACAATAGGTCAAAGAACATTTTAGGAAACAACAAGTGCAATAAAATTGACCTATCTAATCAGATGGATCGACTACTGGCTGCTTCCTAGTGCATTTACGGATCGTCTACTTATTTATGAACACTCCAGTGTTCCTTGATCATTCTGATTCCAAATACTAACAAAGCCTAGTAAGTACCACCTGACCTACACCACCTATTCCAGACGGGCCAATTGTTCACTAAGTCTGCACTTCAATTTTTTTCAGCCATCAAATGCATAGATGATGAGATGGAGGACACATGCATAGTTGCATACATTAGTGCATACATACAACAAATTGTGGGTTGGTTGCATAATGCTGATCTAGTTCTGCTACTGACTGACCATGCTAAGCCTACCACTCACTAAACAAAGTACAAAAGGTTCGACGGAGGACTGGGGTAAGCAGCACTCAGTGACAGAGGATGCGTCACGCAGACCGCATAAAACAATTAGTAACTACTACTAACAAACTAAACCTAGTATCCAATATCCATCCACCACTATTTCACAGTAGGACAATGGAAGGACTAGAGTCTCTCTAGCAAATCGCATTACCTAACTTCAGTTCTGTAAAGTAAACTCTTACATAATCAGCATCAGCACAAGCTAGCGCAAACTACGTTGCAAACAAGTAAGAGTACCACCGTGCACCTGGGTCCTTAAATCAAAGAACATTTTGCTTTTTGGAACGTAATTTACCAGCAACGCTTGGCACGCAGCAGTAATCTTGTTGTTCATCTAATTTAATATACACAATCAGTTACTCACCAAGCCCGATGACCTCGACACCTAGCAGGTCCAACAGGTCCTGCTCCCGGTCCAGGATGTCGGACCACCGGTGAGCTAGCTGGTTGTGGGTGCGCCGGATCCCAGTGCACCGGAACACGGCTCCTGGGTAGCGTACCCGGAGCCGGGCCTGCCGCCTGCTGCCAAGGTCAAGGGGAGGAGGCGCTGGATGAAGAAAACAAGAGCCGCCACCTCCTCCTCCCCAAACAGTTGCCGGGCCTGCACCCCTGCAGGACGCATTCTGCCGCAAGGCAGGCGGCGCTTCTCTGCGCCTGCAGGTCCCTTGCCCTTGGGACTTGGTGTGCCCTTGGCCATGGTTCTGGGGTGGGTGGGAGGCGGAAAAGAAAAGTCCGAAGGGGAAAAAAAGTTAGGGGGAAGAAGATAGAAAGAACTTTATAAAAGTAACAAAAACACAGTAAAAGTAGAAATAAAATGCAAAATATAAACTGAGGCAAACAGAGAGATAGATAATAACTAAAAAAAGTCAGGAAAAAGGCTTTAAAGACAAAGGATTGCTGTGATAAAGGGAGGATACAAAAGTAGGCCCAGAAACATGGCATAGAGTGAAAAACAAGATGGCCGCGCCCATTCGCGACCGCGTGGGTAAGTTCGCGCGATATTTCTCGCGAACATGTACAATTTATCGCGAACAAGTAAAATGCGCTCCCGAACACGTCAATGCACATCGCGAACACGCTATCCGCGACCCGGAACAGGAAATAAGGCATCGCGAGCGGGCGGGACTATAGAAAAACAAGATGGCCGCGCCCATTGGCGACCGCATGGGTAAGATCGCGAGATATATCCCCCGAGCATGCAAACAGTTCCCCGAACATGCTTACCGCGCTCGCGAACAAGAAAAAGCCATCGCGAACAGGTTGCCACAAGCAACTACGCAAGCTCGCGAAGCTTCGCGAAGGTCGCGTAGTGCAATGACATCTTCGCGAAGCTTCGCGAAGCGCGACTACGCGAACTACGCCCAGGGTTAGTATGGACGGGGCAGGTACTCTGCAGCCCGCACCCTGACACCATTGTAAGTAGAGGGCGTTTGAGGAAGGGGCATTCCGAGCGATTAATACTCGGTTCGTGCACAGCCCTTTTAATGGTTGGGCTCTGGTGCTTATGCTCCCTTTCAATATTGCTCTAGTTTTTAAATACTCTTCTTTATTACAGTCCGTACGGGTGCGGGGGTCCACCGTTTCTGGCTTTAGAAGGGACTCTCCTGACTACGCTAGGTAAGGATTTTTAATTGTAATTGCTTCCCCTTTTTTGCAAGTCCTGTGACATAATGCTTACTACACAGAAACAGGTAGCCATATATAACTGGTCCTATGCATAACCACATTGTGGTCAAGGGTACTGTTTATAATTTTGACATCCTGGTCCTCCATCTGACATTTAGGGTGTCCGCTAGACCGGCTACAATGTAGGACGGAATATTACTGGGCATACACACATTTGAGAGGTTGTCTTTCTTTAGAGTGGCAAAATCCCGGCAGGGGATATATGGTACATGGGTAACTTTTGGGACGCCCCGAAGTTCTGGCTTGTGTGTCTTTCATGGTGGCAGGTTGTGCACACGATTGTGGCACATTTTGTGACATCAAGTTGTACTGATACACATACTGCTTATGTTTTCTATTTCTACCCTAGGTATCCATCAGGAGGATAAGCAATTTTACGCCACCCTGTATGGGAAGCAGGGTTATGGCTCACCCTGACTGATTACGAGGGTATATGCTTTTTATTATTCACTTCACGTGCACTTCACTGCTGTTTATTTTTGATCCTGAAGAAGCGCCTATGACCCTTGTGGCACCAGTGGCGCGAAACATGTCGATCCATTACATGCATAGTTATGCCTGTAAGGGTAACTGTTTACCCATGGGGTTCTAATGTGTTTTTATGGGAACAATTCCCGTTGTTCATTTTTTGGCCTTAGCAACCCTTTTCAAATTTTATTGTAATTTGCACGCACCTTGTAGCCCTCTTTATTTGGACCCACACCCCACATACCCTCAGGCACCATCCGGCATTGACTTTAAAAGAGCTCCGCCAAAGTGACCCTTCGGGGGACCCGTTGGGCATTGCACCGCCGGGCCCGACGAGGAGCCAATGCTCGATGATGAAGCATGACACCCTCCGGGCTGTGTGAGGGCAACAGGAGATAAGACTTGTTCTTTCTCTTTTTTAGGGGGTCCCCTTTATACCTAGGTCTTTATCTTTACTTTTTCCTGGCGAGTACTATTGGTCGACATCCGATAGCCAGCCTTTTGGAACAGTGTCCCTTTTGTTTGTTTAAATACTACATAGAGGAGCATGGACACTGGACCGTAACTCGCTCCTCGGTCCCCCCTCTCTTTTTGATTTAAGCAACGAAGGGGAACACAGTGGAGCCAGACAGGGCTAGCAAAAATGTGGTAGGTGATGACATGACACGAGATAATGCAGGAGGTGGGTGGGGAGACGGGTAAGCAACAATGCGGGAGGTTGGAGGGAGAAAAGGGGTGCCAGTAAAAGGGAAAAAAAGTTCCTTTGAAAGCGGCGAGCAATGGAAGGACACTGGGCAGGGGAAGAAGTACTTGTGCCATGGTCCAGAGTAAGGACAAACACACAGTGAGGAAGTGAAGCTGGCATATGCTGACCAAAGAGAAGCAAGGAAAGGAGAGTGACGATGAAGCCAACCAATGGAATGTAATGGGTGGACTTTAACCCCCTGTGCATAAAGAACAAGTTACTTACCTTTGGTAACGCCTTATCTGATAGAGACTTTATCTAGCCGCAGATTCCTTACCTTAGAATTTTTCCTAGGTGTCAGACTGGATCTGGAAATGTTTTTGTGAGCAGAACCCCTGCGTATCGGTAGGTGGGGTCATTCGGCCCCATGTGGCGTTATTCGCACCATAAGCGATGTGTGCGGTGCCTATATAGGTGCCACCTTAGTGTGCTGACGTCAGTTTCTTTTCGCGACTTTCCATGCCAGAAGCGGAGAGCCACGAGGACTACTGACCACTAGTGAAGGAAAGCTAGGTCCTAGAATGGGGTAAAGCACTAAGACTATAAATCTGTTCGCAGAGTGGGGAGAATGAGTGGGTCAGTAAAGGAATCTGCAACTAGATAGAGTCTCTACCAGATAAGGTGTTACCGAAAGTAATTAACTTGTTCATCTAGCCACAAATTCCTTACAATAACATAGATATCCAAGCAATACCTCCCGGAGGAGGGTTTGCAAAACGATTTCACACTAAAAAGTCCTGCAGGACTGAATGGGCAAAGTGCCCGTCCCTATGGATCTGACTGTCCAGGTAGTAGTGTTTGGTAAACAATAGCAGAGATGCCCATGTCGCTGCCTGGCAGATGTCCAGCACTGGAACTCTGCGTGCTAACACAGTGGTCACAGACTTTGCTCTGCTAAAATGAGCTCGCAAACCCTTCTTGGCCAATGCAAAGCAGATTTTAATACACAGCACGGCCCTTCGGGAGATGGTCCATTTCTGTATCGCCTTCACTTTCTGATCTTTGACATATCCTACAAACAGTTCGTTGTCCACCCAAACCTCCTTAGTGAGGTTAAGGTAGACCGACAATGCTCTTTGTAGGTCCAGTCTGTGAGTTGTTCCTCCTCCTTAGAAGGATGAGTCAGAGGGCAAACAGTAGGCAGGGTGATGGACTGGAGTTACCACCTTCGGTAGGAAGGAAGCTCTAGTGCGAAGGACCAGCTTGTCTGAAAAGATGTTGAGGTAAGGAGGTTCAGATGACAAAGCCTGCAGCTCACTGACTCTCCGAGCAGATGTTACTGCCACTAGAATGGCTGTCTTGATAGTGTGGAGTCGGATAGGCCAATTGCGTAGTGGCTCGAAGGGAGAGCATATTAGAAAAGTTGAGACTAAATTTAGATCCCACTCAGGCAAGATGAAGGTGAAGGTAGTAGCAAGTGTTAGAAAACTCTCAGAAACCAATGTATAAAAGGGGACTTGAAAAGGGATGGCTGATCTGGAAACCGCAGAAACGCTGAGATGGCAGAAAGATAGCCATTTAAGGTGACCAAAGCAGAACCCTGCTGGGCATGAGAAAGAAAAAACAGAAGGATCTGAGGAAGGGGGGCAGAAACCTGTTTATCTATACACCATGTCACTTGCTCCAATGGCAGGTGTATGCCATCTAGGTGGAGGGACGCCTGGCTGCCAAGATGACATTAAAGACTTCGGGAGGAAGGTCGAAAGCTGTCAACTGTCATCACTCAATCTCCACGCAAGAAGGTGGAGAGTGGACAAGTCTGGGTCAAGAACCCTTCCCTGGTGCTGCAACAGACGATCCTCCCGAAGGAGCAGCCTGATCGAAGAATCAATGGCCATGCTCAGAAACTTGGGATACCAAACTCTCCATGCCCAATTCAGAATCAAAAGGATGACTTGGGCCCGGTGATTACTAATCTTCTCGAGAACTCTTGACAGGAGTGTTATAGACAGAAAGATGTACAGGGGGCCTGAGATACAGTCGAACTGAAAAGCATCTCAGATCGAGTGCCGCCTTGGAAACTCAAGCACTCAAAACTGCTGACATTGCGTGTTCTTGGCGGTGGTGAACCAATCTAACCAAGGCTCTCCCCACTGCTCAAAGAGACCCTCCACCACCTTTGGATGGAGACGTAGTGTTTAGGGCTCGGGGTTCAGCGTAGTTTTTAGGGCTCAGTGTAGTATTTAAGGTTAGGGGGTTCAGGGTAGTATTTACAGTTCGGGGTCGTTTTTAGGGCTCGGGGGGAGGGCGTTTTTCAGACTCAGGGTGGGGAGGCTGGGGTGTGTCCTTTACCACACATCCCTTTACCACGAAATTGCGTGGTAAAGACATGCATTGTTCAGACGCATTCGCTGTTTGGGCAGCATTGTAGAGACATGCGTGGTTTAGCCATGCATGCCTCTGTCATACAACCACCTCCCCTTGATGGAGAGTAGAAAGCATTTCAATGCCAGTCGGATTGCCCGGAGTTCCAGTATGTTGATGTGGAGTACGGATTCCACAAGAGACCGTAGTCATCTAATCGCTACCTCTCCCAGATGGCCGCCCCCTCCCAGGAGTGACGTATCTGTCACTGCTGTGAGATCTGGTTGGGAAAGGGAGAGGGTCAGCCTCTGACCCTATCGTGGCTTGTGAGCTACCACTGCAGATCATTCACAGTTCCCACCGAGATCTGGACCAGGTCGCAGAGATTCCCCTGATGCTGTGCCCACCGGAACTTCAGGTCCCACTGCAGAGCCCGCATATGCCATCTGGCATGAGTTACCAGCAGGATGCAGGAGGCCATGAGGCCCAGCAGCCTCAGAGTCAGTCTCACCGAAACCCGGGATAGAGGCTGAAATGTCAGCATCATAGCCTGAATATCCTGGACTCGCAGCTCTGTAGCATAAGCCAGAAACTGCACTGTGTCCAGAACAGCTCCGATGAAAGGGAGCATCTGAGAGGGAGTCAGTTGTGACTTTGGCACGTTGATAGTGAACCCCAGCGAGTGCAGAAGGTTGCCATAGTCTGGAGGTGGGAGACAACAGCCTGGGGCGAGCCCTCCTTCAGCAGTCAGTCGTCGAGGTAGGGGAAGACTGGAAGTCCTGACCTACGGAGATGAGCTGCAACCACCGCTATCACCTTTGTGAACACCCAAGGGGAGCTGGTAAGGTCAAAAGGAAGCACAGTGTACTGAAAGTGCTTGTGGCTCACCATAAACTGCAGATAGCACCAGTGGACAGGCGGGAAGGGAATATGAAAAAAAGAGCCCTGCAAGTCCAACATTACCATCCAGTCCCCTGGGTCAAGGGCAGACAAGACCTGAGCTAACGTGAGCATTTTGACTTTCTCCTTTTGAGGATGAGAGTTTGGAGACTGAGGATAGGTGAAGGCCATTTTCCCTTTTAGGAACTATATAGCAGCAGCAATAAAAATCACACCCTACTTCTGACACAGGAACTCCCTCTATGGCTCCCTTGGCCAAGAGAGCCGATACTCTTTGCGGAGAAGGGTCAGATGATCCTCTGTTAGCCGGTCGTGAGATGGTGGCATGTGGGGTGGGGTAGTCTCAAAGGGGAGGGAGTAGCTCCTTCAGACAATCTGCAAAATACACCTGTCCGATGTTATGGACTGCCAATGGGGCAGGTGATGACAAATCCTGCTGCCAACTGGGTGCACATGGTGGTAAGGGGCAGACTAGGAGAGTTTGGAGGTAGTTGCAATAGGCGGGGTGGCAGACTGACCAAACTGCTGGCCACCTGACCTACGAAGTCTGTGGGTACTACACCCTTAGCCATGCAGAGGCTGGTAAGCCTGCGCGGTGCTGTGGCTGAGCAGGAATTGACCTGGCTGGAAGCTCATTCTGTAACCACAAAAGGTGCGAAAGGCACATTGAGGTAGATATGGGGCAGCAGGAAGGCCTAAGAACGCGGCCATAGAATGAAAATCCTTACAGCGCTTGAGTGCCAAATCTGCTTTGTCTCTCAAAGAGACTTATGCCATCGTAGGTCATGTCCATAAGGGAAGCTTAAACATCCCTTGAAAAGCCAGTCCTCCTTAGCCAGGTGTGGCGTGGCGCCTAAGCGCCACCGTCATGGAAAGCGCTCTGCCCAGCGAGTCAGTCTTGTCGAGTCTGTATCATATAGTGAAATTTGACACATCGCTCCCGTTAGTGATAGCGTGGGAGAGTGCATCCCAAGCCTCCTCTGGAACTTGTGGCAGCACTTGCGCAACAGAATCCCACAGTGTTGTAATAAAGGCCCAAAAGACATGTGGTGTTCACGGACTGCAATGCCAAGCTGGTGTAAGAAAACTTCTTCTTCCCAAATCAGTCCAGCCTCTTGGATTCCCTATCTGGGGGAGTGGTCGGGAAAGTACCTATGGAGATGGAGGCCTGGACCACCAAGCTCTCAGGGGTAGGGTGTTGCCTGAGGAAGATTGGGTCCCCTGGATCGATGCGATGGCATTGGGCAATCATCCTATTCACAGGAGCCCCGTTGCTGGTCTTGGACCAGGTACCCAACAGGATGTCAGTGAGGGTGTCACTGAATAAAAGTAAGGGTTCCAATTTGGAGACACCCGGTTGCAGTACCTCTGTCAAGAGATTAGTCTTGACTGCCACCGTGGGTAGCTGAAAGTCAAGGAACTCAGCCGCCCCACGCACCAGCATTACGTAAGAACCTCCTTCCTCTGTAGCCACGGTAGATGGAGAAAGCAGATCAGCATCTAGAGACGTATCCAGGCCGCTGGCCTCACCCAGGTCCTCACACCAGTCCACACTCTGTTCTTTCTCATAGGGCTGGTATTTTAAAGGGACCAGCGACTTCTCCCAGTCTTCCCAGAGGCCTGGCCGATAAAAATAAGGCTCCGATCTAGGAGGCAAGGGTCCTCCCGGTGTCAGAGTCGATCGATGTCCCTCCGGCTCTGCGCCAGGGATGACAATGAGGATGGCGGTGCCGGCAGCATCTGGACCAGTGCCGGGGAAGGTCGAGATGGTGTGACCGGTGTCTGTCTGGATCAAGGATTGAATCCCTGGGGCCCCGCTGGGGCCAGAGCCGCCGGCATGGAACCAGATGGGGTCTCTTCCGAACCCACCGTGCTCAAAGGAGTGTCCGGCCACCCAAATATAAGGCGCATAGCCTCATGGAACTCTTTTAATTGAGAGGGGGTCGCTCCGGCCTTCAGAAATTTGGGGAGGTGCAGAGTCGGCACAGGCCAGATTCTGGGTAAAGAGGTCTAGAACGCCAAGGCTCCATCATGTCCTCGGCCAACGGCAAAGGAGAAGTCGAAGAGTGCTTTGACTTGTTGCTCTTCCTTTTGTGCCTCCTGAGTGTCCCGAGGACTTCAAATGGGACCAGGAAGACTTCGGGCTCTGAGAACGATCCCGGGACCTTCCCTTGACTGGGAGCTCGTCTTCCGAGGAGCCGCATGCCGGACTGCTAGCAGTTTTAGGGACCGCTCCCTCAAATCCTTCGGAGCCATGGCCCGGAAATCGAACACGCCTTGGTGTCGTGGTCACGCTCCAGACATTACAGACAAACAAGGGGCATGTCCGTCACCGACATTCGTCGGTGACAGGTGCTGCAGGGCTTAAAACCTGACTTGCGCGAAGACATTCCTTGACGCACCAAGAAGTAATTCTTGAAAATTGATAAACAAAAATGTCAAAAAATGCCTGTCAAAAAACACCAGAGGGGTAGCTCTTCTATGGATCAGCACTGGTTAGTGCAGGAATAAAAAGAAGTGACGTTAACACACCGGGGTGGTGCCTATATAGGATGAAGCAAACAAAATTGGCAACGTCACAAGATTTGCTTGGGTATAACTCCAAACATTCTCCTGGGAGTAACTCCACTTATTTAGTTGAAAAATATGGGTTCAAGACTCAGACATTTAAAAACTGTCTTTATTCTGATAATCCCATTTTTAAATGTTTACTTTTACAATTTTACAAAGGTTAAACATATAACAAAATGTCTCATATAATGAATGCCAAGCATCTCCCAATTCAGTATATCAAAGGGAGGTGTGATTACTAAAATACTCCATATACAAACAATTTCATGACAGAATCCCCATCACTCCATTCAAACTAAGATATCACACCCATACTGACATCTGCGAAACTATACACACTCACACTCATTCACACCAAAACACGTAAAAAATGTAAAATGATATGGCTTGGGATGCACGTCAGTGTGCCCAACGATTCACTTAGAATAATCTGATTGCCCAAATTTATATAGAGATTCACTGGCTGTATCACTTTAAACATACTTCTTTCTAGACCATTATGAAATCTGTTTATTAGCATTTGTTGATATAGACATAACATACATCATGAATGTAATATCCCACAGGCAATGAGTCCGGTACTCAGAGGAGTATCCGCTAATTGTGAATGCGGTGAGCCGCAAGATCCAGCGCCACTACGAGGCGTGGATTGATGCAATCAAGTAAGTGTCAGGGCCACCGCCCGCAGTTGAACAGATTCATGTAACAACCGAACTTAAATAAAAGAAGATAGGTTAAACAACAGAAGTCCATCAGAAACAACAGCAGCAGGTTCGATCTTAGACCATACGACCCTCAGGATACCCCCCCCCCCCGGTCCACCCCCCCCCCCCAAACCCGGACCCCCCCATCCCCCGCGACATATCATACTATGAGAGGCAAATGTCAGTGTCCGCACATCCTCCCGGTTCGGTTAGGACCTCCCCGCCAGTCCCCGGAGTGGGTCTTCCAGGCCCACCTCCATTCCCTTCCCCACCAGGAAGTGGCTCCGCAGTATGTGTCCCACAGAGTCTCAGGGCATCCCCATCCAGCTGCATCAGGACCTGCACGTGTACGTCCCATTGACTCGCTATGGGTGTGAGTCTGAGGCCTAACGTTTCCTCTCGCAAGAGAGCCGTGCCCTCCGCCCCCGCCCACACTAGCAAGGAACTCCGCCACGCCTGCGCCCGAGGGGGTTCAGTCGCCTTCCAGCGCTTGGTAATTAACCGCTTCGCCACAATCAGGCCCAGATCGAGGAAGCGACAGGCAACCTTCGTGGGGGGAGTTCTACGAAACAAGTGTAACAGACAGGCGGGCCAATCTCGCTGCGCCAGCGGACCGGCGCAAGTACGTAGCGCTCCATGCACCGTCCGCCAGTATGAGTCGAGCGCTGGGAAGCTCCATAACATGTGTACTAGTCCAGCATCCAGAGCCCTGCAGCGTGGGCATTCAGCGTCCGCCCGGTGGAAATAGCAATTAATGGAGTCGGGAGTGAGATATGCTCTGTGCAGTATGAAGTACTGGATTTGGCGAAACCGCAGATTCCTGGGGATCCGTGTGGGCCCCCGTAGCGTATCCCTCCATTCCTTGTCGGTCAGGGGACGGGCCAAATCCCCTTCCTATTTACCCCGCAGTGGAGACAGGTCCGCCGCCACCATCATGCGCAAGGAGGCCGCGAACCAGCGAATCATGTGGCCGCCCCGTCCCATGACGTGGAGGTACTGCATCATGAGGTGTTGCGCCGGTTCCTCCTGAAGAGCACCCCACCGACTCGTCAGCGTCGCGACTAGCGAGCGGTGACGGAGGAACTGACCGGCCGGTAACCCCGTCTCCTCCGCCAGCTGAGCGAACGGTATAAGCACACAGTCGTGGTAGAGGTCCCCCAGCGTGCAAATATCCGCCGCGTGCCAGTCGGCAAGCTCTGCCGAGCGCAATATCCCTCGACCGCTAGGTGAACCCTCAATCGGCATGGCAGGGGCATATGGGGTGTGTGACCGAGTCAGGTAGAGGGCCCGCCGATAGCACCGACAGGCCACCGCCACTAGAAGGGGCCCCGGCTTGGTCGCTCTGGTCGTCGGATGGAACAACGCGATGACATCCGTCAGGGGGAGCGGTGGCTCCACGGACGCCGTGTCGTCCCTCTCCCGGTCGGCCAACCACCTGGCCACCCATTGCAGCTGTGCTGCTAGGTAATAGTGCGCAAAACAGGGCATCGCGAGTCCCCCCTGGCCCGTGGGGAGGTATAACTTAGAGAGCGCCACTCTGTGTCGTGCGGTGCCCCACACAAAATCCCGAAGGGAGCGCTCCAGGGCGGCGAAGAAGGACGCCGGGATATAGGTCGGCAGGTTAGCAAAATAGTAGAGGAGTCTGGGCAGGGCCACCATTTTGACCAGTGCAATGCGACCCGTGACCGCAAGGGGAAGGGTGCCCCAGAAACGCATCTGGGCCCTGATCGCCGTCACCGCCCTGCCCAAGTTACCCTCCACTAAGTCAGCGGGTCGCCGGTACACCTGAATGCCCAGGTAACGGAAGGTGTCCGGTTGCCACCGGACAGGCACACCTCCCAGTTGAAACCGGGGATCCAGGGTATCATCACGGAACGGGTAGAGACACGATTTGGCTGCGTTCACCCTTAACCCGGAGAGCGTTGCAAACTCCGTGAGAACCCGTTCAAGGTCCCCTGAGATATTCGCCACATCCCGCACGAAGATCAAGAGGTCATCCGCGTACAAGGCAACCTGGTGGGTGGCGTCGCCCATTGGAATGCCGTCCGTCAACACCCCCCGCAGGGTGGCTGCCAAGGGCTCGATGGCAAGCGCGAAAAGGAGGGGTGAAAGGGGGCACCCCTGCCTGGAACCTCGGCCAACCGAGATGGCCTCGGAAATGTACGGGCCAGTTCTCACCCGGACCACAGGGTTCTTATAGAGGAGCGCCGCCATTTGTAGAAACCCAAGGCCTAGTCCGTAATGTGATAGGGTTGCCACCAGGTAGCCCCATTCCAAGCTATCGAAGGCTTTCTCGAGGTCTAACACTAGACAGCCCGCCCGTGGCCTGTGCTGTGCACCGTGTACGGCAACACGGAAGAACCGGCGAAGATTAAGCGAGGTACTGCGCTTCGGCACAAACCCGTTCTGGTCCCTGTGAACCAGTACAGGCACGGTGGGGGCCAACCGCTCCGCTAGGACCTTGGCCAGGATCTTGTAGTCGGTGTTGAGGAGGGCGAGGGGGCGATAGGACCCTAGATGAGTAGGATCACGCCCTGGCTTGGGGAAAGAGATCAGGTAGGCTTCCCTCATGGAGGCAGGCAGGGTGGCCTCCTCAAGGGCTGTGAGATATAACGCCAGGCGCCCTGCCAGAGGCCAATGAGGCCACCGCGTCCCCTATTTCCTCCAGAGTGAGGGGACCTCCAGTGTTTCCTGGTGGGCATCCGGAACTGTGGGGAGGCCGGCAGCCCCTAAGAACAGATCCAGATCCTGTGCCTGCCGTCGCCCCGCCGAGGTATACAGGTCTTTGTAGTGTGCCGTGAGCGTCTGGTGGATCTCCCACTGCGTGTGCACCAGCGTGCCGTCCAACCCGCGAAGGGAGGCTATTGGCGTATAGCCCGATTCCTGTCGGATCAGCCAGGCCAGCAATCGCCCCGCCCTGTCCGATGTGGCGTGGACCCGCGCCGAATCGGCAGCGTAGTTGTGGCAGCGCAACCTCTCCAACAGCGCAGCGTGGCGTGCCCGAAGCCGGGCCAACCTGGTCGAATCACGCCCACCACCCTCGCCATGGCGTTCGCATGCCAGTAGCCGGGTCTCCAGAGCGGTGAGTAGCAACGTAAGTTGCTTATGGATATTCCCCGTTGCCCCCAGACAGTGTCCCCGCATGGCTGACTTGTGCGCGTCCCACTCCGTCAACGTGCTCCCCGCCGTGCCCTCATTGAGGTCAAAGAACTGCTCGACTGCCGTGCCGAGCGAGGCCCGGAACTCCGCGTCCTCAAGAGCAGCCGGTTGTAAGCGCCAGGTGGGGATGGGTGGTCTCCCCGGGTCCCAGCAGAGACGCAGTCGAAGAGGGTTGTGGTCAGAGTGACTCCGGCCCAAGTAATCCGCCTGGACTATCAAAGGGTCCAGCGACGGGGAGCTCACCACCCTGTCAAGGCGGACGTGAAGATCATGTACCGCAGAATAATAGGAATAGAGCCGGTCAGCGGGGTGTAAGGTGCGCCAGACGTCATGAAGGGCCCACCGTGACAGCCAATCAGTGAGGCTCCTCGCATTCGAGACCGCCTGTGTACTGCGGAGTGGTGGATAGGATCTATCAAGGCTCGTGTCCAGTACGGCATTAAAGTCCCCACCCAGCAGCCAGGGGAGACCCACATACGGGGTCAGGGCCACCGAGAGGCGATCAAGGAACGACGGTTGGTCAACGTTCGGGGCGTAGATAGAACCCAGGAGCACAGGGTGCCCATTGAGTCGCCCCCGCACCAGAGTGTATCAACCGTCAGAGTCGAGCACCGTCTCGGAGCATATGAAGGGTGTGCCTGCCCGTACCCAAACTAGTGTACCCCGAGCATGCGCGGAGTATGTAGTCCCGAAAAGCTGTCCCCTCCAGCGGGCGCGCAGTCTGTCTAGTTCCAGCCGTGTCATGTGTGTCTCTTGGAGAAGGGCCACCCCTATCTTGTGCCTCTGGAGATAGGCAAAAACAGAATATCGGCGGGTTGGTGTATGCTTGCCCCTAATGTTCCAAGTGACGATTGCAGTGTCAGCCATTGGGGTAGAGCGCGGACAACACTAGGTTCATCGGCCGAAGCGGGCCAGCCGGGGAAGGGGAGGGGGAAGAAAGACCAGAGGGACCGCCACCCAGATCTCCTGCTGCAAGAACATGGTGTGTGAGAAAACTGCAGAACACTGCAGAGTGTAAAGAGACAAAATTAAAAACAATATGAATAAGAGGAACTCCATAACCACAGGGGCGAACCCCAGAACCGGGTATTCGTCCAAACATGTAAGGCTCAATCGCCTGTGAACTACCTGGTCAGAGATGGGTTGGCGAGGGGCTAAAGAGCAATACCGTTGTGCCTGGCTTGCAAGAGCCCTGTGTTACCCCTGTCAGGGCCTCGTGTGTCTGTAGGGCCGCCAGTCGCCCAATCGTGCCCCAGGGGAGTGTGTGTAGGGATCGCTGTCACCCCGCTCCCCCGCAACCAGAATAAGCCCGAAACCCCGGTCCCCGGCCCATGTGTAGGGGGACCCATGTTACCCCTCAATCCCCGCAACCCCCCATCTCACTCACAGAAATGAACAGGGCCCCAGAAGTCAGGGGACAGCAGAGGCAGTAGGCTTCCCCCCCAGCCCCGGAGAGCAGTTCGGAGCAACCCGCCCGACCCCCAGGGTACCTGCAGTGGACACAATGCAAACCAGTAAGAGTTCACCCCAGAAGGTCGGCTGTCTGTGGGGTCACCTCTGGCAACACCTGGTCCTCCGGAATCAGGATGGACGGGGAGGAGGACAGGTCAGTCTCAGTGTCACTGTGAATGCGAGCTGCCACGTCCCCCTGGCTGCTCACAGAACCCAGGGTGGCCACTGCCTCCAGAGCCTCCAGCCGCTCCACACGCATCCTCTCCGGACTTGGCGCAGCCGGGGGACTCTGCCCCATCCCACCGCGTCGGTCCCTCTGTCTCCGCCGTCTCAGCCTCTTCTCTCTGCGCCCCATAGGCCCCGGGTCCGCGGGCCGGGGGCCACCATGTTGGCCCGTTTCCTCCAGCCAGTCCCAGACATCGGACGGGGCATCGAAAAATCGTGTCCCATCTTTCGTGACCACCCGGAGGCGTGAGGGGAACAGCAGCGAGTATGGGATGTGCAGCTCTCGGAGACGGCGTTTCACCTCCAGGTAGTTGCTCCTCTGCTTCTGAACAGTCGCAGTGTAGTCCGGGAACAACATCACCGGGCCACCCCCTATTGAAAGGGCTCCCATCTTCCGCGTCTCCCGGAGGATCACGCCCCGGTCCCGGTAGTTGAGGAGGCGAAACAGGAAAGGACGCGGCCGGGCTCCGGGGACAGGCTTCCGCATCGGCACCCTGTGTGCCCTTTCCACCACGAACTGCGGGGAGAGCATTCCTGGGGGCAGGATATCTCGTAACCAGTCCTCAACAAACTGCTCGGGTCGCCGTCCCTCCTCGCCCTCCACCACGACGCGTATGTTCTGGCGTATGTTCTGGCGCCGAGAGCGGCCCTCCGCATCCTCCGCGCGGTCCTCAAGGGTGTTAACGCGGTCGATCAGATCCTGCAAGGTGGCGGAGTGATTGCGCACTATCGGCTGCACGTCTTGTAGCGCCTGGCCGTGACCGGCAACAGTGTCCGCCAGCCGGCGATGGTCGGTGTGGAGCAGGGTGAAGTCCACCGTGACTTTGTCGATTCGGGACTCCAGTGAGGTGCGGGTTTGTTCCAGCGTGTTACTCAGTCGGTCGACCGCTGCCAACATGGCGTCCATTTTGGCCTCCAGGGTCGATGCGGGCGGTGCCGCGATCACAACAGGGCGCTCCGTCGTCGCAGCAGGGCCGTCCACCCTCAGTCTGTTCTCGGCCTGCTTGTTCCGAAGCCGCCCCAATGGCCAGCTGCTGCGCCGATGGCATTCAGAGGGCTCAGTGATGCACGAGGCCGATCGGGGCTCCAATCACTACCAGGCGCCGTTAGCAAAGGGGGTTCAGCCCCGCCGCCACGAGTCAGGCCAGCACCAAGGGTGTCAGGGCGCAGGGCAGCGTCGCCAGCGGGGGAGGTGCACCGCGAACTGTAGACAACCAGTAGCCAAAGTGCGCCAGCTCGCACTCCGTCGGATCCGTAGCAGCCACTTCCCCGTGTCCAGCAGCAGACCAGTGGTCAGTCCCCTGGGAGCCTCGCCCCAATCCCGATCCACCGGCGTGGGTAGCAGGGCCACACCGTGGCCGCCAGGGTCACCTCCGCCACTACAGTTTTCCGCTTCGCCTCCGGGGGCAGCAGTCGGGCGCTCGCCAGGGGCCCGTCCCCGGCCTCACGCCCAGAGAGGGGTCCTCCACAGCAGATCACTCACCGGGCCATTGGGCGGTGCGGGCGTCACGTCCCCCCTCAGCGCCTCCGGTCACAATGTCGTCCTCCTCCGTCCACCACGGCAGGCCCCCGATGTCCTGGGATGTGTGGACTGGCAGAATCACGGCGTGAGGGGTGTCAGCACAGCGCCGGCGGTGCAGCAGGCGTCAAGTGTACCGTCGCCCCAGGGGGACCCCCTCGCAGGTCCCCAGTCCTCCCGTTGCCGGTCCGCTGCGTGACGTGCGGCCCAGCCGCCTCGTGGCAGGCCGCGGCGTGGGGTGATGCGCGCGGCCGAACGCCGCTTCCAGCACTCTCCGCGTTGCCCTTCGGTCAGATCCCCAAGGGGGGGCGGCACGCGGGCTGAGGCCGCCCCCGCCGCCACCGCTCGATTCACCGGGTGCTGGGAGCCCAGGGACAGGTAGTCTTGGCAGCCCCGCAGCACACTCCGGGCAGGATAACCGCAGGAAAACGGCTCCGTTGCTCGGGAGCCTCACTCGGACGCAGCCATCTTGGCCGCGCGCTCTCTAGCGCCCCCTACTTCTTTCTAGACCATTAATAATATTAATACATTAATTGTCTATGGTTGTAAGCCCTGGTTTTCAATCCAGGTTGCAATTTGTGAAGTTTGGTAGATGTCAGTATGGATGTGATATTTTAGTTTGAGTGGAGTGATGTGGATCCTGTCATGACATTTTTTTGCATATGAAGTATCTTAGTAATCACGTATCCCTTTGTTATATTGAATTAGGAGATGCTTGACATTCATAATCTGAAACATTTTGCTGTGTGTTTAACCTTTGTAAAATTGTAAAAGTAAACATATGTAAAAAAAAAATGGGATTATCATCAGAATAAATGATTTTAGAGAATGTCTGACTCTTGAACCTATATTTTTCAACTAAGTAGAATTATTCCCAGTAAAATTTGTGGGGTTATACCCAAGCAAATCTTGTGGGGTTGGCAATTTTGGTTGCTTCATGCTGTATGCCCACCCCCCCGGTGCTACTTTCTCCATATACTATTTTACAGGGGCCATCTTCTGTCGAGTGACACCTATATCAGTACCGCAATGTCATTTCCGGCGTGGACGATGCCAACGACGAACGTGAAGCCGGTTGACACCATCTACTGGCGCGCAGGGGTACTGCTAACGAAAAATCTTCCGGATCCAGTCTGACATCTGGGGAAATTCTAAAGGTAAGGAATCTGCAGCTAGAAGTCTTTATCAGATATTTGTATCAAAGTCTGAATATACTGAACTCGCCATTTGGGAGTATAAGCCAGAAACTGCATTTTGTCCAGAACAGCTCCAATGAAAGGGAGAGTCTGAGAAGGGGTCAGGTGTGACTTCGCCACGTTGATAGTCAACCCCAAATAATGCAGGTGTCCCGCCGTAGTCTGGACATTCCAGCAGCCTCTTTGTTGTTTAATGGCCTTTTTGTGTTTCCTGAAAGGGGACGACTGCCAGGGACGAGGCCACCTTCAGCAGCCAGTCATCGAGATAGGGAAAGGATGGCACCCCTGATCTCCGCAGATAAGATGCAGCCACCACCTTGGACGACACCAAAGGGGCGCTAGAAAGGCCCAAATGGGGGGCACGTTGCCCTGATAGTGCTCGTGACCTTCCATGAACCGCAGGTAACGTCTGTTGGCAGGCAGGATGGGGATGTGAAGTATGCCTCCTACAAGTCCTAAGCTGCCATCCAGTGTCCCGGGTCCTGGGCACACAGAAACTTAGCAAGTGTGAGCATTTGAATTTCTTCTTGTTCAGGAAGAAATTGAGAGGGGGCAGTTCTAGGATAGGAGCAAGGCCTTCATCTTTCTTGGTCACCAGACAGTAACGGAAATAGCAACCACCACCTACTTCTGATGCCGGCACCCTCTCTAAGGCTCACTTGGCCAGAAGAGCCACCACTTCCTGGAGTAGTACGAAGATATGGTCCTCCGTCCGCCTGTCGCAAGTAGGTGGCATGGATAGAGGGGTAGTCATGAAGGGGAAGGAGAAGCCCCTTCAGACTATCTGCAGAACCCAGCGGTCGGATGTTATTGACCTCCAGTGGTGCAGTGGTGGCATATCCTGCCTTCCACTGGGTGCCCATGATGGTCAGAGGGCAAACTAAAGATGGTTGGAGGCTGTGGCTACCAGGGGAAAGGTAGACTGGCCCGACCTCTGGCTACCTGACCCAAGGGGTCTGTGGGTACTGCATCCTCGGCAACGCATGGGGTGAGAATCTTGCGTGTTGTGGTGGCAGGGAGGGTAGAGACGCAACTGAAAGCCTCTTCCGTGGCCACAAAAGCAGTGGAAGGCAGACGGATTGGGGAAGGGCCGTGGAAAGGCCAAAGGCCTAGGAACCTGGCCGTGGCTCTGCTGTACTTGTAGTGCTCTAGTGCTGTGTCCGGTTTGTCTCCCAAGAGACAGGAGTCATCAAAGGGTATGTCTGTGAGCAAGGCCTGGATATCCCCCAAAAAGTCAGATGTTCTCAACCAGGTGTGCCGCCTAAGGTCCAACGATGATGAAACCACTCTGCCTAGGGAGTCGGACGTATCCAGCCTACAGCGTATGGTGAATTTAGTTGTGCCCCTCCCAACAGCAATAGCTTGGAAGAGTATAGCTTGGGCCTCCACTGAGACCATAGGCAGCACCTGCGCAAATGAGTCCCAGAGTGAGTGGGAGTATCGCCCCAAATGACACATGATGTTCACCAACCGCAGTGCAGGCTGTCAGAAGAAAACATCTCCTTTCTGAAGGTATCCAGCCTCTTGGATTCCCTGTCCCGTGGTGTGGTAGGGAATGCACCAGGATTTATATTCAAATGGAGGCTTGGACCACCAAGCTTTCCGGGGTGGAGTGTTGGGTGGGGAAATTGGGATTTACTGGGGCGTGGTGATGGCGGACTACAATTGTCCTATTCACAGGAGCATCTATGCAGGGCTTGGACCAGCCCCAAATAGGACGTCCATGAGGGTTTCATTAAAAGCGAGAAGCGGTAACTCCCAGCTGAAGCACCTCAGTTAAGACGTTTGTCTAGACAGTCACGGAGGGAAGCTGAAGGTCCAGGACCTTTGTCGCCTTCCTCCCCACCTGCAAATGAGGCTCCCTCTTCCATAGCTACGGTAGAAGAGACCAATCCAGTAACTGGGAAGGACTCCAGTCCACAGGCCTCCGCTAAATACTCACAAAAATTCTCTTTATTGGGTGCTAAGGCTTGTATTCATAAGGGTTCAGTGGCCCCTCCCAATCTTTTCAAACCCTAGCCAATGGCAATACGCTTCAGGCTCTGTTCTGGATGGAATGTCTCCAGTAGGCGTGGCACGGCGTTCATCTGGCTCTGTGCCAGAGTTGGGGATAAAGAATGGGGTGGCAGTGCTGGGGAAGTCGGCGGTGGGGCTGAAGCTGGAGAAGGTCGAGATGGCTCGACCAGATCGGTCCATGTATTCAAGGGGACCAACTGGCGCCGGGGGTGACCCCGCAGGTGGAAAAACAATAGGGGCCCCTCTCGCACCCTTGGGCCCTGAGGGCATTCCAGTGGGGACAAGCTACTCAAATATGAGGTACATGGTCTATTAAAACTCACGGAGTAGGGCTGGAGTCGCTCTGGCTCCAGGAAACTCGGGGAGGCGAGGAGACGGCCGAGGTGCAGGTTCAACCGCAGAATCAATCTTCAAATGCCAATGTGCCCTCATTTTGTTGGATGACTTCCATGGACGGCGCAAACTCAAAGACTTCTTTGCTTTCCTCTTGACCAGGATTGAGACCATCGTGGCGTCGCATGTTGAGTGGCAAGGAGCTTGAGGGACTGCTCCCTCAAGGCCTTGGGGTGCATGGCGCGAGAATCCATGCAGGTCTGTGTGTCGTGGCAGAGTTTGAGACACCAGGAGCAGACGAGGTGTGGATCAGTCATCTACATCTGTCATTGACAGGTGCCACAGGGCTTAAAACCAGCCTTCGCTTAAAACCAGCCTTCCTTGTGAACATCACTGCCACACCATTAGACAATGTCTCAAACAGCCTTCGACTAAAGGTCAGTCAAAGAGTGACTGGGGTAGCTGTTCTATGGATCTGCACTGACTGGCGTGGAAAGAAAACAAGTGATGTGTATGTGCTGGGGTGGTGCCTATTTAGGCACTGTGCCCCTTATGTTCGGCATGGATGACGTCACATAGAGTCAAACAAAGCCACCTAGTGGTGTGCAGGATACTGCTCCCACAAAATATTTTGAGATCCACTTATGCCTGGGGAAAGGATCTACAGCAAGAAGTCATTATCAGATCAAAATGTTTCACAAGTGACAGTACATGCGCTATCACAGGCCTGAAGAATAGGCATGGGAGGGCAGGGGGCAAACTGTCAAAGAGACGAGGGTGCCTGCAAAGCATATCGAAGGACATTAAACAAGTGACAGTACCCCCAAATCATTTCGAAGGCAGGAGAGTGTTTTAAGAGGGGGTGCCAATGTGTCCTGTCTGAGGGGAAACAGGCTTTAGCATCCAGCCTTTACCACACACCTTTATTACGAAAGGGAAGTACCACATTGGTAAGTATTTGTACTTTTATATAACAATAATTTACCAGGCAGGTAAGTATTTTTTTTTTTTAAATAACATACTTTTTATCTCATTAAAAAAAGTTATCTTTGAGTTTAGGGATGGGTAGAGGTAATGAAGATTTTAGGGTTTGGGGTCATCAGAGGTAAGGGTGACTTTCAGGTTTAGGTGTGGGTAAAGATAAAGGGAGGTGGAGTAAAGTGCCCCTTTTTGACGTGGTCACCCCTACTTTTTGCCTGGTATTTGATGACATTTTGACTGAAGTACACTGGGTTCCTGCTAACCAAGTGCCCAGTGCCAGGGTTCTTTCCCTAAAACAAGGTAACTGCTTAATTATTTCCCTTTAGCACCTCCGTAAGTCCCAAGAAAATGTTACCCCTGGTACCTAGAGCATGGGTACTAAAGAAGGTTCCTAAGGGCTGCAGCATGCATTTGTGCCACACTAAAGGGCCCACCACCGAACTCATGCAGGCTGCTATTGAAGGCTGCTGAAATGGTGCAGACAAAAGTGAAAACACAACATGGTACACACTCTGTGTGCCATGCCCACAGACACTGCATGCAATATATGTAAGTCACCCATACAGCAGGCCTTATAGCCCTATGATAGGGTCCATTATATTACATGTGAGGAAAGTGTGAAACAAACCTTTTGAAAACACTGCATGCTTGATGATGACTCAAACATCTACTAAATTATAAAACATGTAAAAAAATAAGTAAAAGTGAGACAGCTGCAAACATTAATTTTTAAAAATACATACCGTCAGGCCACAGTCTAAAAGAAAGGGAGTATGTTAATAGCGTTATAATAAAAAAAGAGGCAGGCAGATAAAAAATACGTTTGTGGGTTACCACTTTTATAATTTAGAGGATGTTTTATTCAACATCAAATGCAGTATTTTCAAGAGGTTTTTGTTTCCACGCATGTGGCTAAGCGTTGACATTGTAGCGTGAACATTACCTTGTATCATAAATCAATGTATTACTTGTTTGCGAGCTTTGCAAAAATAGCTTTACGATATCAAGTGATTTACATGCTACAAAGTTCTCGCCAACCCGTAATCAAGTTGTCTTGCAAGAAACAAACAAAAAAAAGTACCACAATCTCAACTTAAGCAGAGTGAAAAACACTAATGAAGAAATCAATCAGTACTTGGTCCATGTTCCAAGGACGAGACAATACACAAAGGCAAACTGAAACTGACGTGCTCACATGCATCTATCAATGAGAAGCAAGAAAATACAAGTGACAATGAAGCCAACAAATGGTAAGTAAAGGGAGGGGCCCAAATATCTTTTCAGTGTTTTTAAGTAATAAAAGGCTTTCACAAGAAACATCGCATGCACTCTCAGAGGAAGACCTAAAAATAGGAAACAGTATGAAAAAACCATTTTATATGCTGTGCCAAACCAGCGTGGAGTTAAGAATATTGCCTTTGTGTAACGGTAAAGGCTGCAGCCATCTTTCATTCTGTGCTAACCATTGCTACCAAATTGTGCCCATCTCAAATGTGCAACGTCTCACTATTATGTCTGGCATTATAGACGAGAAATTCTTGAAAAGGTTTTTCAGCTGTGAAAGTTTACAGTTTTGTTTCAGTTTCAAGGTCGATCATATACTATGCCACGATTTCTGGTCCTGCACGTGCATAGCTCTTTTAGTTCAGTTTCAACACATGATCTCCATTAGGGCCCGTGTATGAAACATATAAATTTAAGTTCTGTATGTGGGTGATTTAGCATTTTGCTCAAAAGGTGCAAGGGGATATCCTAGTCGCCCTGATGTGTGATTCACAGACTATATGATTTCTCTATAAAAAAAATTCACACTCCAAACGAATGTGAGCGCAGATTTGTGTGACAACCTGGTGTACTGGCACACGCCTGGAAGCTGCAGAATAGGGGGCTGCTCTCAGGGCTGGATGGACTAAGGGGACCTCAACCCATCCAGCCATCGAAGCAGTTCAGTTTTCTTGTAGGCACAATTTGCTGTTCATGAGAAATAATGCCCCTAGACTCTCTGCCAGACTTGAAGCATTGGATTTTTTTCGTATTTCATGACTTTGTTCAATGTATTTTGAAAATTGTGATTTTTTTGAGCACAATTAAAAAAAAAAATAATAATAATACTGGGGTAGGCAACCTTCAACTCATGCTGCGAGGGACAGGTCAGCTTACTACTCACACTCAGTGGAACGTGGGATTGGTACTCACTCACTGCTAGGACTGTTTTTGACTCCGTGTCCAACTCCTCATCCGTCAGATTCTTCACCTCCGCCTCCCACATCAATCCCTCAGGTAGCACCCACCCTGGCCATCCTCCACAAATGTACACAATTCACCCAAAACATTTCCCAAAATAATTAAAATTGAAAGTTACAATTAGGAATCATCTTTACAAAACACCAGACAGCACAGCGGCAGATGCAGTTTGGTGACAGCAGTACATTAAAAATGAAAGCATTTAAAGAGCCCGTTTTCACCATTCCTGTTCTTAATAACTCACAAATTATTTTTAAGTTTGCAAGTTCTTTGATGTTGCTCCAGAAGGTGGTTTTCTTGCTTTTGTGGTTAACATTTTGGGAAAGAGCTTTAATGTGCAGTTAGGACGTAACATCATTGGTGAACCGTGGAGCCACTGGTCCTCGAGAATACCATTTAGTGCTTGTATTGAGGATGTGCAGCTACAAAACAGCTGGGGTGATCAGTGCTAGGTTATGTTTGGAAGCAGACATGATTAATCGCGATGGATAATATCATGGGTTAACGGGGAGTCCTGGGCCAGGAAACGGTCACTGCGATTGAGAACTAGACCCTTCTAGGTCTGCAGACTCTATATGCAGTAATCAGCTTTTCAAACTTCTATTTATTAGGCACAATAACATTGCACAAGATGCGTGTACATCACAAAACAAACATGTTGCAGTTACTCCCTCATCTGACACTTTATCTAACTAAGTTACAGTTTCTTTAGTAAGCCCGACGTGCGTTGTCCTTCATCATTTCCAACAGCACAACTTGTCTGGTTCAAATGATACATCAAAACCAATAAAAGGCCTACCATTTTCAGACCCCCCCCCTCCCTACCCACCCTCAACAAAAGAACTTAACTACCAGGAGGCGGTCCTTAGCAGCACTACTACTGGGCTCAGTATTTAGGTATAATTGGCTGTAACCATTTTATACACTTCTGCTGTCGGCTGGTTTTACGAGATGAACAAATGATCTCCAACTAGAACTGGAATAGATGCATGTCCTGTAATGAGGGAGGGTATACCGCCAAGGAGAGACTGCTTGTAAGGTAGGCGAGGAGAGGGCTCCATTTATATTCAAAGTTTTTATAGTTGTCTCTAAAGATATTTGCCATCCTTTCCATCGACAATATTTTCCAGAGCCGGGCATGCCACTGAGAAAGCACAGGAGTGGTCTTTTTCTTTCATGCGGCTGCGATTGATACTTTGACCGCCCCATAACACACCCACATTATAGCCCTATCCGCTTTGGTTTGCTGCTCTAGTTCTGAATCTGTCAATCCCCAAAGTACTCCTTCCTTGGTGGTAGGGATAGGGTAGCCCAAGATGTTTTTCATATGGGATAAAATCTCCTCCCAAAAGTGGCGGATGGAGAGTCAATCCTACCATATATGGCTAAAATCCCCTAAGAGACCGCACCCTCTCCAACACAAATCAGACGACTCTGGTAAAATCTTTTGAGTTTCGTTGGGTATAAGTACCAATCAAACAGAACCTTGTAGTGTCCCTCCCTTAGATCGAATGAATGATTGTCTTTAGCAATATCCCTCCACAGCTGTTTCCATTCTGTGTCGGAAATCTCTCTTTCTATCCACCGTTCCCATACCTGCGTGTACCGAGGTCTCGACATATGCGAAGGAGAGAGCAACAGACTATATAAAAAAAAATAAAAAATCATCCCTCTCATAAACCCCACCTTCTGCACAAAATTTTCCATTGGTGTCTTCTCCCGGGTTACAGCCTCCCTGACCTGTGGTTGGAGAGCCCAGTGCTTGAGTTGGAGATAGTGGAAGTTCTCATTGGACGGAACATTGATATCCCTTTGTCAGTTGGCAAATATGAGAATATCATAGTTGTGGAACAGGTCTGATAGCATCGAACAATGCCCCTCCCTCAATAAGTCAAATTACCCCTCTCGCAGCGCTGGGGGGAATTCAGGAATGAAAGTGGATAGGTGTGTAGGGCGAAGGGAAAGTAGACCACTCTAGCCCTCTGGAGACCTCATTCCAGACTTTAAGTGTGGTGCGTGTGGGAGTACTAATGTGTGCATTTAGCGATCTATCTTTCTTAGGTTTCCATATCAGATCCCATATTGTTCTTCCTACCACCGCCCTATCCATATGCAGCCAGTGTTTATCCGATTCTCTCTTTGACCACTCGGCTAGAATATGGAGCTATAAGTGAAAATTAGGTAGTGCAACCCCTCCGTCGCTCCTCGCTCGATGGAGAGTATGAAAGGGAAGCCACGTCCTACCGTTTTGCCAGATGTAGTGCGTAAAGAGAGACCGCAATTTAGGCAGAAGGTCCCTGTCTAAGTCTATCAGTAGAGCCTGGAATAAATACAGTAATTTGGGCAGAACAGTCATTTTAATTGCATGAATGCGCCCCAGGCATGAGATTAAAAGGGGCTTCCACCGTTTAAGCTCTTTCTGGATCTGAAGCAGTAGCGGGGGATAGTTGGCCCTAAAGAGGCCATCTAGTGTGGGGGTCAGGTTAACACCCAGGTATTTGAGTGTATGTGTGGCCCTTAGGAGTGGCGCCGAGTCACGCAGATTATTCACAACCTCGCTGGGCAGTGTAAGGTTCAAGATGAAAGATTTTGTGTGATTCACTCTAAAACCCGAAACCACTTCAAAAGCCCTCAATTCCCCCTGAAGTTCCCATAGTGATTGGCCGAGAGAAGTAAGAGACAACAAAACATCGTCGGCGAAGAGGGATATTTTATGCTCATCCCCCCAAATGGAATACCCCGAATTCCTGTCCCTTTACGAATCCGTGTGGCCAATGGCTCAATGCTTACGGCGAAAAGTAGTGGGGAGAGCAGTAATCAGCTTTTAGCCCTTTTTATATTTGATTTTTGGGATTTGATGTGTTTCTTAATTTCTTTGATTTGTGACCTGGATTTTCTTCATTTTCCATATACCTTTGGACCCATGCAACACCACCATATTTGAAACCCTGGTAATTCAAGTGATATCAGAACTGTGGTACCTGAGCCACACTTCAGTACTAGTAGTCACTGTTCCACTGATATTTTAATGTGACATAGTAAAATCTCTATTGAGAAGGCCTACCCTCAGTTGTTTGGACACTGTAACGTTTCATCTAATTTGCTTGCTTCTCTTTCAACTCCTTAGAGAGTGGGCACGTAACTACTCTCGAGATTCAATAAAAACGTAAACATCTCGGACCTCTATAACACCTAATTTAGAGTGGGATAGCACAAAAATCGTGGGTGATTTTATTGTTAGACTTATCCAATGTGTTCAACACCATTAACCGTCATCTCACTTATGTCAACATTGCAGGTACCACTCTTATGGATTGCCATCTTTCTTGAGACATGATCCCAGGGTATCTCTCTTGTTTCTTTACGATCTGCATCTAAGCCAGTCGTTAACAATCTCACTGTCGTATTAGACTCTAACCTATTGCTGGTATTACACATCTCGAAGTGTAGTTACAGCTCATCCCCAACAGCGCAGTCCTTTGAACCTGGCGCACCTCTCCGTTCTGCACCATGTGTCTGCTATAAATGCTTCTGTATCATCTAGACTAGATCTGGGCATTCTAAATACAGCAAGCTCCCAATTAAAAATAAATATTGCTGCCTGTGACACTTTGCAAGTTTGATCATATTTCTCAAAGACTGCAATCTTTCCACTGGCTGCCAATCAAGCAGCATATTTTATTAAAATCCTGGTGACACGATCACTGTATCTGTAACAACACTGACTCATAATTAATCAGAATGAAATTCCCAAAAAGTTCCTTCAGTCCTAATAGAAAAGAAAATAAGTTATTTAACTGTAACTGTAGTTCTTCAGTATTGGAATATTTCATAGATTCACATGCTTGAATCGTTCCCTGTCACTGTGATGGGAGTCTTATGGTACCTTATAATAGCAATGCAATGTTAAACATAGACTAGAAAGACCCTAGGCCCTTCGGTTTTGTAACATATCCTACGCATCTTTTGAAAAGAGATCAAACTTAGGTTTGAACCAATCAGAATATCCTACCCTCTAGAACACTCCTATGAGAAGCTCCAGTACCTCAAATTTTCACAGAACTAGTGTAGGAGATACACCCACAAAGAGAAAAATAGACAGCCAAGGTGAGCTTCCCAGGGGAGGAGAGTGGGTTGCATGTGAAGCTATGAAAGATTCCAATGCTGGACAATTACAGTTACAGGTGAGTAACTTAATTTCTTACTCCAGTATAGGATCTTTCATAGATTCACATGCTTGAATCAGATAACATAGCAGTGATGAAGCAAATTTTAACATAAATGCCAAGCATACACCTATATACAAAATTGATCTGCAATATATATAATCACACAAATATATTTACTCACATCTACAAGTACAATGAGAAAATGTGTGTAACAAGAGGATGGTGGGAAGAAGGCAATGGCTCACCTTGACTGAAAAAGATGTCTGCACTCCTTGACCCACTGCTGCTTCACTGTGAACAGCAGATTCCAAGCAGTAATGTTTTGTAAAGGTGTGCCTATTTTTCCATTTAGCTGCCTGGCAAATCTCTTGAAGTGACACACCAGCAAGCAGCGCTGTCTAAGTAGATAGTTCTTGTAGAGTGGCGGTGCACTGATGTCTGTAACGGTTTGCCAGCAGCTTGATGGCAGAAGTGAATTGCGCTGAATATCCACCAAGCAATGCTCTGTTTTGAAAGAAGATACACTTTTTCGTGGTGTGCTGTAAGCCATAAACAATTGAATAGACTTGCGAACACGTGCTAAGTATCACCCTATCGTCCTTAAATTGCAAGAAAGTCTCCTGAATGATGATGGCTCGGATCTCACTGACATGTCTGGCAGAAGTTAAAGCTACAAGGAGAGCCACCTTCCAGGAAAGGAATTTAATATCCGCTCTGTGAACAGGTTCAAATGGATGCTTCATAAGCTGTAGAGCCAACATTTAGTTGCCAGAGTGGAGGTGGTGGCCTAATTGATGAAAAACCTTTACATAATCCTTTGAAAGGAATGTTCAACTATTCCCACATACCTAATGTTCGTCTCCCACCACACACTCATTGATCGACTATGCCAGATTGGAATCACAGACTGCGCTCAGATGGATGGCATCCTTTCTCCCGGGATACACCCAAAGAGTCTGTCTCCCTCTCTCCCTTCACCTCGCAACCCAAGCACACCATCTGCGGGGTACCGCAAGAATCATCCCTCAGTCCAAACCTCTTTCCCATCTACATGACACCACTCCCAGACATGGTCATTTTGCAAGACATCAACATCATCTCCTACGCCAATACACAGTTCGTCCTCTCGCTCTCGGCGGACCCCACCTCGATGAAGACCAACTTCCACAACTGTATGAGGAAAGACAACTGCCTGAAGTTCAACCCGGAAAAAAAGGAAGTTCTGATTTTCGGCAGAAACACATGCCCTCTCGAACGACTCCTGGTGGCCGGCAGAGCTCGGACAAACTCCCACACCAAAATACCACACCTGCAGCCTTGGCCTTCATCCTGGACAGCGAACTCTCCATGAAATGTCAGATTACCACCCTTTCCTCAACCTGCTTCCCCACAATCCGTATGCTCAGCAAAGTCTTCAGGTGGCTCTCCATCAGCACTAGGAAAACACTGACACAATCCCTCATCACCAGCCAACTAGACTACGGCAACGCACTCTATGCAGGCATCACCACCGAACTCCTGGAAAGACACCAGACGATCCAGAACGGAGAAGCCAGAAGGATCCCCAACCTGTCCAAAAGGACATACATCACCCAGCACCTGAAGGACCTCCACTGGCACCCCATCCAGAAGAGATGCCATTTCCAGCTTTTGACCTACGCCCACAAAGCTATCCACGACCAAGGACCCACCTACATGAACCACCGCCTACATTTTCACTGACTGACCAGGAATCTCTGCTCTGCATACCTCACCCTCGCATAGATAATACATATCCGCGGTGGCGGAGGATGCTCCTTTTCCCACCTCGCAGTCAAAGCCTGGAACACTCTCCTCCTTCACCTCTGCAGAACACCTTCGCTGACCCACTTAAGGAAGGGACTAAAGACCTGGCTCTTCGACTGATATCAGCAGCACAGTGCCTGGATGCCATCGTGGGTGATTTGCTGCGTTTCACAAGAACTACTTTATTGATTGATGATGACGGTGACGTGGATGATTCTGAAGCGGGAGATGGCTGCAAAATGGACCTTGATGGACGTGTGAGCCAATCCTGATTGTGCTAACCTGCAGAAGATATGGAAGGATCTCTTCAGGCAAAGAAGAAAGTGGATGTACTTTGGCCGGTTGGCACCCTATGCCAAATCGATTACACTTCAGACAATAGGTTTTGTTTGTACATTCTGCGCAGGCTCTGGATAGTATGTCCCTGCAGTCTGGTGAGTTGTTTAGATGGGCAAATTTATTGTACTGAGGAGCCAGGCCAAGCAACCCAGGATTTGGATGAAACACTTGGCCCTGGTTCATTGCTAGTAGAGAGGGTATTGTCTTCAACTGCATGTGAGTTTTCTCAGGGAGGAGAAGCAGTACTCTACACCAATGCTGGCATGGCCGCTTGGGGGCTATGAGAATGATCCTGCATGGTTCGGCATTCATTTTCTTGAGGACTCTCGGAAGGAGAGGTATGAGAGGAATGGCATTAACAAAGATTCCGGACCATGCATTTCTCCATGATCCGTGATGATGATCTTTCGAAGTACCAGCATTTATAGTTCTTGAGGGTTGCAAAGAGGTTGAGATCCCCACTGAGAGAAGATGTTGTCAAGTATTTCCTGATTCAGCTCCTACTCCTGCCACGAGGTCCTCCGTCTGCTGAGAATGTCCGCTAAGGTGTTCTGCTGTCCATGTCAAGGACCATCATATCCTTATGACATCCCACTGTTTTTGATCTTTCCCAAGAACTTGCTTATTAGATAATAGTTTTCGGATCTATGAGGCAATTTTAACTCTTTCACAAATCCCTTGCATTTCACCTACTAAGTGCTCCGCTTGCAACCACCAAGAACCCACCCACTCACACTAGGTGTGTGTGGGTCCAATGATGAAGCAGGCCACAGGAGGTACCCCTGGGTGAGGACCCAACAAATATATCCAAGAAATATTGAAAGAGCACTAATTTACCTGGGTGCCAATCACAAACAAACTTGAGATATTTTAAAGGTCACCCGTCTAACTGGGTAGAAGATGGGATTTAAGAGAGCTGGGTCAACCCTCCTTTATGTATATTTTGATTACAGCTTGGGAAGCTGAGGGTCTACCCTTTACAAACTTCTCACTCCTTCTTAGTGTTGACGTAGGCAATAGATAATCCTCCCATTCCGTGTGGGGGTTGTGGAGCCCCCCCTCTTCTCTGTCGCTATAAGAAGTTGCTTGGTTCTGAAGTAGAGCTGATTGTGGAGTATGTTTTACTGACGTAGTCAGTAACAATGTTCTATGCTGTGGAGTAGATGGCTGCCCAGATGGAGAATTTATGGGTGAGAAAGCTTGTACAGTAGTAGATGAAGTTGGTGGAAAACGCTTTCTGTAATCTGTGCGCATGCACTGCAGGTCTGTTACTAACAAAGAAGGCAGACACTCAATTTCCTCTTGGTATTGTTGGCAGAATTGGTCTTGAAGGGTGTAATATCCTTGCTCCTCATATTCACCCTCATTGTACTGGTTGTCCTGGCACTTGACATGCAGCTCGGATGAGATGTGCGCAGCCCCAAAGGGCCCCTCCTCATCCGAATCTTCTTTATTCAACAGGTGGGCTGGTAGCAATGGTGACACCATGCTTTGAGAGGTATGTGCAGGAGTTAAATGTCTTTGGTCTTGTTTTTTTTATTTTTCCTCTTGTCAACGGGGTCATCAATGAGGATGACAGCAACAACATTGAGGGTGCAGTGTCTTCTGTTGACGGAGAAACCGTCTTCACTGTCAACGAGGTCAAAGTAATCTCCAGCGCTGATGGTGTAGGTGTATGCGCGGTCCACGAGGATTTAGTCGAGAAAGACAAGTTTGTAATCAGTGTGGAGATGGTGCTTGTGGTAGGTGTCATACGACGACGCCGTGTATGCCTTTGTCGTCCCTAAGATTTTTGTTGACAGAGATGCTCGTTGACAATCTATCAGCAGATGGTGCAGATGACAGTTTCTTGAAGAAGTGATAAACTTTAGGAGGTGGTGTAGGCGGTTCAGACCTTTCCAGGATTTTTGTGGAGTTTTTCCTTTCGCCTAGAAGAAACTTCACCTTCCTAAGGAGATTTTGAAGGACTGCTCCCTCTGTAAGACTCATGAGTGGTCTTTTCTGAAGCTTTTTTAGGGTGCTCTTTTAGGCTGCTCCAGAGAAGAGCGAGAATGAGACGATCTCTCCTTCTTCTGTGACCTACATGAGGAGGATGAAAAGTTCTCACTGTCATCATCAGACACCTGATCCTTCCTGGTTTTAAGTTTTTGGAGTCAAAGAAATGTGCAGTTCCTGAGGGGAGTGAACAGGTCTCTTATGGATTGCCCTCACACACCCCGAGTGATGTCATGCTTCATCATTTGGGCTGTGCTCCTCGTCGGGCCTGCGCTGCAATGCCCGACGGGCTCCCGTGAAGGGGCTCTTTGCCGGAGATCTTTTAAGAGACAGCTGTATGGTGAGTGAGGGTAAGTGGTCAAGGTAGTGGTGTGAGTGTGAGCTGTGAATTAAAATATTTTGAGTACTGCCCTATAGAAACAATTTTATTCATGGGGTGTACTGACCTAGCTAAAATGTGTGAGCCCTGTCTGGATTTAATGATCTTACAGGGTCTGGTGTGTATATGCACATATACACAACAGACCCTGTAAGCTGAAGGACCTAGGGCCTTTCTAGTACATATTCAAAATTGCATTGCTTTTATAAGGAGCCATGCATCTCCCGTCTTGACGACGGGGAATGATCCAAGCATGTGAATTATCAAAGTGCCAATACTGGAGTAATCCTGTATTCTAGCCCACTTGCCTTTCCGTGTGCACTCACCTGTCTAGCCTTGTGGCTGTTCATTTCCATTTCAAGCCCCTGGCCTTTGGCTGTTGGAAACAATGGATGATTTAACGAGTAGCTGCACATGTCACTGTACTTCAGCATTTGAACATACTAACAAGTATGAGGACACATCCAGTTTTTAAGTCAAGGTTCGGAGAATACGGTTTTTCATTATAAAGATACTTAAACGTGGCGTGAGCCCTGATGAAACTCTAGTGCAGATGAAATGCGTTTTTATACATAGTTTCTGAGTATAACTAATAGTATTTTTGTCAAAACTCAAAAATCTTGTTCTCTGCAGTCTCGTTGGGTCACTTAAAAACATAAATGTTTATGAGTAAAATCAGAATGTCCTAATAGGTTGCTGCACTTTATAAATATCAGATAAGAGAACTAGTTGCAGATTTTCATTCTTAATATCTAACCATAAAACCAAACTGAAATTTGCTTTAATGGTATGCATCTCACTATAACAGATGCCGCTGCCATGTTTTGCTCTTGACAGATGCCGCTGCCATGTTGTGCTCTTGTTGTTGCGAGTGAGGCAGGGCAAAGAATGTTGGGAGGGTGATGGATTGCCAAACAAGAAAGTAGTCATAACTTTTGGCAAAAAGGCTGACCTGGTGTAGGGAGCTGGGTTTCTATTGCAGTAACCCCTTAACCTTTTGCCAGACTACTGATGCACTTTGACTTGATGTGCCCCTGGTCCCTGCCAATCAGGTTCCCAGGGTGTGTGTTTTTTCCCAAAAATGTATCTTGTACCCCCAATTGGCACCTCTCTGGCCACATGCCAGTCCCTTGTTCAAAGTACCATGGGTACTAAGGGCACTGTGGTCAGGGAAGCCTCTAAGGGTTGCAGCACTTATTGTGCCACCCTCAGAGGCCCTGTTCCTTTACACACACTGCCATTGCAAGCTACGTGTTTTGGTGCAGAACAAAGTGAAGAATCGACATGGCACACATCCCCGTGTGCCATGCCTACAACCCACAGCCCTGGTATAGGTCAGCCACGCCTCTAGCTGGGTGCACTATACCAGTGGTGAGGAGATAGGTGCATGAGCCCTGTACCCCTAGTGTCTAGACCAATTCTTAGACATTGTAAGTGCAGTTATGCCATTAAGAGTAGAAGGTGCTGAGAGTTTGTCATTACGAACTCCACAGCACCATAATGGCTTTACTGAAAACTGGGAAATTTGGTATCAAACTTTTCAGCACATTAATCCCACTCTGATGCCTGTGTGGGATTTAATAAAAAATGCACTCAAAGGTTATCTTAGAGATGTCCTCTGAAAAACGATCAGCCTCTGATGGGTTCCCTGACTGGTACACACCAGCCTGCCATCACGAGACATGTTTCTGGACCCCTGAAACAAAGCCTTTCCAGGGCAGAGGTGGTCACACCTCCCCCAGGCCAGGAAGAGCCATCTGTAGCAGGGGAGCTTCAAAGGCCTTGCCGCCTTTGTAATGCGACCCAGGCATCTCCTGCTATCAGGAGCAGGCCCCCTTCCTGTCGCCCGTCCTTTTCAGTGGGAAGGCAGGCGGGAAAAATTAGCACAACCCAGAAGGTGTTCCCACCTCTGCCAACCCCACCCCTCAGGTGGGGGGAGGCGCGGTGAAGTCTACTCTTCGCTGCCCGCCATCTTGCTGATGGCAGGCACTCTCCAATCAGGATTAGGGATTGTACACACTCCCTCACGTGGGGTGAGCACACCTAGCATGTAGTCACCTTAAGGTCAGTAGCCCATTGGCTACTGACCTCGAGACCCCTAAAACGCCCCCTAAATACAGTATTTAGGGGGCAGTCCTGAACCAAGAAGACAGATTCCCGTAACCTACAAAGAAGAAGGATGAAAGAAGACCCCCAGAAGAGGAGACTGCAGAGAAGAACCGACTTGGCCCCAGCCCTACCAGCCCGTTTGCAGCTTTCAGAGATCCTGCGCCTAATATCGCTTTGTCCTGCCGCCAGTGACCTCCAGAATCCTGGGAGGACTGACTGCTTTCAACAAAGACCAGCTCTACTGTGAACAGCAGCTCTGTTCAAAAGAAACTCCTAAGACAGACTCTGAGCCTGCTGAGGACAAAGAAAACCGACGCCTGGAACCACCACTGCACCCGACGCCTACGGCCTGAATCAGAGTGGCCCACTGGTTCCAGCAAGGTCCTCCAGCGCTCCAGAGTCCAAGTCCACCATGGGTTGACGCCTCCAGGACTCCCCGGCGTCGCGGCGCATCTTCACGGAGGCTCCCCCCACCCCCCAACAGCGAGTGGCCCGGTAAAGTGAAATCCGATCTCAAAAGAAACCCCTGCATCCAGCTGCCTGGCACCCTGGAGAAGAGAACCCAAGGTGCACCTACGTCCCCGAGAACTCCAACTTACCTGTCCAGCTGTTGGTTCCTCCCTAATGTCTTCCTGGACCGAGCCTGCAGCCAAAATCCAAAACCGGCAACTCCCATTGAAAACAACAGGGCACCCGCCGCCAAAACAGCACCGTGCACCCAGCTGCCCCTGCGCCGCTGCAGGTGCACTTTGTGTGCTAAACCAGATCCCCCTTTGCCCTGAGCCTAACACATTAAGTCCAGGAGCTTTGCTACCACAACCTTGTGGCCTGCTCGTGAACAGCCACCAACCTGAGGTCCTCTACCCCTTATTGGATAACACTGGACCTCAGCACTCTGCACCCGGCCGCCCTAATGCTGCTGAGGGTGCTTTGAGAGTGCATCCTCGACCCTGGGGGGACCCTGCTTCTAACCCTAGAATACCAACTCCCACAAACAAGTACTTACCTGTAAACCGATAACTTAATTTCCGTCCATAGGATTGGATTGACTGATTTTCCTTGAACATTCTTTTAAGTGTGGAGTTGGTTTGTATGAAACATTGAAAAACTGCATGTGTGTAAAAACTGAATTACTTACCTTTTGTCTAGGAAATGCCTCAGTGTGATATCTAGGCCAATCACACTGATTAGCATAAGTAACTTAAAAAGTAATCCAATAAGTAACGTGCACAGTAATCTGTAAAGTGACTAAAAGTAATTTCAAACTGTTGACTTACCTGTAATTCAACCAATTGCATTTGAACCTGCATTCAAGTGCAAATCACTGCATAAGATTTTGCAAAGTATTATTTCACTTGGTTCTAGAAATAAAATACCTAATTAATATTTTTATTCAAACAAATTGGTCAGAGTACAGTCTTTGAGTGTGTGACATGATTGCTGCCTGAGTGTGTATGACAAATGCTTAACACCACCCTCTGATAAAGCCTTACTGCTCGCCCACACTACCACAAATAGAGAGTAAGGTGCTATCTACTTTTACCTCTGCCTACCTTTAGGGTTCCACTGGACTCTGTGCGCACTATACCTCATTTTGGTGTAGTATATACAGAGCCAGCTTCCTACACCTGGTCCTCAACACTAGTTTGTCTGGGAAGAAAAAGGTAGTAAACAGCAGATGCACTTAGAGATCCTGGAGCTCAGTTAAGCAAAGAGCTGAAGTGATCGCTGTGAGAAAGGCAGTTTTGAGAGTCAGAACATACAACGAGTTGCTATACACTGTTCGGAGGTGCCCTACAGGAATGTCAGGACCAAATTAGGATCCCATATTGGCATCACATATGGTTTGAGGGCGGGATCTTGTGTGTCAAACCTAAATTAAATCACAACACAAAGGCAACTTAAACAAGGATGGATGGTAGAGCAAATGTAAGAAGGTCAAAAGGGCAGACAATCATTAACAGTGCTCAGTGCAAACCCTTGCTAGGTCAAAGACAAAACAAACAATAACACATCCAACAGTTAGACTAGCAAAGTGCCTGTTTTTCGAATTCTAAATCAGGACACAAACTTGTCCCATGGCCTGGAGTAAATGGACTTTATAGATGAGTGCTTAGCAGCAAGAATGACATCCATGACCTCTGCAGGTAGATAAAATGCAGTCAACTGCCATCACTCAATCTCTATACAGGAAAGTGCAGAATGCGCAGTTTCGGGTACACAAAGAACCCTTCCCTGCTGCTGTGACAAGGCATCCTTCCAAAGTAGTAACCTGATAGAAGGACAAATGAGTACGCCCTGAAGTTCAGGGCACCACACTCCCCTGGCCCATACCGGAGCCACTAGCATGAGGTACGCAGTCTTTTCAGATCTTATTCAAAACTGGGGGCAGAAGAGGTAGTAGTGGAAAGGCATACAGGAGTCCTGTGCTCCATTCTAGCCTGAATGCGTCTCCTAGAAAGAGCATTCTTGGGAACTCCAGTGCCCATAAGTTTGGGCACTAGAGAAAAGATTCAACCAGGGTTCTCCCCACTGTTGGAAGATGCCATTCGCCACCTCCGGGTGAAAACGCCATTCGTGATCCATTAGAAGTTGGAGGCTAAGCTCATCTGACTTGCCATCTAAAGATCCCACAGGATAGGTCATGATCAGGGAGATGCCCTGACACTCCAGCTTTAGATCTGCAGAGCCTATTAGAACAGGACCCAGAATCCCAGACCCTACTTCACCCTGCTTGTGACAGTGCCAGGTGGTCCGTGAGAACTTACAGGAGTGCTCAATTGAGGTTATTTATGTGAAGCGGATTTCCACCAGAGTCTAGAGTCTTCTGATGTCCACCTCTCCCAGATCGCCTCCCACCCCAGCAGTAACACATCCGTCACCATTGTCAGCTCTGGGTGGGGAAGGGAGACGGGTCTGCTGTTGGTCAGTCTGAGGGTCAAGCAGCCACCAAGGCACATCTTGTGCAATCTCCTCTGAAAACTAAATGACGTCCGCCAGGTTCCCTTGACACTGGGCCCTCTTAGAATTCTGATCCCACTGTAGAACCCACATATGCCCCATGGCGACGTGGATGAGTAGGATGCATGAGGTCAAGAGGCCAAGAAGTCTCGGAGCTGCTCTCAGAGAGATTCAGGACCGGGGATAAAACATTGAGATCACATGCCGAATGTCCTGGACACATTGCAACAGAAGAAAAGCCCTGAACTGTACCATGTTCAGAGCAGGTCTTCTATAACAGGAAGCCTCTACGAAGGAGTTAGGTGTAACTTCGAATTGTTGATGGAGAATTCCAACAATGTCAGGAGGTACGCTGTTGTCTCAAAGTGGCCTACAACAGACTGTGGTGAGCCTGCCTTCAAAAGCCAGTTGTCAAGGTATGGGAAAACTAGTATACCCAACCTCTAAAGATAGATGGCAACCATCCCCATCGCTTTCGGTGAGGCCAAAGGAGAGCATGGCAAACTGAAAATGCCCCAGACCAACTTTAAACTATAGGAAACGACTGGTACTGCAGGTCAGGCACATGAAAGTATGTGTCCTGCATGGTCAAGATGACCATCTATTCACCCGGATCCAGCGAAGACAAAACTTGTGGCAATGTGAGCATTTTGGATTTGTCCTTCTGCAGGAAGGCATTCTGAGGGCAAACATCTACAAATAGGATGAAGATCCCCATCCTTCTACAGCACAGGGAAATGGCAGGAGTAACAATGCATCTTCATTTCCAGGGCCTGCACCCTCTCAATGGCACCTTTGGACAGTATAATGTACATCTTTTGCAGTAAGATGGATGGTACTTCCAAATAGAGCTGCTCTGATGTGGGCAGAAGCTGTGGTTTCGGGCAATCTAAAGGACCTATCTATTGGATGTGATGGGTCTCCCTGAGAGAAAATGTTGAATCCTGCCTTCCACAGGGTGGTTGTGTGCCACTATGGGTAAACCAAAGGGGGGGGGGGGGGGGAACTAGGAAGATCGGTGCCCCTGGTGACCTGCATGTTATCCGTATGATCCCTGTCCCCTGTGATGCAAGGGCTAAGAGGACTGCAGCGGGGCGGGGGGAGTGAGATCTGGCTCTTTCTATGTGCCAAACCTCTGTAGTAGCCATGGAAAGACTGACATCAAATGGGGAACTGTTTGGCAGACATCAAAGGACCCAAACAGAGAGCCGCATCTCAGCTTTCCCTCCAGTGCAGAATCAGTTTTTTCACTAAAACAGCGGAATCCATAAAAAGGCATATCCATGAGGGATGTCTGCACATCTTCAAGATAGCCCATGGATCTCATTCACACACGGCAATAAACCACTACAATATGCTGAGTGCAATAATTTCTTAATTTGGGTATCCAGGCGGCCCACATTATATATTGGGGAACATCCTGAAAGGTCTGAGCCAAAGAGGCTCTGTACTCTTTCTGGACCGCTCACAAGATCTCACTGGCCATGTCCTCAAGGGCATGCATGTATCGGTCAAACAGACAGATGGCATTGACCAACCACAAGGCCAAGTTAGCGGAAGAGAACGTTCACTTCTGGAACGCTTCAATCCTTTTAAACTCCCTGTCTGGGGTAGTTTGTGGGGAATGCATTAAGATTCACTGTGCTGGTGGAAGCTTGGACCACCAAACTCTCAGGCGTAGGATGGTGTATAAGAAAATCATGTTTGCCAGGTGGCAGTATGTGGCGTCTGGCCTCTTGTCTATTCACTGGTGTTTAAGAGCAAGGCGTAGACCAAGTGCCCAAAAGGGTGTCGGTTAGGGCTTCTTTGTACAGCAGTAAGGGCCCAGAAGAATAGTGCTCAGGCAGAACGATTTCAGTAAGCACATTTGTTTTAACCTTAACAGCAGGACGTTGTAAATCCAGGACCTCAGTAGCACGTCTGATAAATATGTCAAAGAAGGTACTCTCTTTAATTAGTAGTCCAATCAATCCTGCATCAGGGGAAGTATCCAGCTCACTGGCATCCTGTATATCCATATATAGACAGTTATCATGATGTGGGAGTAAATCATTCCCACCGTCTTCATTGTCATCTCCAAGTTGCGGTAAACTCTGGCCCGAATCAGAACTGGAAAGCTGGTGGAGCAACTGAGGACAGCTCGATGGTAGGAGTGTTTTGAAAGAATCAGATTGTAAAGGTACTGAGTGCACTGAAGTGGTGTCAGAGTATGACCTTGGTTGTGGTCGAGATGGATTGGGCTTGGGAGACTGGCATTGACGAGGAAGGAGTCGGCGCAGGTCTTGGAGCCAGAATGGATGTGAGCACCGGAGTCGGTGCAGAACCCAAGGCGGGTTCTAGAGGCTCAGATGGTGCCGAGGGCGGACCCGCCGGCTGTAACCTGACTGGAGGCCACTGCGGATCTTTGGGATCCATAGGTGTACCAGAGGTCAACCCTTAGAGTGCCAAAAATACACAGCATGGCCTCAACCTTCTGCTTCATTGCCGATGGCCGGAAACCTCTGGGCGCATCAGGGCAAATTGTGGAATTGGCTACTTGAGCAGGGATTGGGAGACAGATCCAGTGGCATTTTGACACCCTTGGGACTTCTCTTTGGCTAGAGAGTGGCAAGAAGGGGTAGAGTCGTACTTCACTATCTTGTATTTCCACATGGACTACAAATTTGACATAGCAGGCGATCTTGACTGTGAAGAACACCTATTGTGGGATTAGCCTCCAGAGTGGGAATGGGTCTGCGCCCTCCACTCAAGAGTGGGAATGGAAACTGCTTGATTTCTTTTTATTCTCTGTGATGCTCAGCTTCGCTTCACAGTTTCGAACTGTCTGGGTGCATGAGGGCTCATTTCTCACATGGCTTGGAGTCGTGCCCCAAGCCCAAACATCAGAGGCGTACCTTATGCATGTCCGTAACCTACATCTGTTTACAACAGTCACAGCATGGTTTAAGCCCTTTAGTTTTTGTTGGGAGGACACGATTCTATGTCAGGACCGGAGGCGAGGATTATGCTCATCTTTCTTTTATTTCCTTACTTCAGCAACTTCAACTTAAACAACAAAAAACGATCATTCCCATAGTTCATGCGGTAAAGGGTCCTATATAATCCACCAATCGGCAGTCTCCATGGCTCCCGAGTGAGTGCTCTTCCTAACTCACTTCCTCTTTCTTTCCTGCTCTCCAGCAGATAAGTGTGGTTTGCGCTTGTTCAGGGCAAGGGGAATTTAGTCTTTATTTCGATTGTTTAGCGACAATTTTGGGCACGCTTTGTTGTACCTGCCTTGCGGTTTGTGATACACGTGCGCGCTTGCTTGACTTGGTTCATTTTTCAGTAGTTCGGGTTGTGGAACCTTTTCACTCGCTCCGCTGGCGGCCCCTCTTGAGGAGGGCAGTGCGGTGCACACGTCAGGGGGCGCACGTCTGTGTCTTGTTGGTCCGTGTCGCCCTGGTAGTGGCAGGACCATCGATTGCCGGATGAACGCCCCAGCAGTCTTGGAAACCTGGACACCCACGTTGTGGGTCTGTAAATTGCTGCCGTCTCCCCTTAGGCCTGCACCGCAGGACTGTATTAAACGCCGTAAGGCGATTGCAGGTGCTGTATTTTTGGAGGGGAGGTTATCAGGGGCGGGCCCAGACGCATTCGACACCCACTAGATCCTCAGGGTGAGTCGCTCCCTAGCGGATTATTAGATCATGACAGCACACTCGGTTGTGCATAAAACATCCAGTGATTCAGTCACGCACTGACGAACCCCTGATACTGTAGTGCCACTACTAGTGCATAGAGCGCTTGGGGTAGATGTATATATTGTTGGCCTGCCTAATATACTACTCACTATCGTCATGAAGGATGAATACACAGAGGAAGAGTCTCTGCAAGTTCATCCCCTTGACGATGGGTTTTGCGGCGCGGTGGATGCGTCTATCCACCAGGCAGTCGCATCTGCCATGGGGCCTTTTGAGCGTCGCATAATGCAAATCACCTATGCTTGCCAGGTTGAACAATCCCACCGCGCCCAGAAGCGCAAGAGCACCTCAGGCATGGATATGGGAGCCTTTGAACGCTTGAAGAAGGCGTTTTAGCCAGGGCAGAGGGGGGGTCAAAGGGTACTCTACCTGAGGTCCCAGAGACCCCTAGTTTGCAAGAGGATGGAGAGGACTCAGTGGAGGAGTCCACTGACGAAGCAGGTCCATCCAGACCATGGCGCCCTATGGGGTCTACCGTCATAGACATAACTAAGGGACCAGAAGAACTTTCTGATATGCTGGTTCCGGAGGATCTGATTCACCCCCGATTCGCGGAGTGGGCTCCCTCCCCTAAAGTTTTGGTGTTCGTTGTAGTACGCTTGCACAAGCCTCTTGAGGAGGAGGTAAGGGCTTGCTTCTGGGCAGAGTGCCCGCACCAAGCACTACCGGGCAAGGTGGCAATAACTCCAGAGGTTGATCTCAAGATGGCCACCTTTTTGGAGAAGTACATCCGTAATGCAAAGAAGGGGATTGACAGATCGTGGAAATCGTGACAAAGTAAGTTGCTAGGCATAGCAGGCCCCATCACAAAGGTTCTGGAATTGGCGGAAGAAGCAAAATTGGCGGGCACCCCTCTTTCTCCGGAAAGTCTCAAATTGGGCCCAACGCGCAATTGTCTTCTTGGGCAATGCGAATTGTGTCCTCTCTACTGAGAGGAGATGCTCTTTTCTGTTAAAAGTAGACCCCAAAGTGGGAGACTTGGCCTCTTCCGAGGCAGGCGCAGTGGTGCAAGGCGGTCTTTTCGGAGAATCGTTCATAAAGGAGCTTACCAGATTCGTCGCTACATTTACATCGCTAGACAAGGCGCAATCTTCCATTAAGAAGCTTTTTCCCCATAGTTTTTGTCTGGCCGGCTGTGGCAGAGGGCGTTTGGCCGGCCGCTTCTTCACCCAAGGCCCTCAAAGAGGCAGCATGAAAACCCAGGACTCAGACAGACAGGAATTCTTCCAGTCAAGACGAGGCTACAGAGGCCGCGGTGGAGGAGGAGCAGCCAGAGGCCAACCCTTGGCCACCTCAGGTGGGCCTTTCTCCCCTTCCACATCTAAAGGTGGGCAGCAGGTAGGTGGTTTTCGTGCACATTTGGAGGCTATCACCTCCCATGCATGAGTGTTACTGACCATACAAGGGTTTCAGATAGAGTTCTATGGTTTCCCGGTGCAAGAGGTTCGTGGTGGACAAAACAGCCGGTAATAAATCTGAGGGAGTTCAACCAATGGCTGGTCTACCGCCATTTCAAAATAGAGGGCACCCATTTGCTGAGAGATCTCCTCCAACCCGAGGAGTGGATGGCCCGATCTGAAGGACGCCTACCTGGCAGTCCCCATTTTTCCTCCACACCGTCGCTTCCTGCAGTTTCTGTGGAAAGAACAGGTGTTCGAGTTTGCCTCGCTGCCTTTCGGTCTGTCCTCGGCCCTGTGGTGCTTCACCAAAGTTCTCAAGCCAGTGGTGGAAACACTAAGAGCCAAGGGCTTTTGCCTCATCATTTATTTGGACAACATTCTCCTCTTGGAGCAATGTCCTCTCCGTCTCTCACAACAGTTGCAGGAGACAGTAAACCTCCTTCAGAACCTGGGTTTCGTGATCAATGCCAAGAAGTCACTTCTGAAGCCTTCCAAGCAGGTAACCTTCCTGGGGTTCGTCATAAACTCAGTGTCACGCACCTTGAGTCTTCCGGCGATGAAGATGTCCAAGATCCGCAGAGAATTGAGGCGGGTATTAGCACGTTCCTCTACCCAGCTGAGGCAAATTGCTCGGTTGGTGGGCCTCCTGAATTCAGGGAATCTCTCCGGGCCCGCTACACTACAGAGCGCTGCAGCGCCTGAAAGCCTCGCATCTCCACAGGGGTCTGCAGTACTCCAACCAGGTGCCCCTTACAGACGACGTGCGCAGGGAGACGAAGTGGTGGCTAGATCATATGTACGCTTGGAATGGCAGGGCCATATTTGGCTGCGAGCCAGACATAGTGACAGAGTCCGACGCCAGCAAGTCAGACTGGGGGGCTCCGTGCGGGCACTCCCTTACAGGGGAAAGTGGTCGGCAGACGAAGGTCAGCTCCACATCAACTGCCTAGAATTGATGGCTGGGTCCTTTGCAATCCAGTGTTGGACGAAGGACAAGGCGTCTTGCAGCGTGCTATTGAAGATGGACAACGTGTCGGTGTTACGTTACATCAACCGTCTCAGGGGAATGAAGTCCAAGGCCCTGGCGGATTTAGCCAAAGATTTCTGGACGTTTTGCCTCTCACACAACGTCTCGGTGACAGCGGAATATTTCCCAGGAGCTTCCAACGTAATAGCAGATTGGTGCTCCAGGAGCTGGTTGGACATGAGACTATGCCAGCTACACCCACCGCTCTTTGAGAGACTCTACAACAAGTGGGGCCCGTTCTCGATAGATCTCTTTGCGTCCCTTCTGGACCACCAACTTCTGCGATTCTTCAGTTGGAAACTGGACCCTCTAGCGACCGCAACGGACGCTTTACTACAAGATTGGTCCAGGGAGACTGGGTATGCTTTCCCTTCATTTGCAATGATAATGAGACTCACAATACAAGTCCTCAGGCAACAGGCAAGGGTGGTTTTGGTCACCCCGTACTGGAGGTCTCAAGTGTGGTTTCCAGTTCTTCTGGAACCTTCCTGGGATTCTTCAATCATTCTACCCCTTTCTCCTGAAGGATCCACAGGGCGATCTACATCCTGTAGTCCAGCAAGGGCGGATGCCCTTGGTAGCATGGCGGATTTCAGGCCTCGCTGTAGAGTCTCAGGCCTATCGGTTGAGCCTCAGAAGCTACTGGGAGTGGCTTGGGCCGACAGCACAAACAACCACTACAAGTCAGCATGGAAAAGATGGGTCGGTTGTTGTGTTCGGAACGACCAGGATCCCCTGGGGTGCGAAGTGGTAGCCATTATGAACTTCATAGCATCGAGGAAAGATTTTTCACCTAGTAAGAAACAAGAATATAGGGCAGCCATCGGAACATATAAGGCAGAAATAAAAAGAGCCTAGGCTGCCTATTATGAGGAAAAAATCATATTAGAGGCCAATTCCTCGAAAGAAACCTTCCTCATTGCTAAAAAGATTCTTAAAGTTCCCAACCCTCAGACAGCACCAGATCCTTAGGGACACCGCTGCAACGAACTTGCTGAATACTTTTCTACCAAAGTACAAAATATTGTCAAGCGAATCCCCCAAAGAGACAGTGATACTACAACTGATCCTATGGATCGGGGTCAGTACCAAAAAGAACATCATTTGGAGACCTATACCCAGTTGACCCAGGAGTCTCTTAGCTATCCTTTCTTCAGTTAAATCAGGGTCGCCACTGGACCCTGCACCACCCAATGTTCTAAAACTGGTAGTACCTACAATTGCCCCCACCATCTCCAGCATGACTAACGCCTCCCTTGCGTCAGGTATAGACCACCGCCCCCCCTCCCCGAGTGGAAAAGGGCAATGATAAAAGCATTGCTAAAAAAGCCGCATTTGGATCCTGCTGACCTGGGCAATTACCGTTCCATCTCGCTACTTTCAGGAATGAGCAAAATTGCGTAGAAACACGTCAATCACACACTCTCCGCATTCCTCGAGTCCCACAACCTGCTCCAACCCTCAATAACGGGCTTCCGCCCCTGTCAGGGCACAGAGACCGCGTTATTAGTGGTGGTGGAAGAATCAAGAAAGATCCTGGATGCAGGAGGATCTTCTGCCAGAGTGCAGCCTTCGACACGGTGAATCATCAAATCCTGATTCACCGTCTCAGGAGCGTAGGAGTGACCAGCACTGCCTTACTATGGCTCCAATCTTTTCTAGAAGAAAGATTAGTCTAGGTTTTTGAAGACGACACTTGCTCAAAACCAATCCCCCTTCGGTGTGGAGTACCTCAGGGCTCTTCCCTGAGCCCCACTCTTTTTAATGTCTATATGTCCCCATTGGCGGATATTACTTCCCCCTTTGGGATACATATAGTAACATATGCTGATGACACACAGCTGGTTGTCGCATTGAACCAGATTGACCAGACGCCCGTCGACCTCCATTCCTGCCTTGAAGAAGTAGCCAAGTGGATGAGCCTGTCTCATCTAAAACTTAATGGTGATAAAACCGAATTGATGCTTCTCGGCAACCATCTAAGCTTCAAATCAAAAACCATGTGGCCAGCCTGTATGGGCCCGGCACCAACCCCAAAAACTGAGATTAAAAGTCTAGGTATCTGGTTAGACCAAGACCTCTCATTTAAAGCCCAAGCCAGGAAGACGGCGGCATCATGTTACGGTCTGCTAAGAATGATACGCAAAGTGCTTCCTCTCCTACCTAGTCAAACCAAAAAACTGTAGGTCCAAGCCCTAATTCTGTCTCGGATAGATTATGGCAATGCCCTGTACCTAGGTGCCCCAAGCTCAGCTGTCACAAAAATGCAGATCGTGCAGAACTCCGCCGCAAGACTGCTCATAGGGACCCACAATCGGTGCTCAGCAAAGCCTGCGCTGCGCACTCTCCACTGGCTCCCGGTGCAAGAAAGAATCTATTTTAAAGCCCTGTGCGTTGTCCACAAGTAGCTGGAAGGGAGTGGACCACCTAGCATCAAAAATTTGATCTGCTCTGATAAGGCCAACAGAAGACTACGCTCAGACGAACTTCACCTAGTAGTAATACCCAGGATCAAGGCCAGAAGCGGTGGACGGCTCTTTTCATACAACGCAGCCAAACTCTGGAACACCCTCCCGCTGGACCTTCGTAAAGAATTCAACCACCCCACATTCCGAAAACATCTAAAGACCCGGCTTTTTCCGTAGGGGCTCATACCAACTCCAGTTACCACTACAGCGCTGGGATGCTCCCGGGTAGCCATGCGCTTTATAAAAGCCCTTTTCATTTCATTTCATTTAATTAGCGGCCCAGGGCCTGGCATACCGCAGCATCAATTCTTGCAGGTCGGCGATTTCAGCTGAACACCTACCGGTCCTGGGAGCCCCAGTTGGTGAACACTGATTGATTTGCAAATTGATGGGTGGATTCATCTCACGCTCCCTCCGGAACCCAGGTATTCTTCGTTATGGGACGTCAATAAGGTATTACGCCTGTTCCAATCTTGGCAACCCAATAAACATCTATCCCGCAAAGAAATTTCAGCCAAGCTAGCTATGCTCTTGTGCTTGGTATCTTGTTGACGGGTATCAGATGTTAGAGCTCTGGATATTTCTGGAAGGGTTTTTACCCCTGAGGGGGTCACCTTTCATATTGTGCGCAGAACCAAGTCGGATTCTAGAATAGTGTCCTATCCAGCTGTCGATAAGTCCCCAAAGCTGTGCATGGTCAGATGCCTCAAGGAATATGAGAGAATGACAGAAGAGACTCGCCCACCAGGGGAACGCTAGTTACTGATTTCCCTATGGAAGCCTTTCAAAGCGGTTTCGCCACCATAGCCCGTTAGATCAGATGGGTGATACAAGAAGCTGGTATAAATGTCTCGCAGTTTGGAGCACACTGTGAGGGGAGCAATGGTTTCTAAGGCTTTCTCATTGGGAGGCAGGCTGGAGGATATTATAAACGCTGCAGACTGGTCATCGGAATCTGTATTTAAAAGATTCTATTTTAAACCAGTCATGGACATGGCGTCGTTGGTGGTGGATAAGCTTTGAACAAGCATAATCCTCGCCTACGGTCCGGAAATAGAATGAAAAATTTCCTAGTAATCATGACGGAAAGTTTCAATTCTATGAAGGGCGCGGAGGCGAGGATTATTTCCGCCCGAGGCTCAGAGACATGTACCCAACCCGGAGCATGGAGTCAAAGGCACGTCAACAGGGTGTTTTTCCCGTTGTTTGGGATAAGTATATGTGTTTTGAGACTGTTAACCCTTCAGGGGGTGTCCCCATGCGGGAAATGAATGTTTAGTCATTTACTGTTCTCTGTGAAATGTACTGGTACAATAATCTAATGATGTCTGCACAGTTCTTGGAGGATAGATACGTTGGTTTGTCTTTGGCTTATTCAAGGGTCTGAAGGTTCCAAGCCAGACTGACAAGGTTCGGGGATATTGTGGTCGCAGTCAAGAAAGAGGAAGTGACTTTGGAAGAGCACGCCCTCGGGAGCCATGAAGACTGCCGATTGGTGGATTATAGAGGACCCTTTACCGCATGAACTATGGGAATGATAGTTTTTCGTTGTTTAAGTTGAAGTTGCTAGAGTAAGGAAATAAAAGAAAGATGAGCATAATCCTCACCTCCGCGTCCTTAATAGAACTGAATTTTCCGTCATTGTTACTAGGAAATATTTAATTCCTTTACACACTGGAATTCAGTTTGTAAAAAGAAAGCAAAAGCAGCGCTTTTATTTGGCTCCACTCCTTCCTCTTTGTGCAGAACAAGACCAATGCTGAGGCTGCAAGGCGCCACCTAAAGGCGCACAGGAACACTGCGGTCATATCTTTTGGTTTCAGTCTGGCACCTGGGGGATATTTAACATGAGGAATCTGTGTTAGTAATAGCCATCAGAATTTGTGCGTTTAGTGCCCACTTCCTGCATTGTTCTAATTTTTGTTCATATTTTTCATGCTTAGGAGAACTTCTCTGTTCTCTTATAAATGGTCATCAGGTCTCCCCTTTTCTGTAGAATTATTTTTCTATAGCACACGGTTTTGCAAATTTGAGAGTTTCAAGATTATATAAAAAATATTGAAGCTATTAGTCACCCAATCACATTTTTGAAAACTGTAAATGTGATTGACAGAAAGTTTTATTTTCTAACTTGGGTGCTTAAACTGCTGCGATATCTCAGAATGTACCCTATTACAGCCCGTGCAATAAATTTTTCAAATGACAATATTTTTAAAACGAATGAACATATAGACACCAAATAAAAACAACAAACTTTACGACTGAAATTCAATTCTCATGCAATGTTTGGTGTAAATTCATTCAGTGATTTTTATTGTAGTGAAGTGTGAAATGGTTACTTACTAGTAGGAGTAGTTTTGCAGCTTGAAGAGTGTTTTGGGATCACGTGATGTGCATTATTTTGTCATCTAGTTGTTGGGTCTGAGTTTGTGTCTCTTTTGTTTATTATTTGTGGGTGTCATCGTGATTGTACCATAGGGAACTTCAACTCTATGGCAGTAACGAAGGGAATCATTGCACAAGGGATTGTGCAAACAATAACAATCTGCTATGCAATAGCAGGAGAAACCCTACCATCGAAGCCCAGTGTGCACATCATGAGAAAAAAAGAGAACAACACTAGCCTTCCTGGCAAATGTGCCCTTCACCAAAATCTGTGCAGTAACCACATGGTCCTCTATTTACACCTTCACCAAACATTACTGTGTGGCCATCAAGAAACACAAGGAAGTACAGGTTGGACAAAGGGTACTGAAGAAAAAGCTACTTACCTTCAGTAAAGCATTATCTGGGCGAGACAATAACTAGCTGCAGATTCCTTACCTTTGAATTTCCCAGACGTCAGCATGAATCTGGAAACTTTTGTGTGAACAGTACCCCGGTGTGCCGTCAGGTGGCTCAGTTAGGCTCCACTGACATCCTTAGCATCGGTTGTGATTTTGCGGTCATCTATATAGGCGCTAACAAGGAGCACAGATGTCAGTTACTTTTCCACACCAGAAGCACAGAGTGATGAAGATAACTGACTTGTGTGTGTCAGAACTAGGGCCCTGAAAAGGGAGCAATCTGCAGCTAGATATTGTCTCTACCAGATAATGCGTTACAGAAGGTAAGTAACTTGTTCATCTGATAGACTTCTAGCTGCAGATTCCTTACTTTTGAATTAGATACCCAAGCAATACAATCCTGGTGGTGGGCTGCGGACAGTTTTCCTACACTAAAAAGTCGTGCAGGACCGAACAAGCAAAATGCCCAGACCTGACTGTCTAAGCAGAACTGCATGGAAAACGTGTGCAGAGACACCCACGTTGCTGCCTGGCAGATGTCCAAGACTGGGACACCCCGAGCCAACACTGTGGTTGCCCTTTGAAAGAAAACGTTCACATGGAACTCATTTTAAACATTGATATATAGGTATCACAGATATTTCTGTGCAGACAATCAAAAAACATCAATGAAATATTTAGAAGGAGCAATAATAACTAAGCCAGTATGTAGCATGGTTTAGCCGCACCGAGTTTAATCAAAAGAAATATACAAAACAAAAATAAATTCTGACATGAATTACATTTTGCAAATACAGAAACCCAGATCAAAATTAATATTGAAAGCTATTTATTGATATAAAAAAAATGGAAATTCAAAGGCATAATCAATATAGATTAAATAAATACATGATCCCCCAAAATTTTTTTTAGCTCCCAAGTAACCCACAAACAATTAGTCTTCCACCTGAAAATCTTTTGTGCGCTTAAGGTAGAACGACAACGCTTTTTTGGGGTCCAGATGGTGGAGATGCTTTTTGTCCTTAGAGGGATGCGGGGGAGCAACAAAGGTGGGCAACGTGAGTGACCCACATGGAATGGGGTCACCATTTTTGGTAAGAATGAAGCCCGGGTGTGAAGCACCACCTTATTCACAAAAGTCATCAAGCAGAGAAGCTTGCATGACAAAGCCTGCAATTGACTCATCCTCTGTGCAGACGTTATTGCAACCAGAAAAGCTGTCTTGATGGTAAGCAGCCGGATGGGACAATTATGTAACAGCTCGAAGGGAGCACGCATGAGAAATGTGAGGATCAAATTAAGGTCCTGCTACGGCAGGACAAAGGGCGTAAGAGTAATCATATGTACAAGCCATTTTAAGATTTTTTTTAAAATAGAAGACTCGAATAAAGAGGGTGGTCCGGCAGCCGCAAGAAGGCGGACAGATCAGAACGATAATCCTTAAGAATACCCAAAGCAGAATCCTGCCTGGCAAGGGTAAGAATAAAGAGAAGAATATTAGACAAACAAGCAGAAAGAGGGTCAATAATCCTTTCTGTACAATATTTTATGAATGTTTGCCAATGGCAGGCGCAAACTGTCTTAGTGGAGGGCCGCCTGGCCACCAAAATAACATTACATACTTTGGGAGGGCAAAAACTATCAACCGTCGCTGCTCAATCAGTACGCAAGGAGGCAGAGAGTTGACAGGCTCGGGTGAAGGACCCTCCCCTGCTGCTGCAACAGAAGATCCTCCCGAAGGGCCAGCCTGATGGATGCTCATTCAAAGAAGCTCTGGATATCAGACTCTCCATGCTCAGTACGGAGTCACAAGAATGAATTGGGCCCGGTCCTTCTTGAGAACTATGGGCAGGAGTGGTATGGGCAGAAAGGCATACAGGAAGCCTGCACTCTTCTCGCGACGAAAAGCGTAGCCAAGTGATAGCCCCCTTGGAAACTTCATCACGCAAAACTCATGACATTGTAAATTCTCTCCGGAAGCAAACGGACCGAACCAAGGCCCTCCCCACTGCTGAAAGAGACCTTGCGCCACATCCGACAGGAGACACCATTCATGATCCACTAGGCATCAACTGCCGAGTTAGTATGCCCTGGTGTTCAGAGAACCTGTCAGGTGGAGAACCACCATGGTTATGCCCTGCTGTTCCAGCCATGTCTAGAAATGCAAGGCATCTTGACAAAGGGTCCATGAACCCACCTCACCCTGCTTGTTGCACTACCACATGGTGGTGGTGTTGTCTGTGAACACTTGCACTAACTTAAGAAAAGCTTTCAATGCCAAGTGAATTGCTCGAAGCTCCAACAAATTGATGTGTAGCTCCGACTCGGCTGAAGACCAGTGTCCCCTAATCTCCACCTCTCCCAGATGGCCACCCCATCCCAGGAATGATGCATGTCACTTCTGTGAGGACTGGTTGGGGAAGGAAGAGGGGTCTGCCTCTGACCTAATCACAGTTCATCAACCACGACTCCAGCTCCTTTGTAGTTCCCTCCGAGATCTGGACCATGTCGAAGAGTCTCCCCTGATGCTGCATCCACTGGAACTTCAGGTTCCACTGCAGAGCCCGCATACGCCACCTGGCGTGATATTTACCAACAGGATGCAGGAAGACTTGAGTCCCAGCAGCCTCAGAGTCACTCATTGAAATTTAGGAAAGAGGCCTGAAACATCGGTATCATAGCCTGAATATCCTAGACTTACTGCTCGGGAGTATACGCCTGAAACTGCACTGTATACAGAACAGCTCAGATGAAAGGGAGCGTCTGAGAAGGAGTCTGGTGTTACTTTGGCACGTTTATAGAGAACCTCAACTAATGCAGAAGGTTCGCAGTAGTCTGGAGGTGGGAGACGACAGTCTGGGGTGACGGTGCCTTCAACAGCCATTTGTTGAGATAGGAGAAGACTGACACCTCTAACCTGCGCAGATGAGCTGTGACCACCGCCATCACCTTGGAGAACACTCGCGGGGCGCTGGTAACGCCAAATAGAAGCACAGTGAACTGAAAGTGCTCGAGGCCTACTTTGAACCGCAGGCAACGCCTGTGAGCGGGCAGGATGGGGATGTGAAAATATGCATCCTGCAAGTCTAACACTACCAGCCAGTCTCCTTGGTCTAGGGCAGACAAGACCTTAGCCAAAGTGAGCATCTTGAATTTCTCCTTTTTGAGGAAGAGATGGATGGTCCGAAGGTCCAAAAGAGGCCGCAACTCTTTGTTCTTTTTCGGAATCAGAAAGTAGCAGGAGGAGCAACCACTGCCTACTTCTGAAATCGGAACCCTTTCTATAGCTTCCTTGGCCAGGAGAGCTGTAACTTACTCTTGAAGTAATGCTAGATGATCCTCCACCAGCCTTTCTTAAATTGGCAGTAAGGGAGGAGGAAAAGAAAGAAAAGATAAAGAACAGCCTTCCTGTATGATCTGCAAGACTGGTTTGCCGATGTTATGGACCTTCAGTGGAGGAGATGAAGTTATCGGTTACCAGGTAAGTACTTGGTCTTTGGGGTCGAGTTTCTAAGGTTAGAACAAGGGTCAATGATGCACTCTCAAAAGACCCTCAGCGGCACTAGGGCGGCCGGGTGCAGGGGTGTCTTTTGAGGTCGGATTTCACCTTACCAGGCAACTCGCGGTTGTGGGGGTGTCCGTGCAGAGGCTGCAGGCGACGTTGGGGAGTCCTGAAGGGGTCAACCTACAGCGGACTCGGACTCTGGAGTGCTGGGGGACCTCACTGGGACAAGTGGGCCACCCGGATTTGGCCCATAGGCGTCGGGTGCAAAGGTGGTTCCAGGCATCGGGTTTCTTTGACCTCAGCAGGCTCGGAGTCAGACTTGGAAGTTTCTTTTGAACAGAGCTGCTGTTCGCAGGGGATCGGGACTTTGCTGAAGACAGTCACTCCCCTCAGGGGTTCTGGAGGTCGCTGGCTGCAGAACAAGATGACTTTTGGTGCAGGATCTCCGGATACTGCAGACGGGCCGGTAGGGCTGGGGCCAAGTCAGTTCTTCTCTGCAGTCTCCTCTGCTGGGTGTCGTCTTTTGTCCTTCTTCGCAGGTTGCGGGAATCTCTCTTCTTGTTTCAGGGCTGCCTCCTAAATACTATATTTAGGGGGCGTTTTAGGGGTCTCGAGGTCAGTTGCCAATGTGCTACTGACCTTAGGGTAACTAGACCCTTGGTGTGTTCACCTCACTTGGGAGAGTGAGCACAATCCCTAATCCTGATAGGGGAGTGACTGCCATCTGCAAGATGGCTGGCACTGATGAGTGGCCTATACCTCCCCTCTCCCACCTGAGGGGTGGGGTTGGCAGAGGTGGGCACATCTTCTGGGCTGGGTAATTTTTCCCAACTGTCTTCCTGCCGAAAAGGAGGGTAGTCAGGAAGGGGGCCTGCTCCCGATAGCAGAAAAGGCTGGGGGTTGCATTACAAAGGCTGCAAGGCCTTTGAAGTTCCCCTGCCAAAGATGGCTCTTCCTGGCCTGGGGGAAGAGTAAACACCTCTGCCCAGGAAAGGATTTGTTTCTGGGCTCAGGGAGCGAAGGCTCCCACCCAAGAGGTCCAGAATCATGTCTTGTGGGGGCTGGCTGGTGTGTACCAGTCAGGGAACCCACTGTTGTTCAAGGGGATCTCTAAGATGCCCTCTGAGTGCATTTTTCATTAAATCCCACACTGGCATCAGAGTGGGTTTAATGTGCTGAGAAGTTGGATACCAAACTTCCCAGTTTTCCGTAAAGCCATTATGGTGCTGTGGAGTTCGTAATGACAAACTCCCAGCACCATATACTCTTAGCGGTAGTACTGCACTTACAATGTCTAAGAAATGGCTTAGACACTGTAGGGGTACTGGGCTCATGCACCTGTACTCTCACCACTGGTACAATGCACCCAGCTAGAGGGGTGGCTGACCTATGCCAGGGCAGTGGGTTGTAGGCATGGCACACAGGGATGTGTGCCATGTTGACTCTTCACTTTGTTCTGCACCACAATAAGCAGCCTGCAAAGGTACAGGGTTTCTAAGGGTGGCACAATAAGTGCTGCAGCCCTTAGAGGCCTTCCCTGGCCACAGTGCTTTTGGTACCCATGCTACCTTTTACAAGGGACTGACATGTGGCCTGAGAGGTGCCAATTGGGGGTGCAAGGTGCAGTTGTTGGGAAAGAACACAGGCGATGGGAACCTGATTGGCAGGGACCCAGGGCACATAAAGCCAGTAGTCTGGCCAAAAGGGGGGGGGGGTTACTGCAACAGAAACCCAGCTTCCTACACACGCGCCTAGAATGACATCCGTTAGTGCTTCATTAGAGGTTCGGACGTGGAAGTCCCAGGCTGAAGCACCTCCCTCAAGAGATTAGTCCTGACCTGCCCTGAGGGCAGCTCCAGGCCTAGAACCTCTGCTGCCCTTGGCACCACCATGGTATAAGATGCCCCCTACTACGTAGCCACACTAGGTAGAGAGAGCATTCCAGTATCTGGAGATGTGTCCGTTCCACTGGCTTCCCCAAGATCCTCATACCAGTCCAACAGTTCCACAGGAACGTCTAGTTGTTGTTCTAAAGTGTCATTAGACCCCTCCTAATCCTCAAACATGCCTGAAACTTCCTCGAATGCACAGGCACAACGTAGAACCTCTCGGCACTGCCGGCGCTGAGCGATGTTGATCCGACTCAGTCGTCGAGCATCAGGATGGGGATGGCGTTGGATGCATAGACTTCAGGTCTGACGCTGGTGAAGGTCGCGATGGCATGACCGGCGTCGACCCAGCTCCGGAATAGGATCTATGAGACCCCACCGGCACCACGGCTGGAGCCGATGGCGTGGGACCTGGTGAGGCATTATCTGACCGCGCAGGACCTGAAGGCACACTGGAGAGGTCGGCCCACTCAAATACGCTGCGCATGGCCTGGTAAAATTCCTTCATTTGAGAGGGGGTCGCTCTGGCTCCTGGAAATAGGGGGAGGGGGCGGAGTCGAACCGTGCCTAAAGCGTTAATGCTCCTTACCTGTCTCGTAGACAGGCGAGGACAAGTCGAAGTTCATTTGGACTTTCTTTTTGTGCCACTTCCCAAGTGTCCCGAGGACTTTGAGTGAGAAGAGGACTTAGAGCTCCTGGAGCGGTCCCGCGACATCCTCTTCCTCGAACGGCATGTCCAGGTAGTCGTGCTTGATGGTGTAGACTGCCGGCCACAAGGAGATTCAAAGTTTGCTCCCGGAAGGTCTTTGGAGCCATGGCCTGGCAACCCGAGCACGACTGTGTCGTTATCGCGCTCAAGGTACTACAAGCAGACAAGATGGGGGTTGGTTATCGACATGGCACGGTGACAGGCGCCACACGGTTTGAACCATGTAGACCTAGATGACATCCTCGAAACACAATGAAAAAATTACTCAACAAAATATTGAAAAAGGCCCGTCAAAAAATAGACAGAGGGGTAGCTCTTCTCCAGATCAGCACTTAACTGGCACGCCTGGGTAGTGCCTATATAGGTGATCGCGGCATCATAACAGACGCTAACGATGCCAAAAATGTCACACAGAGCCGAACGGAGACACCTGACGGCACGCAGGGGTAATGCTCACGCAAAAGTTTCCTGATCCAGTCTGACGCTTGGGAAATTCAAAGGTAAGGAATATTCAGCTAGAAGTTTTGATGTAGCCTAACGGCTAGAGCGGTCGACCTCGAGCTGGGGAACTGGGCTAGAGTCAACAATGACGCTCAACATCCTGTGATGGGTAAATGACAATCTCCCTGTGCCTAACAAAAAAAATGGATGTGTCCCTATGTAACGAAACTTGTGCTTATATAAAGCGTTCTGATACCCGATGTCTCGGGTCTAGTTCACACTATATAAAATTCCCCAAAAAACAGAAAAAGAAAAAAATTTAGACCCGTTTGCAAATTCCAGGGCAATTCATCTTCCTCAATAGGTAGATACCGCTACAAAACAAATGCACTGCGTGAACCTTTAACCCTGAAGCTTTGTCCATTTATCCAAGGTTAGTAGCGATAGAAAAACATGCATATCAATACAATGTGTAGCTGAGCTCTAAATACAGAGTTGCTACAGCTGACTCTGTAAAGTTCAGAAATTACTAATTGATGATAACACAACTAGAGTTTCAGATAATGATTATCTATTGATGTGTAAAAGGATTAGTTACTTACCTGTAATCCTAGTTCTCATCCAGGGGTATACTCATCAAAGTCATAATCTATGAGTAATCCCCGCCCACGTGCGGTATCCCGGAGCATATAGAAAATACATATATATACATATATATGCATATGTGAAAACATATACATGCAGCCTAAAATGTTTCAAACATGGTAATGCTGAAATTACATAGGTTTGCATTGTAGTACCCCCTAACCCATAAGGAACAAAGGAAGCACTAAGCCAATTGTCACACAACAATGCTTTATTGCCATAAAGCAAATTTGTAATTGCAGGCATTTGCCTATAGGCTGCAGTAGAGTATCAAGGAAACAAAGAAAACTGACACCTTGCCTTTAAGGCATTAGAGTAGGGGGACCGTGCCTTTAAGACCTGCAGGAGACGCCTTGCTCCCATGATGCACCACAGGTGACAGTTAGGTCAGTTCTTTTTGACGGTGCACTCGCACATGAGTAGATCTGCAATCAATAAACAATAACCTGAGGAGAAATGCTCGTCCGGGGAGGTGGGTGGGTCGCTTATGACTTTGATGAGTATACCCCTGGATGAGAACTAGGATTACAGGTAAGTAACTAATCCTTCTCATCCAGGGGATACTCATCAATAGTCATAATCTATGAGTAGAGTAGCAAGCCCATACCCAAAGTCTCGCAGACGAGCAATATAGCACCTAGAACATGCATTAACATCACATTAGCATAGCAGTTATGCAAACAAATTCCTCAAATGGCGTGTAAAGTTATGTATGGAGCGCCATGTAGCCGCTTTGCAAATTTCAGACATGGGAACGTTGCGAAGGAGAGCTACAGTAGAAGCTTTCCCTCTAGTAGAGTGTGCTCTTGGTCTAACCTGTAGAACCTTGTGAGACAGTTGATAAGACTATACATGAAACAATCCATCTAGAAATAGACCTCTTGGAGGCAGCCAGCCTTTGTTGGACCGTAATTGACAAAGAGCCTGTCAGACTTTCTAAGCGAAAGGGTTTTAGCAAGATAAAATTTCAATACCCTCCGGAGGTCTAGAGAATGTAAAGCTCTCTCCGGGGAAGTGGTTGGCTGAGGAAAAAAAGTGGGCAGCGTGATTACCTGATTAATGTGGAAATCCGAGACCACCTTGGGCAGGAAGCTCGGATGAGTACATAGCACCACTCATTGGTATGGAACACAGTGTAAGGTTCCTTGCAGCAGAGGGCCTGAATTTCACTTACCCTGCGGGCAGAAGTGATGGCTACTAAGAAGGAAGCCTTCCAGGTCAGATGCTGCAAGGATGCCTTATGAATAGGTTTGAAAGGAGCTCCCATCAACTTAGAGAGAACAATGTTGAGTTCCCAGGGAGGGGCAGGAGACCTCACTGGAGGAAATACTTTCTTAAGCCCTTGTAGGAAATCTTTGACTACCGGTATCTGGAAGATTGAGGCCTGGGTAGGAGATTTTCTATAAGCTGTGACAGCAGCTAAGTGGACTTGTGATAGATGTATACTTCAAACCAGACTTTGCTAAGTATAAGTAGGGGAGAATAACCTGTTCTTGACCCTGGATTGGATCAAGGGCGTTATCTCTACACCAAATGTAGAACCTCTTCCACTTGAAGGCATAAGACTTCCTAGTGGAGGGCCTTTTTGCTTCTCGAAGAATATTCATACAGTCCGCCGGAAGATCTAAATGTCCGTACTGGATGAGTTCAGAAGCCATGCCGTTAAGCGAAGAGAGGGAAGGTTTGGATGGAACACTCTCCCCTGGTTCTTGGTCAGTAAGTTAGGCAAGCAAGGCAATCTCCGGTATGGCACCTCTGACAGCTGGAGTAGATCCGGGTACCACCACTGGCGGGGCCACTCCGGAGCTATAAGGATCATCCGCGTTCTGGTCCTGTAGAATTTCTGTATCACCGCTGGGATGAGAGGGAGAGGAGGAAAAGTGTACAGCAATGTCCGCGACCAGCTGATCAAAAGTGCATTCCCCTGAGATCCCTGTTGGGGGAACCTGGAGGCGAAGACGGGGCATTTTTTGTTTGCCGCGTCTGCGAAAAGGTCGATATCCGGTACTCCCCACTGCCGGAAGATCTCTTGGGCGACGTCTTCGTTGAGCACCCAGTCGTGTGCTTCAACGAAGTCTCTGCTGAGGCCGTCTGCCTGCACGTTCAGGGTCCCTGGCAGGTGAACAGCGATGATCGAAAGGCCTCTCGCCAGTAGCCACCGCCAAATGGACTGAGCTTCCAGAGATAGGACTCGTGATCTGGTGCCTCCTTGCTTGTTCAGATAGAACATAGTTGTTGTGTTGTCTGTCTGAATCTGAACGTGGCTGGTTTGGAGAGACGGATACAGGGATTTGAGAGCCAGATGGACTGCTCGTAGCTCCAAGAAGTTTATGTGATAACTCTTTTCGGTATTGGACCAGAGATCTTGTACTTAATCTGGTCCATATGAGCACTCCAGTCCTGCATGGAGGCATCTGTGTCCACTGTCTGTGTCGGAGGCGTCTGATGGAAGGGGACGCCGTGAAGCAGATGGGAGCGTTTCATCCACCATCTGATGGAGTGTTTGGCGGCTTGGTGAAGAGAGATCAGATCTTCACAGCGACCGGACCTCTGCGACCACTGATCCTCTAGCTCTTGTTGTAGAGGACGCATGTGAAGACGTGCATTGAGTACAATGAAAATGCACGAAGCCATCGACCCCAGAAGTGACGACACTTGCATGGCTGTGGGGAATGCAGTGTCGAGAAGTGTGTGGCATTTCTGAAGCATGGATAATAACCTCTCCTTCGAAGGACACACGCTTGCCTTTGCGGAGTCCAGAGAGGCGCCCAGGTAGTGAATCCACTGAGTGGGATTGAGGACCGACTTTTTGTAGTTGACTTGTAATCCCAGCGACGGTAGCAGATTGAGGCAGAACGAGAGATGGCTCTGGAGTCGAACAGGAGTGGAACTCTTCAGGAGCCAGTCGTCTAGATAGGGATAGACAAATATCTTCCGTTTGCGGAGGAAGGCAGCTACCATCGCCATACACTTGGAGAATGTCCGTGGGGCGGATGTGAGGCCAAACGGCAGAACTCTGTACTGGTAGTGCTGACGAGAGATCTGAAACCTGAGGAATTTTCGATGTTTCACTGAGACAGGAATATGGAAATAGGCATCCTGTAGGTCTATGGCACACATCCAGTCTCCCTGGTGAAGTTGCGGGAAGATTTGATGCAGGGCTAGCATTCTGAACTTTTCCTTCTTGACAAATCCGTTGAGCAGACACAGGTCGAGAATGGGTCTGTACTCTTTGACTACTCCTCGTTTTTGAACTAGAAAATACCGGGAGTATACTCCTTGATTTCTTTGCAGGGGAGGTACTTCCTCTATGGCGTTCTTGGAGAGGAGAGTAGCTACTTCGTCCAGTAAAAGCCGATTTTGAGGAAGGTGCTGCCTCCGTGGGGATACTTGCGGAGGGGGAGACTTGAACCTCAGCAAGTAGCCATGCTGTACAATATTCAGCACCCATCTATCTCTTGTGATAGCTTCTCACTCTTCCAGGTGAAAACTGATACTTCCTCCTACCGGAGTGGCGAGCGGGCACGGAGGAAGTACGATCTCACTGCTTGGAGGGCTGCTTGGTGGAGGAATGTTGTTGCTTTGTGTTCCCTCTCCCTCTGCCACGACCCCTTTGTTGGAACTGGGGCCTCTGCTGGTTCTGAGAGGACTATTGGGGTGTTTGAACGCGCTGATGAAAAGCGAGCTTGTCGCCCTGACGAAAGCGCTTCCGATATTCCTTGCGCTTTTCCAGCCAAACAGCTTTAACGGTGTCCATCTCCGCTTTTATCTTGTGCATTTGGTCATCAGCGTGAGCCCCAAACAAGGATGACCCGTTAAAAGGCAAATTACGAATTTTCTTTTCAGCATCGGGCTTGAGGCCAGGTAGCCGCAGCCAGGCTGAGCGCCGAGAGCATACGCCATGAGAGTAGCCATGTGTGGCGAGGTCCGAAGCATCAGCAGCCGCACTTATGATCTGATTGGCTACAAGCCCACCTTCAAGGAGAATTTCATTGAAATCCTGTCTGTCTTCCCATGGCAGTTTTTCAGCAAATCTGGAGAGGGAATCCCAAAGTGAGCGATCATAACGCCCCAGAATGGCTGAAGCACTAGCCACCTTCATGTATGAAGCAGAAGTGTTGCACATCTTCCTGCCATACGAATCCATTTGCTTACTGTCTTTCTCCGGGGGGACAGAAGAGGACACAGACGCAGAGTGGGACTTCATGGCAGCCGCCACAATAACTGAGTCCGCTGGCGGGTCCGCTCTTAGAAATAAGGGATCCTCGGCAGGAGCCTTATATTTCTTAGCGATTCTTGAAGGCACAGAGCCCACCGTAGCAGTCGTGAGAAATGTGGCCATAGCTGGCTCCAACAGTCCTGGCACCAATGGCAGCAAAGGTCTGGGTGCTGAACGGTGATGTAACGTATCAAATATAATTGATGTGGGAGCCAGAGGGGTGTGCAGCGTGATGTTCAATTTCTGCGCACCTCTACCCAGGACGTCAGAGAAAGTAGCGATGTCATCAATAGGAGACACTCGTGATGGAGGTGTAGAGGAAAAGGTCGGAGAATAGTCCCGGACCGAGGACCTTGTGGAGGAAGACCAGGTGGGTGATCTAGTGCGTTGCCTCTTGTGGGGACGGTCACTGTGATGAGCCTTGGACCGTTATCTGTGTTTAGAAGGAGATCTTGGCCTTCTGTGGGAGGAAGGACGATCCCTGGATCGTGACCGGCGTGGAGAAGGTGACTTTGTTCTACCAGGAGGAGACTTGCTTCTACGCGGAGAAATCCTGGAGGGAGAGTATGTGCGAGAATAGTCCGAGCCCGGACTTCTGCAGTCACCTGTAACCACATTCTCCAACCAGCGAGGTGAAAGTCCAAACTTCCCTGGTGCCTTTAGGTGATTTCTCCGGAGAGATCTGCACGATATGTAGACCTAAAGATGATGAGCGATCTCCTGAAGATCTAGATCTGGCTCTAATCCTCTCCATGGCCACTGCAGTTCTATCCTTCGACGTCGAACGTCTCGACGTCGATGTTTGTGTCACCATCGGTGCCGATTGCTGGGAATTCCGCTCCGCCCTCGACGGTGGACTCAACGCCGATCGCCTACGGCGTTGCGGAGACCTCGACGTTCGTCGTCGAGCGGGTGACTTCGACGTCGACCTTCGCCGTCGAGCTGGTGACTTCGACGTCGACCTTCGCCGCCGAGTTGGCGACTTCGACCTTCGCCGGCGGTCCGGTGTGTTAGACGTCGATCTTCCATGACGTCGAGTTGGGGTTGATCATCTGGACGTCGAATGCCTTGACGTCGATCGACCCACTCGCGGCGAGATATACGTCGTCGCAGCTCTCTCCGCTGACCCCCTTGAGGGCGGCGGAGAGTGTCTAGACGTCGACAGAAGCCTCGACGTCGACGGAGACTGTCTGGATCTCATCGGACTAACAGCCTTCGAGCCCGAAGGGCTGTGCCTCGACGCCGACTTACTTGTATGCGGCGGAGAATCTCGACCTCGAGATGAATCTCTTGACGCAGAAGTCGTTCTGGGTTTTTTAGACAGTACCTTCGACGGAGAATCTCCTGGAACCTTGGTCTTCCTGGGGTCAAGAGAGGTGGTATGTCGCCGTTTCTGAGGTCGTCTAGCTGAAGAGAGTGGTTTTAAGGATGAATGGTCGCCTTCACGACAGCTTCTTTCCTTCTCCAGCTGGGCATGCAGCTTAATGCGCTCTCTATCTGGCAGTGGGGGCACCGGTCAGGATTGTGTGAAGTTTGGCAGACACACAATACACACAGAGTGTGGATCAGCCAGTGCCATTTTATTGCCACAGGAAGGGCATTTCCTGAATAAAGCAAGCATTCTGACTAGAAAAAAATTGAAATTATTCAGGAAACCAGCAGAATAAGCTTTCAGGAGCCAGAAAACGTAGAATTTTCTGAAAAAATCTGAAGTGAAAAACTTTCAGTCAAAAAACTGAAGAGCTCAAGCTCCAGGATCCTCATAGAAGGAGCCGGAAAAAAGAACTGACCTAACTGTCACCTGTGGTGCATCATGGGAGCAAGGGGTCTCCTGCAGGTCTTGAAGGCACGGTCCCCCTACTCTAATGCCTTAAAGGCAAGGTGTCAGTTTTCTTTGTTTTCTTGATACTCTACTGCAGCCTACAGGCAATTGCCTGAAATTACGAGTTTGCTTTATGGCAATAAAGCATTGTTGTGTGACAATTGGCTTAGTGCTTCCTTTTTTCCTTATGGGTACTACAATGCAAACCTATGTAATTTCAGCATTGCCATGTTTGAAACATTTTAGGCTGCATGTATATGTTTTCACATATGCATACATATGTATATCGAATAGTTTCTTACCTGTCGGTGTAGTTTTGCAGCTTGAAGATCTTTCTGGATTCACTATGCTGTGCATTATTCCGCGATCTGGTGGTCGGGTCCGGATTCGTAGTCTTATTTTTTTTTTTTGTAGCCCAAGTGGGCGTCGACGTCCCACCATTTGGTGCACCTCTCGTGACGTCGTCGTGCTTCCTGCGGAAGTCCCACCTTTGGGGCGCCATCTTCGGGTTCTTTTTTCCTCTCGTTTTTTTTTTTAACCCTAGGCGTTCTATTAATTTTCCTTTTCAAATTTCCTTTAGTATTTCAATTATTCTGTTCTTCCTTGTCCTTCCACCTCTTTCTCCAGCCTCATCTTCCTGGCGGAGGTGGGTGGGTTCGCTAGTGAATCCAGAAAGATCTTCAAGCTGCAAAACTACACCGACAGGTAAGAAACTATTCGTTTTGCAGCGTATCTTTCTGGATTCACTATGCTGTGCATAGACTTTGTAGCGGTTTGTTATCTTTGTGGCGGCTGGGTGGTAGATGAGTGTTGGCCGTTGAATATATGTTGAAGCACCTTCTGTCCTACTTGTGCTTCCTTGTTCATCTGTATGTCCACGCAATAGTGCTTAGTGAACGTGTGCACTGAAGCCCATGTTGCCGCCAGGCATATGTCTTGAAAGGGCGTATTTGCCAGAAAGGCAATAGTTGCTCCCTTCTTCCTTGTGGAGTGGGCTCGTGGCCCATCCGATAGCTCCTGCCCTGCCTGTTTGTGGCAGAATTGTATTGTCAGTGCGATCCATCGTGCAATGGTGGCTTTTGTCACAGGTCTACCCAGGAAACTAGTTGCAAAGGAGACAAAGAACTGCTTGGTCTTCCTGTGCTCTTTGGTCCTCTCAATGTAGTGCATCACTGCCCTTCTAGCGTCTAGAGTGTGCAGCGCCCTTTCTGCGCTTGTTGTGGGGTTTTGAAAGAAACTCGGTATCTGAATTGTCTGGTTCATATGGAATGCCGACACCACCTTAGGCATGAAGTGTGGGTCCGTTCTTAGAACCACCCTATCCTTGTGTATCTGGATGTAGGGCTCTTGCAGTGTCAGCGCTTGCAGCTCGCTCGCTCACTCTGCGCAGCGAGGTTATCACTACCAGGAAGGCTGTTTTCATTGTCAGCATTTGCAGCGTGGCCTTGTGGATGGGCTCAAACGGCGCCTTCATAAGTTCGGTTAGGACCACGTTGAGGTTCCATGCCGGCGGCGGCATCCTCTTTGGTGGCGCAATTCTTTTCGCCCCTTCCAGGAACCTCTTTACTACCTGTGACGTAAAGAGACTTCCTCCTCTCTCCCCTCGTGTGTAAGCTACGATTGCCGCTAGGTGTACCCTTAGGGAGGATGAGCATAGATTACTTTTTAGTAGGTGTGTGAGGTATCTAAGCACCGTTGACGCTCTTGTCATTTTATTCTGTAGTTTATTTCTGCTGCACCATATTGTGAACCTTTTCCATTTCTCTCCATAGCATTTGCGTGTTGTAGGTCTCCTTGCCTCCCGCAGCACTCGCATAGTGCTTGGAGGTAGGTTCAGGTGCGCAAACTCTAAGTCTTCAGGAGCCATGCCACCAGGCTGAGGCTCTCTGGCTCTGGATGCAGGACCTCTCCGTTCTACATGGAGAGCAGGTCCTTTCTTCTTGTGAATTTGTGAGGAGTGCCTTGTGCCATTTCCACTATTTGAGAGAACCATGTCTGTCTTGCTCACTGTGGTGCCACTAGGATCAGTGTCATGTTGCTGGTCCTGCACTTGTCGAGCACCCTGTGTAACAGCGGTATCGGTGGAAAAGCGTAGGCAAATGTCTTTGACCAACTTATCCATAGGGCATTCCCTTGGGATTGCTGTTCTGGTTGTCTGGATGCGAAGTTTTGGCATTTTGCATTCAGGCGTGTTGCAAACAGGTCTATTGTCGGTGTTCCCCACCTTTGGAATAGCCTCTGCGTTTCCTGTCCATTGAGCTCCCACTCGTGGGATGCCGATGTCTGTCTGCTGAGCCAGTCTGCCTCCACATTGTCCTTCCCTGGTAGGTGTATGGCCAGCAGGTCTATCTTGAGTGGGATGGCCCATCTCCAAATCTCCTGTGCCAGAGTGGAAAGGGGAAACGATTGTGTCCCTCCCTGCTTGTTGATATAGAACATGGTAGTAGTATTGTCCGTCTGTATCAACACTTTCTGGTTGTATAGCTGCTTCTGGAAGGCCTTCAGGGCTAGCAGGACAGTCTTCAATTCCAGGTAATTGATGTGTCTGACCGCATCTGCCGGAGTCCACAGACCCCTCACCCTGAGCTTGTTCATGTGTGCTCCCCATCCTATTTGTGATGCGTCCGTGGTGATGGTCACAGTTGGGTTTGGTGGTATCAAGGTCTTTCCTGTAGTTATGTTCTCCCTGTTCCACCATGCTACCTCCTCCTGCACTGCGTGCGCAACTACCACTAGATCCTCCCAACTCCCGCTTGCTTGTGAAAATTGCTGTTGCAGCCATTCTTGGTATGGTCTCATGTGAAGCCGTACATTGGGGACTAGGTGGATGCATGACGCCATCATCCCCATGATCTTGCTCACTGTTCTCACTGTCAGAACTCGCCCCTTCTGGTAGAGACGCGTCTCGTTCAGCAGGGCTATTGTTCTTCTGTCGCTGGGCATGACCGTTCCGTCTATGGTGTTGATCTGCGCCCCCAGGAAGATCTTCACCTGTTCTGGTTCCATCGATGACTTCCCCCAGTGTATCGAGAACCCCAGGTTTATTAGTGTTCTTGTCACCCGTTCTGCGTGCTCCTCGCACTTGTCGCGAGTGCTTGCTTTGATTAGCCAGTCGTCTAGGTAAGGATACACATGAATCCCTTCCCTTCGTAGGTACGCTGCTACTGCTGCAAGGCATTTTGTGAAAACCCTTGGGGCGGACTTTAGACCGAATGCCAGGGTTGTAAACTGATAATGATCCTGGTTGATGTTGAACCTTAACAGGTTTTTGTGTCGTCTGTTCATTGGGATGTGCAGGTAGGCGTCTTTGAGATCCACGGTGGACATGGAGTCCCTGCCTCGTATTTGGGGTAGCACTTCTTGTAGTGATGTCATCTTGAATTTTTGCGTCTTTATGAATTTGTTTAGGAATCTTAGGTCCAGGATGGGTCTTAGTGATTCGTCCACCTTTGCTAACAGGAAGTAGTTTGAGTACACTCCCTTGTTCCTTTCTCTGCATGGCACTGGTTCTATGGCCCTCTTTTTCAGTAGTTGAAGTGTCTCCTCCCTGAGTTGAGCGAGCTCTTGACCCGAGCGCTGTCTTCTCTTTGGTTTCTTGTTTGGAGGCCTTTTCTCTAACTCTATGCAGTATCCGTGCTGTATGAGGTTGAGAACCCATTTGTCTGAGGTTATTTGTTGTCATTGTTGAAGGTAGAGGCCCAGTCTTCCGCCTCCCGGTGTTGCATGCTCGTAGGCGCTTGTTTTGTGTAACCCCCTTGGTGTTCTTACATTGCGCTTCACCCTTCGGGGTATGCTGGGGGTGAGCGTCTTTTTGCGTGTGAAGTCACTTAGATGAGGGTTGGTCTCCCCCTCTCCTCCTTTGGCCACGTCCGTTTCCCCTCCCGCGAAAGGACTGGCCTCGAGGCTGGTACTGCCAGTTCTGCTTCTGCTGTCCCTGCTGGCTGTGACGGTCACCCTGCTGCCCTTGCTGGAATGTCTGGTGCGACGTACCCTGCTGGATTCCTCCCCTTCCGTAGGGTCTCCGATTTGGGGTGCCTCTTCGCAACCCTCTGAATTGCAGGGCCCCCATGGATCTTGCCGTCTCATTTTCCTTTTTCAGTTCAGTGAGCTTCTCGTCCACAGTTTCCCTGAACAGCGTTTCACCGTTGAAAGGGGTGTTTAGTATGTTGTTCTGGACTTCCTGCTTGAATCCAGAAACTCTGAGCCACGCCTGTCTCCTTTCAGTGATCCCTATGGCCATCAGTCTGCTCGAAGTTTCCGCCCCGTCCAATGCAGTCTTAATGCACGAGTTGGCGATATTCTTCCCTTCCTCCACTAGATGGGAAGCCCTTTGACGGTACTCTTCTGGGAGATGCTTGACTAGTTGCCCCATATCATCCCAATGCTGGTACTGGTGTCTGTTCAGTTGCGCGTTTGAGTTTGCCATGCGCCAGTGCATTGCGGCGTTTTTCTACCTTCCTTCCAGTGAGGTCCATCCTTCTGCTCTCCTTATCAGGAGGTGGGCCCGAGGTCGCCGGCACATTGGCTCTTTTCCTGGCCGTGGAAGCAATGATGGAGTCGGCAGTGACTGATCCCTTGATGTAAGGAGGATCCTGCGAGGAGTGCTTGTACTTCTTTTCCGTTCTGGGTGTGATGGACCGGCATGTTACTGGGTCCTTAAACGCCTCCTTCCCTTGGTTCATCACGCTTTGGAGCATGGGGAGGAACTGGCTCCTCGTCTGGATGGGGAGCATAGTTTCGAGTAGGAAGTCTGCTTCCGGCTTCTCCTCGTCCAATTTCACACCAAAGGCTGCTGCAGCACTCTTGACGACCATGTTGTAAGCCTCGCTGTCGTCTGGCGGCGAAGGCCTCGAAGGATACGAGTCCACGGGCTCTTCGGGATTTTCGGCGTCTATGTCCTGCCATTCCAGCTCCTGAGTCGTCGACGGCGCCGAGCCGTAGAACGACTGTTGATCCTCTTCATCATCTTCTCCCTCATAGTAGGGGCCTTCTTCCTCCTCTTCAGGACCTCTCGACTGCTCTTCGGCGTCGAAATCTCCCTGTTCCTCGATCTTGACGACATCCGTCGACGGGGCCGTTGGGATTTTGAATTTTTTCATTCTTTCGTCGAACTCCTTCTTCCTCTGAAGGATGCTCTCCATCTCCGCCTCGAGCCTTCTCTTTTTCTTTTCCATGTCGGAGATGTGCTCGGCATCGACCGCAGGTCTCTTCGACGGAGCTTGCGTCGACGCAGCCTTGTCTTTCGTCGCCGAACGTCCCACCTCGTGGGTCTGTTTCGACGAACTCTGTCTCTCGGCGGTCTTCGGCACCTGGGAGTCCTTCTCGAAGGATCCGCTCGGCCTTCTGTCCTTTGAACCACTGGCAGACGTAGAAATTTTCGGCGCCGGTGTTCCCTTCGAGGACTTTGACTCATTTTTTCGAGTCACCTTCCGATTTTCGGGGCCCTTTTGGTGGTTTTGTACTCGACGTGTCCATTACCTCGTCAGGCGTTTTCTTATCGGTCTCTGCGACCGTGAAGACATCAGGTCCCTCGGCGAGGTTGTCTTCATCGTCGGTGGAGAGGCCCAGATCGTACAGTGACGGGCCTTACCCTACCCTTCCATGCTGAAGTTGGTTCTCCTCTGTCGTTCTCTCACCCGGAGAGTCTTCGGCACGAAAGCGGAACAGGCGTTGCAGTCCTTGCTCTCGTGGTCGATCGGCAGGCAAAGGTTGCAGACCGGATGTTGGTCCTTCTGCGCGTACTTGTGGTGGCAGTTAGGGCAGAACTTAAATGGTGTCTTGTCCATTGCGCTCAGAGCCTCTGAGTACGCATTTTCCTATGGGCGTCGAAGAATTTCGAGGCTCCCCTCCTTCTTCGTCGTCCTGGCTGTAATACCTTTCTCTCTGTAGTCTTCTAAAAGTTCTCCTTCGATGAAACTCGCGTATTTTCCTTCTTCCTTCGTCTAAAACTCTGGAGCTTCTCGATGACGATCCAGACCCAACGGCGGAAAAAAGAATCTGAAGATGGCGCCCCAAAGGACCCAACCACAAGATCGCGGAATAATGCACAGCATAGTGAATCCAGAAAGATTCACGCTGCAAAAGGAATATGCTACTTACCAGTATGCATCTGTTCTTGGCATGTAGAGCTGCAGAGTTGTACACTTAGCATAGATCGCCATCTGGTGTTGGGCCCGGATGTTTGCAGTTTGTTTTTGTTCTTTGGACAGTCTTTGGAAGTCACGAGTTCGGTGACTCCTCCTTCGGTCCGTACTGCGCATGGGCTTCGGCTCCATCCTCAGATTGTTTTTCGCCAACAGGGAAATGATGGAGCGTAGTAATAACAGTGAGAAACCCATGTGTGTTGTATCTAAATAAGATGGACTGGAACGGATACAGGTAGCCGGGGAGGCGGGTGGGCGTGTACAACTCTGCAGCTCTACATGCCAAGAACAGATGCATACTGGTAAGTAGCATATTCCGTTCGAGGCATATGAGCTGCAGATTGTACACTTAGCATAGATTATATAGCAGTACCCAACCTTAGCGGCGACCACCGGTATCCGTTGCAGTGGTTTGAAAAAGTGTCTTTAGTACAGCCTGGCCCACCCTAGCTTGCTGCTTGGAATGCACATCTACACAGTAATGTTTTGTGAAGGTGTGCGGTGTTGACCATGTGGCTGCTTTGCAGATGTCATCCAAGGGTATGTTCCCTAGAAAAGCCATAGAAGCCCCTAACTTTCTAGTAGAGTGGGCTTTAGGTGGAACAGATAATGTCCTTTTTGCCTTTTGATAGCAAATTTGTATGCACTTTACAATCCACCTAGCTATCCCTGATTTAGAGATGGGGTTGCCTTTATGTGGTGGAGAGAAGGAGACGAACAATTGTTTAGTCTTCCTGAAAGGTTGCGTTCTTTGTATGTAATACAGCAAAGCCCTCTTAACATCAAGTGTGTGTAAAGCCCTTTCTGCAACCGATTGAGGTTGCGAGAAGAAGACAGGTAATTCCACCGATTGATTGAGATGGAAGGGGGAAATGACCTTGGGCAGAAACTTCGGGTTTGTACGAAGTATGACCTTGCTGTGATGTATTTGTAGGAAGGGTTCCTGTATAGTGAACGCTTGTATTTCACCAACCCTTCTAAGGGAAGTGATAGCTACGAGAAAAGCTGTTTTCCAGGTGGGAAACTGTAGCTCACATTTATGCATTGGTTCGAAGGGCGGACCCATTAGCCGTGTAAGAACTAAATTTAGATTCCATACAGGGGAAGGTGGTGCCCTGGGAGGAATTACTCGTTTAAGGCCTTCCATAAAGGCTTTAATAGCGGGCACTCTAAAGAGTGATAAATGCTGTCTGTTTTGTAGATAAGCAGCGATCGCTGCTAGGTGTAGGCGTATGGAGGAATATGCCAGGTTACACCTGTGAAGATGGAGCAGATAGCATATGATGTGCTGTATGGATGCATCTAAAGGGTTGATTGTATTGTTACGGCAGGAAATTACAAATCTTTTCCACTTTGCGGCATAGCATGCTCTAGTGGTAGGACGTCTGGCTTCCATGATGATGTTCATGCAATCAGGGGGAAGGTTAAGGTATCCAAATTCTAAGATTTCAGGAGCCAGATCGCAAGGTTGAGCTGAGCTGGGTCCGGGTGCCTGATTTCTCCATGGTTCTGGGTTAGGAGGCATGGGGACAGGTGCAGTTTTTGATGTGGTACCACTGATAGTTGTAGTAGTGTGGTGTACCACGGCTGTCTGGCCCACGTCGGAGCTACTAGAATGAGTGTGAGGGAGTGCTGTTGTAGCTTCCTTACCACTAATGGAATTAGTGGGAGAGGTGGAAAGGCGTATGCAAATCTTCCTGACCAGTTCATCCATATCGCATTGCCCTTGGACAATGGGTGTGGGTATCTGGCGGCGAAGCTTGGGCATTTTTTGTTTTCGTGGGTGGCGAAGAGGTCTATGTGAGGATGCCCCCACTGTTGGAAGAATGGGTGAAGAACTTGTGGATGCAGTTCCCATTCGTGTAGTTGTTGCGTTTGTCTGCTGAGCAGATCTGCCATGGTGTTTTGTACGCCTGGAACGTGCTGTGCCAGGAGAAAGATGTTTTGGGGAATTGCCCATCTCCATATGCTCTGGGCTAAGCGGGAGAGCTGGGGAGAGTGTGTCCCCCCCTGTTTTTGGATATAATACATTGCAGTCATGTTGTCTGTGCGAATGAGGACTGCTTTGCCCGAAATCTGTTTTTGGAAAGATTTTAGGGCTAGAAAGATCGCCAAGAGCTCCAGATGGTTGATGTGGAGCGATTTTTGCTGTGGCGTCCATAGACCTTGCATTGTGAGGTGTAGGAGGTGCGCTCCCCAGCCGGAGAGCGATGCGTCCGCTGTTAGAATCACCTGAGGAACCGGGTCCAGGAACGGCCGCCCTTTGGAAGGTTTGTGGTGTTCCACCACTGCAGAGAGTGATGGGTGCGGCCGTCCACCAACACCAGATCCGTTAGCTGACCCTGGGCCTGGTTCCACTGTGGTGCTAGGCACTCTTGAAGTGGACGCATGTGGAGTCTTGCATGGGGCACTATGAAAATGCAAGACACCATCATTCCTATGAGCTTCATAAACACTCTTGCTGGAAGAGAGTGTTGAGGAAGGAATGTTTTGCGCAAGGCTTGTATGCTTGCGATCCTGGCTGAGTTTGGATAGGCAATACCTTTGGAGGTGTCTATGGTGGCCCCGAGATATTGCTTTGTGTGAGATGGTACAAGGTGGGACTTTTGGTAGTTCACCGTGAAGCCTAGTTGGTGGAGCAGCTGGATGGTGCTGTTTGTATGTTGCACACATTGGTGGTAGGACGCAGCTTTTATCAGCCAGTCGTCTAAGTAAGGGAAGACGTGAACATGTTGACGCCCGAGGTGTGCTGCTACTACCGCTAGGCATTTGGTAAACACTCGTGGTGCGGTGGTAACCCCGAAGGGGAGAACCGTGAATTGGTAATGCTGACCGTCCACCACGAACCTGAGGTACTTCCTGTGAGAAGGGTGTATTGGAATGTGAAAGTATGCGTCTTTCAGATCCAAGGTAGTGAGAAAGTCTCCCTGACAGAGGAGCGGGAGGACTTGTTGTAGGGTGACCATGTGGAAATGGTCTGAATGTATGTATGCATTTAGAGGCCGGAGGTCCAGAATGGGCCTCAGGGTCCCGTCTTTTTTCGGTATTAGAAAATACAGAGAGTAGACCCCTAGATTTTGCTGATTGACGGGAACCTGCTCTATAGCGTGTTTTTGGAGGAAGGAGAGCACCTCCTGTTTGAGCAGTGTGGAATGTTCCTGAGACATTGGACGGTGCCTTGGTGGGATATTGGGTGGGGTAGATGTTAGCTCGAGACAGTACCCTGACCGAATAATTTGGGTCACCCATTTGTCCGATGTTATGGACTCCTATGCGTGGATAAAGTTTTGTAGTCTGCCCCCGACCGGAGTGGGATGGTCTGGGGGGAGAGGAGGGAAGTCATTGTGCGGGCGGGGTGGCAGAACGGGTGGTGTTAGTTTTGCCCCTGCCCTTATTGTTATTGCCTCTGTAACCACCCCTTTGGTTGCCCTTTGAAAAGGTATTTTGAGGAGGGGACTTGTAGGAGGTAGAGGCGCTATCGGTGGAGAAGCCTCTGCCTGTGCCACGAAAGGATGAGCGTCGAAAGGAACGCTTAGGGGCCTGTGTTTGGAGTGCCCCCATAGACTTTGCTGTGTCTGTGTCCTTTTTCATCTTTTCCAACGCTTCGTCCACCCTTGGCCCAAAGAGAGTTTGTTGGTCAAAGGGGTGATTTAGTATGGACGCCTGGACTTCAGGCTTGAACCCTGAGATCCTGAGCCAGGCATGACGACGAAGCAGGACACTGGTATTTATGGCTCTAGAAGCAGTGTCGGCTGCATCGAGGGCACACTTAATGGAGGTGTTTGTAATTAGTTTACCCTCCTGTATCAGGTCATGAGCCTTGCGCTTGTGTTTTTCGGGGAGGTGCTGCATAAGAGCCTCAAGTTCGTCGTAGTGTGCTCTGTCATAGCGCGCAAGTAGTGCTTGTGTATTTGCAATGCGCCACATGTTTGCAGCTTGGGAGGCGGTGCGTTTGCCAGACGCGTCTAAAAGTTTCGATTCCTTGTCTGGCGGTGGGGCTTCTCCTGAGGACTGGGAGTTAGCCCGCTTTCTAGCTGTGGAGACAACTAGGGAATCTAAGGGAGCAGGGCCCTTAATGTATGCAGGGTCTGTGGGTGCCGCCTTGTACTTTTTTTCTATTCTACGGTTCAGTACCCTGGCCCTGACAGGGTCTCTGAACACCTCTGCAGCATGCTTGGTGACACCTTTAAGCATGGGCAAAATAGACGTGGATTTGTCCTGAATGTCAAATGTGTCCAGTAGGAAGTCGTCTTCCACTGGTTCGCTGTGCATGTCCACCCCATGGTAGTGTGCTGCTCTCTGCACTAAGTGATGAAACCCTAAGGAGTCCTCTGGAGGAGACGGCCTGGATGGGTATAGGTCGTCCTGAGGCATATCAGGTATGTCAGGGTTGTGGTAGTCTTCCCATGGGTCTGGGGTCCCCGGTGGAGTGGGGTCCATTGGGGCGTCCGCCGGGTCATAATCCGGGTCCCCGTCATCCGGATCTGGGGACGGGGTCGGGGAGTGATGAGGTAAAGGTGGCGGAGACCTGGGAGGGGGAGGGGGTGGAGGAGGCAGAGGAGGAGGTAATGGGGAGGGCACTCTGAGGGGAGAAGTAGCAGAGTCCTTCCGTTTGGGTGGTGGAGGAGGAGCCGGAGTGTCAAGGCGTCTTTTCTTGATAATTAAAGTCAGTAGCCCAGTCTTTGGATCTTTAGATAGAGTCTTTTGCAAAGGGTCTGGTGTAAACAGAGCCAGTGGCGCCGAATCGTCCGCTGGCGCCGATGATTTCGGAGCCGAGGGTTTCGATGGTTTCTGTGCGCCATGCTTCTTTGGGGCCTCCGGTTTTTTCGGCGTCGAAGGAGTTTTCGGCGCTGGAGCGTCGGTGCCGACAGATTTGTGTTTGTGTTTGGTCGGCACCGAGAGTCCAGGCTTCGGCACCGGTGGCTTCGGAGTCGAGCTGGGTATTACTTTCTTCGGTGCCGGATGGTGTTTTTCGGCACCAGGCGTCGGCTGGCTCGAGCCCGAGCTGCCGTGAGACTTTTGAGGCTTCGACACCGGGCCCGAAGGTGGGGTGATAGAAGCTGTGTGCTTGGTTTTACCCAGGCCTGCAGGCGAGGGTGTAACCTGAGTCTCTTTGGTTTTGGGCGCGGGGGTGGGAGGGGGTACAGTACTCACGACCCGCTGCGCCGGTGTGATGTCCTCCACGTCGGAGTCGTCGGCCTCGGAAGCGCTGACGACGTCGTCCTCCTGCTCGGTGTGTAGTTGCCCCGAAGCTTCGGCGTCGTCTCCGTAGATGTCCGGTGGAGCTGCGGTCGATGAGTGCGCCATGGTGCGTCGAGCTCTTCGATCCCGGATGGTCTTTTTTGATCGAAAAGACTTACAGGCGGGGCAGTCTCTGGCCTCGTGTTCTGGAGAGAGGCAAAGGTTACACACCTGATGGAGGTCGGTGTGGGGAAATTTAGACCCACATTTTGGGCACTTTTTGAACGGAGTCCTTTCCATCGGCCGGGACCGGAGTCGAGGAGGGCCCGAAGGCCGGTGCCGATGTACGGAATGGAGAAAAGTGCCGCTTCGAGAGATGAAGATATGATGAAGAAACTCGAAGAACGAGGATTTTCCGTCGAGGCTGGAACCGTAGAAGTTCGAAGCCGGAGCACGAAGTATCACATCCGAGCCCGATGGCGGAAAAAAACAATCTGAGGATGGAGCCGAAGCCCATGCGCAGTACGGACCGAAGGAGGAGTCACCGAACTCGTGACTTCCAAAGACTGTCCAAAGAACAAAAACAAACTGCAAACATCCGGGCCCAACACCAGATGGCGATCTATGCTAAGTGTACAATCTGCAGCTCATATGCCTCGAACATATGTATTTTCTATATGCTCCGGGATCCCACACGTGGGCGGGGATTATTCATAGATTATGACGATTGCTGAGTATCCCCTGGATGAGAACGGTTTGATATATTTCAGCCCTGAAGAAGGCGAATTTAATTTGCAAAATAAGTGTTGTTTGACATTTGCTCAGAACAGTCGTGGCTCGCAATACTCGCGGGTGGGGGTGGGAGGCGCGTGAGTTAAAATTAAAATAAAACTTACCTGACTGGGTCCCGTGCTGCCTTTGCTCCTGGGCGGGGTCCGTGTTTTCATGCTCCTCAACAGAAACAGGCATGCAATGGCAGCGTTGTGATTGGTGCGGAGTTGCGGGCAGCGCCCAGCGGGCACCTGTAGGGCCGACCAAACAGTCAGGCTACTCAGAGTGGTGCAAGCCACTCCTCCCTGAACTGCCCACCACCAACCAGGCATACCCTCCCGCCCTCAACCAGGCATACCCGTCATCTGCTTTCTCGCATGGCGAGAAGCAGAAACATAAAATGGTATTTAAAATACCATTTTATGTTTGTGCTTCTAGCACTTCCAAAAAGCAGTGAGGCGGCGCTCCTCCGCCCTAATGGAGGAGCCGACCCTGGCTCAGAACAGATTTGTTTTAAAATGTACATATTAAATTACATTGACATACTATTAAAGATTTTGTTCACTTTACAAGTGGCTGATGTTTTCCATTTGATAGATGCCTCCAACAACAGTTGATGATGAGAATATAATAAAAAGCACTGCAAGGGGAGGAGCGGTACATTTATTCTGGATCATATTTCCCTTTCACACCCTTAAAATACATCCAGAATCTACGTGACGGAATCTGATGGATGACCAGTCACAGAAACTGTAACAGGTGACTATTCATTTCTTGGTCACCCAGTAAACATTTGCTAAACACATTTTTATTTCATTTTAGACTTTATAGAGTGTACTTATCACCCAGGCCTCTGTATTTTAAATCCTTTAAATATATGTTCTAGAAATTTTTTAAAAGCTTGGCAGTCCTTCAGTGCAATCGAAAGTTTAGGGGTAGGTAGAAGTTATCCCTCTGCATTTCCGTTTTATTTGATTTTTGTAAAGCACTTTCTAAGGAACCTGGAACAATAATGCTGAATTTGTGATGGGTTTATGAATCCTTGAGCTGCATTCTCTATAGCATGCAAAAATTGCTATACAAAGGGATCCTAAGGAGACTGTCTCACTGTTTTTAAATGCTATATGTGATCAATACACTTCTGTGTTAATGAAAACTGGGTCAGATCACAAGTGACCAGTATTCGGTCACATGGAGGAGATGGAAAATTTATAAAGATTATGTCAAACAATAGTCTGTATTTTAAACTCTGATCTTATCTGATGTTGGATAAGGATAATGTTACTTACCCACTAAGCATCTGTTCTGGGCACGTAGAGCTGTAGATTCACACGCTTTGCATACTCCTACCATCTAGTGTTGGGTCCGGATGTTTGAAAGTTGTTTTTCTTCAAAGAAGTCTTTCCTACTCACGAGGTAAGGTGACTCCTCCTTTCGGTGACAGTGCGCATGGTCATCAACTTCATTGTTAGATTGTTTTCCCGCAAGAGGGTGAGAATGGAGTAAGTAAGTGTAGTATAGCGATGTCCATGCGTATGTATGTATAATTAAGAACTGCAACAACTACAGGTACCCAGGGAGGCGGGTGGGAGCATGTGAATCTACAGCTCTACATACCAAGAACAGATTCTTATTGGGTAAGTAACATTATCCGTTCAAGGCATGTGTGACTACAAAGCAGTATACTCCCAAAGCGGTGACTAACCTGTAGATGTTGCAGTTGTTTGAAATAGCGTTTTAAGTACTGCTTGGCCTACATTACCTTGTTGACGTTCTAACACATCTACGCAATATTGTTTGGTAAATGTGTGTGCTGTAGACCATGTAGCTGCCTTACATATGTCAGCTAGAGGAATGTTGCCTAAAAAGGCCACAGGAGCCCCTATTTTGCGAGTGGAGTGCTCTTTAGGGGGTATGAATAAAGTCCTTTTAGCTTTAGTGTAGCAAGTTTGAATGCATTTAACAATCCATCTAGCAATACCAGATTTAGGAATGGGATTGCCTTTGTGAGGGGGAGCAAAGGCAACAAACAGTTGCTTTGTTTTGCTAAAGTCTTTTGTCCTATCTATGTAGTACAATAAAGCTCTTTTTCATCAAGCGTGTGAAGAGCGCGTTCTGCTACGGAATCGGGTTGAGGAAAAAACACAGGTAACTCAACTGATTGGTTTATATGAAAAACACAAACTACTTTGGGGAGGAATTATGGGTTGGTGTGGAGAACTACCATGTCTCTTGGTTAGCTGAAAGAAGGGTTCTTCTAATGTTAATGCCTGTAGCTCACCAACTCTTCTTAATGAGGGGATTGCGATGAGGAAAGCAACTTTCCATGAGATAAACGGCAATGGGCATTTGTGCAATGGTTCAAAAGGGGGACCCATGAGCCTTGTTAGAACAATGTTGAGATTCCACACTGGGGCAGAAGTAACCCTTGCTGGTAAGCCTTCCATGAAGGCTTTGATCACTGGAACTCTGAATAGTGTAAATGTTGCCTGTTCTGCAAATACACAGCAACTCCTGCTAGGTGCAAACGAATAGATAATAAGCTAGTCCAATTTGCTGTGAGTGTAACAGGTAACAAATAATGTTTTGTATAGAAGAATCTAGCGGGTTTATTTTGTTGTAATTGCAGTAGACAACACATCTTTTCCACTTTGTTGCATAGAAAGCTCTGGTGGTAGGCTTTCTCACTTCTTTTAGAATATTCATACAGTCTGGTGGTAGATTTAAATAACAAAACTCTATGACTTCAGGGGCCAGAATAATAAATTCAGTTCTTTGGGATTTCGATGTCTGATTTCTCCATGGTTCTGTGTGAGGCTGGAGGTGAGGTGCAGCTTTTGATGTGGAACCAGAGACATCTCCAACAGGGTGGTGTACCATGGTTGACGGGCCCATGTGGGAGGTAGTAGAATTAGTGTGAGGAATGTTTGTCTGAGCCTCCGAACCAAATACAGAAAGAGAGGAAGAGGTGTAAAAGCATAGGCAAATATCCCTGACCAGTTCAACCATAGGACATTGCCCTTTGAGAGCGGGTGTGGGACCGTGGAGCCAAAGTTTGTGCATTTCGCGTTTTCGGCAATGGCGAACAAGTCTATTTGTGGGAATCCCCATTATTGAAAGTATGGAAGAGAACTTGGGGGTGAATTTCCCACTCGTGAATTTGGTGTCTCTGTCTGCGGAGGTCGGCAATCGGATTGTTTACCGTGGAAGGTGTTATGCCAGAAGATAAATCCTGTGATGGATTGTCCAATTCCAAATGGCTTGAGAGGCGTGACAGTTGGAGAGAGCGTGACACCCCCCACCCCCGTTTTTGAACTTAGCCCATTGCTGTCATGTTGTCTGTCCGGACTAGGAAAACTCTGCCTATCAGGTGAGTTTGAAAAGCTTTGAGCGCTAAAAAGACTGCTAGAAGCTCTAGATAGTGGACCTGGGTGCTTTTGTGCTTTTTTCTCCACAGGCCTTATATTGTGTAATCTTGGAAATGAGCACCCCAACCTGTCAGAGATGCGTCTGCTGTGAGCACGATCTGTGGAATAGGGTCGATGAAATGCCGTCCTTTTGATACATTTTGTGGGTTACACCACTGCAGGGAGCGATGGGTACAGCTGTCTACCAACACTAGATTGGTTAATTTACCCCGTGACTGATTCCACTGGCATGCCAAGCACTCTTGTAGGGGACGCATGAGCAGTCTTGCAAGACGCCATCATTCCCAGCAGTTGCACGAACACTTTGGCTGGTAAGGCTTGGTTGGATTGGAACTGTAGTATTATAGACTGGATGTTGTGAATTCTGGCTACACTGGGAGAGGCTAGAGCTTTGACTGTGTTTAGAGTGGATCCGAGGTAAGATTTCATCTATAAAGGATGCAGGTGAGATTTTTGTGCATTGACTGTAAAGCCCAGATGATGATGCAGGTCTATTGTCATTTGAGTATGTCGCAGACAATTTTGGTAAGGGCTCACTTTGATGAGTCAGTCGTCTAGGTAAGTGAAGACGTGAACATGTTGCCTCCTGAGATGAGCCGTGACTACTGCCAGACATTTGGTAAATACCCTGAGTGCTGTAGTCACTCCAAAGGTAAGTACTTTGAATTGATAATGCTTGCCTGCTATCACAAATCTGAGGTATTTGCGATGAGCTGGGTGAATTGGAACATGAAAATATGCATCGTTTAAGTCTAGAGCAGACATAAAATCTGCCTTTTGTAAAAGTGGAAGTATGCGTTGAAGGGTCACCCTGTGAAAGTGGTATGACAGTATATATCGGTTTAACTCTCTGAGTTCCAGAATAGGTCTTAGGGAACCGTCCTTTTTGGGAATTAGAAAATACTGGGAGTAAACCCCTAAACCTTGGTATTGTACTGGAACAGGTTCTATAGCTCCTTTCAGTAAGAGAGATTGCACTTCCTGTTTGAGCAATTGCACATGTTGAGGAGATAATTTGTGAGAGCGAGGTGGAATGTTTGGAGGATTGTTGGTAATCTCCAGGCAATAACCATGTTGGATAATTCCAATCACCCATTTGTCTGTTGTTATAGATTGCCAAATGGGGAGAAATTGTTGAAGTTTCCCCTCGACAGGTGTGGTATGGTCGGGGGGGAAGCATGGGTAAGTCACTGCTTATTAGGGGAAGGGGAGTTACGGGGTCTTGCCCTTACCCCTACCTTTAGAGTTGTTGGCTCTATAACCTCATCGAAAAAAGCCTCTTGATGGAGAGGACTGATTATTATCCATGGAGGTGGAGGTATTTTGGTCTGAGGGTGTGGTCTTGGACCCCGCTCAGTAAAAGGATCTTCTGTTCGAAGGGGATTGAAGTGCTCCCATGGATTTGGCCACGTCAGTGTCCTTTTTCATTATTTCTAATGCCTGACCTACCTCAGGAACAAAAAGATGTTTCTATTCATATAGCGTGTTTAGAATGAATTGTTGGACCTCGGGTTTAAACCAGGAGATCCTTAACCACGCATGTCTCCTAAGCAAAATGCTAGTGTCGACCTCTCTAGCAGAAGTATCAGCAGCATCTAGAGCATCTTGTGCTCTTGCTTTATGCTCATCTAGGGAGATATTGGAGCAATTGCTCCATTTTATCCTAGTGTGCCCTGTCACACCAGGCTAAAAGCCCCTGTGTATTTGCAATGCACCAGTGATTGGCAGCCTGAGCAGCTACGCGCTTGCCAGAAGCGTCTTTTAACTCTGTCTGGTGGAGGAGCATCCCCTGATATTTGTGAATAAGCTGGATTATGAGCATTAGACACTACGAGCGAATCTAATGGTAGCTGGCCTTTGATAAATACTGAGTCTGTCGGGGAGGCTTTATACTTTTTGTCAACTCTTGGAGTCAAATGCGTGCACGCACAGGGTCTTTAAAAAGTTCATCAGCGTGTCTCATCATGCCCTTAAGCATAAAAAGTGTTTGTGACGACCTATGTGCGGATCCTAAAGTCTTGAGAAAAAAAATCCTCTTCTAATGATTCTTTGTGCAATGCCACCCCATGATTTTGTGCAGCCCTGGCAATGAGTTCTTGATAGGATACATTGGCATCTGGAGGAGATGGCTTGGCAGGGTGAATATCTGGGTCATTATCTGCTGGAGGATGAATTGTGTTATCTGTCCATAGATTCACTGGTAAATGTGTACCCCCATCATCAATATTGTCATCATGGTGAGATTGTCCTGAGGTGTGATTTGCAAAGGATTTGAGAGTGGAGAGGGGGATGGTGGAGGGGATGGTGGTAGCGGATAAAAGGACTGGTAGCAATTGACTGGTAGCAACAGACTTCTTTTTTAAAGGAATCGTATAATGAATGTCTTCTTCAGGAAGCTTGTGTTTCTGAGGTAGTTTAGTATAAATACGGCCTGTTTCAGAGTTAGTATACAGTCTTTTTTGTTTGGGATCTTTTTTTTGGTGGAACAATGTCTAGATCAGGATCCGAGGGGCATCCTTTGTTTTCGGCGCCAGCATGGGCTGGCCTTTCGGTACGGAAGATTTCGGGTTTGAAGGCTATTTCGTTTTCAGAAAGGGCTCGGCTCCGAGACAGATTTGTGTTTGGAGCCGGAAAGCTTTGGTTCAGAGGAGGATTTTTGCCGACTAGGTACCAAGCCTGACGGCTTGACTGGGTGTTTTGTAGCCGAGCCTTGAGGCAGGGCAGCGGAAACGTCATCTCACTTCCGACCTTGGCCAGAAGGCAGAGGTGGTGCCGAAGCCGTATGTTTTTTGTGGGCGAGTTGGTGGGGCAAGGGGTCTCCTGTCAACATGTCCCTGCGGCAGTTCTTCGGTGTTGAGGTCTATCTCGAACTCCGAGTTGGGGTCATGTACTGAGAAGGCTTCTTCCTCCTCTGCCGCTGATGCACCAACATCTTCTTGACCGGATTCTTCACTCAAGATGTCCGGTGTGCCTTTGATGCTTTGACGCTGCATCTCCCGATATCGAGCCCAATGATCGCGAAGAGTTTTCTTCAATCGAAACGATCTGCAAGCGTCGCAGTTTTCTTCTTTGTGCTCTGGAGACAAGCACAAGTTACACACTTTGTGTGAGTCAGTGAGCTGATATTTTGTGTGGCACTGAGGGCAGAATTTGAATGGTGTCTATTCCATCGAGGGAGAGCTGACACGACGTGGTTGGCCAAAGGCCGTCCACAAAGCTTTCCGATCGAAAAGTAGATTCCGAAACGATATGCAGAGATGGGAAACGCTTATGAAAACAGTAACGTAGAGGGTAGAGAGGATTGCGTGTCATGGGGAACCGAAGAACGGTTTCGAACTGGAGCGCCACAATATACGTCCGAACCCGATGGCGGAAAAAAACTATCTAACAATGGAGTCGATGACCATGCTCACTATCACCGAAAGGAGGAGTCACCTTACCTTGTGACTAGGAAAGACTTCTTCGAAGAAAAACAACTTGCAAACATTTGGACTATGCAAAGCATGTGCATCGACAGCACACATGCCTCGAACATGTTATTAGGATTAGAAAAATCTGTGCCTAAACAAAATTGACCTCAACAAGAAATATCATTTAGCTGCGGAAAAGGTTGTTGATAGTGATAGTTATGGAATACTTCCTAGTGTATCTTTTCACAAAAACTGCTAGGTTGTAATTTAGATTTGTATAACCAAGCAGAAGTGGCAGGGGGTGGTCAGCTACTGCATGTTCAGAGCAGTGACAATGATCATAATAGAGATGAAAAAGTTACTTACCTGTAAAAACAGCCTTGAAATTTTTCTCAGCTCCACAAGGTGCCTTCCAAAGTGACATGGATCATTCCACACTTGACTCAGAAACAGCCTTATGTGGAAAAGCTAGGATGAAGCTGCCGTTGCTATTAAAGAAACAATCTGCTGAGGAACTTGTTTTATTTTGCTTGATTAATGTTCACTTGGCCACCAACTGCTAGGTTTTATGACCCAAGCTTCAAGTCCACATGTGTGTCTTAAAAAGGGATCCACAAGTTAACAACTCATATAAAAGTTAATACAAAAGGTTGCACTATATTTTATCAGCAGCTGTCTTTTTTCCCTTTCAATAGGAGGCAGGAAAAGCTTTGGTACAGCTTCTCTGAGCTACTAAAACCCTAACCAGGAGGTTCTTGCTTGGCCCGCCAATGTTCTGAAGTTTGAGTAGCAGATAACGCACTGCTTAGTTGGATCACAATGGGGGCATTACTCATGCAACTGCCCTTTTTCAGTCTTTGGTTGCGCCCACCCTTCAATTCTCCTCCGAACTTTTGAACATCAGGATGGCATTGTAGATCTTCAGAGCGGGACCAAGTTTAATGCTGAGGATTTTCACCATGTCCATCTGTGTCAGCAGCAGAAATGCTTCCCCATCGATTTGCTGTAATTTTAAGAGAGAAAGGGAGAGTTATGAGATGTCAGCAGAGATCTGTGGAGGCTCTCCATGTTGCTCCTGGGTTAGGGAGCACATCACCTCTAGGAGGCTGGTCCAGTCCTGACCTTAGCCAAACAGTGATTGAATGTAATAAACAAGGTCTACTCAAAGGAAGAAAGCTAGCACATTCACGGAATAGATGCCACCCAGAGTGGGAGATGAGTGCACCCACACATATACATGCACCCACAAAGGCCAGCATGTCCACTGGGATTAGGACACCCACAGTAAAGGAATATTGCTATTTTTGGAAACCTGTCACACAATGGAAACTTTCAACACACAGCTGCAAGGCTGGTGCACGCACACAGGCGCGTGCGCACGCGTACACACACACACACACACACACACACACACACACACACACACACACACACACACATACACGTGTTACCATCCTTGTGGGGACTATGTGTGAACACCTGCCTTGTGGGGACTAACCTTTCCCAATGTTTTAAAAATATACCAATAACAGAAAAATGTTAAGAAAAAAATCATTATATAGGATCCTGCTTCAAATCTGCAAATATATTGTTTTTTAATTGCGCGCACAGAACCATCTTTGTGGGGACTTGAACGTGTGTTACCATCCTTGTGGGGACTTACTCAATAATAATCATGTCTGATTGAATACATTCACAAACAAATGACTAAATGGTATTTTTCTGTGATTTGCCTATATTACTTGATTGTTTAGACATATATGAATATCTCTTTGTATCCTAAGAGCCTCCAGGAAATTGATTTTGTTGATAATGCATTTCTCAGTAGAAACATATAGTATATAAAGTCCACGGAAAGGGATTTACAGATACCTAGTCTATTGCTGAGTTCTCACAAACATTAAGAGATAAGGAAACAACTAATTATTAAATTCATGTAAAGGCCAAAGAGCATGCAGTGTGGTTAGATGGGAATGTCAAGTTGAGACTACCTATATTTTTTACATCAACTTCACCATATTATTGATATGGCTGTACAATAATAGTCTTCAAAGATATGGCATGGGATTATAGTAATGTTCTAGAGCTGACAGAGGGAGTGTGTTGTGAAAGTCATTTTCAAGCCCCCGCAGAGATAGTGCATGTTTATATTGATGCCCAGGTTGCCACTGACAGTGTTTAATTACAGTCACTCTCAAGTCCCCATAGACCGAGTGTGATTATATGTATGTTAAAGCCCCCACCGAGATGGTGTGTGATTGTAATAATGCTCAATTCTCTGTAGAGATAGTGTTTGATAGTTATGCTGAAATTGCATGAGATAGTGTGTCATTAGAGTGATGCCCAGGTTGCTACACAGATAGCATGTCATTATAGTCATGCTCAAATCCTCCAAAAGTTAGTGTCTGATAATTATAGTCATGTCCAGGTCCCTAGAGATATAGTGTTTGGTTATAGTCATGTTCAAGTACCCCTAAAGATAGTCTACGATGATTGTGATGCTGTAGTTCATGCAGAAACAGTGTGTTTTTACAGTAATTCTCAGGTCCCCATAGTGTAGGATTAGTTCTGTTCAAGTCCCCGCATAGATAGTGTGTGATTATAGTCATGTTCAAGTCCCCACGTAGACAGTGGTATGCTATTTATATTCAAGTCCTCCATAGTGTCCAGTGATACTTATCCTGATATTCATGCATAAATAGTATGCCATCCCTGTTGTGCCCAGGTCACCACAGATATAGCATTTAATTATAATCACTCTCAAGTCCCGATAGTGAATGTATATTCATATTTAAGTTCCCCTCATGGATAGTGTATATTTATAGGTATGTTTAAGTCCTCACAGAGACAATGTGTGGTTACAATCATATTCAAGTCCCCATATAAATAGTGTTATGATAGTCACGTTCAACTCCCTATAAAGAGAGGGTTATGATAGAAATATTCAGGTTCCTGGAGAAATGGTGTATTATCTTAGTCTTACTCAGATACCTGCAAAAATGGTATGTGATTACAGTGATGTTGAGTTGAAGTCATAGATAGTGTGTGATTATAGACATGCTCAAGTCCTGAAGAGGTATTGTTGGATTAAAGTGAAGCACAGGTCCCCACAGAGATAGAGTGTGATGATAGAGCTGTCCACGATCCCAGAGTGATAGTGTGTTACTATAGTATTACCATGGTCGCCAAAGAGAATGTGTGTGATTATAGGCATGCCCAGGTTCCCACAGAGATAGTGTGTGATTAAAGGGATGGCCAGGTCCCCACAGGGATACTGTGTGATTATAGACATGCCCAAGTCCCCACAGAGACAGTGTGTAATTAGAGACATGTCCAGGTCCCCACAGAGATAGTGTGTGATTATAGGGATTTCCAGGTCCCCACAGAGATAGTGTGTGATTATAGACATGCTCAGGTCCCCACAGAGATAGTGTGTGATTATAGGTATGGCCAGGTCTCCACAGAGATAGTGTGTGATTATAGACATGCCCAGGTCCCCACAGAGATAGTGTGTAATTATAGACATGCCCAGGTCCCCAAAGAGTATGTGTGTGAATATAGACATGCCCAGGTTCCTGGAGAAATAGTGTGTGATGAAAGGGATGTCCAGGTCACCAAAGAGATAGTGTGTGATGAAAGGGATGTCCAGGTCACCAAAGAGATAGTGTGTGATTATAGGGATGTGCAGGTCCCCACAGAGATAGTGTGTGATTATAGGTATGCACAGGGAGAGTGCACAGAGATAGTGTGTGATTATAGTCATGCTCAAGTCTTCACTGATGTGTTATGATAGGTAAATTGAAGGATCCATATGGATTATTTTAGTCTGGTGGCTTATTAAACTAATGAATCCTCTTGTGGGATGTGTTTCACCTCTCTCTCACATGTTTGAATCCTTGTTCTTCCACTCAGTCTTCCATACTTGAAAGGTACATACAATAAGTACCATTTACTTGGATAACAATAAACATATGGTAGTCAACACCAAGATACCCGTAGGTGTGAATGTGTACTTTATATAGGCACATGAGATGATGTGATGTGATATATAGTGCTACTTAAGCCAACACCAGAGATAGACTGGAATTATTCCATAACTATTAATCCCACTTAAAACGAAGCATTAACTAATTTAAACTGTGTCCTTTCAGGAAGATTCACACTTCCTTAAACATCCAAGTATCTGAGTGCTCATTCTCTATTCTAGCCACCATCTTATGAAATCTAGTCTCCATCAGGAAGATACAACTGTAATTCTGATTGCAACAAACTCACCATGCTGATTTGATCTGACCCTTTAGGATTATTACAATAGAGAAATTGACTTAGGAACTGGCACATTTTTATCATTTTCGTCTCTATAATTCAAGAATGTAATGGTACTTCCCTTATAAAGCTCCTATTTCTCTCAAGTATTTATTCTACCTGCTCTTGGTGCTCTTGGGGTTCTTTCTAGCTACCCAGGCTCACACTCTAACTATATATATGTACAAAAATACCTATATATATATATATATATATATATATATATATATATATATATATATATATATATATATATATATATATATATATATATATATATATATATATATATATATATATATATATATATATATATATATATATACGCGCACGGAACGAACTGCGTGAAGTGGGCGCGCACGCCACGAACGGCGTAAAGTAACTTAGCATTTAAAAAACCGTGCAAATTCACTGAAAAAACCATAGGTTTCACACACGTTATAGTTAGGAATTAGCATTTAAAAAACCTTGCAAATTCACTGAAAAAACCATAGGTTTCACACATGTTATAGTTAGCTGGACATTTCACTCGTAAAAAACCATTGAAATTCCCCCGTTATAGTTAGTGCAGGCAACTATAACTCACGCGACCGCAATCCTCTGCTGATGACATATGTGTCTTTATGAAAAAAAATATTTGCAATATATGTATAGCTAAAATTTAATGGAAGAAGACATGGGCAAATAAGTGTCTAAATACAGTAGTAGCATCAGCAGAGGATTGCGGTCGCGTGAGTTATAGTTGCCTGCACTAACTATAACGGGGGAATTTCAATGGTTTTTTACGAGTGAAATGTCCAGCTAACTATAACATGTGTGAAACCTATGGTTTTTTCAGTGAATTTTATATATATATATACATAAACCTTGTTTAACAAACTAAAAACATTTACTGTGTTTGGAAACACAAATTCTGCAAGTGTTTTTTCCAGAATGGGGCTAGCTGTCCTTTGTGCAAATGTAGAAAAAAATCACGTTGGCAGTGGTACATCCGCCTTTTTATTTAAAAAGACACATTCTCAAAAATGTGCCCTGGTAAAAAATTGGAAACTGTCACAAAGTTGAAACACCCATTTGAGAACCAACCTTTTATATTTAGAGTGTAGAATAGAAATTCTTAAACAGGGCTTGTTTTTTTTTTTTTTTTTACAAGAGTAGGGAAAGGTAGTTTGGCTGTGTGGTGCAAAAGCCTTCTTCATGGAAAAAGGCACCTTCTCAGAAGTGCCCAGGTCAACTGCAACAAACGTTCTTGGGGTTTAAGGTCTTATTATTTGAAGGCCAAATCTTATACAAAAGTCTTACAAATGTTATTCCTGAACTTAACTGGTATGCTCATTGCATAAGTATAGAGAAAGTCACTTTGGCTGATATACAGCTGTCTTTTTCATGGGAATACAAATCTCAGAATGCTCGTACTTTAACTATAGGAGCCTTTTGCAATGTTAACAAAAACATTTTTGAGAGGTGAGGGCAAATGTTTTACATCGGTGTGTGGGGGGTATACAACTAGGCTTCCTAAAAGTGGCTGGTGAATCCTTTGTTCAGGAATAGAGAAACATAAGTTAATAGTCATGCACTAGCTGTTTTTGTGCACAAAGAATATTTAAAATGTGCACCTTTTAAAGATAGGAGTGCTTCACAAAGTTGAAAAACATGTTTTCAGCAGTAGGGATTTTGTACATAGAGTCTTAAACACTAATTTTTCAATTAGGTTTGAGGTCCCTTTGTGCTGGAGTAGAGAAAATCCCTTACAGTTGTGTAACTACCCTTTTCATGCGAAAACGAACATTTTCAAAATGGGCACATGTTATATATGGTGAATAAAACACACATTGATTCCAAAATATCATGCGACAAACATGTTGCCAAAAATCTCACCTCTGCAAAAATATAGTGGAACAGAATATCAAAAGTGAGAATGTAGGTTTTATTGTATACAATATTGTTAGGAAGAAAAGTGTTGTAATTAATATTCTGTACTTTAATATAGGTGTAATAAACATTAGTTTTAATTAAATATATATGTACATACTGATAATATTCGTATTTTTGAAATTTTTTAAATATAGTTTGTAATTTTCATGATTGATTTTTTTTTTATGTAATTGTTTATAATTTACTAGTGGGACTTTGGGTTTGTAGGGGAATGTGGTGGGAAGTTAAATACATTTTAAAGAATTGTTTTTTAATGTTAAGGGATATAAAGTAAATTAAATATTGTTTTGGTTATTATATAAATGTTAAAAATATTTAACTTTTCTTTCATTTTTTGGGGGTTTCAATTTGGAAATTACTTAAATTAAAATAGTTTTCTTTATTTTTTAGATTATTTAAATATTTAATTTATTAAATCATTATATCATTATTTCCTTGATTATTTAATATATAAAATTGTTGTTATACTTAGACCTAGGGGCCTATTACGATGTTGGTCGGACTTTCTTCCGAGTGACACATGGCAGAAAGGGGACCAGTCACGACCGTCTAATTATGATGCGATCGCACATGGTGTGGTCGCATTCTCCCATTCCACTATGGGAGCTTGTGTTATGGCCGTAAACTGGCCCTAACACAAGCCCCCATAGATAAATGGGAGATTGTGTTAATCCCTAACCCCGTGGCAAGCACCTCAAGGTGCCTGCCATGGTGTGCAGGGATTAACAGTAGGGCACCATAGCTGCCCCCTCTGCCTGCAACCGGAGGCAGCAAGGGAAAGCGGGCCCTGCTAGGGGCCCCCAAACACGCTTTCCAACAGGGTTTCTATGACAGAAAGGTTGGCTTGGAAACCGAGCAGTAAACCTTGCATCGTAATCCAGATGGCTTAAACCTCCGTCCATATGGATTACAGGCTGGTTCCGAGTGGCCGACAGGCTCCTTGAGCCCGTTGGAAGCCAGCCAGAATGACTGGCAGGTTTTGATTCTGACCGATTATTGGAATCAGCCAGCCGGACTTGAAACCAATGATGTCGGCCGTAAAGCCTCCGACCTAAGTTCGGAGGCTTTATGACCAACATACTAAACATCCCCCATGTAAGAAATAATTAGTAATCTTTATAAACAAGTGCATATTATATTTATCATTTATAATTTTTATTTCTTTTTATTTATTTTATATACATTTTATTATTTATAATTCAATTTATCTTTTTGTGTTCTTGCTTTTTTCAGTAGTAGCGAGAGAAGCGAATTCTATGTATGTTTATTTCAATACTTCATTTGTTTATACATTTTTTTGTATATTTATAATACATTTAGCATCCTATTTAAACGTATACAAAATATATTTTTTACTTTAAATATGGTTAATTATTTTATGTTTTTACATATTTAAATATTTTTTTAATGACTGTAGGATTGTTATATGTAACCTTCCTGAAGTCCAACACTTTTCCTAATGTTGCACAGATTGGAGTGGGAATAGTAAATCTAGCCAATCCAATTCCAATGCTATCCTTATTGTTGCTTAATTAGAGTGGGGATAGTAAAATTCACCCTTTCAAAGTCCAACGCTTTCCATACTGTTACTTAGGATGGAGTGAGAGTATTAAATCTAACCCTTTTAAAGTCCAATGCTTTTCCTTCTGTTGTGTATATATAGGGGTGGGACTAGTAAATCTAATTCCTCTGAAATCCAACACTTTCCCAGCTTTGCTTACATTGCAGTGGGAAGAGTAAATATAACCCCTCCAAAATGCAACAGTTTTCCTACTTTTGCTTAGGGTGGAATGGGAACAATAAATTTGACTGCTCGAAAGTCCAACGCCTTCCCTACTGGTGCTTGGACTGAAGTAGAAATAGTAAACTGAACCCTCTGAAGTCTAAGACTTTCCCTACTGTTGCTTAAATTGAAGTGGGAGTAGCAAATCTGGAATGTCCAAGTCCAACACTTTCCCTACTGTTGCTTAGACTGAAGTGGAAAGAGTAACTCTACTGTTGCCTAGATCAGAGTGGGGATACTAATTCCAACCCTTCTGAAGTCCAATATTTTCTAGACTGCTGCTTAGATTGGAGTGAAATAGTAAATGTAGCCTCCCTGAGGTCCAACATTTTTCCTTGTGCTGCTTAAATAAGAGTGGGAATAGGAAGTCTAACCTTTGCGAAATCCAAATGTCTCTGTACTGTTGCTCAGACTGGAGTCTGAAGTCTAATATTTTCAATGAGTTTGTTTATGTTGAGTAGGCGTAGTACATACAATACCTTTCAAGTGTAACACTTTCCATACTTTTATTTTAATTGGAGTTTGCTAATTTCATTTAGCTGTTACTTTTACTTGCTGTTATGTTTTAAATTGTATATCTTTTTATGTTTATTATTCTTGAATATTATTTTCATTTGTTTACCTAATTGTTCTGTTAATGTTTTCTACAATTATTTTCATTAATGTTAATATTATTCATGTACCTACCAATTATTGCGCTACTTAAATAAAAGTGCAGTTCACCCTAAACTCCTATAAAATATATAAATAAAAATCTCCATCTATTACCACTTAAATAAAGTGATAATAGATAGTGAACAACAATAAAACCTAATGCGTACCTATAAATAACACTTGAACCCAGAAAGCAGTGAAACACAGACCGCAGAAACCAGCAAAACTATGCTAAAAACGACATGACTGCCTTTTACCTTTGGTAAACACAGCCATTAGCCAATCACATATTCACTTCTCAGCCCCATGTAATGGTGTGAACATACCACGGTATAATGTGGCACAATATATAAGTAAAATGATTTTAAGTTAGAAGTTTAGCACTATTTGCACTATTTACAGATACTACGCCACTCCACTTTACACCTTGTCCATTATACACCACTACACTGTACACTAATCCACTATACGCCACTCCACTGTACTTCACTCCACTTCACTCTAGGCCACTACCAAAAACTAAACATTTACACATCATAATGTATATTCCTGCCACATGACATTTACATTCATTCACACACTTTCATACTATGTCTGTTTCAATTAACTCATCTCTACGCCACTCCACTGTATGACACCTCACTTTACACCACTCCACTCTACGCTATTCTACTCTACACCATTCCACTTTATGCCAGTCCATTATACACCACTACACTGTATGCTAATCAACGGTATGCCACTCCACTGTACTACACCTCACTGCACTCTAGGCCACTCAACGCTATACCACTCTACTTTACGATAATATACCATACATCACTCGATTCTATTACACTCCTGTCTTAGCCACTTCACTGTAAGTGCCTCCACTGTGCACCTCTCCAGTGTGCAGTATTCCACTGAATACAACTCCACTCTATATGCCTTATGTAGGTGGGCTGGCATTTACCACTTCATAAATACCGAATCATACCGATTCGGTATTTATGAAGTGGTAAATCCTATGTAGGTAATTGGTCGGTAAATATTACCGATTCGGAAAAAATCGGTAATTACCGAATCGGTATTTACCGATTCGGTAATGAGGCATACCTTCCCATTGATGGGAAGGTATGCCTCATTACCGAATCGGTAAATACCGATTCGGTAATGGGGGAGCACATGCAAGGGTGGCAGGGTGTCACCCTGTTGCACCCCTGATTCGGCCATGTGTGCACATGTGGCACACATACATGCCCTGAGGGCATGTGTGTCTGCCACATTGCACACATCTACGGGCAAAATATTGCATTTACACACATATTCGTCATTTACCACCAACTATTAGTTGGTGGTAAATAACAAATCCCCACACACACCACACAGTCCCCCTACATCTCATTTCTGTATTCGGAATTTACCGAATCGGTAAAATTACCGAATCGGTAATTTTACCGAATCGGTAATTTTACCGATTCGGTAAATTCCGAATACAGAAATTCTCCCCCTACATCTCAAAAGCCAAAATACCGGTCGGTAACGGTATAATTACCGAAAATCGGCCGTTACCGACCGGTATTTGGCTACCTACATGAGGCCCTATGACTCTACACTCTACGCTACTCTATGCCATTCCAATCTGTGTAACTTCATGGTACATCACTACACTCTATGCTATTCCACTGGATGCCAGTCCACTCAACAGCACTTCACTATACACAACCAGGGCCGGACTGGCCGTAGCGGTCACCGGGAGTTTCCCCGCGGACCGATTTTGGGCCCCTGGGGGCCATTTTTGTTACAGGGCAGTTTTTGCAGCATAGCTGCAAAATCGGCCCCTGTAACAAAATCAGCCGATACCAGCCCTGGCAAACAGCTCGGCCGCTTCCAGGGGGGCCGGCTGAGCTCTTTGTCAGGGCCAGTTTTGGTTCCCAGTCCGGCCCTGTACACAACTGCAGTATACCCCACTCCACTCTGCCACAATCCAATGTATGCTATTATAATGTACAACACTACATTGTACGCCAGCCCACTGTACGTCACTACAATCTACTCTTCTACAGTCTAAGCTATTCCATTGTAGGACCATATACTCTATGCTACTTCACTATATGCAACACCACTGTACATCACTTGACTTAATGCCGCTAAACTCAACACTATGCCATTGTATGGCACTCCACTCTATGCTACTCCACTGTACTTAACTGTGGTCTACGCTATTCTGCTCTTCCCCACTCAAGTGTATGCTATTCCATGGTACGCCAATCCACTGTATGCCTACAGGGTGGTCCTGTTGCTATTGGACTGTCGGAGCCGTCGGCTCCTTGCTGGGCAGTCTCTTGCCTGAAACGGTGGCAGACAAACACTTGTCAGACCGCCATCATAATGAAGCCCATAATTAATAGTCAATTATATATTTGACAGTAACAGTAAAAAATTATATGACATGAAAATTACATTAATTATAATGAACAGCCCACTATTATAGTATTAATTACTAACATAAATGTAAAAAATCAAATGTACATTACAGTTAACAAATTAATTTAAAATAATTAAACAATATACATAATTAAGAATTTACAATAAAAAAAAATTAAGAATAAAATTACATTAACAAGTTAACATCCCACCCTATTCCACTACAAACCCCAAACCATGCTACTTCCATATAAATGATTAATTAAGTATGATAAAGAATTTTACGTTTTAAACCGGAGATGTTCTGATCCACAAACATTTTGCACTTTATTCATGTCACATGATATTTTTTATTTGATGTTTGTCATTTACCCAGCAGGTTTTAAGATACAGTAGGACTACCATGCTGAGACCACCTTGAGCAAAGTGAATCCAAAGAGAGGCTACTTAATTAGCTTGACATTGCATTTCAGTGCTGTGATGTGGAGACATAAACTGAAAAGAAACTATAAACTGAGATGATTGGTACTTGATATGGCTAATTGTTTCATTTTTAAAATATTTTCTTTAAATAAAAATATCATGTTAAAAAGGCAAAAATGCCAAATTTGCTTAACTGCCTGGCCTTAGAGTCAACCTAGGTGATCCGTCTTCAGAAAAAAACTCTTCTAAAAGGAAGTTCTGAAAAACTGCAAAAAGAAAAAAAGAGAGAAGACTGCTCTGTGATTAACACACTCGCATACAAGACCACCTCCTCCTGCTTAAAAAAACAAGAGTTGGACTTTATATGGCAGCAAAATTGACCTCCATCTGGACGTCAAGAAGACTTTGCATACCAACACTGATCATTCATTTATAGACATCGCGTCCTTGTACCCTTCCCATTTCAGGCCTTTGAATAAGCCCTCAGACTCTAGAAACATCCTTGCTCCAATTGCCTACAGGATAGAAGAAGAAGAAACAGTACTGACCAGCAAGGAATCAAGCCACTGACTGAGATCAGTGTCATACTGTGGCCCATCGGAATGAAGTTTTGCCTGCTGGACATATTAGAAGGAGGCGGGAGGAATGGAAAGTAATGCCATCCTGGCCAATCAACTCTGCTATAATACATGGCATCAGGTTATGACGAAGAGGTGGTTAAGGCAGCAGAAAAAAATAGGAAAAAATACAAAGTACAAGGAGGTGCAAAAGAGGATGCATGATTACATCTATACATATGAAGCTGTTCCTCAGTATGCGATGCTGCATATTTAAATATGTGCTAGACCTAGGCACAAACTACAAAATAAATGTTGGTGATGGTTGAAATACCTGAACTGATCCCAACCACTGGTAATAACACCGGGCTGTATTCTAGTCCACTCTTTTTACCCACTTTACCTTTCTAGACAGAGGCCCCCCTTATCCACATCAGTACTGACCCTACTCCACATGCGAACAGTATATTCCAAACTGCCAGGCAGGGTCCCCTCTAGAATGGAACACAAGCAACCCCTACACTGGTTTCAGCCTATTTCAGCAGGGTGCAGCTTGAGTCTCATGGTGCAGTGAGCATGGGATCCATGTCTGGGCATACCTGTCACACTTAGGGTGTCAAATACATAAAAAAATATCAAGGTAGCATTCTGGTCTATTAATCACCTGAGCATGAAGCATATGATACTGTTTATAGCATTTGATGGTGGCAGATCTGCACATGACAACATATTAGCGTATGCAAATGCATGTTTCTGAAATGGACTCATGCCAATATGCTGCATTCAAAAGAATGCAGACATGATCAAGGCGCAGTTGTCTCCTACCCCTTTTTGATGTTGGTCCATACTATCCCATCTTTTTCTACTAACCACTGCTCTGCCAAACCAAACTTACAAATGATGGGACAAGATGGGGTGAGATGCATCTAAAGGGACATTTTCATCATTCCAAATTTATTTGTTCCCCATTTTTGCTTCAGTATGGCTAACACTTTTTGCTATCATCACAGTCTTTAAGTACCCCCTCATCTGTTCACATTCAGCTTTTTTGCAATTATTTGTATGCTCAACATACACTTCATAGATCAATGGAATAAGAGCTTACCTGCATAGTCTTTCTTATACCTTCTTTCATATCTTTTAAAATTGCACCTATACATGGAATTACACCAAAACACTTCTTTCAAACTAATGGCTGATGTACAAAGCCATTTAGCGGTTTCAAACTTGCTAAATCTCATGGTCGGCAACCACTAAGGGCCCAATTACGACTGTGACCGTGCAGGAGCAGGGCTGCCATGCCGCTGCCCCGCTCCCACACCACCAACGCCGAGTGAGCACTGCCCGCCAGATTGAGAGTTTTCCTGTGTCTGGTGGACGTTTCTTTGGCGGTGCCTTTGAAAATGAACACTGCACTGGGAGCGCCAAATACAGTTCAAAAGTGCAGAGTCCATGCCGTTCAGGAACTGGTGTGCATGCACACAGGGCGGTACAACATGTGCCCCCCTGAATGCACCCGGTGCACAGGGCCAAGAGGAGGCCCATTAGGGCCCCCCTTCTTTCCCACTGCCAGCAGTTTCATGGAGTAAGAACCCCCTTGAGAGCCCACTGGCGGTGAGGAAAGTTGTAATATGCTTGGCGGTGCTGCCGCACACCACCAAGCATATTTTCGGCCCTCAGACCTCCACACCACCACCAGAGATCTCTGATCCCGGGCAGTTGCAGCAGTGCCATGGCGGTCTGACCGCCAAGTTGTAATCTGGCAGACGGAGCGGTGGTGCAGCAGTGCCTGGACTGCCACCACTGCACCACCATGAGTTTGGCGGTCCTCGGACAGTGAACATGAGTCCAAGGGCGTATGCATGATGTCTACCATACAATTTGTTCTGGAACGGTACAAAATACAATTCTTAGACGGCTTTTAAACGTTTTTTACTTTGTATGTGTCCTGTATAATTGAGCACACATGAAAAGCTGGAAAGATTGGAGCAATAAAAGCATTTGTCCTTGATATTACCAATGTTAAAACAGTGTTATTTTGTATGCAAAACCCTGTGCACTTTTTGTAGTAGGTAAGGTTTTGCATGTTTGTATGGGGAAACACATATACCACCCAAGGAATGCCTCCTTGATGCTAAGGAATGCTAGGTGAAGCTCTGCATTATTTGTGGTGACTTTCCAGCGCAAAACAAGTTTTGCGCTGGAAAGTATATTTCAAGTAAACATCTTACGTTGATTTGTGCCACTTTTGTAACTGAAAACCCAGTGCAAAATGTTAGTGAATATACCCTTAGGTACCTATATTTGTCCCACAGACAGCATGTTCCAGTAACATACTGCTTGTGATTTCCACATCGACCCTGCAGATGCTACAATTGAATTCATAGCAGGCCAGCTCAGATTTTCACCTTTTTGGGTGATCAAAAATGTGTATATTTGAGTATGGTAATAGTTTAATAAAAGTTGTTTCTTAAATAGGTGAGTAGAACTCAGGTGCTTCTGTTAACTTACTTCCTCTCCTCCAGACCTAGCCCACTCCACTCTTTAAAAATAAAGAAATGCGTCTGTCAATGTTTAACTAAATGCATTTTTAAGAATAAAAATGGGAGTCTAAAGCACAGAAATTGGCAAATTGACATCTGAAACAAGGGCCATCTGAGTTGCTTCCGACCGATACGACCGATATTGTTGCAGATTGGGAAATGCGCGATCTCAGGTCAGCGGTTCCGACCCCGCAATTAGGATGCGACCACACAGGGTGCTGTCGCAAACTTCCATTTTTCAATGGGAACTTGTGCGGCGGGCCGAAACTGCCCACAGAAAGAGCTCCCATTGAAAAATGTAAGTTTAAAAACATCCCAGCGCCGTCTGGCACACGGTGCAGGAGGGCCACATGCGGTGGGCCAGGGGGCCCTGCTAGGGGCCCCATTGCCATTTTCCAACAGCCTTTCCATGACGGAAAGGCCGACATGGAAAGGCTGTTGGAAACAAAACATCATAATTCCGACAGCAGAAACGCCATCCTTAAGGGATTATGAGGCCTTTCCGACCAACCGACGGGCAGATTGTGTCAGTCAGACCCTCCGACTGCTGCCTCCGACCACATGCATCATAAAGCTTCAGTCGGACCGCAGCAATTGATGCGGTTTGGACCGCAACCGACAAGCAGTCGGTTGCGGTCTAAACCTCATTGTAATAAGGCTCTTAATTGTAAAATATTTACTAACTCATGTGATTCAGGCCCTGAATTTACATCTTGGTCTAAAAATCGTGGGATGAATCTCCATTCCTTGTAGTACTACCTAGGAAGTAAGATTCCATGATGCAGGACTGCAACCTAACCTCAGCCTCCTACTCACCCTCATTGAATGAATCTTGGCATAAGAGAATCTTCCTGATGTCTGTAATTACATCTCTTTTATTTTACTCTAGACCTGGGTGAAATTTTCAGCACAATGGTGTAATTTCCCATATTTTTGGGAATTTCAAGTTATACTTATGTGAAATTCATGTCTGAAATTGCTTCATAATACCACACCATGCAATTATACCCCATTCATACCAAAATCATAGTATGTGAACGTGGGAGCTTGTCAAACAATTAGAGCGCAAGCAGCTGTTGTTCGGGGAACTTTTATTTTTTGCACGAAGAAGCATTTTGCACTAAAATATAATGCTAAATGCTGAATTTGCATATCGTGTAATTATGTGGAGTTTCAGGAAAGCCAATTACACAACTTTTACGCACCCCAAATTTAATCGGGACATCTATGAGAGTATATTCAGTTACAAGGAGACGAATGCTAGTGAAACCACCCCATGATCTGCCATGCAATCTTTCAATGATGATCTAATGGTGACTGATGTAAAAGCAATACTCAAACGCCACTTTTCTTAAACTCATTTAATCTGTGAGAAGAGCTCTGAAACCCTAGAGATAGGGATTGAGGAGGTTAAGTGGCACCAGGGATCAGATGTTTGAGGAACCTTTTACAGACTGCTCCCAGCACGAGAATGCGGCTAGCATGGAGTCACATTAGGGTGTATGGGTGTGAAGAGCCCAGAGCAACCTACTACCAGGGCTCAGAAAAATGAATCAATCAATCAGTACATTTGTAGAGCGCGCTACTCACCCGTGAGGGTCTCAAGACGGTTTGGGGTGTAGAAGGTGAGTCATCTGTTGAGGTATGCTGGTCCTGTGTCATGGAGTGACTTGTGTGGGTGGGTGAGGAGCCTGAAGGTGATCCTCTTGTTGACGGGGAGCCAGTGTAGGTCTCTCAGGTGGGGTGTGATGTGGCTTTGGCGAGGGATGTCGAGGATCAGGCGTGCAGAGGCGTTCTGTATGCATTGCAGTTGTTTCAGCAGCTTGGCTGGGGCTCCTGCGAAAAGGGCGTTTCCATAGTCCAGCCTGCTGCTGACGAGGGCCTGGGTGACCGTTTTTCTTGTGTTGGTGGGGATCCACCTGTAGATCTTTCGGAGCATGCGGAGGGTGTTGAAACAGGAGGACGAGATGGCGTTGACTTGCTTGGTCATGGAGAGTGTTGAGTTGAGTATCAAAGAGCAAACTGCTCCCAGGACAGAGCAGAGGGACACGTATATCATTAGGGCAGCAGGAACTGTGGCACCTGAGCGGAAGGAGGTGAATAGCCCAATGCATTGGAGCCAAAGTCCAAGTATGGGGCATAAGGACACAGCTATCAGTACTGGAGCAGGTACAGTGGTGCCTGGCAGAGCCAGGATGAAATGCCAACAACAGTAGGGATTTGGGCGCTGCAATTGTATTGAACAGTGATTCATGTGGGGTGCCACCGCACCTATTTGGACAGGTAGCATGCTACACCATGGCGTGTGTGGCTGTCAGAGTGTTTTATTTATAATCATTCTATACGGAAGTGTTTTGACTTCATGGATAAGTAACCAGAGAGATGCTCTTATCGTGTCTTGGGGGGCAGTGCCTATGAGTGGAGCTGGAGCTGTGAGAGATAGGCACTCAAATTATAGTTATGACTAAAGCATATAGGCAGTACACAGCACAAGCCTTATCAGCGGGACGGTAGGGTGATATGTGTATATACACTAAAAAAGAGGGGTAAACAGAGATGGCTTGGGAATCCATCTGGCAACATCTGCAAGAAAGGATTATGTAATATGTGTAAAATGGTAGTGTGTAAAATTTGCATCATTTGTGCGGAATCATGCAAAATGTCAGGAAAATGATGTGAAATCACGTGTAAGGATGCAACTGCAAATCCATTGTTTACTGCTGCATGTGAGCACAAAAGGAGTTTTGCGGTAAAAACATAGCACAAATATACATTAGTGGCACAAGCAACAGAAGGTCACGTTCTGGACCTTCACATTATTCCCATGCACTTGCGGTCAATGTTTACCAGAAATGGCACGTAGTTATGTGAAATGGCACAATTTCTGGAATTCTGCATAACAAGTGTACCATGAAATTCTAGAAATTACGCAGCTTAATTTAAATTTCAAAAAGGCCTAAAAATTACATCAAACGGTAATGACGGGAGCTGGTACTACGAGAAGTAGCTATGCACCATTTTTTTCAAAGGAAGGGATACTGCCAAATAATGTACAATGATATGTCAAATACTTTGGAGAAGTACACCATGAGATGTGGAGAGATCAGTCCCCTGGAAGACTTTTAACCAGGCCCACTGGAATTATTTGGCAGGGGAGGGCCAAATTTTGCGGCAGGTTTGAGGTAATTATGTGGCATGAATAGGCAAATTATGCTGCGTGATGTGGCACACCTTGTGATAGTATTACTTCATTAGCTTTTCATTTTTAAACTTGTTAGCACTGCCTGGGCATTAGTTTAATGCTCAAATATAGCAACAAGCAACAGAAAGGTGACCAGTCAACCTTTTCAAAGGGCTTTCCACTATGCGGCAACACGTGTCGCTGCATTTTTGGTAACTTTTGAACCGACTGTGCTAGAAACAATGTTTTGTTTAAATCAGCAGATTGTGTGGCAGGTTAAGGATTATGTGGAAAATGCAGCAAATCCACTATAACCATATAACTATGCGGAAATTGCAGCGGACGCACAATCACACAATTCTAATATCCCTGCTTTTAACTAAAAAATGATGCTCTAGCGGCAGTGGTGGAAGTGGGGTAAAAAAAGTAGGGGAACTGTGGGTGGAGAATCAGAGGGCGGGAATAACCTGAGAACTGGATCAGTGGGCGGAGTCAGAGGTGTGGCCAGAATGCACAAAACATCCCAATTTTTAGCATTTGTTTGACATTTCACTGACCAGTTACAGCTTATTATGTTATTTAATTCAATGCATGGATACACATAATTATTTAAGGTTTAATATGAGTTATTGACATTAAAATACAATCACAAAGTGGGATACGTTTCCAATCACAGAATGTCCCATTATACGCTTAAAAGTGGAAGCACAAGCCATTTGTCTCTGATCGATGGAGTTTCTGTCATCAGCACTTCTCCTCCCTTTTTCCACAAGAGCAGTACAAACATGAATGGGAAAATATCCTAGTCTGCAAAAGTTTTCTATATAATTATGGCTCTGCCATATTTGTCACATAATACATCATCTGCTGCATAATCTGACAATTTTAACTAATAAATGGTTTGTAGCTCAAACGGATCAAAAGTTACTAAAAAAATGTGACTTGTGCTGCTGCGAAGTGGACGGCCCTTTGTAAAGGTTGACTGATCACCTTTCTCCCTGCTGCATTTGTATGATACACTGGTACTAATAAGGCAAAATCTTTCCAGAGACTGTTAGCATGTGTAAAAATGGCAAAATAATAAAGTTACAGAAAATATACTGCATTATGTTGCAGTCTTTTTTTGCTGCATAATCTCGTCAACCATGCAGCGTAATTTTGTCATATTTTGCTGAATAATTCCAGTGGCCCCAAAGCAGGCAGCACGTCTTAAAAGTGCTTGAGCATGAAGCAGAGAAATGTGAAGTTTGCGAACATAGTTTGGTGTGCATGCAAATCCTGCTTTGCCAATCCCTGGTGAGTTGCAGCCACTACTGCTGACACAAGGTGAATGGAGGTACCAATGGGTGAGGCGGACTGGCCTCAAGGGCAGGGCCGGCTTTAGCGCTGGTGGTACCCTGTGCAACAATGTTTGTTGGTGCCCCCAATGACCACCTTCGCCATGGACTCCCACACTACCACCCTTTAACAGTGCCCCTCAATTCTCCATAACCACACTCTCCCTCAGATGCATTTAATTTGATTCACAGCACCACTCATACCAGTGTAGGGTTTCGGAGCACTTTACATCACACACACTACACAGAGACAATCAATAATGTGTGTGTAAATCATTGTATAGGGAATGCTACAGAAGACAAAGGGCCACCTAAAGTCAGCACCCGGTGGGAACACATGGGTCGCACTGCCCTAGAGCTGGCACTTCTCAAGGGTCCTGTGACCTTGCTCCAGGGTGTGCTGCTTCATAAGCCTGCCCGCAACACTAGAGGTGAACTTCAGTATGGATTGGAGGGGACAGGCCTCCAAGGTTAACCCACACTTGCCCCCACTAGGGTAAACCTGCTGGTGCTAAGACACCATGGCTTCTGTGGTCTTGCAGGGCCTTCTTAGACCTAGCATGTGAATGTGCTCCCTCAGGAGAGTGGTCTGGTGGACTGGTCATGAAGGCTGAACCTGGTTCCCCAATTCCAATTCAGCAGCTCTGACCATAGTGCCACATCCTCTCCCCCACTGAACACCATACTTCCCCACTGAGAGAAACTTGCATGGCCTTCAACTACAACCCAATTGTGCCCTGCTATAAATATCTGGATGTGACTCAGTGCAAATTACGCACCAGACAAGAGGAATATGCTGCATAAAAAACGTAAACACTCATGGGGAATGCAAGATTTAGTTAAGCATGTGAAATGTAAGCAGGAACAACATGGTTAACTTAATGCATTCACACTCACTATTCAGAAATCTGTGAGTGATTGTGCCTGAAAAGTTAAGGACATGACTACAGTGCTCGGAATGGACCCGCTTCAATGTCCATTGCTTATGTCATTACAAAACGAAAGTAGTATGGTAAATGGACCACATCCATAAACACCTAGCCATGGTACGCATTTTGTTTTCCCATCCACACATCAATCCGGCATTGCAGTATCTCCAGGAATGGTGCACAATGCTTTTTCAAAGAAAAGATAAAATAAAAGTAGCGCTTCACTGGGAAACTCAATCTGGCCGCTATGTGAACACTGTCATGCTTTATTTAGTTTTTTCTTTATTTATCATATTTTGAACCTTTTATTTCTCTACGTCCCAAGGCTGTACTCTGGAATAGAATAATGTCAGAAAAAGACAACACCTGCAGCAAAAGTATTTTTCTTTTTTGGATCTATTTCACAGGGGAGCAAATACACAAAAGGAGGAAAGAGGATGAGAACCCTTTCTTGAAGTCACGGATTTCAAGAGGAAGGGAGGGGGGGGATCAGCTGTCAGCGAAGGAGCAGAAGTGGACACTGTCCTTGCCTTCTCTGGCAAGAAAGAAAAGACAGAGTCCCTTTCCTTCTCTGCGCACCACCAGTCCCCGAACTTCTCTGCAGGCCTTGGCGATTTCTGCCGTCCTGGGACGCATTATTAAAACGAGAAAAATAGGGGCACGGGATCTAATGAATTATATAAGTAGGGGCTCGCCGTGCCCTGCCGATCCCGCCCACTTCGACCACTGTCAAGCGGTGATCTTATAAAGGGCAGGGTTTTTTTAATAAGAAAATGAAGACCATTAGACTGTAAAGGACCCGCCTATGAAAACACAGACATAAGCATGCAGTCAACATTTTTACCTAAATGTATATTGAAGTCAAAGCTATAGGTTTTCCTACTAGTTCTGGAAAAAAGTAATTATTTCGAATTGCAATATAAATGTGTTTTAATGGGCATTTGCTTCGGTGGCCCGGCTCTTTCACAATAGTTAAAGAACGTGAAATAGTTCTTCAACCGATTGAAGACTTCAGAAGCCCACTTCGGCTCTTTTAGTGGGGTTGCTTTATTTTACAACTACTTGAGCGCTGGGATTGTAACTATTAAAAATAAGAATCAAAATTGTACTCTGCCGTGCAGTTTGTGAAACAGTAATCTGGAACTATGAACAACACTGATGGATTTTTATGTGTATAATTAATAAAATGACAATGAAGACAAAAAACGAATGTTAAACGGCTGCAGCTTTGAACATGTTTATTTTTCACTGAAACATTTACCTTGTTTTAATTAAGCCTTTGGCTGTGGGCATGTAAGAATTGGTGAAGTGAGTGCAGTTCTCAAAAATCTACAGACACTGGTGCCAGGGGGTCAAAGGGACTTGGCTGGGCTGGGAGTGTCAGGCTAGGCCCTTTGTCCTGCAAGAGCGTTTCTTCGCACCTCGTTCGCATCCCCTGGAATGACAATGCAAGCCCTCACCTCGCATCAGCAGGAGGGGGAAGGGACTGTCTCGGAGGATGCAGGTGAATCGCGCTTTCCTCTTTGAAAGTGTAAAGCTCCACCCGCGCAGTAACAGGGAAGGGAGTTTCCATTCTTAAACCCAGGAGAAGATGCAAAACAACATATTTAAAATCCAAAGAGGTCACAGAGGGTCAGGATCTTGCAGTGTCACAGACCGGCAAGGTAGAAGTTCAGCAGCCGCTTGACACTTTCATATGCTGTATCTAAATTAATTTGTAAACTATAAGAAATAATCCCGGTTTTATTTTGGCTTGAACAATCAGTTCATTTATCCTTATTCTGGTGCTTTTCCTTCTTATGAAAAGTAAACATGACCTGGAGAATGCGAGGACAGTGGAGGCCATTCTGGTGCTTTTCCTTCTTATGAAAAGTAAACATGACCTGGAGAATGCGAGGACAGTGGAGGCCTTTTAACTGAGCTTCCTCTGCTGAACAGCCAAGTTGAAAAGTGCATTCTAACGCACTTACTTTTAATGTGGTGTTTCAACCCCCACGGCCAAGGCCCTCTTTTCACGAGAAGTGCCTTCCACTAGGATGGATGCATTTTTTAAGCAAATACCTTCCTGGACAAGGTCCCTTGTGCTTTAATCTTTTGATTACAGTATTCTGGTCTTGAGGTGAGTGTCGCTCTGACTGCTGAGGTACATGACAAAGGCTTAAATCTATTAAAACATGTAAGACCGAGAAACCAATGCATCACACTTTCATGGTTGGTAGAAACAGCCATTTTTGTTATTAAAAAACATGGATCTGGTGTTTTTATGATAAGCACTTTAAACAGAGCTTTTGGGAATGTAATTTGTATTCTTCTAGTTCATTTCATTAACTCTTCATGACCAAAAGACTGTGTTGAGAAATTAAACGGCAACCTGCAGAGGTGAGTTTAATCGACCGAGTTAGATTGAAACACAGTGCTAAAAATGATATAGGGACACAAGGAAAACGTTTGATTATTGTGGCACAGTGTAATCAAAAGCATTTTCACAGATTTCACTAAAGCACAAGACAGCAATGGCATGGGCAGGAATAGTGGAAGCCTCCTTTAGACAAGGGGCAGGTACTATACAAGTACCAAGTGAAACTTGTAGATGCAAAAGACACAATGTCCCTCTGCACTGTCTTCTTGGATTGGATCGTAACCTAGATATGAAGTGGGTAATTTTCCAAAAATGTTAGGCTATCTGGACCATTGGGTCCTGCAGGACGTCTATGGAAGTCCAGCTGAGCCTGGACGTCTATGGAAGTCCAGCTGAGCCTAACATTTTAAAACTGCTTGAATCACATTGGCTTATTGAGCCTTTTCTCCAGACACCCAATGGGGTCCAACAATTACCCTGGACTGTACTGCAGGCCCTCACACTCACATCACAGTAACATTTTGCAGGTGCCAATACTGGACTCAGGGGCTCAGTACCAAAGTCCTTGGATGGAGTGGATGGAGTTCTCTTCACTGAACTTCGTTAGTTAGGCATTGACGGTCTTCTTGGTGACTTTGGCTGCGAAGGGGAGGAGGGAGATGGGTCGGTAGTTCTTGAGGTCTGAAGGATCTGCCGAGGGCTTCTTGAGAAGGGGCTTGACCTCTGCGCGTTTCCAGTCATCAGAAAAAATTCCAGTTTCGAAGGAGGTGTGGATGGTGCGTCGTAGTTCCGTTGCAATGGCAGCAGCACCTCTGTGGAAGATGTGGGAAGGGCAGGGGTCTGTGGGTGCTCCTGAGTGAATGCTTTTCATGGTTGAGTCAGTGTCTTCTGTGGTGGTTGGGGTCCAGGCGGAGATGATGGGTTGACTGTCGTTGGTGGGGGAGTGAGTGGTTTAGTCGTCCTGTGTCAGTTTGTTGAAGTTGTCATAGAGGGACTTAATTTTTAGATGGAAGAAGGCACTGAGCTTGTTGCAGAGGTCCTGGGAGAGGGTGATGTCCGTGACTTCACTGTGGGGTTTAGTGAATTCTTGGCTAATGCTGAAGAGTTCCTTCTAGTTGCTGGGGTTGGCGGTGATCTTGTTCTGGATGAAGGTTTTTTGGTTGATCTGATGAGTTGGTGGTGCTCTATCATGGCGTTCTTGTATGTAGTGCGGTCTTCCGAAGATTTGCTGTTCCTCCAATTCTTCTCGAGACGTCTGCAGGTGCGTCTGGATTCATGGAGGTTGGCGGTGAACCAGTTGGCCTTTCTGGAGTGTTGTCTGTCTGGGTTGCGAAGGGGTGCGAGTTCGTCTGCGCAATTGGTGATCCATCTGTGTCGTTCTTTTGCAGCGACGTTGGCGTCAGGCGAGGTGGTGTGGGGGGCATCGCAGTTGAGGGTGGAGTTGAGGTGCTCCTCGGTGCCCTTGCTGCAGTTCCTTCGAGATGGGCAGGGTGTAGGTTTGAGAGCGGTGGGTTTGTTGACGTGGAAGTGAACGCAGTGGTGGTCAGTCCAGAGGGGCTGCGAGGTGTGGCTGAAGTGGACGTTGTTGCCTCCTGTGAGGATGCCATGTGGGTGGGGGTGGTGATGAGCTGTTGCAGTCAGAGGTTGGCGAGGTTGTCCAGGGGGGTGGAGGAGTTGGGGTCATTGAGGTTGTCGAGGTGAAATTTGAGGTCTCCGATGAGTATGTAGTCCGTGGAGGCGATGGCACTGAGGGCAACGAGGTTGACGATGGTAGTGGTGAGCACTGTTCAAGGTCCGGGTGGCCTGTAGGCAAGGGTGCTGCTTAGAGTTGTTCTAGGGCTGGTTGAGATTCTGGAAGTGGAGGTGTTCCATGTTGGTGGATGAGTTGTTCGTGGTGGAGGTGGAGAGACAGACAGAGCTCTTGTGTGCAATGGTGAGTCCTTCTCCTGGGCGGTTGGGACAGTCCTTCCTCTGGATCTTGTATCCATTGGGGATGGCAGAGGCGATGTCGGGGGCAGAGGAGGTGTTGGTCCAGATTTCTGTGAAGAAGGCGACGTCTGGCGAGAGGGTGTCAAGAAGGTTCCAAATCTCTATGGCGTGTCTGTGCAGGGAGCGTACATTGGGGAGGATGCACTTCAGGGCTTCGGTGGTGTCGGCGTCGGGTGTGGGGGCAGGGGCCTTGGTGTTGCGGAGGGTGGTGAAGGTTCAGCAGCAGTGGCAGCAGGAGAACTGGCGATGGGTGGTGTTCAGCGTGGACAGCTTGCAGTTGTTATTCCTATGGGGGTTGAGTGTGAGGATGGCAGCAGAATCGTAGCGGTGGTTGGTCGGAAAAGCAGTGTCCCTGGCGCTGGTCTGGTCGCAGACGGGCTTGCCTTTGGCATGCCAGTGGCGCGCCCGCTGCACATGGCTGCCGTTAAATAGGGAAGTGGGAGGGAGGCGCAGCGGGAGCGGGAATCCGGCAATGGAGGGGCTGCAGGGGCAGCAGCGGTGGAAAAGTAGGGCACAACAGGAAAAACAGGGAGAGGGAAGACAGGCAAAGAGGCACAAAAAACAGAAGGCACAATAACCAGCACAGAGGCACAGATCTAAGGCACAATAACAGAGGCACTGGATAGAAGTAATTAGAGACATAACAGACAGCAAAAAGCGGCACAATACCAGGGCACAGAATAAGAGAAATTACAGAGCTTAACAGACAGCAAAAGATCACAAAATAACAGGGCACAGAATAACAGAAAGTAGAACGTGCACCAGCAGAGAGGCAGACAGACGCCTCAAACCTACTGGCAGGGGTGATGCTGGGTCGGCGGTGGTGGCACACCAGCGGGGCTGCTGTGGGAGAGAGCAGGACCCTGGCCGGGAGGTCAGGGGTCTTGCTCGTGCGCCCTTGCAGTGGGCGCCATTAAATAGGGAAGGGGAGGAAGGCGCAGCTGGGAGGCGGGAGCGGGAAACCGGCAGGGGGGAGGGGCCGCAGAGGCAGCAGTGATGGGAAAGACGGTAACAACAGGAAAAACAGGGAGAAGGAAAACGGGCAAAGAGGCACAGATCAGAGGTACAATTACAGAGGCACAGGATAACAGTAATTAGAGAAATAACAGAAAGCAAAAAGTGGGACAGTAACATGGCACAGAATAAGAGAAATTACAGAGCATAACAGACAGCAAAAGACGGCACAATACCAGGGCACAGAATAACACAGTAGAACGGGCACAAGATGGTATTTCTCATATCGCTGAAACTTCAATATAATGTTCTAAAAGTTATTTTGGAGCTGGTTGCTGTGCAGACAATTAAGATCTCCAAACACACCATTGCCCTGTATCATTCTCATGCATGAAGTGGTGCATGTGAGTAGTTGAGAACAGCACATTTAAAATGAATGGGATTCCACCCCCTCCTCCTCAGACCATCGGGAATACCATCATCTTTCACTGCAAAATGCAACCGTAGTCATTCAACCATCTAGCCATTATCTAAAAGTTCATATTACATTGTGCATATTAATATACAAACAAAGGAAAAGCAAAATAAAGACTCTAAATTCCTGGTACAAGCATTAAAATGTAACAATAGGCATTGATGCCTGTAGATTATGTGCAAAAAAATTATAAAATCAGTTTATATTGAATATCAGTGTAGTGCACCATCAATGTTTTGTTGCAGATAAGGATCAAATGGCAATAGCAAAGTATTTTGGGACTTGAAACTGACCTATTTTGCTTTTAGTGATGTTCATAAGAGCACTAACAATTTTCAGGCTCAAAAAAATCTAAATTCAGCAGCTTCATGTAAACAAAGTTTTATTTTAATAAATAGAGAAAAGGTTAATATTCATGAAAAATATTTGGATAAACACAAGTTATAAAGCTTTTCCTTTCAAATGTCTGGCCTTCTGGCTGATAGTGGGTTTTTCTGTTGAGCAAAGTGTGTTTAAATGCAAAGTGTGTTTAAGACCACAGTACCGCCTCCTGCCTACAGGGGCAGAGCTGAGCAGAAATATAAACACACTTGATGAAACACAGGTCCCCACAAGGTCATTTTTTTAAAAGTTGTAAAAATTGGCACAGATGTTGTTCAAGCCATTTGTTATCATTTAGAAGACATTGCCTTGTGGGGACTTGGGTTCAAGTCCCCACAGCGTGAGTGTGTTATCACACTCAAGTCCCCACAAGGATAGAGACACACACACACACACACACACACACACACACACACACACACACACACACACACACACACACACACACACACACACACACACACACACACACACACACACACACACACACACACACACACACACACACACACACACACACACACACACACACACACACACACACACACACACACACACACACACACACACACACACACACACACACACACACACACACACACACACACACACACACACACACACACACACACACACACACACACACACACACACACACACACACACACACACACACACACACACACACACACACACACACACACACACACACACACACACACACACACACACACACACACACACACACACACACACACACACACACACACACACACACACACACACACACACACACACACACACACACACACACACACACACACACACACACACACACACACACACACACACACACACACACACACACACACACACACACACACACACACACACACACACACACACACACACACACACACACACACACACACACACACACACACACACACACACACACACACACACACACACACACACACACACACACACACACACACACACACACACACACACACACACACACACACACACACACACACACACACACACACACACACACACACACACACACACACACACTGCAAACATGCCTGATTTTGAACTGTAAGATTACCAAACTCATTGAGGAGCTAGCACAGATACTCAGAGAATGGTGCATGCAGATGGGAGGCCAACAGAGCTGTGTGTAAAGAAAGACTGTCAATCTCAACTTACCTCATCTTTAAACACAGACGATTGCTCCTTACACCCAGGTAAACGATGAACAAAAGATGCTACCTGCAACACAGACAAGAATGATATTTACAAGATTAATGAGACTGGAAATGATGCTTTTTGACCTCAATAAGAACAAAAGGGGAAAACAGTGGTAGCTCCAGAAGCATTTTTCTGGCAGTATCCTCTACAGTACATCCCCAGCAAATGAAACTGAGCAATCCAGCATAGGATGATCTGTTAGGTGATGGCAGCGAAGAGAAGGAGGTCCCATGGCTTACGGCCAGTCCTAAGAGAAGCTCATGTGCAGATGAGAAGGTGAAAAATGTGGCACACTTAACTGAGAAAGAAGCAAACACCTATGTGGATGCAGAACAAAACTCAAACCCCCTGACTAAACCAACTATTTGCCCCTTTTAAGACCTCATTAAATCGACCTTCCATTCTTAAGCCTTTTTAATGCATGTAAATGTAGCAGACTAAGTTGGTCTGAGATATCTTGGGCAGTTTGAATGGGGTACTCTACCGGGTGTCTTGCCTTCAGCACGACACCTGTCAAGGTTTCCCCCTGTCACCGATGTTCTTTGCCCTTATACTAGAGATCTTAGTGGCCTGGATTAGACAGGACCCCCTGGTCAGAGTTCTATACTGGCATGATAGCTGGGAAGATAGAAAATTGTTGTATGCGGACAGTATCCTTCTATACGTCACGGACCCCGTCAGTACACTCAGTAGACCTATTCTGGTGTACCTCCTGGGGGCAAGAACCCCGACTGCCCCAGGATTGTGAGGCGCTAATAGTCACAGAAGTGTTCTGTTACTGGGCAAACATCTCACTAAAGACCCCAAGTTATTCTGCACCAAAACTCTCTTACCACCATTAGATAGGTTGAGGCGTGATGTGGATCACTGGAGGACCCTGCCCCTGTCTCTTCTGGGCAGAGTGACACTCTATAAAATGCTTCCTATTTCAAGCCGATCATTAAAGAACTTAGGACACTACTTTGGGATAGGGCCTGGCCACGATTGCACTAAATAAACTCACCAGTTGGTGGTTTGAAGAGGGGGATAGCCTTGCCTGATATCCAGAAATACTAGTGGGTGGCACAGTTTACCACCATAAACAGTTGGGCTCACCTCCCTCCAGACGAATCTGCATTTCGCATGGACAGATTCATTATGCAACCATCGGTTATCTCAGGGTCCTTTATGGCTCTCCTAAACACTCAACCCGTTTTGGCCCTATTTCTACCAGGGCTACCATTTTGCATGGGACTCTGCGGCGCTCTCCAAAGTGGGAGATCTCTGGGTCCAAGGAGATGACGTCCCATGGTCAGACCTGTAACGTGACTAGCAGCTAGTTCCCACTGAGGTCTATTATCCAGATACTTGACGCACTCAGGGCAGTCTTGCCCAAGGAAACAGTGCTCCCCCCCCCCCCCCCCCCCACCGAGTCCTCGCCCTTAGAAGACCACTTATTAGATGAACACATGCCTCGGAAGGCGACCTCCCTTACAGATAAAAAGTTACTCAACAATACTCCTCACGCTCTACAACCCCTGAGGGAGCAGTGGATCCAAGATCTAGGGAAGTTGGGGGATGATGAATGGGCAGAGGCCCTGGCGTCCCTGCGGGAGTTGGCCATGTGTGCGGAGTTTCGAATGGTACAAATAAGAATAATACATTGATCTTACTACGCCCAGACTACACCGTTTCAAATTGGTACAGTGATGACGGAAATTTGTCAGGGTGGGTGTGAGCAACCAGGCACGCTCTATCACATCATGTGGGACTGCCCTGTAATTCAAAGTGTTTGAGCAGAGGTGGTGGAGTGTATGGGTGAAGTGACTGGGAGATCAATGACTGCATCAGAAAACTATTGCCTTCTTAATATCTGGAGTGCAACGGACTTGAATAGCATGATGCAAATATGGTGGACAGCGTGGTGCCAAATGTAACACTGCAAGAAAATGGGGTGGGGGCAACACCAGTAGGGGGACTGAAGTGCGACATGGACTGGTGTATGTTGGTTGAGAAGGTGGTGTATGCGGGACAGAGTTGCCCCCGAAAATGAACAAAATCTGGGGTTCATGGAATGCTTACAGGGGCCACATATGTAATAATTTTGATTCTTTTGGGCTGTCGGTCCACAACCAGGTCCATCCGAGTCCCTAACAAATATTAATTGATATGGGGGATGAGACGGGAGTTCTGAGGGAGATAGTGGAAGGTGAGATGCTTACTTCTCCTAATCTAAAGTCAGTGCACCAATATACAATGTACCTACTTTTTTATTATACTGTCAATAAACAGAGTTGTTAAAAAATAAAAATATTTTAAAAAAAAAGCATATGTTTGGAGGATGTACAAGGCACAGAGACTTCCCAACTATTACATTGAACTGGAGGAAAAAAGCAGACGATGGGCAAGTTCATCATTCAAATATGCTATGAAAGGGGGTAAGTAGTGGAACTGTCAATGTAAATAATTACGGCTGTGTTTTACGGCAGTATAATTTTGTACTGTAAACAAAGCTAGAAGAGGGGCAGAGAGGGCTCTTTATTTTAGGTTCCCAGCTCTAAAGAATCTTCCATGTCATGTAACTAAATGAATATGCTACTTACCAGTATGCATCTGTTCTTGGCATGTAGGGCTGCTGACATTCATATCTGTGCATAGATCGCCGCCTAGTGTTGGGTCCGGATGTTTGCACGTTGTTGTCCTGGAAGAGTCTTCGAAGTATCCTGGGATAGGTGACTCCTCCCCTGGACTACAGTGCGCATGGGCATCCTCTCCATCCTCAGATTGTTTTTCGCCATTGTGGCAGTGATGGAGTAGATATAGAAAGTGATGACCATGCTTACAGTAATTCTGAAAGCTGCAGCTGCTACAGGCGCCGGGGAGGAGGGAGGGCGATATGAATGTCAGCAGCCCTACATGCCAAGAACAGATGCATACTGGTAAGTAGCATATTCAGTTCGAGGCATGTGGGCTGCTGAATTCATATCTGTGCATAGAATATATAGCAGTGCCCTCTTATTAGCGGCGGCTACCAGTGCCAGCTGCAGCGGTCTGAAAAAGAGTTTTGAGAACAGCCTGTCCTACAGCTGCCTGCTGTTTTGATTGCACATCTACACAATAGTGTTTGGTAAATGTATGTGTAGTGGACCAGGTGGCTGCTCTACATATGTCATGCAAAGGAATGTTTCCTAGGAAAGCCATTGAGGCCCCTAACTTACGTGTTGAGTGGGCTCGTGGGGGAATCGTTAAAGTGCGTTTAGCCTTTTGATAGCAAATTTGAATACATTTAACGATCCATCTGGCTATTCCTGCTTTGGAGATAGCGTTACCTTTGTGGTGTGGGGCAAAGGCAACGAAAAGTTGTTGTGTTTTCCTAAAGGGTTTGGTCCTGTCGATATAATACATGAGGGCCCTTTTGACATCTAGTGTATGGAGTGCCCTTTCTGCGACAGTTTGTGGGTTTTGGAAGAAAACGGGCAGTTCAATGGTTTGATTCATGTGGAACTGCGATACCACCTTTGGCATGAATTTGGGGTTGGTACGTAGTACGACCCTGTTGGCGTGAACCTGTATAAATGGCTCTTGAACGGTTAGTGCCTGGAGTTCACTAACTCTTCTCAAAGAAGTGATCGCTACTAGGAAAGCTACTTTCCAGGTAAGGAATTGAATCTCGCATGAGTGTAGAGGTTCAAAGGGTGGACCCATCAGGCGTGTGAGGACCAAGTTGAGGTTCCACATTGGGGCTGGTGGGTGGCTAGGTGGAATGACTCGTTTGAGTCCTTCCAAGAATGCTTTGATGGCAGGCACTCTGAATAGTGAGAGGTGCTGCCTGGTTTGTAGATATGCTGATATCGCGGTCAAATGGACACGTATAGAGGTGTACGCCAGATTGCATCGGTATAGGTGTAATAGGTAACAAATAATGTTTTGGATGGATGCGTCTAGCAGGTTAATATTATTATTGCAATAAATGATGAACCTTTTCCATTTGGCTGCATAGCAAGCTCTGGTAGTGGGTCTCCTGGCCTCCTTAATGATGTCCATACAGTCAGGTGGCAGGTTTAGGTAGCCAAACTCTAGGACTTCAGGAGCCAGATTGCCAGGTTCAGCTGTTGCGGATCTGGGTGCTGAATCTCTCCATGGTTCTGCGTCAAATGCTCGGGTTTGACCCGCAGCCTTTGATGCGGCACCACGGAAAGTTCGAGAAAGGTGGTGTACCACGGCTGGCGTGCCCACGTTGGAGCAACCAGGACGAGCGTCAGTGAGTGTTGACGCAGTTTGCGTGCCACCAGCGGTATCAGTGGTGCTGGGGGAAAAGCGTACGCAAATCTGCCGGACCAGTTCATCCATATCGCATTGCCCTGCGACTGCGGATGTGGGAACCTGGCGGCAAAGCTTTGGCATTTTGCGTTTTCGCTTGTCGCGAATAGGTCTATCTCTGGATGACCCCACTGCTGGAAGTACGGTTGGAGTACTGATGGGTGTAACTCCCACTCGTGCATCTGGTGGCTGTGTCTGCTGAGCAGGTCCGCCATCTGGTTGTCCTTGCCGGGGAGGTGTTCTGCCATGAGGAACATGTTCCTTTGAATGGCCCACTTCCACATGCTCTGAGCCAGATGAGACAACTGTGGAGAGTGTGTTCCTCCCTGCTTCTGTATGTAGTACATGGCAGTCATGTTGTCCGTCCGGATCAACACGACTTTGTTGCACAAGTGTACTTTGAATGCTTTCATAGCGAGGAAGATTGCCATCAGCTCTAGAAGGTTGATGTGCATCTTCTTTTGTTGTTGTGTCCATAGTCCCTGCACTGTGTAATGGAGTACATGAGCTCCCCATCCCTGGAGAGATGCGTCCGCCGTCAGTATTATCTGTGGGACAGGCTCTTGGAACGGTCGGCCCTTGCAAAGGTTTTGTGGATTCCACCAATGCAGAGAGTTGAATGCCCGACCGCTCACAACACTAGGTCTTTCAACTGTCCTTGAGCCCGATTCCACTGACGTGCTAAGCACTCCTGAAGCGGGCGCATATGTAGTCTCGCGTGGGGGACTATGAAGATGCAGGAGGCCATCATGCCTATCAACTGCATGAACACTCGCGCGGGAAGGGAGTGTTGTGGTTTGAACTTGGAAATCAGCATTTGCATGCTGTTGATTCTCACCAAATTTGGCTGAGCTGTGGCCGCCAGAGTATCTATAGTCGCACCTAGGTACTGTTGTACGTGTGCGGGCTGTAGATTGGATTTTGGGTAATTTAGTGAGAACCCCAGACTGTGAAGGAGGTGAATGGTGCGGGAAATGTGGCTGGCACATTGCTTGGCTGACTTCGCTTGAACGAGCCAGTCGTCCAGGTAAGGGTAGACGTGTATGTGCTGCCTCCGTAGATGTGCCGCCACAGTAGCTAGGCACTTTGTAAACACCCTTGGTGCCGTTGTCACGCCGAAGGGAAGGACTTTGAATTGGTAGTGCTGCCCTTGAACAGTGAACCTGAGGTATTTTTTGTGTGAGGGGTGAATGGGTATGTGGAAATACGCATCCTTGAGGTCCAGTGTGGCTAGAAAGTCTCCCTGCTTGAGCAGCGGGAGGACTTGCTGTAGAGTGAGCATGTGAAAATGCTCCGAAAGAATGTATCTGTTTAGGGGTCTCAGGTCTAATATAGGTCTGAGTGACTCGTCCTTTTTCGGTATTAAAAAGTACAGGGAGTACACCCCCGTACCTTGCTCGTGGACGGGTACGACCTCTATTGCGCCTTTTAGAAGCATACTTTACACCTCCTGCTGTAAGAGCGTTAAGTGCTCTGAGGACATAGGACGGTTTCTTGGAGGTATTGTGGGTGGAGTGGAGGTTAGTTCTAGACAGTAACCGTATTTGACAATATCTTTGACCCACCTGTCCGTGGTGATGGAGTTCCACGTGGACAGGAACCTTTGTAGCCTTCCCCCGACAGGTGTTATGTGGTCGGGAGGAAGGGAGAGGGCGTCACTGCTTGTTGTTGTGGGAGGACCTGGTGTTGCCGTAGCCGCGTCCTCTGCCCTTTGTACTGGAGCCACGATATCCACCCCGGGTGTTTTTATCGTAGGTGGTTTGTGTATTGCCCTTGTTGTATGTTTGCTGTGACCCCTGTCCTCTACCTGCTCCTCTATTTCCGGGGCGACGAAAGGAGCCGCTCCGAAAGGACTGAGTCTGGAGAGCCCCCATGGACTTTGCAGTGTCCGTGTCCTTTTTTATTTTCTCTAGGGTGGTGTCAACCTCCGGGCCGAATAAATAGTCGGGGTTGACAGGCTGGTTGAGTATGTTGTTTTGCACCTCAGGTTTGAATCCGGAGATTCGTAACCAGGCATGTCGTCGCAGCATGACGCTAGTGTTTATGGCCCTGGCAGCTGTGTCTGCGGCATCCAGCGCACACTTGATGGATGCGTTTGTGAGGAGCTGTCCCTCCCTGATGAGTATCTCTGCACCTTCTCTGTATTGGTCAGGGAGATGTTGGAGTAGTTGTTCTAATGTGTCGTAGTGCGCTCTATCGTAGCGAGCGAGGAGCGCTTGAGTATTGGCAATGCGCCATATGTTGGCTGCCTGGGCGGCAACCCGTTTGCCAGAGGTCTCTAACACCTTGGACTCTTTGTCCGGGGGAGGAGCGTCACCTGTCGTTTGTGAGTGTGCCCTCTTGCGAGCATTCGCAACGACAATGGAATCCAGAGGTAATTGGCCTCTGATGTAAGTAGGGTCCCCAGGCGCTGATCTGTATTTCTTGTCGATCCTGGGGTTTATCACTCTCGCCCTGGTGGGTTCCTTGAAGATGTCCTTTGCTGGTTTGAGGACCCCTTTTAACATGGGCAGAGTCTTTATATTCCTTTCTGAGGATGCGAAAGTATCCATAAGAAAGTCGTCCTCGACTGTGTCCGAGTGAAGATGCACCCCATGATTGGCCGCAGCACGTTCAATTAGAGCGTTGAACGCTGCAGTGTCCTCTGTGGGAGATGTTTTTGCTCCATAGAGTTGCGGGTCTTGTGCATCTATAGGTGCACCTGGGTCCACAGGGTCATCCCAAGTTTGATCAGGGTCCTGTTGGCCGTCAGGGTCCATGTCTCCAGGGTAGGGGACTTGGTCACCCATGTAGTCTTCCAACGCATCCGTGTCGGAGTGTGTGGGAGAGAAGGACTGTGGCTCCTGGTAGGGTGAGTGGAAAGGTTCGTAAAGAACTGGTTCTGAAGCCACAGGCAGCTTTCTTTTAAGTGGAATCCTGATGGAGTCCAAAGCCGGCTCCGAAGTTATTTTCCTTTTGTGGATAATCATCCTGCCGGTGTCGGCGTCGATGAGATGCGATGGAGACGTCTCCGCAGAGCGTTCGGCAGGCGTGACCGTGGTGTGGGTGACCCGTGTCCTGATTTGGAACAGTTTCGGGGCCGTGGATGGTGGCAGGCCAAAAGTAATGTTGGCTGGTGCCGAAGAGGCTGCTGGAGCTCTAATTGGCTCGGAGCCCGACGTGTCCTGGAGGACTATTTTCTTTATGGTGCTTTTCGCAGCAATGGGTCGCGTCTGGAGCGCCCTCGATTCTTTTGCACCGACCGGTTCTGTGGAGGCGGTCGTGGATTTTTTCGGCGCCGGTGGGTCATCGAGTCGAGGGGCGGGAATGGCCGTCGACTTCTTCGATGAGTGTGGCTTTGGTGTTGCCGTGGAAGCGGTGTGAGATGCAGCAGGCTGTTTGACCGAGCAGGTTTGGTGGTACCGAAGGCCTTCTTCCTTATGTCGACTCCGACGTCGGCCGCTTCGAGTTCGGCACCGAAGTCTCGCTTGGTGCGCTCGGTGCCGATGTGTTTTGCTGTCGTCGAAGGTGTGGAGGGCCTCGATCCGACCAGCGCCACTTTCGGTTTCGGTCTCAATTGAACCAATACAGCTTTCGGTTTCGGTTTCGAAGAAGGGAAACCAGCCGTTTTGGGCATTAATGGCTGCCGCTGAATGTCCGAGGCCGGGCCCGAGGGCGGGGCCGAAGAAATGCGGGATAGGTCTTGGGTAAGGCCCGAAGGCGATCCCTCGACCGGAGCCATAGACTGTTGCACTGGGCTTTCTTCAGTCTGAACGGGTAGGCCTTGCTCGTCACCGGAGCTACTCTCTTCGGCCCCTAAGGCCTCATTGTAGTCTCCTACCTCGGTGTCGCCTTCATCTCTGCGAAAGAGTGTTTCGTCGACGTCTTCCGATCCGGAGTTATGTTCGGAAGCGGGACTGGAGGGTAGGTTCTCCACTTCTTCGACATCTTCGGTCTCGGCGTTGAAGATGTCGGCCGGGGCCGGTGCCGCTTGCTGCGCCTCGAGTCTCGCCGCTCGTCGATTCCGTAGAGTCTTCTTGGATCGAAATCTGGCACAGGCCATGCATGTAGATTCGTCGTGATCCGGTGAAAGGCATTTGTTGCACACCGGATGGACGTCGACGTGGGGATATTTCGCATTGCATACCGGACACCTCTTGAATGGTGTCCTCGATTCCATCGTTGATGTCGAATCGACGGTCGGGTAAGATGCGAAAGTTGGTTCTGGAAGTTAGTAAACTAACAAAGATACTATCGATACCGATCGAGAACAGTACCGACGCGAACTAAAGGCCTTTTTGGCCTGAAAATAGATTTTCCTAACTTGAGTCAAGATAGCACATCCGAACCGAATGGCGGAAAAAAACAATCTGAGGATGGAGAGGATGCCCATGCGCACTGTAGTCCAGGGGAGGAGTCACCTATCCCAGGATACTTCGAAGACTCTTCCAGGACAACAACGTGCAAACATCCGGACCCAACACTAGGCGGCGATCTATGCACAGATATGAATTCAGCAGCCCACATGCCTCGAACAAAGCCAGATACACAAAATGATGCCCTTTAACAATGCAGCCTTCACATTCCTGCTTAGCAGCATAGCACCAGGGGTCTTAAGATGGTAGAATTTTTGTCCACTCTGTCGGTACCAAGCCCTTCTGTCCTCTCACTAATCCTCTCCATGAGAGGCTTACAGCCGGAAGGCGGTACACTGAGCAGTATGTGCTTGATAAATGGCTGCACTACAGCCCTCACTCTCTCACAAGACCTGCTTGTCCGTCTCTATTCCATGTGTTGGAGCAAGCCCTAACCATTGCAGATTTTGTAGCCTTCTGTGCTTCCACAAGCCCAGGAAATCTGTCCTTCTTTCCCCTTCTTCACATCAGGTAATAGAACTCTGAATGTCAAAATAAAAACCAACCCTAGGGGTGGATCAGAAAATGAATGGAGACCCTTCTCAAAAATGAGGAATTACATTTGCACAAGCATTCATTAGCTTCCCCAATACTGGCTGATCAGAGTTCATACTTCGCTTGACAGCAATAAGTACATATGTAGTTGTTTAATCGTGATATGTATTGAGCTCGGGTCAGGCAGTACAAGAGGTGAACAAGTACACAATGGTAGGTTTTGTAACTGATTTGTCAATCCACCCATGACTCTGACTGAGAAACGATGTCTGGAGCGGTGAGGCATTTTGAGAGCTTTTAACTGTGGCACTAATGAGTCAAACAGAAATCCATTACGAGCCATTAAGCTTAAGAGTTGGTCTTTCAAAAATATTTTTTATCCCGTTAATAACACTTTGCGTCTCCTTAATTTGCTTCCATGTCAAAAGAAGGCCCAGAGACAGAATGTAATTTACTGGAAATACCTACTTCTTAATTTTTTATTTCAGTGGTTTATCTAGCACCAATTTGCCACCTTTCAGCTACTGCTGAACATTGTGCTGTAAAAGTGTTAGATACACGATGGCTAGTTTTATACTTATTATGACGGTTAGTACACTGATGGCAGATGCTGAACTGTCACAGCTGTTCAGTCACATGTTCATCAGGAATTGTATTAATGTACTGAATAACACATTGTTAGGCACTGGTGAGGACACTGGGTAGCAGTGAGTATTATACATAGATCTGACCAATGCCATATATAGCATACATGCCGATGTGCAGTGTAATATGCTATTTATTACCACTGTGTTTGTGGGGAGGGGCCATGTTTCATCGGAGGCCATGACTCGTGTGAGTCTAGATGCCCTCCGCCATCTCAACTATGGTAATAAATAGCATATTCTACTCTGCACATATGATTTATGACCTAGCCTTTTTTGAAGTGTATTTGTTTTAACAAATGTAATTAACCAAACCCAGGATGCAAGGGGTTACATTTGTGCAGTTATTTAAAGTCACACTCATGAGATATTATGATTTATTGTTTTCCTATGCAAACTAATTGTTACAGGCAATCTGCAAGGCAGTAAAAAACGTTTCTTGTGTCTATTTTGCTGTACTTTGGTAATACACTGGAATTTGACCTATGCATTGAAGTAATAAATGAGTGAGTGCATGCTTGTTAGTACAGTTGCTCAAATTAACATGTTATTTGGCCACATTTATTTTCACCGCCATGGCATAAATATATGCACACGGCATATTTGCAGGTCACTCACCTCTTCAACGGTCCACTTGGCCACATTCTTGGCAGTGAAGCTCGAAACCTCGGGCAACAGCTTGCAATGCTGTTCCCAACAGAGGTGGAAACGATGCATGGGGTTGGAAGAAAGGGAAGACATGAAGACCGACTGGTGCAGACCCTGCTGTAAAGTGAACTCTGTGTCTGGATGTAGTGAATTAAGAACGTACGAGCAGGAAGAGACCAGGGAAAAAGAGAAAAAGGAGAGGAAACATTAATTTGCACCAAAGAGCATTTTAAAAGGGGTTAGAATCCACAGTCTGATCACAGTCTTCTTTAAATTCATTTATTAAGAATAACAGCAAATCCAGACTAAATGAAGCTTGGAGGAAGTAATTCAAGACCAGAGGAGCAAACCACAAAGTTCTAAAATAATAACCCAGCCAGACTGCAACACTAAATTACAATGATCAGAAAAAGGATGTAGGAGGCAGGAGTTCTACCAAGAGTCTTGGTTTGCAGGAAATGGAAGTCAATGTTCCAGCTGTCTGGCTGTATTCTGTCTGCCACGAATGCTCCTGCATACTGATGTGAGACACGGTGTCTACGCTAGAGGCTCAAAAGCTCTTGCTCTCATTATGTGCCAGACACACAGTAAGACTAACCACAGAGGCTACTGCAAAGAACACTACAGGTGACATTAGGGGTTGGATCTCGGGTTACTGAAGTGCATCTCTGGACTGGGACAGATGCAGAGGGGTTTGAATGCTTCCTGCCCTGATATAATTGTGCACCAGCTCTCCCTGGAACCAAAGCAAAGCAGCATTTCCTCCTAATTAAGGAACCCACATTACTACAGTCAATGATTGAATGAGGCCTAAGGGTAGTAACAAAAATGGACTGTCCTGCATGCCTTTTCATCATTTCAGGTACTTAAAATGCAAATGTGTGGTTGCTCTAGTTCCGAGCAGTGTGCAGGCTGCATACAAGATGCAGGGTCTGATGTACTCTTCACCTACTTATAGTTTGCTGTGCTGGTTAATGGCAACAGTTCTGCAAGGGCCAGACTGGTAATACTCAAGATGTTAGGATTCCTCAAGCTAATTCAACATACGGGCAAAAGAGAGAACAAACTGATGACATGGCATGATAACTCTAGCTAAAAGATGATATCTAGTTAGCAAAAATACTTGGCTGACATTGCTCTCGCTTTTAGGCAGAGAAGACCCTTCTCTTTTCACATAACTTTGGTGGCAGATGCTTTGCCCCTTGGTCCACTGGTAACTTGGGGGGTTGGAGAGACACTGCTTATCCAGTGAGTCTTTCCTACTATTACAAGATTAGGAATGGTGAGAAAACTTTATGATATCACATCATTAAAGCATACTTTTGGGATAGAGGTAATCTGCATAGCTGTTTCCACCTTTCAAATTTTTCTTTGACCTACTCTATACTTTGTTCTCAACAGACTTCACAATCTGCGAGGTTACTGAAGATGCCCCGTAATACCAATAGCCTGCCTTTACTGAAATTAGATACACCTAAACTATACCCCTAAAACGAGTGAGGCTAGGTACTAGCCTCTCACACCAGGCTAAGGGAGACTAGCAGTGGAGGCAGCAGTATTAGAGTCCAGAGGTATAGGGCTTTTCACCTGCACCCATATGGGAAAACCGGTCTACTTGTTCTCCTCATTAAATTTCAGTCCAGTCCCTCATCACTGGGGTCCATTTCCTATACTCATGAGTAAAATATGGAAGTGTTGCGTGAGTGTGTGTTTCAATGATCCACCGGGACAGTTTAAGCAAGGCAGCACCACATGCACAAGTTACTTACCTTCGGTAACGATATATCTGTAAGAAACATTAGTTAGTTATAGATTCCTTACCTCAGAATTACCCCCAGGAGTCAGACTGGATCCACTAAGTTTTTTCGTCAGCAGTACCTCTGCGCGTTGAAGGTGGCGTCGGTCGGCTCTGTATCCGTCGTCGTGGTTACTGGGATGACGTTGCCGCAGCTACTTAGACACCGCCCTCGCGCGCTGACATCTGTTCTGTACACGACTTTCCGTGCCAGAAACGCAGAGCCATGCAAGACACTGACCATTGGAGCACAAAACTAGGGCCCTGAAAGGATGACCTTAACCCTAGAAATCAGTTCACAGAATGAAGAGGATGGGTGGGGCAGTAAGGAATCTATAACTAACTAATGTTTCTTACAGATATATTGTTACCGAAGGTAAGTAACTTGTGCATCTGAAAGAAACGAATAGTTTCTTACTTGTCGGTGTATTTTGCAGCTTGAAGATCTTTCTGGATTCACTATGCTGTACATTATTCCGCGATCTGGTGGTTGGGTCCGGATTCGTAGACTTTCTTTTATTTTTTTTTGTAGCCCAGGTGCGCGTCGACGTCCCACCATTTGGTGCACCTCTCGTAACGGCGTCGTGCTTCCTGCGGAAGTCCCACCTTTGGGGCGCCATCTTCGGGTTCTTTTTTCCTCTCGTTTTTTTTTATTTTTTTTTAACCCTAGGCGTTCTATTAATTTTCCTTTTCAAATTTCCTTTAGTATTTCAACTATTCTGTTCTTCCTTGTCCTTCCACCTCTTTCTCCAGCCTCATCTTCCTGGCGGAGGTGGGTGGGTTCGCTAGTGAATCCAGAAAGATCTTCAAGCTGCAAAACTACACCGACAGGTAAGAAACTATTCGTTTTGCAGCGTGAATCTTTCTGGATTCACTATGCTGTGCATAGACTTTGTAGCGGTTTGTTATCTTTGTGGCGGCTGGGTGGTAGATGAGTGTTGGCCGTTGAATATATGTTGAAGCACCTTCTGTCCTACTTGTGCTTCCTTGTTCATCTGTATGTCCACGCAATAGTGCTTAGTGAACGTGTGCACTGAAGCCCATGTTGCCGCCAGGCATATGTCTTGAATGGGCGTATTTACCAGAAAGGCAATAGTTGCTCCCTTCTTCCTTGTGGAGTGGGCTCGTGGCCCATCCGATAGCTCCTGCCCTGCCTGTTTGTGGCAGAATTGTATTGTCAGTGCGATCCATCGTGCAATGGTGGCTTTTGTCACCAGTCTACCCAGGAAACTAGTTGCAAAGGAGACAAAGAACTGCTTGGTCTTCCTGTGCTCTTTGGTCCTCTCAAAGGAGTGCCTCACTGCCCTTCTAGCGTCTAGAGTGTGCAGTGCCCTTTCTGCGCTTGTTGTGGGGTTTTGAAAGAAACTCGGTATCTGAATTGTCTGGTTCATATGGGATGGCGACACCACCTTAGGCATGAAGTGTGGGTCCGTTCTTAGAACCACCCTATCCTTGTGTATCTGGATGTAGGGCTCTTGCAGTGTCAGTGCTTGCAGCTCGCTCACTCTGCGCAGCGAGGTTATCGCTACCAGGAAGGCTGTTTTCATTGTCAGCATTTGCAGCGTGGCCTTGTGGATGGGCTCAAACGGCGCCTTCATAAGTTCGGTTAGGACCACGTTGAGGTTCCATGCCGGCGGCGGCATCCTCTTTGGTGGTGCAATTCTTTTCGCCCCTTCCAGGAACCTCTTTACTACCTGTGACGTAAAGAGACTTCCTCCTCTCTCCCCTCGTGTGTAAGCTACGATTGCCGCTAGGTGTACCCTTAGGGAGGATGAGCATAGATTACTTTTTAGTAGGTGTGTGAGGTATCTAAGCACCGTTGACTCTCTTGTCATTTTATTCTGTAGTTTATTTCTGCTGCACCATATTGTGAACCTTTTCCATTTCTCCCCATAGCATTTGCGTGTTGTAGGTCTCCTTGCCTCCCGCAGCACTCGCATAGTGCTTGGAGGTAGGTTCAGGTGCGCAAACTAAGTCTTCAGGAGCCATGCCACCAGGCTGAGGCTCTCTGGCTCTGGATGCAGGACCTCTCCGTTCTGCATGGAGAGCAGGTCCTTTCTTCTTGTGAATTTGTGAGGAGTGCCTTGTGCCATTTCCACTATTTGAGAGAACCATGTCTGTCTTGCCCACTGTGGTGCCACTAGGATCAGTGTCATGTTGCTGGTCCTGCACTTGTCGAGCACCCTGTGTAACAGCGGTATCGGTGGAAAAGTGTAGGCAACTTATCCATAGGGCATTCCCTTGGGATTGCTGTTTTGGTTGTCTGGATGCGAAGTTTTGGCATTTTGCATTCAGGCGTGTTGCAAACAGGTCTATTGTCGGTGTTCCCCACCTTTGGAATCGCCTCTGCGTTTCCTGTCCATTAAGCTCCCACTCGTGGGATGCCGATGTCTGTCTGCTGAGCCAGTCTGCCTCCACATTGTCCTTCCCTGGTAGGTGTATGGCCAGCAGGTCTATCTTGAGTGGGATGGCCCATCTCCAAATTTCCTGTGCCAGAATGGAAAGGGGAAACGATTGTGTCCCTCCCTGCTTGTTGATATAGAACATGGTAGTAGTATTGTCCATCTGTATCAACACTTTCTTGTTGTATAGCTGCTTCTGGAAGGGCTTCAGGGCTAGCAGGACAGTCTTCCAGGTAATTGATGTGTCTGACCGCATCTGCCGGAGTCCACAGACCCCTCACCCTGAGCTTGTTCATGTGTGCTCCCCATCCTATTTGTGATGCGTCCGTGGTGATGGTCACAGTTGGGTTTGGTGGTATCAGGGTCTTTCCTGTAGTTATGTTCTCCCTGTTCCACCATGCTACCTCCTCCTGCACTGCGTGCGTAACAACCACTAGATCCTCCCAACTCCCGCTTGCTTGTGACCATTGCTGTTGCAGCCATTCTTGGAATGGTCTCATGTGAAGCCGTACATTGGGGACTAGGTGGATGCATGACGCCATCATCCCCATGATCTTGCTCACTGTTCTCACTGTCAGAACTCGCCCCTTCTGGTAGAGACGCGTCTCGTTCAGCAGGGCTACTGTTCTTCTGTCGCTGGGCATGACCGTTCCGTCTATGGTGTTGATCTTCGCCCCCAGGAAGATCTTCACCTGTTCTGGTTCCATCGATGACTTCCCCCAGTGTATCGAGAACCCCAGGTTTGATAGTGTTCTTGTCACCCGTTCTGCGTGCTCCTCGCACTTGTCGCGAGTGCTTGCTTTGATTAGCCAGTCGTCTAGGTAAGGATACACAATCCCTTCCCTTCGTAGGTACGCTGCTACTGCTGCAAGGCATTTTGTGAAAACCCTTGGGGCGGACTTTAGACCGAATGCCAGGGTTGTAAACTGATAATGATCCCGGTTGATGTTGAACCTTAACAGGTTTTTGTGTCGTCTGTTCATTGGGATGTGCAGGTAGGCATCTTTGAGATCCACGGTGGACATGAAGTCTCCGCCTCGTAGTTGGGGTAGCACTTCTTGTAGTGAGGTCATCTTGAATTTTTGATTCTTTATGAATTTGTTTAGGAATCTTAGGTCCAGGATGGGTCTTAGTGATTCGTCCACCTTTGGTACCAGGAAGTAGTTTGAGTACACTCCCTTGTTCTTTTCTCTGCATGGCACTGGTTCTAGGGCCTCTTTTTCAGTAGTTGAAGTGTCTCCTCCCTGAGTTGAGCGAGCTCTTGACCCGAGCGCTGTCTTCTCTTTGGTTTCTTGTTTGGAGGCCTTTTCTCTAACTCTATGCAGTATCCGTGCTGTATGACGTTGAGAACCCATTTGTCTGAGGTTATTTGTTGCCATTGTTGAAGGTAGAGGCCCAGTCTTCCGCCTTCCGGTGTTGCATGCTCGTAGGCGCTTGTTTTGTGTAACCCCCTTGGTGTTCTTACATTGCGCTTCACCCTTCGGGGTATGCTGGGGGTGAGCGTCTTTTTGCGTGTGAAGTCACTTAGATGAGGGTTGGTCTCCCCTCTCCTCCTTTGGCCACGTCCGTTTCCCCTCCCGCGAAAGGACTGGCCTCGAGGCTGGTACTGCCAGTTCTGCTTCTGCTGTCCCTGCTGGCTGTGACTGTCACCCTGCTGCCCTTGCTGGAATGTCTGGTGCGACGTACCCTGCTGGATTCCTCCCCTTCCGTAGGGTCTCCGATTTGGGGTGCCTCTTCGTAACCCTCTGAATTGCAGGGCCCCCATGGATCTTGTCGTCTCATTTTCCTTTTTCAGTTGGGTGAGCTTCTCGTCCACAGTTTCCCCGAACAGCGTTTCACCATTGAAAGGGGTGTTCAGTATGTTGTTCTGGACTTCCTGCTTGAATCCAGAAATTCTGAGCCAAGCCTGTCTCCTTTCAGTGATCCCTATGGCCATCAGTCTGCTCGAAGTTTCCGCCCCGTCCAATGCAGTCTTATTGCATGAGTTGGCGATATTCTTCCCTTCCTCCACTAGATGGGAAGCTCTTTGACTGTACTCTTCTGGGAGATGCTTGACTAGTTCCCCCATCTCATCCCAATGCTGGTACTGGTGTCTGTTCAGTAGTGCATTTGAGTTTGCCATGCGCCAGTGCATTGCGGCGTTTCTTTCTACCTTCCTTCCAGTGAGGTCCATCCTTCTGCTCTCCTTATCAGGAGGTGGGCCCGAGGTCGCCGGCACATTGGCTCTTTTCCTGGCCGTGGAAGCAATGATGGAGTCGGCAGTGACCGATCCCTTGATGTAAGGAGGATCCTGCGAGGAGTGCTTGTACTTCTTTTCCGTTCTGGGTGTGATGGACCGGCATGTTCCTGGGTCCTTAAACGCCTCCTTCCCTTGGTTCATCACGCTTTGGAGCATGGGGAGGAACTGGCTCCTCGTCTGGATGGGGAGCAGAGTTTCGAGTAGGAAGTCTGCTTTCGGCTTCTCCTCGTCCAATTTTACACCAAAGGCTGCTGCAGCACTCTTGACGACCATGTTGTAAGCCCCGATGTCGTCTGGCGGCGAAGGCCTCGAAGGATACGAGTCCACGGGCTCTTCGGGGTTTTCGGCGTCGATGTCCTGCCATTCCAGCTCCTGAGTCGTCGACGGCGTCGAGCCGTAGAACGACTGCTGATCCTCTTCATCCTCTTCTCCCTCATAGTAGGGGCCTTCTTCCTCCTCTTCAGGACCTCTCGACTGCTCTTCGGCGTCGAAATCTCCCTGCTCCTCGATCTCGACGACATCCGTCGACGGGGCCGTTGGGATTTTGATTTTTTTCATTCTTTCGTCGAACTCCTTCTTCCTCTGAAGGATGCTCTTCATCTCCGCCTCGAGCCTTCTCTTTTTCATGTCGGAGATGTGCTCAGCGTCGACCGCAGGTCTCTTTGACGGAGCTTGCGTCGACGCGGCCTGGTCTTTCGTCGCCGAACGTCCCACCTCGTGGGTCTGTTTCGACGAACTCTGTCTCTCGGCGGTCTTCGGCACCTGGGAGTCCTTCTTGAAGGATCCACTCGGCCTTCTGTCCTTTGAACCACTGGCGGACGTCGAAATTTCAGCGCCGGTGTTCCCTTCGAGGACTTTGACTCATTTTTTCGAGAGTCACCTTCCGATTTTCGGGGCCCTTTTGGCGGTTTTGTACTCGACGTGTCTCTTACCTCGTCAGGCGTTTTCTTATCGGTCTTTGTGACCGTGAAGACATCAGGTCCCTCGGCGATGTTGTCTTACTCGTCGGTGGAGAGGCCCAGATCGTACAGTGACGGGGCCTTACCCTTGCCTTCCATGCTGAAGTTGGCTCTCCTCTGTCGTTCTCTCACCCGGAGAGTCTTCAGCGCGAAAGCGGAACAGGCATTGCAGTCCTTGCTCTCGTGGTCGATCGGCAGGCAAAGGTTGCAGACCGGATGTTGGTCCTTCTGCGCGTACTTGTGGTGGCAGTTAGGGCAGAACTTAAATGGTGTCTTGTCCATTGCGCTCAGAGCCTCTGAGTGCGCATTTTCCTATGGGCGTCGAAGAATTTCGAGGATCCCCTCCTTCGTCGTCCCGGCTGTAATACCTTTCTCTCTGTAGTCTTCTAAAAGTTCTCCTTCGATGAAACTCGCGTATTTTCCTTCTTCCTTCGTCTAAAACTCTGGAGCTTCTCGATGACGATCCAGACCCAACGGCGGAAAAAAGAATCTGAAGATGGCGCCCCAAAGGTGGGACTTCCGCAGGAAGCACGACAACGTCACGAGAGGTGCACCAAATGGTGGGACGTCGACGCCCACCTGGGCTACGAAAAAAAAAAAAAAGAAAGACTACGAATCCGGACCCAACCAACAGATTGCGGAATAATGCACAGCATAGTGAATCCAGAAAGATTCACGCTGCAAAACACGTTTGTTATATATTCCTTACCTTAGAATAGATACCCCAGCAATACCAACCCCGGTGGTGGGTCTGCGAACCAAGATCACACCAGAAAATCCTGGAAAACAGAGCGGCCAAAGAAGCCGTCTCTCCGGACTTGGATGTCCAGGCAGTAGTGTTTGGTGAACGTGTGCAGCGATGCCCATGTGGCCGCCTGACAGATGTCATTCAGAGGCACTCCTCTTCCCAAGGCAGTAGTGGCTGCCGTCGCCCTAGTGGAGTGAGTGCGTAGCTTGACTGGAGGCTCCTTTTTAGCCAGAGAGTAACAAGCCTTAATACACAACACGACCCATCGAGAAATGGTGCGTTTGTGTACGGCCCGACCCTTCTTTGCACCCACGTAGCCAACAAAAAGTTGACCATCCACCAGAATTGTTTTGTGGGATCCAGATAGAAGCAGAGCGCACGCTTTGGGTCCAGACGGTGGAGCCTTTCTTCTTCCTTTGAAGGATGCAGAGGCAGAAAACAGGTGGGCAAAGTAATGGTCTGCCCGATGTGGAAGGCAGTGACCACCTTAGGAAGAAAGGATGGATGGGTCCCGAGAACCACCTTGTCCAGATGAACCGACAAGAAAGGAGGTTTTGAAGAAAGAGCCTGGAGCTCACTCACTCTTCTAGCAGAAGTGATGGCTACCAGGAAAGCAGTTTTAAGACTCAGAAGGCGTAAAGGACAGTTATGCAGTGGCTCAAAGGAAGCACACATGAGATAGGTGAGCACAAGGCTCAAGTTCCACTGAGGCATAACGAAGGGGATCGGAGGAAAAAGATGCGTTAAGCCTTTTAGGAAATGGTTAACTACCGGGGACTTGAAAAGAGAAGACTGATCTAGCAACCGAAGGAAGGCAGAGACGGCTGAAATATAGCCCTTGATAGTGCCCAGAGCAGAGCCGGGATAAGAGAGAAAAGAAACAAGAGTACTTGATAAAGAGGGGCAGAAAGGGGATCCACAGCCTTTGCTGTGCACCATACCAAAAATTTGTTCAACATGCAGGCGTATACCGTCTTAGTGGAGGGATGCCTTGCTGCCAAGATTATATCACAGACTTCAGGAGGCAGGTCGAAAGACGTCAATTGCCGCCGCTCAATCTTCATGCAAGGAGGTGGAGACTGGACAGGTTTAGGTGGAGAACCATCCCCTGCTGCTGCAACAGAAGATCCTCCCGCAGAGGCGGTCTCATCAGAGGATCGATGACCATGTTGAGCAGCTTGGGATACCAGACTCTTCGTGCCCAATCTGGAGCCACAAGAATGACTTGGACCCGGTCGCGGGTGATCTTCTTCAGCACTTCGGGCAGAAGTGGTATAGGCGGAAAGGCGTACAACAAACCGCAACTCCACTCGCGACGAAAAGCGTCGTTGAGCGAGTGCCGCCTTGAAAATTCCAACATGCAGAATTGCTGACATTGGGCGTTCTCTTCGGTGGCGAATAGATCTAACCAAGGTTCTCCCCACTGTCGAAAGAGACCTTGCACCACCAGCGAGTGAAGATGCCATTCGTGATCCATCATGCACCTGCGGCTGAGTTCGTCCACCCTGGCGTTCAGAGAACCGGCCAGGTGTTGAACCACCAAGGAAATGTCCTGATGTTCCAGCCATGCCCAGAGGCGGAAGGCCTCCTGACACAGGGTCCACGACCCCACACCGCCCTGTTTGTTGCAATACCACATGGCGGTGGTGTTGTCCGTGAACCCCTGCACTACTCTTCCACAGACAGAGGAAAGGAATGCCTTCAGCGCAAGACGAATCGCCCAGAGCTCCAGAATGTTGATGTGAAGCCCTGGACTCCACCAGAGACCAGAGGCCTCTGATCATCGCCTCTCCCATGTGGTCGCCCCACCCCAGAAGGGATGCATCCGTCACCACAGTGTGGTCTGGCTGGGGAAGGGAGAAGGATCCTGGTTTGTAAGCCACCACTGCAGTTGTTGAGTAAGTGCCCTCCGAGATATGGACGCAATCGGACAGATTTCCCTGATCCTGCGCCCACTGGTACTTCAGGTCCCACTGCAGAGCCAGCATATTCCACCTGGCATGATCGATCAGCAGGATGCAGGAGGCCATGAGGCGCAGCAGCCTCAGGGTCATACTGACTGAAATCCGGGATAGAGGCTGAAAGATCAGAATCATAGCCCGAATATCCTGGACTCGCTGTTTGTGAGGATAGACCCGAAACCCAGTTGTGTCCAGAACCGCTCCGATGAAGGGGAGCTTCTGAGAGGGAATCAGGTGTGACTTCGGCACATTGATGGAGAACCCCAGCAAATGCAGGAGGTCGGCCGTCGCCTGGAGGTGGGAGACGACTGCCTGGGGCGAGCCCGCCTTCAACAGCCAGATGTCGAGATGTCTGAAACCCCCTGATCTGCGCAGATGAGCTGCGACCACCGCCATCACTTTCGTGAACACCCGAGGGGTGCTGGTAAGGCCAAGGGGGAGCACGGTAAACTGAAAGTGCTCACGGCCTACCGTGAACCGCAGGTAACGCCGGTGGGCAGACAGGACAGGGCTGTGAAAATAAGTGCCCTGCAAGACCAAGGCTACCATCCAGTCTTGCGGGTCAAGGGCAGACAGGACCTGAGCAAGCGTCAACATCTTGAACTTCATCTTCCGGAGGAAGCGATTGACGTCCCTGAGGACCAAGATGGGACGCAGGCCCTTGTCCTTCTTGGGGACCAGAAAGTAGTGGGAGTAACAACCACGACCTACTTCTGGGACAGGAACGCGCTTGATGGCTCCCTTTGCCAAGAGAGCCATGGCGTTTGATGGGCCTGAAAGGTTGGACTAGGAGGGTTTCGAGGCTGCTGCAGAGGGGGGGTTCGTAGACTGGCCCACCCACTGGCCCCCAGAACCACGCTGGTTGTTTCCACGTCCCCGGCCACGCAAAGGTTGGGTAACTTGCTGTGGCCTGTGGCCCTGGGTGGGGCACCCCTTCCGTAGCCACAAAAGGGGCAAAAAGCAGACTGCGCCAGATGGGTGGAGAGGCCCAAAGACTTGGCCATAGCCCGCGAGTCCTTGAAGTTCTAGGGCTTTGTCTGCTTTGTCACCAAAAAGGCGACGGCCATCAAAGAGCATGTCCATCAAGGTGTCTTGCCCAAAAAGTTGGCGGTGTCCAGCCCACAACAGAATGTAAACTTTGCTGCATCCCTCCCAGTGGCAACAGCCTGGAAGAGCACTGCCCGGGCATCCTCCGGACACTGAGGCAGCACCTGCAACACCGTATCCCACACCGAGTGGGAATAACGGCCCAAGAGACATGCAGTGTTTACAGACCGCAGTACTAAGCTGGTGGAAGAGAACATTATCTTGCCAAGGTGGTCCAGCTTCTTGGATTCCCTTTCCGGTGGAGCTGTAGGGAAGGCGCTTTTGGAGGTGGAGGCTTGGACCACCAAGCTCTCTGGGGTGGGGTGGTGGGAGAGGGAAGTGGGGTCGCCCGGATCCGGCGATCATCCTTTCCACGGGAGCCCCCGTGTTCGGCCTGGACCACGTGCCCAAAAAAGGACGTCGGTGAGGGCCTCATTAAACGGCAGCAGGGGCTCCGGAGAGCTCACCGCAGGTTGAAGCACCTCAGTCAGGAGGTTAGTCCTGACCGCCACCATAGGAAGCTCGAGGTTGAGAGCCTCAGCCGCCCTACGCAGCACCACTGCGTATGATTCTCCCTCCTCCGTAGCCACAGTAGGAGGAGACAACATGCCATGGTCAGGTGAAGTGTCAAGACCACTGGCATCCTCCAGTTCCTCTCTCCAGTCCTGGTCAGTATCTAACTGGTCAGACCCGCCGGGAAACCCACTGCGGGTAGCTGTGCGCTATATAAGCTCAACTACATACATACATACATACATAAAGGGTCACCTGACGCCTCCCAGTCCTCCTCCTCATCATCTGGGGGCCACTGTTGTTGAAAAGGGGCCCCAGGAGTGAACAGGGGCACAGAAACGACGCCGGTACGGCTTCGTGTCCACGTCGGGATGGAGGCCGGGGTCCAAGCCTGCTGGGGAGCTGACCACCGTCGAACGCCGAATGGGTGCCATCGGAAGCGGCGCCGGTGGAGGCATAACGAGGTCAACCGGCACCGATCCGGATCCAGGCCTGGATCAAAGGGGGGCCTGCGGCGCCGGCAGCGAACACCTAGGACCCCCAACCGAGTCCGCGGAGCCCGAAGGCGCACAGGCGGGGTCGGTCCACCCAAAGATGGCCTGCATCGCCTCATAGAACGTACAAAGCTGGGCGGGGGTCGCTCCGGGTCCCGGAAAGGGAGGGAAGCTCAGTCGACACTTCGGGCTCCGCGCACGGAGTGGCACCACCCATGTGCCTCGGCCGACCGACAAGGAGAAATCGAAGAGCTATGATGTTTCTTCGACTTCTTATGCTTCGACTTAACCGACCCCGAGTGCGAAGCTTAGATGATTTCGAACCGGAATGGTGGTGGCTCTGCGCCCGGTCCCTCAAATGGTGCAAAGCCGACTGTCGGTGTTCAAGCAGCTTTTGGTACCGCTCCCGCAAAGCCTTCGCGCCATCGACCGACAGTTGGAGCACGACTTGGGGTCGTGGTCGCGCTCCAGGCAAAAGAGGCACATGCGGTGTGGATCTGTCACCGACATCAGTCGGTTACAGGAACCGCAGGCCTTGAAAACGGGCATCCCTTGTGCAGCTGTTCGGAATCAGAGAGACTCGAAATGACTGATGTACCGCTCTTCCCGGATCTGCGCTGGCTGGCTGGGAAAAAGAAAGAACTGACGTCAGCGCACGAGGGCGGCGTTTAAGTAGCTGAGCGACATCATCCCGGCGACCACGACGCCGACGATGGACGCAGAGCCGACCGACGCCACCTTCCGACGCGCAGAGGTACTTCTGACGAAAAAACTTTCCGGATCCAGTCTGACGCCTGTGGGTAATTCTAAGGTAAGGAATCTATAACTAACGTGTTTCTTTCAGATAGTGATTGCTTTGCAGAACTTTGGCCTTGACCTTCACTCAGACCTTGAACTTCACCAATGGCTGCAGGAATACTCATTAAGAGACTAATAAGTTACTTACCTTTGGTAATGTTCTTTCGGTGGATTATCTAACCTTCTAAAACTCCCCTGACTCCAGACTGAATTCAGAAACCCTTCCAATAGTTCCTTCGCAACAACAAGTGGCACCATCTGTCAGCTCCACGACCCCATCCCGCCTACATGACGTCACAAAGCCTCTTGACATAACGACATAAAGCCACATATAGGTACTACCCCGTGCTGACGTCACTATCACTGTTTGTTTGCACGCCCTCTGATGGGGAACATGACTGACCGAGTCAGGAATACTGACATTGTGCACATTGAAGTTGAACCTTATGAACTACTGAAAGCCCAGTCCACAGAATAGGGCAGAGATTGGGTTGAGAGCAATCTGCAGTTAGAGTATTCAACAGAACAAGTGCTACCAAAATGTAAGTAACTTATTCTTCGAATTCATACATCTGACTGTAGATTCCTCAGCTTGAGGGTTGATGGCAAAGCAATTCCTCCATCAAGGAAAAGAGTCTGAGGAGTGGACTTTACATGAGGAAAATTACCTTCTCTGCTGACCAGAGAATCAAGGCATTAATGCCAGTGAACGTATGGATGGTTGCCCAACTGGCCACCTGGCAAATGTCCAAAGCAGGAAGCATGCTGTAGTCATGGTTTTGGCCTGGAGGAATTAGCCCTACGGTCCTTAGGACTGTTCTTTTTACCAAGTCATACACAGTATGATGCAAACGACAATTCATCTCAACAAGGTCTGTTTATGAGCTGCCTATCCTTTCTTCACACCTGTGAATCCAACAAAAAAGCTGATCATTCTCCCAGTGCTCCTTAGTCCCCATCAAGTGTTTGCCATAGATCCCATCGGTGTAGCCTCTCCTCTTCGGTAGAGGAATGTGGCGGGATAAGAATTAATTAAGGAAGAAAGAATGCACAAGCTTATGTACCAGCTTGTCAGGGAGGAAGGTAGTGCATGGAGGCTGGATTGACAATGCCTGTAGCTCACTGAGGCCACATGCAGAAGTGCCTGCACAAAGAAGTGAGGACTGCATAGTTAGAAGCCTCAAGGGACACGTTTGTAGAATCCCGTACAGAACATATATCAGGAAAGTAAGGACTCATTTTAGGTCCCACCACAGCATAATGAAGGGACGGGGGAAAACATATGAAAGCCCTTTTAAAAAGCACATAAAAACAGGTGATTTGAAGAAAGATGGCCATTCGGGCAAATCCAGAAAAGCGAAAAGGGCCACTAAGTAATGTCAATAGTGACCACAGCAAAAACGTGCCAGGCCATACATCACACAATCAAAAGGACATCATACAACTTGGACCCATGGCCTAAGTACATCAACTTTGTGGAAGGGTGGCTAGCAGCCAGAATGACATCCGACACCTCGGATGGAAGATCAAAATCTCTCAGCTGATCATGTTCAATCTCAGCGCCTAGAGATGTAGACTATGGAGGTTGAGATGCAATGCTCTGCTCAGTTGTTATCAGGGCAGATCCAGATGCTGAATGTCAGAAGTCTGGAGTACGAGACCCTTCTGGCAACAGAATCAGCTGTACTTAGTCCCACCTGACTTGCTTCAGGAAACCTCAGGAACTTGGGATCAGCTGTTGAGGCAGAACTGCTTATAGGAGGTCGGAATCCATCAAAGGCAGAACACGTCTACTAGTGAACCAAGAGAAGGAAACGGTAGAGTGCAAAAGGCTGGACATTGAGTGTTTATGGTGGTAGCAAAGGGATCTATCGTAAGCACCCTCTACCGAATAAAGAAACACTGTGCCACTTGTGATCAGCAAGAAGAAGCCTGCTGAGTTCGTCTTCCATGATGTTCTGGGATCCCGCCAGGTCATGGACCATCAGAGCAATCCCCTTAAGTTCGAGACAAGGCCACAGGTTCAGGGCCTTTAGATTAAAAAATAGGGCAAGAGACCATGAAACCTTTTGCTGCGCTGAGGATGCACATGAAGGCAAGAAGCTCAAAAGTGTTTTCCATCAGCACCTGGAACAATTTGCCCATGATCTAAGGCAGAAACGCCTTGAAAGCCAGACAGGTGGTGTGCAACTCCAGAGCACTAATGTAAAGGCACTGCTCCAACGGAGCCTAGAGGCCTCTGGTCGCCACATCATCCAGGTGACCTCAATCTACAGTGGACAAATCTATCTTCACCAAAAAATCTGAAGGAGAGGGGAAATGGTCTGCCATACGTCAATATGGCTTTTGACACCCGCCATTGAAGGTCCTGGCCCACCACATCGTAGAATTGAAACCTGTTCTTGAGGCATTCTCAGTGCCAGTCCAACTGCAGGCCAAGGTTACATTGAAGGGCGCACATGTGCCAATGAGCATAAGACACCAGGAAAGCCGAAATGGCTGTCAAGTAACCTTTAGCAGCGCTCAGGGCAAGGTCGTGCCAGGCTAAAGATAAAACAAATAGCAACACCCTCAAACAGTGGTGTAGAAAGGGAGTCCATATGGCATGAGAAGCACCAGGCCACCAACGTATCCAGCAGGTGTATACCATTTGGATGGAGGGACGCCTGTCTGTCATGATGGCCCCTCCCTCACCCCCTCATCACTTCCGTGAACACCCAAGGGGCAATGGTGAGTCTGAAGGGGAGCACAACAAACTGAAAATGCTTGTAGCCCATCGTGAATCACAGGTAATGCCTGAGGGCTCGCAGGACAGGGATGTAAAAATAAGCGTCCTGCAAATCCAACGCTCAGGGTCCAGGGCAGACAAGGCCTGAGCAAGGGTGAGCATTCTAAATTTCTCATTACACAGATAGGCATTCAGAGGGCACAGATGTTAGGATAAAACATAGTCCACTGCCCTTTTTCGGCACCAGTAAGTAACAGGAGTAGCACCATGACCTACTTCTGGGGCAAGCACCCTCTCGGCGGCTCCTTTGGCCAAAAAAGCCTGCACTTCTTGACAGGACAGAAAGAGGTGATCCTCCATCAGCCGTTCTTGGGATGGTGGAAACGTGGAGGGATTTCCACGAATGGGAGATCATACATCTTCCACACAATCTGAAGCATCAACTTGTCAAAAGTAATTGGGGACCACTGCGGCAAGTGTTGCCTGATCCTGCTCTCAATGGGATGGCTTGGCTGGATGGAGGGAGTACAAAAGAGGCTTACAGGCTATGGCTGCTAAAGGGGTTGGGCTTGGATCATGCTTCCTTTATGGGACCTGCAGCCCTGTTCACAAAAGGACTGTGTAGGTTGTTGTAATGGCAGGTATGTCTGGTGCCCATAAGGATCCCTACCACATCCACGCTAGGAGCGAAAGGGCTGCTGCTGAGACCAAGTAGATACAGAAAGCCCGAGAGATGTGGTGGTGACCTGGCTCTCTCGAAAAGTTCTCGAGCTTTATCTTTATTTAGGTAGAAGACGTTAAAGGGCGTGCCAATCAGGGACGCCTGGGCACCCCCAGACCCAGTGGACCGCAGCCAGGCATGATGATGCAATGAAACCGAAGAAGCCATGGCTCTGCCTAGGGAGTCTGTTGTGCACATCCCGCACTCGATGGTGAACTTTGCTGCCTCCTGGTCATCCACAAGGGCTTGAATGAGGATGGCACGGCCCTCCTTGGGAAGCATGAGAAGCAGCTGTGCAACTGAGCATCACAATGAATGGGAGTAACAGTCCAAGTGGCATGCAGTGTGTTCACCAACGGCAAGGCTACACTGGTGGAAGAAAAGATATGCTTTCGAAATGTGTCCAGCCTCTTGGATTCCCTTTGGGGTGGACTGGAAGGGAACGCATTTGGGTTGACTTTAGAGGATGAGGCCTGCACAACCAGGCTCTCATTGGCGGGGTGCTGGGAGATGAAGGCTGACTCTCATGGGGCAAGACAATGGCGTCAGGCAATCATGCAGTGCGCACAGGACCCCATGTGCAAGGTTAAGCCCAGAAGAACATTGGTGAGGCAGAGCAAAGGATCAGCCTGGCTCCTGGGTCAAGCATCTTGGTCAGGACATTGATCTGGACCTCGACTGCTGGCAGCTGTAGATCAAGGTCCTCCGCTGCCGAATATATACTGTTACTTCGCATGCGTTATATCACATGCTTTTACAGCGCGGTCGTTACAATGACTGCGGTGTTACAACACGAGACATTACATCGCAAGTTGTTTCAACGACTTGCAGTAGGGGGCGTGCTAGCTTTAGGAAGAGTATAATTTACAATTCCTACTCCAGTTTGCGCGACAGCAGGGAAGGTATTAGATTGTGAATCCAACACCAGTGCGCCCCCTACAGCAAGTCGTTGAAACAACTTGCAACGTAATGGCTCGCGTTGTAACAACGTGGTCGTTGCAATGACTGCATTGTAAAAGCATGCAATGTAACGCATGCGATGTTATGGCTGTTTCCCCCGCTGCCCTGAGCATCACAGTGGCGAAGGATGCTCTTCCTCCAAGACCTGGCCCGAGGGGAAAACGTGAAGAATCTGGGAAAGTATCCAAACCACTGGCGTCACCCAGCTCCTTGTACCAGTTTTCAGCTGGTCCTAGTGGCTGGAGCGATTCCTCACGGCATCCATTTCTGCTCTGCATGACGATCTGACTAAGAAGAGTGATATTGAAATAGGTGTCTATGCTACAAGGACACAAGGAAGAGCCTGAAAGGACGTGAGGTCCTGGAAGACAGCTGTGGTGGATTCACATGCCAACATGTAGGCATGGGAGAGCAAGCAGAGAACCACTGGGAGTGCCTGGAAGACATGCCAATCTTTGAAAACTGGGACTGGCAAAGGTGAAAGTTCTAGACAATGTGCGACAGGGCACACAGGGCACAAGGTGTCTGTTCCTCAATTTCGGAGGGCTCTCCATAGAGGTTATAATGCAGACATTTTGATAATTATTGGACCTTCGGCAAATCTGACTGATCCAGGATGAAGAGGGGCTATAGATTGCTCTAGGCGAGGTTCATTAACAGGTGGAACTGTGATGGTGGCGCTGACCTCAGCAGAGTGGTGGGAGAGAGACAGACCTTAAGATGACGGACAGGGCTCAAGTGGTGTTGCTGGGAGACATGTACTTGCTCTTCTTCCAAGTTTTCCTCCCAATATTCTTGCCAGGTAAAGAAAATACTGTGACTTAAGGACGATTTTGTCAGCGAGAGTAACGGTGGCAGAAAGTATCTCATGAAGGGAAGAGATATGTCTTCACTCAAGCGGGGAATGCCAATGCTGGACAAAGAAGGAGGGCTGACATAGATTCTCCGTCGCTTTCCCATGGGGGCAGTAGGCCTTCCTCAGGCATTTGAGGCCTATTTTTTGCTGCGCCTTACCACTTAGAAGATGCTCCAAAGGGGTAGACGAGGCGACGAATGGACCCCCTCAAGAGCAACGATTGATGGCTTAACAAGTGATTTTTTTTTTATATTACCATATGAGTGAAACTGGTGTGAAAACATGCCTCATAAGGGAGTTGTCTCTGTGTAGTAGTAGCAATCATATGAAACCTAATTATTTCCAATAAATCTGTGTAAATCATCAACTCCGTTGTATTAAGAACAAAACATAATGGGCATTTACACTAGTCTCTCCTCTAGAAAAATCTGATTCGTAGCCTGCTTTTTTTCAGGTATATTCTGGACTGGGATACTGGTCATTGTTACCTAACTGATCTTCGCTGCAAGAGATACTACAGGATAGATAATTTCAGAGAAGAAAAGCAAAGTTGCTTTTTAAAAGCTGCCGCTCCCTACCGCCGGAAAGCCATTTATCCTCTTCACAAATATGTTATGTCATTCATATTAGTTTGGTGCCCTCTAGTGGCCTCTATTGGTGAGCAACAGAATGCAACCATTAGAAAGAAAGCGGATTTCGCAAGCTTGCCTCGGAATCTATAGCCAAAATCATGCCTGCGCTCTGTAGGGAGCTCTTCTGCAAACTGCTGTAGACTTTCCAATAACGGTGTATCTCGCTTCCATGAAAGGGTAGTGATGTTGGCTGCCTTGAAAGTTTTAGCCGCAAATTTCACCTGCCTGCTGCATAGATTCTTTGGCTCTCTGTTTAGAGGGACAAATGTTTCCACAGCAGAAGCATGCTTTGTCTGGAATGCTCTTTGGTTTAGCCAGCAGCGGCCGATGCAGGTATCCGCGGGGGAGGGATGAAGACAGACGACGGAATAGGGAAAATTAATTTAATAAATAAATCCTTTCCGGTTGTGTGTCGACATCCCACCCTCCTTACCTGCAACGGCCACGGATAGGTTTAGCATAATTTCTCAGAAATGTCGGACCTACTATCAGAGGCTTGCATTTTTTATTTATTTATTTTTAGTAGCTCGTAATGGCAATCTTAGTAGTGGCAAGTATCAGGCATTACTCGTGGCCAAATTACTCAAACACTGCAACTAATAGAGATAATGGTCTTCGTGTTGACTGTGACCAAAGGCCTCCAATATTACTGTATTGGTAGTCTGAGAGGCTTCCACTTGAAAATTTAGTTAAGCTTCTCTCCCCACATTTGCCCTCTCCTTCCCCATCCCCAAAGAAGAACACCCAAAAAGGTGACAATGTCATCTATGGGCAATCATGTTGATGGCGACAGAGCTGGAGAGACAGCTGTTTAGGAAGATGAAGCTTCTGAGTCAGTGGCATAATGCCTGGGGGTGAGGGAGTAGGTGCACTTTTCCACTTGCGCCTGCTCAGGTGTTCTCCTATTTCCTCAGGTGGTTGTGCTACTAAACAAAGTTGTTGGGCCTATGGCAATTTTAAGTTTGTTTACTGCTGTTTAAAGTTACCAGGAATTAACAGCCCAACACAGGGAATGATTCAAGCATGTGAATCTATGAAAGATCCAATGCCGGGGAGCAGGGGGTTGCAACTGGGCCTAATCGGAGTCTTCCTCCAGATTGGTCCTCTCAGGAGGAGGTGGGGCACTTGAGATGTAGGAGGAGACAAAGCATGCCTCAAATGCATTGTTGGAGTGGTGATGAAGAAACGCGTTACTTACCTGTAACAGCAGTTATCCAGTATTGGTGTCTTTCATAGATTCACATGCCTGAATCATTCCCCGTCGTCGAGACGGGAGCCTCCGGTACATAAAAAAGTAATGTCCTATAGACATACATAGAGAAAAATAGGCCTAAGGGCCTCCCCTTAGTAGCCTATCCTATTCCTTATGTAAAAAGGACCAAACTCTTAGAGCCAGCCAATCAGCTATCACCTCCCTCTAGAACCTTCCTGGCAGGAGCCTCAGTCCCTCAGATTTTCGTACGCACCAAGCTAGGTAGGCGTAATATAGTTAGAGAGAGACGTGAGTCCTTCCAGGGGAGGCGGGAGGGTTGCATGTGAATCTATGAAAGACACCAATACTGGATAACTGCTGTTACAGGTAAGTAACGCGTTTCTTATCCAGTATTAGGGGTGTCTTTCATAGATTCACATGCCTGAATCAGAGTAGTTAGCAATACATTATGCACATTTCTGATGTAACATGCCATATAGATATTTTAGATAATACACATATTACCATATCAGTTTGAAACATTGGCATACGTCAAAACAGTAAATCAGTAAAGAATGTGCATACCAGGATGGCGGGATGTTGGAAGGCTCACCTCACTGGAATAGATGGCGAAGCACCGCCTGGCCCACTGCCGCATCCTTCATAAGTTCGGCATCTAGGCAGTAGTGTCTGGAGAAGGTGTGCAGTGACTTCCACGTCGCCGCTCTACAGATGTCCAAAATCGGCACTCCAGCGAACAGCGCTGCTGATGTGGACATCGCTCTGGTGGAGTGCGCTTCCACCCTGTCTCTTAAAGGCCGTCCGGCCCCGTCATGGCAGAATGCTATTGCTGAGGAGATCCACCTTGAGATGCTCTGTTTTGTTAGAGGCATACCCAACCTTGGCCTACTGTAGGCCACAAATAGCTGTGATGACTTCCTGAAGCTCTTTGTTTTGTCTATGTAAAACTTAAGGCACCTTTTGAGATCCAGAGAGTGGAGTGTCCTTTCTGCTGCCATGGTAGGGTTTGCAAAGAAGGAGCGTAGAACCACCGGCTCGTTGAGGTGAAAGTCTGAAGGCACTTTCGGTATGAACTTGGGATTTGTCCTCAGCACCACCCTGTCCTGTTTGAACTGCATGAAGGGTTCCTGAATGGAGAGAGCTTGCAGCTCGCTGACTCTCCTGGCAGATGTTAGAGCGAGCAACAGAGCCGTTTTCCATGAGATGTACTTGATGGAAGCTCGATGAATGGGCTCAAAAGGGTGCTTCATGAGTTGGTTAAGGACCAAGTTGAGGTGCCACGTCGGTGGGACCCGTCGAGGTCTTGGGAAGGACCTATATAGTCCCTTGAGGAACTGTTTGATAAGCCTACTGGACCAGAGAGACGGGCCTTTGTAAGTCCTGGTAAAACGTGAAATTGCCGCCAGATGCACCTTTATGGATGCATGCGCCAATCCCGACTGTGCCAAGTGTAGTAGATATGGCAATATCTGTTCAGGTGTGATATGGAGTGGTCTCAGGCCTTTCTCTAAACACCATACGCAGAAGCGTTTCCATTTGAGAGAGTAGGTTTTGTTGGTACTGTCCGCCCTCGCTTTTGCTAGCATGTCCCTGCAGTCCTGCGGTATGTTTAAATGGCAGAACTCTCTGTGCTCAGGAGCCAGGCCGATAACCTGAGCGATTGCAGGTTCGGGAATTGCACCTGCCCGTTGGACATTGTCAGCAGGTTCGGGTGCTGTTTTAGACGAATCGGTGTCCTGATGGAGAGGCGATGAAGGTCCGAGAACCAGTGCTGCCTCGGCCAGAACGGGGCAATTAGGATCAGGGTACAAGGCTCCGCCTTCATCTTCCTGAGGACCCTGGAAATCATCGGGAACGGCGGAAAAGCTTACGCAAATACGCTGAACCAGCCTATGGAAAAGGCATTTCCGAGCGACCTTGGTTGGGCATGCCAGCTTGCGTAGCTTGGGCATTTGGCGTTCTCCCTGGTGGCGAACAGGTCGATTCGTGGGACTCCCCATTCTGAGAATACGTGTGTTAGCGAATTCTCGTCGAGCTCCCATTCGTGGGAGAGGGATTTTTGTCTGCTTAGGGCGTCTGCAATGGTGTTGTCCTTGCCCGGGACATAGTCCGCTCTGAGAGTGATCCCATGGAGAACAAGCCAGTTCCAGATCTTTTGCGATTCGCATGATAGAGTGAGCGAACGCGTTCCTCCCTGTTTGTTTAGATAGTGCATCGTCGTGGTGTTGTCCGTTCTGACGAGCACCTGGGAGTTCTGGATGCGTGGTAAAAAGGCTTGCAGCGCTAGATACACAGCCCTCAACTCCAGAAGATTGATATGGAGATGTTGCTCCTGATCTGACCATTTGCCACTTACTCTGAGGTCCTGAAGGACAGCTCCCCAGCCCGCCAGAGATGCATCGGTGGTGATCACAAGTGGCGCTGCTGGAAGCAGGAACGGCAGTCCCATAGACAGATTCCTGTAATCTTTCCACCATTCGAGGCTCTTGGATATTCGCGGTGTTATCCTCACAATGTCTTCGAACGAACCCGTACTCTGAGTCCACTGGTTCGTGAGGGCTTCTTGCAATGGACGCATCCGAAGCCTGCAGTGAGGGATGAGGAGTATACAAGAAGACATCATTCCCAGGAGTGATTTGAAGGTGCAAACTCTTAGGGACTTCCTTGATGCCACTGCCTTGGCCAGCGATATTATCTTGTTTTTTCTTTCTTCTGAAGGAAATGCCCTCGCGCATTTCGTATTCAAGGTCGCCCCGAGGAAGGTGATGCTTCTTGTTGGGGACATATAGGATTTCTGAAGATTGAGAGTCAATCCTAGATGTTGGAAAAGATTGGTACAGGCGTTGGAAGATTTGGTTGCGCCTGCAGCTGTTGGTGCCTTTACCAGCCAGTCGTCGAGGTAGGGGAAGACTTGGTGACCCATTTGACGCAGGAAAGCTGCCACAGGAGAAAGGCACTTGGTGAAAATCCGCGGAGGGGATTCGAGGCCAAACGGCAGGACCTTGAATTGGTAGTGCTGTCCTGCCACCTCGAAACGTAGAAACTTCCTGTGCCCCCTGAGTATCGGGATGTGATAGTAGGCATCCTGAAGATCCAAGGATGTCATGAAATCTCCTTTTTCTAGAATGCCTAGTATTTCTTGGAGCGTCACCATCCTGAACGACTGACTCTTCAGAAAAGAGTTGAGTGCCCTGAGATCTAGAATGGGCCTCCACTTCTTTTCTTTCGTGCGTATCAGAAAGAAGCGGGAATAGAATCCTTTCTCCCTCTGAGCCGATGGAACCCGCTCGATCGCTCCTTTCTTCAACATCTCCGATATTTCCCGGAGTAGCAGTCGCAGATGTTTGTGTGGGAACCTGCGGGGAGGGGTTGCAGGTGGGATGGTGGTAAATTCTAGGGAATGGCCGAATCTTAGGAGTTGGAGTACCCAGCGATCCGTGGTGATGAGGCGCCAATTTTCCAGGAAATGGGTCAATTTTCCTCCAATTTTTGATGAGGGAGATGGTAGCTGGACTGGCTGGAGTAACTGGTCACTGGCGTCCGCCGGTGCCCCTCTTTTGGTTCTTACCCCTGAAGTTAGATCTTCCATAAGAAGACTGTCGACCTTGTTGCTGCTTCTGCTGGTACTGGGTCTTATTCTGGAAGGAATACGAGGACCTATTCTGGTAGGATCCTCTGTAGGAGGACTGGCCTCTAGATTTGTTGCCCCGAAAGGACTGATTCCTTGCCTGCAAGGTTCCAAGCGCTCTAGCCGTGTCAGTGTCCTTCTTGATAGCTTGGAGCGCCTCGTCAATTTTATCTCCGAAAAGATGTTGTCCGTCGAAGGGCATGTCCAGCACCTTCGTCTGCACTTCCTGCCTGAACGATGTTGCCTTCAGCCATCCCTGCCGGCGCAGGACTGCAGCCCCAGCCAGTTGACGAAAGCCTGTCATGGCCACGTCTATGGCACAATCAATGATCTCGGCCGCCGAGGTTTGGCCCTCCGAAAGTAGTGCCTTGACCTCCTCCTGAACTGCGCTTGGCAGCTCTGCTAAATATGGGGCTATATCCTCCCAAAGTTGGCGGTTATAACGCCCTAACAGGGCTATGGAGTTGGCCACCTTGATGGTCATTGCCGAAGTGGTCGAAAACCTTTTGCCAATTGTGTCCAATTTTCTGCCTTCCTTGTCCGGTGGGGCTGACAGAGGAGAGGAAGGATTACGAGAATTTTTTTGGGCCGCTTGGGTCACGACCGAATCCGGTTTCGGGTGTCCATTAAGGCAGGCTGGCGCCGTGGATGGAGCCTTGTACTTTTTATCCAGGCGTGGAACAACCGCAGGTACGGAAGCCGGCGTCAGCATTAATTTCTTTCCCTGGTCCCAGAGAAAGTCAATGATTGGGATTGACTTCGTCGTCTTCTTCGTCTGCTCCTTAAAGTCATGCAAGAAGCATTCAGTCTCCGTCGATTCCATGACCATATGAAACCGCGTCGCTGCTCGTTCAACTATCTTATGAAAACCGCCAATATCCACTGGTGGTGAATCAGCTTGGCGCGGTTGTGGGGAAGCTGGGGAGGATGCCACATACTCCTCCTCCTCATCCTGGTCCGACTGGTCTTCCTGGACCTCCCCCTCTTCCATCTCCTCAGCCTCCTCATCCGATGACTATCACCTGAGGTGGCGGTTTCTCGTGGCAGACCTGAGTAGCTGGTCGTGATTGCTTTGGGGCTGTCGTTGGTGGATTTGTAGTAGGCACTGGGCCCCCTGTGTCCAGTGCTGGCGATTCCGGGAAACGTTGCTTGTAGTCCCGGATAAGGTATTTGAGGTCATTAACGATCGACAGGGGAAGGCATACCATCGGGGTGACCTCGTGCGAACCTGTTCCCGGACGGGGCGTTCCTGCCCGCTCATCTCCTCCTGTTCCTCGTCCGTGCTTTGACATTTGACGTACAGCTCAGAAGGGGAAGTAGCCTGATCAAAGAGCTCTTCTTCCGACTCCTCACTCTGAAGAATCTCCATAGGCAAATTGGTTTGCACCTTACTTGGAGACGTCGTTTCCGGTGTAATCTGTGGTCTGGTCAGTTTGCCAGATGCAGATACCTGTACAGGAACCCCTGCTGTCTTCCGTGCTGACATTCCTACTAGTTCGGATTTCTGCCCTGGTTCAGAAATACCAATGGACGACGACGACTTTCCCGTCGACGGCATGGTCTTCGCCGACGGTGTCTCCGTCGACGATATTCTCCTCGTCGACGATGTCTTCGTCGACGATGCGCTCGTCGACGATTCATTTGTCGTCGACGCCTTCGTCGTTGACGCCTTCGTCGTCGATGCCTTCGACGTCGACATCTTCGTCGACGATGCCTTCGACGTCGACATCTTCGTCGACGATGCCTTCGACGTCGACATCTTCGTCGACGATGCCTTCGTCGTCGATGCCTTCGTCGTCGACGCCCTCGTCGTCTTCGTCGTCGACTCTTCCGTCGACGGTGGGCTCCTCATTGACGATGTCGTCGTCGACGGGACAATCTTCGTCGTCGACGATGACTTAGACGTCGATGACGGCTTTAGCAGTATAATAGACGAAATAGGAGTACCTGCTGACGACGATGAAGGGGTGGTCGTCGTCGACGAGAAGACTGACGACGCTGTCGTTGTGGACACGGTTGTCGTCGCTGTGGAGACACGACCTGGTGCCCTTTTTTGCGCTGAGGAAGGTGTCGCAATTTTGCTGGCCGACAGGGTAGGCTTCTTAAAAGTCAGAGAGTCCTTGTCAGACACTGAAGATTTTGAAGATCTTGCCTCTGAAGACTTCTTGTGTGTCTTCATAGGAGGAGCGTCTGAGGGGCCAGGAGACGTCACTCTCGGCCTCTTCAGGGAGACTTCAGAGGTTCCGGAAAAGCTCGCCTCTGAGGATACCACACTCTCCCTGTCCTTGAGCCTGTCCAGCCAGATAAGCAGACGACCCTCTCTGTCTCTCAAGGTCTTGTGAGGGAAAGACCTACATATTTTACAGTCCTTAGGGACGTGGTCCGGATAAAGGCAATATAGGCGAAGGTCATGCTTGTCGTCCACATGAAGCCTCTTCTTCCCACATGAAGAGCAAGCCCTGAAAAGGGCTTTCTTCTGGGATTCAGACATGCCAGGAGTTGTAGAAGAAATAAACACTCACTGCAGTAATAAGAGGCCTGAAGTGGTCTGCGTTCAATCCTTGAAGAAGAAAGTCACCAAAAAAGTGAACAATCTGGTTTGAAAGAAATCCTGAGGAGAACTCAGGCTGGAGACTCCCTAGCACAATGTGCGGTAGAAAATCTGAGGGACTGAGGCTCCTGCCAGGAAGGTTCTAGAGGGAGGTGATAGCTGATTGGCTGGCTCTAAGAGTTTGGTCCTTTTTACATAAGGACTAGGATAGGCTACTAAGGTGAGGCCCTTAGGCCTATTTTTCTCTATGTATGTCTATAGGACATTACTTTTTTATGTACCGGAGGCTCCCGTCTCGACGACGGGGAATGATTCAGGCATGTGAATCTATGAAAGACACCCCTAATACTGGATAATCTAACGCTATCGAGGACTATGATATTGTTGACTCTGAGAGGTATGTTAATCTTTCGGAAGTTGAGTGGTGAGACATCCTTGATATCAAGTGGCGTGATGTTGAAAGGACTGACATCACAGAGTGCTTTAACACTGAAGGCAGCAGCTTGAATTTCAATGTCGGCCTAGAGGCTAAAATACTACACAAAAAGATGATGGAGGAATGGTAAACATTGTCAAACATTCACCCCCAGTCACAGATCTGAGTTTAACCCATCGTTATTTTGCTCGCTACACCATTCCAGTTTGGATCCAGCCATATGCAAATCAGCCATGACCCTGCTCCCAATGGGAACAGTCCAGCGCGAGCTGCCAGACCAGTTCGGGGAAAAACAAAGAGTATGAAATATGGCACTGCCTCGTCGATCTCTTGAAAGAAAAACACATTTAGCAAAACAATCACAGTAACATGACCTGTCCCAGACACTAACATGACAGAAAGGGTAAAAGCAATGATATCACTGCAACATGTCATCGCTTCTGACCGCCTGCTCTCTGGCCACAAGAACATGCACTCTGAAAGTTAGACAGAAACCAATTCTCACAAGCGTTACCCCCTGGACTGATTCTGTCAAACTCAGTTTATTTAAAAATACAAGTAAAGGACCTATTTAGTTTCCTTTGAAAAGGGCACTGTATTGATTGACCTTGATAATCAGTTGGGAGTCAAAGCAAAGAGGTACTCCTGGCTGCAGAAGAAACGGGTTTATGCTGAAATCGCAACCACAAAATACTGACTACAAACTAATTTCATATGTGGTATATTGAGGCTCAGGATCCTAAGAACCTTTTTTATGCTTCATTAAGAGATCCCTTTTCTCCCTTTCCCCTCTGTAAGTCTCCTTCATTTTATAATTTAACTCTTAGACAGTGCTTGTCTTTAGCACACCTTTTCAAATTCCCATTCCTAATTTACATTTTTTATGCCTTTATTCAGAAATTTATAGCAAAAAATACAATGCATTATTTAAGCTTTTTGTAGTGTTTTTCGTGTTTTTATCTTAAGAGACAACTGATGCAACGGTAGGTCCTATGGCTGAAGCTGCAGAAACTCTAAGATCCTTTTACATTTGAAGGTGGTGGGCAGAGTATTATCCCCCCCCCCTGCTCAAAGCTGATGCTTTGCAGGCGTTTAAGAACTGAAAACTCATGCCGTATACTGGGAATAAGGGAATGAAAGGTGGAGTCCCAAGCCAGACATGTTGACATTTTCATGGTTTCCAGGGGTGGTATATCCGAGAGAATGCACTTTACGGCTGTGTCGGACTTGTGAAAGGCTGGTAGTATGTTTCATCCATGAGGTCTTTCTGAAAGCGGGACCGGGTCTGATGTCTAAACTCTTGGGGTAAGTAAGGAAACATGGCTTCTTCTTGTCACTAGATCCAGATCTTTAACAGAAAGAATACCCAAGTTCATGACAAACCGGGGCTTTCCATTAAAGGAATAATCGAAGGCCACCTTTAGGGTCTCCAAACTCTTATTTTCTGTGACCGACGGCTAAACCGCTCAGTCTGCCACATCAACTGTTGCAAAGGATCTTCCACTTTGTCCCATATGTACAGGGTAAACATTACCTTTCAGGTGTCATGGCAGTCTCTTCGTTTATATCTATTGAGGCAAAAGATGTTATGGATGCAGGAATCATACAGCTCTGTTCACAATGGAGACTGTCTCTTTAAAAACAGTAATCAGAAGTCTCAATTCATAACTCTGACCTACCAGGCTAGCAGAAACTGCCGAGGTCGGGACAATTGCCATTCAAAGCCAAGTATGAACCCAACATCGTAACCACTTCATCTGGGAGAGGTTTGAGATGCTGCGGTTTCCAAGATTTCACCCTCTGGGAGGGGTGTTGTGGATCAGTCCTTTAAAATGGAAAACCTCACCAAACCAAGAAGTCCTGAGCAGAATCCTAAACTATGTTTCATCCAACTTCAGAGTCCAAGCAACGAGTCTTACTGGCACATTCAGCATCATTTTTTGTTCAGATTGATTTCAAGAAATTGATTATTTCATACTCCTCAAAAAAATGAACGTATTAACCCATGAAAAGGAGTTGTCTGAGGTAACTGAGCCCATAGCTTTTAGTGTCAGTACTATTGTGAATAAACCTTTCCAGTGAACTCAATTGTGGGATTCAAGTGCCTCTAAAATCACAAAGAAGATTGCGCACTCGGTGGTTTCAAATCCAAAAGCACACACCACAACAATGTAGAAGGGAATAGGTTGTCACTCCTGTGTCACCCAGGAAGAAAGCCGCAAGGACCACAGATGAAGCGACAAGGAGTAGGGCAGAGGATGAAGAGAAGTCAGAGTCTAAAAGATCTTATGTCCATGATTGGTACGAAAAAAAAACTTGTGCAAAGAGGCTGAAGTGAGTATTTAAAAGAAAAGAATTGGTCAAAACCGAATGCCAAGATGTCAGCCTGTGAAAGTAGATTGAAAGGAAAACTAAAGTTTCAGGGAAGAATGGATTTTTATTGACTTCATGACGTCAGGCAGTGTAAGCACGAGTATTTCCAGAGTACCAAAGTATTTTAAACTGAGCCATGTGTTCCAATATCCTCCATGACGTCAGAGGATAGTTCAGCTGTATAAAACGCTCTACCTGATCTCGCCCTTGGCTTTCACGCAAATGAGTGATCTTACAAATGTACAATCTGTCTTGCCTCAAAAACACGCTTGAATAAGTCCCCCCACAAAATATCTGTAAACCCCCATAAAAAGCTACCTGACAGTCCAGAATATCGAAATGAAAGCAGTGTTTAATATAAGATGCAAAAAGGCTACCAACCTTTGCCGTCGCTGTCTTGCTGCACAAGTTGAAGCCGAATGTAAGCACGAGAGTGTGTTACTCTGAAATAAACACGAATGAAAACACAAGCACTCACAATTACTAAGAAAGATACACATTAATTGTCCATGAATTTATATAGCATTTCTCAACCCCCAATGCATGTCATTTAAGAATACGGGTAATCAGACTGAGGAAATACAACTTATCAACAAAAACACAAGAAGTCAACGGGTAAAGTATAAAAAACAAAACAAATAAGGGGAGGGACGTGGGTAAGGTGTGGAGGATAGAGGAGAGACCGGAAGCGTAGGTAAAGGGAGAGGGACAAAATGGATGTCAGTCAAGATATTGATAAAATGTCCACATGGTTAGCAGGTGATGAGGCATCTAAGCATTGAAATCAACGGCAAACATGTTTTCTTCAAACATACCTACATTCTACTGGAATCTCAAGACTTCAGGGAAAGAGCGCCACAAAAACGGGCCAATGTCAGAAAAAGATTCAGATGTGGCCGGGTTGGATTTAAACCTTTGGGTTTTGAGCCATAGCATGTCTTGGACTCTGAGGCCTTTGGATTCTCTAGAAATGTTGAGTGCAGACTGGAATTAGGAGGGTTGTCGTTAGTTATTATTGTTAATTAACTCAAGCATTGGCAAAGCCAAAAGGTCTCGCCTCTGCGAGAGCTATTGGCTTTGCCGATCGGGTGGGGGTGGATAACAGGAGGGCAGGTTTTAGGGAAAGGACCAGTAAAAAAAAAAAAAAGCGCTATGAAGAGGCCAACAATGGCCGTCTTATAGCACTTTTATTCCCAATTGACTGACGCTGGGTTTGGGAGGGAATAAGCAACAGGGACAACGAGGGGTTGGGTGGGGAATAAGCAACACAGCCCTTACACGCAACACGGACGGGGTTGGGGTGCAATACGCAAACGGATGGGGGAGTGGAATGAGCAATGCACACAGGGGTGTGAGAGGAATAACCAACATTAACGGGGAGGTAGGTTAATAAGCAACAACAAAAAGGGGGCATAAAAGCACGACTGGGGAGGGAGTGGAATAAGCATCACCGACGGGGTAGGTAGAGAAGGAGCAACAAAGTTGGTGTTGGTGGGCAATAAGCAACACGGACGGGGTGGAAGGGGAATATGAAACATTAGAGGTAGAAGGGGAATAAGCAACACAGACAAGGGGAGAGGGAGAGGGAATAGGCAACATGGGTGGGTGAGGGCGGGACTAAGAAGCATGACAAGGGGGGGAATAAGCAACACGGATGGGGAGGTGAGGGGGAGAAGCAACACAAATAGGGGTGTGGGAGAGGAAGAAGCAACACGGACAAGGATGGCAGGGGAAAAATAAAATAAAAAATACTACCTCAATCACAGAAGCGGAAGGACCCTAATCCAGATGAAGCAATCAGTACTTGGTTCGTACTCCAGGCGAAAGAAGAGGAAGTGAAGCTGGCTCACGCTGCCCAATTAGAAGGCATCAAATGAGAGTAACAATGAAGCCCACGCATGGTTAGCAATGGGCGGGCTCAAGGCTCCTTGTAAAATACCATTTCACTTGCAAGTGAGAGCGCACGTGCTGCTGCAGACGAGACCTCAAAAACGTTACTCACCTGTAACAAACAATCTGACTGTAGCTTGTGCTGTAAATTCACATGCTGTGCACACTCCTGCTATCTAGTGTTGGGTTCAGAAATTGCAAGTTGATTTCCTGAAAAGAAGAGCGTTTGGTTTCCATGTGACCACTCGTACCTCCCTTGAAATCCACAATGCCCTAGACACACACTCCACCTCACACTGTATTTTTTTCCCGGTGGGTATGTGGTAATGTGTAAGTGCGAAGCATTTTGGTATCTGCAAAACTGGTGTAAGTAGCATAAAATGACTTAATAAATAAGTTAGATATCTTTTTCGCTGGTTCACATCTGGGAAAGAGGGTAGGGTGCATGAAAATCTACAGCACTACAGGCTGCAAAATGATAGTTATAGGTAAGTCACATTCTCTATTTGCAGCTGGTGCTCCCGTAGATCACATACTGAACACAGAATTAAAAAGCAATGGGCTGGCTAGCAAGCAATAGACAGTCATGTCTGGAATAATGTTTCAAGTACTGCTTGTGAGACTGCTTATTTTGGGCTTGAATGTCCCCACAATAGTGTTTAGTGAATGTGTAGATACATACTGAGTAGCAGCTTTACATATGTCTGCTAATGGGAAATGACCCAGTAATCACTGCACCTTTCTTACAAGAAGAATGTTCTCTAGGTGTGTTGGTTAATGTTTTGAGGTTAGACAAAGGTAACACGTAGTTGCTTTGTTTCCCAAATTGACTTATTACAGTTAATATGATACATACTGGGACTTTCTACACCTCAAGTATGTAAAGATCTTTCTGCAAGTGTTTATGGTTACTGAAATTATTAATATGAAAAGGTGATACATTTTTGGTAAGAAACAAAGGTGCATTATAAGTTCCTCTCCGTCTTTGTGTACCTGTATGAAAGGTTATTTCTAAAACTTCAAGCTCACAAACCACGCTTAAGGATGTGGCCGAAAATAGGAATACAAACCTCCATGAAATGAATAGCAGGGCCGGAATAAAATAACTCAAAAGGAGGCCTTAAGTCAAGTTAGGAGAATATTAAGATCCCACAAAGGTACAGGCCAAAATGTAGGGGGCATTACACAATTTAAGCTGCCATTAACGATTTTAACTACCAAGATTTTTAAAATGGACTGGTGTTGTCTGTTTTTACGTATGTGGCTATAACTGCTAAGTGAACATGTATTGAAGTGTAGACAAGACCTCACTTTTGTACATGCAGTAAATAATACTTTGCTGCATAGCATGACTTAATGGTTATGTTAATATTGATGTCAATGTATGCAATGATACATGTATATTAAAAAACGAGACTGAGTCACTGTTGTCAAAATCTCCCAAGATGACCTCTCCTTCAACCTCGAGTAAGAAATGCGTGGTCAGGCAAGCCCTGGGACCTAGGTATAAGGCTACTGATTGAAAGATCACAGGTGGGGCGGCATGTAACCAGCCGGAACAAACAAGGGAACAGGTAAAACCCAGATTAGTCCCACAGATAGGCAGCAACACCACAATGGTCTCAGGAGATTGGCCCCAATAAAGCACATATGGCAGGAGGGGTGCCGTGTTCCCAAAACACCACAGGTTAGATGCCACATGAAGTTAGGAACACTCAGCCAATCAGAGCACAGTACATGCAGAAACCACACGCTCCCCATACTCGACATCCTAACACTTCCTCCACTGGCACTCACTGTGTCCATGCAAGGTCGAGACCCACCTGCATTTACCATGAGGTGGCCTGATTTACAACCCCATGACAAGGCCTGCATAACCTTTCTCTAGAATAAGATCTAAATCATTTAATGACGCTCTAAAGACTGTATATAAATGCACTCAGAACGAATGTATGATGAGACAGTCTTCAGACTGGTTTCTATGGTTGTTTCCTGGCTGAAGCGTTTAATTAAACCAACTGCTCCTGTTTAGCCAAACGCTTCTTGTCTTTGGTTTTTCAAGGTAAAATCATATTCCAGCAACAGTGAGTTTTCTAGTCTCCTAATATTGTCTGCCTTACACTCCAATGGTAATGTTAGGTAACTATATTCTAGGACCTCAGATCTCAACCCTTAAGGTAAAGCTCCTTGATGCTGAGATGCTATAAGTGGCTTTGATGTGGTGTGAGAAGATCTGGGTGCAGTAGCAGCTTCCTAGGAGGATGGCATGACATTTCCAGAAGCACCAAGATTCATGGCTGTTGAGTCCACGTTAGAGCAATGAGGATTCGCTGGACTGGACCACCAACAATCCTTGGTTGCTGCAAGCGGTCCAGTACCCCAGGTATAGGTGTAGGAAGACTCCAAGAGGGGTCAGCGTTTCAGGACTTCAGTAAAGTGACGGGGCTGACCTTGAGCTCCAAACAATCTTCTCCTGGCTCGTTGCTCCCTTGGTGGGCTGATAGCCAAAGGGACAGAGTAAAGAAATTTGCGAGCGGTGCCTGCAGATGCAGGGGAGCAGCTCCTATGCTACAAGGGAGATATTTTCTGGTTGCTGAGGTGCTGGGAAGTCCTCCAAGGGTTTTGGGGAGGATGTCCAGCTCATGGCGAAGTCAGATCCCGCAATGGTGGAAGTGAAATCAGCCTGGCAAGGTTTTGCGCCAATCTTTTGTGCAGGTCTTCAGTTTTCACGCTCTACGGTCCTTCTTTCTTCCTCGGTTTCCAGAAGTTGAATCTGATTTCCTGGTGCCTGGGGCCACCTAAATACTTAATGTAGGGGCATTAAGGGGAGTGAGGGGTAATAGCCAATGGGTTACTGGCCCCTGGGGTCACTACACCCCCTAGATGACCACTTCCTGCGGGGAAAGGTCATCACCCTACCCCAGAGTTCCTAAGTCAATCACACACAAGAGGGTGGAGTCCTTTCTTTCATGTTCACTTCAGGCTACCCACCCTAGAGGTGTGTCCAGCCTGCAGTGTAACACGTCTCCTGACTATCTAATGTCCTGCCAGTCCTGGTGCCAAATGGGCCTCTGGGCAGGGGATGGCATCCTCCAGGTCAGCAGGAAGCATGGCTCGCATATCAAAGGTGGTGTGCTCTTTGAAGCTCCCTGCTTTGACAAGCTAATTTACTAGCTTCTCTACCGGAGAAGGTGGTAACACCTCCTGCCAGGGCAGGCATTGTTTCTGTCCTTTTAAGAGCCTGGGTTCTCACCTACAGGGGGTCAGAAACCTGTCTGTGATGCAGGCTGTAAGAGTCCGGTTGGCCAGAACACTATTAGACTAGCAAGGCTTTAGGGGGCACCTCTAATAAATAATAAATCTAGTATTGGCATCAGTACAGATTTATTAAGACAAGGCTTTTGATACCAAACACCATATTTTTCAGTGAGCCATTATGTAGCTGGGTAACTCGTATTGACCAGTGTCCAGTACACCTTAAGATGGCTTCCCTGTTCACTTGCTGTATCTGGTAATAGAACTTGACAACACACGGGCCTATCTGCTCATGCAGATATGTCCTCACATAAAATATAATGCACTCTGCCTTAGGGCTCAAAGGCCTGGTGTAGGGGTGACTTACTTATATTAAATACACAGAGTCCTGAGCACTCAAAAAAGTCAAACATCAGTTTTCAAAGAGTCAATAGTTGAGGTATTCTTTTATTCTTCAGTATGCTGATTCCATATTCATTTTGTAGTCCATGAAGTGTTGACACAAAATAAAAGCGGACACACACTAGCAGCCAACACGTGTTTGGTCATATCACAGATCAACCCTAACAGTGCTTGGCCGAACTGTGCACTGCATGTGAACTACTGCAGCACATGTTGCAAATATTTTGCTTTATGTCAATATCAATACAGAGGAGCTTGGATAACTTCAGATCACTTTTGCACAAATAGTCTTTCCCACTTGATACAGGCCAAGAGGATTGCACTTTATGGCAAAGAAGTTGTAAATATGATCTGACTGTGCTCTGTACCACGTTTGGAACTCAAGAGAGAATAAAATGCCCAAAGAAGTCTTTCTCCAAGTGCTTTACGTACTTCTGTGTGTAAAGTTTTGAAGAGAGTCCTGTTGTGGGCATATCTGGCAGAGAACAGGGGGTGGTCTAAAGTAGAAAGTAAAGCAAGATAGGATGGCTGATATTTCAGAAAGGCAGCATGTGAGGCAAGTATGAAGGAGAGATTGCATAGAGGGGCTTCTGCAGACAAAATAACAAGAGGGGACACAAAAGTCGGGAGGAGAGCACAACAGGGATAAGGGGAAAGGCATCCCAGAGACAACAAAAATACATGGGAGAGGGAAGGAGAAGTATCCAAGCGAGAGTAAGAAGTGAATGGAAATTTAGAAAGAGCAAGACTCACAAGAAGGACAAGAAGCACCTGAAAGGGAGAAGGAGAGGGAATCCGAGGGAGAAAAAAGCACCCCACATGGAGAAAAGAGGCATCTCAGCGAGAAGAAGGTCTTGAATGGAATACACATTTAGAAGGGAGGAAAGGCATTCCAGGGAGAGGAAGATACAGTAAGGAAGAAGGAGAGGCAGCACAAGGAGAACAATACTAGTCTATGAAAGGAGGAAGACAGGAAGGACAAACAGAGAAAGATGAATGGCAAGGGTGTATGGGAACACTGGTGCAAGACACAGTATGAGACTTTGTCATGACAACGGGCTTCACATAAAGTGTGGCAGGAACGAAAAACATTCCAGGGAAGGTGAACAGGCCTTCAGGTGGGAGTGAGTGGGTCCCCAAATGAGAACGAGAGAGTGCTCCAATAAGAGGCAAAGAGTTTGAAGTAAAAAGGCAGAGGGGTGAAAGGATGATGAGAACCGGAGGAATTATCGGCAGGGGAGGGTATCAGTTGGGAGAAGTACAATTGGTAGAGGCCTCAAAAGCAAACATAGGTACAAAAAAGAAGGGGTCATGCTTAGACATAGTGAGATGTTGCAAAGAAATAAAATAGCAGGTATGGTGCATATGCGAGACACAGCACATGGGGATCTCTCAGTGGTCATACCTTCGGAGCTTGGGCTTGGTGTCTATAGCGGGCTCTTCTTCAGGCCAGTCCTTTTCCTGACCATTCTCGGACAGCTCAGACAGACTTAGGACGCTGCTGCGACCCGAACGTTCCCCATCGGCGGCCAGTGATTTTCTAAATAAAAAAACCACAGTGAGTCAGAGAGTAAACAAGACATGTTAGGTCAACAGGGATGGAGTGCTCTATTCAGTAAACAAAATAAGACTGACATCTGTCAAAAGATCAATGTTAAACAATGTATTTCGATAAAGAAGTTGCAAATATAAAGCATCAAGAATATTAGATTAAATACTCTCAAGGCTGTACCAAACATTAGGAAATACAACAACTGTAAGACAATACGAGTATTCCCAAATCACAGAGTTTCATATTTCTAATTTCCTCTAACATTCTTTCAATGAGGCAAAGAGGCATGGGTGGTAGAAAAGCAAGAATGTGACAGTTGAAACTATCTTCATAAATAGCTTTCAAAGGGAAAATGTCCCCCATTCACTGCGACCCAACCCATCTCCAGATCCATGACTCCCAAAGCAAGCCCCAATCACCAAAACATGTGAACATATTTTTTAAACTCTGTAGATGCTTTTAATCCGAGGATAGCGGTTACTTCCACTTTGACATAACCCTTATCTTTGACCTCTCTCTTATGCCACCCCCCCCCCCCCCCCCCCCCTCTTTTACCGAAGTCTTTATTATCGGTCTCGCTTCAGACAACCCTTGAAACAAACCCAATTCTTCATCTGGCCTTTTTTCTTCAGTCATTATACTTTCTTGTCTGGTGTTTCGACAAGCTTTAGTTCAGCCTGCAAATCTGTGTTTGCCACACATTATTATTGTCCTTTCAGAGAGGTGGCCAGATTTGAGATCACATACCGGTTTCAATTCTAGGTGGTAATGCATATTTGATTTGATGGGCGACTGTCAATATGTCCAGCACTTAAAACAATTGAAAGCGGAATTAGTACTCAGGATGGAAGGGCACATGGAAAATAAAAATAAAATGTGTTTTTGACTTCTTCCAGTACGTGACATTGAAGAAAAGGTCTCAAGTTTTTTGGTCTAACCTCTAACAAAGACACACCACATGCTTTTTTGGGATTTGGAAAAGTCTGCCTTGTGAAGTTCAGGTGAACAGGTTGCCATACAACGGTTAATGTTTACAGCTATTAATGTAAACGTCAATTTTTAAAAGATAGCACTTCCAGAATACTAAAAAACGTCACCACTACACCTGCTCTCTGGATTTGTATTGTTTACTAGACAATGGCTGAATAAACACCTGAAAAGCTGCACTACATACCTATGTTCCTGGCAAGCTGTCATGTAAAAGCCTCTTAAAAAAAAAAAAAGATTTTCTCCTGATGGACTAATAATACAGAGGCAGAGATAGCTACACATTAACATCCTGTAAAAAGTTACACTGGTATGTGCCTTCCACTCAAGGCATTGTTCAGGTCGAAGTCTTTGTTCCTCAAAAAGTTTTGTTTTGGCCATGAAAAGGAGTGAGGATATAGTCTGCTTTGTTAGCATTCTTTTGTCAGACATGCTGCTTTGTAGGTATTTTGGCACCATCTAATACCTGCCGGGGAGGCAGGAGGCTGCGTGTGAATCTGCAGCACTACACGCTACAAATAGATGCTTACAGGGTTAGTAAAATAATCCATTTATAGCACGTGTTGGCTGCAGATACATATGATATGCATAGACTGTAAAGCAGTACCCCTCCACTCTGTGTCTTTAGGCATGAGATGGTACAGTGGTTTGAAATAATGTTTGAATGACAGTTTGTTCAACTATAGCTTGTTGTCTTGATTGAACATCCACACAATAATGTTTTGTAAAAGTGTGTGGGTTTATCCATGTTGCTGTTTTGCAAATATCATTGAGAGGGATGTGTCCTAAAAAAGCCATGGTTGCTCCTTTTTTCTTTGTTGAATGAGCTCTTGGTGTATGTGGTAATGTTCTTTTTGCTTTTGCATAACATATTTGAATGTCCTTAACAATCCCTCTTGCTATAAGAGCTTTGGATATAGTAGTTCCTTTTGTTAGAAAAAATGCACAAAATGTTGGTTGGTTGGTTTTTCAAAAGGGTTTAACATGGTACATAAGTGCCCTTTTAACGTCTATGGTGTGTAAGGAACGTTCTGAACAGTTTGTGGGTTTAGAAAGAAAACTGGCAGTTCCAAGGTTTGATTTAAAGGAAATGGTGAAATAACCTTGGGTAAAAATTTGGGGCAAATACGTAAACACAGTTTGCCTGTGAAAACGTGGAAATAAGGCTCTTAAATGGTGAGAGCATTTATTTCACTGACCTCTCTTGATGATGTTATTGCAACTAGGAAAGCTAATTCCTATGTTAAAAATTGTATTTGACAATTGTGTAGTGGCTCAAATGGTGGTCCCATAAACTGTGTCAGTAAAATGTTTAAATTCCACGCGGGTACTGGTGGTGTACGTGGTGGAATGATCCTTTTTAGGTCGAGCCTAGAGCAGCGCATGCGTGCTTGCTCGACATATTAGGGGGTAAAAAAAAGTGCTACCCACAAGCTTTTCGTGGTCTAAAGCTTGTGTGCATGTGCGCGTGAACGCGCGCAGCCGCCATTTGCCTTTCTTATCTCATTAAGCCTTCAAGCCGTCATGGCTCAGTAAGTGCTTTTGCGCGCAGCGCGTGCGCACACAACTCCCTCCGCCTCTCTCTCCCGCTGCAGCCCCCATCTATGCATTCAGCGCGGCCAATGCTTGCTGTGGATGCAATCGATGTGAGTAGTATTGTGAAGGGACTCTGCTTAGCCTTAGTCTTAGCTAGAGGGAGCCTTTCCAGAAAGCACATTTACTTTTAACCTTGAGTAGCGGTTATGTGAACCAATACCAGGCTTCCACTTGCTTGACTTTTATTTCCTCAGAGAATCCCACTTGCGGCCCCAGAACGCTTCTGGAATGTGTGCCCTATTTTGAATGATAGTGTACCTACATGTGATCCGGTCAACAGTAGGTTGACATGAACTTCTGCGATGTTGCATGAAATGCAGTACTTATATCATCTGTTCGTGCACTGGTCCGAGAGTAAAGTTAGTTCCGTCATGAATACATGCACCAAACCCAGTTAGGGACGCTAGCGTAGGGCCTGTTTTGGTGGAGAATAAACTGACGGTATAACGCAGGCATTGCAGTGTTCTACGCGTTGAACTTTGGATCGGAATCACCATGTGTAATTCTTGTGTTCGTGAAATCATTTGTGAAACGCTACATGTGCGTCATGTGCTGATGCAGTCTAAGAGTGCTTGTTCCGTGAGTCTTGTTACAACGTACTTGTTCCTCCTCATAGTAAATGTTGCAGTGATATTATCAATGATGTCATAGAACATGTCATGAGTGATGCAACATGTGGGGTAATTAGCAGTTCATGGCGAGGGCATGAGTTATAGTTACCATAGGGCACGAGGTATAGCTTCTTGAGATAACTAGAACAGGAGAATTTCTGTGGAGTTTTTTTTTTTTTGTTTAAAACACTACATTGTTACTCAAAATGTCACCTAATTATATGGATGTGCTGCATAACTAAATACTTATAAGGTCCCAAAGGTGAGACCTATTGGCTATGCCAATGCTTGTTAATCCTTCCATGAAGGCCTTGATTAAAAGAATACGAAAAAGGGACTGGTGTTTTCTGTTTTATAAATATGCAGCAAAAGCTTCTAAATGTAATCGTATTCAGGTGTACGCTAAGTATGACGTTTGTAAATGTAACTTATAGCATATTAGTTGCTGTTCTTTTGGAGAATAATGTACACAAAGCTTTCATTTAACTGTATAGCATGCTCTTGTTGTAGGTATTCTTGCTTTTTTTAAATTGTCATAGATTCTTCAGGTAAATTGAGGTATCCAAATTCTAAATCCTCAGGTGCCATATTGCAAGATTGAGCTGTTGAGGATTGGGATGTCTCACCCTGCCATTGCTGTGTGTTAGAAGATTTGGATAATTTGGTAGCTTCTCGTGAGGTTGAAGGGAGAGCTCCAACAGTGTTGTATACCATGGTTGGCAAGCTCATGAGGGTGCAATCAAAATGAGAGTCATTGAAGTCTGAGTTTCTTGACTACATAAGGTAGTAGTGGTCGGGGAGTAAAAGCATATGCAAGTATCCCTGACCAGTTCATCCATAAAGCATTGCACTCAGATTGTGGGTGTGGACGTCTGGATGCGAAGCTTTGGCATTTTGCGTTTTCCTTTGTTGCAAGCAGGTCTATTGTAGGTGTTCCCCACCTTTGGAAGTATGTTTGTGGCAACGTACTGTGTAGCTCTCATTCGTGCACTTGCTGGTGTGTTCTGCTGAGGAGATCTGCCATGGGGTTCATCTCTCCTGGTATGCATTGTGCTAAGAGATGGATTTTGTGATTGTTGGTCCATTTCCATATTTTCTGTGCCAACTGGGATAATTGTATGGAATGGGTCTCCCCTGTTTTTGTATGTAATATATAGCAGTCATTCTCTGTAAGTAGAAAGTCTGTCTTTCCCGTTATGTTTGTGAGAAAGCTCTCGACCAGCACCGATGACACCCTCAGCACCGCCGAACACCTGCACTTCCAGATTCACACCGATCCCAACACCACCCTCAGAGGAACCCTCATCTACAGACCCCCCGGAACCCGGCCACAGTTCAGCGACTCCATCGTCGACTTCGTCAGCACACACGCCATCGCCTCCACAGACTACATCCTCCTCGGGGACCTGAACTTCCACCTCGAGAACAACAACGACACCAACTCCACCACCTTGATTGACAACCATGCCAACCTCGGACTCAGACAGCTCGTCACAACACCCACCCACTCTGCCGGCCACACACTTGACCCCATCTTCTCCGCAAGCTCCCACATCTCCTTCAGCCACACCACCGAACACCATTGGACCGACTATCGCTGCATCCACTTCACCTTCCGGAAACCCAACACGCACCACCGCACCCAACAGATCCCTTGCCGCTGCTGGAGCAAAGTCACTGAAGACCAGCTAGCCACCACCCTCGCCCGGAGCCCACCCGCCGACCCCGCCACCCGCTACCTCAGACAGTGGATCGTCGACTGCGCCAACACTCTCGCCCCGATCAAAAAACCCTCCAACAGACACACCAACAAAAAAGCCAGCTGGTTCACCGAGGACCTCCAGGCCTCCAAGCAAACCTGCCGAAAACTAGAGAAGAAATGGCACCGTGAACAGACACCGGACAGTTACGCTGTCCACAAGAACACCACCCGCAGACACCATCACCTCATCAGATCCGCCAAAAGGCCCTCTTTCAAAGACCGCCTAGACAACAACGCACACAACAGCAAAGAGCTCTTCAACATCGTGAAGGGACTCTCCAACCCAGCTCCAACACCATCCCACCTTCGCAAGACCTGTGCGACTCCCTTGCCACATTCTTCCATCGCAAGATCGCAGACATCCACGACAGCTTCAACGTCATGACCACCCCGACAGCCACTGAGACCTCCGACCCCACGGCCACCATCCGCACTGATCCTCCTGCTCTCCTGGACCAACATAAACGACGACGACACCATCAAAATCATGAACACCATCCACTCTGGCTCTTCGTCAGACCCATGCCCACACCACATCTTCAACATAGCCAGCGCCACCATCGCACCCCATCTCCGCAAAGCTGTCAACATCTCCTTCGAGACAGTGACCTTCCCGGAGATCTGGATGCACGCCGATATCAATGCCTTACTCAAAAATCCCAAGGCTAACCCCAAGTACCTCAAGAACATCCGACCCATCTCCCTGCTCCCGTTCCCGGCGAAGGTCATCGGGAAGTCCGTCAACAGACAACTGACCAGCTACCTCGAGGAGAACAGTATCCTGGACCCGTCCCAGTCCGGGTTCCGCAGCAACCACAGCACCGAAACTGCCCTCATCGCCGCCACCGATGACATCAGGGCCCTGCTGGACAACAGCGGAATCGCGGCTCTCATCCTCCTGGACCTGTATGCCGCCTTCGACACTGTCTTCCACCGCACCCTATGCACACGCCTCTACGACGCTGGGGTCCGAGACAAGGCTCTGGATTGGACCACCTCCTTCCTCTCCGGCAGAACCCAGAGCGTCCGCCTCCCCCTTTCCGCTCCAAAGCCACCGAGATCATCTGCGGCGTACCCCAGTGCTCATCCCTCAGCCTGACATTGTTCAACATCTACATGGCACCGCTCGCCCACGTCACCCATCTGCACGACCTCAACATCATCTCCTACGCCGACAACACCCAGCTGATCCTCTCAGTCACCAAGGACCCCCTCACCACCCAAACCAACCTCCACAAAGGAATGAAAGCCGTCGCAGAGTGGATGAAGAACAGCTGTCTGAAGCTGAACTCGGACAAGACAGAAGTCCTCATCCTCGGCTCCACCCCTTCGGCCTGGGATGACTCCTGGTGGCCGACCGCACTGGGAACAGCACCAACACCCACCGACCACGCACGCAACCTGGGATTCATCCTCGACTCTACTCTCTCCATGACAAAGTAGGTCAACGCCGTCTCGTCCTCCTGCTTCAACACCCTCTGCATGCTCCGCAAGATCTACAGGTGGATCCCCACCGAAACAAGAAGAACGGTCACCCAGGCCCTCGTCAGCAGCAGGTTGGACTACGGAAACGTCCTCTACGCAGGAGCCTCGGTCAAACTCCTGAAACGACTACAACGCATACAAAACGCCTCTGCACGCCTGATCCTCGTCATCCCTCGCCGCAGCCACATCACACCCCACCTGAGAAACCTGCACTGGCTTCCCGTCAACAAAAGGATCACCTTCAAGCTCCTCACCCACGCACACAAGGCACTCCACAACACCGGACCAACAAACCTCAATAGACGACTCAACTTCTACACCCCCAACCGCCAGCTCCGCTCCACCGACCTCGCCCTTGCCACCGTCCCCCGCATCCAAAGAGCGACCTCCGGCGGCAGATTGTTCTCCCACGTCGCCGCCAAAACCTGGAACACCCTCCCCATCCTCCTACGGCAGTCCCAGGACCTGCTAACCTTCCGAAGACTACTCAAGACCTGGCTGTTCGAGCAATAACAGCATTCCCCCCCCTCCCCCCCCCCCCACCCCCCAGCACCTTGAGACCCTCACGGGTGAGTAGTGCGCTTTACAAATGTTCTGATTGATTGACTTGAGAGCCATGGAAATGGCTTATAGCTCCAACATGTTAATCTGTAGCAACTGTTGTTGTAGTGTCCAGGGTCCCTGAACTGCAAGGTCCTTCATATGAGCCCCCCACCCCAGAAGTGATGCATCCGTTGTGATTGTAATTTGTGGAATTAGATCCTTGAAGGCTCTCAAAGCTAAAATATTGTGATTGTTCCGTCATGACAGAGCCTGATGAACCTTTGGTGAAACCAACACTAGATCTTCCAGATTTCCACCCGCTTATGACCACTGAGACGCTAAATACTCCTGGAGGGGTCTCATGTGTAGGTGAGAATGAGGTACTATTGCAATACATCATTCTTAAAGTCTCATTTTTGTTTTAACTGGTAGGTGATGATGTGGCTGAAAAAGATCCAGCTGGTTCTGGAGATTGAGAACCCTTTGGGGATTGGGGTAAGCTGTCCCCGAAATGGTATTGAGAATTGACCCCAGATAAGGTTGAATTTGGGATGGTTGGAGACGTAATTTTGTCACACTGATTGAAAACCCCAATTGATGCAGTAAATGTATTGTCTTTTGGGTGTCTGCTGCACATTTGTGCTTGTCTGGAATACTGATCAGCCAATCGTCGAGATAAGAAAACACATGAATGTTTTCTCTTCTTAGTTTTGCTGTTACTACTTCTAGACATTTTGTGAATACCCTTGGGGCTGTTGGTACCTCTAAGAGTAGTACTTTGAACTGATAAAGATGTACACTTACCACAAACCTCAGACACTTTCTGTTGCTAGATGTATTGGAATATCGAAGTAAGCGTCCTTCAGCACTAATGCGGCCATTAAGTCGCCTTTTTAAAAGTAGTGGTATTACATCTTGTAGTTTAACCATGTGAAAATGTTCAGACAGTATGTAGCGATTTAGTGTAGATCCAGAATGAGTCTTAGGGATCCTTTTTTTTGGTATTAGAAAGTAAACAGAGTAAAAACCCCTTTGTTTTGGAATTTGTATGGGACTTTCTCGATTACCCCTTTTTGCAGTAATACCTCTTCTATGATTATAAAGAAACACTGGTCCCTCACAATATAGAATTACAAGTGTAATTGACACAGAGATACAATGATGTCTATGTTCATATATCCGGATGGATTTAGTGATTTATTGTGAAAAATACAAAAAAGAGAGAAAACTTACAAGTGGGACAGTTTACAACGAAAAATTTGAGTAACAACCATTACACATAGTGGCGAAAATTACAGTTTTATGGTTGGGCAGCAGAACATACTGAGAAGCACCATAGCATGTGTTAATGATAACTACACATTTTGTGTCAAGGTGCTAAAGTCAACGACTTTTCGTTCCCTAAAAAAATAATGGGATCATCATCAGGACATGTCTAACGATGCCTGGGAAAAATGCCTGCTGAGAAAGGAGGGGTAGGGAAAGGAAAAAAGAACACATGGTCTCCTGGTCAAACCACCTTTTTTAACATACTTTGTGAATGTTTATAGCTCCCACTTTTGGTCAGTCTAATGACTACTAATGACTACTCACTACAAGCCACCAACCAAAGGACCCCTATCCCCCACTGGATAACATTGGGCCTTAGCACTCTGCACCCAGCCACCCGAGTGCCGCTGAGGGTGCTTTGAGAGTGCATCCTCTACCCTGGTACTAACTCCAGAACCCCAACTCCCACAAACAAGTACTTACCTGTAAACCGATAACTTAACTTTCTTTACTCTCATCGGATTGTATTGATAGATTTTATTTGAACATTCTTATGTGCGGAGTTGGTTTGTATGAAAACTTAGAAAATCTGCATATGTGTAAATATGTAATTACTTACCTTTTGTCTAGGAAATGTCTAAGTCTCATATCTAGACATATTACACTGATTAGAAAAAGTAACTTAAAAGTAACCCAAGAAGTTAACGTGCCCAGTAATCTATAAAGTTACTGACAAGTTATTTTGAACTGTTGACTTACCTGTAAATCAATCAACTGCATTTGAACCTGTATTCAACTGTAATTCACTGCATAAATCTTGCAAAGTATTATTACATTTACCTGCACCAGGCTTGGCTTGGTCCTAGAAATAAAATAACTAAATAATATTTTTATACAAAGAAATTGGTCTGAGTTCAGTCTTTGAGTGTCTTGTGTGACATCATTTCTTGCCTGATTGTGTACAATACATGCTTAACACTACCCTCTGATAAAGCCTTACTTCTCACCCACACTTACACAAATAGAGAGTAAGGTATTATCTACTTTCACCTCTGCCTACTTTTGGGGATCCACTGGACTCTGTGCACACTATACTTTACTTTGATATAGTATATACAGAGCTAGATTCCTACATAAACGCCTTATTTATGCCACATGCAATGACATTTTGAAACTTTCTCAACAGGAAGCTGCCAAAAAGTTAAGACCGATTGATAAGGAAAATCTTAAAGACGCAATGGCAGTTGTAAATAATGGGATGACCACATTATCCACACACATTTGTACTGTGAATAATATTGTTTCATCTGTGTTTGATATTGTACAGAATGACATGTCTATACTTCTACATGGACAAAGTCAATTAAGTTTGATTTTACAGTTAAGTTGGACATTGCAGGTTTTGAAAATCAAATACAGTGCCATGGAAATATTTAAATGCAACTGAATCGTTTTTGGCTTCTAAATTGACACATATGCAGTGTCAAGAGAGCTTTCCTGGGGACAGCCATAATGGCCAGGTAATAGATGTAGATGCAGCCCCCAATTGTAAGATCATTATTTGGAATATAGCAGGTCTCAAAAGCAAGAAAGATGATCCCAATTGGTTTGGTTTTTATAAAAAAATATGATATAATTCGTTTTCAGGAGACCTGGGACAAGGCAGATAACTTCTGGATGGATGGGTATAAATCGTATTGTTCCCCAGCACGTCCCACTCCGGCAGGTAGAGCACAGGGGGGCCTTTTAATGTTATTCTCGTTAAAATTGACAGGGTCTCAAAGGAGGTTGGAGGTGCGGTCTCATAACTGCTTGGCTATAGAACTGATAACCCCTAACCTCCCTAAAATGTTATTTGTTTTATAATTCAGGAGAGAGCTGTTTTATAAATCAACATTTATGTTATTTGAAATCTTTCCTCGAAGAATACAGGCTTAAGCAAACTTCTTTTTATCTTATTCTACTCAAGGGCGATTTTAATATTCATGTGTGCGACCTGAACTGTCAGGTTGATGATCATCTAGGGCCAGCCTATTCCTTCATCCCCCATTTTGAACATATACAACAGTGGGAAGCCCTAGAGGATCTTTTGGCTGGAGCAGATCTGTTTGAACCTAGTTTCAGTGATCCTACAGACCGGATCCCTACCTTTAAAGCGCGGGAGCGGGACACTGTTATAGATTATATATTTATCTCCCCCTCCATGCTATCCCAGGTGCTGTTTTATAATGCCAAGCTGTCGTCTTTTAGTGATCACAATCCGGTTATTCTTGTCCTAGATAAAGAATGTGGCCTCCTGGGAAATACGGGAAAGAAAGAGGGAGCTAATAGCGAGTTAACAAGTGATCAGGGGAGGAGGTTTAAATGGGCCAAGGTAATCCCGGACCTCTTTTTTTTAACCTATGTGAGAAGGCTAAAGACAATATTGCAATATGCCTTGATAATACCAGTCAAGAGGTAAATGTTCTTAGAGCTTTTGAAGGTATTTGTGGTCAGGTGGCCTCTGATCTGACAATGACAACTAAACCGAGATTAACTATGGCTGAAAGGTGGTTTGATAAAAACTGTTCACGGGCCCATCGTAATCTGGGTCAAGCCTTAAAAAACATCCCACGAGATAGCGGGCCAGATAGCTATGTTAAGGAAACAGTATAAGATTGCTGTTTCTACACGGAAAAACAAGATTAAAGAGGAGGCTTGGCACGCACTATTAACAGTTGAAGTTCTTAAAGACAGTTCTAGATTTTGTGCCATTGTCAATAAACCTTTCTTCTCCGGTACAGAGAATGGCTCTCTAGAATGTAACATTACAGAAGACCAGTGGCGTTCTCATTTTGAAACAATTTATGGGTCTAATGTTACTGTGGTTACTCCCGCTAGCGTAGAAGCTGATGGGGTTTTTTCTCCTGTGGTCTTTAAGGAGGATTATGTAGAAAGGGCGATAATACAGATGTCTAGTAATAAAGGTCCTGGCCCCGACGCCGTCTCTGCTGATCTGTATAAAAGCAATCCAAAATTTTGGGCCAAAATACTAACTAATGTTTTAAATGACTCAAGTTCCCAGGGTTTCCATACATCATGGTCTTTATCCACGACCATTCCAGTTTTTAAAAAGGGCCAGAGAGGGGATCCACGGTGTTATAGACCAATATCTCTAATTGATTCTGCTGATAAAATCCTAGGTAGAGTGATCCTAGCCAAAGTCACGGACTGGGTGAACGAAAATGAGGTTTTATCGAACCTACAATATGGTTTTAGACAAGGTAGTAGTACTATGGATCAGTGCCTTAACTTACATTTATTAATAGGTAAACATACCATAGCTAAAGAAGGCACTTTACAGTTGGCCTTTATGGACCTCTCCTCGGCTTTTGATCTGGTTAACAGATCAAAGTTGTGGTCCATTCTGCTGGATACGGGCATTGACCCAAGTTTAGTCTATTTCCTGGCGGATTTACACAGGGATCACTCAGCTATAGTTAGGGTTACCCAGGATGTGAAATGCACAAGGCACTTTAAATCTGGTAGAGGTGTCTGTCAAGGATGTATTTTGGCGCCACTACTTTTTACCTTTTATATTAATAATTTAGAAAAGCTTTTAGATTTGGCAAGTTTGGACATCCCGCGAGTAGGAGAAAGGGGTATTCCTGTTCTCCTATATGCGGATGACGCTGTGTTATTAGCCCGTACAGCCATAGGCCTTCAAAGGCTATTGGATGCCTTTGGGGCCTATATGAAGTCCTTGGACTTAATAGTGAACATAGCAAAATCCCACGTTATGTCTATGGGTCGAAGAAACAGAAAAGTAAAATCCTTTTATTGCAATGGAGCTGAGGTGTCTAGGGTGTCCTCTGTTATCTATCTGGGGGTTCTATTTGATGAGAGAGATTCCAGAGTCCCCCAACAGAAAATCAAAAGAAATGCAGTGGTAAGATCAACGGCTGATATTCAAGGGTTCTCACAGCGTCTGGGGGCTAGGCCTCTCGAAGCCATGCTTAATATTTATAGATCTAAATGCTTGGCTATTGCTCTCTATGGCTCCGACATCGGGGGCTACAAGCACTTGGAAGCGGTGCAGATAGCTGAAAATACATTTCTGCGTACCCTTTTGTCGGTCCCCAAATCAACCCCAACTTTTGTTATTCATCAGGAATTGGGGCTAGGATACATGTCAGACTCGATGAGGTTGGCCCCGGTAGTATGCTGATTTAGGACCTGGCTTAACCCAGATTTAACCCCGAATCATCAGATCATTCGGGACTGTGTTATCCTGGAGAAAGCCAGTAGTATCCCGTGGCTGCACTACGTCAAGCATATGTTTTTTAAATTGGGGCGCCCAGATCTTTTTGATTTTCTGGATAGGATTAAAAAAAGAGGATGTTAAATGGGTTAAATCCCAACTTTTTATTGAGGGTGGAGCGTGAGGAGAGGGAGTTATTGAAACCCTCAGTTAGGGCTCACTTTCTGTTAAAAACCTCCCCATTGATTGAGCCCTACCTAATAATTGTTACCAAGCCCTTTCATCGTTGGCTTTTAACTAGGTTCCGTTTTAACTTAATCCATTTCTCCTTAGGTAATCTGCAAGGCTGGTGCAAACCAGAGGATATAGGCCCATGTCCTTGTGATAATTTTTCAACACAGGACACAATGCATCTCATAATGTTTTGGGACTATTATAGTGCGATTCGTAGGAGGTGTTTAGTTCCTCTGTTAAGGGGAAAGGGTTTCTTACAGGTCAGACCAGCCTTATATTATCTTCAACTGCTTAACGACCCTTGGGAGATTTTTAATATTGCCAGTTTTCTAGTGGCAGTGGTTCGTCTTAATAAAAAAAGGTACCCTATGTTAAAATCTGTATGACTTTATATCATATCGATAACCTCTGCCTTATTTTTTATGAAAATATTCTTAATTGTGTTTTAAGCTCTTTTGCATTAGAAAATTAATCCTGCTGTATTAATTCCTTTAAAATTTTTTTTTTTTTTTTAAACGCTCATGTGTCTTATTGGGTTACATGATTTTATTATATTGTGCAATGTGAACTGTACATTTATGATTTTAATTAATCGAATAAAGTGATCTGACTGACTGACTCATAATGGCAAAAACAGACTCCACTTCCACGACGCTTAACATAGAAAGGTTAGAAACTTTGCCTTTTACGGTAGCTGAAATCCCACCAACCACATGGCTGATTCACTGATTCATTTCTTTATCAATATCAACATTTCCTTTCACCTTATTTCTAAAACACTTTCCTGTGGGCAGGTATGAAGAAACAGGCACACATTTTTTACATGAAGCTTGGTTTTTGCCCTTTCAGTACAAATGTATGCAGAACGACACATTTTCTTTGTTTGTCTACATGACTGTGGAACTTCTTTAGGACACTCCTATGTTTGCAAGGAGATAACACTTCATGGTGTGTGTAATGCCTCAATAGCTAACCCTGGGTTTTATTTGAAGGGTGTTCATGTACCATTGATACAGCCTGAATTGTTGATACTTTCAAATGGCAGCTACTTAATTTTAAATGATCAGAGCTGCTGCGGGATGAAACTAGGTGTCCCCCATGTAGTAGTCACTGTTTCCAAGGTTGTGACTTGTATGAATGTCTTATTTCCTCCTACACATTCTTATGGGAAATTACTTTGGGGCCGACAGTCCCTATTTCACAAACTAACTTTGTTAAATTGAGCAGACAGAAAGACTTAGTGTTTCAAAAGGATTGGCATCAGCCTGTGAAACTTCTAATCTCCAAGTTGCCTGTTCCCCAGCAGAAGTACAATCCCTTTTACGCACTCAGTTACCACAGCATTTTGGTGAACTGATAGACCATATTTGTAATGCTTCTAACACCACTGGAGTGGCCCACTCTATAAAAGTGATTGGGTCTGGATTAGTTTAAACATTTCAGACTGTGCATGGAGCTATTCCACCTTTTATTCATTTGATGTTTTCAAGCATTTTTAGAGGCATCCCAATTGTGCTGTTTCTTCTGGTCACTATTTTGTTTCTATTTTAGTTGATCTGATAAGGCTGTCCAACATCAGGACCTGGTGGTAATAGAACTACCACACGTCCTCCTGTGTCGTGAATACATGATACAGTATTTTGGAGAGTCCTTCTTGTTGGTGCCGAACGAGAAATGGTCTCTGTTCTTCCAGCCTGTGTGGTTTGAGAAAGTACAATTTGTATTACACTGCTATGGTGCTCTTTCAAGTGTGCTATTGACGTACAGCGGCGGCCGGCACAGGTAAGCGCAGTGGGGAAGGGGTGAGTTGGCAAGTTGACAGACAACGAAATGGGTATATTTAAATAAATAAACACATATTCCTTCGTCTGTCAGATTCCCCCCGCCGTGCTGTGCCCTGCCCCACCGCGCTCACCTGTACCTGCTGCCGTTGTTGACGTATGGCTTGCCATGCAACTGTCACAGTTTCCGGACATAAATCAGCTTGTGCGTCCTTTGCAGTTGCTCCAGTTTGGTTGTCCTGTGATTCTGAACCCATTGCTGCAAGATGCCAATTAAGAGTCCCTGCTGGATGCTCCTTCGGCTTCAAGTTCCTCTATGGAAGCCGCATTACCAGTGCACTTGCCCTCGAGTTCTGTTGAATGGGTTGGAGATGACTCTTTACCTCTTGGATCTTGCTCTCTTGGCCTCAGCTGATATAGTCTATCAGGATGCAGGGTTCATCCAGGGTCATGAAGAATCCAGATCTGGGTGTCCCGGACTTGTTGGAGATGCCACATTTCAATTCGGATGCCTCTTGGACTCATTGATTGTCTTTTTCTTTTTATGAAATTCTTTATGGCATTTTTATTTCATTTGTGTGTTTTTTTATTGGCCTCTTTTATTGCTTTTAGTATCTGCTTCTTGTGTTACACAAGATTTTTTAAAAATACATGACACACTGCTTTTTTTTTACATATATTATTGTTTATTTCTCTTTGAGTCAGCCCTTTTTCGACCAAGGGGAGGGTGTCATTAAGCTTGCATTCAGCTTCCATTTTAGTTCTCATGTTAACTTAGCCTAATTTTCTATTGGTGCTTTGTACATGTTTTCCTAGTGCGAGAATGGCCCTGGCACACATAATTCCTAATAGGCACGGTCTCCAAACAGCCTGCACCGTTAGTTCCAGGATTGCACACAATCAGAACATGAGGCATTGTTTTATTTTCTGTGCTCCCAAAAAGATGACTTTTCTGCTTCAGTCTAATTAAAACGCTGTCTTGCACCTTTGCCACAGTTTGATTAGCTTTGTGTTTTATGAAACAAAACGAGTTTGTGCTCAAGTTAGTGAGAGGTGCATTTCCTGCTGGAATTATCAAAGAAAGCGGCTGTAAGATGCAGGCCCGCTGCCCACAACCTTCATCCTGAGAAGCAAGAAGGCTGTATACTCGGAGGTGCACTGATCCTGGCTTCCTGACATACACTACCAAGGTACGGAGTTAGGTCATTCCAACAGTCCGTGCAGATGGGTACTCCAGATATGCTCTCTGTAGTATAGAGGCTAGCAATAGATAAGTGTAACATCAACAACTTTATGAACAATTACCATGATTGAATTGTTTGCATTCTTCATTATTCCAATAATGCTCATTACAATAAGGTGTCTCATCTTTCTTACAATCGCAGTTCATGTTTTATTTGCAAAGATTGAATATGCTACTTACCAGTATGCATCTGTTCTTGGCATGTAGGGCTGCTGACATTCATATCTGTGCATAGATCGCCGCCTAGTGTTGGGTCCGGATGTTTGCACGTTGTTGTCCTGGAAGAGTCTTCGAAGTATCCTTGGATAGGTGACTCCTCCCCTGGACTACAGTGCGCATGGGCATCCTCTCCATCCTCAGATTGTTTTTCGCCATTGTGGCAGTGATGGAGTAGATACAGAAAGTGATGACCATGCTTGCAGTAATTCTGAGAGCTGCAGCTGCAACAGGCGCCGGGGAGGAGGGAGGGCGATATGAATGTCAGCAGCCCTACATGCCAAGAACAGATGCATACTGGTAAGTAGCATATTCAGTTCGAGGCATGTGGGCTGCTGAATTCATATCTGTGCATAGAATACCTAGCAGTGCCCTCTATTGGCGGCGGCTACCCGTGCCAGCTGCAGCGGTCTGAAAAAGTGTTTTGAGAACAGCCTGTCCTACAGCTGCCTGCTGTTTTGACTGCACATCTACGCAATAGTGTTTTGTAAATGTGTGTGTAGTGGACCATGTGGCTGCTCTGCATATATCATGCAGGGGAATATTTCCTAGGAAGGCCATGGAAGCCCCCAACTTACGTGTTGAGTGGGCTCGTGGTGGAATAGTTAATGTGCGTTTTGCTTTTTGATAACAGATTTGAATACACTTAACTATCCATCTGGCTATCCCTGCTTTGGAGATGGCGTTACCTTTGTGGTGTGGGGCAAAGGCAACGAACAATTGTTTTGTCTTCCTGAAGGGTTTAGTCCTATCGATGTAGTACATGAGGGCCCTCCGTACATCTAGTGTATGTAGTGCCCTTTCTGCAACAGTTTGTGGGTTTTGGAAGAAAACTGGCAGTTCAATAGTTTGATTCATGTGGAACTGCGATATTACTTTGGGCATGAATTTGGGGTTGGTACGTAGTACGACCCTGTTGGTGTGAACCTGTATAAATGGCTCTTGAACGGTTAGTGCCTGGAGTTCACTAACTCTTCTTAGGGAAGTGATCGCTACAAGGAAGGCCACTTTCCAGGTAAGGAATTGAATCTCGCATGAGTGTAGAGGTTCAAAGGGTGGACCCATCAGGCGTGTGAGGACCAAGTTGAGGTTCCACATTGGAGCCGGTGGGTGGCTTGGTGGAATGACTCGTTTGAGTCCTTCCAAGAATGCTTTGATGGCAGGCACTCTGAATAGAGAGAGGTGCTGCCTGGTTTGCAGATAGGCTGAGATTGCGGTCAAATGGACACGTATAGAGGTGTACGCCAGATTGCATCGATATAGGTGTAAGAGATAACAGATGATGTTTTGGATGGATGCGTCCAGCGGGTTGATGTCATTATTACCGCAATAAATGACGAACCTTTTCCATTTGGCTGCATAGCAAGCTCTGGTAGTGGGTCTCCTGGCCTCCTTGATGATGTCCATACAGTCAGGTGGCAGGTTGAGATAGCCAAACTCTAGGACTTCAGGAGCCAGATCGCCAGATTCAGCTGTTGCGGATCTGGGTGCTGAACCTCTCCATGGTTCTGCGTCAAATGCGCGGGTTTGATCCGCAGCCTTTGATGCGGCACCACGGAAAGTTCGAGGAAGGTGGTGTACCACGGCTGGCGTGCCCACGTGGGAGCAACTAGGACGAGTGTCAGGGAGTGTTGTCGGAGTTTGCGGGCCACTAGCGGTATCAATGGCGCTGGGGGAAAAGCGTACGCAAATCTGCCGGACCAGTTCATCCATATCGCATTGCCCTGCGACTGCGGATGTGGGAATCTGGCGGCGAAGCTTTGGCATTTTGCGTTTTCGCTTGTCGCGAATAGGTCTATCTCCGGATGACCCCACTGCTGGAAGTACGGTTGGAGTACTGATGGGTGTAACTCCCACTCGTACATCTGGTGGCTGTGTCTGCTGAGCAGATCCGCCATCTGGTTGTCCTTGCCAGGGAGGTGTTCCGCCATGAGGAACATGTTCCTTTGAATGGCCCACTTCCACATGCTCTGAGCCAGATGAGACAACTGTGGAGAGTGTGTTCCTCCCTGTTTCTGTATGTAGTACATTGCGGTCATGTTGTCCGTCCGGATCAACACGACCTTGTTGCATAGATGTACTTTGAATGCCTTCATGGCTAGGAAGATTGCCATCAATTCCAGAAGGTTGATGTGCAACTTCTTTTGTTGTGTTGTCCATAGTCCTTGCACTGTGTAGTGGAGTACATGAGCTCCCCATCCCTGGAGAGACGCGTCCGCTGTCAGTACTATCTGTGGGACAGGCTCTTGGAATGGTCGGCCCTTGCAAAGGTTTTGTGGATTCCACCAATGCAGAGAGTTGTATGCCCGACCGCTCACCAACACTAGGTCCTTTAACTGTCCTTGAGCCTGATTCCACTGACGTGCTAGGCACTCCTGAAGTGGGCGCATATGTAATCTCGCGTGCGGGACTATGAAGATGCAGGAGGCCATCATGCCTATCAACTGCATAAACACTCGCGCTGGAAGTGGGTGATTGGGTTTGAATTTGGAGATCAGCAGTTGTATGCTGTTGATCCTCACTAAATTTGGCTGAGCTGTGGCCGCCAGAGTGTCTATAGTCGCACCTAGGTACTGTTGTACGTGTGCGGGCTGGAGATGGGACTTTGGATAATTTAGTGAGAATCCCAGACTGTGAAGAAGGTGAATGGTGCGGGACATGTGGCTTGCACATTGCTGGGCTGACTTCGCTTGAACGAGCCAGTCGTCTAGGTAGGGGTAGACGTGTATATGCTGCCTCCGTAGATGTGCTGCCACCGTAGCTAGGCACTTCGTGAAAACCCTGGGCGCTGTTGTCACGCCGAAGGGAAGGACTTTGAACTGATAGTGCTGCCCCTGAACAGTGAACCTGAGGTATTTTTTGTGTGAGGGGTGGATGGGTATGTGAAAGTACGCATCCTTGAGGTCCAGTGTGGCTAGGAAGTCTCCCTGCTTGAGAAGCGGAAGGACTTGCTGTAGAGTGAGCATGTGAAAGTGCTCTGAAAGAATGTACTGGTTTAGGGGTCTCCGGTCTAATATAGGTCTGAGCGACCCGTCCTTTTTTGGAATTAAGAAGTAGAGGGAGTACACTCCCGTACCCTGCTCGTGGATGGGTACGACCTCTATAGCGCCTTTTAGAAGCATACTTTGCACTTCTTGCTGTAAGAGCGTTAAGTGCTCTGAGGACATAGGACGGCTTCTTGGTGGTATTGTGGGTGGAGTGGAGGTTAACTCCAGACAGTAACCGTATTTTACAATATCTTTGACCCACCTGTCCGTGGTGATGGAATTCCAGGTGGACAGGAACCTTTGTAGCCTTCCCCCGACAGGTGTTATGTGGTCGGGAGGAAGGGAGAGGGCGTCACTGCTTGTTCTTGGGGGAGGACCTGGTGTTGCCGTAGCCGCGTCCTCTGCCCTTTGTGCTGGAGCCACGATATCCACCTCGGGTGTTTTTATCATAGGTGGTCTGTGTATTGCCTTTGTTATATGTTTGTTGTGACCCCTGTCCTCTACCTGCTCCCTTGTTTCCGGGGCGACGAAAGGAGCTGCTCCGAAAGGACTGAGTTTGTAGGGCGCCCATGGACTTTGCAGTGTCCGTGTCCTTTTTTATCTTTTCGAGGGTGGTGTCAACCTCTGGTCCGAATAAATAGTCGGGGTTGACGGGCTGGTTGAGTATATTGTTTTGTACCTCAGGCTTGAATCCTGAGATCCGTAGCCAGGCATGTCGTCGCAACATGACGCTTGTGTTTATGGCTCTGGCAGCCGTGTCTGCAGCATCTAGTGCGCATTTGATGGAAGCGTTCGTTAGTAGCTGTCCTTCTCTGATGAGCATTTCTGCGCCTTCCTTGAACTGGTCAGGGAGATGTTGGAATATTTGCTCCAGTGTGTCATAGTGCGCTCAATCATAGCGAGCAAGGAGCGCTTGAGTGTTGGCTATGCGCCATATGTTGGCAGCTTGGGCGGCAACTCGCTTGCCAGAGGTTTCTAACACCTTGGACTCTTTGTCCGGGGGAGGAGCGTCACCTGTTGTTTGCGAGTGTGCCCTCTTGCGTGCATTCGCTACGACGATGGAGTCGAGTGGTAATTGTCCTCTGATGTAAGTAGGATCCCCAGGTGCTGATCTGTATTTTTTATCAATCCTGGGGTTTATCACTCGTGCCCTGGTGGGTTCTTTGAAAATGTCCTTGGCTGGTTTGAGGACCCCCTTCAACATTGGCAGAGTCTTTACATGTCTTTCTGAGGATGCAAAGGTGTCCATTAGAAAGTCCTCTTCGATGGTATCAGAGTGAAGCTGTACCCCATGGTTATTTGCAGCACGTTCGATAAGAGCGTTGAACGCCGCAGTATCCTCCGTAGGAGATGTTTTTGCCCCATAGAGTTGTTGGTCCTGTGCATCGAGAGGTGCACTGGGGTCTGCAGGGTCGCCCCAAGTTTGATCAGGGTCCTGCTGGTCATCAGGGTCCGTGTCTACATGGTAGGGGACTTGGTCATCCATGTAGTCCTCCAATGCATCTGTATCGGAGCGTGTGGGGGAGAACCGGTGTGGATCCTGGTAGGATGAATGGAAGGGTTCATAAAGGAGAGGTTCCGATTCTGCAGGTAACTTCCTTTTTAGTGGGATCCTGAAAGGGTCCAATGGCGGCTCCGAAGTTATCCTTCGGTCGTGGAGAATCATCCTGCCAGTGTCGGCGTCGATGATACGTGCCGGAGACGTCTCAGCAGGTGTGACCGTAGGTTGGGTGACCCGTGTCCTGAGTTGGAACATTTTTGGGATTGTTGACGGAGGCAAGCCGAAGGTAATGTTGGCCGGCACCGAAGAGGCTGCTGGAGCTCCGATCGAACCGGAACCCGACGTGTCCTGGAGGACAGCTGTGGTTTTGCTGCCTTGCGTCGCACCAGGTCGTACTTGGGGCGCCTTCGAGGCTTTGGCACCGGCCAGGCTCGTAGAGGCGGCCGTGGATTTTTTCGGCGCCGGCGGTTCATCGAGTCGAGGTGCAGAGATCACCGTCGAAGTCTTCGATACCTGAGGCTTAGGTGTCGTCGAGGGAGCGATGCGAGACACAGCAGGCGGTACGGCCCTTGGCGTCGTTGGTGCCGGTAGCCGAGCAGGTTTGTCGGTGCCGATGGCTTTTTTCCGTTTGTCGACTCCAACGTCGCCCGCTTCAAGTTCGGCACCGAAGTCCCTCTTGGTGCGGTCGGTGCCGACGCGGTGCGCTGGCGTCGAAGGCCTCGATCCGACCAGCGCCACTTTCAGTTTCGGTTTCGGTGGAACCGGAGCAGCTTTCGGTTTCGGTTTTGTGGTAGGGAAACCAGCCTGTTTATGTAGTAATGGCTGCCGCTGAACGTCCGAGGCCGGGCCCGAGGGCGGGGCCGAAGAACTGCGGGATGGGTCTCGGGTAAGGCCCGAAGGCGATCCCTCGACCGGAGCCATAGGCTGTGGCACTGGTGTTTGAACGGTTTGAACAGGTAGGCCTTGTTCATCATTGGAGCTACTTTCTTCGGCCCCTAAGGCCTCCTCGTCGTCTCCTACCTCGGTGTCGTCTTCACCTCTGTGGAAGAGTGACTCGTCTACCTCGTCCGATCCGGGTTCGTGTTCGGAAACGGGACTGGAGGGCAAGACTTCTAATTCCTCGACGTCTTCGGCCTCGTCGAAGATGTCTGTTGGGGCCGGTGCCGCGTGCTGCGCCTCAAGTCTCGCCGCTCGTCGATTCCGCAGAGTCTTCTTGGAACGGAACCGGGCACAGGCCATGCATGTCGATTCGTCGTGGTCCGGCGAAAGGCATTTGTTGCACACCGGATGGACGTCGATGTGTGGGTACTTCGCATTGCATACCGGACACCTTTTGAATGGCGTCCTCGATTCCATCGTCGAAGTAGTCGATGGACAGGTAAATGCGAAAAAAGTCGGTGCTGAAAGTTAGTAAACTAACAGGATTGTATCGAAACCCGATCGATAGACAGTACCGACGCAAACTAAAGGCCTTTTGGCCTCGAAAAAATATTTTCCTAACTTGAGCTAAGATAGCACATCCGAACCCAATGGCGGAAAAAAACAATCTGAGGATGGAGAGGATGCCCATGCGCACTGTAGTCCAGGGGAGGAGTCACCTATCCAAGGATACTTCGAAGACTCTTCCAGGACAACAACGTGCAAACATCCGGACCCAACACTAGGCGGCGATCTATGCACAGATATGAATTCAGCAGCCCACATGCCTCGAACTAGAGCTTTTCAATAAATGTTTGAAAATGCAATATTGTATCTTTTCTTTGTGACACCTTGGGTATACAAGAGTGACAAACGAAAGGGGTTAGATCTGTTATACAATTTCCTTTGGAATCTGAGAGTCATGTTCTAGGTACATGATGACATCTATAACTCTGGAGGTTTAGGAGTTTCGATGCAGCACCGTGAGCTAGTCAAACAGACCAACATTTATTGATCATATAAGAATACTCAATTTCTGTATTATGATGTTTTGTTGTTCTAAATATACAGTCCTATCAGATTGGTAGGAACCGTAGAACAAGAGTGAGTGAGGTATTGCACCTAAACAGGATGCTGGTGTTCACCTCACACGAGGCAGTATCAGCAGAGCCCAACACACACCTGATTGTTAAGATCGAAATCACCTTTCCTACTGCAACTAGGCCTTGGTTACAGTAGACTTTAGGGAGGTATTCAACTAGCTCCTCTATTTCCTCCCAGTGATGGCAATCATACCTGGAGAGCAGTCAGACTGAAGTGACAATCCTCCAGCATATGGCCGCCCGCACAGCCACCCATTACTCAGCCGCATCCATCTTTTAAAATATTTTTGTCTTGAGGTGGACCATGTAGTTTGAGCTGAACCCCTCTTTCTTGCAGTGTGAACAACCATTGAGTCAGGCAGGACCTGGCCCCTGATATAAACTGAGCTGTCTGGGGCTGCTATATACTTTTTCTCAACCTGTGAAGTGACAACTCAAACAGTCACAGGGTCTTTAAAGTTATATGCACGGGTCTTAAGCTTCTGAGCATGGAGAGATATGGGACAGATCTTTCAGTCTTAGTAAGGGTATTGATTAAAAAATTGTTCTCCTCTACCAAAAGGAACTCCACTTTGTGGTGATGTGCTGCTCTTTGTGTAACCACATAATACACAGTGATATTGGCTGGTGGGAAACCCTTAAAAGTGTAGGGATTCGAGTTAGGATCATCTTCAGGGTCAATCCGATAATTCCCCTTAATGGTCATCCTCTTCTCTGGGCGTGACCGCGTAGGAAGCTGGCTCTGTATATACTATACTAAAGTAAGGTGTAGTGTGCACAGAGTCCAGTGGATCCCCATAGGTATAGCAAAGGCTAAAGTAGATAATACCTTACTCTCTTTTGTGGTAGTGTGGTTGAGAAGTCAGGCATATCAAAGGGTAATGTTAAGCATTTGTAGCACGCACTCAGGCAAGAAATGATGTCACCCACTCAACAGACTGAATCCAGACCAATTGGTTGTATAAAAAGTTGTTCATTTGTTTATTTTACTATATGAACGAAGATTTACTCAGTAGCACGCAGGTAATACTTTCAATATAATACTTTCCAAGATACAGTGTGCACTGGTTTTGTAGAAGCATATACATTACTTTGCATTCAAGAAAATGGGTTGTAAGTTCTTTAGAATACTTATAATTACTTTAGATTACTTTCTAGTTACTTTTCTGGCTTGGGGGTGAAGCAAACTAATAACACAGTTTAGGCATTACAATACTTCAGCAAGCAGGTTAACTCTTTTGAAGACACTAAGTTACTTTTGTTGAAGTAGAAGACAAGGTCAACACAAACATTTTTCAGAGAAAAACCCACCATACAATCCTATGGAAAAAAACAAAGTGTTAAGTTTGCAGGTACGAAAACGGTTTTATAGTTCAGTCTTGGGCTGGTAGCACTTACACTGGGCAGGGGTAAAGTAGGTAAGGAGAGTGCACACTCAGCAGCACTGAGGTGGCGGGTGCAGAGGTCATAGGAGAGGTTTGGCCCAATGCAATGCTATGAAGACAGGGGGCACTCAGAAGAGCACCAGTCATGGGTACGTACCTGTGATTTCTGGGTGAGGGCCCAGGGATCAAAGGTAAGCACAAAGTGGGCCACAAGTAGGTATCAGCAGAAGCACTTCTAGCTGCACATGTGTGACAGGGTGCAAAGTAGGCGTCGGGCTCCCAATGAAAACCAATGCAGGACGTCAGTCGGGAATAAATGCTGCAGGCTTCGACCAAGAGGCTGGATGAAGGTGACCCCCAGCTGAATCTTTAAGATGGATAGCTGGGCACCGTCAGCTTGGCTCCCCAAAGTCAGGGCGGAGGATGCGGAGGTTCCTTTTGGTGTTTCCTTAGCTAGATCCGGTCGCGGTCAGGCGGGATCCTTCAAACAGAGGCTGCAGGCATCAGTGATGGGTCTTGGAGAGGTCAGCCACTTGTGCAGACGAGGTTAGGATCGCCAAGGGGACATCTCAGGGTAAGTGGATCACTCAAACTCGGGCCGTGGGCGTTGGGTGCAAAGTAATGCAGTGTTGCGGATCCGCAGACTGGTATTGGTTTCTTTGCTGGACAAATCCGGTGTCCACGGGCGACTGGAGTCTTTGTCGAAGCATACATATCCTATGGGGTTATAGAGGTTGGTGGCTGCGGGCCACGCAGAGTTCGGGAATCAGGGTCGCTGGAGGAGGAGACAGGCCTGTACGGCTGGGGCCAAGTCCGTCGTCGTCTCCTTCTCCTTGGCTGCACGGTTCTTTGGTTTTTCTTCTAATTAGGTCGCTGAATCTGAAAACGCAAGGTTCAGGGGTGCACCTAAATTCTAGATTTAGGGGCGTTTCAGGGATGTGCAGGTCGGGACCGATGGGTCCCTTCCCTGGGGTGTCTACATCACCTAGTATGCCACCCTCCATGGAGGGGTTCACTCATCTTCAAGATGGAGGGGACTGAGATGTCTGCTTCACTTCGCCTCCCCCACCTGAGGTGGTGGAGTTGGCAAAGGTGGACACGCTTCCCTTCCTGGCTAGGTTTCCCCACTGATTCTCCTGCACAAAGTGAGGGTCAGAACTGGTGTGGGCGAGTTGCTGATAGCAGAAAAAGGCTGGGTGTAGCTAACAAAGGCGGCAGGACCCTGCCCATCCTGGGAGAGGAGCCATGACACCTCTGCCCTGGATGGGCTTTGTTTCAGGACCCAGAGAGCGGAGGCTCTCTCGCCAGGGGTCCAGAAACCTGTCTGGTGGTGGCAGATGGCTGGTAGACAGTCAGGAACCACACCAGGGCTGGTCGTCTTTCAGGGGGCACCTCTAAGATGCCCCTCTAAGTGCATTTTATATTAAATCCCACACTGGCATCAGTCCTGATAAGTAGAGGCATCATTAGGTGGTGATGGGCGAGTAGGATACAAGTCAGGATCAGTGTCTGCTTGAGGCTCAATGTCATAAATATCCCAAGAATCCCCTGGTTGTGTATCATCTGGGATATCCTGATCCTCCCCTAGTGTAGACCGAGGGGATATGTGATCTGTCTCAGATAAATGTGGTGAGTGAGGTGGTGGAGTAGGTATTTGTGGTAGTATTGAAGTGGGAATAGGAATGTGCAATGGACTGCTTCTTAGAAGTGTGTTGTTTTGGTGGTTGGATCTTAATTTTTATAGTTCCAGGCAGAATTTGCAATGTCTTTTGTTTCGAATCAAGCTTTTATTGAAATTGCTCGAGACCTGACTCTGGAGGAGATTTCGGATCCCCCCCAACCCCCCAAAAAAAACATTTCAGTAGTGGGAGCTTCAATTTTGACAAAGGAATGTTTGGTTCTGAAATTTGAAGTCTTTGTTTTGGTGCAGAGACTGAAGATCGAGGTGGTATGGCCTCGGATATAGAGGAGGTGGAGGCCCCTGCTGTAGGCCACACTTTCAGAGCTGAGCTGGAGGGTGGGGCTTTGGAGTAATGCTTTCGGCAAGCGCCATGGCTTACGTGCAGTGGCGGGCCGTGAGCAGAAATTTCATGTAGAAACCAATGGTTTGGGCCTAAGATCAGGGGCAGAGATACTCACTACCCATTGTTTTTGTGGTGACTGCAAAACGGTCGAGTCATCTTCGGGTTGGGACTCGTAATAATGGATGGAGAGAGATTCCTCTTTTGCAGTCAAGCTTCTTCTTCCTCTTCTTGTCAACCAAAGATGTCCGGGACACCGTCTGCTTGTTTGTGATCCATATTGTGTCGTCTTGCATGTCGATCCCGAAGGGTCTTTTTGGACTGAAAAGGATTTGCAGGCCTCGCAGGTGTCTTCTCTATGCTCAGACGAGAGGCATAAGTTACAAAAGGGATGTTGGTCGGTCTGAGGGTATTTCAAGTGGCACTTCGGACAGAAACGGAACGGAGTGAGTTCCATGAGCACGTCATTCTATGCGAGTGTGGAAATGGAGAAGTGTTTGCCCGGCCAGGCGTGGCTCGAGGGCCGAGGAAGCAAGCCGGCGACCCACTTTGGAAAGGTTGAGTGAGACACAAAGTAAACCAATCAACACAATACCATAGAGTGGGAATAAACGACCTGAAGGGAGTCTAAAGGAGTCTCAAACCGGAGCGCGAGATACTACATCCGAACCCCTCAACATAAAAAAACAATCTGAAGATGGCGTCGATGACCAGTCGCAGTATTCCCAAGAGGAGGAGTCACACAGCCTCGTGACTCGAAGAAAACCTCTTGGAACAAAACCAACTTGTAATCATCCGAACCCAACACTAGAAGGTGGACTTATGCAAAGCATGAGTTTCAACAGCACACATGCCTTGAACATCGGTTTTAATTAACTACATTATGATTATAGAAGATAGTAAAAGTCTTGTTATTTCTCAACAACTAATCCGGACTTCCAACCTAGGTCATTTTATCACAGGCTCATCTTATAAGCTGACACCGGAGACCCATCAGTCTGACAAACATAAGATGGTATGTACTGTCAAGTATGGTTCTAAGCACATCATACTCTTCTGCTTCACTGACATGTCTATGTACATTTATATGTCCTTAGCAACACAAGTGGATTACCCACCGAGGTCACATTATCAAAATACACTTGCACAATCGTACATAGTCTCTCATGTGACCACCCGGGACAGCACTTGGGGTTATGGCAGTAGTATGAAGTGCTAGTGCTATACAAATGCTGTAATACAATAGCTGGAAAGATCTGCACTGTTAAATACGTTGTGTTCAATAAAGGACTGTAAGCAAGTGTATTTTTAATAGCTATGCCAATAGACATTTATAAAGCTATTGCTAGTGTAACATAACTGGGGCCAATAAGAAATCTATGTTGCTGCAGAAGTAAAATTAGGAGATACACCCTTTACAGAAACTGTGCTTTTTTAATACTTTGTGACCCATCTTTGTGCCCAGGTCGTTTTCCTTGCCAAATATTTAAAATACTTTGGCCCACAAAAAGGTTTCTTCCCAATTATTAGCCACTAAGCGATTGCAGCAGAACTACAGAATAAGAGGCTTACAAAGCAGCAACTTACTTAGAATGTGGTGAGTCAGATGGGAGATCACCTGGTAGAGATGGGGTATCTGGCCTCCTGGGTTTCTGCATGCTGTTGCTTGGCAGGGGTCGCTCTCCACTAAGACGGTCATGAAGGATGCTCTCCCGGTTGAGGTTCAAATCTGAATAGGGGCAGCCAGCTGCCCTACATCAACAAAGAGAAGTGACAGCCTGCATTAAGGGTGTTCCTCTCAGGACAGCTGCTTACCAGCTAGTTGTTCACAACCCCTTTTCATACTTACTTGTGATGAGTTCCAAACCTAGGTCCTCGAATGTGACCAAGGCCCCTGCATCCTGGAGTTGGGCAGCTTTGGGCCGGTGCCACAGGAACATCATTGGTACCTAAAAGCACAAGAGTATGTCACAAATAGAAGCACACAAGTCTTTTCAGCAAATATAAGTGCTACCTAGTGACTACCCACTAGTTACTCACCAAGTATAGTAGAATGAGGTTTATGGTTAAAAAGTATGACTGAAAGGAAGCAAGTCAATTCTTGCAAGGGTAGGGACTGTAGGAAATTTCAGATCATTCTAAAACCACAGTCAGAGAAATACAAATACCTCTAGGGGCCCCAACATGAGACTTTAGTGTGCAGGAAAACAGTGCAGTGTTTGGTTAGGAGATTGGCCAGGCAGATCAGACGCCACTGGAAGGCATATAGGAGTGAGCTGTCCACTCAATGATGACTAATCCTGTGGCACATACACGCGACAAACCTTTCAATAGCATTCTGCTGACAACCAGATTTAGACCAACTTCCTCAACCCACAACAGGGACTGTGTCAATTAGCACAATACCATGTGAAGTGCAACTAAGCTCAATAAACAGCATTTTCTATTCGCTACATGATGCTACATTACAAAAATTTTGTAATTCAGAAAGCAATAACTTTGATTCGTAACAACACTTAAAATTGCGAAATGTTGTTTTGCAGATTGTTGATAGCTTTAAAATCTGTGAGCATTAGATTGGGGAACTCGAAAATTATTTAAAAGAAGTAAGGAGGTGGCATGAGAGATACTCACCGGAGGTTTTTGAGCCAAATAATATCTAAACAATTGGTGTCAAGAGCTAGATCGGGCCGGGAATAGATTTAATCAGAGTCCCTGAACATATTCATCAGGAACATTATTCCAGATGGGAGACAAGCAGACAAAGAAGAAGCAGTGGAATTCACTGTCATCAGACACACAGGTGGAGCAGGGCAATACTTAAAAGAACTAGTGGAAAGCCGAAGTACAGACTGTGCAATAGCACTGAGGCTAGATGGGTGCCGAAGTGGCTCACAGAACCCCGTTCCCACCTATGCCATTAAGTAGTATACACACTAAACTAGAAAACACAAATACTGCATAAAATTAAGTACACATTGTAGGAAGCTGGCTCTCTATTTAGTGTACCAAAATGAGGTGCACTGTGCAGAGAGTCCAGGCATCCCTTATTAATGTACAAGGGCTTGCTTTAACAATTCCAAGGTGCACTATTTGTGGTAGTGTGGTCAAGCAGCATTAGGCTTATTATAGGGAAGTGTTATGCATTTGTTGCGCACACAAACAGTCAATAAATGAGACACGCATTCAATGAGGAAATCGGACACTGTAGGAAACTGGAATTTTTGTTAGTTGCAGTTGTTCCCCCCACTATTTTCCCCAATTTTTACTACTAGATGCTGGTTTTCAACTTGGACAGTGCACTGAGGACTGCTAACCAGACCCCTAAAAAAAAGAGTCTAATTGTAATCAAATTGGCATGGACTTTAGTGCCCCTGCAAGTCCCTATTACATGATACCCCTGGTACCTAGGGAATGGGTGCAAACGAGGGTCCCTAAGGGCTGCAGCATGTCTTTTGCCACCCTAAGGGACCCACACACAAATTGCATGCAGGCTGTCATTGTAGACTGAGTGTTATGGTGCAAACTATGAGAGAAAACACAACATAGCACACTCACTGTGTGCCATGAAAAAGTCACTGCATGTAATATATGTTAGTCGCCCCTACAGCAGGGCTTGTAGCCCTAAGATAGGGGGCATTATATTATTTGTGAGGGCATATCTGCAGGAGCAAATAATGCCCATGTGGTTTCTAGTTCAATTTAATAGATCTTGCAAGGAGAAACGTCCTTGAGACTGAAGCCTGAATCCCACTGTCCCTTTACAACGCCGCCAAAAAAACGAACGTGTCTTTAGTACGCATTTGTTCAGCACACAAGTCGTTATAAAGACTTGCCTTGGGGAGGGAGGGGGGGGTCGCATTGGTGGAATGGTGTTGGATTGAAAGTCCAACACCTTCCCTACTGCAGCGCATACCGGAGTTGGAATAGTAGATTAACCTATTCCAAAATCCAGCACCCCCTAAGGCAAATCGTTACAACATCTTGCGTACTGAATGAATGCGTACTAAAGATGAATTCGTTCTAACGACCGTTATGTGAAGGCACATTGTGATTCAGGCTTGCGGAATACCGTCACACATTTGTTACAAGTGATCGGGGAAGCCATCTTAAGTATATGTACTGGGTACCGGTCATTACGAGTTCTCCAGCTACATAATGGCTTTACTGAAACCTCTGGCTTTTGGTTTCAATCACCTTGTCTTAATAAATCGCATTTTTCCCAGTACAAGATTTATTAAGACATGCACCCAGAGGGCACCTTAGAGGTGCCCCCTGAAAAACCTACCACTATCTAGTGTGCTGGCTGACTGGTATCATCCAGCCTGCCACAACAGACAAGTTTCTGACCCCTTGCAGGTGAGTGCCCACGCTCTGAGGCCAAAAACAATGCCTGCTCCGGAGGAAGTTGTGTTCACGTTTTCTCCATCGGGATTAATAGTGAGTTAGCATATCAAGACCAGGGGCTTCACCCAGACCTGGGAGATGCCATCCCCTACCCTGAGGCCCACTTGGCACCAGGGCAGGCATGAAATTAGCTATGCAAGTAGGCTTGTTGCACCACCAGGCTTGTGACACCCCTAAGGTAGGCTGCCTGATGTGCTCCACGGAGAAGGATTCAACCATCTTGTTTTTGATAGAGAAGGAACTCTGGGACAGGGTTATGCCCACTTCCCACAGGAAGTGGTCAATCAATCAATCACTTATTTGTAGGGCTCACTAATCACCGGTGAGGGTCTCAGGGCGCTGAGCAGGGGGTGGGGGTGCAGCTACTGCTATAACAGCCAGGTCTTGAGAAGTCTCCTGAAGGTCAGCAGGTCCTGGGTCTGTTGCAGCCGTGTGGGGAGGGTGTTCCATGTCTTGGCAGCGAGGTAGGAGAAGGATCTGCCGCCAGTGGAGGTCCTGTGGATGTGAGGGACGGTGGCGAGGGCGAGGTCGGCGGATCAAAGCTGGCGGTTCGGGGCGTAGAAGGTTAGACGCTTGTTGAGGTATGCTGGTCCGGCGTTGTGTAGTGCTTTGTGGGCGTGGGTGAGAAGCTTGAAGGTGATCCTCTTCTTGACTGGGAGCCAGTGTAGGTCTTTCAGGTGGGCAGTGATGTGGGTGTGGCGGGGTATGTCGAGGATGGGGCGTGCAGAGGCGTATTGTATGTGTTGGAGCCTCTTCTGGAGTTTGATCGTGGTTACTGTGTAGAGGGTGTTGCCGTAGTCCAGTCTGCTGCTGACGAGGGCCTGTATGACCGTCTGTTAGACCTGGCACCTTGGCGTGAGTTTCCCTTCCACTTTTTGATGGTGTGCCTCGATTGTTTTGCTGGTGTTGTCCGCTCAGGGCACTGCGCCACGGCTAATCCGTGCCGCAGTGCAAGTGCTCCCTAGGTAAAGTGTATCTGTAATTGATGTTCCTGATTGGTTTATTGGATTCACTGTCATTCCCCAGTAAAGTGCACCAGGGGTGCCAGGGCTTGTGAATGCCAATGCTGCTGGTGGGCTTGCAGCGCTGGTTGCGCCACCCACAGAAAGCGGCCTTGTAAAAGGTGTCTAGGGTCTGCCACCGCAGACCCTGTGCGCGGTCCGGGACCGTCGCGCTGACTGCGCAAGTGCCCCCACTTGCCAGTCCCTAAACCTTCCCTTACCTACATATTAGCCACCCCTCTGGTAGGCCCAAGGGCAGGGTGCATTGTAGGTATAGGGTAGGACATGCCCTGATGTGTGTGGCATGTCTTAGTAGTGAATTACAGCCATTGTCGTTCTTCACTATTGAAGGCTACCTGCTCTCCATAGGCCAGAATGGGCTGCCGGGATCACACCAACGCTGTGACCCCAGTGGACTCAGGGAGCATGGTAGAAGTGTCAAGTTTAGTATGCCTGAACTCAGGATAATAAAATACTTCTTGTAGTCAAGTTTATTTTAGTATCCTGGGTTTGTAAATGCTACTTTTAGAAAGTTAGTATTTACTGACCTGACCATCTCAGTCCGCCTCTGCTGTGTGTGTGTGTTCTGCCTGGCAACAGTAAGGAGCAGGGTGGGGGGATCCCCAGAGACAGGTTGGCTGCCAGGTGGTGGGTAGAGAAGTGACACCTGGATGGGTGGGAGGAGTACACCTTGACTCTTGAATAGCCCTGTGCTCTGCCACCACAAAAGCCGGTGCCGCCCCCTGTGGGGCGGCTGATGTCTCTGCCCTGCTGCTGAAAGGAAAGAGCAGAGTCACCATAACAAAGTGCTCCAGAACTGGACTGAGCCAGGCCCAGGCCCCCTGGCGCTAAAGAACAAAAGAATCATGGTATAAAAGTAGGAGCCTGGCTCCTAAGAAATCAGAATCCTGTTTACCACAAAGAACCTCTGCCCGACTAGAAGGAGAAGACGACGCTGGAGGAGCTGGCCTGCTGCTTGCCTTGCTGAGAAAGGAGAGGAAGAGACTTACTGAAAAGACTTTGCTACTTTGTGCTTGAACATTCTCCAAGGGCTTGATCTGAGCTTGCCCCCTGAACTGAACCCCAGGACCAGTGGGTTCTCTGTGCTTCTTGCTCATCCTCCAATTCGAGCCGTGTGGGCATCCCGCTGGAAAAGAGACTGCGCCCCTCATCGCCCCTCCTAGGGCCGTGACACTCAGAAGCTCGCCTGCCTCCAACCCGTGAGAGCCCCGCTCCGTCCCGAGCCGCTCTCTGTTCCCGGGCCAGGCCGCCTGCATCCCTGTCACCGCCTGCTACTGGAGCGCGCTGACCGCGCTATCACCCCTCCCGCCGGAAGCCGTCCGACGACTGTGATCTACACCGGGTCACCCAGCTGCACTGACCGTGCCCTGCGACCCCGCTTCGCGATCCCCGGACATCTCAGGCCGCGCCGCCCCCGCTGTGGAGACCCTCCTGCACCGCCGTGCTAAAGGGTCGCTGGCCGCGCCTGCCTACGTGCCCACACCTGCTGATTGAGGACCCAAGAACACTTCTTAAGCCGAGAGTCGCACCGACCTGTGCCGACTCTCCACATCACGAAAGAAGTTCCAGTATCGGGCTCGGGGCCCGCAACGCCTTATTTCCCCGTTCGCAGGAGTCGATCTCTGTGAGTACTGGAACCACGAGTAACATTTGCAAGAGACTACCAAGTATCCATTTGAAGCTACGAACATTTGCCTGCTTTACAACCTGGTGGCATAGCGAAAACGTTATTGGTCTTGTGATAATTCTGCTGAGATATATATACCTATTTTTACATAAAGAAGCGTATTTTTATATATATCCAAGTCTGGTGTCCGTTTCTGGGGGGGGATTGATGTATTTACTGTGTGTATGATTGTAAGTGCTTAACCAACAACGCCTGAGGAATCGCCTTGGCTGCTCACGCCACGCACCTAGAGGGTGAGCAAGGGTCATTCGTGAGGGGTTATCCTGCGCCCTGACGTGGAGGAGAGGGTTCCTGCTTGACACAAGGGCAACCTTGCGCCAACCAGAGATCCCGACTCTAACATTGTTGGCAGCGGTTGGGATTTCGGATTTGCACTTGTAATTTGCATACAGTGAATTATTAATCACCAGATAGTGAGAGCAGACCAAATAACGCAGCCACAGGTTTTTAGTTGTTGAACTTTGTTGAGACATCTGCCATTACTGCAACCATGCCTGGCTCACTCTCTGCTGGAAGAGCGCTCTCCGTGATTTCTGGAATAGATGAGGTGGATTGGGAGAGACTGGAAGGCTACACGATAGAGCAATTGAAAGGCTACAGTGTAAAATTCCGAGTTCCCCATGCTGGATTCAAGAGGAGAACCCAGTACGCCAAGGCGCTAAGAGCCTGGAGGGAGTCACGAGACCCACGGAATGCGGGGGACATCGTTCCACCCGACAACCTTGAGGAGCCCAGCAGAGTCCGGTCGCCAGAGGAGCTGGCAGACAGGGCAGCCGACAGGGCGCATGCAATGGAGATGGCAAAGTTGGCCGGACAAATGGAAATGGAAAAGCAGAAGTTGGCCCTGGAGGCACAACAACGCCAAATGGATCATGATATAAGATTGAAGGAGTTGGAGCTGAAGGCGAAAAGTTTGGACACCGCTCCTTCTGGTGGCAGCACTCCACCAGCGCAGGTAGAGTCCAAGGTGTACATCCCCAAAGATGTAGTAAAGGAGTATTTTAGAAAGGATGACATAGGGCAGTGGTTTAGAGCCTACGAGGTGGCCATGTCCTCACACCGGGTCCCTGAGAAAGACTGGGGAGCGGGGTTGTGGGGAAGGTTCCTTGCGGAAGGGCGGGACACACTGTTAGATTTGCCCTTAGAAGTCCAGACCTCATACCCCCATATGAAGGAAGCTTTAATGACCAGGTATGGGTTAACTCCTGAGCTATATAGACAGAGGTTCAGGGAGACCAAGAAGATCCCTGAGAGTACGTATGTGGAGTATGTGACCTTTTTCTGCAGAGCGCTGGATGGTTGGGTGAAGGGTAGCAAAGTGAATGATTATCAAGGGCTGCTTGATTTAATTGCATGGGAGCACTTGTCCAGTCAATGTTTTCCTGAGCTACGCCAGCACCTGATAGATAGCAAGCTGTCCAACCCGAGGAAGCTTGCTGAGGAGGCGGACCGCTGGCTCAGCACCAGGGTCCACAAGGGTCAAGTGGGAGACTCCGCCAAAGGTGGGCAGGGTCCCCAGCAGAAGAGTGGGGGGGACAAGGGTAAACAGAAGGGGTTCCAAAAAGGCCCCCAAAGTAATTCCCAAGGGAACCAGCAGAAGGGTTCTCAGCCTCCCCCACCCCCACAGCCGAACGGGGCCCCGACAGGTAGACCTGTTCCAAAGGGGCCCTTCAATTGTTATAGGTGTGGTGACCCGGGTCACATTGCCTCTGATCCTAAGTGTCGCCTGTTTGGTAAGACCGCACCCACTGGTGCTCCACCCCGGCAAGTAGCTAGTGTTAACTTTGGGGAGGAGGTAGCAGTCCAGGAGGGTGGGTGTCCCGGGCAGATGACCCTAGTCTCGCTAGGAGACAGTGAGATGGTCCCTGTAACCTACCTGCCCTCTAACACTAAGAAATATGGGCAAGTGGTGACCATCAATGGAAAGAAGGTTGAGGCTCTTAGAGATACAGGAGCCAGCGTGACCTCGGTGAGGCAACACCTGGTGTCTCAAGAGCAAATTGTACCCAATGCCTACTGTAGGGTTGTCAATGCTGACAACGTAGAGAGTCGTTGTCCAATGGCTCAAGTTCCCTTTGAGTGGGGGGAGGTCTCTGGTACTCTACAAGTCGCTGTGAGAACTGACATGCCTGTAGACTGTCTGCTAGGGAACGACCTGGAGAGTTCCCCTTGGGAAAAGGTGGAGAAGACCACGCATCTGAGGATGGTGGGTCTACCCGACTGGGCGTGCGTGACCACCCGGTCCATGGCAGCCAGTAGGGGTGTTGAGAGGGTCCTGGAGCCTGAGGGAGAGGTCCAGGAACCGGCCTTAGGGAGAAGGCGCAGGAGGCGCGGGAAACCGGCCCCCGAAGTTCCCACGGCCCAGGAGGAAGTAGACCCTGAGGGGGATGCTCTGGAGCCTACCGGGGAACAGATTGCCGAACTGGGAGACTTGCCTGAGCTGACCCATTGGCAGCAAGAAGGAGGTCCCTCCAGGGAGGAATTCTGCAGGGAGCAGAAAGAATGCCCTTCTCTCGTGGGTATGCGGCAACAGGCTGCAGACCAGGCCAACGGTGTTCAGGCCAAAACACACTACGTGTACTGGGAGAGTGACCTCCTGTATTCCGAGCCTAAGGCTGCTGAACCTGGGTCAGCCCGTGTGCTGGTGGTACCCCAGAAGTTCAGAACCTTCCTACTGGGGCTGGCTCACGATGTGCCTTTAGCAGGACATTTTGGGATGGACAAGACCTATGACAGGCTTGTCACCCACTTTTACTGGCCCCAAATGCATAAGAATTCAGATTCCTACTGCAGAACCTGTCAGACTTGCCAGGCAAGTGGTAAGAGCGGAGGGAAGCATAAGGCTCCTCTGCAACCTTTCCCTGTGGTCGGTACGCCATTCCAACGAGTGGGTATTGATATTGTGGGGCCTCTGGACCCCAAGACAGCCCTGGGCAACAGGTTCATCCTGGTCTTGGTGGACCATGCCACCCGGTACCCTGAAGCCATCCCTCTGAGGACAGTGACGGCCCCCGTGGTGGGACGGGCACTGATGGGAATTTTCTCCCGAGTGGGATTCCCTCTAGAGGTGGTGAGCGACAGGGGGACCAATTTCATATCCACATATATGAAATCCCTGTGGAAGGAGTGTGGGGTAACTTACAAGTTCACCACTCCTTACCACCCCCAAGGAAATGGGTTGGTTGAGAGATTCAACCGAACCCTCAAAGGCATGATCATGGGCCTGGACGGTCCAATGAGGCGTAAGTGGGACGTCCTCTTGCCATGCCTGCTCTTCGCTTACCGAGAGGTGCCACAGAAGTCTCTAGGATTCAGCCCCTTTGAGCTTCTGTATGGTCACCCGGTAAGAGGACCTCTGAGTTTGGTAAAGGAAGGCTGGGAGCAATCTCCCAGGAAACCTCCCCAGAATGTATATAGTTACATGCTGGCCTTCCGAAACCAGACTCGGCGTTTCAGGCAACTTGCTGAGGCAAACTTGGAAGCCAGCCAGGAGGAGATGAAGCAGTGGTACGACCGGAATGCCACTCTGGTAGAGCTTCAACCTGGACAAAAGGTGTGGGTCTTGGCCCCAGTGGAGCCTTGTGCACTTCAGGATAAGTGGACAGGTCCATTTGAGGATGTGGAGCGCAAAAGTCCTATCACCTACTTGGTGGACATGCAGACTCCCAGGAACCCTTTGAGGGTCCTACATGTTAACCGCCTTAAGCCCCACTTAGAGAGGACCGAAGTGGGCATGCTGCTGGCCACTGATGATGGAATGGAAGAGGAGACCGAGCCTCTTCCTGACCTCTTAGTGGCCTCTGAGAAAGATGGGTCAGTGGATGGAGTTAACCTCTCACCCACCCTGACGCCCGAACAACAGGAAGATTGCCGCCACTTGCTGGGACAATTTTCCGACCGATTCTCCCTGGTTCCTGGTGTCACGGAGTGGTGCGTCCATGATGTGGACACAGGAGACAGCTTACCTGTGAAGCACAAGGCTTACAGGGTAACTGACAGGGTTAGAGCTTGCATTAAGGAGGAGGTCTCCAAAATGCTTGCGCTAGGGGTGGTTGAGTCCTCCAGCAGTCCTTGGTCCAGCCCCGTGGTCTTGGTCCCCAAAGCTGCTGCGCCGGGAGCCACACCTGAACTCCGGTTCTGTGTGGACTACAGAGGACTCAATTCAGTAACGAAGACTGACGCGCACCCCATCCCCAGAGCTGATGAGCTCATTGATCGGCTGGGGGCTGCCCGGTTCCTCAGCACGCTTGATTTAACGTCTGGGTACTGGCAGATCGCCTTGACCGATGGGGCCAAAGAGAGGTCAGCATTCTCTACTCCAGATGGGCACTTCCAGTTCCGAGTCATGCCATTTGGAATGAAGAATGCCCCTGCCACCTTTCAGAGGTTGGTCAACCAGGTACTGGTTGGGCTGGATGCGTTCAGTGCCGCCTACCTGGATGACATCGCAGTGTTCAGTGCCACCTGGCCCGAACACCTGCGCCACCTCTGGGAAGTGTTGATGGCTCTGCGCCGAGCAGGCCTCACGATCAAGGCAAGCAAGTGCCAGATCGGGCAGGGTTCCGTGGTGTACTTGGGACACCAAGTGGGGAGTGGCAAGGTGGCACCCTTTCAACCCAAAATTGAGACCATCCTGGCTTGGGAACCCCCCCAAGACGCAGACCGCAGTGAGGGCCTTCCTGGGGCTCACTGGGTACTACAGGAGGTTTGTCAAGGGCTATGGAACGATTGTTGCCCCCTTGACAGAGCTGACTTCCAAGAAGCAGCCCAGGAACGTGATTTGGACTGACACCTGTCAGAAAGCTTTCGACACCCTGAAGACTGCCATGTGCACGGCGCCCGTGCTCTTGGCCCCTGACTTCTCCAAGGAATTCCTAGTACAGACAGACGCTTCAGAGCATGGTGTAGGGGCTGTTCTCTCACAGATGACTGAGGAGGGCTGGGACCAACCCGTAGCCTTCATCAGTAGGAGGTTACTTCCACGGGAAAGTAGGTGGAGTGCGATTGAGCGAGAAGCATTTGCTGTGGTCTGGGCGCTGAAGAAGCTAAGACCCTACTTGTTTGGGTCTCACTTCCGGGTTCAGACAGACCACAGGCCCCTCAGATGGTTGATGCAAATGAGGGGTGAAAACCCGAAGCTGTTGAGGTGGTCCATCTCCCTACAGGGTATGGACTTTACGGTGGAACACCGTCCTGGTACCGATCACGCCAACGCTGACGGTCTGTCCAGGTATTTCCGCCTTAGTGACGAGGAACCCCCTGGGCAAGGGTAGTTCTCCCCACATTTCAGCTGGAGGGGACACGTGTTAGACCTGGCACCTTGGCGTGAGTTTCCCTTCCACTTTTTGATGGTGTGCCTCAATTGTTTTGCTGGTGTTGTCCGCTCAGGGCACTGCGCCACGGCTAATCCGTGCCGCAGTGCAAGTGCTCCCTAGGTAAAGTGTATCTGTAATTGATGTTCCTGATTGGTTTATTGGATTCACTGTCAGTCCCCAGTAAAGTGCACCAGGGGTGCCAGGGCTTGTGAATGCCAATGCTGCTGGTGGGCTTGCAGCGCTGGTTGCGCCACCCACAGAAAGCGGCCTTGTAAAAGGTGTCTAGGGTCTGCCACCGCAGACCCTGTGCGCGGTCCGGGACCGTCGCGCTGACTGCGCAAGTGCCCCCACTTGCCAGTCCCTAAACCTTCCCTTACCTACATATTAGCCACCCCTCTGGTAGGCCCAAGGGCAGGGTGCATTGTAGGTATAGGGTAGGACATGCCCTGATGTGTGTGGCATGTCTTAGTAGTGAATTACAGCCATTTTCGTTCTTCACTATTGAAGGCTACCTGCTCTCCATAGGCCAGAATGGGCTGCCGGGATCACACCAACGCTGTGACCCCAGTGGACTCAGGGAGCATGGTAGAAGTGTCAAGTTTAGTATGCCTGAACTCAGGATAATAAAATACTTCTTGTAGTCAAGTTTATTTTAGTATCCTGGGTTTGTAAATGCTACTTTTAGAAAGTTAGTATTTACTGACCTGACCATCTCAGTCCGCCTCTGCTGTGTGTGTGTGTTCTGCCTGGCAACAGTAAGGAGCAGGGTGGGGGGATCCCCAGAGACAGGTTGGCTGCCAGGTGGTGGGTAGAGAAGTGACACCTGGATGGGTGGGAGGAGTACACCTTGACTCTTGAATAGCCCTGTGCTCTGCCACCACAAAAGCCGGCGCCGCCCCCTGTGGGGCGGCTGATGTCTCTGCCCTGCTGCTGAAAGGAAAGAGCAGAGTCACCATAACAAAGTGCTCCAGAACTGGACTGAGCCAGGCCCAGGCCCCCTGGCGCTAAATAACAAAAGAATCATGGTATAAAAGTAGGAGCCTGGCTCCTAAGAAATCAGAATCCTGTTTACCACAAAGAACCTCTGCCCGACTAGAAGGAGAAGAAGACGCTGGAGGAGCTGGCCTGCTGCTTGCCTTGCTGAGAAAGGAGAGGAAGAGACTTACTGAAAAGACTTTGCTACTTTGTGCTTGAACATTCTCCAAGGGCTTGATCTGAGCTTGCCCAGGACCAGTGGGTTCTCTGTGCTTCTTGCTCATCCTCCAATTCGAGCCGTGTGGGCATCCCGCTGGAAAAGAGACTGCGCCCCTCATCGCCCCTCCTAGGGCCGTGACACTCAGAAGCTCGCCTGCCTCCAACCCGTGAGAGCCCCGCTCCGTCCCGAGCCGCTCTCTGTTCCCGGGCCAGGCCGCCTGCATCCCTGTCACCGCCTGCTACTGGAGCGCGCTGACCGCGCTATCACCCCTCCCGCCGGAAGCCGTCCGACGACTGTGATCTACGCCGGGTCACCCAGCTGCACTGACCGTGCCCTGCGACCCCGCTTCGCGATCCCCGGACATCTCAGGCCGCGCCGCCCCCGCTGTGGAGACCCTCCTGCACCGCCGTGCTAAAGGGTCGCTGGCCGCGCCTGCCTACGTGCCCACACCTGCTGATTGAGGACCCAAGAACACTTCTTAAGCCGAGAGTCGCACCGACCTGTGCCGACTCTCCACATCACGAAAGAAGTTCCAGTATCGGGCTCGGGGCCCGCAACGCCTTATTTCCCCGTTCGCAGGAGTCGATCTCTGTGAGTACTGGAACCACGAGTAACATTTGCAAGAGACTACCAAGTATCCATTTGAAGCTACGAACATTTGCCTGCTTTACAACCTGGTGGCATAGCGAAAACGTTATTGGTCTTGTGATAATTCTGCTGAGATATATATACCTATTTTTACATAAAGAAGCGTATTTTTATATATATCCAAGTCTGGTGTCCGTTTCTGGGGGGGATTGATGTATTTACTGTGTGTATGATTGTAAGTGCTTAACCAACAACGCCTGAGGAATCGCCTTGGCTGCTCACGCCACGCACCTAGAGGGTGAGCAAGGGTCATTCGCGAGGGGTTATCCTGCGCCCTGACGTGGAGGAGAGGGTTCCTGCTTGACACAAGGGCAACCTTGCGCCAACCTTGACACAAGGGCAACCTTGCGCCAACCAGAGATCCCCGACTCTAACACCGTCCTTCTGGTTTCGGTGGGGATTCATCCGTAGATCTTGTGGAGCATGCGGAGGGCGTTGAAGCAGGAGGAGTAGGAGACGTTGTTGACTTGCTGGGTCATTAAGAGCAATGAGTTCCGGATGAACCCCACGTTACGTGCGTGCTCGGTGGGTACGGCTCCCAGGGAGGCTGGCCACCTAGAGTCATCCCAGGCGGAGGGAGAGGATCCGAGGATGAGGACCTCTGTCTTGTCTGAGTTAAGTTTCAGGTGGCTGGTCTGCATCCAGCTGGCGACGGCCTTCATTTCTTCGTGGAGGTTGGTTTTGGCGGTGGCGGGGCTTTTGGTGAGTGAGAGGATCAGTTGAGTGTCGTCGGCGTAGGAAACGATGTTGAGGTTGTGCGAGGGAATGATGTTGGCGAGCAGTGCCATGTAGACGTTGAAGAGGGAAGGGCTGAGGGATGATCCTTGGGGCACGCCGCAGATGATCTTGGTGGCTTCAGAACGGAAAGGGGGAGGCGGACCCTCTGGGTTCTGTTGGTGAGGAAGGAGGTGAGCCAGTCCAGGGCTTTATTGCGTATTTCTGCATCGTGTAGGCGTGTGCGTAGGATGTGGTGGCAGACGATGTCGAAGGCGGCCGAGAGGTCCACGAGGATGAGGGCCGCGGTTTTGCCGTTGTCCAGTAGGGTCCTGATGTCGTCTGTGGCAGCGATGAGGGCGGTTTCGGTGCTGTGATTACTGCGGAATCCGGAATGGGACGGGTCCAGGATGTTGTTCTCCGAGGTCATATAGGGTTCAGTCTGGTTCTGAAATCTTTTTTCCCAGTACCGACTCTTCAACACTGTCAGGAGGCGCAATGCTGCTCTATGTACCGCAACAATACTGCTTTACATCACAAAAAATGATTAAGGAAGATGGGGAGAGAGAAAGTAAACTCACTTTCTTAGAATAGGTACAGTATATTTAGGAAGCTGGCTCAGTATATACTATATTAAAACGAAGTATAGTGTGCACAGAGTCCAGGGATTCCCCAAAGGGATAGCAGAGGTAAAGTACTACAGTTCAGGGACACAGGCCCCAGGTCAGCACTGGAGGGGCCACCAAACAGTACTGAGACTGCAGCACCAGTCGCACAGTGGCGGCCGGGTGCAGAGTGCAAAGGAGGAGTCGGGTGCCCTGTAGAAACCAATAGATATCCTTGGTTGGAGAAACCGGATGCAGGCTCGGGTCAGAAGGCTGGTTGCACGACTTGAGAGGTAAGTTAGATTGTTAGGGGGGGGGATGCTGAGACACGGTTGGTTGGGCACTACTAGGCCTGGGGCAGCAGGTGCAGTGTTGTCTTTGGGAGTCGGGTTTCTCTCACCAGATCTCGTCAGGGAGATCCTTCAGAATGAGGCTGCAGGCGTCGAGGGGGAGGTCAGGAGAGGTCGTCCAACGCTGGATCACAGGTCAGGATCGCCGGAGAGACTTCACTGGAATGGTGGGCCACCTGGATTGGGGCCATGGGCATCAGGTGCAAAGAAGTGCAAGTGTCATGGATCTGTAGTCCTTGAGTTAGATGCTTGCTGGACAAATCCGGTGTCCAGAGGAGAAAAGAATCTATGTTGAAGACAGTACAGGTCCCCGGGTTTCTTGGAGGATGCTGGCTGCAGGTCACGCTGGAGGAGGAGACAGGCCAACAGGGCTGGGGCCAAGTCAGTCGTCGTCTTCTTCTCCACTGCTCTTTGGTCCTTCTTCGTAGGTCGAATCGGAGGATCAAGGTTCAGGGAAGCCCTTAAATACTAAATATAAGGGCGTTACGAGGTTGGGGCAGTAGCCAATGGCTACTGTCCCCTAGGGTGACGACACCCTTTGGATAGAAGGGCACATCCATATTCCTATTGGGCCTACGTCTCCAAAGCAAGATGGACAATTTTAAGAGAGGGGTTCACCTCATCTCCTGGCCACCCTAGGGGTGTGCCAGGCCAAGGTGGATGCTCCTACTCTGCTTTCTAATTTTCCCGCCTGTCGTGCCGCAAAAAGTGGGGCTAGGACAGGGGGTGGGCATCTCCACTAGTTGGATTTCGCCCTAAATGGTAATGTTCAGTACTTCGGTACATCCCAGATTGGATACTGGGTTGCCCTTGTCAGTACATGGTACTACGTTACCCAGGGCATAGGTACCCCAGAGGTCCCTCATGAGCTGAAGCATGCATTATGCCACCCATGGGAGACCATTCAAATTGGAACTACAGGCCTGCCATTGCAGCCTGTGGAAGATGGTGCTAGCACCACTTACTAAAGATATAGGTTTCCTATATCTAAGGTCACTGCACTTAAAACCTATAAGTCACCCCTATAGGAGGCCTTTGCAATCCTGAAGGCAGGGTGCTTGGTTCTAAGTGAGAGGGTGCATCTGCATAAGCAGGAACCCCTGCAGCCTACGGAGTCTGTTCTCCCGGGTTGTCAGTGAAGCAGCCATATACCATATAGAGGGGCACTGCGTAATTACGTGATGATCATCTCGAAACTGGCAGCAACGAATCCTATCATGTTTGGTATCAAACATGTTGGAATCATTCCAAGCACTGGAAGAACCCTCCGTTAGGCTCACCATGTCCCCGGTACCAGTCTTCCAGACCCGGACAAAAAAATGGTTGCTGCCGACCAGAGACCCGATTCTGCCCTCCTGCTGCTGAGCCAAGCTCGAGCACATGAAGGCAGAACAATAGGCATCCTGTCACAGGGATGTGTGACCACCTCCCAGACAGGATTTAGTGTATTGGGGCAAGGTGGGTGCGCTTGCCAGCGCCAGTCTGCATGGAGGGCACATTTGCTATCCCCATGCATAGTCCAGTTCAAACCAGTCCGGCTGAGAAATCAAACACCCAAACTCAATTCCACCCTTCTCACTCAGAAGTGTGGAGAAATCAAACCCCAAGGAGCTCAACTTAGCGATTTGGCTCCTGAAATCATACAGTTTGGATACTTAAATTTGCCACCAGACTGCATGACTATTCGAAAAGAAGCAAGAAAGCCCACTACCAGCGCTTGTTATTGCAGCAAAATGGAAACGATTTGTTATCTACTGTAATAACAATATTAAACCTCTAGACGCTTCTGTTCAAAACATTATTTGTTACCTTCTGCACCTACAGCAAACTAGTCTAGCTTTCACATCTATTCGATTGCACCTTGCAGCAGTAGCTGCATATTTGCCAAACAGAGACCATTTGTCTTTGTTTAAAGCCTTTGTGTAGGGCTTAAAAAGAGTAATACCACCCAGAATTGTACTTACAACTCATGGGCCCACCCTTTGAACCATTACACACTTGTACTTTACAGTTACTTTCGTGGAAGGTTGCCGTTCTCATTGCAGTAACTTCATTAAGGAGAGTTGGTGAGCTACAGTCATTAAACATAGAAGAACCCTTCTTTCAGCTTCATATAGATAGGGTAGTTCTTGCACTAACCCAAAATTCCTCCTTAAAATAGTTTCTGCTTTTCATCTTAACCAATCAGTTGAGTTACCTATATTCTTTCCTTAACCTGATTCTGTAGCAGAACGAGCTCTTCACACACTTGATGTCAGAAGAGTGTCAATGTATTATATCGAAAGGACAACATTTTTTCGTAAAACAAAACAACTGTTTGTTGCATTTGCTCTAGCTCAGAAAGGCAATCCTATCTCTAAATCTAGCATTTCTCGATGGATTGTTAAATGTATTCAAACTTGATATGCAAAAGCTAAAAGAACTTTATCTATACTACCTAGAGCACGTTCCACTCCCAAAATAGGGGCATCTATGGCCTTTTTAGGTAACATTCCGAATAGTCATGCAGTCTGGTGGCAAATTTAAGTATCCAAACTGTATGATTTCAGGAACCAAATCGCTAAGTTGAGCTCCTTGGGGGTTTGATTTCTCCACACTTCTGAGTGAGAAGGGTGGAATTGAGATGCATGTTTTGATGTGGAACCACTGAGAGTTCCATAAGTGTAATGTACCATAGTTGACGGGCCCATGTGGGAGTTACTAAGTGTGAGCAATGTTTGCTTGAGATTTCGAACCAGAAACGGAAGAAGTGGGAGAGGCGGAAAAGTGTATGCAAATATCCCTGACCAATTGATCTATAGGGCATTGCCTTTGGAGTGAGGGTGTGGGAACCTGGAGGCGAAGTTTGGGCATTTTGCGTTGTCCACTGTGGCAAACAGATCTAATTGTGGAAATCTCCATTTTTGAAAGTATGGAGGGAGAACTTGGGGATGAAGTTCCCACTCGTGTATTTGCTGCCTCCTCCTGCTAAGGAGGTCGGCAATTTGATTGTTGACTCCTGGAAGGTGTTGTGCCAGAAGATTAATTCTGTGATGGATTGCCCAACTACAAATGGTCTGAGAGAGGCGTGACAGCTAGAGAGTGTGTCCCCCACCCCTGTTTTTGTACATAGTACACAGCTGTCATGTTGTCTGTGCAGACTAGTACAACTTTGCCTATCAGGTGAGACTGAAAAGTTTTGAGCGCTAGAAATACTGCTAGAAGCTCTAGATAGTTGATGTGGAGACGTTTGTGCTTGTTGTCCTAGAGACCCTGAATTGTGTAATTGTGGAGATGAGCACCCCACCATGTGAAAGTTGAGTCTGCTGTTAGCACAATGTGTGGGACAACGTCGATGAACTGCCACCCTTTTAATACATTTTGTGGGTTCCACCACTGCAGATAGCGATGGGTGCTGCTGCCCACCAACACTAGATCTGTTAATTGACCCTGTGACTGATTCCAATGACGTGCTAAACATTCTTGTAGAGGACGCATGTGTAGTCTTGCATGAGGCACTATTGCAATGCTTAACACCATCATCCCTTGCAGTTGCATAAAAGTCCTGGCTGATAAGGTTTGGTTGGCTTGAAACTGTAGTAACAGAGATTGAATATTGCAAATTCTGGCTGCTTTGGAAGAGGCTAGAGCCGTGAGTGTTGAGAGTCACTCCCAGATAAGATTGTATTTGTGAAGGCTGTAGATGAGATTTCTGCGTGTTGACCGCGAAGCCCAATCGGAGGAGTAGGTCTAGCGTGGTCAGAGTGTGTTGGAGACACTTTTGGTGTGTGTCGGCTTTGATGAGCCAGTGGTCTAAGTATGGGAAGACGTGAATTTGTTGTCTTCTGAGATGAGCTGCCACTATTGCTAGACATTTGGTAAACACTCTGGGAGCAGTAATTACTCCGAATGGGAGTACTTTGAACTGATAGTGTTTGCCTGCTATCAGAAATCTGAGATATTTGCGATGAGCTGAATGGATCGGAATGTGAAAGTATGCGTCTTTCAAGACATAAAATCACCTTGCTGTAGAAGTGGAAGCACTTGTTGAAGCATTATCATATGAAAATGCTGTGGACGTATGTACTGGTTTAACACCCTGAGATCCAAAATTGGTCTTAAGGAACCGTCCTTTTTGGGGATCAGAAAGCAGAGAGAGTAAACCCATGAACCTTGGTACTGTAATGGAACTGGTTCTATGGCTCCCTTTTTCAAGAGAGATTGCACCTCCTGTTCGAGTAACTGTAAGAGGTCTGACGACAGTTTATGAGTGCAAGGGGGAATATTTGGAGGATTGGTAGTAAGCTCTGCAATTACCATGTCGGATAAGATAGATTACCCATTTGTCGGTTGTTCTGGTTTGCCAAATGGGGAGAAACTACCCAGACAGGTGTTAAATAATCGGGGGGCGGGGGGGATATTGGCAAGTCACTGGTTGTTAGGGGAAGGGGAGTTACGCGCTGTGGCACCTCTACCCCTGCCTTTGGAGTTGTTTCCTCTATACCCTACTCTAGAAAATCCTCTAGTGGGAGAGGATTGGGTTTTGCCTTTATAAGAGGAAGCATTTGGGTCTGAGGATGTTGTTTTGGACCCTCCTCTGTAAAAGGAGAGGCGAAAAGGAGCCTCTATTTGATGGGAACTGTAGCGCTCCAATGGAATTTGCCACTTCCATGTCTTTCTTCATTTTTTTCAAAGCCTGATCGACTTCAGGACCAAATTGGTGGTGTTTGTCAAAAGAGGTGTTTAAAATGAATGCTGAACCTCAGGTTTAAACTCTGAAATCCTAAGCCATGCATGCCTTCTGAGGAGAATGCTAGCATTAATCTCCCTAGCTGCGGTGTCAGCAGCATCCAGAGCACACCTGATGGAAGAGTTAGAAATCAGTTTGTGTTCCTGAACTAACTCTTGTGCTTTCCTTTTGTGTTCATCTGGAAGATATTGAAGCAGTTGCTCCATTTCATCCCAGTGTGCTCTGTCATACCTAGATAGTAGGTCCTGTGTGTTTGCGATGCGCCCGTGGTTAGCGACTTGAGCATCTACTCGTTTCCCCAATTCATATATCAGCTTAGACTCCTTGTATGGTGGAAGTGCATCACCAGAGGTTTGTGAATTTGCTCTCTTATGGCCACTGGACACTACTAGAGAGTCGAGAGGCAACTGTACCTCAATAAAAACAGGATCAGATGGTGATGGTTTGTACTTTTTATCGACTCTGGGAGTTAAAATACGTGCTTGCACGGGGTCTTTAAATATGTCGACTGGTGCAATCATTCCATGGATCTACAGGTAAATGTGTGTGTTCGTCATCAATATCATCCCCTTCAGGTTGGGTATGGGGAGATCCTTGGGGTGTTATGTGTAAAGGATCTAGAATTGACAAATGTGGAGAAGATGGTGGCGGTGGAGGGGATTGTGGGTAGGATAAGCAGGGGTGGTAGCAATGTCATTTTTCTTCTTTAGAGGAATCTTATAGGTAGGGTCCTCTGAAGGAAGGTTCAGTTTGGCTGGTGTCTTAGCCAAAATAAGTCCTGTATCAGGATTGATGTACATTTTCTTTTGTTTAGGATCCAATTTGTCTTTAAAACGTTTTAAAATGGATTCTGAAGTCTTGGAGAGGTTATCCTTCGATTTCGGCACCCAAGGCTTCATTGTCGAGATAGTCTTTGCTTAGGGGTAGGTTTCGCCTCTGAAGCATGATTCTCTTTCAGAGCGGAAGGTTTCGGCTCCGAACCAGATTTGTCCTTCATAACAGAGGGTTTCGGCCGACTCGGTCCCGAGTCAGAAAGCTTGACGATTTGTTTTGGTGCCGAGCAAGAGCACGGGAAACATTTTCTCAGTGTCGACACTGACCAGAAGGCAGAGGTAGTGCCGTATTATGCTTTTTGGAAGAGATTTTTGGGTGCAAAGGGTCTTTGGTACTCACGGCACCCTGTCATACGTCATCGGACTCCAAATCGATCTCGAGGTTCGAATCCGACTCTGGAATAGAGAAGGCCTCTTCTTCTTCAGCTGCGGACGCTTCAACCTCCTCATTTTCAGATTCTTCGCCGAAGATATCCAAAGTGTGTTGAATGCTTTGGAGTTGCATTTCTCATCGTCGAGCCTGACGATCACGTGGAGTTTACTTCAACCAAAACAATTTACAGGCATCGCAGTCTTCCTCCTTTTGCTCCGGTGAGAGGCACAAGTTACAGACCTGATGTAGGTTGGTGCGAGGATACTTGACGTGGCAAGAGGACAGAATTGGAATGGAGTCCGTCTCATCAGCAGAAGGCTAGACCGACGCAGCAAAGACCGAGGGCCGCCCACGAAGATTTCGACCGAAGATGGAAAGTTTGTTGATCGATTCGATACGCAGGTAACAGGGAAACACTTTTGAAAACAATACTGTCGAGGGTATAGTGGATTGCGCACCGAGGGGAACCCGAAGAACGGTTTTGAACCGTAGCGCAGCTATACACGTCCGAAACTAATGGCGGTAAAAAACAATCTAACAATGGAGTCGATGCCCATGCGTGCTATCACCTAAGGGGAATCACCTTACCTGATGACTGGAAAGACTTCTTCGAAGAAAAACAACTTGCAAATATCCGGACCCAACAAGAGATGGCAGGAGTATGCAAAGCATGTGTATCTACAGCACACATGCCTCGAACACTGGTGTTTTATGTAGTGTACCAAAATCAGGTACACTATGTAGAAAGTCCAGACGACCCTTATTGGATAACAGGGCTTACATTATTAATCCCAAATGCTCTCTTTTGTGGTAGTGTGGGCGAGCAGTTTAGTTTATCAGAGGGAAATGTTAAGGATTTGTTGAAAACATAAGGTCACTAAATGAGACACACACCTCAAGAAGAAACTCAAGACAAATTTAGAAGAATAACAGTTATTTTTATATATTTTTTAACACCAAGAAATTCGTAATTGGGCAAGTACTTTGAGGTATCAATTTTTACAATTCAGCAAAAATGTTATACAAATGCGTTTTTGCGAAGTAATGATTTCCTATGGAGAAAGAAATATTCTGAATATGGGTATTTGGAATCGAATTTCAGGGATCGACTTTAAGACTTAAGGTGCAAGGGGGTTAAGGTCACAAGATCCACCAGCAGTTTGCGTATACCTGCCCTGCAGTGTCCGGGTGCGGACGAGTTGGTGACCTTGCACACTAGACTGTAGGCAAACAAAGGGGCCACCTACAAACAGGCTGCAGAGGGGCACTAGGACACAAGACCAGGAGCTCCCAATGGGAGGCTCAGTTCGTGAGGGTATTGGGAGAAGGGGGCACAGTAGGTGTTTGTGGACCCGGGCCAGGGAGCTCGAGTGCAGAGGGTTTTGGTTGGCTGTTTCCGTGCGTCCAACGAGCTCTCGGTTCTCGGTCAGACCAGCAGAGGGGGACAAAACAGGACAACTTGGCCACTTTCAGCGCTGGCCTCTCCGAGGCAGACGTCTCTCGTCGGCTGGTCGGTCTTTGCTGTGTTGGAGTCTGGATTGGACTTCAAACAAGCACTGGTTGCAGCCAGGGGTCAGGTACCCCGGGTATTGGTGCAGGGCGGCTCCTGGGGGTCCTGGAGTCTCCAAACTTGGTGGGGAGATGGATCTGACCCTCTGGAGCATGATGACCTCATCCTGGGCGGTTGCTGCGTCAGTGGGCCTTGGCGAAGTGCTGGTGGCCCTCCAAGGTTTTTGGAAGATGAAGTGGCAGGACAAGTCGGGCTGATGCGACTGTCAGGACAGGAGCAGACAGGCAGGGTTTGGCGTCGAAGTCAAGTGTAATCCACAATTCTGACTTCTTTTGCTCTTCTTTATCCTTCTTCTTTTGTCAGCTGAATCTGTGTTTCTGGTGTCAGGGGGCCACCTAAATACTGAATTTAGAGGTTATAAGGGGAATGAAAGGTAGTAGCCAATGGGCAACTTACCCTTGAGGTCACTACACTCCCTATATGACCACTTCCTGTGTGGAATGGGCATAACCATGTCCCAGAGTTCCAAATTCCACCAAAATCAAGATGGTGGAATCCTTCCTTCATGGGGCACAGCCCACCTTAGGGGTGTGACTAGCCTGGCGGTGCAACATGCCCACATGTACATCTAATTTTCTACCTGTCGTAGTGCCAAATAGGGCTCAGGCAGTGGGTTGCATCTCCCAGGTCTGAGGGAAGCCGGGGTCGGATATCCAAGGCAGCAGACGCTTTGAAGCCTCTGGTCTTGGTATGCAGATTCACTAGCCATCCTGCTAGACGAGGTGTAAACACCTCCTGCCAGAGAAGGCCTGGTTTCTGACCACTGAGAGCGCGACCTCCCAACTACAGCGTGTCAGAAACTAGTCTATGGTGGCAGGCTGGAAGATACCAGTCAGCCAGTACACTAAGAGGCTGGTAGGCTTTCCGGGGGCACCTTGACGATACCCTCTGGGTGCATATCTTAATAAATCCACTACTGGTATCAATATGGATTTATTAAGAGAATGTGTTTGATACCAAACACCATAGGTTTCAGTGAAACCATTGTGTAGCTGGGGAACTTGTAATAACCACTGCCCAGTACATATACTTAAGATGGCTTCCCTGTTCACTTGTTATATCTAGCAATTGAACAAGACAGCACAGGGGCATATCTGCTTATGTATATATGTCCTCACATGTAATATAATGCACCCTGAGCTAGGGCTATAAGTCCTGCTGTAGGGGTGACTTACATTTATTGCATGCAGTGTCTATGGGCATGGCACACAGGATGTGTGCCATGTTGTGTTTTCACATTTTTCAGCACCACTTCATGCAGTTTGCAATGGCAGTCTGCATGAGTTTGGTGAGATGGCACAATACATGCTGCAGCTCTTCGAGACCCTCTTTAGTACCCATGCCCTAGGTACTAGAGGTACCATTTACTAGGCACCTACAGAGGTGCTAAAGACCTTGTCAACTGCGAAACAAATGAGCAGTTACCTTGTTTTAGGGAAAGAACACTGACACTGAGGACATGGTTAGAAGAACCCCAGTGCACTTCAACTAAAATGTAATCAAATATTAGGCACAAAGTGGGGGTGACCATGTCAACAAGCATTTGCAATGCAATAGGTCTCGCATTTGCGAGAGTTTAAGCTATTGGTATTGTAAATGATAATACCTTTTATTTATGTTTTAAAAAACCAACACATAAATAAAAGGCATTGTCAATTTCCAACGCCAAGAGCTCAAACTGTTGCAAATGCGAGACCCATTGCATTGCAAATGCTTGTTTACTATGACCCACGTCCCCTCTCCATTTCCGGACCTTCTCCTCCTCTCACCTATTTCTCGACTTCTCTCCCTTTCCAGTCGTCCTCCCTCTCTTCCTCCATCACTCTCCCTTCTTTTCTGGTTTTTATCTCTTTCCATGCTACACTCCCCTCCTCTCACACTTTTTCCCGGCCCTCTTTCTCCCACAGTAATGATTAAATTGAATCCTTTTAAAGAGACATGGGGTAGGCGATCAAAGGGTATGGCTTAAAATATGTACAATAAGCTCACATGCTTTGAAGATTGTGCCACACGACTAGTAATTGGGTTTTGTTAATGCATGCAGCCACTGAGCTACCCTGACAGAGAGAATACCCCTGAATGACCAGTAATGGGACAAAAACTCTTGGACTCCAGTAACGTTTTACACCTGAACAAACGAAGAGATGTCTGAAGCATTTCAGGAGTGGAGTGGAGCTTCTTTAGAGAACACTTAAGTAGATCGCCTGTATGTTGAAGTTACTCGAGCATGCGCAGACTGCTGCAGGCATCTCCAGGGTGCACCAGCAAAAGTGTTTGAGTGTTTATTGCTAAAGCTCTCAGAAAAGCTGCGGTTCGCTGGGTCTTTTAGGTAGGAAGGGCCAAATTTAGAGTACGTAAAAACACAGAGATTGTTTTAAATTTGACACATCCCTGACGGACATTCGGATACGTGATTTAGGGTTCAACAAGTTTTGAAGAAAACGCGTTAATAAAGCCACAACAGAAACTACAAAACATTACTTTAACCCATTGATTTTAAAACAAAACGACGATAATGCTTGTACAATTCATTGCCCGTCCTCCTGAGATGGAGGCTTCATGTTTTGAAACTCCCTTTGAGAACTGGAAACCTTAAGCTACAGCTAAGATTAGCCAATATAACTTTTAATTCACTCACTAAGCTCTTTAGGATTTGGTAAAATGTACATTGTCAGTGCAGTCAATAACATATCCCGAGGTGCGGTACCCTGACATTCAGTTATGAAAGTATGCATTTTCATAACGTCCAAATTAGTCAGTGACCACCGGCTTTTTAGTAGTGTGCACAGCCTGCTTGTTATCATGCAGCAAGGCACCTGAGCTGCTAGAGTGCCGTGGTGTGTCATAGCAATCGCCTGAAACCAGGAAAGGTGAAGCAGTGCTTAGCGGGACAGGAGAGGGAGTCAAGCTGCAAAGCGGGAGGGTGTTGGGAGACAGAGGACAGATAGGCGCCTTCCAAAAACAATGTCATGCCAATTAAATGCACAAAAAAGACGAGAGCAATCGAAAAAGCAGAAGGGGAGTCAATAGAGCACATCTACAAAGCGGTAAAATGTATATAATTGAGCAAACAAAAAAACACGCCAGATAACACTGATGACAGCATGCGGCGTGATTCATTTGCGATCAAATGTATAAACCATTTTGCATAAGTTCCTAAACAAAGGATTTGGCTCCGTTTTGGAATACATCCCAGCTTTATTGGCTTTCAAAAATGTGGATAAAATACGCATTCAGCGACATAACACCAATAATTACAGACCAGTTTACAGAAGGGAACCTTCTAAAAAGATGGCGCTGTTTACAACAGCCTTGGACTAAGGAAGAGTACACCGACTTCAAAGAGGTTTTTGTGTGTCATCGGTATTATGGGCAGTGCAAAAGCCTCCATTCTCCCGCTCAAGAGAGAGAAGGAGGCAACAGCTGTATTTTGTTTTACAATTAAAATAACAAAGAGAACCGCACTAGCACTCGGTGGGTCAAGGAATGCTGTGCAGTCATTAAGCCCCCTCGGGTATGCAAAGTAAAAATAAAAAAAATGCGCAGAAAGAAACAAGCTCCAATTCGGGAGCGGATTATGTGCTGGCGAGTTCACACAACAAATAAAATGTCAATAATAAAACAAAAGACACGCCGGATTCTGTGCTGGCGAGTTCACGCAAAGCAAAAAAACAAAAAAAAAACAAATGCGCACTAAGGAACAAGCTCCGATTTGGGAGCGGCTTATGTGCTGGCGAGTTCACGCAACAACAAAAAATGGCAATAATAAAGCAAAAGACACAGTAGAGGGGAGGAGCCTAGCGCTTGACCAAGATGGCCGCGTGAGCTTAGAGCTCCCAAGACCCTCGCGCCCTCCGTCGACTATCCTGTCTCCAATCCTGATGGTATGCATGGCATCGTGTTGCTGAGTTGTCAGGGAGGCGATTGATGCTACCCGCGGTCGGATCGCCCATCGGGAACCGGACTTAAGACTGGCGAAAGATTGCGGCCTAACTCCCGGAGATGCCAGGGGCTAGAGTTGGCAGGATGCCCGACTCCTAGTTGATCAACAACGGCCTGGTGAGGTGTGAACGGTCGGACGGAGGCCCTCGCTCTTTCACTTTCGGTTTCGTTCCCTTTGTCTGCCCGGACACTGTAGTGCTCTGGGTGGCTTTATAACCCCGGGGACGCTCGGTGGGCTACTTTGGCAGAACAAGGCGGACCTGCTCACTCTTTATACCTCTCTCTGGGAGGGGACGGTCTTCACTGCATTGGACTGCCTGGAGTCCATTATGTCGGGCAAGGCAGAAGGAGATCGGCCGAAGACTAAGTCCACCAGGCGGGGAACGTATTCCCAAGTCAACAGTATGGACCGCTACGCCCTCCTGAAGACATCGCCGAGTGGATCGAGCCAGGCGCCGGATGCCCAGAAGGAGGACTCGCCTGGGACACCGGAGCTCTCCCTGCAGGATGTCATGGGCGCGCTTGATGGGATGCAGACCTCGATGGGGAGGCAATTCGAGGCCCTGGCGCATAAGGTGGATGCCATCCTGGTGGATGTCAACTTGATCCGCTCGGACCTGGGCAAGACAAACGAACGCGTTAAGGACCTGGACCACAAGACCACGGGCCTCACTGATGAGGTTGCGGATCTGCAGAACGAGGTCCGGAAGCTGAGGGCCGAGAGTGACCTCGCCGCCCGCCGGCTGGAGGACTTCGAGAGCCGGTCCAGGCGCAACAACGTGCGCGTCATCGGGGTCCCGGAGTCCTCGGATGAGGCTTCGGCGGACCTGCTTGTGGAAGATTTGGTCCTCAATCATCTGAAGCCTAAGGGGCTTGGAAAGTTTTTTGCGGTGGAAAGGGCCCATAGGGTGCCGGGTGGACGGCCCAAGGCGGGTGCCCCGCCGCGGCCGATTGTCGCCCGGCTCTTTCATTTTCGAGATCGGGACGCTATCCTGCAAGCTTCGAGGGTGACGGGCCCAGTCCCCTTCCAGAATGCGTCGGTGAATTTTTATCCGGACTTCACCCAGCAGGTGCAGAGACAGAGACAGAGCTTTCTGGGGGTGAAGCGAAGACTTCGGGAACGGGACCTAAAATATGCCATGCTTTTCCCCGCCAGACTACGGGTGGTGCATGAAGATCGGTCATTCTTTTTTGACTCTCCTGTTATGGCCGACGAATGGCTGGACGCTTTGCCCCGGCGACGGACCGGGGACGACACAGCTGAGCATGGAGACAGTGGCCGAGATGGACAGGGCTGATATCTCAAAGCCGGCCTGACTTGATTTGACCATATTTGAAGATTTGAACAGAGTGCAGTAATTGTGGAGGGTTGCGGGAGGACGAGGGGTGCTCTTTTCCTCCCTTGGGGTACTTTTTGTAGATTTTTGTTTTTGTAGGGCGACAGGCACACTGCAAGTTGGGGGGGCTTTTTAAGCTGCAGCAGGGGTGCAGGGTGGGGGGAGTTATGGGGAGTTTGAGTTTGTTGTTGGGGGGTTTATTTTTGCAAGGCATGACGATTATCCTCAGGGTTGTTCCATGGTGGCGCCTCGGGTGTGGGGTGGGCCTCTTTCCGTTTGAGGATGGGGGGTAGAGGCCTAAGTGTTATAAGCTGGAATGTTAATGGTTTGGGGGATCGCATTAAGAGGGGGATTGTTTTGCAATTTCTGAAACGCTCAATGCCAGACGTTGTACTGCTGCAGGAGACGCATCTCATAGGCAATACGTGCTCTGCCCTGAATAGGAAGGGGTATAAATTCATTGCACACTCGGGATTCTCTTCTGGGTCCAGGGGTGTGGGCATCCTCGTTAGAGCATCGCTGCCTTTTGAGGTGGACTCCACCATTGTTGACGATAGGGGGAGGTTTGTGGCGGTGGCGGGGCGGTGGGAAGGAAGGACTTTGGTTTTGGTTTCGGTTTATGTCCCGCCGGCCCTGCAGGCCGCCACATTTGCTGAATTGGGCAGGGCTTTGCTGACTCTCCCGGGGGGCATGCTGGTAGTGGGAGGGGATTTCAACGCTGTGGGTTCCGGACTGCTGGATAGATACCCGCCCAGGGACACAGGGGGGGCTCAGAAATGGCTTCCAGACCTCCTGGACACGTTTGGCCTGATAGACTGCTGGAGGCTCCGGCACCCCACACAGAGTCAATACACGTTTCACTCCGGGGCGCATGGTAGCCTCTCCAGGATTGACTACCTGCTCACTCTGGCCGCACATGCCTCGTTGATATCCGAGGCGAGGCACATGGCACGTGGTATCTCTGATCACTCGCCAGTGTGGATCCGGCTGGATCTCGGTCGGGAGGGAGGAGGGAGGGTGGCCCCCATTAACCCATGGTATTTCCGAGACCCCAAGATGCGCAGCGCCCTGGTAAAGAAGGTAGATAATTACTTTAAGGACAATCTGGGAACCGTGGACTCGGCGATCTCGCTGTGGGAAGCTTTTAAGACCGTGCTTCGGGGGGAGGCCCTCTCCCTGGTGGTGACTGCCAAGAATCGGAGGGATTGCGAAGTGCGGCAAGTGGAGGAGGAGATTGCGGCCCTTGAGGGGGATATGGAGGAGGAGGTCACAGAGTCCTCATTGCATGAGCTTTGCTTGAAGCAGGCGGAGTATAGGGACCTGGTGACGGACGCCGCCAAGACCCTCAGCAGGGAACAACAGGGCCGTCTGTATGATGTTGGAGATAAGGCAGGGAAACTCCTGGCGTGGCTGGACAGGAAGGAACGGGTCAATAGAGTGGTGCCAGAGTTGATTGGAGAGGGGGGAGAGGCGATTGTGGAACCTGAGGGGATTGTGGAGTGTTTCGCGGAGTATTTTCGTAGGGTTTATTCCTCTGTGTCGGACAGGCCGCCCGAGGACTCGTCTGATCTCCTCCGTGATATCGAGTTGCCCTGCCTCTCTGACATAGATAGGGACGATCTGGATGGAGACATCACGGTTGACGAGGTGGCGGGGGCGATTCGCGCGTTGAATTCGGGTAAGGCCTCTGGACCGAACGGACTGCCGATCGATCTGTACAAACTGTTCCCGGATAGGGTCGCCCCTCACCTGCGCGCCATGTTTTTGGAGGCGCGGGGAGATGGGATCCTTCCGTTGGATCAGCGGCTGGCGTCGATCGTGGTCATCCACAAAGAGGGTAAACCCCGAGATAGATGCGCCTCCTCCGGCCCATTTCACTCCTCAACGCTGAGCCGAAAATTCTGGCCAAACTCCTGGCTACCCGTCTGATTAGGGTACTTGGCGATCTGGTCCACCCGGATCAATCTGGCTTTATCCCGCACCGAAACACAGCATTGAACCTTAGGCGTCTTCATGGCGTCATCGCCAGGGCGGGCACGCTGCGTGAACCGGCTGTTGTGGCATCTCTTGATGCCACGATGGCCTTTGACACGGTGGAGTGGGCATACTTATGGGCCGTGCTGGCCAAGTTTGGTTTCGGTCGCGGGTTTGTGAGTTGGGTCCGGTTGCTGTACGAGGGGCCACTAGCGAATGTTGTGGTGAATGGTCGGGCATCTACCCCGTTTCAGCTTGGTAGGGGTACCCGGCAGGGCTGCCCCCTGTCGCCTCTGTTGTTCGCCCTCGCCCTTGAACCGTTGGCTGCGTGGATACGTTGGCACCCGGATATACGGGGCCTTCGGTGGTCGCCTGATCACGAGGACCGTATTTCGCTTTATGCCGATGATATCCTGTTGTATCTTGCCTCACCAAAGAAGTCACTTATAGTGGTCTGTGACGTACTCGCATCGTTCGGTAGGAACTCGGGGCTTGTGATTAATTGGGGCAAATCGTACTTGTACGTTCTTAGTGGCGAGGTCCCACCGATCCCTAGAACATGTTCGATACAGGTTGCCCAGCAAGGGTTTGTGTATTTGGGGATTTTTATATCCATGGATCCTGTTGTGCGCTATGAGAGGAACCTGCTCCCCCCCTTGGCACGCTTGAGGCGAGATGTTGAAGGTTGGCGGAGGCTGCCGCTCTCCCTTGTTGGGCGTGCGGCCCTGTTCAAAATGATGTCTCTTCCCCGCTTCCTCTACGCCCTCCAGAACACCTTGGACTGGGTACCGGCCAAATACTTTCGGGAGGTCGAAGGCCTCCAAAGGACGTTGCTGTGGGATGGGCGGCCGCGAATAGCTATTTCAAAGTTGACGCTCCCATGGTACGATGGGGGCATTGCGCTCCCAGACATCCGACGGTACTATTGGGCCACGCAGCTGAGCGCGATCAACCATGGGTTTTACGGCCCTGCCCTCAGCCCTGGGTATGCCATGGATAGGTGGCTGCTGCGCGGCGGCAACTACTACAGGGCGTTGTATTCGCGGTCCCTAGACTCGTCCCTCACGGGGCCCACAGGTGTGGCGGTGCGCGTATGGAAGATGGCGACCGACTCGCTGGGCTGGAAGGATAGGCTCACCCTCGCTACCCCATTGTTTGAATCGGAAAGGTTGGGAAGACTCTGGCACACGAAGGGCTTTGATAAGTGGGACCTGATAGGTATATCCAAGGTGGGAGATGTGCTGCATAAGGGGAGGGTGAAGTCCTTCGAGGAGTTGCAGACTGAGTTTGAGCTAGGGCCTTCAGAGTATTTTAGGTATATCCAGCTGCGTCACGCCCTCCGATCAGTCCTCGTGGAGGGTGAGAAGGTGCCGGAGTCCTCTCCCCTTGAGGACCGAGTCCTTGATGGTCATATGCCCGAGAGCACGATTTCGCTCATATATAAGAAGTTGATAAACGTCCGGGCAGACTTGCTATTGGGGCTGAGAGAACAGTGGACCAGGGATGGCCTAGAGTTGGATAATGAGGACTGGCAGTCAGCGGTTTCTTCGCCTAAGGAGGTTGCGATCCCGTCGCGTCTGAGGCTGGTGCAGCTTAAAATACTGCACCGGGTGTATGTTACGGGGCCAAGGCTGGTCCACATGGGATTCTCGGAGGACGGCCTGTGCAGAAGGGGATGTGGTATGGTGGGTACTTTCCTGCACATCATTTGGGAATGTGGTGTCATTGTGGAGTTCTGGAGGAGAGTCCATGCAGTTATGGGGGAGGTGACGGGCATTGTGGTACAGCCGGAGGCGCGGTGCTGCCTCCTGAACGTCTGGGGGCCCACTGATCTCGATGAGGCGCAGACCCAATGGGTGACTCTGGGTAACATGGTAGCTAAAAGGGATATTGCGCGATTATGGGGCTCCTCGGGACCCCCTACACTGACCGCGTGGAAGGAGAACATGGATTGGAGCATGTTTAGGGAGAAGACGGTCTACTGCTCTAGAGGTCGCCCCCGGAAGTGGCATGCCATCTGGGGGCGGTGGAACCAATACAGGGGGGGAATATGTCTTGCCCCGGACCTGGAACCTCCCGAGGAACTGCTTTCCCCCTGACCTACCCTCCAGCACAGTTTGGTTTTGGTAACCGTTCTGGGCCTCTGCTGTTCCCCTTCTTCCTCCGCACACAGTCTTATACTTAGTAGATGAGTGGGGTCCTGCCTCCCCTGGGGGCTTTCGCCATGGGATTTCAATGTTTCTGCCTTGCTGGGGTTTGTTGTGTGTTTTTTCTGTGTTTATTTAAAATTGGACCTTTGCATTACTCATCGTACTGTATCGGGGACACATTACTGTATCTAACTTGCAATGCTGCCGAACCTTCGGGCTGTCGGCTGAATAGCTGTGTCCTGAATTTCGAAATAAAGGTTTTCAAAAAAAAAAAAAAAAAGACACAGTAGAGTGCACGCAAAGCAAAAAAAAACAAGCAGCAGTTGGAGAGAGACAGAGGGAAGGGTCCGCTCGGGAGAGAGGCAGAGGGAAGGGGGGAAAAAAAGTGCTTACCCAGTAATTAAAGCCCAAAGTCTAACGCCGCAAGTAAAAGATCCAGTCCGGATAGGCGGGGCCAAAAATGGACAGGGTGGCAACATGGAGGGACTAAAAAGCCTCCTTAACAATAGAAGGCCAGTGTTTAGCCTAAGCTACGACACAAGCCAATGGGAAGAAGGGGCGGGGCTTCAAGTCCCCATCCGAAACCGGATTGATTACAAGAAGCCCTCGCATGGCGACAGCAGCGCTTGCGCGCTGCTAACGCCAGGCAAGACCTAAAAAGGGGCACTTTCCTACAAACTAAAGAGAATGAGACCAACCTTTCCCAAGAGAATATTCATCTTCTATGTGGAAAAATCTGGAAAGGTCCTCTGCATTGACGTGGTCAGTTCCAGGTCTGAGCTCCACAGTAAAGTCCGTTTCCTGTAGGGAGATGGACCACCTCCATAGTTTGGGGTATTCACCTTTTGTTGCATCAGCCATCTGAGAAGCCTGTAGTCAGTTTGTACAGGGAAGTGAATACCAAACAGGTTTGGTCTCAGCTTCCTCAGGGGAGAAACCACAGTAAAGGCTTCCCTCACGATGGCACTACATTGCTGCTCTCTGCTAATGAAAGCAACAGGCTGGTCATGGCCATCATCCTTGGTCTTGGATTGGACCACTCCTATCCCATGTTCACAGGTATCAGTCTGTACTATGAACTGCTTAGAATAATCTGAACCTTTCAGAATAGGTGCTGAGCACATTGCTCACTTCAGAATGTCAAAAGCCTATTGACAGCTAACTGTCCTGTTTAGCTTCTTTGGTTGCTTCTTGGAGGTCAACTCCGTGAGGGATGCCACAATGGTACAATACCCTTTCACAAACCTCCTGTAGTACCCAGTGAAGCCAAGGAATGCCCTGACTTGAGTCTGGGATGTTGGGGCTACCCAGTCCACAATGGTTTGGCTCTTGGGCTGTAAGGGTTTAACTTGGCGTTTTACCTACAAGGTGGTCCAAGCATACAACAGAACCTTGTCCTATCTGGCACTTGCTTGCCTTGATAGTGAGACCTGCACTCTGCAGATCCTCAAGGACCTTGCCAAGGTGGATCATGTGATTCTGTCAAGTGGAACTACAGACAGCAATATCAAAATATACTGCACTAAAAGACTGCAAACTAGAAGGTACTATGATCACCAACCTTTGGGAGGTGGCAGGGGCATTCTTTAATCTAAATGGCATTACAGTGAACTGGTAATGTCCATCTGGGGTCGAGGATGCTGATTTCTCTTTAGCTCCTTGAGTCAAACCCCCGATATCAAATCAAAAGTACTGAGAAATGTAGCTGCCCCCAACCTGTAAATTAATTCATCAGCTCTTGGGGTAGGGTGTGAATTTGTCTTGGGGACAGCACTGAGACCTCTATAGTCCAAACAAAACCCCAGCTTTCGTTTAATACCCTTGGAATAAGGTTTGGGGACTCAATCACCCTTAACTTCAGCATCTTGCGGACTTCAGCCCAGCTGCTTTCCTTAAATTGATCAGACTGTAAGGATAATGTTGCTTACCCAGTAAGCATCTGTTCTTGGCATGTAGAGCTGTAGATTCACATGATTTGCATACTCCTGCCATGTAGTGTTGGGACCAGATTTTTGCAAGTTGTTTTTCTTCGAAGAAGTCTTTCCAGTCATGAGGTAAAGTGACTCCTCCTTTCGGTGATAGTGTGCATGGGTATTGACTACATTGTTAGATTGTTTTCCCGCAGAGGGTGAGAATGGAGTTAGTAAATGTAGAATAGAGATGTCCATGCGTATGTAGGTAAAATGAGAACTGCAACAACTACAAGTTCCAGGGGAGGCGGGTGGGCGCCTGTGAATCTACAGCTCTACATGCCAAGAACTGATGCTTACTGGGTAAGGAACATTATCCGTTTGAGGCATGTGCGCTGTAAATCACAAGCTTTACATAGATGATACAGTAGTATACTCCCAAAGCGGTGGCTAACCTGTAGTTGTTGCAGTAGTTTAAAACAGTGTTTTAAGTACTGCCTGGCCTACATTATCTTGTTTCCTCGCTAACACATCTACACAGTAGTGCTTGGTGAATGTGTGCGGTGTAGACCATGTTGCTGCCTTACAAATGTCAGCTAGGGGAATATTCCCTAAGAAGGCCGTAGTAGGCTCTATTTTACGAGTGGAATGAGCTCTAGGGGGTATTATCAAAGTTCTTTTTGCTTTCACATAATATATCTGGAATGCATTTCACGATCCATCTTGCAATTCCCGATTTAGATATGGGATTGCCTTTGTGTGGTGGTGAAAAAGCAACAAAAAGCTGCTTTGCTTTCGCGAAATTCTTTTGTTCTTTCCACATAATATAGTAGAGCTCTTCTAACATCAAGTGTGTGTAGAGCTTGTTCTGCTACAGAATCAGGTTGAAGAAAGAACACATGTAACTCCACTGATTGATTGATCGGAGAAGCAGAAACTACTTTAGGAAGAAAATTAGGATTGGTTTGAAGAACCACTCTCTCTTTTTGAAGCTGAAAGAAAGGCTCTTTTATAGTTAATGCCTGAAGTTCACCAACTCTCCTTAGGGAAGTGATTGCGATGAGAAAAACAACCTTCCATGAGAGAAATTGTAATTGACACTTGTGCATTGGTTCAAATGGTGGACCCCTTAGCCTGATAAGGACTATGTTTAAGTTCCATACTGGGCAGGTGGGACACTTGGTGGTATCACCCTTTTTAATCCTTCCATAAAGGCTTTAATCCCTGGTACTCTGAATAGAGATAAGTGTTGTCTGTTTTGTAAGTATGCAGCTACTGCTGCTAGATGTAAGCGAATGGATGAACAGGCTAGTCCATATTTCTGTAAATGCAACAGATAGCAGATGATGTTCTGCACAGAAGCATCAAGAGGATTGATATTGTTATTCTTACAATAGATAACAAACCGTTTCCATTTTGCTGCATAACATGCCCTAGTAATAGGCTTTCTAGCCTCTTTTAGGATGTTCATACAGTCTGGAGGTAATTGTAAATAACCAAACTATAACTTCAGGAGCCAGATCGCTAGGTTGAGTTCTTTGGGATTTGGATGCCTGATTTCTCCATGGCTCTGAGTGAGGAGATAGGAGGTGAGATGCAGCTTTTGATGTGGAACTACTGACAGCTCCAGCAGGGTGGTGAACCAGCGCTGACTTGCCCTTGTGGGAACTATGAAAATCAGTGTGAGGGATGTTTGCCTGAGCTTCCAAACTACCAGCGGAATGAGTGGGAGAAAGGGGTAAAGCGTAAGCAAATATCCCTGACCAGTTCATCCATAGGGCATTGCCTTTGGAGATCGGTGTGGGAACCTGGAGGCGAAGTTTGGGCATTTTGCGTTTTGTGCTGTGGGGAACAGGTCTATGTGAGGAAATCCCCATTGCTGAAAGTAGGGGAGGAGAACTTGGGGATGAAGTTCCCACTCGTAGATTTGCTGCCTCTGTCTGCTGAGAAGGTCTGCAATCTGATTGTTTACTCCTGGAAGATGCTCTGTCAGGAGAAAAATCTTGTAGTGTATAGCCCATTTCCAAATGGCTTGTGCTAGGCGTGACAGTTGGAGAGAGTATGTCTCCACCCCTATTTTTGTATACAGTGCATAGCTGTCATGTTGTCCGTGCGGACTAGGACAGCTTTGCCTATGAGGTGAATTTGAAAGACTCAGAGCTAGAAACAATGCTAGTAGTTCTAGGTGATTTATGTGGAGACGTTTGTGCTTAAGGCTCCACAACCCTTGGATTGTGTGATCGTGTAAGTGAGCACCCCAACCAGTGAGCAATGCGTCTGCTGTTAGCACGGTTTGTAGATGTATCATAAAGCGATTCTCTTGGAGAAAACATCTCATTTAGACATCTCATACGCCACTGTCTTCACATTCACACATTTCATAATATAAAACTAGGAAGGAACCCAAAAGACAATTATAACAATCTGTTTAATAAAGCAATCAATAAAAAGCAGTTATATAATTATATAAAATACACATTGCTTATAACCTTTGTAAAAACTCAATTTATCCTAAAATATTGCACATAATATGATCAAAGCGTTGTTAAGAGAGATATTAATCAAGACATCCACATTTGTCCTTACAATCTTGTTAATTCGAAGGAATCAATAAAAACACAAGCAAATAAAAATATTTTTAACACATATACTTCATAGTTCCTCAAATTTAACAAAGCAAGGGGAGGGGGGGGGGGGGGGCGTTGACGCGTTTCGGTGGAAAAAATATTATGGAACACCATCTTCAGGACATCAACAATACTAAAGAAGTGTTCACTTTATTATTCTGTTGCTCCCACGGATGATCGGGGCATAAACGAAATCCTACTCAAATTAAAGTTATTATTTTGTGATTATTCCCAGGGCTAATTGCCCTTCACCTTTACACTGTAGGTGAGAATGGCCCAGTGTCACCAGGGCCGATTGCCCTTTATCTTTACACTCAAGTATTTTTTATTCCTGTGGGATTGAGTATGTTCCAACTCTAGTGGACAAGTTATATAATAGGTTCAGGATAATACAAGAAACCTATATCATCAGTTCGCTGTCCAACTATCTGGACGTGGTAATGGGGACAAAAAAGTCCTCCAGTAATTTTACCTCTTCACAATGACGTGCAACACATATATAACACTTGTATCAGATAAAGTGGTTTGAACAAATAATGTGGTGCCGATGTCCCACGTCTTTCTACATTGAACATTTTACTGCTCACAGTATAAAAATCAGGAACAAAAAATACTTGAGCGTAAAGGTAAAGGGCAATCAGCCCTGGTGACACTGGGCCGTTTTCACCTACGGTGTAAAGGTGAAGGGTAATTAGCCCTGGGAATAATCACAAAATAACGTGAATTTGAGTAGGATTAAGCGTATGCCCCGATCATCCGTGGGAGCAACAGAATAAGGAGAACACTTCTTTTTTTGTTTAGAGGGATATTGGTATTGTTGTCCTGAAGAAGGTGGTCCCATAATATTTTTCCACCGAAACGTGTCGACGCCCTCCCTTGCTTTGTTAAATTTGAGGAACTATGAAGTATATGTGTTAAAAATATTTTTATTTGCTCATGTTTTTATTGATTGCTTCAAATTAACAAGATTGTAAGGTCAAATGTGGATGTCTTAATTATTATCTCTCTTAACAACGCTTTGATCATATTATGTGCAATATTTTAGGATAAATTGAGATTGTTTTTTTAAAACATTTTTAAGCAATGTGTATTTCATATAATTGGATAACTGCATTTTATTGATTGCTTTAGTAAACAGATTGTTATAATTGTCTTTTGGGTTCCTTCCTACTTTTATATTACGAAGTGTGTGAATGTGAAGACAGTAGAGTATGAAAAGTCTGAATGAGTCTCTTTATGATACATTAACTGCTTAAGGCTACTCTGTCTCTTGGAGTAGTGGGACTGCTCTCTTTTCATTGAGATAGCACTGTTTGTGGAACAGGGCCGATGAAGGGCCACCCTGGGGATACATTTTGTGGGTTCCACCAATGCAGAGAGCGATTTATCAACACTAGATCGGTCAATTGACCCTGCGACTGGTTTCACAGACTTGCTAAGCATTCTTGGAAGTGGAAGCATGTGAAGTCTTGCATGGGAGACGATTACGATGCAAGATGCCATCATTCCTAGCAGTTACATGAAGGCTCTTGCTGGTAATGATTAGTGGGGCTGAAACGGAGTTAGACGAGACTGAATACTGAGTATTCTGGCTGCATTGGGAGAGGCTAGAGCTATCTGAGTGTCTATGGTGGCTCCCAGATAGGTTTGTGTGTCGGAAGGCTGCAGATGAGACTTCAAAGCATTCAGTGTGAACCCTAGTTGGTGCAGTAAGTGAATTGTGACTTGAGTGTGTTGGAGACACTTTCGGTAAGCGTTGGCATTGATGAGCCAGTCGTCCAGGAATGGGAAGACATGGATGTGCTGTTTTTTCAGGTGGGCTGTGACTACTGCCAGGGATTTGGTAAATACTCGAGGAGCAGTGGTGATTCCAAACGGTAGTACTTTGAATTAGTAATATTGACCCGCTATCACAAATCTGTGATATTTGCGATGAGCGAGATGAATTGGAATGTGGAAATATGCGTCTTTTAAGTCTAGAGAAGACAAAGTCGCTCTGCTGTAGAAGTGGGAGCACTTGTTGAAGTGTCACCATGTGGAAATGTTCTGACAGTATGTAGTGGTTTAGTTCTCTGAGGTCCAGAATAGGTCTCAAGGAGCCTCCCCTTTTGGCAATCAGAAAATACAGGGAGTATACGCCTGACCCTTGATATGGTAATGGTACAGGCTCTATGGCTCCTTTTAGCAAGAGACTGGGCTTCCTGTCTGAGCAGGTGTAAATGTTCTGGTGACATTTTGTGAGAACGAGGTGGAATGTTTGGAGGATTGGTGGTAAGCTCCAGGCAATAATCATGTTGGATAATTCGTAACAACAATTTGTCTGTAATTATGGATTGCCAAATGGGGAGGAATTGTAGAAGACGTCCCCCAATAGGTGCTAAATGATCAGGGGGAATGGTAGGCAAGTCACTGTGTGGGGGGAAGGGGAATTACATGGATTGTTAGATTCCAGGTTTAAACTCGGAAATCCTTAACCAGGCTTGCCTCCTAAGTAACACACTAGTGTTAATCGCTCTAGCTGCGGTGTCAGCAGCATCTATAGCACATCTAATAGAGGAATTCGAGATGAACTTTCCTTCTTGTACTAAATCCTGAGCTCGTCTGGGAGATATTGAAGCAACTGCTCCATTTCGTCCCAGTGCGGGCTATCATATCTGGATAATTTGTGCTGGGTGTTGGCTATACGCCAATGATTTGCTGCCTGGGCAGCTACTCGATTACCAGAAGCGTCTAATAATTTTGACTACTTGACCGGGGTTTGGTGGGGGGACATCCCCAGAGGTTTGTAAATTGGCCCGTTTAAAGGCATTAGAAACAACCAGTGAGTTTAGTGGTAACTGCCCTTCAATAGAGACTGGATCTGACGGAGCAGGCTTATATTTGTCTATTCGGGGAGTGAGATTACGATCATGAACAGGGTCCTTAAATATATCATTGGCATGTACGTTTACTACTGAGAGTTTCGAACAAAAAATCCTCTTCTAGGGATTCTTTACGTAGCTGTACCCAGTGATATGCTGCAGCTCTAGTAAGTAAATCGAAATACCCTATATTGTCTTCAGGAGGGGAAGACTTTGCAGGGTAAAGGTATGGGTCATTGTCTGTAGGTGAATCAGTATTATAGTCTTTCCAGGGATCTACAGGTTAATAAGTATCTCCATCATCATCGTCATCAGGCTGTGGTGGTGGAGAGTTAGTTGGTGTGATAAGTAAATGTTCTAATGCTGGAGAAGGTGGTGAATGTGTAGGGGAACGTGGTGGTGGAGGTTGGTTCAGACACAAGCCTCAAAGATGCTAAACGGAAGCAGAGGTAACCCTAGCGACCACACACCCGCATAGGCAATAGGAGTGGAAGCCCACGCTTAATAACTGCACACTAGACTGAACATGGCTGCACCCAAAAGACACCCCAAGTATTGGATAGATATTCCCTCAGCACATTGATGTCTCTTATTTGTTTTGATTTATTATTGGTTGTTAAAGGATTTGGTTGAAAGGTTATTTAAAAAAAAAGATATCTAGTGAACAGATGTGGCATTTATATATATATGGATCTGTTTATCCAGGACACGTACTAAGATACAATTCAAGAGTTGAGATCCAATACGAATAATATTCTCCTATAAGTATTGCTATATATTTTTTTTCTCTCTCTCTCGCACTGTGGATTGCTGTTGGGAACAAGCATACCAAACACTTTTATCCTGGATCTCGATTGGAGATGACAAAATGTGCGGGCCGTGAGCGCCCAGGACGATTAACAACTGCACCACCTAAATTATCTGCATTCAAGCTATATGATAATTGTAATGACATCACCGCTAAGTGATTAATGCACTGTGCTCAGTATATTTTATGTGAATGCTTCTGTGGTGAACTTCGTTTTGGCCCCTGAGTCGATTCTCTTCTTTTGCTATGCCTCTGATGATTACTCCTTTCCGCATGACACATGACTTTGGCCGAATGTAATAATTTCTTGTGAAGATAGCTCATTAATGCGCCTTTCATTCCATCAGCTAAACCCCCCCCCCCTCCTCTCCTCTTGGTACATATTCACTCATCTAATATGGTGGTTACGTCACTTCTCGTTCAGGCGTTTACCTTGCATATGCTTTTCTATTAATGACTCCCATTGTCTTTGGCACTTACTGACTTGTCTAATATGGCGGTTTTGTTGCCTTTGCTAGTTGCAAATACGTGTCCAAATGAATTTTGTTATCATGTGAGTTTTTTACCCCTCAAAGATGGCGGCGGTCTGTGATACTTTCGTGCTTGATGATATGCCTTGGTTAAGACCTGAAAATCTCAGGCTGTGGGCTTTCGGAACCCTGAATCACCTAGACCGTAATGGAGGTTTATTTCATCTTTTTAAGATGTCGATCAACTTTTTCTTCGTTTTCCCCACTTCTCTGACCGCCACGTAGATTAACCTCACCTTTCCAAGATGGCGGCAAGCTTCTTATCCTCTCGCCCTCTTATATATCGTATGGTTATCTGATACTCACGTAATCTCAGTGTGCTTAACCTCACCTTTTCATAATGGCGGCAAGCTTTTTGTCCTCTCGCTTTTTTATATATTGTATGGTTATCTGATACTCCCGTAATTTCAGTGTAGTATTACTGGATCGTTTGATGGAAATCACGGACGCATGGGAATAGGAAAAACCCCTCGTTGTCACAATTCTTTATATCGCCATACAGTTTTCTCTCGCCGTTCAAACATGGCGGCCGGCATATCAATCCCTTTCTCTTCCTGAAATGCTCGGGTTGAGATTCGAAACTCCCGCATTTTGAGATTACAATCAGGTGTTTCTCCTCTCACCTGTTAAAGATGCTATATAAACAGGAACCTTCACTCATGGGTCCTGTTGCTACCAGACGGGGTCGGTGCCTCCCTTTACTCGTAACTGGATACGGAATCGGGTAAGTCTGATCTCGCCTCACTTCTCTGAAACTGGTATTGTATGCAGTTGGAAGTTCCCCTCGGCAAGTAATATGGGGTGTTTTTCATACTCTCGCTGCACAGCCTGCTGCTCTGATTTAGATGTTGATTTCAATTGACTTCACACTTAGATAGTTATAGGTCACCACACCCTCTTCTATTTATAACATTAGCTTTTCCATTTTATTTTAGCTCGACGATGACATATTGAGTTGAATATTATACGTTTCCCCAGATGTTTGTGGTTTCTTCCTTTACAAGTAGTTAGGCACATGTTTACTGGAACTGTTACGCTCCATTTTCTGATGAAATACGCATCACATTTGCCTTCTCTTATAGGTATCTCAGAACAGAATATACTCGCCCTCATTATTGGAGGAGTCATCGTATAGACCCATCATCACACTAATTTACAATACTGATTTCACCGGATATTGAACCTTTCTACATCGTATTACAATTTTTTTTTTAAAAAGTGAGTAGGACCTTATTATGACCCATATAACTTTGCGGTTTTATGTATTGAACCCTTCATCATCATAGTGCCTCTCATGTGATCCTCTCTTCCTCCCAGGTTCTTGGATTACTAATCTGGGATATACTACAAATTGAAGTAGTAAGATTTCTGAAGGAAGTAAAAGAGAACCTAAAGATGATGACATTCATCCCACTGCTTTTGGTGGGTACATACTTATTTATTTTTTCTTTTCCCTCTGTAGTCATTATTTCCTTTCCTTGTTTCCTTCGGGTTTAGGTGGGACCACTACTGGGGTTTGACTACAATGCCGTCATCACCTAACATACTCCTTTAACCTGTGGGCTTTTTGACAATTAAATCCGCTTCATGCATCTTATATTAAGATCTGGGTGAAGTGGTTTTCCCTTTCTTTTCTTTTGTCCCCTTCTGGCCTGTTTTTAATATTTTAATATAATAATCGTCATAGGCCTGAAAAAATGTGACATACTGAGAGGAGTGTTCATATGTTTTCCAAATACACTCGTCTGCAACTCCAACTGTCTAATATGTCACAAATATGATGTCGTTAATATTAATTTTCACTGTATATACTATGGATTCCCCTGACGACATTATATACAGATTTGTAAGTGTTAATTTGATTGAAGCAGACATATTGATGTTCATGTCTTTTTGTATTGGATATGTGTTTACAATGTTTTTAATGCTCTCAATTGTGTTGAAACTTCTGCTCGTGTTTAGTCCTTATGTGTGTCATTTATATTGCCTCTTTTGTATAAATTTGTTGCAGCCCTGAAGAAGTCCAAAGGTGGACGAAACGCGTCGGCTGCTTTGGCTGTTTTGGAAGTTTTTAAAGATTGCATGATAAACTGCATAATAAAGAAGAAGTTTTTTGAAAAAGAACAACCTTAATGATTTGGACTTATTTAAATTATACAAGCTGAGTGGTGCATTTGGTGCTGTTTTCTTACAAGCATCCATATACTGCAGGCACAAACGACACCAGGACTATGTAAAGGAATTGCGCTGATTTCTCTGCACAGTGCCATAGAACAAGAGATGTTATTATGAAGGCGATGCTTATTGATGCTTGACAACTGATGTATCGTACCAGATAAAAATGTAATAATAAAGATATTTTTTTTTAAAAGATGTCCAGCTTGGGGGGGGGTGTAGTGTGTCGTGCCAATGGCAGTAAGAACTCTCTGTATTGCTGAGGCACTACCACTCTCCCAGTGGCCCCTTTTCCCAATACATCCTGTGGGAGCCAACATCTCCCTTTTCCTGTGCAGCACCTTGTTGTCTCAGGCTCTCAAGAGTGGGACGGGTTCTCTGTCCCTGTCACAGCTCTTCCCTAGAAGATCACCAAGGGCCTTGTGCCCTACTGTGTAGGGCCCAAGTTCTTGGAGCTCAGTTCCCTCTAAGGCTGACAGGACTTCTCCTTGAGGAGAGGGGACCTGAGATTGTGGTTGCTCAGAAGTTGGTTTCCCAGCCTTCTTACCTTTTCTCTTGCAGGGTTGGGCCATTATTCTATGCCAGAACACCTGTTTTTCACCATGGGCTTTGCTCTTGTTTTAACACATACCCATCCGGTAATTCCCACTGTGGCTGCATGGTGTCTTAGCGATGCCTCAGCCCATGCTGAGGTTTTGAGATCATTTCCTAGTAGACATTCAACATGAATTGCAGAGGACACAACCACCTTCTTTTGGCCAGTAACCCCTTCCCACTCTAAGGACACCATAGCCATGTAATGAACCTTGGTATGGTTATCAGTATTGGTGACTGTATTAGTTTGTCCAGCCAAATTCTGCTCAGGGGATATAGGTTTTTCAGTCACCATGGTGACACTTGCACCTGTATCCCTCAGTCCTTCTACTCTAACCCCATTGATATGTCGCTGTTGTCTGTATATATCCAGGTTACTGGACCAGACAGCCAAGGCAGCTACATCTACCCCACCCTCTGAGATTAAGGTAGCCTCAGTGTGGTCTCTGACCTGGTCAGGGTACACCAAGGGTCCCATCTGGAGTTGTGTTTGGGGAGTGTTGGGGGGGGCAAAGCAATGATAGTTGGAAGTGGTCTGCACTGTACTATGCACTGGAGTATATTACTAGGAGGAGACCAATTATATGCTGGTCATTGCAGATGGCTATTGTGCTTGAATTATGCAATAAAAATTGTTTTTGCAAAAGGGTCCCATCTGGAGACTCACCACCCCAGTAACTGAGGATGTACTAGTGGAAGCCATTTTGGGACAGGAAGAGTTCCACGTTCGGTGTCCATTGGCTTATCAATTGAAACACCAAGCCTTTTTGGGATTCAGGTCTTTACACTGGTACCCACCCTTGGATTGTGAAGTGTCTCTGGGTCCACCTGCCGGTACAGGTTTTTGGGGGACTTTATACGACTATTTACCTTTTTCCTTAGTCTGTCCAACATCTTTCTCTTGAGGGGGATTTGCAATCCCTTTCCTTAGGATACCCCCTCCATGAGACTTTTGGGACACCCTAGTCTTGACCCAATTGTCAGCCTTCTTCAGCAACTCCTGGGGAGAAACCAAACCTAGGTCCACCAATAATTGATGCAATTTCTCAGATATAAAGTTACTTAACAGGTGCTCTTTCATAAGTAAATTATAAAGCCCATCATAGTCTTGCACCTTACTCCCTTTTAACCAACCACCTAGTGTTTTGACTGAAAAGTCTACAAAATCAACCCAGGACTGACTCGAGGTTTTGTAAGTCACCCTGAACTTAATTCTATATTCTCAGCAGTGAGTCCAAAGCCCTCCATCAGGGTATCCTTCATGAGGTCATAGGACTCGCATCTTCCTCATTAAGCATCAGGAGTCTATCCCTGGACTTGCCTGAGAAAAGCTCCCAGAGTAGAGAGCCCTAATACTTTTGGTTGAGCTTTCTAATTTTATAAGCCCTCTGAAAGGCTGTGATCTATTTTGCCATATCAACCACAACATATTTGGGGACAAGACCTTTCGGGGATTTTGAGATCAAAAGTTTCCTCCTTATCTCTATATACCATGTTGCTGCCACCATTCATGGGTACTAGTACCATCTCAGCTGTTTCGTGCTCTATGACCGGGATTTTGGCCTCCAGGGCTACTCTTTTGGCTAGTCTCTCGAGCTCCTGGTCTTGATGCTCTAGTTCTTCCTGGGGTCTGAAGTGGACTGGCCTACCTCCAGGTACATTTTAAGGGAAGAGGTTCTTAATGTTATCCTCTTCCTCTGGGGTACTGAAACGATAATCATCCCTATGAGTACTGTTAACAGTCTAATCTTCACTGACATGATCCTCATCAATGTTTTCATTGTCTTCTTATCTTGCCTACGCTCTACCAAATTCAGCAAGCAACTCCATAAGTTTTGCTTTGGTTGGTCTAGACCCAGTTGCAATTTTGCAAGCCTTACAGAGGTCCTTAAGTTGCTTCAAACTAAGCTGCAGGTAAGGGGTGAAGCTGAATTCCTCATTTCTATCCTCTGAGGTTAACATGTTGTAGTGTAGTTGCTTTTTTAGAAAATCTAGAAAAATATTAAACAGACTTAACGCCTAACTACTACTACTCTTTTTAAAATTCTAATAAAGGACTGGGAGACTTAACAAAAGGCCCTAACGGTTTCATATTAGAAAAATAGAAGCTTGAAGAAAGAGGTGCAGTTTTGGTACTCATCTGCCCCTTGCGCTTTGCTGACCTTTGGTCCCGAAGACTGGAACTGTAAGTGTGATACTTACCTGTTGAACCGCAATATTGTTTTCCCCATAAGATAACAATGAACTGTCGGCTTTTGAAAGTGAAAAGTATCTTTAAAAACAGGCATCATCTACTGTCTATTTTGAGACATTTTATGTGTCCAAACCTGCCAGTTGAGGAATGAAGCACCATCAGCACTTATTTTTCATGTACAACATACTCACCTTCAGTGGGTGCCCCGTTTTATTTGCACAGTGAAACAATAAAAATATTTTCACAAAGACAAGCTGAATGGTCTAAGAAAAAAGTAGGTGTTTCAGCAGGACACAAAAAGAGGATGCTGTGGTGTGCCAATAAGTGTGTGTATACCATATCTTCAGCTACACTTAACAATGCAGGATCTTGTCTTACCAGGTAATAATTCAGGCAGGTGAACACACTCAGCAGACTTGCAGCTGCAGGCACCAGATCAATGGACATCAACAGAGACTTAATTACCAGTATCCTACAAACACTAAAAGGCTACGACGAACAACAAGAATGCAATCAATAGTAACACATGCAGATCATGCAAGATAGAGATCCAATCTGTTGCATTCAGTTTTCCTTTGAATTTCCACATTAGCCTCTTACTTTTGTGCCATTGGGTCTGGAAGAAACTATTCATTCATGATCTAGCACCAAAACAGTACACTGAGAACACACAAATTATATTGTCTTCACACAGCAGGAAGAAAACACTGAAAGAAAAACAGCTTTGAGCACAGCGGAGATCCCCCTACTTGGAATAAGTCGCGACCAAAATAAGTAATTGAGAGGCACGTCTGGGACTGATGACAGAACTAGTGGGAGAAGCTGTTGTTGATTGATAGGGGTTTTGAGCAGTGACGAGAGTTACTCAAGGTAGCACTTAGTTAAAAGGAGCACTGACTAGGACTAAGATGCTTTTACTCAACACACACTGTCCCACTGGGTAAAACTTGTCTTTATTTTGCAGATCAAGGGGAGCTATTGGAGCAAAGAAATCACATCATCACTACAGCAATCATCCGCCACAGCCTGGCTTCTAAATTCCTTACCTGGTGGCAGCTGCAGAGTGTGACCAGTTTTGGCGCACCATCCAACGGGGTGGATATCTGGGCTATCTGCATCAACCCAGAAATCAAAGAATGAGCTCCAGCCATCGAAGTGGATCTAAAAGAAAGGTTGGGCATTTTGCTTAGAAGGGGGCAACAAGATATAAAAAGCACTTCACAGTGCTAGGAGACCTTTCAGTCTAAAGTGTGCATTACCATAAACAACCAACAGAAGTCACATTTATATTATTTACACACAAAAAGAGGTAGGTTGAAGCACTCTTCACAGATACAAGGCAGAATCCACAGGCAGAAAGATTCCATGCAATAATATCACAGATGTAGCTGATAACCAAGAAACTGAAAACTGAAAAGAAATACCAAGGCAGAAGTAGTAAGGATGGAAAGTCTTCCCCGAAAGAACCTACTTTTTAACTTCTGGCATTGCAATCATAAGCTCTGAATAGTCCAAATTGTCCGGAAGTCTAAATATATAATGAAACTTCACAGCTAATGACACATCTCCCAACGTTACAAAAAATCTCTCCTGATAGCATTGTCTGAGTCAGTTAAATTTTCAGTTGTGCAGTACACTTAGGTGTGCACTGTAGGAAAATGCCCCTTTTTGACAGTCACCCTACCTTTTGCCTGGTATCTGATGCAAATGTGACTGAATTGCACTGGGGGTCCTACTATCCAGGTCCCCAGTTCCAGATCTCTTTACCTAAAACTGTACAACTGTTCCCCCAATTGGCAATACCTTTAGCACCCCCTGTAAGTCCCTAGTAAATGGTTCCCCTGGTAACTAGGGCAGGGAAGCTAGAGGATCTCATATTGTTCCACCATAAGAGACCCCTTAGCACCCACATGCAAACTGCCATTGCAGGCTGCGTGCCATGGTGCAGAGAAATGTGAAGACATGAAATGGAACACCTGTGTCTGCCACACCAGCAGACACTGCATGCAGTATAGATAAGCCATCCCTACAGCAGGCCTTCTAGCCCTAAGGCAGGGTGCACTATGCTACATGTGTGGACATATCTACATGAGCAGATAGGCCCCTATGAAGTCGAAGTCGATTCTTAGATATTGCAAGTGGATAGGGAAGCCATTTTGAGTACATGTCTTGGACATTGGTGTTTATGAGTTCCCAAGCTACATGATGGCTTCACTGAAACTAGAGATGTTTGGTATCAAATATATTGTGTTAATACGCCCACAACTCATTACAGGGATGGATTTATTAACACATGCACCCAGAGGACACCTTAGAGGTGCCCCATGAAAACCTACCGACTACCTGTGTAACTGGCTGACTGGTGCATAAAAGCCTGCCACTACAGACCAACTATCTGACCCCCTGCAGGAGAGATCCAACGCTTTCTGAGAGCAGAAACATTGACTTCCCCAGCCAGAGGTGTTCTCACCTCCTCCAAGCAGAATGGCTAATTAATAAATATATCAAGGCAGGAGGCCTCCAAAACCTCTGACGCCTTTGATATGAGCCCCAAGGCTTCCCCAGACAGGGGAAATGCTACCCATTTGGCACCAGGACAGGCGGGAAAATGAGCTAGTCAGAAGGCGCGTTCCCCTCTCAGGATAGTACCACCCCTAAGGTGGGCTAACTATATTGAACACAACTTTTAAAATTCCACCATCTTTGTTTTGGCGGAATTAGGCTCTCTGGGTCAGGGTCGCACCCACTTCCCACAGGAAGTGGTCATATAGAGGGTGTCGATACCCTAAAGGTAGGTAGCCCATTGACTACTACATGTCACTCCCAATAACACCCCTAAATTGAGTATTTAGGTAGCACCCCTGACACCAAGGACTTAGATTCAACAGATCAAGAAGAGAGGACAAAGAAGAGTCGCAAGAAAAGCGAGAACTGAAAACTGCTTTGGACGTTTGGCGCCAAACACTGCCTGCCTGCATCCATTCTTGTCAATCGTGACCAGTGACTTGTCCTGCAGAGGATCATCTTCCAAGAACCCCGGGAGATTGCCAGCCCTTCGCAAATTGCCAAGCAAACTCCCTTGGAGTTGAGGAGCTACTCCCCAGCACATCACAGGCACCAAAGAGCAAAGTCCGGTTCATCGAGTTCCCGCCCACCGGCCAGCCCAACGCCACAGCCCCCCAGTAAGGGGTACCTGTGCTCCTTAGAGTCCGATCTGTTCCCCTACCATGTGAGAGGTCATAAGGACCAACAAGAGCCGCATAGGACCAATACACCGTGTACCAGACCCCTAGCGACAAACAAAAACTGTGAGAGCCCAGCCTGGACACCAACTACACTAAGTAGGCGCCGAGGGGCGTCATCTCCTCAGAGACCCACTTCCAGAGTGGCCCAGCTGTCATGTTATTTTGCACCTTAGACCGGCGAAACTGATGACCGCATGGCCCTAGGATGCCATAGGATATGTCAAGCCGACATTTTCATTCTGCACCCGAACAAACTGACTGAGCGCCCTTGTCTCCAGCATCCTTGTGATCAGGGCACATTTGAGCTGACTTTTTTTTACTTACCTGCAAAATATGATATTTTATAAAGTACTTACTTGATAACGAAGTTCTTAGTATCAATATATATATAACAATAAAACGTATTCTTTTAAATTGGTCTCGGATTTATTCTTGAATGTGTGTATCATTAATTGGCTCTGAGAGTACAACAAATGCTTAGCATCACGCTCGGACATGCCTAACTGCTCGCCAACACTACCACAAGAGAGCATTTGGGATATAATTTGTGCCTCTGTAAGCCAACAGGGGTTTGCTTGGACTGTTTACACAGTGTACCTCATTTGGATCCCCTATATAAAGAGCCAGCTTCCTACAAGCAAATATTTTTGTTACATACTCATATGCTCAAGATTTTTCTTATGGTCTAGCACACTAGTAGCCAATTACTTTCATGCTTTTTTACTCTGCTTTTTTGTTGTTATGGTACATTCAAATATAGTATGTGGTACTAATCTATTTTCAAAGCTATTCTCTCGTGATTTTTTGCTGATGCCACACACCAAGCTTGAACAGAACAATTGTGAATCAGATATTTCTCTGTCCTGCAAGCTGAAAAGAAATGTGTATTCATATGCTGTCTGTAGGAAGCTGGCTCTCTGTATAGTGTACCAAAATTAGGTGCACTGTGTAGAGAACCCAGATATCCCTTACAAGTGTACATACACTTTCTTTAAAAATCCCAATTACTTGGTAGTGTGATCGAGAAGTTTAGGCTTATTATCCAAGGGAAGTGTTAAGCATTTATTGCACACTCACAGTCAATAAATGAGACACACATTCAATAAGGAAATCTGACACCAGTTTATAAAAATAACATCATTTTTATGTAAATTTAGATACCAAGATCCACGAGATTAGGTAAGTGCTTTTCAAGTTAGCGATTTCCAGAAACACAGAAAGGAATGTGCTACTTACCAGTATGCATCTGTTCTTGGCATGTAGAGCTGCAGAGCCACACACTTAGGATAGTAGATCGCCATCTGGTGTTGGGCTCGGATGCTTGCAGGTTGTTGTTGTCTTCGGAAGAAGTCTTTGGTCACGAGATTGGTGACTCCTCCCTTGGACTACAGTGCGCATGGGCATCCACTCCATCCTGAGATTGTTTTTCGCCATGATGGGAAATGATGGAGTTTGTAAAAATAAAGAAAGGATGTCCATGTGTAATGTCTATGTAAGACGATGCTGGAACAGATACAGGTGGGTGGGCGTGTGTGGCTCTGCAGCGCTACATGCCAAGAACAGATGCATACTGGTAAGTAGCATATTCCATTCGAGGCATATGAGCTGCAGATCACACACTTAGGATAGACTATATAGCAGTGTCTCCCCTAGCGGTGGTCACCTGTATCAGTTGCAGCAGTTTGGAATAAAGTTTTAAGGACAGCCTGGCCCACAGGAGCTTGTTGTTTTGCCTGCACGTCAACACAGTAGTGTTTAGTGAAGGTGTGTGTTGTAAACCACGTAGCTGCCTTAAGAATATCTTCTAAGGGAATGTTTCCTAAGAATGCCATGGAAGCCCCTATTTTGCATGTGGAATGCGCTCTAGGGGGAACTGTTTGAGTGCGTTTAGCCTTGTGGTAGCATATTTGGATACATTTAACTATCCACCTGGCTATTCCGGATTTGGAAATGGGGTTGCCTTTATGTGGTGGAGAGAAAGCAACAAACAATTGTTTGGTTTTGCGAAAAGATTTGGTTCTATTAATGTAATAAAGCAGGGCTGTTTTAACGTCCAAGGTATGAAGAGCTCTTTCAGCTACAGAGTCTGGATTTGGGAAGAACACTGGTAGCTCAACTGATTGGTTAAGATGGAACGGAGAAATCCCTTTTGGTAGGAATTTAGGATTTGTTCTAAGAACCACTTTGTTACGGTGTAGCTGTAGGAATGGTTCTTGTATGGTTAAAGCCTGGATCTCACTTACCCTTCTAAGGGATGTGATAGCAATAAGGACCGCTACTTTCCATGTAAGGAACTGTAGTTCGCATTTATGCAGAGGTTCAAATGGGGGACCCATGAGCCTTGTGAGAACAATATTTAGGTTCCACACTGGAGAGGGTGGTAATCTGGGAGGAATAATCCTTTTAAGACCTTCCATGAAGGCTTTGATCGCTGGTGCTCTAAATAATGACAAATGTTGTCGATTTTGTAAGTAGGCTGCTAATGCTGCTAGGTGGAGACGTATGGATGAGTACGCTAAATTACATCTTTGCAAGTGTAGTAAGTAGCAAATGATGTTCTGGATGGATGCATCCAGTGAGCGTATATCATTGTTAGTGCAGTAAATGGCAAATCTTTTCCATTTTGCAGCGTAGCAGGCTCTAGTATTAGGCCGTCTGGCCTCTTTTATAATATTCATGCAGTCTGGCAGTAGGTTGAGGTAACCGAACTCTAGGACTTCAGGAGCCAGATCGCTAGGTTCAGTTGATGTAGATCTGGGTGTCTGATTTCTCCATGGTTCTGGGTTAATAAGGACAGGGAGAGGCGCAGTTTTTGGTGTGGAACTAGAGAGTTCCAGCAGTGTTGTGAACCAGGGTTGACGCGCCCATGTGGGAGCTATTAGTATCAGCTTGAGAGACTGTTGCTTGAGTTTGCGTACCACGAATGGAATGAGTGGGAGAGGCGGAAAAGCGTACGCAAATCTGCCTGACCAGTTCATCCATATTGCATTGCCCTTCGACTGTGGGTGGGGAAACCTGGCGGCGAAGGTTGGGCATTTTGCGTTTTAGTGTGTGCCGAACAGGTCTATGTCTGGTTGGCCCCATTTTTGGAAGAATGGGAGTAGGACTTGTGGCTGTAATTCCCATTTGTGGATCTGCTGAGTTTGTCGACTCAACAGGCCGGCAATCTGATTGTGAACTCCTGGAAGGTGTTCTGCTAGCAGGTATATGTTCTGGGGAATGGCCAATCTCCAAATGTTCTGTGCGAGCTGGGACAGCTGGAGAGAATGTGTGCCTCCTTGTTTTTGTATGTAATACACGGCTGTCATGTTGTCTGTTCGGATGAGGACAGTTTTGTTCTGGAGATGTAATTGGAATGATTTTAGTGCTAGGAATACTGCCAGTAGCTCCAGGTAATTGATATGGAGCCCTTTCTGTTGAGTGGTCCATGTGCCCTGAGTGGTGTGTGTTAGGAGATGGGCTCCCCATCCTGTTAGAGATGCGTCGGTTGTCAGCACTATTTGTGGAAGAGGTTCTAAGAACGGCCGCCCTTTGGACAGGTTTATAGTGTTCCACCATTTTAGAGAGCGATGTGAGCGGCTGTCCACCAACACCAGATCTGCCAGTTGTCCGTGAGCCTGATTCCACGGACGTGCTAGACATTCTTGCAAGGGACGCATTTGAAGTCTTGCATAAGGCACAATGAAGATGAATGACGCCATTATGCCTATGAGTTGCATGAACACTCTTGCTGGAAGAGAGTGTTGGGTTTGAAATTTTGCGATCAGAGCTTGTATTTTGGCTATCCTGGCTGGGCTGGGATATGCTAGTGCTTTGGTGGTATTTATGGTGGCTCCCAGATATTGATGTATGTGGGAGGGTTGGAGATGAGATTTGGGATAGTTTATTGTGAATCCCAAGTTGTGTAAGATTTGAATAGTTTGGTGAGTGTGTAGGATGCATTTGTTGAATGAATTGGCTTTTATGAACCAATCGTCTAGATATGGGAAGACATGAATTTGTTGTCTCCTGAGATGCGCTGCTACTACTGCTAGGCATTTGGTGAATACTCTAGGCGCAGTTGTTACCTCGAATGGAAGGACTGTAAACTGATAGTGTTGTCTGTCCACCACAAATCTTAGATACTTCCTGTGAGCAGGATGCATGGGGATGTGAAAATAGGCGTCCTTGAGGTCTAATGTGGCAAGGAAATCGCCTTGTTGTAGTAGTGGGAGTACTTGTTGAAGAGTGATCATATGGAAATGATCTGAGTTTATGTACTGATTTAGGAGTCTGAGGTCCAGTATTGGTCTGAGCGTCTCGTCCTTTTTGGGGATTAGGAAGTACAGTGAGTATACCCCTGCACCCTGATGTTGTAAGGGAACTGGTTCTATTGCGTGTTTTTGAAGCAATGAGAGCACTTCTTGTTTGAGGAGCGTAAGATGGTCTGGTGACATATAGCGTTGTTTGGGTAGAATGTGTGGGCGGTAGTGGTGAGTTCTAGGCAGTAACCATACTGGATAATTTGTCTTACCCACTTGTCTGTTGTGATGGAGTTCCAGACAGGTAGGAACGGTTTGAGTCTTCCCCCGACTGGAGTGGAATGGTCTGGGGGGAGTGGAGGAAAGTCACTGTTTTGTGGCAGGAGAGGTACGAATGTTGGTACTGCCTCGACCTCGTCCCTTGGTGTGGTTTCCTCTATATCCTCCTCTAAAATATACTCTACTGGGGAATGTTTGTGTAGAGGGTTTGAATGTGGAGGAGGTGTCTGCTCCAATGTTTTTGGCGGCTCCTTTGTAGAAGGAGCGTCGAAAGGAGCCACGTGGTTGTGGACACTGCAATGCTCCCATGAATTTAGCAGTCTCTGTGTCTTTTTTCATTTTCTCAAGTGCAGTGTCTACTGCTGGTCCAACCAGTAGTTCTTGATTAAATGGTTGGCTAAGTATAGTAGTTTGTACTTCTGGCTTAAAGCCTGAAATGCGTAGCCATGCATGGCGTCTAAGGAATACACTTGTGTTTATTGCCCCAGAGGCAGTGTCTGCGGCGTCAAGTGCACATTTAATTGAGGCATTTGAAATAAGTTTTCCCTCTTGTATAAGGTCATTTGCCTGGGCCTTGTATTGGTCTGGTAGGTGTTGTATCAGGTCTTCTAACTGATCATAGTGAGCCCTATCGTAGCGTGCTAATAGGGCTTGGGTGTTGGCGATACGCCAATTATTAGCGGCTTGTGCTGCTACTCTTTTGCCCGATGCCTCTAATAGTTTGGATTCCTTGTCGGGGGGCGGTGTTTCTCCCGTAGTTTGGGAGTTGGCGCGTTTCCTTGCGTTGGAAACAACCAGAGAATCCAGAGGGAGCTGCCCTTTGATGTAACAAGGATCTTCTGGGGCAGGTCTATATTTTTTCTCAATTCTTGGGTGGAGTACCCTGGCCCGTACGGGGTCTTTAAATACTTCTGTGGCGTGTTTTATGACCCCTTTAATCAAAGGTAAAATTTGAACCGACTTCTGAGACTGTTCAAAAGTGTCTAAGAGGAAGTCTTCCTCTGGTGCATCGGAGTGCATGGTGACGCCATGATAAAGTGCTGCTCTGTGTACTAGTTGTCCAAACCCCAAGTGGTCATCTGGAGGTGATGGTTTGGAGGGATATGGTGTGGGGTCAGGCATATCTGGTAGAGGGTATGCCCAGTCGTCCAATGGTACGGTATCTGGATTTGTGAACGGATCATTAAGATCATCAGGAGCACCCGGATCATCCCCTCCCCCTAGGTTATCATCATCATCCTGTGGGGGTGGTGTATGTGAAGACGATGGTAGAGGTAATGGTGGTGTAGGCAGAGGGGGTGGGGGTAGGAGGTGGTACAGAAGAGGAAGGAGGAATTAGTGTTGTTGCCGAGTCCTTCTTCTTTATAGGAACTGGGGCAGGTGTTGTATCCGGTTTCCGTTTCCTACAAGGTACAGCAGTGACATGTCCAGTTTTTGGATTAATATAGATCCTTTTTTGTGTTGGATCTGGGTGGAAAAGTTCTTGGTCTTCAGGAACAGACTTTGGCGCCGATTTTTTCGGTTCCGATCGAGGTTTTGGGTGATCGGTAGAGTCTTTGGCTTTAGGAGGTGTATTATAGTCCTTAGCCGGTGGTTTCGGTGCCGATAAAGGTTTCGGCGCCGATGAAGGTTACGGTGCCGAAGTTGAGTCTTTGAGCTTGGGAGCTTTCGGTGCCGGTTTGTCTATGCGCCTCTGTGTTTTCGGTGCCGAAGGCGCCGGAGCCGGTTTCGGTGCCGAGAGGTCTTGTGTCTTCGGTGCCGGTGGCACAATGATATGTGGTTTGCTCGGGCCCGAGCCAGTGGAAGGCTTGTGTTTCTTCGGAGCCGAGCCCGAAGGCGGGGCTTCTGAAGGGTGTTTTCGGTCTCGACTGGGGCCAGCTGGCGAAGTCTTGACCAATGCCTTTGGTTTTGGAGGGGTTGGGGTAGGGGCAGTGTTACTCACACGTTACCTTGGAGTAATGGGGTCGTCCGAGTCGTCTGCTTCTGAGATAATTTGAAGTTCCTCGGAATCTTCTTCCGGGATATCGGGACCCTCATCGAAGATGTTTTCTGGTTCCGGGGCTGGTCTGTGTGCCTTGATATGGCATCGAGCTCTTCGATCCCGAATGGTCTTTTTGGATCGAAATGCGGCGCAGGCTGGACAGCTGGACTCGTTGTGTTCCGGCGAGAGGCACAGGTTGCAGACCTTATGATGGTCACTGTGTGGGAATTTTGCTCCACACTGGGGGCATTTTTTAAACTGCGTCCTTTCCATGAGCCGTAGGCCTCATGGCGCGGATAGGTCCAATCGCCCACGTCGACGTCCGGAACCGGTCCGATGAATTCGATGTCGAGTGAAGGTGCCTCGATGTAGTTTTGTAAAAGTTTTTCGCTTCGAAAGCTTGTTTTTGAAGTTTTCTACCGGAGTGGAAAAGTTACATCCGAACCCAATGGCGGAAAAAAACAATCTGAGGATGGAGTGGATGCCCATGCGCACTGTAGTCCAAGGGAGGAGTCACCTATCTCGTGACCAAAGACTTCTTCCGAAGACAACAACAACCTGCAAGCATCCAAGCCCAACACCAGATGGCGATCTACTATCCTAAGTGTGTGATCTGCAGCTCATATGCCTCGAACATACAGCTGTCAAATTTGAGGTACGAGTCTCGAACGCAATGATGTTATCCTATGGGAGAAAAATACACTGCATAGGGGTATTTGCAATTGAGTTGCAGGGTTGATCTTCTGAACTTAAGGTAAGTAGGGGTTAAGGTTCTTAGAACCACCAGCAGTTTTGGTGTGTCTGAGTGCAGAGGTGCTGTTCACAACGTGAGCCCCTAACGCTACCTCTGAAGTCTATGGAGAAAACCTGTAACAGAAAAATGCTGCAAGTGGGGACTCCGGGACAAGTCTGTTGGAACCCAAAGCAGGGCTCAGTTCTTGAGTGTCTCTGGGACAAAGGTGTGCAGTTGGTAGACTAGGACTCGAGCTGTGGCGCTTCGATGCAGAGGTTTTTTGTCCGGCGAAATGTTTGTGTTAAAGGCTCTCACTTTTTAGGTCGACATGGAGATGGGGACCAAACAGGGCAGCAGAGCCACTGTCGACGATAGCCTCTCTGTTGCTGACGTCCCACGTCAGTAGGTCAGTCTTGGCGGTGCTGGTGTCCAGGCTGGACACTGGACAAGCCTTGGCTGCCGTAAGGGCTCTGGTACCCCGGGTATTGGCGCAGGGCACCTCCTGAGGGTCCTGGGGCCTCCAAACATAGTGGGGAGATGGAGCTCCTCCTGAAGCATGGTGACCTCTTCCTGGGCGGCTTCTCCATCGGTGGACCTCGGTGGTCAGCAGATCGGTGTACAGAACATTGCAGTCAGTGCCAGTAGGCTGCTGGTAAGTGGCTCCTCCTCTTCAAGGAAGATACTAGGTGGTAGAAGAAGTGCTGGCAGCCCTCCGAGGATGTAGGAGGATGCACAGCCGCAGGACAAGTCAGGTCTTTGAAACTGTTGAGAGAGGATAGGATTTAGTGCCAAGTCCTCAGTGAGTCCATAGTTCTTGCGTTCTTTGACTCTTCTGTGCCCTCCTCCTTTTTTAGGCAGGGCAATCTGAGTTCCTGGTGTCAGGGGGCTACCTAAATACTGAATTTCGGAGAGCTAAGGAGAGTGTAGGGTAGTAGCCAATGGGCTATTTACCCATGGGGTCACTACACCCCCTATAGGACCACTTCCTGTGGAGAGTGGGCATACTCTGTCCCAGAGTTTCTAATTCCACCAAAAACAAGATGGTGGAACTCTTCTTTAGTTAAGCACATCAGACAGCCCATCTTAGGGGTGTGATTTGCCTGGTAGTGCAACACGCCTACTTGCATAGCTAATTTCCCGCTGATCCTGGTGCCAAATGGGCCTCAGGGCAGGGGTGGCATCTACCAGGTCTGGGGAAAGCCAGGGTCACATATCAGAGGCAGCAAGGGCTTCAAAGCCCCTAGTCTTGATGTACCAAATCACTAGCAATCCTGCTGGAGGAGGCGTGAACTCCTTCCTCCCGAGCAGGCATTGCTTCCGGCCTCAGAGAGCATGGGCTCTCATCTGTAGAGGGTTAGAAACAGGTCTGTGGTGTCAGGCTGGATGGTACCAGTCAGCCAGCACACGAGATAGTGGCAGTTTTTCGGGGGGCACCTCTAGGGTGCCCTCTGGGAGCATGGCACAATACATCTTGTACTGGCAACAGAACAGTTTATTAAGACAAGGATTTTGATACCAAACACCAGACATTTCAGTAAAGCTGTTATGCAGCAGGGGAACTCGTAATGACCAGTGCCCAGTACATAGTCTTAAGATGGCTTCCCTGTTCACTTGCACCATCTAGTAATTGGAATGGACAGCACAGGGGGGTATCTGCTCAGGCAGATAAGCTCTCACATGTGATATAAGGCACCCTGCTTTAGGGCTACAAGGCCTTCTGAAGGGGTGACTGTCATATATTACATGCAGTAACTTTGGTATGAAACACAGAGAGTGTGCAATGTCGTGTTTTCACTTATGGTTTGCGCCATTGCACGCAGTCTACAATGACAAGCTGCATGCAATTTGTATGGGGTTCGCTTAGGGTGGCATAATAGATGCTGCAGCCCTTAGGGGCCCTCTTGGGAACCCATGCCCTAGGAACCAGGGATACCACTTACTAGGGACTTACAGGGGTGCCAAAGTGTGTTACCATTAGACCATTTTAACTTGTTTTAAGGAAAGAGCACTGGTACTGGGGCCTGGTTATCAGGGTTCCAGTGCACATCAATCGAAACACATCAGTACCAGTACCAAAAAGTGAGGGGGACCATAAAAAAAGGGGAACTTTGGTACACTGTCTTGATAAATGGACACTTGCTGTGTGATTTACTACTAGTATCAGCCTGCAATAAAGTGTGGCTTACACTGCCAGCCCATCTCTCTCTTCCTTTCATGACCCTCTAACCCTCCCTTCACTGCAATAAAAATCCATGCCATTGAGGATAAACCATCGCATTACATTAACAACACATGGCACCATCCTAAAATAACAATTAACAACCTGTGTTGTTCCTGCAATTCTTTTCACAATTCAGTGCTGATAATTCCATTTCTTTTGTAGACTAGAACTGAAACTCCTCTAATTTCTAGAGTTCTTTATACATTAATATCCAACTATGATGGGATGTAATCCTTACCTTGAGGCGATGGTCCTCTTTGTCCACAATGGATGCCACCCTTATTAACATGGGATTCCTCTTGTCTACAACCTCCAACTTCATATTGATCAGGAAAGCGTGAGGCGGGCGCTGCATGGGATACAGACAGATAAAACACATCACTGTCTCAAAAGCAGAATCAGCTTCTTGCACCCAAAGAAAGTTAATACACTTTCATCTTTGAGGTAAAATGTCGCTTTTTTGTACATGATTTCATTCTCACTTAGCTAAAAGTAATAACATATTTAATGGAAAAATTAATATGCTTACTTATTGGGCAAGGGTGAAGGTATTATCAAGTTCTATTTATTTTTTGGCAAACATCAAAGCCGTTTTCTGTTAAAAAGATATGACTAGAAGGAGGATGGAGTAAGAACTTGAGGGACAGAGAAACTCTGAATATGTAAATCTGTAGAAACCCCACTGAAGCTCTTGAGTTCACTGGATGTCACCACAGGCCAAGGAAGGTTGTGTGGGGTCACCACTGTGATCTACAGTCATCTTAAATGACTTCCTAAACACCTAGGAAGGTAGTACAGCACCAAGGAAGAGGAAATAATTAGAAAGAATAGGTGTTCTACCTGCCTCTACGGTCTGTTTTTCTTCTCTTCAATGCCTGCCTGCAACTACGTAGACTCGGCCTGCATTCATGTCATCATTGCCTGTCCCTCCCATGTCGCAGTTGAAGCCCTGCTCAGCACAGACTTGTAACTTCCACCCAGTCACAACCTCTTAGTAGCAACCAGCTCACTTACTGCCTGTGCTTACTAAGTCATTGCTTGCCTATATCCTCTCTGGGGCTGTGTCCCTCGGCCCATCTTATTATTGGCTAAGCCTAACTGAACTTGTATCGCTCAACTGTGCTCATTCCCTTATTGCCTGTCCAAGTGCTACCACCCCACTGCCACCTAGTATCGCACAGTCTCTTACTGTATGTGCTCTATCCATCACTTCTCGTCTGTCCCCACCACCTCACAGCACACCTGTGCCTAACCTTTCAGTATCTGCTTTCGTCACTGCGTGTGTAACCCTTGTCACGGTCTCTGTACTACTTCCTTCTTGTTGCCAGTGCCTATCCCATCACCACCATCTTATGTCCACTACCTCACTCTTCATGTATACCCACCCCCTCACAGTCTCTGCCCTACTTGTAACTGTGTCTGTACCTACCGGTCACCATCTCTAACCTCCTCTTCTTCAATATTAACTGTGCCTACCCTGTAAATGCCTTTTTATGCCATATGCCACTGCATACATGTGCTCACCCACTTTGGGACTGTGGCCATCCTGTCAATGCCAGTGTCCCCTAATTGACTGTGCTCTGTGCTGGCTTTACATTTTTCAGGTTGTTATTCAGATAGTGAGATACAGCAGTTAAAGATACCCACAAGTTAGGTTTGTGAAACACAACAACACTATAAGTGAAGCTCACCAATTTAAAGGCTCTCGCTGGGGCAGCCTGAGCACCAGTTTCCTCCAAATACTTCTCCCATGAGAAGTTCTTGGGGTCTTTGTATTCTGTGAAATGAAAAAAATATCACTGGATAAAGAAACAGGTTCTCAAATCTACAGTGAAAAAAAGCATAACGGACGATTTGGGTGTCACCAACTAAGGACCCCAACGCTAACCTCTGACACTATAAGGCTCAAATAGGTTATGTTTAGATAAGCTCTCCACTTTGCAACAACAAAACTCAGTCTCTGGGAAAAACATGCAAGTTATGATACAGAGAACAAAAACAAATTTTGTAATTTCACCTCCCTAAGAACTAAGACAAAACAAAAAAGAAGGCCCCAGGCCTTACTCATGTCCCGCTTAATATCTGGTTACAGTCGTGCCTTCACATCAGCACAGTCTGCTTTGTTTTTCAAAATAAGTGTGACTCCAAACTTAAACAAATATAAAGCTGAAGAAATGAGTTACTTACCTGTATCTCTAGTTCTACCTCAATGGCATCTTTCATAGATTCAACTGCTTAAATCAGGGTTCTCCAAAGTCGGTCCTGGAAGGCCGGATCCATGCCAAATTTTTAGCATATCCCCATTTAGATAAATGTAGTTATCTTAAAAATCTGGCATGGACCCGGCCCTCCAGGACTTGATCCCTGGCTTAAATCATTCCTAGTCTTCAGGCTGGAAATGTTCAGTACGTTTTAGAATAGCAATGACCAGCATTAAAAATGGATGCAAGTCCAATAATAGTGCTAGTTTACTAGCACAACACTTCCAGCTCATCTGAAAACACCTAAACTTCAGCCAATCAGCTGGAAAGACCCCATTTGAAACAACCCAAACTTCAGCCAATGACTTGGAAGGGCCGAGCTCGGTACTCCATTTGGAGGCCGCCAGAATTCAAATTTTAAAACACGGGTGTGAAGCTTAGTAAGTGTATATACTGAGCCTCATTGTGATTCTATGAAAGTAACCAACACTGAAGAACTGGGGTTACAGGTAAGTTACTATTTTTTCTTCAGCATTAGATCTTTTATAAATTACCATGCTTGAATATGAATAGAGAGCAGTATATTTAATTTCACAATAAGCAGGCTCCCATTTAATGAAACAGGTTGCACAGAACTGACTCAACCACTGTCAGCTGCATTCAATCCCAGGCACTAGCATTAGGTGAACATGTGCCTGCTTTTGATGTCCGAACAAGCACTCATGCATTGAGGGCCTCTGTCACCGACATACTTCTGTTAGGATGCACCTAGACCATATTCCAAAGTTAGTGCACTTTGCTTTCTTTTGGACAAAAAACATAATGCAGGCTGAGAGCTAATGGGCAAATACCTTCCTTGGACAGATCAAGGCACGCACCTGGCTAGCCAAAGGAAACAAATAGAGGATTGTATGAGTGCATATCTTTTGGTTCTGTTCATGTAACAGCAGACACCCAAGTATGTCCAACAAATGTAGTGTGTACTTTAAGCTGGCATCAAAGGCTTTGGGAAGAAAGAAGAAAGATTAATTGGTTTGTTCAAATGGAAGTCCAAGGGAAGTTTGGGAAATAACTGTTGGTGCGCAAGGTGACCTTGCCTTTCAGGAAGTGCACATGCAGTTTATCGCAAAGGCCTCAACCCCCAATCACGTTGCTGATGTCAGAATCAAGAAAAGTGCTGTGTTCCCTGTGAGGTATTTCACAGCTACTTAGTGGATGGGCTCAAACTGTTTCATGCCACTAGCATGTGATACACGATAGACACTCCAAGGATACAATTCCCCTCTGTACACTTTACTAGGAAGATTACCAACTTAAGAATATGAGCTTTGCTCTGGGAAAACAATTTATACATTTATGGAGACTCTAGGTCTGTGTATAGAGCTCCGCATCAAACATAAGATGCATGTAAGGCTCTTGGATTTTGAGTGCCTGTGTACTTACTCTGCAAACAGATATCACTGCAATAAGGAAAGCAGTTTTTAAGTGACCATCTTTAAGAATGCCTGAGGAAGTGGTTCAAAGGGTTTCCTCATTAGTTGTGTTAAAATGTTTAAGTTCCATGTTGGAGCTGGCACCCTTCATGGAGGTGCTATTCTTTTTGCTCCCTCGAGGAATCTTTTGATTACTGGTGTTGTGAAGAAACTCCTTTCTATATGAGCTCTTGCGTAGGCCACTATTGCTACCAAATGCATTTTCAATGAAGCATAATTCAATTTGCTGTTTATCAAGTATGTAAGATATTGCAGGACAGTTGTGTCCTTTGGATTGTCTTGTAATAAGCTCAATTTTTTGTCACCACCTTGATTATCTTTCCCACTTGGCTGCATAGCATTTTCTTGTTGTTGGTCTTCTTGCTTCCCTGAGAACTGCCGTTGTATTCTCTGGTAGACCTAGGTGTCCAAATTCTATGCCCTCAGGAGAAAAGCTGTTAGACCCTGTGTTGTTTGCTCTGGAAGGAATACCCCCCCCCCCCCGCCCCTCCGCATGGAGAGTCGATCTTTCCAACCTGGTAGCCTCTGTATGTTGGTTTGTGCTGTTTCTATTAGGTCTTAGAACCAAGCTTGCCTGCCCAGTGTGGGGCGATGTGTATCAGTGTCATTGGTGATTGCTTGCATTTGCTGATTAACTTATGCAACAGTGGAATCTGGGGGGAAAGCGTTTGCAAATTTCCCTGACTAATTTATCGACAGAGTTCCCCAGGGACTGTGTGTGTGGGTGCCTGGAATCAAAGAGTTGACATTCTGTGTTCTCTTGCATTGCAAACAGATCTATTTCTCACGTTCCCCATTGTGAGAATATCTGTTTGATATGTTGAACTGCTTTCTGTTCTCTCCAAATCCATCTGACTTTGAGTCTCCCCATATGAGCTCCCCAACCCATATGTCTGTGGTAATAGTCACTGTGGGAGTTGGTACTGAGAATGGTCTTTCCATTGGTGTACGAGTTACTTACCTTCGGTAACGATGTATCTGGTAGAGACGATTCTAGCCGCAGATTCCTTCACGTAGATTCCTTCACGTAGAATTATCCACAGGCGTGAGACTGGATCCGGAAACTTTTCGCCACAGCATCCCTGCACGCCGGGGGCAGGGTGACATCACGCGACTCTGCCCAGGCGTCGTCCGCGTATGTGACGTCAGCGAGGTCACATTAGACACGCCCCAGTGCGCCCACGTCAGTTTTTTCCTTTTCCACGTGCAACGTGGATCCGATTCTTGCTATGGACCTGTTTAGGGCCCCTTTTTCTTCCATTTCCTTTTGGAACGGAACAGTTGCACGTCTTAAAGGCATCTTATATCGGCGACGGACCCTCACCTCATTTGTATGTGGTGTTTGGGGGAGGATCACGGCACCACAGATTGTACGGCGTGCCAACAGTTTAAGCCGAAGTCGCTGCGGGAGCGCCGGATGAAACTTCGCCGGAAGTCGCCCCGCCCCCGGCGCGCAGGGATGCTGTGGTAAAAAGTTTCCGGATCCAATCTCACGCCTGGGGATAGTTCTACGTGAAGGAATCTACGTGAAGGAATCTGCTGCTAGTAGTCTCTATCAGATATATTCGTTCTGTTTCATTACCCTATCTCTTCCTGTACTTTCTGCGTGACAACCACTACATCTTGCTAACTCCCTGTGGCTTGTGACCATTGAGTTTGAGCTCATACTTGGATTGGTCTCATATGTAGCCTTGCATATGGTATAAGAGATATGTATTTTCCCCACAGTGGTAACTGTCAGAGACTGACCCTGTTGGTAGTGGTGAGTTTCTTGCAATAAAGGCATTATCCTTTTCTCACAAGGGTACGCTTTTGCTTGTAAAGAGTTGATTCTTAATGCCAGGAACTGCTCTTCTTGTTGCTGTCAGAGGGATCATTTCTCTAGGTTTAGTGAAAAATCCCTAATTGTGTAGTGTTAATATCACTGTGTTTATGTGCTCTTTGCACTTGTGTTGGGAGTTTGCTTTCACCAGCCATTCGTCTAAATAAGGATATACATTTATTTCTTGCCTTCTTCGATGTGCCGTCACTACAGCCAGGCACTTTGTAAACACTCTGACTTTATTCTGAACGTAAGCACTTTGAATTGATAGTGTTCTCTGTTTACCAGAAATTGCTAGTATTTCTTGTGCCTGTGGTTCATTGGGATGTGGAGATATGCATCTTTAGATTTGTTGCCATAAATTCTCCTTGTTATATCTGTGATATGACATCCTGCAGCGCTGTTATTTGGAACTTTTGTGTTTTATCAATTTGTTTAAAATATGTTGCGAAGTTTCCCTGGGTGAGCTTATTTTTGAGGACTCTCTTATTACTTTCTTTTGAAGCAATTCTTGTACTTCTTGATGTGATCTGGTACTTTCCTCCTTTGTATGGACCACTTTCTTTGGCCCCTTCACTGGTGGTTTCTTGATTAGTTCTATGCAATAGCCAAATCATATGACGTTGAGCATCCATTAGTAAGATGTTATCTTCTCCCACTTTTGGAAGAAGTCCTTTATTCTCCCTTCCACAGGTGTTGTTTGTGTGAGGGGACCATGGTATGTTGCGTCACATACTGGATGGAGCCGCTGCTCCCATTTGTGGCTGTGGTCTTCCCCTTCCTCGTCCCCTAAAGGGCTGTCATGGAGTTGATTGGTACTGCCATTGCTTCAGTGTTTGTGATTGGCTTGTACCCTGAAACATCCGATGTGAAGTTGCGCTCTGGAAACTCCCTCTCCCTACAGGTCTCCTAGTAGGTGTGGATCCTCTTAGGTTTCCCCTGAATTGCAATGCTCCCATTGACTTTGCTGTTTCATTGTTCTTCTTTAGCCGTTGTAGTGTTTCATCCACTGTACTGCCAAAGAGTTGTTCTCCATTGAATGGTGTATTAATGATAAAAGGTTGCACTTCATTTTTGAATACAGACACCCTCAGCCAAGCATGTCTTTTTTGGGTGGTCCCCGCCATCTGCCTACTTGCTGTATTGGCAGGATCTACTGCTGACTTCTGGCAAGTGTTGGCAATATTCTTACCTTCCTATGTAAGGGATGTTGCTCTCCTCTGGTAATGTTCAGGCAGATGTTTTATGAGTTCGGCCATTTCTTCCCACTGCTGATATGCATACCTGTTGAGCAGGGCTTTGAAGTTGGCAATGAGCCATTGAGTAGCAGTAGTTCTTTAGAATTTTATTCCTACCAAGTCCATCTTTTTTTAGGTCTCGCCTAGCGTTGCTGCGCACATGCGCAGCACGCTCTGCGAGATTTATGGCTGATGAGGAGTTGACAAAAGGGCTTTAAGTCCCGCCCCTTATTTCCATTGGCTGGCGCCACCGTTTATGCTAAACGGTGGCCTGCCATTGGAAGGAATATGCTACTTACCAGTATGCATCTGTTCTTGGCATGTACAGCTGCAGATCCACACACTAGGATAGTAGATCGCCATCTGGAGTTGGGCTCAAATGCTTGCACGTTGTTGTCTTGGAAGAAGTCTTTGTGGTCATGAGATAGGTGACTCCTCCCTTGGACGATAGTGCGCATGGGCATCAACTCCATCGTTAGATTGTTTTTCGCCATGATGGGAAATGATGGAATTTCTAGAAGAGAGGGAGATGTCCATGTGTGATATCTAAGTAAGACAATGCTGGAACAGATACAGGTCCCTGGGAGGTGGGTGGGCGTGTGTGGATCTGCAGCTCTACATGCCAAGAAGAGATGCATACTGGTAAGTAGCATATTCCGTTCGAGGCATATGAGCTGCAGATCACACACTAGGATAGACTATATAGCAGTATCTCCCCTAGCGGTGGTCACCTGTATTGGTTGCAGCAGTTTGAAATAAAGTTTTAAGGACAGCTTGGCCCACAGAAGCTTGTTGCTTTGCTTGCACGTCAACACAATAGTGTTTAGTGAAGGTGTGTGTTGTAGACCATGTGGCTGCCTTACAAATGTCTTCTAAGGGAATGTATCCTAAGAATGCCATAAAAGCCCCTATTTTGCATGTGGAATGCACTCTAGGAGGAACTGTTAGTGTGCGTTTAGCTTTGTGGTAGCATATTTGGATACATTTAACTATCCACCTAGCTATCCCAGATTTGGAAATGGGGTTGCCCTTATGTGGTGGAAAAAAAGCTACAAACAATTGTTTTGTGGAATGATTTGGTTCTGTCAATGTAGTAAAGAAGGGCTCTTTTAACATCTAAGGTATGAAGAGCTCTTTCAGCTACCGAGTCTGGGTTTGGGAAGAACACTGGTAACTCTACTGATTGGTTAAGATGAACAGGAGATATGACCTTTGGAAGGAATTTCGGATTTGTCCTAAGAACGACTTTGTTAGGGTGTAATTGTAAGAATGGTTCTTGTATGGTTAAAGCCTGGATTTCACTTACCCTTCTGAGGGATGCGATAGCGATAAGGAAAGCTACTTTACATGTGAGGAAGGAATATGCTACTTACCAGTATGCATCTGTTCTTGGCATGTAGAGCTGCAGAGTTGTACACTTAGCATAGATCGCCATCTGGTGTTGGGCCCGGATGTTTGCAGTTTGTTTTTGTTCTTTGGACAGTCTTTGGAAGTCACGAGTTCGGTGACTCCTCCTTCGGTCCGTACTGCGCATGGGCTTAGGCTCCATCCTCAGATTGTTTTTCGCCAACAGGGAAATGATGGAGCGTAGTAATAACAGTGAGAAACCCATGTGTGTTGTATCTAAATAAGATGGACTGGAACGGATACAGGTAGCCGGGGAGGCGGGTGGGCGTGTACAACTCTGCAGCTCTACATGCCAAGAACAGATGCATACTGGTAAGTAGCATATTCCGTTCGAGGCATATGAGCTGCAGATTGTACACTTAGCATAGATTATATAGCAGTACCCAACCTTAGCGGCGACCACCGGTATCCGTTGCAGTGGTTTGAAAAAGTGTCTTTAGTACAGATTGGCCCACCCTAGCTTGCTGCTTGGAATGCACATCTACACAGTAATGTTTTGTGAAGGTGTGCGGTGTTGATCCTGTGGCTGCTTTGCAGATGTCATCTAAGGGTATGTTCCCTAGAAAAGCCATAGAAGCCCCTAACTTTCTAGTAGAGTGGGCTTTAGGTGGAACAGATAATGTTCTTTTTGCCTTTTGATAGCAAATTTGTATGCACTTTACAATCCACTTAGCTATCCCTGATTTAGAGATGGGGTTGCCTTTATGTGGTGGAGAGAAGGAGACAAACAATTGTTTAGTCTTCCTGAAAGGTTGCGTTCTTTGTATGTAATACAGCAAAGCCCTCTTAACATCAAGTGTGTGTAAAGCCCTTTCTGCAACCGATTGAGGTTGCGAGAAGAAGACAGGTAATTCCACCGATTGATTGAGATGGAAGGGGGAAATGACCTTGGGCAGAAACTTCGGATTTGTACGAAGTATGACCTTGCTGTGATGTATTTGTAGGAAGGGTTCCTGTATAGTGAACGCTTGTATTTCACCAACCCTTCTAAGGGAAGTGATAGCTACGAGAAAAGCTGTTTTCCAGGTGAGAAACTGTAGCTCACATTTATGCATTGGTTCGAAGGGCGGACCCATTAGCCGTGTAAGAACTAAATTTAGATTCCATACAGGGGAAGGTGGTGCCCTGGGAGGAATTACTCGTTTAAGACCTTCCATAAAGGCTTTAATATCGGGCACTCTAAAGAGTGATAAATGCTGTCTGTTTTGTAGATAAGCAGCGATCGCTGCTAGGTGTAGGCGTATGGATGAATATGCCAGGTTACACCTGTGAAGATGGAGCAGATAGCATATGATGTGCTGTATTGATGCATCTAAAGGGTTGATTGTATTGTTACGGCAGTAAATTACAAATCTTTTCCACTTTGCGGCATAGCATGCTCTAGTGGTAGGACGTCTGGCTTCCATGATGATGTTCATGCAATCAGGGGGAAGGTTAAGGTATCCAAATTCTAAGATTTCAGGAGCCAGATCGCAAGGTTGAGCTGAGCTGGGTCCGGGTGCCTGATTTCTCCATGGTTCTGGGTTAGGAGGCATGGGGACAGGTGCAGTTTTTGATGTGGTACCACTGATAGTTGTAGTAGTGTGGTGTACCACGGCTGTCTGGCCCACGTCCGAGCTACTAGAATGAGTGTGAGGGAGTGCTGTTGTAGCTTCCTTACCACTAATGGAATTAGTGGGAGAGGTGGAAAGGCGTATGCAAATCTGCCTGACCAGTTCATCCATATCGCATTGCCCTTGGACAATGGGTGTGGGTATCTGGCGGCGAAGCTTGGGCATTTTTTGTTTTTGTGGGTGGCGAAGAGGTCTATGTGAGGATGCCCCCACTGTTGGAAGAATGGGTGAAGAACTTGTGGATGCAGTTCCCATTCGTGTAGTTGTTGCGTTTGTCTGCTGAGCAGATCTGCCATGGTGTTTTGTACGCCTGGAACGTGCTGTGCCAGGAGAAAGATGTTTTGGGGAATTGCCCATCTCCATATGCTCTGGGCTAAGCGGGAGAGCTGGGGAGAGTGTGTCCCCCCCTGTTTTTGGATATAATACATTGCAGTCATGTTGTCTGTGCGAATGAGGACTGCTTTGCCCGAAATCTGTTTTTGGAAAGATTTTAGGGCTAGAAAGATCGCCAAGAGCTCCAGATGGTTGATGTGGAGTGATTTTATGCTGTGGCGTCCATAGACCTTGCATTGTGAGGTGTAGGAGGTGCGCTCCCCAGCCGGAGAGCGATGCGTCCGCTGTTAGAATCACCTGAGGAACCGGGTCCAGGAACGGCCGCCCTTTGGAAAGGTTTGTGGTGTTCCACCACTGCAGAGAGTGATGGGTGCGGCCGTCCACCAACACCAGATCCGTTAGCTGACCCTGGGCCTGGTTCCACTGTCGTGCTAGGCACTCTTGAAGTGGACGCATGTGGAGTCTTGCATGGGGCACTATGAAAATGCAAGACGCCATCATTCCTATGAGCTTCATAAACACTCTTGCTGGAAGAGAGTGTTGAGGAAGGAATGTTTTGCGCAAGGCTTGTATGCTTGCGATCCTGGCTGAGTTAGGATAGGCAATACCTTTGGAGGTGTCTATGGTGGCCCCGAGATATTGCTTTGTGTGAGATGGTACAAGGTGGGACTTTTGGTAGTTCACCGTGAAGCCTAGTTGGTGGAGCAGCTGGATGGTGCTGTTTGTGTGTTATAGGACGCGGCTTTTATCAGCCAGTCGTCTAAGTAAGGGAAGACGTGAACATGTTGACGCCTGAGGCTACTACCGCTAGGCATTTGGTAAACACCCGTGGTGCGGTGGTAACCCCGAAGGGGAGAACCGTGAATTGGTAATGCTGACCGTCCACCACGAACCTGAGGTACTTCCTGTGAGAAGGGTGTATTGGAATGTGAAAGTATGCGTCTTTCAGATCCAAGGTAGTGAGAAAGTCTCCCTGACAGAGGAGCGGGAGGACTTGTTGTAGGGTGACCATGTGGAAATGGTCTGAATGTATGTATGCATTTAGAGGCCGGAGGTCCAGAATTGGCCTCAGGGTCCCGTCTTTTTTCGGTATTAGGAAATACAGAGAGTAGACCCCTAGATTTTGCTGATTGACGGGGACCTGCTCTATAGCGTGTTTTTGGAGGAGGGAGAGCACCTCCTGTTTGAGCAGTGTGGAATGTTCCTGAGACATTGGACGGTGCCTTGGTGGGATATTGGGTGGGGTAGATGTTAGCTCGAGACAGTACCCTGACCGAATAATTTGGGTCACCCATTTGTCCGATGTTATGGACTCCCATGCGTGGATAAAGTTTTGTAGTCTGCCCCCGACCGGAGTGGGATGGTCTGGGGGGAGCGGAGGGAAGTCATTGTGCGGGCGGGGTGGCAGAACGGGTGGTGTTAGTTTTGCCCCTGCCCTTATTGTTATTGCCTCTGTAACCACCCCTTTGGTTGCCCTTTGAAAAGGTATTTTGAGGAGGGGACTTGTAGGAGGTAGAGGCGCTATCGGTGGAGAAGCCTCTGCCTGTGCCACGAAAGGATGAGCGTCGAAAGGAACGCTTAGGGGCCTGTGTTTGGAGTGCCCCCATAGACTTTGCTGTGTCTGTGTCCTTTTTCATTTTTTCCAACGCTTCGTCCACCTTTGGCCCAAAGAGAGTTTGTTGGTCAAAAGGGTGATTGAGTATGGACGCCTGGACTTCAGGCTTGAACCCTGAGATCCTGAGCCAGGCATGACGACGAAGCAGGACACTGCTATTTATGGCCCTAGAAGCAGTGTCGGCTGCATCGAGGGCACACTTAATGGAGGTGTTTGTAATTAGTTTACCCTCCTGTATCAGGTCATGAGCCTTGCGCTTGTGTTTTTCGGGGAGGTGCTGCATAAGAGCCTCAAGTTCGTCGTAGTGTGCTCTGTCATAGCGCGCAAGTAGTGCTTGTGTATTTGCAATGCGCCACATGTTTGCAGCTTGGGAGGCGGTGCGTTTGCCAGACGCGTCTAAAAGTTTCGATTCCTTGTTTGGCGGTGGGGCTTCTCCTGAGGACTGGGAGTTAGCCCGCTTTCTAGCTGTGGAGACAACTAGGGAATCTAAGGGAGCAGGGCCCTTAATGTATGCAGGGTCTGTGGGTGCCGCCTTGTACTTTTTTTCTATTCTAGGGTTCAGTACCCTGGCCCTGACAGGGTCTCTGAACACCTCTGCAGCATGCTTGGTGACACCTTTAAGCATGGGCAAAATAGACGTGGATTTGTCCTGAATGTCAAATGTGTCCAGTAGGAAGTCGTCTTCCACTGGTTCGCTGTGCATGTCCACCCCATGGTAGTGTGCTGCTCTCTGCACTAAGTGATGAAACCCTAAGGAGTCCTCTGGAGGAGACGGCCTGGATGGGTATAGGTCGTCCTGAGGCATATCAGGTATGTCAGGGTTGTGGTAGTCTTCCCATGGGTCTGGGGTCCCCGGTGGAGTGGGGTCCATTGGGGTGTCCGCCGCTCATAATCCGGGTCCCCGTCATCCGGATCTGGGGACGGGGTCGGGGAGTGATGAGGTAAAGGTGGCGGAGACCTGGGAGGGGGAGGGGGTGGAGGAGGCAGAGGAGGAGGTAATGGGGAGGGCACTCTGAGGGGAGAAGTAGCAGAGTCCTTCCGTTTGGGTGGTGGAGGAGGAGCCGGAGTGTCAAGGCGTCTTTTCTTGATAATTAAAGTCAATAGCCCAGTCTTTGGATCTTTAGATAGAGTCTTTTGCAAAGGGTCTGGTGTAAACAGAGCCAGTGGCGCCGAATCGTCCGCTGGCGCCGATGATTTCGGAGCAGAGGGTTTCGATGGTTTCTGTGCGCCATGCTTTTTTGGGGCCTCCGGTTTTTTCGGCGTCGAAGGAGTTTTCGGCGCCGGAGCGTCGGTGCCGACCGATTTGTGTTTGTGTTTGGTCGGCACCGAGAGTCCAGGCTTTGGCACCGGTGGCTTCGGAGTAGAGCTGGGTATTACTTTCTTCGGTGCCGGATGGTGTTTTTCGGCACCAGGCGTCGGCTGGCTCGAGCCCGAGCTGCCGTGAGACTTTTGAGGCTTCGACACCGGGCCCGAAGGTGGGGTGATAGAAGCTGTGTGCTTGGTTTTACCCAGGCCGGCAGGCGAGGGTGTAACCTGAGTCTCTTTGGTTTTGGGCGCGGGGGTGGGAGGGGGTACAGTACTCACGACCCGCTGCGACGGTGTGATGTCCTCCACGTCGGAGTCGTCGGCCTCGGAAGCGCTGACGACATCGTCCTCCTGCTCGGTGTGTAGTTGCCCCGAAGCTTCGGCGTCGTCTCCGAAGATGTCCGGTGGAGCTGCGGTCGATGAGTGCGCCATGGTGCGTCGAGCTCTTCGATCCCGGATGGTCTTTTTTGATCGAAAAGACTTACAGGCGGGGCAGTCTCTGGCCTCGTGTTCTGGAGAGAGGCAAAGGTTACACACCTGATGGAGGTCGGTGTGGGGGAAAATTTAGACCCACATTTTGGGCACTTTTTGAACGGAGTCCTTTCCATCGGCCGGGACCGGAGTCGAGGAGGGCCCGAAGGCCGGTGCCGATGTACGGAATGGAGAAAAGTGCCGCTTCGAGAGATGAAGATATGATGAAGAAACTCGAAGAACGAGGATTTTCCGTCGAGGCTGGAACCGTAGAAGTTCGAAGCCGGAGCACGAAGTATCACATCCGAGCCCGATGGCGGAAAAAAACAATCTGAGGATGGAGCCGAAGCCCATGCGTAGTACGGACCGAAGGAGGAGTCACCGAACTCGTGACTTCCAAAGACTGTCCAAAGAACAAAAACAAACTGCAAACATCCGGGCCCAACACCAGATGGCGATCTATGCTAAGTGTACAATCTGCAGCTCATATGCCTCGAACCTGTAGTTCGCATTTATGCAGAGGTTCAAATGGGAGTCCCATGAGCCTAGTAAGAACAATGTTTAGATTCCACACTGGAGAGGGTGGTAATCTGGGAGGAATAATTGTTTTAAGTCCTTCCATGAAGGCTTTGATCGCAGGGACTCTAAAGAGTGACAGGTGTTGTCGATTTTGTTAGTAAGCTGCTAATGCTGCTAGGTGGGGACGTATGGATGAGTATGCTAAATTACATCTTTGCAAGTGTAGTAAGTAGCAAATGATGTTCTGGATGGATGCATCCAGTGGGTGTATATTATTGTTAGTGTAGTAAAGGGCAAATCTTTTCCGTTTTGCAGCATAACAAGCTCTAGTGGTAGGTCTTCTGGCTTCTTTTATAATGTTCATGCAGTCTGGTGGCAGGTTAAGGTAACCAAACTCTAGGACTTCAGGATCCAAATCACCAGATTCAGTTGACCTGGATCTGGATGTCTGATCTCTCCATGGTTCTGGGTTATTAAGGACGGGGAGAGATGTAGTTTTTGGTGTGGAACTAGAGAGAGTTCCAGTAGTGTTGTGAACCACGGCTGGCGTGCCCATGTGGGAGCTACTAGGATCTGTTTGAGAGACTGCTGCCTGAGCTTGCGTACTACTAGTGGAATGAGTGGGAGAGGCGGAAAAGCGTACGCAAATCTGCCTGACCAGTTCATCCATATCGCATTGCCCTTTGACACCGGGTGGGGAAACCTGGCGGCGAAGGTTGGGCAGTTTGCGTTTTCGTGTGTGGCGAACAGATCTATGTCTGGTTGGCCCCATTGTTTGAAAAAAGGCAGTAGAACTTGGGGATGTAGTTCCCATTCGTGGATCTGTTGTGTTTGTCGACTTAACAGATCTGCAATTTGATTGTGAACCCCTGGAAGGTGTTCTGCAAGTAAGTATATGTTCTGAGGAATGGCCCATCTCCAAATGTTCTGTGCGAGCTGGGACAGCTGCATAGAATGTGTGCCTCCTTGTTTTTGTATGTAATACATGGCTGTCATGTTGTCCGTTCGGATGAGGACAGCTTTGTTCTGTACATGTAGTTTGAATGATTTTAGTGCTAGGAATATTGCTAGCAGTTCCAGGTAATTGATATGGAGCACTTTCTGTTGAGTGGTCCATTTGCCCTGAGTGGTGTGTACGAGGAGATGAGCTCCCCATCCTGTGAGTGATGTGTCTGTTGTCAGCACGATCTGTGGAAGAGGCTCTAGGAACGGCCGCCCTTTGGACAAGTTTGTTATGTTCCACGATTGTAGAGAGCGATGTGTGCGGCTGTCCACCAACACCAGATCTGTGAGTTGTCCGGGAGCCTGGTTCCAATGACGTGCTAGACATTCTTGCAAGGGACGCATTTGAAGTCGTGCATAAGGCACAATGAAGATGCAAGATGCCATCATGCCTATGAGTTGCATGAACACTCTTGTTGGAAGAGAGTGTTGGATTCGAAATTTTTTTTATAAGAGCTTGTATATTGGCTATCCTGGCTGGACTGGGATATGCTAGGGCTGTGGAGGTGTTTATAGTGGCTCCTAGATACTGGTGTATATGAGAGGGTTGGAGATGAGACTTGGGATAGTTGATTGTGAACCCCAAGTTGTGTAACATTTGGATGCTTTGGTGAGTGTGTAGAACACATTTGTTGAATGACTTGGATTTTATTAGCCAGTCGTCTTGATAAGGGAAGACATGAATTTGTTGTCTTCTGAGATGTGCTGCTACTACTGCCAGACATTTTGTGAATACTCTGGGCGCGGTTGTTACCCCGAATGGAAGGACTGTGAACTGGTAGTGTTGTATGTCCACCACACACCTTAGATACTTCCTGTGAGCAGGATGTATGGGAATGTGGAAGTAGGCGTCCTTGAGATCTAGTGTGGCAAGGAAATCGCCATGTTGCAGCAGTGGGAGCACTTGTTGAAGAGTGATCATATGGAAATGATCTGAGTGTATATACAGATTTAGGGGTCTGAGTTCTAGTATTGGTCTCAGAGTCACGTCCTTTTTGGGGATTAGGAAGTAGAGTGAGTATACCCCTGTCCCTTGATGTTCTAAGGGGACTGGTTCTATTGCGCGCTATTGGAGCAGTGAGAGAACCTCTTGTTTGAGGAGCATAAGATGGTCTGCGGACATCGAACGCTGTTTGGGTGGTATATGTGGGGGGGGGGGGGGGGGGGGTAGTTGTAAGTTCCAGGCAGTAACCATACTGGATAATTTGTCTTACCCACTTGTCTATTGTGATGGAGTTCCAGACAGGTAGGAACTGTGTTAGTCTGCCCCGACTGGAGTGGGATGGTCTGGGGGGAGCGGAGGAAAGTCACTGTTTTGTGGCAGGGGAGGTGCGAGTGTTGTTATTACCTCGACCGCGTCCCTTGTTGTGGTTTCCTCTGTATCCGCCTCTAAAATATCCTCTACTGGGGGATGTTTGTGTAGTGGCTTTGAATGTAGATGAGGTGTCTGCGCCCATATTTTTGGAGGCTCCTCTGTAGAAGGAGCGCCGAAAGGAGCCACGTGCTTGTGGAGACTGTAATGCTCCCATGGACTTAGCAGTCTCGGTGTCCTTTTTAATTTTTTCAAGGGCAGTGTCTACGGCTGGCCCAAATAGCTGTTCTTGGTTGAATGGCTGACTAAGTATGGTAGTTTGTACCTCTGGCTTAAAGCCTGAAATGCGTAGCAAGGCATGTCGTCTAAGGAGCACACTGGTGTAAATTGCTCTAGAGGCGGTGTCTGCGGTGTCAAGTGCACATTTAATTGACGCATTTGAAATAAGCTTGCCCTCTTGGATAAGGTCATTTGCCTGGGTTTTATACTGTTCAGGCAGATGTTGTAAGAGATTCACTAACTGGTCGTAGTGTGCCCTGTCGTATCGTGCTAGTAGTGCTTGGGTGTTGGCAATACGCCAATGATTAGCGGCTTGTGCTGCTACTCTTTTGCCAGAGGATTCTAGCAGTTTGGATTCTTTGTCCGGGGTGTGAGAAAGTGCCATCTTTCTTACATGGTATGCCCCCACTTTTTGCTGAATTGCTGAATGTACTTTGACTGAGTGTGCCCTGGACTCCTGCCAATCAGGTGCCCAGGGCCTATGTTCACACAAAACCCAAATTGGCAAACCCTGGCCACATGTCAGCCCCTGGTAAATGGTAACCTAGGTACCCAGGGCCTTGTGACCAGGGAAGGCCTCTAAGGGCTGCAGCACTCATTGTGCCAGCCTTAGAGGCCCTGTACCCCTACACACACACACTGCCCTTGCAGGCTGGGTGTCTGGATGCAAGACAAAACAAAGAGTCGACATGGCACACATCCCTGTGTGCCATGCCCATCACCTACACTGCCATGGCATATATCAGCCACCCCTTTAGCTGGGTGCCCTATGTCAATGGTGTGGGCACAGGAGCAGGAGCCCTGTGCCCCTACAGTACCCAGGTCCATTCCTGGGCACTGTAAGTGCAGTGCTGCCATTTAAGAGTACATGGTGCTGAGAGCTCGTCAAACACGAACTCCACAGCACCATAATGGCACCACTGAAGCCTGAGAAGTTTGGTATCAAACTTCTCAGCACATTAAACCCACACTGATGTCAGTGTGGGATTTAATGTACCAAGCACCCCAGAGGGCATCTTAGAGATGCCCCCTAAAACCTAACCTACAATCCACGTCTGTTCTGAGGCTGCCTAGGCTGCCACACAGCAGACATGTTGCTGGACCCCTGGGTAGGAGAGCCCCTGCTCTCCTGGGGGGCCTGCAACAATGCACATCCTGGGCGAGTTGCTAAATCTCCTCCCCCAGGATGGGCAGGGGGAAGCTTCAAAGGCATGCCGCCTCTGCCAGCTTCCCCAGGCCACTGCAACCCCCCACTCTGGCGGGAAGCTTGGCCGGAAACCCCAAATAAGGACAGGGGCTGTGCCAGCCTGCCAACCCCACCCCTCAGGTGGGGGAGGTGAGGTGAAGCACATCTCCGGGCTCTCGCCATCTTGAAGATGGGAAGCCCTACCCTATCAGGACTAGGCTACTTCCCCCCTCCCAAATGGAGAGAGGCAGGATAGGGGGTGTAACCACCCCAGGACAGGGACCCATTGGTCCATGCCTTTCACCTACCTGTAACGCCCCTAAATCTAGTATTTAGGGGCACCCTGAACCTTCCTTCCCCAGATTCCAAAATCCGAAGAAGAGCTAGAAGAAAGAAGACCTGCCCTGCAGCTGCTAAGAAGAGGAAGACACAAACTGCTTTGGCCCCAGCACTACCGGCCTGTCAACCCTCGAACCTGCTCCTGCTCCAACCCGGCATCTCTTGTGGCCAGCAACCTCACAAACCCCGGAGGACCTGGCTACCTTTTGACTCTAAGCCCCTGGGACTCCCATGAGTAGAGGCTCCACTCAAAATCTACTTCTAATCCCTGGCAGCAGCCCGGAACAGCAAACCCAGCACACTCTGCACCAGCCAAGCCTGGCCTGTGATGGAGTGAACAAAGACCACGAGGACATCCCCACGGCGACTGTGACCCCGAGTCCAGCACCAAAGGACCTCCCTCGACACTCCTGAAGAACCCTGCAGCCTCAGAACAAGGTGCCCCCCCAACTGCGATCAACAGAGGGTAAGATTTCCCGACATCAAAAGGCACCCCTGCACCCGGCACCCCCCTGTGCCCAATCCCGGGGTACCTACCTATCCTCCAACTACCCAACTTACCTCTCAAAGTGGTGGTGGCACCTGAAGAATCCTCGTCCCCGAGCTTGCAGTCTTGAAATCAATTGAGCGCCCGAAGGGTCAAAAGCACCCTGCACCCAGCCACCTGAGTGGCCCTGGCAGTGCAACCTCTACACCTATCTACTTCCCCACTTGCCCTGAGTAAGTGACCAGGAGCCCAGCTCTCACAGCCGCGTGGCCTGCTAGTCAGCAGCCACCAACCACGGCCCCGGTCGCCCTTGTGCCGCTGGGGGTGAACTAACTGTACCTACCTGACCCTGGGAGACCCCTGAGTGAATGCCAAGAACCTTAACTCTTCCAGTCGAGTACTTACCTTTAAACCGATAACTCAATTTTCTCCATAGGGTAACATTGACTGGCTTTTTCTGAAATTTCTTCTAAGTGTGGACTTTTCAAAACTTAAAATATTCACCAAAAATAAGCCGAGTAACGAAAACACTCACCTGCTCTTAGGTGAGCTCCCAGTGCTGGATCTTGGTGCCCAGCACTGACTCTGAAAACTACTTACAACTGTACTTACCAGTAACCCAATTTTCTTCCATAGGAAATCATTGACTGTTATTCTGTGAAATTTCTACTAAGTGTCAATTTCTGCAATCTTTAAATATTCTTTAAAAATCGTATAATATCTGAAAACGTAATTACTTACCTGTTTTGGATAAAGGTCCCAGTAATGAGTCTAGGCACCCAGTACTGGATTACAAAAGTAACAAGAACATACTATACCTGCAACTTGAATTTTCTGCCATAGGGAATCATTGACTGTTTTCTATGAAATATTTTAAGTGTCAACTTCTAAAATAGCAAAATATTGTCTAAAAATCATCACAGTAATTAAGTCGACTTTTATCACTTGAATCCAAGTACTGACCCAGGACTGAATCTAGGATCCAGTCCTGGAATTCCAAAAGTAATCCTAAAAGTAATCTGTGGCAAATAACCTGAAACTTCAATTGAACTCAATGCATTATTGTGTTTAAAATAGTGTTGCCTATTGCAACCATTTGTAACTGTTTGCAAAAGTCAATTGCATATTGTAAAAGTATTTATATAAAGTATCTCATTCTGAGAAAGTATATTTTAATTCCAATTGTTGGTTCTAAAATAAAACAAGCATATATTTTTTATATATAAACCATTGGCCTAGCGTTCAGTTATTGAGTGTGTGAGACCATTTGCTGACTGAGTGTGTACAACGAACAAGTTACTTACCTTCGGTAACGATGTATCTGTAAGAAACATTAGTTAGTTAGATTCCTCACCTTAGAATATCCCCAGGCGTCAGACTGGATCCGGAAGATTTTTCGTCAGTGTGAGAAAGTGGCTCTGTATATACTGTTCCCTAATAGGTACAGGGTGTACAGAGTCCACAGTCCCCCAGAGGCTGATAGAGGTCAAAGTTAGGTATGACCTTACTCTCAAAAGTGGTAGCTTGGTCGAGCAGTAAGGCAGTACCAGAGGACAGTTAAAGCATTGATTGTACACACTCAGTCAGCAAATGGTTTCACACACTCAATAACTGAACTCTAGGCCAATGATTTGTATATATAAAATATATGCTTGTTTTATTTTTAGAACCACAAAGGGGGTAAAAATATACTTTCTCAGAATGAGAGGTTGAATATAAATCCTTTTGTTTTAAGCAATACATTTGTGTAAACAGTCACAGTTGGTAGCAATAAACAATTCTATTTCCTAAACATAACAATGCATTGAGCTCAATGGTAAATTCAGGTTATTTGTAATAAATTACTTTTCAGATTACTTTTGGAATTCCAGGTCTGGCTCCTAGAACCAGCCTGGGGTCAGTATTCAGAATCAAGTGATGAAAGTCGACTTAATAACTGTAATGATTTTTAAATAATATTTAGCTATTTCAAAAGTTAGCACTTAGAAAATATTTCACAGAAAACATTCAATGGATCTCTATGGCAAGAAATTCAAATTGCAGGTAGAGTACTTTATCTTTACTTTAGTAATCCAGGACTGGGTGCCTAGACCCAGGACTGGGGTCCTTATCAAAAGCAGGTAAGTAATTTCGTTTGCAGAAATGGTACGATTTTAAAAGAATATTTCAAATTTGCAAAAGTAGACACTTAGAAGAAATTTCACAGAAAAGCAGACAATGGTTTCCTGTGGGAGAAAAATGAGTTAGAGGTAAGTATAGTTGTGAACACTTTTCAGAGTCAGGGCTGGGCACCAAGATCCAGCACTGGGAGCTCACCTAGGAGCAGGTGAGTAAATTCGTTTTTGTCACTTGGCTGATTTTTGGTGAATTTTTGCAGTTTTGAAAAGTTCACACTTAGAAGATTTTTGAAGAAAAAGCCAGTCAATGTTACCCTATGAGGAAAATGAAGTTAGCGGTTTAAGGGTAAGTACTCGACTGGTAGTGTTGAAATTCCGGGCATGGACTCAGGGGTCCCCCAGTGTCAGGTAGGTACAGTTGGTTCACCCTCAGCGGTTTCAGGACGGCCGGGTGCAGAGAGAGTTGGGCCCAATGTTATCCTATGAGGGATAGGGGGGCCTTGGTTGGTGGCTGCTGTCTGGCAAGCCACGCGGCTGTGGGAGCTGGGCTCCTGGTCACTTACTCAGGGCAAGTGGGGAAGTAGGTTAGTGTAGAGAGGGCACTGCCAGGGCCACTCGGGCGGCTGGGTGCAGGGTGCTTTTGAGCCTTAGGGCGCTCAATGGAAATCAATGGGAATGTTCCGGTTTGGAAAGAGGCTGCAAGCTCGGGGACGAGGATGTTTCAGGTGCCACCACCACTTCGAGAGGTAAGTTGGGTAGTTGTAGGTTAGGTGGGTACCCCGGGATTGGGCACAGGGGGTCGCAGGGCGCCGGGTGCAGGGGTGCCTTTTGACGTCGGGAATCTTACCCTCTGGTTGATCGCGGCTGGGGTGGCACTTGGTTCTGAGGCTGCAGGCTTCTTCCGGGATGTCGAGGGGGGTCCTTGGGTGCCGGACTCTGGGTCACAGTCGCCGTGGGGTCGTCCTCTGGGTCTTTGTCCACTCCGGCACTGGCCAGGCTTGGCTGGTGCAGAGTGTGTTGGGTCCGCGGTCCCGGGCTGGTGCCAGGGATAGCAAATAGGTTTCTTGAGTAGAGCCTCTACTCGTGGGAGTCCCAGGGGCTTAGAGCTAAAAGGTAGCCAGGTCCTCCGGGGTTGGTGAGGTTGCTGGCCACGTGGGATGCCGCGCTGGTGCAGGTTCGAGAGTCGACAGGCCGGTAGGGCTGGGGCCAAAGCAGTTGGTGTCTTCTTCTCTTTTTAGCAGCTGCAGGGCAGGTCTTTGTTCTTCTTGCTCTTCTTGTCGTTTTCTATCTGGAATCTAAGGAAGGAAGGTTCAGGGGGCCCCTAAATACTAGATTTAGGGGCGTTACAGGTAGGTGAAGGCCAGGGACCAATGGGTCCTTGTCCTGGGGTGGGTACACCCCCTATCCTGCCTCTCTCCTGTGGGAGGGGGGCAGTAGCCTAATCCTGATAGGGTAGGGCCTCCCATCTTCAAGATGGCGAGAGCCCGGAGATGTGCTTCACCTCGCCTCCCCCACCTGAGGGGTGGGGTGGGCAGGCTGGCACATCCCCTGTCCTTGTATGGGGTTTCCGGCCAAGCTTCCCGCCAGAGTGGGGGGTTGCAGTGGCCTGGGGAAACTCCAACTGGCGGCATGCCTTTGAAGCTTCCCTTTGCTCATCCTGGGGGAGGAGATTTCTCACCTCACCCAGGATGTGCATTGTTGCAGGCCTGGGAGAGCAGGGGCTCTCCCACCCAGGGGTCCAGCAACGTGTCTGCTGTGTGGCAGCCTGGGCAGCCTCAGAGCAGACGTGGATTGTAAGTTAGCTGTAAGGGGGCATCTTCTAAGATGCCCTCTGGGGTGCTTAGTACATTAAATCCTACACTGGCATCAGTGTGGGTTCAATGTGCTGAGAAGTTTGATACCAAACTTCCCAGGCTTCAGTGTTGCCAATATGGTGCTGTGGAGCTCGTGTTTGACAAGCTCTCAGCACCATGTATTCTTAAATGACAGCACTGCACTTACAGTGCCCAGGAATGGACCCGGGTACTGTAGGGGCACAGGGCTCCTGCTCCTGTGCCCACACCATAGGCGTAATGCACCCAGCTAGAGGGGTGGCTGACATATGCCTTGGCAGTGTAGGTGATGGGCATGGTACACAGTGATGTGTGCCATGTCGACTCTTTGTTTTGTCCTGCACCCAGACACTCAGCCTGCAAGGGCAGTGTGTGTGTGTAAGGGTACAGGGCGTCTGAGGGTGGCACAATGAGTGCTGCAGCCCTTAGAGGCCTTCCCTGGTCACAAGGCCCTGGGTACCTAGGGTACCATTTACTAGGGGCTGACATGTGGCTAGGGTTTGCCAATTTGGAGTTTGTGTGGTTTAAGGAAGGAACATAGGCCCTGGGCACCTGATTGGCAGGAACCCAGGGTACACTCAATCGAAGTACATTCAGCAATTTAGCAAAAAGTGGGGGCATACCATGCAAGAAAGATGGCACTTTCTCACAGTCAGCAATACCCCTTGCGCGTCGCTAGGCGTAGTCTGCGGCTCCGCGTCCGTCGTCGGCGTCGTGCGCCGGAATGACGTCGTCGGAGTACTTAGACGCCGCCCTCGCGCGCTGACGTCAGTTCTTGTACATAGCTTTCCGTGCCAGGAACGCAGAGCCATGCAAAGACCGACACTGGTGCCAAAAATAAAATCTAGGGGCCTGAAAAGGATAACCTTAACCCTAGATGTCAGTTCGCAGAACGGGGAGGATGGGTGGGTCGGTGAGGAATCTAACTAACTAATGTTTCTTACAGATACATCGTTACCGAAGGTAAGTAACTTGTTCATCTGAAAGAAACACGTTAGTTAGATTCCTCACCTTAGAATAGATACCCAAGCAATACCATCCCCGGTGGTGGGTCTGCGAACCAAGATCACACCAGAAAGTCCTGGAGGACAGAACGGCCAAAGAAGCCATCCCTCCGGACTTGGCTGTCAAGGCAATAATGCCTGGCAAACTTGTGTAGCGAAGCCCACGTCGCCGCCTGACAGATGTCCTGCAAAGGGACACCCCGTCCCAAAGCAGTAGTAGCCGCTGTGGCCCGAGTAGAATGGGCGCGCAGCCAAACAGGAGGGTCCTTTTTTGCCAAGGAATAACAAATTTTGATGCACAAAACGACCCACCGAGAGATAGTCCCTTTGTGCACAGCTTTCCCCTTCTTAGCACCCACGTATCCAACGAAAAGTTAGTCGTCCACCCGGAACTGCTTTGTGCGGTCCAGATAAAAGGAGAGCGCACGTTTTGGGTCCAGACGGTGGAGCCTCTCTTCCTCTTTGGAAGGATGCGGAGGCGGAAAGAAGGTGGGCAAGGTGACAGACTGCCCAAGATGAAAGGGGGTCACCACTTTCGGAAGAAAGGAGGGACGAGGCCGAAGGACAACCTTGTCCGGATGAACAGAGAGAAAAGGAGGCTTTGAAGATAAAGCCTGGAGCTCACTCACCCGTCTAGCCGAGGTGATGGCTACCAGAAAAGAAGTCTTAAGCGTCAGCAGACGAAGAGGACAATTATGAAGAGGCTCAAAGGGAGCGCACATTAGAAATGTGAGAACAAGATTCAAGTCCCACTGAGGCAATACAAAAGGGACAGGAGGGAACGTGTGAGTAATGCCTTTTAGAAAGCGTGTAACTACAGGGGACTTGAAAAGAGAAGGCTGATCAGGAAGCCGCAAGAAGGCAGAGATGCCAGCAAGATAACCTTTCAAGGTGCCCAGGGCAGAGCCCTGCCGGGCCAAAGAAAGAAGAAAGAGGAGAACCTCAAAGAGGGGCGGAAAGGGGATCCACAGCCTTTGCTGTGCACCATGCCACAAATTTGTTCCACCGGCAGGCGTATACCGTCTTTGTGGAGGGACGCCTAGGTGCCAGAATGATATCACAGACTTCAGGAGGCAAGTCAAATGGCATCAACTGCCGCCGCTCAATCTCCACGCATGGAGGTGGAGGCTGGACAGGTTCGGGTGGAGGACCGTCCCCTGCTGCTGCGACAGAAGATCCTCCCGAAGGGGCAGACGTATAGGAGGATCGGTCAACATACTGAGTAGCTCGGGATACCAGTACCTTCGTGCCCAATCCGGAGCCACCAAGATGACTTGGGCCCGGTCGTGCCTGATCTTCTTCAGCACTCTGGGCAGAAGTGGTATAGGCGGAAAGGCGTACAACAGACCGCAACTCCACTCGTGACGAAAAGCGTCGCCGAGCGAGTGCCGCCTTGGAAATTCCAATGCGCAGAACTGCTGACATTACGCGTTCTCTTCGGTGGCGAATAGATCTAACCAAGGCTCTCCCCACTTCTGAAAGAGACCTTGCGCCACCTCGGAGTTCAGACGCCATTCGTGATCCATCATGCACCGGCGGCTGAGTTCGTCTGCTCTGACGTTCAGAGAGCCCCGCCAGAAGTTGAACCACTAGGGTGACACCCTGGTGTTCCAGCCATGTCCAGAGGCGCAGAGCCTCCTGACAAAGGGTCCATGACCCCACCCCGCCTTGTTTGTTGCAATACCACATGGCGGTGGTGTTGTCCGTGAACACCTGCACGACACTTCCCCTGACAGAGGGAAGGAAGGCTTTCAGTGCAAGTCGGATTGCTCTCAACTCCAACAGGTTGATGTGGAGACGAGACTCCGCCGGAGACCAGAGGCCTCTGATCTCCGCCTCTCCCATATGGCCACCCCATCCCAGGAGGGACGCATCCGTCACTACGACATGCTCCGGTTGGGGAAGGGAGAGGCTCTTGCCCGTGACCCAATCGCGGTCCGTGAGCCACCACTGCAACTGCTGTGCAGTGCCCTCCGAGATCAAGACATGGTCGGACAGGTTGCCGTGATGCTGGGCCCACTGAAACTTCAGGTCCCACTGCAGAGCCCGCATGCGCCGCCTGGCGTGATGCACTAGTAGGATGCAGGAGGCCATCAGCCCCAGAAGCCGCAACACTAGCCTGACGGAAACCCAGGATAGAGGCCGAAAGATGGGAATCAGGGCCTGAATATCCCGGACCCGCTGTTCCGGTGGATGGACCCGGAACTGCGCCGAATCGAGAACCGCTCCGATGAAGAGGAGCTTCTGAGAGGGACTCAGGTGTGACTTCGGCACGTTGATGGAAAACCCCAGCAAATGCAGGAGATCCGCCGTAGTCTGGAGGTGGGAGACGACTGCCTGGGGCGAGCCCGCCTTCAACAACCAGTCGTCGAGATAGGGGAAGACTGGAACCCCTGATCTGTGCAGATGAGCTGCGACCACCGCCATCACTTTCGTGAACACCCGAGGGGCAGTGGTGAGGCCGAAGGGGAGCACGGTAAACTGAAAGTGCTCTTGGCCCACCGTGAACCGCAGGTAACGCCGGTGGGCCGGCAGGACGGGAATGTGGAAATATGCGTCCTGCAAGTCCAACGCTACCATCCAGTCTCCAGGGTCTAGGGCAGCTAGAACCTGAGCCAAAGTTAACATCTTGAACCTTTCCTTCCGGAGGAAGGCATTGACGTTCCGGAGGTCCAAGATAGGGCGTAGGCCCCCTTTGCCCTTCTTGGGAACCAGAAAGTAGTGGGAATAACAACCACGACCTACTTCTGGGCTCGGAACGCGTTCGACGGCCCCCTTGGCCAAGAGGGCCGAAACCTCCTCGTGGAGAAGACGCAAATGATCCCCCGAGATACGGTGGTGCTGCGGTGGCATGGCTGGAGGGGCTACTCCCTCCCCTTCGGACGATTTGCAGCACCCTCCTGTCGATGTGATGGACCGCCAGTGGAGCAGGTGATGGCGAACTCTGCCGCCCACTGGCGTGGAATGGGCCTGAAAGCTCGGACTAGGAAGGCTTTGAGGCGGATGCTGCCGGGGTGGATGTGGGCTGACCGCGTCGTCCTCCAGAACCGTCTCGGCAGAAACCACGTCCGCGCGCAGGTTGGTTCTGCGGCTGGTGGCTAGGCGTACGTGAGGAGGCACCCCTTCCTTGGCCACGAAAAGGGCCAAAGGCGGAAGTTTGCGACCGCGGGGCTGAGAGGCCCAAGGACTTGGCCGTAGCCCGGGAGTCCTTAAAGCGATTCAGCGCACTGTCCGCTTTCTCGACGAATAGGCGAGCGCCATCAAAGGGCATGTCCATGAGGGTGCTCTGGACATCGCCCAAAAAGGACGTGGACCGCAGCCAGGCGTGACGTCTAAGCGCCACCGAGGTAGAAATCGCCCTACCCAGCGAGTCCGTAGTGTCAAGCCCACATCTGATAGCATGTCGTGCTGCATCCCTCCCATCGGCCAGAGCCTGGGTAAGTCGTGTCTGGACCTCCTCCGGACACAGGGGCAGCACGTCCTCCACCGTATCCCACAGAGAGTGGGAATAACGGTCCAAGTGACAGGCGGTGTTCAAAGACCGCAGGCCCAAACTAAGGGAGGAGAACAGCTTTTTGCCGAACTGTTCCAGTCTCTTAGAATCCCGGTCCGGCGGAGCGGTCGGGAAGGAGGATTGGGAGGTAGAGGCCTGGATAACCAGGCTCTCGGGGGTAGGGTGTTGGGACAGAAAACTGGGGTCGCCCGGAGCAGGGCGGTGGCGCCTGGCGACGTTCCTGTCCACAGGAGGGACTGTGGAGGGCTTGGACCAGGTGCCCTGCAGAACGTCAATGAGGGCCTCATTGAATGGCAGCAGAGGCTCAGTGGAGCTTACTGCAGACTGAAGCACCTCAGTGAGGACGTTAGTCCTCACAGCCACGGCAGGTAGCTCGAGCCCAAGGGCTGCGGCCGCCTTGCGCAGCACCACAGAGAAAGCAGCACCCTCCTCCGAAGCCACAGTCGGAGGAGAGATGAATCCAGTGTCTGGAGAGGTATCCAGACCACTGGCCTCCCCCAGTTCATCTGCCCAGTCCTGTGACAGTTGAGCCTGAACGGCCATAGGATCCTCGGATCCCTCCCATTCGCCCCCATCATCCGATTCCTGGTATGCAGGAGGAAGGATCGGAGCTGGGCGATAGACAAAATGTGTCTCCAGCGGCGCCGAACGCGGCGTCCATCGACGCCGTAACGGCGCCGGGCCCGGACCGGGGCTGAAACGGGGCTCGACGCCGAGCGGAGCCGGCGTCGGGGGTGGAACCGGTGTCGACGCCGGCGGAGGAGGCGTGACGAGGTCGACCGGCGTCGGCGGGGACTCGGGAACGGGTCCCTCGGGCGCTTGCGGCGTCGAGGCCGGAGCCGTCGACGGCGCCGGAGCCGCCGGCAGGCAAGGTTGCCCAGTCGGGTCCGCGGGGCCCGAAGGCGCGCCAGCGGGCGTCGACGGCAGAGCCAGGTTCCTCATGGCCGAGAGGAAGGCACTGACTTCCGCCGGCGTCGCGTCAGTCCCAGGGACCGGCGGGTATGGGGACTTGCGCGCCGCCTGCGGCTCCGCTGGAGCCGCGGGGGTGGAACCACCCTCGGCCGAGTCGCGCGACCGGCAAGGGGAGTCCGAAGAGCGGTGTCGCCTCTTGGACTTCTTGGAGTGCTTCGACTTACCCGAAGACTTGGAGCCAGACGATCGATGATGACGTCGGCTGCGGCTCCGCGACCGATCCTTGGACCTCCTCCTGGACCGGGATCGAGAGGGGCGCGGAGCCGAGTGGCGAAGCTCGAGAAGCTTACGGGACCACTCCCGTCTAGCCTTCGAGGTCAGGGCCTTGCAGTCCGAACACGACGCCGCGTCGTGGTCGAGGCCCAAGCAGTAAAGGCACCGGCGGTGATGGTCCGTAACCGACATCAAGCGGTTGCAGTCAGCACAGGCTTTAAAACCAGGCATCCTACCGGCACCGGAGTAGAGACAAGATCAAAAAGGATCGAAAAAAGTTAGTCAAAAAGTGACTAAAGGGGTAGCTCTCCCGGATCTGCGCTTACTGGCGCGGAAAAAAGAAGACCTGACGTCAGCGCGCGAGGGCGGCGTCTAAGTACTCCGACGACGTCATTCCGGCGCACGACGCCGACGACGGACGCGGAGCCGCAGACGACGCCTAGCGACGCGCAAGGGGTATTGCTGACGAAAAATCTTCCGGATCCAGTCTGACGCCTGGGGATATTCTAAGGTGAGGAATCTAACTAACGTGTTTCTTTCAGATAAATGCTTTACACTGTCCTCTGATACTGCCTTACTGCTCGACCAAGCTACCACTTTAGAGAGTAAGGTTATATCTAACTTTAGCCTCTGCCAAGCCTTTGGGGACTGTGGACTCTGTACACCCTGTACCTATTTGGGAACAGTATATACAGAGCCACTTTCTCACACGGTGGTGGTGTATCTCCTGTGGTCTGGGAGTTGGCATTGGAAACGACCAAAGAATCCAAGGGCAACTGTCCTTTGATGTAAGTAGGATCTTCAGGGGCAGGCCTATATTTCTTTTCTATTCTAGGGTTAAGAACCCTGGCACGGACGGGGTCTTTAAATACCTCGGGGCGTGCTTAATGACTCCTTTGATCATAGGTAGTATTTGTACTGACTTTTGAGATTGTTCAAAAGTATGTAAGAGGAAGTCTTCCTCTGGTGCGTCGGAGTGCATTGTAACGCCATGATAAAGTGCCGCTCTATTTAGTAATTGGCCAAACCCTAGGTGATCATCTGGGGAAGATGGTTTGGAGGGATATGGCTGCGGTTCTGTCATGTCTGTTGGGAGAGGGAATGCCCAATCATCAAGTGGTGAGGTATCTGGATCCGTGAACGGGTCATTAGAATCACCCCCACCCCCTAGGTCATCATCATCTGGAGGTGGTGTAGGTGGTGGCGAAGTTACAGGTAGGGGTGGTGTAGGCAGAGGAGGTGGGTTAGAAGGCAGTATAGGAGAGGAAGGGGGCATAGGCGATGTTGCAGTGTCCTTCCTGTGTACAGGAACTGGAGCAGATGGTGTGTCCAGTTTATGTTTTTTACATGGCACAGCAGTGACATGTCCAGTCTTTGGGTTAATATAAATCTTTTTCTGCCTTGGATCGATGGGATCTGGGTGAAAAGGTTCTTGTTCCTCAGGAACAGTTTTCGGTGCTGATTTTTTCGGTTCCGAGCGAGGTTTTGGTTGATCCGTGTAGGTCTTGACTTTAGGAGTTGTATCAGCGTCCTTAGCCGTTTGTTTCGGTGCCGATGATGGTTTCGGGGCCGAAGCTGGATCTTTAGGCTTGGGAACCTTCAGTTTATCTATGGGCCTTGGCCTTTTTGGGGTTCGAAGGCGTCGGAGCTGATTTCGGTGCCGAGTGGTCTTTTGGCTTCGGTGCCGAGGGTGCCAGTGGGACAATGACATGCGGTTTGCTCGGTCCGGAGCTACCGGAAGGCTTGTGTTGTTTCTTCGGAGCCGAGCCTGGAGGCGGGGCTTCTGAAGGATGTTTTTGGTCTCGACTGGGGCCAACAGGCGAAGTCTTGACCACTGCCTTTGGTTTTGGAGGGGCAGCAGCGGGTGCAGTAGTACTCACATGTTGCCCAGGAGTGATGGGGTCGTCTGAGTCCTCTGTTTTGGAGATGATTTGGAGATCCTCGGAATCTTCTTCTGGGACATCGGGCCTTCATCAAAGATGTCCTCTGGTTCCGGAGCTGGTCTCTGTGCCATGATGTGTCTTCGAGCCCTTCGATCTCGAATGGTCTTTTTGGATCGAAAGGATGCACAGGCTGGACAGCTGGACTCGTCGTGTTCTGGTGATAGGCAAAAGTTGCAGACCTTGTGATGAACACTGTGTGGAAATTTTGCTCCACACTGGGGGCATTTTTGGAAAGGCGTCCTTTCCATGAGCCTTAGGCCTTACGGCGTGGATAGGCCCAGCGGCCCGCATCGACGTCCGGAATCGAGCCGATGAAATCAATGTCGAAGATGAAGGGGATTCGATGGTTGTTGTGGAAAATTTGCACTTCGAGAACCTTGGAATTGAGATTTCCAACCGGAGCAGAAAAGTTGCATCCAAACCCAATGGCGGTAAAAACAATCTAACGATGGAGTTGATGCCCATGCGCACTATCGTCCAAGGGAGGGGTCACCTATCTCGTGACCACAAAGACGTCTTCCAAGACAACAACAATGTGCAAGCATCCGAGCCCAACACCAGATGGCAATCTACTATCCTAGTGTGTGATCTGCAGCTCATATGCCTCGAACATAAGCTTTCTGTCTGGGGTGCCTCCTTTTCGCTTTTTTGTCCGGCCCATCTGGACTAGATCGCCTGCTTCACTGCTGTCGTGAAGCAGTTTCTTATTGCAAGGAGGCGTGTTAGGTAAACAAGTCCTGCAATCCAGTCCGGATGGGCAGGACAAAAAAGGAGACGTGGCGCCGCATGTTTATTTTTGCATCTCACTATCACTTTAAAATGAAAGTGCGATGCAAAAATAAACAGAGGGAAAAGCGAGCGCTTGTCCTTTCAGAGGAGACAGATGCGAGGTGGTGATGTGCGAAGGAGATGACAGGCCAAAGGACAGATCTGACTTTCTGGGGAAGAGGAGCTGAGAGATGCTGTGGATGTGGTGGGAGGAGGCAGCGTGCTGGAGGCCGGAGAGAGTGGTATGGCTGTGCCCTCCTCACCCCTCTCTTGACTCTGTCGCGCTCATGCCCGCGTGCACTCACCGGTACATGGCGCCAGGAGACTCCTGCAGAATACCGATCATGCGCTCGGCGGAAGCGCGCCATCCGCTCTGTGCACACACCAGGCAGCCTGTGCGTTGTTCCTGAAATGTCACCCCTGCCCCGTGTGCTCCTGTCACTGCCCTGTCCTTATTGCCGATGTGCCCTGTATAATGGCTGCCGGGTGAGCGGTGTAATTAGAAGTCGGGTAGAGGGAAGGCGGCTGCTCCAACCTTGAACGGTAATCTGGCCGGCTGGAGAGGGCGGCATCCGGGATGCAGGGCACACATTGCTGCTGCGTCGACGCCGGGCCTCGCTCCTGACCCCCAACGCGGGAATTCATTCAGTGAGCCCCACACTCGTCGAAGCGCTGTAGGTACAAGGCGCACATGAAGCGCTTCATCTCAGAATGCATTCAATGAGCCAAGTGCACTCATGAAGCGCTGTGAGCCCAACAGAAAAGCGCATAAAGCGCTCCATCGCAAAACTCATTTACTGAGCCAAAGGCACGCTTAAAGCGCTCCTCCACAGAATACATTCACTGAGTCCAACATGCACAGGGAGTGCTCCTTCGCAGAATTCTTTTAGTGAGCCCAAGGCGCACCAAAGCGCTCCGTGGTAGAATTTATTTTGCAAGCCCAAAGCGAGCACGAAGCGCTACATCTCAGAATTAATTCAGTGAGCATGACTGTGCCATCTCTCAGAATTCATTCAGCGTGCTCAAAGCGCGTATGAAGCCGTCGATCGCAGAATTAAGTCAGTGCGTCCAACACACGCATAAAACGCTTCATCTAATAATTCATTCAGTAAAACCTATGCCGGCATACAGAGCATAATCTCATATTGTTTTCAGTGAACCCAGTGCTTCCTTGAAGCGCTCCCTCACAGAATTCATTCAGTGAGCCCAAGGTGCGCATGCAGCGCTCTGTCGCAGAATTCATTCAGCGATGCCAAGGCGATTGCCAGTTTTTAAATGCGTCGCCTTTATATAATGAACCATCCGTTTACACAATTAACATTCTATTGTTTAGGGGCTAACCATTGCCTACAAGTCGCCCTCGTGCTTAACTTGCTACCCCGATACGGGGTTTAAGTGATCGTGATTTTACATGCTTTCCGGACCGGTGACCTTTCACCCTATATCGGATTAGTCTCCGCACACAAGCATTTGCAATGCAATAGGTCTCGCAGTTACGCGAATTTAAGCTATTGGCATTGTAAATTACAATGCCTTTTATTTATGTTTTTAAAAAGAAAACAAAAATAAAAGGCATTGTTACTTGCAATGCCGATAGCTCAAACTCGCATCAATGCGAGACCTATTGCATTGCAAATGCTTGTCTTTCTTTGTCCAGAGGAGGCCCAGATATAATGGGAACATTTGCTCTCTTTCTTGCTGTTGCTGCAATAATAGAGTCTGCTGGGTCTTTCTCTCTAATACATGGAGTGTCTTTTGAGGAATCCTTATATTTCTATTCAGGCCTTGGTGTTACAGACCTGCATGTTGCAGGTTCCTTAAATGCCTCTCTTCCTTGGTCCAGTATACTTGGGAGCATAGGAATGTATTGACTATTATGTTGTAATGGTAGTAAAGACTCCAATAAAAATCAAGAATGTGCTTTCTCTTCCTCCAGCGGAGCGTTGTACTTATCAGCAGCCCTCTTGATCAACTGATTATACATTGCAATGTCGTCTGGTGGTGACAGTCTTGATGGTTAAGTGTCTATCCCTCTCCTCTGTTTTGAGGTCCTGCCACTGGGTATCGAGGTATTCGGACCCCTCTGTGTCCAGTAACATGCACTGTTGATTCAGGTCTTCCTCTGCCTCAAAGAAAATGTCTTGTTACTCTTCCTCCAGAGGTTCTGTTGTTGTAGGGGGCTCGAGCTCTTAGACGTACTTGGCTTTTTTCCGTAAGTTCCATTGAAGTTTTCGGCGGAATCTGGGACACCCTAAGAGAAGCCTCGAACTCCTCCTTCTTTTGAAGAATCATGGCCATTTCGGCTTTGGGACGCCTCTTCTTGCGTTCGATTTCGGCCAAACCATCTTTGGCTTCAAGAGGGGGGTTGACTTCCTATTCGATGTCGAGCTTTCTATTGTCGTTGTCTCACTTGACGGTTTCTTCGCTCTCTCTCTCTATTTCAGTTGTCCTTCGACGCCTTTGCCTTCTCCGAAGCTCTGCTACCTGCGGTGTCCTTTGAATGAGACCCATGGGGTTCTTATGGCTTCTGATTGCCTTTGGTTGGTGGTCAAGAACATGGCTTAGACCAGGTAGCTGTCAGAGTATCTGTGAGGGCATCATTAAATGGAAGGAAGGGCTCAGACATAGCTGGCTCAAGCTGCAGAATTTCTGTCAAAATATTTGTTTTAGTCTTAATGGAGGGCAGTTGTAATTCTAGCACTTGGGCTGCCTCGGGATCACAGCTGCAAATGAGGCAGTTTCTTCCATTGGTGGCCTATGTGGCGGGTTAAGCTCCTTCTCAGAGGAGGAATCAAGCACTCTAGCGTTTTGTGAAGCATAAGCATGGCCATTGGAATTATAGGGCAGGTGTAGACCAAGTTATTTAGATGAGTGACTAAATTATGTGGCAAAAAAGCCAAATTATACAGTATAATGCAGCACATTTTGAGATAGCATTATTATATCACTTTTATAGATGGTAAAATTGTCTGGGATAAGATTTCACCTTATTAGTATCAGTTTAATACCCAAATACAGCAATAATCAATTGAGTGATGACCAGTTAACTTTTGCCAAGGACTTTCCACTGTGTGTGAACACGTTTCCGTGCCATTAGTAACTTTTTATCTGCTTGAGCTAGAAACACAAATTGCTTTTTGTTAAAATCCGCAGGTCATGCAGCAGAGAATGAATTATGTTGCAAATGTAGCAAATCCATAATTATGTGGAAAAAGCCATAGCATTGCATAATTCCAGTGGCTCTGGGTAGAAGGCTTCATCAATGTAAGTGGAATCAGGCCATCCCTCATTATCATCATCATCATCATCATCAGTATCCTGTGAGGGTCAGTATCCTGTGAGGCACCCTGTATAGGATCAGTGTAAGAACCAAAAAGAAAAAAGAGCTCTGCTGATTACTGATTATAGTCAGGCTGCATGACAACTGGTTGCGCTTTTGTAATTTCATAGCACAACAGTGGATGAGCTCAAGCCTACTTTGCAGGTCTGACATAGGTGTTGCCACCAGATCATTAACAGGTACTGATATGGGCATGGGGCGGCAGGGACCGTCCTGGCGCTTGTAGCCAGAGTGAAAGTCTGTACCAGAGTCAGTATGGGTTCAGTAACAGGTCTGAAGAGGACTGATGATGCCAGGAAATGACTCAAATGGAGGTTCCGGCAGTTCAGTGGGACCAAAAGGTGCTCTCTGCCGCGGAATCAGGTCCAACTGAGGATTTGGTTCTGTGGTCGGATACCTCGAAGGAGTGTAACAACTCTTGAAGCAATGGAGTCTTTTCTTTGGCACCCGAGTGGCGGGGTGGTGTTGAGTCCCACTTCACCTTTGACTTTGAGCTATCCGAAGATTTGGTGCAGGAAGTGAAACAGTTGCGGAAACAGCACTGTGACCAGGCCCATGACTTAGAGAAAGAGCAGGATCTGCGTGAAGACATTGACTTCTTGTATTCGGTGACATACAACTTCACCCCCCCACTCTAGAATCACCTTTTAGTGCAGTAGGGCACATGAATGAACTATGAATTATGACTTCAAGTCGTGCCCAGTGCCTGGCACCAAAGGCACACCTTGTATGGGTATGTGACCTACATCAACATCATGTAGTTGCGGCACAGTTTGAATCCTGTGGTATTCTGTGGGGACATTGTTCCCTAAAACACTGTTCAAGAGTCATTTACGGATGGGTCAGAAGGCTGACAAAGTGAGATCAGCATCGGAAGGCGTGAAAAGAAAGGAACTGATCTCATTGCGATTATATGCTGCTACACTCTATCACTTATTGGGTGGCAATATCAGCATGCAGGTGCACTGCTACAAATTTTCTGGATCCAGTATAGCGCCTGGGAGATAGTCTAAGGTATGCAACCTTTAGTTATATATATTAGAAACCCCAGATCAACAAAGGACCTTCCATCCGGTCCAAGGCTAAGGACACAGGTGTAACTATTTTTGGACCTCCTCTGAACTGCCGCTCTGATGTTGGAATCGGACTTAGGGTGGCCAGTAAAATGTGCGAGACATTATAGGGTCTCATAGTTTCCCAAGGTAGAATGACAGTCTGGAATATAGTTAATTTTAGCATAACCTTCTAGATGTAATAAAGAACTGTAATTGGCTTTCTGACTACCCCGGCTGCTCCTTGAAGTCAAAGAGGAAGCATTCTTTCTCCTCTGTGGCCACAGATAGGCCAAACTTATTTGCTGCGCTCTCAAGATGAGAATGGAAGCGAGTGACAACAAAGTCTCTCCATTCATCCCCTTCCTGGTGAATTTCCTCAAAACCCAGATCATCAGCTAGCACCTCATCTTCCTACTGCTTTCGTTTGTCCCCCTGCTCACTGTTTTGTTGATTTTCATTGTCACCAAGGTCACAAGGTGAGGGTGGTTTTGTTGGGTAATTAAGGTGATTGAGGAGACACCACTACTGGTGGTTTAACTTGTGTCTGTTAAAGAGGCATAGGAGTGTAAAACTTTGGTGGAAGTTGAACTGCATAGTAGGGTTAGGGTTGGGGAATCAACTTCAGGTATTGAGAAATGCTACTGGTACCTGCATCATAGGTGATGGTAGGAATGCTTGCAGATCATTCAAACCACTGGTAATCACTCTGGGTAACCTTCCAACACAGCGTTTTTTATCCATTGTGCCTCTCTAGAAATAGGACTGCCATAACCAAATCAGTACGGACACTGCGTATCATGGGAACAATCCATTCCAAACTTCCAGGCAATACCCTCTCTAGAATGGAATACAAGCAACCTCAGACCTCAGGGTTCTGTTAGGCCTCAACAGTGAGGCATATAGTTCCTGTGGCACAGCGAGTTTGGGCAGAAAGCACACTAGACACCAGTGATAAATATCACTTTAGGAAAAAAATATTAGGTGGTGGCATGCTTATTCAGGCATTGTACCTAGCCCCAGCACGCCAAAGCCCCAACAGATTTTCAGCCCACCTGGGACCTACAGCATCCTCATTTGCACGACAAGCAAGAGGAAGGAAAATGCTACTTACCAGTATGCATCTGTTCTTGGCATGTAGAGCTGCAGATTCACACACTGATTAGATCGCCATCTGGTGTTGGGCCCGTATGTTTGCACTTGTCTTGGAAGAAGTCTTTGGAAGTCACGAGATAGAGGACTCCTCCTTTGGACAATAGTGCGCATGAGCATCGACTCCATCGTCAGATTGTTCTTTTGCCAAGAAGGGAAATGATGGAGTTTTGTGAGAAACAGAAATAGATGTCCATGTATGTTGTATCTAATTGAGAGAATACTGGAACAGAGAAAGGCAGGCGGGGAGGTGGGTGGGCGTGTGTGAATCTGCAGCGCTACATGCCAAGAACAGATGCATACTGGTAAGTAGCATTTTTCCGTTCGAGGCATATGAGCTGCAGAGCACACACTGTGCATAGATTGCATAGCAGTAGTCCTCCTTAGCGGCGACTTCCAGTATCTGTTGCAGTAGTTTGAAATAGAGTTTTGAGTACAGCTTGTACCACACTAGCTTGTTGTTTTGCCTGCATATTTACACAATAGTGTTTAGTGAATGTGTGTGGTGTAGACCATGTAGCTGCTTTGCAGATGTCATCTAAGGGAATGTTCCCTAAAAATGCAATTGAAGCCCCTATCTTTCGGGTAGAGTGGGCTTAAGGGGGAATAGACAGTGTACGTTTTGCTTTGTGATAGCAAATTTGTATGAATTTGACAATCCAGCTTGCAATCCCAGACTTTGATATGGGATTGCCTTTATGTGGTGGTGAGAAGGATACAATAAGTTGTTTTGTTTTGCGAAAAGGTTTTGTTCTGTCAACATAGTAAAGGAGTGCTCTTTTCACGTATAGTGTTTCTTTCTGCTACTGTTTGTGGTTGCGCGAAGAACACTGGCAACTCAACAGATTGGTTGAGATGGAAGGGAGAAATAACTTTAGGAAGGAATTTGGGATTTGTCCTGAGAACCACTTTGTTATGATGGAGTTGTAAAAATGGCTCTTGAATAGTTAGTGCCTGTAGCTCACTGACTCTTCTAAGAGATGTAATGGCCATAAGGAAAGCAACTTTCCGTGTAAGAAATTGTAGCTTGCATTTATGCAGAGGTTCGAAAGGAGGACCCATTAATCTTGTGAGGACGATGTTTAGATTCCACACTGGGGAGGGTGGTACCCTGGGAGGAATTATTCTTTAGAGGCCTTCCATAAATGCTTTAATGGCAGGCACCTTGAACAATGACAAATGTTGTCTATTTTGTAGGTAAGCTGCAATGGCAGCGAGATGTAATCTAATTGATGTGTATGCTAGATTACATCTTTGAAGATGCAGCAGGTAACATATGATGTGCGGAGTGGAGGCATCTAGAGGATTGATGTTGTTATTGTCACAGTATCTAACAAATCTTTTCCACTTGGCTGCATAGCAGGCTCTAGTGGTGGGGCGCCTAGCTTCTTTGATAACGTTCATACAATCAGGTGGAATATTGAGATAACCAAACTCTAGGACTTCAGGAGCCAGATCGCCAGGTTGAGCTGTGCTGGATCTGGGTGTCTGATCTCTCCATGGTTCTGTGTTAAGAGCTGTGGGGAGAGGTGTAGTTTTTGGTGCGGGACTACTGATAGTTCCAGCAATTTTGTGTACCACGGTTGTCTGGCCCATGTTGGAGCAACTAGGATCAGTGTTAGTGACTGTTGTTGCAGCTTGTGCACCACTAATGGAATGAGTGGGAGAGGTGGAAAAGCATACGCAAACCTGCCTGACCAATTCATCCATACCGCATTGCCTTTGGACAATGGGTGTGGATATCTGGCGGCGAAGCTTGGGTATTTTGTGTTGTAATGTGTGGTGAAGAGATCTATCTCTGGCTGCCCCCACATTTGGAAAAACGGTTGAAGAACTTGTGGATGAAGTTTCCACTCGTGAATCTGTTGTGTCTGCCGACCTAATAGATCTGCCATGTGATTTTTAATTCCTGGGAGATGCTGGGCACAAAGGAATATGTTTTGAGGAATGGCCCACCTCCATATGCTCTGTGCTAGTTGAGAGAGCTGGAGAGAGTGCGCCCCCCCCCCCCCCCCTGTTTTTGTAAATAGCACATTGCTGTCATATTGTCCGTGCGGACTAAGACACCTTTGCCTGATATCTGTTTCTGGAATTATTTTAATGCCAGAAAGATTGTTAATAACTCCAAATGGTTGATGTGGAGTAGCCTTTGCTGAGGTGTCCATGTGCCCTGTATGGTGTGATAAAGTAGATTAACTCCCCAGCCGGTGAGCAATGCGTCTGCTGTTAGCACAATATGTGGAACCAGCTCTAGGAACGGTCGCCCTTTAGAAAGGTTTTGGGTGTTCTACCACTGCAGAGAGCGATGTGTGCGGCCGTCCACCAAACACCAGATCTGTAAGCTGACCCTGAGCTTGGTTCCACTGACGCGCCCCTTGCAGGAATGTTTAGCACGTCTGGAGTCTTGCATGAGGTACTATGAATATGAAGAGGCCATCATCCCTATGAGTTGCATGAACACTCGAGCTGGAAGTGAGTGTTGCGGCTTGAATCTTGTTATAAGGGCTTGGATGCTTGGTATCCTGGCTGGACTGGGATATGCAAGGCTTTTTGAGGTGTTTATTGTGGCACCCAGATATTGGTAGGAACTGTAGCAATTTTCCCCCTACCGGAGAAGAGTGGTCCGGGGGGATGTCACTGTTTAGGGGTGGAGGCGGTACGAGTATTGGTAATTTTGCCTCTACCCTTGTTGTTATTGCCCCTGTAGCCTCCTCTGTAATAGCCTCTGTTAGATGAGGTCTGGGTGGGACTCTTGTAGGAAGTGGAGGGATTATCAGTGGTTAAAACCTCTAGAGGTGCCCGTATCAGAGGAGCGACGAAAGGAACTTCTGGGAGCTTGCGATTGCAAAGCTCCCATTGATTTGGCAGTGTCGGTATCCTTTTTCCTCTTCTCCAAAGGTGAATCTACAGTGGGCCCAAATAAGTGTTCCTAGGTCAAACGGTTGATTTAATATGGTAGTTTGGACCTCGGGTTTGAAGCCCGATATGCGTAGCCAGGCATGTCTGCGTAAAAGGACACTGGTATTAACAGCCCGGGATGCTGTGTCTGCAGCGTCCAGAGCTCAACGAATGGCGGTATTAGATATAAATTTGCCTTCCTGGATGAGATTATTGGCTCGTGTTTTATATTGGTCTGGAAGGTGTTGTAGTAGAGTCTCTAGCTCGTCGTAGTGTGCCCTATCCTATCTAGCGAGCAAAGCCTGTGTGTTGGCAATCTTCCATATGTTGGCTGCTTGGGACGCCGTTCTTTTACCAGATGCGTCCAGCAGTTTTGACTCCTTATCAGGAGGTGGAGCATCTCCTGTGGTTTGGGAATTAGCCCTTTTCCTGGCATTGGAGACCACTAAGGAATTCAAGGTTACCTGCCCTTTAATATAAACAGGGTCAGCCCTGTACTTCTTTTTTACCCTCGGGTTAATGACACTGGCCCTTACAGGATACTTAAACACTTCAGGGGCATGTTTGATTATCCCTTTTAACATTGGGAGAATGGAAGTGGACCTTTGGGATAGTGCAAAAGTGTCCATGAGGAAATCTTTCTCTACACGGTCTGTGTGTAAGTTCACCCTGTGGTATTCTGCTGCTCTGTGTATGAGCTGAGTGAATCCTATAGTGTCCTCCGGAGGGGATGGTCTAGATGGGTAGATGTCATCCTGTGGTGTGTCTGGGACACCTGGAGTGTCATAATCCTCCCATGGGTCCTTTGGGGTACCAGGAAGACTACGTTCCCCTAAAGGTTGACCATCCCCTTCCTCTTCAGAGGTGTTGTCATCATCCTGAGGTGGAGGAGATGGTGAGGGCAGTGAAGATGGGATAGGAGAGTGGTGTGGAGGAGGAGGTGGAGAAGGAATCACTAAAGGAGAAGTTGTAATGTCTCTCTTCTTTAAAGGAGGTGGAGCGGGTACAGGTTTGTCTATTTCCCTTTTCTTGGAAGGACTAAGTATAAGTTGACCTGTCTTGGGGTCTTTTTGAACAGTTTTTTGGGTTGGATCAGGTCGAAAAAGCTCGTCCTCTGAAGTGTGTTTTGGTGCCGATTTTTTTGGGTCGATTGTTTGTGTGGCAGAGGTTTTGTGCTCCTTAGGTCTGGAATTGGGAGTTTTCCTGGGTTCTGGTAGGGTCTTCGGCACCGGTTGTTTGCTCGGCACCGGTTGTTTGTTCGGTTCCGATGGTTTTTTCGGTTCCATAGGCTGAGTGCCTGTGTTCTTCGGCACCGGTTGTTTGGTCGGTTCCGAAGGTTTTTTGGGCTCCGAAAGCTGTGGTCTTTGGAACCGGGACGTCCATACCAGTGGATTTCGGTGCTGAAGGCGTCGATGTGGAGCTAGGCGTTGGCGCGGAGGAAGGTAGTGGTTTCTTTTTTGGTGCCGGGGATGGAGTTTCGGCACCAACGGCAGGCTGGCTCGATCCCGATTGGCCTGAAGGCTTGTGTATCGACTTCTTTGCCAAGCCCGAAGGCGGGGCATGAGAAGTTTTGTCCCGGTGTGCACCTAGGCCCGAAGGTGAAGGTGTGACCGAAGCCTTTTTGGGAATGGGTGGTGGGGAGGGGGTCGACGTCCGTACTTACTACCCGCTGCCCCGGAGTGATGTCTTCGACGTCAGAGTCATCGGCTTCGGAGGAGCTGATGTTTCCCTCTTGGATCTTCTCCTGCTCCGGTACGTTGGTGCCTTCCTGGAAGATGTCATCCGGAATCGATGTCGATGATCGAGCCATGGTTCTTCGAGCTCAACGATCCCAAATTGTCTTCTTGGAGCAGAAAGAGGCACAAGCTAGATGGTCTTTGGCCTCGTGCTCGGGTGAAAGGCAGAGGTTACACACCTCATGAAGATCGGCGTGTGGAAACTTGGATCAATATTTAGGGCACTTTTTGAAGGGAGTCCTTTCCATGAGCCAAAGGCCTAATGGCGCAGTTAGGCCCGAAGGCCTGCGTCGACGACCGGAATTGAAGAATTCAAGTTCGATGAGATGCGCGTCGAATGGGAACGCGATCGAAACAATACTGAAGAATGGGTGAAGGATTTCGCATCGAAAAGATGATCGGTAACAACACCGAAATGGAGCGCGATGAACACATCCGAGCCCGATGGCGGATAAAAACAATCTGACGATGTAGTCGATGCCCATGTGCACTATTGTCCAAAGGAGGAGTCACCTATCTTGAGACTTCCAAAGACTTCTACCAAGACAACAACAAAGTGCAAACATCCGAGCCCAACACCAGATGGCGATCTATGCACAGTGTGTGATCTGCAGCTCATATGCCTCGAACATTAGGTTCCTTTGGACATAGTGTTGACATATGGGTCAGCAGACTGGGGGTAAATCCCAATTATCTCTCCCTTGCCATGGTGAATGACTTCACTATTCCGCAAATGGGTCGGCCGGTAAATAGGGAAACCTACAAACCCTGGACATTTATGGAACTTATGGGATGCTGTTTTTATTAGAAGTGTGTGAATTTTGGGTGGAAAGAATACTGAGGATCCCTTCAGATTCAGGATTTTTCCCTCACAGAAATGTGAGGAAAATGTGTTAATTTAACAAACGTTTGAGGATTTTCAGGACATTATTGTTACAAAAAGGTAGACAGATTCATGGAAGTTAAACTATCCTGGACACTCCTCAGTGGCTAGTTTTCGGATATGTTTGGGTTTGGTAGGTTTCCATTACTGGGGGCTGAGCCTGCGCCCAAAATACACAGCTAATCGCAACGCCAAATAGGTCATTTTTCGTGGTGAAAATGTGATGTCTTTAAATTACATATTGAGTTCTTTACTGCCATGAGGGACAGGCCGATCCCCACAAGTGGAGTACCGTTTTTAACAGGAGAGGTGCAGAAATGCAATACAGTAGAATGAATATGCTACTTACCAGTATGCATCTGTTCTTGGCATGTAGGGCTGCTGACATTCATATCTGTGCATAGATCGCCGCCTAGTGTTGCGTCCGGATGTTTGCACGTTGTTGTCCTGGAAGAGTCTTCGAAGTATCCTGGGATAGGTGACTCCTCCCCTGGACTACAGTGCGCATGGGCATCCTCTCCATCCTCAGATTGTTTTTCGCCATTGTGGCAGTGATGGAGTAGATACAGAAAGTGATGACCATGCTTTACAGTAATTCTGAGAGCTGCAGCTGCTACAGCCGCCGGGGAGGAGGGAGGGCGATATGAATGTCAGCAGCCCTACATGCCAAGAACAGATGCATACTGGTAAGTAGCATATTCAGTTCGAGGCATGTGGGCTGCTGAATTCATATCTGTGCATAGAATATATAGCAGTGCCCTCTTATTAGCGGCGGCTACCAGTGCCAGCTGCAGCGGTCTGAAAAAGAGTTTTGAGAACAGCCTGTCCTACAGCTGCCTGCTGTTTTGATTGCACATCTACACAATAGTGTTTGGTAAATGTATGTGTAGTGGACCAGGTGGCTGCTCTACATATATCATGCAAAGGAATGTTTCCTAGGAAAGCCATGGAGGCCCCTAACTTACGTGTTGAGTGGGCCCGTGGGGGAATCGTTAAAGTGCGTTTAGCCTTTTGATAGCAAATTTGAATACATTTAACGATCCATCTGGCTATACCTGCTTTGGAGATAGCGTTACCTTTGTGGTGTGGGGCAAAGGCAACGAAAGGTTGTTTGGTTTTCCTAAAGGGTTTGGTCCTGTCGATATAATACATGAGGGCCCTTTTTACATCTAGTGTATGGAGTGCCCTTTCTGCGACAGTCTGTGGGTTTTGAAAGAAAACAGGCAGTTCAATAGTTTGATTCATGTGGAACTGCGATACCACCTTGAGCATGAATTTGGGGTTGGTACGTAGTACGACCCTGTTGGCGTGAACCTGTATAAATGGCTCTTGGACGGTTAGTGCCTGGAGTTCACTAACTCGTCGTAAAGAAGTTATCGCTACTAGGAAAGCTACTTTCCAGGTAAGGAATTGAATCTCGCATGAGTGTAGAGGTTCAAACGGGTGGACCCATCAGGCGTGTGAGGACCAAGTTGAGGTTCCACATTGGGGCTGGTGGGTGGCTAGGTGGAATGACTCGTTTGAGTCCTTCCAAGAATGCTTTGATGGCAGGCACTCTGAATAGAGAGAGGTGCTGCCTGGTCTGCAGATAGGCTGATATTGCGGTCAAATGGACACATATAGAGGTGTACGCCAGATTGCATCGGTATAGGTGTAATAGGTAACAAATAATGTTTTGGATGGATGCGTCTAGCGGGTTAATGTCATTATTATTGCAATAAATGACGAACCTTTTCCATTTGGCTGCATAGCAAGCTCTGGTAGTGGGTCTCCTGGCCTCCTTAATGATGTCCATACAGTCAGGTGGCAGGTTTAGGTAGCCAAACTCTAGGACTTCAGGAGCCAGATTGCCAGGTTCAGCTGTTGCGGATCTGGGTGCTGAATCTCTCCATGGTTCTGCGTCAAATGCTCGGGTTTGACCCGCAGCCTTTGATGCGGCACCACGGAAAGTTCGAGAAAGGTGGTGTACCACGGCTGGCGTGCCCACGTTGGAGCAACCAGGACGAGTGTCAGTGAGTGTTGTCTGAGTTTGCGTGCCACCAGCGGTATCAGTGGTGCTGGGGGAAAAGCGTACGCAAATCTGCCGGACCCGTTCATCCATATCGCATTGCCCTGCGACTGCGGATGTGGGAACCTGGCGGCAAAGCTTTGGCATTTTGCGTTTTCGCTTGTGGCGAATAGGTCTATCTCTGGATGACCCCACTGCTGGAAGTACGGTTGGAGTACTGATGGGTGTAACTCCCGCTCGTGCATCTGGTGGCTGTGTCTGCTGAGCAGATCCGCCACCTGGTTGTCCTTGCCGGGGAGGTGTTCTGCCATGAGGAACATGTTCCTCTGAATGGCCCACTTCCACCTGCTCTGAGCCAGATGAGACAACTGTGGAGAGTGTGTTCTTCCCTGCTTTTGTATGTAGTACATGGCGGTCATGTTGTCCGTCCGGATCAACACGACTTTGTTGCACAAGTGTACTTTGAATGCTTTCATTGCGAGGAAGATTGCCATCAATTCCAGAATGTTGATGTGCATCTTCCTTTGTTGTGTTGTCCATAGTCCCTGCACTGTGTAGTTGAGTACATGAGCTCCCCATCCCTGGAGAGACGCGTCCGCTGTCAGTATTATTTGTGGAACAGGCTCTTGGAACGGTCGGCCCTTGCAAAGGTTTTGTGGATTCCACCAATGCAGAGAGTTGTATGCCCGACCGCTCACCAACACTAGGTCTTTCAACTGCCCTTGAGCCTGATTCCACTGACGTGCTAAGCACTCCTGAAGCGGGCGCATATGTAGTCTCGCATGTGGGACTATGAAAATGCAGGAGGCCATCATGCCTATCAACTGCATGAACACTCGCGCGGGAAGGGAGTGTTGTGGTTTGAACTTGGAAATCAGCATTTGCATGCTGGTGATTCTCACTAAATTTGGCTGAGCTGTGGCCGCCAGAGTGTCTATAGTCGCACCTAGGTACTGTTGTACGTGTGCGGGCTGGAGATGGGATTTTGGGTAATTTAGTGAGAACCCCAGACTGTGAAGGAGGTGAATGGCTGGCACATTGCTGGGCTGACTTCGCTTGAACGAGCCAGTCGTCCAGGTAAGGGTAGACGTGTATGTGCTGCCTCCGTAGATGTGCCGCCACCGTAGCTAGGCACTTTGTGAACACCCTGGGTGCTGTTGTCACGCCGAAGGGAAGGACTTTGAATTGGTAGTGCTGCCCCTGAACAGTGAACCTGAGGTATTTCTTGTGTGAGGGGTGAATGGGTATGTGGAAATACGCATCTTTGAGGTCCAGTGTGGCCAGGAAGTCTCCCTGCTTGAGCAGCGGGAGGACTTGCTGTAAAGTGAGCATGTGAAAATGCTCTGAAAGAATGTACCGGTTCAGGGGTCTCAGGTCTAATATAGGTCTGAGTGACCCGTCCTTTTTTGGTATTAAAAAGTACAGGGAGTACACCCCCGTACCTTGCTCGTGGATGGGTACGACCTCTATTGCGCCTTTTAGTAGCATACTTTGCACCTCCTGCTGTAAGAGCGTTAAGTGCTCTGAGGACATAGGACGGTGTTTTGGAGGTATTGTGGGTGGAGTTGAGGTTAATTCTAGGCAGTAACCGTATTTGACAATATCTTTGACCCACCTGTCCGTGGTGATGGAGTTCCACGTGGACAGGAACCTTTGTAGCCTTCCCCCGACAGGTGTTATGTGGTCGGGAGGAAGGGAGAGGGTGTCACTGCTTGTTCTTGGGGGAGGACCTGGTGTTGCCGTGGCCGCGTCCTCTGCCCTTTGTGCTGGAGCCACGATATCCACCCCGGGTGTTTTTATCGTAGGTGGTTTGTGTGTTGCCCTTGTTGTATGTTTGCTGTGACCCCTGTCCTCTACCTGCTCTAGGGTGGTGTCAACCTCCGGCCCGAATAGGTAGTCGGGGTTGACAGGCTGGTTGAGGATGTTATTTTGTACCTCCGGTTTGAATCCGGAGATTCGCAACCAAGCGTGTCGTCGCAACATGACGCTAGTGTTTATGGCTCTGGCAGCTGTATCCGCGGCATCCAGTGCACACTTAATGGATGCATTTGTGAGCAGTTGTCCCTCCCTGAGGAGGATCTCTGCACCTTCTTTGAATTGGTCAGGAAGATGTTGGAGTAGTTGTTCTAATGTGTCGTAGTGCGCTCGATCGTAGCGAGCGAGGAGCGCCTGAGTATTGGCAATGCGCCATATGTTAGCTGCCTGGGCGGCAACCCGTTTGCCAAAAGTCTCTAGCACCTTGGACTCTTTGTCCGGGGGAGGAGCATCACCTGTTTGCGAGTGTGCCCTCTTGCGAGCATTCGCAACTACAATGGAATCCAGAGGTAACTGGCCTCTAATGTAAGTAAGGTCCCCAGGCGCCGATCTGTATTTCTTGTCGATCCTGGGGTTTATTACTCTTGCCCTGGTGGGTTCCTTGAAGATGTCCTTTGCTGGTTTGAGGACACCCTTCAACATGGGCAGAGTCTTTATATTCCTTTCTGAGGATGCGAAAGTATCCATGAGAAAGTCGTCCTCGACGGTGTCAGAGTGAAGTTGCACCCCATGATTGGCCGCAGCACGTTCAATTAGAGCGTTGAACGCGGCAGTGTCCTCTGTGGGAGATGTTTTTGCTCCATAGAGTTGCGGGTCCTGTGCATCCATAGGTGCACCTGAGTCTACAGGGTCATCCCAAGCTTGATCAGGGTCCTGTTGGCCTTCAGGGTCCATATCTCCGGGGTAGGGGACGTGGTCACCCATGTAGTCCTCCAAAACATCTGTGTCGCAGTGTGTGGGAGAGAAGGACTGTGGATCCTGGTAGGGGGAATGGAGAGGTTCATAAAGAACTGGTTCCGAAGCCACTGGCAGCTTTCTCTTAAGCGGGATCCGGAAGGAGTCCAAATCTGGCTCAGAAGTTATTCTCCTTTTGTGGAGCATCATCCTGCCAGTGTCGGCGTCGATGAGATGTGTTGGGGACGTCTCCGCAGGAGAGCGTTCGGCAGGCGTGATCGTGGTGTGGGTGACCCGTGTCCTGATTTGGAACAGTTTCGGGGCCGTGGATGGCGGCAGGCCAAAAGTAATGTTGGCCGGTGCCGAAGAGGCTGTTGGAGCTTTTATCGGCTCGGAGCCCGACGTGTCCTGGAGGACTGTTCTGTTTTTGGTGCGTTGCGCAGCAACGGGCCGCACCTGGAGCGCCATCGATTCCTTTGCGCCGACCGGTTCTGTAGAGGCGGGCGTGGACTTCTTCGGCGCCGGTGAGTCATCGAGTCGAGGGGCGGTAATGGCCGTCGACGTCTTCGATGAGTGTGCCTTTGGTGGTGCTGTCGAAGCGGTGTGAGACGCAGCAGGCAGTTTGACCTTTGGGGTCGGAGCCGATTGCGTCGGTGCCGGGAGCCGAGTAGGTTTGGTGGCACCGAAGGGTTTTTTCCGTATGTCGACTCCGACGTCGGCCGCTGCAAGCTCGGCACCGAAGTCTCGTTTGGTGCGCTCGGTGCCGACGGGTTTTGCTGGCGTCGAAGGTGTGGTGGGCCTCGATCCGACCAGCGTCACTTTCGGTTTCAGTTTCAGTTGAACCAATACAGCTTTTGGTTTCGGTTTCGAAGAAGGGAAACCAGCCGGTTTGGGTATTAATGTCTGCCGCTGAATGTCCGAGGCCGGGCCAGAGGGCGGGGCCGAAGAACTGCGGGATAGGTCTTGGGTAAGGCCCGAAGGCGATCCCTCGACCGGAGCCATAGACTGGCGCACTGGGATATCCTCAGTCTGTTCGGGTAGGCCTTGCTCGTCACCGGAGCTACTCTCTTCGGCCCCTAAGGCCTCATTGTAGTCTCCTACCTCGGTGTCGTCTTCATCTCTGCGAAAGAGTCTTTCTTCGACGTCTTCCGATCCGGAGTCATGTTCAGAAGCGGGACTGGAGGGTAGGTTCTCCACGTCTTCGACATCTTCGTTCTCGGCGCTGAAGATGTCGGCCGGGCCGGTGCCGCTTGCTGCGCTTCGAGTCTCGCTGCTCGTCGATTCCGGAGAGTCTTCTTGGATCGGAATCGGGCACAGGCCATACATGTAGATTCGTCGTGATCCGGTGAAAGGCATTTGTTGCACACCGGATGGACGTCGATGTGGGGATATTTCGCATTACATACAGGACACCGCTTGAATGGTGTCCTCGATTCCATCGTCGATGACGGGTCGATGGTCGGGTAAGATGCGAAAAAGTTGGTTCTGGAAGTTAGTAAACTAACAAGATACTATCGATACCGATCGGGAACAGTACCAACGCGAACTAAAGGCCTTTTGGCCTAGAAAAAGTTTTTCCTAACTTGAGTCAAGATAAGCACATCCGAACCCAATGGCGGAAAAAAACAATCTGAGGATGGAGAGGATGCCCATGCGCACTGTAGTCCAGGGGAGGAGTCACCTATCCCAGGATACTTCGAAGACTCTTCCAGGACAACAACGTGCAAACATCCGGACCCAACACTAGGCGGCGATCTATGCACAGATATGAATTCAGCAGCCCACATGCCTCGAACCATTTGTTACTATCAAATTTATTTTCTTCACTTCCACTGTAAGCTGGTGTGCAAAAAAGAAAACATTTTGCTAAATGCCCTTCGAATCACACAATAGTATGTGAAACCACAAATTGAGAGTTGGATAATGTATGAAGCTGCCTCTGGTTATACTATACCAGAATGAGGTATAGTGTGCACAGAGTCCAGTGGAACCCCAAAGGTAGGCAGAGGTAAAAGTAGATAGCACCTTACTCTCTATTTGTGGTAGTGTGGGCGAGCAGTAAGGCTTTATCAGAGGGTAGTGTTAGCAATTTGTTGTACACAGTCAATCAGCAAATGATGTCACACACTCAAAGACTGAACTCAGACCAATTTGTTTTGTATAAAAATACTGTTTAGTTATTTTATTTCCAGAACCAAGCCAAGCCAGGCACGGGTAAGTGAAATAAATACTTTGCAAAATCTTATGCAGTGTTTTACAATTGAATGCAGGGTCAAATGCAGTTAACTGAAATACAGGCAAGTCAAAATGACGAAATTACTTTAGTTACTTTACAGATTACTTGGAACGTTACTTTTCAGATTACTTTATAAGTTACTTTTTCTACTCAGTGTGATTTGCCTAGATATCACACTGGGACATTTCCTAGAGAAAAGGTAAGTAAATCAGTTTTTGTACAGTTCCAGTTTTTCAGGTTTTCATGCAAATCAACTCCACACAGAACATTTTTCAAGGAAAACAGTCAATATATTCCTATGGAGAGAAATGAAGTTATCGGTTAACAGGTAAGTACTTCGTTGTGGGAGTTGGTATTCTGGGTTGTAATGAGGGCTCCCCCAGGGTCAAGGATGCACCCTTGAAACACCCTCAGCGGCACTAGACCGGCCGCGTGAAGAGTGCTGAGACCCAATGTTATCCAATGGGGGATGGGGACTTCTGGTTGGTGGCTGCTCTCGAGCAGGGTTGTGGGAGCAAAGCTCCTGGTGTTAGGCTCAGGGCAAAGAGGGATCCGAGTTAGCAGACAAGGTGCACCCACAGCGGTGAAGGGGCGGCTTGGTGCAGGGTGCTGTTCTGGCGTCGGGATGCCCTGTTGTTTTCAATGGGGATTACCGGTTTTGGTTTTTAGCTGCAGGATCTGTCCAGGAGGACTTCCGAGAGGAATCAACAGCTGGGCAGGTAAGTTGGAGGGCTCGGACGTAGATGCACCTCGGTTTCTCTTCTCCAGGGCGCAGAGCGGATGGATGCAGGGGTATCTTTTGAGGTTGGATTTCACCTTACCGGCCCAATCACCGTTGGGCAGGAGGGTCTCTGTACAGAGGCAGCAGGCGATATCGGGGAATGCTGGATGGGTCAACCCACGGTGGACTCAGACTCTGGAGCGTTCGGCGACCTTGCTGGGACCGGTGGACCACTCGAACCCAGGCCGCAGGCGACGGGTGCAGTGGTGGTATTAGGCATGGGATTTCTTGGTCCGCAGCAGGCTCACAGTCTGTCTTGGGAGTTTCTTTTGAACAGAGCTGCTGTTCACAGGAGATCCGGTCTTTCTTGAAGGTAGTCAGTCCTCCCAGGGTTCTGGAGGTCGCTGGCTGCAGGACAAGGCGACTTTTAGCGTAGGATCTCTGGAAACTGCAGAAGGGCCGGTAGAGCTGGGGCCAAGTAAATTGTTCTCTGCAGTCTCCTCTGCTGGGCGTCTTCTTTCATCCTTCTTCTTCTTAGGTTGAGGGAATCTCTCTTCTTGGTTCAGGGCTGCCCCCTAAATACTGTATTTAGTGGACGTTTTAGGGGTCTCAAGGTCAGTAGTCAATGAGCTACTGACCTTAGGGTGACTACATGCTTGGTGTGCTCACTTCACGTGGGGGAGAGGGCACAATCCCTAATCCTGATTGGGGAGTGCCTGCCATCTGCACGATGGCGGGCACTGAAGAGTCGGCTTCACCTCGCCTCCCCCACCTGAGGGGTGGAGTTGGCAGAGGTGGTCATACCTTCTGGGCTGGCTAATTTTTCCCGCCTGTCTTCCTGCCAAAAAGGGGGTGGGGGGGGGGGGGGGGGGAGACATGAAGGGAGCCTGCTCCTGATAGCAGGAGAGGCTGTTGCTAGAATTACAAATGTGGCAAGGCCTTTGAAGCTCCCCTACCAGAGATAGTTCTCCCTGGCCTGGGAAAGGCTTTGTTTCTGGGCTCAGGGAGCGAAGGCTCCCACCCCAGGGGTCCAGAAACAGGTCTTGTGTGGCAGGCTCGTGTGTACCAGTCAGGGAACCCACCAGTACCTGGTCGTTTTTCAGGGGGCATCTCTAAGATGCCCTCTGTGTGCATTTTTTATTAAATCCCACACTGGCATCAGTGTGAGATTAATGTGCTGAGAAGTTTGATACCAAACTTCCCAGTTTTTAGTAAAGCCATTATGGTGCTGTGGAGTTCGTAATGACAAACTCCCAGAACCATATACTCTTAATAGCATTATTGCACTTACAATGTCTAAGAATTGGTCTATACACTGTAGGGGTACAGGGCTCATGCACCTATACCCTCACCACTGTTATAATGCACCCAGCCAGAGGGTTGGCTGACCTATGCTAGGGCAGTGGGTTGTAGGCATGGCACACAGGGATGTGCCCCATGTCGACTCTTCACTTTGTTCTGCACCAACACACGCAGCCTGTAATGGCAGTGTGTGTGTGTGCAAAGGTACAGGGCCTCTTAGGGTGGCACAATAAGTGCTGCAGCCCTTAGAGACTTTCCCTGGCCACAGTGCCCTGGGTCCCCATGGTACCTTTTACAAGGGACTGACATGTGGCCAGAGAGGTGCCAATTGGGGTACAAGGTACGGTTGTGGGAAAGAACACAGGCCCTGGGAACCTGATTGGCTGGGACCCAGGGCACATCAAGTCAAAGTGCATCAGTAATCTGGCAAAAAGTGGGGGGGGGAGGTTGCAGGGGTTTACTGCAACAGAAACTCGGCCTCCTACAGATAAATATCTCTATTCCTAAACTCAGCCTCGCCGTTCAGCCGGACCTCCAGCTCCGTACCAGGGTTCGAGCCAGCAGCCCGTTCCGGCGCCGCTGCTCAAACCCCTGCATTCGTCCATCGTAGGTGCTCTCCCTTGTCCCTCCTGTTGCCTTGTGTGCCCCGATTGTGCTCCTGTTTCTTTTCTTTCTCATTACTTATTAATTTTCACTGTTTGTATTCTACTGTGCATTTCACTGTTATTGTGCCTTGTGTTTCCCGCCGCTGCTGCCCCAACGGCCCGCCCCCCGATCCTGCCCGCTCCCGCCCCCTACGTCTGCTCCCGCCACCGCATGGGACGACTCCTGGTGGCCGGCCGCGCTAGGAGCTGCCCCGACACCCACCAACCACGCACGCACGCAACCTAGGGTTCATTCTGGACTCAACACTCTCTATGACCCAGCAAGTTAGCGCTGGTTCCTCCTCCTGCTTCAACACTCTCCGCATGCTCCGCAAGATCTACAGATGGATCCCCACCGAAACCAGAAGGACGGTTACCCAAGCACTCGTCAGCAGCAGGCTGGACTACGGCAACGCCCTCTACGCAGGAACCACGGCTACACTCCAGAAGAGACTCCAACGCATACAAAATGCCTCTGCACGCCTCGTCCTCGGACTCCCTCGCCACAGCCTCATCACCACCCACCTGAGAGACCTGTACTGGCTCGCGGTCAACAAGAGGATCACCTTCAAGCTCCTCACCCACGCTCACAAAGCACTCCACAACGCCGGATCAGCATACCTCAACGAACAACTGTCCTTCTACACTCCGAACCGCCAGCTTCGCTCCGCCGAACTCCCCCTCGCCACCGTCCCACGCATCCGCCGAACGACCACCAGCGGCAGATCGACCAGTAGCTGCCTCCTCCACCCCCTTAGCGCCTTGAGACCCTCACGGGTGAGTAGCGCGCTTTACAAATGATTGATTGATTATCTTGGGCCCTTTTGAAAACTACATAGGTTTCCTTCTGACCCATATTTCATTCATTAGATTTTACTTATGAATTGCTGCAAGGTTGGTACACAATAAAAAAATTATCAAAAGCTGCAGCTCAGTTGTAACTCTAGGTATCACTTGTTTCTGGACAAACCACAAACACTAAATAGCCCAGTGACAGGAAGGGTCTGACATATGTAAAGGTATATTACTTTTGTAAATCAGCGATGGAGGCAAAAAATTACAGATAAAAACATTGTCGCCTATTTTAATTTATTTTCCAATTTATTTTCATTATTTATTTAATTCTACAAATAGGTTTGTTTTTTTGGGGGAAAACTATGAGATGGGTATAAAAAATTACCCCTTGCTGAATTCAGAATTTTGTCTATTTTTCAGAAATGTATAAGTTTCTAGAGTTACCCATGAGTTGATACCACAAAAATAGAAAAAATCTCCCTGTTACTTTCTACCCTGAGGCACGTAGATGCTTACTAAACATATGGGAGCCGACGGACCTTAACATCGACCAAACGCAATGGGCCACTTTGGGTTTCATGCTGGCAAAACAAAACATTGCTCTGGCCTGGGGGGCGGAAGCCCCATCTACTTTGGAAACCTGGAAGAACAATATGGACTGGTGTATGTTCAGAGAAAAGATGGTGTATACGGCCCGAGGCTATCCCAAAAACTGGACCTGTGTCTGGTCACAGTGGATCTCCTATCGTGGAGATATTTGCGTTCCCCCACAGAACATTGAACATGATGATTTGCTTCCTCCTTGATGTCTTCACTGCATGTAAACTGTTGTAATACCGCCTCGAACTGTCATGCATGTATTTTAATGTCGATATGTCGATGTCTGTTTAATAAAACGTTATATAAAAAAAAACATTTTTTTTTTTTAAAACTCATTTTTTTTTTAACAAAACTGCTTGTACCTCAAAGCTGGGAAGATGGTGATTTTAGCACAGTAAACCTTTTACTGACGTCACTATGAGTTTAAAAATATAGGCTTTTTTCACAGCACTTTTTTCCATGTAAAAAAAGTTAGGTGGGGAAAAGGATGCAAATTAGACCTGGGTAGCTTTTGAGAGAAAAAAGTATGAAGGCTAAAGCGCAAAGTGGCTCAAACATCAAAATAAAAGCTCAGAGAAAGGGAATACTTTTTAACTTGATAGTATTATAGTTAGAATGAGGTAAGAATGTGTAAGTACAAAGTCATTTCAAAGAGTAATTCTGAGTTTAACCTTTTCAAGTATGGCCGTCGGTCAATGGCTGATGGCTGCACTACGTCCCCAGTGAGGGTGTCAGCCACTGGGGAGGTACTTAAAGGACCCTCTGCTGCTTTGAAACATAGGGAGTCCTTTATTATTATTATTTTATATCAGGCTGCTCAGAAGAGCTTCCCAAGCAGTCTGATTTTTTTGGGGTTTTGTTTTACTGCAATGACGTTTTCAATGAAATGATGATTGACGAGCAGGGCGCGCTGACATCATTGCAGTAAAAGTGAATGTAAAACTTTCAATGAATTAGTGCTTGGGGTCATATCTCCGCCCTGAGCACTGATTCTCATGGGAGAGGCATCGCTGGAAAGGGGAGAAGGACCCCTTTCCAATGGTACCTCTGCGCAGAGGATCCCCAAGCAGGGATCCACCCACTAGACACCAGGGTTAGGGGAGCAGCCCCTTGGGCAAGGGCTTGTGCTCCCCTTTGGCAATTTGTATATTTTATTCATTTAGCCCTCCCTCTGGGGAGGACTAGGGGGGCAATTACCCTTGATAAGCCCCACCATGGGAGGGTGGGGGCATAAAGTCCACTAGACAGTAGGGATCTTTTAGTTGCATAAAAATATAGGGGTGGGGGCTAAACAGCATGGCCATGACCCCACCCCAAGTAAATGTGGAAAAAGTACCCCAGTCCCCTCCTCCCCCCGGGGTGCAGATGGAGGTAATTAACCCCAATCTGCCTTCCCAGGGAGGGCAGAAAGCCCATTAGACACTGGGGAAAGTTTTTTTTCAAATATAGGAGTGGGGGCTGCCCACCGTGGGCATTGCTAGGAGGTAATTAAACCCAATATTTGGCAATTTGTGTATTTTAGGGGGGTGCAGATGGGGGCAATTACCCTGGATATGCCCCCCCCCCCACCCCCACCCAGGAAGGGCAGATAGCAGACGAGACGCCATGGGATTATCAGACCCAGACAGTTCTGCAAACTAGACATCCAAGGGAGCCCAGGGTGGTGTGCTTAATGTGCATCCCACACCATTTTCTTAGCCACAATGCCCTGCAAACCTCAAACACTTACTAAAAAAACACACTTTCCTCACATTTCTGAGAGGAAAACTTCTGGAATTTGTAGGGAGCCACAAATGTCCTGCCAGACAGCATTCCCCCAAGTCTCCTGATTAAAATGGTTACCTTAATTGTGTGGGTGGGCCGAGAGACCTTGACACAAAAGACCCTAAAGTGCTACGTGCAGAGATCAGCAACAGTGGTAGCTGAGGAATTTCGAACCGTGCTCAGCCACCACCCATGGAAACCCACCAACCACAGAAATTTTTAAAAAGTAGACAACCAGGTAATTCCAGGTTGGTGTGCCTTGCATGAATCCAACAATATTTTCTTACCCACAATGCCCTGCAAACCTCAAACTCTGCATGAAATCACACATTCCCTTACATTTCTACGATGGAAACTTTTGGAATTCGCAGGAATCCACAAAATTCCAACCACAGAGCCTTGCCCCACTTGTGTCGATAAAAACACTGTGCCACTTGTGTTTTTTGGCCTAGTGTCCGCGACAGGAACTGATAAAACCGAGGTCAATAGGAATCCCCACACAATGGCTTCCATTGAACTTTGGTTGATCCGTAAAATATGAATTGGTCTATACTCCGTACACAATGAAAAATCATTAAACCATGCAGCTCAGTTGTTGGCTCTGGGCACCTCAGGTTCTTGGAGAACCTACAAACCCTATATATCCCAACAACAAAGGTTAGCAAATGTAACAGCCAATTGCTTTTGTAAATCATCCATTGTGACAAAAAACAACAGATGAAAACAGTCACAAATGGCTGTTTATTCCTACTCATTTTTAATATTTCTTTATTTCAACTGTTAGTTTATATCGGAAAACCTCGAGGGATCAACACATATGATCCCTTGCTGAATTCGGAATTTTGTCTACTTTTCAGAAATATATAGCTTGCCTGGATCACCCAAGGGCTTCATACTGGTTTTCACCACAAACTGGAAATAGGTTAAAAGCATAAAAAAATAGGAAAAAAGAGCCACCGCTTTGAAAAATGACGAAATAGTGGAAAAAGATTTTTGGGGGGATTCAGTTCTACATGTTCCTGAACGTTGTGAAGATAGTAACTTTATCACAGGAAACTGTTTGTTGATGCCATTTTTAGAAGAAAAAAATCAAAGATACTTTTATCTAGAACACTTTTTTCCTCGTTTTTCCCCTAAAAAACTCAAAATGTAGCTATATTTTGCCCATTTTCTTGGTTCCCTCCAGGGGAATCCACAAACCATGGGTACCTTTAGAATTCCCAGGATGTTGGCAAAAAAGGACGCAATTTTGGCGTGGACACCTTATGTGCAAAAAAGTTATGGAGCCTTAAGCATGAGCTACCCCAAATAGTCAAAAAAGGGGTCAACACTAATGGGGGGGATAAAAGGCCCAGCAGTTAAGGGGTTTAGAGAAGTTGGTATAGTTAATGCATATTTTGAAGTGGGCATTCTATGTCCCTTCCTGGTGAAAGAAAAGAATCATCTTATACCAGGAAGTGTGGATAAAACGTGTAAACTAACATCCTTGCACAGCTTTTTACACTAATTTGCCTCAATATACAATTTATAACTGGTTAACTTTTTTCCCCAACTTCGAAAGTTTGAAATTTATAGAAGTCCAAAATCAAGTGTTAGAGAACTAAACTGTGCACAATGTACTATTCTACTGTGTCAACGGATTGAGCGTGCTTTATTAATCCAATACTACTCTGAACACCAACCAATTCCCTGTAATCCACCTTTCTGACCTAGATAAAACATCTCTTTCTGTTCAGTTACAGGGTAATGGCTTTTGTTATTGAAAGATGGCATGGACATTTGCACTTTTGGAACATGAAGTATTATTCCAACAAAGGAACAACCAAGTATATTACAAAATCTCTAAATAAAGAGCTTTTTCAGATCTTGGTTACAGATGCAATCTGTTCAGAAAATAACAGTCTCCAGTATGGAAAAAGACATAGCAATATGGCACTGTATAGTGGAAGAACCGGTAAAGAAGCAAGATGCTCCAAGTATATGAAGGCACGGCTTCCAGAAGCATATTTCAGAAACACATGGCTAAAATTCCTTACTTTGACTCCTAAATTTCATCTACAATGACTGGTGAATAGAAGTGTAGCTAATGTGGGAAAGAAGATGATGAAAAGGGCATGTTCACCTCATGTCTTGCATAACTGGGCACTCGGCCTCAGAGGAGGGATGGTTTATAAGAATACTGGTTCAAGACATTAAAACAATTTGTTAATTACTATTTTTCTGATCAGTTTAGAGCACAGACCTATTGTCAAGAAACTATAGTAAGGTGTTCTATATAAATCATTAGTTAAGAAATGTCAGTATATATCTGCAAAGTTGCCTTGATAATTCTATAGTAGGGGACACATGTGTGGGACAGGCACCCATCTGCTGTAAGAGAATGTACAAACTGATTTGCGAAATAGCAGACCAGTAAGAAATACCCTCCCCTAAACAGGCATTGTTGTAAATAGCCCCAATAGAGCACGTCCATAAAATATTACTCTGGCTTGTTCCGCGTCTGTGTGTTTGTTTATTTACAGACAGATAGTTAGAAAGGGATACAGCTAGCTAAACAGACAGAAATATGGAGAGGCAGAAAAGCCAGATAGATAATTTTAAAAAAAAGTCTACCCTCTCAGCTGCAGTATTTGTGTTAAAGAGAGGGTGCCAACAGTTCATTAATAGTTTTGGATGGTTTGGCAAAGCCCAAACGCTATTAATGAAGACTAAAAATACAACACACTATTAAAGAAACAAAAAAAATATACACTTGCTGCTCACTGTGAACTGATATAATATTCATCAACAATGAATGTCAGTCATTTTTTAAGACTTTTGCCCCAGTTTAGCAACAGACACTCAAAAAGGTAAAGCCTGTACAAAGGCATGTTTTCTAGGACAGGCTGCAGAGTGCACCTACCTGGTGGTACGGTCAGCGTGGTTCCTGTCTCCTGACAGTAGCCAATGGGACGGATATAGGGGCTGCTGGAGTCGCACCTGCATTAAAAAAAAGAAAGAAGTCAGTGACAAGATCATGGATGAGCGATTCCTTTAAGGTGGTGGCAGGCCTGAGGACTAGGGAGAGGCAGCCACAGATAAAAGCACAAGGTGCTTTGATTGATGCACTTAGCCTCGTTCGTTCTGGTCTGGCTTGCTTTAGAGGTCAGTGAGCCCGAGTACAGTAACTGCTTACATCTGCTGTCTTTTAGAAAGTAGCAGCTCTTTTAAGACACTTAAATCCTTTTATCAACTACTGTGATCAACGTTTTCCCCACTGAGCGAGTAGAAAAATCTACATTTATGAAAATGATACAGCTTCTCTTGAATGGGACTGAGGTATGAGCATGTGGGGTGAAAAGAGGATTGCCAATGCAGGACGATACTAAACTATCGACCTGAGATCCTGTTATGATATGTCTGGTATTCATAGGCATTCTGATGCTTGTACTTTCATTTCTCATCTCAGCATTCAGAGGTTTTGGTTGCCTTCCTTGAAGCTATCAAATTGGTGTGCTTCAGTGAAAATATGCGTTCAAGTCTGGACTCTGTTCTTCTGCCTCAAGCTTAAAATTAGGTTAGGTTAGTTTAGTTAGGTTAACATCCCAGCGGTGAAGCAAGGCAATATGTGGTAAGTAAAGGATCGTGGGTAACTTGGGGTCCAATTACGATCTTGGTGGATGGGAATCTTCGTCACAAACATGAAGGATAGACCGTCCGCCGTATTGCAAGTTCCATAGGATATTATGGAATTGTAATATGGCGGACGGGATATCCGTCAAATTTGTGACGGAGTAACCCTGTCCGCCAAGATCGCAATCAAGTCATTAGTGTGTTATTTTTATACGTCTTAATAAAGGCCAAATCAGAGCACTACAAACTGAAAATGGCCCTGGCCCACTGTGAACAGTAGATAACGCTAGTGGGCCGGTGTATGAAACTGGCTCCTTAGTGGAATCACTTATTAACCAAGTGGTACAGCAGACGTCAAGTCTTGTATTCCACCGCTGCACCACCAATGTAGGAAGAGGACTCTTTATATGATATACCAAAATTAAGTTTATCAAGCAAAGACTCCAGGGGTTCCCTTATGAGTGGACAGGGGCTTGCTCTAGCAATCCCAAGGTGCTCTCTAGAGAGTAGTGTGGGCGAGCAGCCTAGGGCTTATCAGGAGGAGTGTTAGACATCTGCAAATACACACAATGGTCAATAAATGAAGCAAACGATTTAATAAGGAGACTCACACCTATTTCTTAAAATAATAGTATCTTTATACATGTTTAGGCACCAGAAACAATACAATCAGGTGAGTACGTTTTGCAAGAGAAATACTTTACGTTTTAAAAGGTCAAAACATTTTTCCAGAAGCTGCAACGTTATCATATGGGCAGATAAGCAAGTACGGCATTCAGGTACAGCACAGCAACATACAAGACAAATCCCCAGGACTTAAGGTGAGTATCAGGCAAAGTCCAAGACAGCACCAGAAGGTAATCTCCAGACACACTAAGGCGGTGGGGTGCAATACAGCGTTGGGTGCCCAATGTTACTCAGTGTGGATCTGTATACGGGAAAAGAAGCTGCAAGTTTTGACTGGGAGGCCAGTCGCCCTGAACCAACAATAGGGTTCAAGTCTTACGATGCTAGGAGACGTGAGGATACCAGTGGTCCTCTTTTCCTGTGTCCGGAGTGGCCGGATGCAGAGGGCCTTTAAGGTGACGAGTTTCTTCCTCTGGCAGCACTCGCAGTTGAGTTCATGGGGGGGTGGGGGTGGGGGGGTAACCCAAGGTGGACCCGGTCTCTTGAAGGCTGGGCTGGGGGACCACGCTGACACCATTGTCCCACTTCGAATCAGGCAGAGGGGCTCATGTGCAATGGTGCTTTGCAGCATCAGGTTTTGACGGTTCCAGAGTCCTTGCGCTTATGCTTGGGGTGCCTGCAGGATGCAAGAGCAGTTCTACAGCTCCACAGGAGTTCTTGAGTCTTTACTGAAGGCTTTGAAGGCACAACAGGAGACTTCTTTGGGGTAGGTTCAACGGGGAACAGTAGACAGCCTGGCAAGGCTGGTGCCAAGTCATTTGCTCTTCTTAAGTCTTCTGCTTTCGCAGCTCTTCAGTGTCATTCTTCTTCATAGGTCATCGGGATCTAAATTCCTCATGCCAGGACTTTCCCTAAATACTGAATTTAAGAGCGTTAGGGGAGTGTAGGGTTTTAGTCAATGGGTCACCTACCCCTGGGGTCACTATGCCCCATATATGACCACTTCCTGTGGGGAGTGGGCATAACCCTGTCTCAGAGTTACTAAGTTTCCAACACCAAAATGGGTAACTCAGAAAAGTCACCTCCACTTCAGGTGGGTACCAGTTCTGGGGTGGTACTGGTCTGAGGGTGGACACACCTACCTGATTTGCTTGCTAATTTTCCCACCTGTCGAGGTGCTAAAGTGCTCTGGACAAAGGGGGTCGGCTTCCTCTCCTGTGAGAGAAGCAGGATTTGCATACCAAAGGCACTGGGCTATTTGAAGCTCCCTTGCCTTGGGATGCTAATCTGCAGGTCAACCAGTGACAGTAGCGGCCGGCACAGATTGGGAGTGGCGAGAGGGCCCAGGCTGTAAAAAAAGGAAAAAATGTACCACCTCGCCGCTCTCCCACTCTCTCTCAAGTCGTCTCAATCTCTCCTCTCAGGGCCAGAATAGGAAGCAGCCAGGCTCCTTCCCCTAAGCCAATCACAATGTTGCAATGCAGCGTTGTGATTGGTTTCTTGAGCACCGTGGTTTGGCACCCAGTCAGGGAATGGAGGCCTGGGCATGTTCTCCATGCAGGTTGTAATGAACCCGGCATGGAGACCATGCGAAGTGCTCATGACTTTGACTGGCCAGAGAGGGCCGGCCAAACAGTCATGTGCACTTAGGAGTGGGCAAACCACTCCTCCTCTGCTTTCAGAGCAGAGCAGCCCACCCGCCCCACAAAGCTGAGCAGCAGGAGCAAATACACCTTAAGTTATTATCATTGTATTTGTTCTTTCTTTCACTACTTTGAAGCAGTGGGACGACGCACCTCCGCCTTTGCGGAGGAGCTGCCACTGTCCAGTGGGCAGGGGTGTAGCACCCTCTGCCAGAGGAGGCTTAATTTCTGGCCTCCTAAAAGCAAAGGCTCTAACCCTTAGGGGTCAGCAACTTGTCTATGGTGGCAGGCTGGCGAATACCTATCAGTCGGCACACTAGTAGCAGGTAGATTTTCAGGGGCCACCTGCAAGCTGCTCTATTTATGCATTCATCAATAAATCCAACACTGGCATCAGTGGGGGTTTATTGGTTGGAGATGTTGGATACCAAACATCCCTATTTTCAGTGAAGCCATCATGTAGCCGGGGAGCTTGTTTTCATAAGTGTCCAGCACATGTACTCAAAATGGCTTCTCTGTTCACTTCTACTGGCAGCAATAGAGCTGACCAGCACAGGGGCATATCTGCTTGTGCAGATAGGCCCTCACATGTAGTATAGTGCACCTGGCCTGAGGGTTGTAAGGCTTGCCATAGGGGTGACTTACCTCTAATGCATGCAGTGTCTGTGGGCATGGCACAGGGTGTTTTCACTTTGGTCTGCACTGAGACACGCAGCCTGCAGTGGCAGTCTGTATGTGTTTGGTGAGGGGTCCTTTAGGATGGCACAATTCGTGCTGCAGTCCTTAAGGACCCTCTTTAGCCTCCTTGCCCTAGGTACCAGGGGCACCACTAACTACGGACTCACAGGGAGTGCTAAAGGCATTGTCAATTGGGGTACAATTGAACAGTTTTTGGGAAATAGATCATCTGGCAATGGGGACCTAGTTAGCAGGCACCCAGTGTACTTTCAGTCGAAATCAGACCAAATACCAGGCAAAAAGTGGGGATGACCATGTCAAAAAGGGCACTTTCCTATAGCCGGCAGGACGGGGATATGAAAATCATTGTCCTAAAGGTCCAACACTACCATCCAGTGTTCAGCTTCCAGAGCAGACAGACCCTAAGCTAGTGTGACCATTTTGAATTTGTCCTTTTGCAGACCAGTGTTGAGAAGGGGCGAAGATCTAAAATAGGATGCCGACCTCCATTATTCTTCGGAGAACAAGGAAGTAGTGGGAGTAATACCAAGTTCCTACTTCCGAGGCCGGAATCCTCTATATGGCTTCTTTAGCCAAAAGGGCCTGCACTTCCTGCCGGAACATGAATATGTTGTCCTCTGTCAGCTGTGCTGATAGGGGTTGAAGGTCAAGACGGGTAGAAAGTAATGGAAGAGCATAGCCCTGCTGGACAAACTGGAGGACCCATGCGTGCAAAATTGCCTCAGCACACTTGAGGAAATGTATGGAAATGCCTGCGTTTCGAAAAGGACACACTAAAGTCGTTTTGCGGCTGCAATTGCCGGAGGGGAGGGGGACTGAGTTGCATATTGTCCCTTACACCCTGGACGTGGTCTCTGGAAGCCACAGCCTCAACCATGAAATGGCTGAGAACGTGGTTGTGCTGCAGGCAGAGTCTGGTGCTGATGATATTGAAGCCCTGGCATAACCACTGACAGGGAAAACTGTTGTGGAAAATGACTAGTAGGGACAGACAAAGGGAATGCGCTGTGGCACGACTTTCCTTAGAGCATTCCAGGGCAGAGTCAGTTTTCTCACCAAACAGACAAAAGTCATCAAATGGCATGTCCATTAATGATGCCTGTTCATCCACAGAGAACCACATAGACCTAATCCAGGCATGGCACCAAATCACCCAACTTGTGGTCATTTCAAGGCCCAAGCAATTCAGGCCACACAAATTTTGCTGCATCATGGCTGTCCTGTATGGTTTAAGCTAAAGATGCCTTTTAGGTGCTCCGGAACTGCAGCAGGATTTGAAAAATAGTATCCAATAATGCATGGCTGTAGCAGCACAGTAGGACACTGTTATCGATTGAGTGTAAAGCAGGACTAGTAGAACAGAACATATGCTTTACAAAATTCTTCATGCTTTTGGACTCTTGGTCAGGAGGGGTTGTAGGAAATGCGGCAGGGTTCGCTCTGCTGTTAGATACCTGAACCACCAGACTCTGCAACATCAGGTGTTGAGTCAGGATCACCATGTGCAAGTCTGAGGCAGAGAGCTACCTGACTCTTCAATGGAGGCCCAGAGCATGGCTTTTCCCAAGTGCCCCAGAGAGTATTTGTAAGGGCTACTTTGAATGGCAGGAGAGGTTCAGTAGGAGCCTCGCCAGGATGAAGAACCTCAGTCAGGACATTAGTTTTGACTTCCATGTTAGGTAGCTACAGGTCAATAACTTCTGCTGCCCTTTCCGTAACCATGGCAAAAGTACTTTCGCTGTGGCAGGACCAGGGGGAGAGACAATTCCACTGTCTGGGGAGGTGTCTAGACCACTGGCACCCCGTAATTCTGCATATCAACTGTCCTCATAATACTGTGGGATGAATATATCCCCCTCATCATAGTCATTGTCAGAATCTGAGCCAAAGAGATTATGTAAAGTATGATGTCTGCCGCGTGGCAAAGGCAATGTATTGAAGTCAGAGGGGTTGGCTATAAGCTGCACTTTAGTGGGATTGGAAGTTGCGACGAGGCTGGCTCAGGGTCAAAAATCACTATAGGAGAAGTGGGTCCCGTTCCAACATCGATGATAAGGGAACCGACATAGGGAGTGGTGTCGTAATTGAAGTTGGCATAGAAGCAGGTGTGGAACCGGAAGCGGGTTGCAGAGGCATAGACAGCATTGAGGTTGAACCCACAGGAGGGACCACATTTGAAAGGCCTCCGATGATCCTTGGTACACAAGGAGCCGGAAGCGTGCCAAATATGTGCATCATAGCCTCCCTAAAGGCCTCGATTTGTTGTGAAATTGCCGGATCAGGAAATTTGGGGTGCATCGGGACCAAACCCTGAATCAGCTCTTCGAGAGTCTGGGAGCAAGACAGAGTGGCATGTTGACACCCCTGCACACTCTCCAGAGTTAAAGAATAGCAGAAGAGGCCAATTCCTGCTTGGACTTTTGTGCTTCTTCAACTTGTCTGAAGACTTTGACCATGAAGAGAATCTGCCACAGAAATGACTTTGGGAGCGGGAACGAGACTTTCATTTCAAATTTGAACAGTCGCTGCAGAGACTTCCAATGTTTTGTGCTGCAGAGTTTCACCTCGCAATCCTGTTATGACCGTCTGATTAATCTGGGTGAAGATGCTCCAACCCCACACACCACAGGCATACCTTGTGGGGGCCATCACAGGTATTTATTTGCAACAGCCCCTACAAGGTTTAAACTGAGGTGACATGTCTTTTTCACACTAGCAAAAAAGGGAAATTTGTGAAGAAAGAATAAAAGACTCAAGGAGGAGATTACTACAGCTCCAGATCTGCGCCTGAATATGTGGAAAGAGAGAAATGAACATCAGCATGCCTGGGTGGCGTTTAAATGCATTCCTAATTGTTACTTCCAGGGCTGCATGGCGCCACCCATCGGCGCACAGGAATATTTCTTTTGAGTTTTCTGGATCCAGTCTGACACCTGCGCAATTTTCACAAGTTGAGTTATCTGAGGATAGAAATATCCATCAGAAACAAAACTTATGTGTTGGGTAAGATAATTCTTCCCTTCACTTGGTGTTTGGCTAGAGGTAAGTTGAAAATTGTTAAGGAATATCAATATCTGGGTCTGCCTTTAGGCTTATCATGGAATAAGCGCCTGACAAAAATGGAATCGAAAGCAATTTATTTAGTCTTTGCTTTAGTTAGATTTATTAATGAAAGGAAGTCATTTGTTGCCTTTGTTGCCATATTTAAGCATTAGAAGTGATCATTATTCCTGTCAGTTTCTATGTGTGTGAACTCACAGTTTAGATGGTAGAAGACTTTTAATGAGATTGAACACAAAAATGTTAAGAGTGTTTTGGGGTTGGGCGCAGCAGAGGAGGAAGCGATTAGAAGTGAAGAAGTCAGAGGGACACGTTAACATCATATATCCATGGAATGGCCTCAATTCGTACACTAATTCAAACAACAGACAACACATGACTAATCACCCATGGCATCCCAGACCCAGATAGCCCAAACAACCCAGAATTCATCCAAAGAAGCACGCAGAGAGATCAGTCAGCCCCAAATCAGGTACACCGCACTGCGACCCACACAGACACTGAATATACAGGAAAGCCCAGAAGCCCACGACAAATAAACCACAAACCTAGACATATATCGCTAACATCATAACAATATGCAAGTCAAATACTCCTGCCTGAACATAACCCATAACCCCCTACAGTTAATCCAAGCTAGACCTAAAGTTAACAGTTATGAAAGCATACCGGTAGTTCTCAGACCGGAATATACAGGAAGAGTGCGCATCGCAAGTCACAACAGAACATACTGCAACATGAGCAGTAGCCCATGCAGACACGATCCCTGCTTTAGGCACAAGATGCCTTAACCGAATTGCCGCACACGTAAATACCGGATATAGAAATGTATAATATGTATGTAACAAACGTGATGCAAAAATTAGAAGCGTACTTTGCATATGAAAAATGTGAAAATGACAGTTGCAAAAAAGAGTGTTTTGGGGTTCCCAATTCCACAATGATCTAGGCAATTCACTATGAGCTGAGACTGTTGGTGGAATTTAACCACACACAAAATCCTACATTCTAACCTTTACTCTTGTTGCACAGAACTTTGATGGTGTAAAAATAACAATAAGGTTTATAACAGAAATTTAAAGGGTGCGTCATTGTTATTGTTCGGAGTCAAGAAGAATATCGCCCTAAGGCCACTGAAATGATTAGAAAAAACCTAGTCAAGAAAGATGCAATGGATGAAAGGAGAAGCCTGTAGTATGTGTATTTGGTATCAAATTCGCCAATCTCTTTGACTTTAAGTTCTTTGGGTCTGCAAAATAGTGTTAAATATTTAGTTTAGTGGATAGAATGGAACATTGTGATGTGGTTTTGATGTGGTTTCTAAACTCTTTTTAATTAATGAAAACAAATATCTACCTTTTCTTTTTTTTGTTCTTACGTTTTCAAAGCTATGGCTTATGCAAATAACTTAATAAATAGCTGGACGTCCTTCATCATTCTATAAAGTTTAGCTTTAAAGGAGAGCCCAAGTTCTGGTCCAAGCAAGATATATAATAAAATAAAACTTTACATTCTAGAACCCTCAGTTTCGAAAGGTAAATGCTACTTACCAGTATGCATCTGTTCTTGGCATGTAGAGCTGCAGATCCACACACTTAGCATAGATCGCCATCTGGTGTTGGGCCCGGATGTTTGCACTTGTTTTTGTCCTGGAAAGTCCTCCTTTGGATCATAGTGCGCATGGGCATCGGCTCCATCCTCAGATTGTTTTTCGCCAGCAATGAAATGATGGAGCTTTGTAAGAAACAGGAAAGATGCCCATGTATGCTGTATCTAAATACGATGGTACTGGAACAGATAAAGGTAGCCGCGGAGGCGGGTGGGCGTGTGTGGATCTGCAGCTCTACATGCCAAGAACAGATGCATACTGGTAAGTAGCATTTGCCGTTTGAGGCATATGAGCTGCAGATCACACACTTAGCATAGATTGTATAGCAGTACCCATCCTTAGCGGCAACCACCAGTATCTGCTGCAGTAGTTTGAAATAGTGTTTTGAGAACAGCCTGGCCCATACTAGCTTGTTGTTTTGTTTGCACATCTAACCAATATTGTTTTGTGAATGTGTGCGGTGTAGACCATGTAGCTGCCCTGCAGATGTCATCTAAGCGAATGTTCCCTAAAAATGCCATAGAAGCCCCTATCTTTCGTGTAGAGTGGGCTTACGGAGGAACAGATAAAGTACGTTTTACTTTGTGGTAGCAAATTTCTATGCATTTAACGAACCATCTAGCTATCCCAGACTTTGATATGGGGTTGCTTTTGTGTGGTGGTGAGAAAGACACAAAAAGTTGTTTGGGCTTACGAAAAGGTTGTGTTCTCTCGATGTAATAAAGCAATGCTCTTTTAACATCCAAAGTATGAAGAGCTCTTTCTGCGAATGTCTGTGGTTGCGAGAAAAATACAGGCAACTCCACACACTGATTGAGGTGGAAGGGAGAAATGACTTTTGAAAAGAATTTAGGATTAGTTCATAGAACAACCTTATTATGATGGATTTGCAAGAAAGGTTCCTGGATAGTTAGTGCTTGTAGCTCACTAACTCTCCTAAGAGAAGTAATGGCTACTAGGAAAGCTACTTTCCATGTTAAGAATTGTAGCTCACATTTATGTAGAGGTTGAAAAGGAGGGCCCATTAGTCTTGTGAGAAGGATGTTTAAATTCCACACAGGTGAGGGTGGAACTCTGGGAGGAATTATCCTTTTAAGGCCTTCCATAAAGGCTTTGATGGCAGGTACCCTGAAAAGTGATAAGTGTTGTCTATTTTGTAAGTATGCTGCTATGGCAGCAAGGTGCAGTCTAATAGACGTATAGGCTAAGTTGCACCTTTGGAGGGGTAGAAGGTACCCTATGATGTGTTGGATAGACACGTCTAGGGGATTGATGGTGTTGTTATGTCAATATATCACAAATAGCTTCCACTTGGCTGCATAGCAGGCTCTAGTGGTGGGACGTCTAGCTTCTTTAATGACGATTATACAGTCAGGGGGAAGATCAAGGTAACCAAACTCTAAGACCTCAGGAGCCATATCGCAAGGTTGAGCTCAGCTGGGTCCGGGTGTCTGATCTCTCCACGGTTCTGGGTTAAGAGGCGTGGTGAGAGATGTTATTTGTGGTGTGGAGTTACGGACAGTTCCAGTAATGTGGTGTACCACGGTTGTCTGGCCCAAGGTGGAGCAACTAGAATGAGAGTCAGCGAGTGTTGCTGTAGTTTGCGCACCACCAGTGGAATGAGTGGGAGAGGCGGAAAAGCATACGCAAATCTGCCTGACCAATTTATCCATATTGCATTGCCTTTGGACAATGGGTGTGGATATCTGGCGGCGAAGCTTGGGCATTTGGCGTTTTTGTGGGTGGCGAAGAGGTCTATCTGTGGTTGCCCCCACACTTGAAAGAATGGCTGAAGAACTTGCAGATGAAGTTCCCACTCGTGGATCTGTTGTGTTTGACGGCTATGGTGTTTTGAACTCCAGGGACATGTTGGGCTAGGAGAAATATATTCTGAGGTATAGCCCATCTCCATATGCTCTGTGCTAGCTGAGAGAGCTGCAGAGAGTGTGTCCCATCTTGTTTCTGTATGTAGTACATGGCTGTCATGTTGTCAGTGCGGACTAAGACAGCTTTGCCTGATATTTGCTTTTGGAATGCTTTGAAGGCTAAGAATATGGCTAATAACTCCAGGTGGTTGATGTGGAGTAACTTTTGTTGAGGTGTCCATCTGCCCTGCAAGGTGTGATGTAATAGGTGAGCTTTCCAGCGGGAGAGCAATGCGTCCGCTGTCATGACAATTTGCGGAACTGGCTCTAGGAACGGTAGCCCTTTGGAAAGGGTTTTGGTGTTCCACCACTGCAGAGAGTGATGAGTCCGACCGTCTACCAACACCAGATCTGTTAGCTGACCTTGAGCCCGGTTCCATTGGCGTGCTATGCACCCTTGTAGCGGACGCATCTGGAGTCTTGCGTGAGGCACTATAAATATGCAAGAGGCCATCATCCCTATGAGTTGCATGAACACTCGAGCTGGAAGGGAGTGTTGAGGTTGCAATTTGGGGAGGGAGCATGCATGCTTGCTATCCTGGCTGGAGTGGGATAGGCTAGCGCTCTTGAGGTGTCTATGGTGGCACCAAGGTATTGTTGTGTGTGGGACGGTTGTAGATGAGACTTGGTGTGGTTTACTGTGAACCCCAGGTCGTGGAGTAGTTGGATAGTCGCATGAGTGTGGTGTACACACTAGTTGTATGAGCTGGCTTTTATGAGCCAGTCGTCGAGATATGGGAAGACGTGAATGTGCTGTCTTCTTAAGTGGACTGCTACTACCGCTAGGCACTTGGTGAATACCCTTGGTGCTGTGTGACTCCGAACGGGAGTACTTTGAATTGATAGTGCTGCCCGTTCACTACAAACCTGAGATACTTCCTGTGAGCTGTGTGAATGGGAATATGGAAGTAGGCGTCCTTGAGATCTATGGTAGCAAGGAAGTCGCCTTGTGAAAGAAGGGGAAGGACCTTCTAAAGTATGACCATGTGGAAATGGTCTGAGTGTACGTATAGGTTTAGGTGTCTGAGGTCTAGAATAGGTCTGAGAGAGCCGCCCTTCTTTGGTATGAAAAAAATACAGGGAGTAAACTCCTGTGTTTTGTTGGCGCAGGGGAACAAGTTCTATTGCATTTTTTTGTAGGAGGGAGATTACCTCCTGCTTTAGCAGTAATAGATGTTCTTGTGTCATTGGACGCTGTTTTGGTGGTATATTTGGGGGGGGTAGAGGTAAGCTCAAGACAATAACCTGATTGAACTATCTGTCGCACCCACCTGTCTGTGGTGATGTTGGTCCAGACAGGAAGGAACTGTTATAGTCTTCCCCCGGCAGGAGTGGAATGGTCCGGGGGAAGCGGAGGGAAGTCATTGGGTAGGGGTGGAGGCAGAGCGGGTGTTGTTAGTCTTGCCTCTGCCCTTGTTATTGTTGCCTCTGTAACCTCCTCTCTGGTAACCTCTGGTGAAGGTGGACTGGGTGGGAGCCTTGTAAGAGGTGGAGGGGTTGTCTGAGTTGCCTTTGTAGGAGGAGCGACAAAAAGAACGTCTGGGAGCTTGCGATTGCAAGGCTCCCATTGACTTGGCTGTGTCCGTGTCCTTTCTCATTTTCTCCAGGGAGGAGTCTACATTAGGGCCAAAGAGGTGCTCTTGGTCGAATGGTTGGTTCAGGATTGAACTTTGTACCTCAGGCTTAAAGCCTGAAATCCGTAGCCAAGCGTGCTTACGCAAAAGGACACTTGTATTTACAGCTCTGGAGGAGGTATCTGCCTCATCGAGAGCGCAAGGAATGGACGTATTGGTAATTAGTTTACCCTCCTGTATGAGGTCGTTGGCTTTGTTTTTATATTTGTCCGGGAGGTGTTGCAATAGGGACTCTAACTCATCATAGTGTGCCCTATCGTATCTGGCTAGCAGGGCCTGAGTGTTGGCGATACGCCATATGTTAGCTGCTTGTGGGGCTGTTCTCTTGCCGGAGGCGTCCAAGAGTTTGTCTCTTTGTCGGGTGGGGCTGCGTCACCTGATGTTTGAGAGTTAGCCCTCTTTCTGGCATTGGATACCACCATGGAGTCTAATGGAACAGGGCCCTTAATGTATTCTGGGTCTGTAGGGGCAGCTTTGTATTTTCGCTCTATGCGAGGGTTGATGACTGAAGCCCTAACAGGATCTTTAAATACATCTGGAGCATGCTTAATAACTCCTTTGAGCATGGGTAAAGTAGATGTGGACCTTTGGGTGTTGTTCGGAAGTGTCCAGCAAGAAATCCTCCTCCACGGGGTCTGTGTGTAGGTCGACCCCGTGATACTGGGCAGCTCGGTGTACGAGCTGAATAAAGTCCATAGTGTCCTCTGGTGGGGGAGGCCTAGAGGGGTAGATGTCATCTTGTGGGAGAGTAGGGACATCAGGTGATTTATAGTCATCCCAGGGGTCAGGGGAATCAGGTGGATTGGGTCCCCTAGTGGCAGATCGTCCGCACCCCCCCTGTGTTATCAGAGGTGTCCTCATCGTCTACCGGTGTAGGAGATGGTGTAGAAGAACGAGGTGGTGGGGGAGAAGGTGGTGGAGGTGAAGGTGGAGAAGGGACTCTAAGAGGGGATGTAGCAATGTCCCTCTTCTTAGGTAGTGGAGAAGGTGTAGGCTTGTCCAGTGGTATTTTCCTGGAACTTAGTGTCAATTGACCAGTTTTAGGGTCTTTTTTTTTATATGTTTATTTGAATTTTTTTTTAAAAACAGTGCAAATAATACAAACAATAATAACAAGGCATTGACACAGTCCAAACATTGACAACCTCCTGTAGCAAGTCATATTTTAGGGTCTTTAACCAGAGTTTTTTGCGCAGGGTCTGGTCGAAAAAGTTCTTCTGATGAAGGTTGGTTTTTCGGCACCGAGTGTTTCGGTTCCGAGGGCTTTTTCGGCACCGGCTACGGAGTGTCTTTGGGTTTGGACCCGTGTTGTTTTGCAGTCCCTGTATGTTTTTTTGGTTCGGATGATTTTTTCGGCTCCGAAGAGTGTGGTCCGAACTCTTGTGGAGTGGCTTCTTGGTCGACTCCGAGTGTTTTTTCGGTGCCGGCGAGTTGGTGCTCGTTGTTTTCAGTGTTGAGGGCTTTGAGGTGGAAGCAGCAGTCGAAACGGATGACGAGGGCGGTATCTTTTTCGGTGCCGAAGCTAGAGTTTCGTCACCTGTGGCAGGCTGACTCGAGCCCGAGTCGCCTGAAGGCTTGGTAGGCTTCTTTGCCGGGTCCGAGGGCGAGGCGTGGGAAGCGGTGTGTCGGTGTGCACCTGGGTCCGAAGGGGAGACCGAAGCCTTTTTTGCATGGAGGGGGTCGGGGTCGACGTCTTTACTTACGACCCTCTGCGCTGGAGTGATTTCTTCGACGTCGGAGTCATCGACTTCGGAGGTACTGACGAGGCTTTCTTCGACCCTCTTCTGCTCCGGTACATCGACGCCCTCTTGGAAGATGTCGTTGGGGATGGAGGTTGACGAGCGAGCCATGGTCCTCCGAGCTCGCCGATCCCGAATGGTCTTCTTGGAATGGAAAGAGGCACAAGCTGGACAGTCCCTGGCCTCGTGCTCCGGTGACAAGCAGAGGTTACACAACTCATGCAGATCGGTGTAGGGAAACTTCGACCCACAATGAGGACACTTCTTGAATGGCGTCCTTTTCATGAGCCAGATGCTAAGGCCCAGGTAGGCCCGAAGACCTTCGTCGATGACCGGAATCGAAGACTTCGACTTGGAGAGATAGAAAGGGTTAAGGATTTTGTGTCGAAATGGAATCGGTAACGGTTCCAAACTGCAGCGCGAGAAACACATCCGAGCCCGATGGCGAAAAAAAACAATCGGAGGATGGAGCCGATGCCCATGCGCACTATGATCCAAAGGAGGAGTCACCTATCTCGTGACTTCCAAAGACTTTCCAGGACAAAAACAAGTGCAACTATCCGGGCCCAAAACCAGATGACGATCTATGCTGTGTGTGTGATCTGCAGCTCATATGCCTCGAACAGAGGAATTCAAAGCATATGAGGAAACATTTAACAAAGTGCTGCAGATGCAGTGGTTGCCTCTTGGGTGCTGGTAGCCGGATCCCATTAGCAAAGACACATTAAAACTGAAAGGTGCACTTTTACCAGTAATTGGCCTAGATCGGCACACACATGCAGCCTGGGCACACCATTAGGGATAGGGACAGTTATACGAAAACAGATGCATCGTTATCAGTTATTGGACACCCCAAGCGCACCCCTCCCAGTAGTTGGATCACAGTAATTTCTTAACAGTTATACTCACAGGTCATATACTCATCAGGAGTAAAACTCACAGGATTCATCCTCACCAGTAGAGAAACTCATAGGATTCACCCTTACCAGTTGCAAGATGCACAGGATGACCGCCCTATCCAGGGGGGCCAGGGAGCCATCCCCCGGGATGACCCCTTTACATGTGGTCACACATGCATGGTGCACCATCACCAGTATAAAAATGGTAAACTCTTACCAATAGTAAAACTCCCAGTCATGGTACACCTTAAGATGTAGTGAGAATTGAAAGGAGTACCTTTCCCAGGGTCAGAGTTGCACGGCACGTTCTCCATGGTGTTCAGTCCCTCCATAAGCATCCTTACAAGTAGTCAGACCCAAAGGCTGCACCTTTACCAGACATTAGAAGTTACAGGACTCACTATTACTGAATCTCACAAGGAGCACCAGTAGTCAGCCTGACGTAAGGTTCATAGTGGACCATTATTACCCGCAGCCAGACACACAGAGCACATCCTCACCAGAGAACAAGCCCATTTGGCACCCCCTCCCGAATTGTCAGGTTTGCTGGGTGTAATTTTGCTAGTAGTTAGCCCCCATATTACTTCATAATAAAATCACATGCCCCCTCTCGAGTGCACAATATTTTTAGTAAAAACTTTTATCGTGATTGTTTTGCCACATTAGGAGCTGCATTTATGTTTGTAATACTTCTACTTTTCCACGCTGTTGCATTTGGATTGCTTCCTAGCCAATTATCAAGAGTTGTTACTTGATGTTGGCTATAAAATGCAGCTCAGGATTGGGGAATAGTTGCCAACCGCTATGAAATAAAAATCATCCAAACCCAAAATACACTATGTAAGTTCCAATTAGTACATCAGACAGAATGAATTACACAAACCCAACATAAGAGCACTTTCCAACATACAGCATTTACAGACGTATTAATCGGAACAACATTAATTATAAGGAAGACAAAAAACAGGACAGATATAGTTGCATCTTGTAAAATGTTGACTCCAATCAAGTGTAACAATCAACAAAGTGATCATAGTTTAGACGACGCAGTGCTCCAACAGTGATTATATTACCAAAGAATATAGATAAAAGACACTGTACAATTAGCAATGGTTGTATGCATTCATTTATAAAATTCAAAGAGGGTTTGCATAGTCAGTATGGAATCCCTTGAAGCTAAATTACATGTAACAAACAAGAGGGAAGGTTGTTGATGTTTCAACCCTGTGTGACTGTTAAGAGTCTCTTCAGGACGTAGTCATCTGACTACCAGCCCACCTAATAGTGAGATCACTTGTGTAACAGGAAGAGCTACCAGGTCTTCAACCTATCCCAGTCAAATACATCAGTGCCGTGGCCTATTCTTTAAGAATCAGTAGTAATCCTCTTCATACTCAGGGCTGCGCAGCTAGACCCAAACAGATCAAACCAGTACCAAAAGTGCCCACATTTTGATTTCAACATTTTCTGCAAACAAGAACAAAGTGGAGCTACTCCGTTCGGCACCAAAGTGTAATTAATTTTGGTCCGATTAATAAGTCTGAGTAACTCTGGAATCCCTCTAAGACACATAAAAGATTATCATTTTGATTGAATTCCATGGGACAATTGTTACATTAATACATTCATACACACAAAACACTACCAAGATCTTTAACTGGACAAAACAAATGAATTTAACTTTCTCATTATGTAACAAAAACCAGCACATTGTTGAATACAAACAAGTTTGCACACGAGGAGGTCGCATACAGAGTCCTCGAGAGAAACCTGCATGCTTCCGTCTCGTGCACAAGAATGAAAGCAATATGACACATTAATAGGGTAGAAATTTGACAAATCTCTACTAAAAAAATACAACCAAACAACCATACACAACTGACTGAGGGTAATCCTAGAACCATATGAAACAAGCATTGGCATAGCCAATAGGTCTCGCTTTTGGGACCTTATAAGTATTTAGTTATGCAGCACAATATCCTTGGTGCAACAACATCAACTGTTGCATGGCTAAACACTTATAAGGTCCCAAAAGTGAGACCTATTGGCTATTCCAATGCTTGTTGTATTAGAGAGATGTTCTAATGTCAGAGCGTGCTTGTAATAAGAAAATGGCGCACTGGTCTCTTCCACTAAGTTGTATTATGGATATTACAAGTCACCTCCGAGTTCCATGGCGTTATAAAATCACTTGGCTTACAGATGTGTCCCTCTCTTCGGCTACGGAACACCTTGGTGATGTGAAACATTCTCATAATGTACCTCACATATAATACATGAAAACCTGCAATGACTTTATACATGCTTTTCAAGTTTTTCCATTACAATGTAATTGTGACACCTCTGTTCATCTACAGCAATGAAATTACACAGCTCTTTTCTGTAATGATAGATCACAGTTTAGTTGTGATGTCACAACTGTTTTATCAGAGAGAGAAGTGTGCAAAAAGCAGGTCGGACAGAATGAGAATTGCTGCGAAAACAGTCATAACTCGTTTAGATTTCCTTTGTTTTGGACTAATTGCCCTGAAACGGCATCGTTTTTAGTCAAAGGGCAAATCTTTAAAGCAGTGTGTCGATATTGTGCACAGGTGGGTGGTAGGGTGGTGGTGTGATGGTGTATTATAAAGGATACTAATAACCCCTACGGTGCTGAACTGTGTGATCTTGGTGTTCTGTGGCCGCTACGTGGAACTCATCCGTTGGCCTCATTAGTATCAGTTTTACACCCAAATACAGCAATGAGCAACAGAACGGCGCCCAGTTAACTTTAGCAAAAGCTCTACCACTGCGCAGCAACATGCGTGGCAGAGTTTTATTATCCTTTTATCCGCATAAGCTTAAAACAATATTTGTTTAATTTTAAACTTTGAAAACTGTTCAAAAGATGATGTATTATGTGGCGAGTACAGCAAATCCATGATTATGCAGAAAATGCCACAGCCGTAGATTCCAGTATTAAAGGCTCCCGAATCAGAAGAATTCAGGAATGTGCCCCTCTCCCCAACCGGTTCCCAAGTTACACACATTATCCTGACGGAGCTCTTCTCTTCCTGCATTGTGGACAGTGGCGGTTTCTCTGTGTGGGCGTCGGGGCTCCGCCCCAGGTAATTTCCCAGTTAATTAATTTAACAAGTTTCCTTGGATTTAAAAAAAAAATAAATACCAGTACGTTTCTTAGAACGGTTCTTTTTTATTAAGAATTAGAAAATAAAAAAACGCAAAGAAAAAGAACACATCGCCGCAAACTTTAACATGGGGCACTGTCGTCAGTCTGCTGCCTCCCACTGTCAATACCCCCGCGCTGCACCACCTGCTATGTCTTTGCCGGCTGAGAACCTCACAGCCCTGAAGGCTGTGACGCCATCAGCAGGCAAAGACATAGCCTGGAGGCCCAGTCTCCACCCCCTGATGGCGTGGAGATTAAGTTAGCCCCGGGCGTTTTTTACACAAGCCCGGGATTGCTAACATCTCCACGTCAATCAGAGAGTGGAGGAGACAGGAGAGTGTGAGATTCACCCCCACCCCCTCCCAACTCGTCACAGGGCGTGGTGAGAAGTGAACCACCTGTCCCTGTGACGAGTGGATAGGACCCTCTGCGCAGACTCGGAGTAGTTCTTCCCGCGCATGTAGCAGCAGCCGCCATTTTCGGGACGGACTGTGTCGTGTCAGGAGCGGTGGTATGTATTACATTGTAATCCTTACTCACAGTAATCAATGGTCACGTTAGTGTTCAAACACAGCCAGTGCTAGTGACAAAGCCCCTGAGAGGGGCGAAGACCTAAACAAGTTACGTCATGCTGTGCACTATGGTGGACAGGGGGCATTGGGGTGTCCCAAAGTGGCCAAATGTAGCAGTCTGCTGTTGCGGTGAATTTGTACCTACAGTCGATAGAAGTTGCTGCACGTTGGAATGTACCACCCAAATGCAGGGGTGCAGCATTCGGCAGCACACAAGGGCAGTGGAATAGTGCGACAGTCGGCCCATTCCTGAAGAGATGGCAGTGAGAATCGGCAGTACCGCACAGCGCCAGCACCCCCCCACCCCCCTACTTTACGCTTTCCCGCGTTGCCAGGTGCTCGACGGCCGTTTGTGAGAAGGAAGCCTCAGATATGCAATAAGCGCTGTCAGGAATGCACCAGTGTCATCAGAAACTGCTGCATGAATGTACTGATTGTATGCTACAAATGTGCAGGGGGGGATAGCGTGTGGGGGGCGGGGGTGAATAAACAAGAGGATTCGCAGGGCCCGAGCCCTGGAGCGAAGGCTGGGAGTACCTCGCCTGGGCAGTCATCTGAACCGTAGCTCACTCAATCCCACAGGTATTTAGCCTTACAAATACTCGAATGTTTTCGCAGCATTACTCCCTATCGGCTGCCCGGACCCATCCCTCCCCTCACTGCTCCCTGGTCCATAATTATAGTTTTATGTGCGCGGTTGAGCGTAATGTACCGTAGCTTACACAGAAACATGTCAAGCAAAACAAAGCGAGCCAGCGGGTCAACACAGCTGGTCGGCTTTTATTTTCTTTCAAATAAAAAACGTGGGCTGGCGTGAAGAATCGCCCACAGTGGCTAGTACTACGCCGTGAGTTAATATGCAGGTTTTTAAGCGCCAATTGAACGTGCCAATGTTTTGACAATATTGTATTGGGTGGAAAAACCGCTCTCGATAACATTGATTAAAGGTGCCAAACGATATGTTTAATAAAAGCGAAACTCGGGCCAGCTAAGTCACAATTACAGACTTGGAGAATGAATTAGTAATGAACATTACATACAGGCTAAGCATTTTTCTGAACACACGCCAACTGAAATGCCATGTAACTGATGATGAACAATATTTTTATGCCTGGCTTGACAGCACATGCGTCTTATACCTATTGTTAAAAAATCCTAAATATATATCCGCCCAGAGGAGTATTACTCTTTGATATCTGGGTGCATAATTCAACCTGTTGCGGAGTGCTTGCATCGCTGTGCATGGGTAAATATTTTATATTTCAAACCTACAGTGATCATGATACATTAAATTATGTGTCTGATAGTTCCCTTGTCTACAGAAAACAGCCATTTTTTTTGTCCCTGCAGAAGGCTGTTGTAATCGACAATGAATGCTCTGGACTTCTATCGTAGATTGATTAGGTTCTTTATTTAAGTTATTAAGAAATCAAGGGAAACCCAACCAGGAGCAACTGTCATGCTGCTCAGCCCATACCCAACTGACACTCACAGACATCTAACATTCCATCCATCCAACATTCCACGCAACACTCATTCTGGCTGAGCAGCTGATAAACACAAGTTACAACAAAGGCCTTTACATTTTTTTTAGTTGTCTCAAAATGCGTGCCAGACCATTAGCTTTGCCAATGCTTGTTTGCAATTTGAACCACTTTAAGCACCCCAAATGAAGTCACCACTATGTTCAATAGCATCATAAGTTATGGCTCGTGGTTTCGTTCCCAGCGTTTATTAGAGAATGTTTGCCAGTATCAGTTATAGGATCGGGTTTGATTTCAGCTGCGTCATCATTGTGTTACCATTACGCAATCCGTGTGTCTAGCTTTAATGGCGCTTGAGGTTTTTTTGTTCCTTTTTTTTTGGTAAGGAGTGAAGCATTTTGGTGACATTTGATAATGGGAAATTGCAAGAAATTCAAGAGGCTTGAAAAAAAGAAATCGAGGCGAAAGGTGACAACCAGAATCAGTTTGAATAGAAACCCTTTGACTGGGTTTTCAAGGTTAAATTGTATAGCTTTAAATTGAGCAATTGTAATTAACAATTGTTTTTGTATTGTATTGTATTGCAGCCTTTATATAGCGATTACTACCCCTGTGTGGGGGCACAGAAGCACTTGTGGTGTGGTTGGAAGGATGTTGTCTGTGTTCTGATCCTATGTGGGAAGTGAAACCATTGTTAATTACTTTTACCCTATTTAATGGTATACTATTTAAGCGTGAAACCCCTTTTAAAGGATTACTAGTGCTTAGAACCGTCAGAAGGTGATATGAAGCCCCCCATGTGAAAGCAATCTATACTTACAGTTAAGTGCAGAGTCCGTTTCTGGTTTACAGTCTATAAGATTATTTTTTTCTTCAAATGAATATTTCTATCTGTAGCCAATTATATCATATGAAGATTTCATTCACCTCCTGTGTACTTGGCTTTGAACAAATGATTCATAAAGGAAACAGACAAGCACAGGTAGGGGAAACATTTTATGTGTTGCATGCATGTATATATTTTATCTCTGTATGCTTATGTGTTTTTTGTTTATACATGGTGCCTTTATGCATGCTATTGAGTTCCAAAAAATGAACACTAACCAATATGAGATTCAATTCTATATGGAAAAAGAAGGCATTTTACTCTGATGGGCTACCTTGAATGCAATTTTATCTCAAGTAGCCACTTGGTCAGTAGGCAGATCCAACCTATTTATGCAACATTGTTAAAATTAATTGTGGTTTATTGCAATTTAGAATGGTTTATTCATGAGGCCTTGGAACTGATGATAGTTTTAGGGGAGGCAGTGGCCTGTTTCTGTTAAGCACAATGGCTTCCGAAAGTCTTGAAAATCCACCATTTGGCTGCTAATTTTTCAAAATTTTCTCGGGGGGGGAACCCCCCCGAACCCTCCGTAGGTGGTTCGGGCTCGCTCGCTGCGCTCGCTCGCGCGCCATTCGACACCAAAAATTTTCAGCCCCACCACTTTAAAATCTCACCAGCCGCCACTGATTGTGGACATGCAGACGAACGCGCCTGTCTGTTTGTGACGGGGCTTGTCCCTTCCTGCATTGTGGACATGCAGACAAATGCGCCTGTCTGTTTGTAACGGAGCTTGTCCCCTCCTGCATTGTGGACATGCAGACAAACGCGCCTGTCTGTTTGTGACGGAGCTTGTCCCTTCCTGCATTGTGGACATGCAGACAAACACGCCTGTCTGTTTGTGA